>NC_141817.1:4452500-5795520 GCF_057944985.1 Cucurbita pepo subsp. pepo
ATGAATAAACATACTTTAATTAATTTTTGTTTTTATAAAAACAAAAAATAATTCATTTAATGAATAATTTTGAAATTCTACCAACTATTTAAAATTAAAATTAACCGACTACCTTAAACTATAATCTTTGTAACCATCCAAAATTTCTACTTAATCTAAGGTTGTTACTGTCTACACGTAAAACATAAATCTTATCTTAAAACAAAGCTATGGACTTCGTGTTTGAAAACGTCTTTAAAGCGACACAACAAATAACTAAATAAAATAAATAAACGATTAAATTAAAAACATTATCCCATTATAGCCTACATTTGATCTACAGTTATCCTATTATACGGTTAGGATATGTGACTACCCTATACATGTGTCATGGTCTCGAGTTGCAATGTCGTCATCAGTCGTACAAGGATGTTTTTCCTTTACTTGAAATAGAAATAACACATATCTTGAGTATTTTAAATATTATTAGTAAGTGACCCCACTAATGGGGTTATATGCAAACACATACAATTTCATGAATGAGACCTATCATAAAGGTCTATATTCCTCAGGTGGCTAGCATAACCCTATCGTTCTATTAATCTATAATAATCCTATCCTTTTCTATCCATACCCTAACCGTATCATATTTTCAATCGATCGTGACCATGTAGTTTCGTATACACAGCTTAACCATATTATTATGGTAACGACCCAAAATTTTCTACTTAATTTAAGGTCGTTACTGTATACGTACCATAAACATTGAATGCGAAAGACTTCATTTAAATTCCATAAACATAACCTTTATCTTAAAACACAGCCATGGACTTACGTGTTTCAAAAACATCTTTAAAACGACACAACAAAAGACCAAATAAAACGAATAATAGTTTAAGTTAAAAACATTCTATTCTAGCCTAAGTCTAAGAAAATAAATACCACTATCCTATGCATGTGCCATGGTCTCGAGTTGCGATGTCGTCGTTAGCCATACAGGAATGTCTTGCCTTAACCTAAAAAATGTAGAAGCACATGGCTTGAGTATTTAAAGAAATACTCAGTAGGTGACCCCGCTATTAGGGTTAAATGCAACAATCACATGCAATGAGATGATGGGATGTATCTTTCATTCCGTTTTCTCTACGGTGCTGTCCTAACGGGTAATTTTGACGTGTACCATATACTCTACACACAACCCATACGTGCGAGTATGGGCTCACCAGCTAGTTCGCACACCGCTGGGCCACTTTCCTTATCCGGTGGGCATACTCTGGGAGCCCCTTAGGCTGGACCCGCTAGAACTAGTAACTGTCACGGCAGCGCTATGTAAAGCATAACGATCGTTGTCCTGCCATTGGATGTACGCGTCCGTACCCTCGTGATGGGATAGGGGTATCCCCCCAAATGCATGAGCACACATAATGCATGAGGTCCCAAAACTTTTCCATTTTCATTATCCTTTAATACAACCCCGCTAGCATTATGTACATATCATATCATTTTTCATATCGTTCATCATTCATGTCATATCGTTTCTCATTCTTCAGTTCTCAAATCATACATAATTCTAACGGGGTTATACTTCATGCCATTTATCGTAATTTCATGTCATTCATATCATGCTATATACACACAATTTAAGAGACCTTGATATGAACCAAGAGACATCAATCATACAATATACTTCAATGAAGATGTGAAGAGAAGGTTGTCAAAATTATCAAAAAATGTTTCAATTCATGCTACATTGAAGAAGAATGAAGTTTGATTGTTGTAAATTTTGGGTGGGTTACAATTTAGAGTAATTTAGAGTTATTGTATTTTTAGGTTACATTTACATAATGGTTCATTATGGCCATTAAGTATAAATGTTACCACTCTTGGAATGCCTTTAGTAGTTTTATTTTGAGGCTATATAAAGCCATGTATGTTGTATTTGTAAGAAGACTTGGAAAATATACTAAAAGAAGCATTTGTGCTTTTCTTTAGCCAATGGCTAAGTTTCTTTGCAATTCTATGTAGTTTAGATTGCATGTAGAATCATTCAAGCTCGACATGATCAATCTTGCTTGTGGAGTGATTCGAATATCAAACAAGTGTTTGAGATATTTGATCAACAAGAGTCATTCAAGCTAGACATGATCGATCTTGCTTGTGGAGTGATTCGAATCTCAATCAAGTGTTCTTGCCTTGAGATATTCGATCAACAAGGTAATCCGAATCTTATTCCCCTTGTATTGATTCCTTATCTTATCAGACCTAATATAACGTTCTATGCTTTTGACAAAACATTTCAACATATACACATCATACCTTGACATATTGCATCACAATGTATAATATCATAAAGGAGTCATAACGTAAACACTTCATAGTCATATCGTTCTCTAACTTATCATAGCCTTAATGTTCTTATACCTATCACAGTCATATCATTACGTGAACGTACCTTAGTCATCTCATCACAAGAACTTAACCTAACGCTATCGTTCTATCAATCTATCACAAACCTATCCCTTTCTACCCGTAGCCTAACCGTATTCTTCCATCAATCTCTCGTATCCATACCACTCCGGTATGTAACCTAACCTTAACGTTTCATGAATGTATTTTACTCCTATCGTTACATTTCGTTTTGTGCATCCTTCTTGTATCCTATCTCAAACATATCCTTGAACACATCGTACCGTAATTATTTTCATACAATTCACATATTATAACATATACATAACATATAGGAAGCATATCGATCTACAGAAAATTCACACATATCAATATATATGACACATGCAGAACCAAAGGGCACGAGTCAACATCAAATATAACCATGCCGATAGTAAGGTCACTTACCTGGTTAATTTAGGTTGATGTTCCGTCGTTATCCTTAATGAAAGTCCATTGAAATCCAAGTCAACCTATATGAGCCCATGACATCAGTTTCAAGTTTGAACTCTATAACATTATTTCTCTAATTTACATTGGTACATTGTTAAAAGTCTTGAAATGTCATATGTCTATAATTATATTTTTATTAACGGTCTTATTTTTCATTGTTACTGTTGTATAAAGAAGTAGATACAACTATTTCAAGTTATTCTAGGATATTTTTATTAAAAATCTTATTTTTCATGGTTGCTGTTGTACAAAGAAGTAGATACAGCTATTTCAAGTTAGTCGGTGCTTTACCACTCTCTGTATTTACCTTCTGTATTTACCTTTCCCTTTGTATTTAGTTTGTAGTTTTTAATTCCCTAATTTTTTTTATATGTTGCCTTTTAATTCTTTTCTCATGTATACGAAATTGCTAGTGGATCTCTGTTTTCAAATCTTTCCCTACCTTTCCTAAAGTTTTTTTTGGTCATTCTATCTTTAGTCTATTCATTTCGCGATAAAAATTTAATCTAATATTATTAATTGACAAAAATTTAATCTAATATTACTATATTATTAATATAACAAAAATTTAATCTAATATTACTAATGTGACGTGATTTACTAGAATCGTATAAATGATTGACATTTAGTTTCTAACTCAAAGCTAGACCATTGTAATAATTAAATGAAGATCTTATGATAAAAGAAAATGAAGATTTAATATATACCTTATTGATCAGATCTATCTTCACGGAAATCTTTGGTGAATCTCAACTGGGTATATGTCATTCTCATTTTTTTTTCTCCAAGTAAATCTAACAATTATTGTTTCTCTTTTCCTTTTTGCAGTTACTTTATGGCGTAAGGATGGGTTGAGGAGAGATAATTGTGGGAAGGGACGAGAAGTTAGTGGAGAGAAGTGGGGAAATGTTTTTTTTTTTTTTTTTTTTTTTTTTTTTTTTTTTTTTTTTTTTTAACTTTAATCTTAATTTATTTATTTATTTATTCTTATTATTATTTTAACTATTTTTTTTATAATTTTTTTTATTTGTTTATTTGTTTATTTATTTTTGGGCTATTAATTTTAAATATTATTAGTAAGTGACCCACCGATGGGTTATATGCAAACAAATACAATTTCATGAATGAGACCTATCATAACCGTCTATATTTCTTAGGTGGCTATCATCTTATCGTTCTATCAATCTATAATAATTCTATCCTTTTCTATCCATACCCTAACTGTATCATTTTTTTCAATTGATCGTGACCATATTGTTTTCGTATACATAACTTAACCATATCATTATATTAGTCATATCTTTGCTATAGCGTTTTCTATACATAATATTATCGTATCTTTTTATCAACCTATCACAACTATAGGCTTTTCTATACATAGCTTTATCGTATTGTCTTATGAACATATCGTAGTCCTATCGTTACTGATATGAATTCAACTGCTGACCCTTTGCATGTACCCGAACGACCGGTTACAAGAAGCAAGGTTAAGAAGATTCAAGAGGCCTATACATTGCATCTCTTCAAAAGCTAGCTAGTGTACAGGTTGAAACAAAGACTTTTGAGACCAAAAATCTTTATAGCATTAGCATATCAAATCAAGAAGATAATGGAGTGGCTGATATTGGAAAGTAATTAGAAGACTTGCCTTTGGTAGTTGAATTACCAATAAAGGATGGAAAGTAATTAGAAGACTTGCCTTTGGTAGTTGAATTACCAATTAAGGAAATTTATTAATGCCTTATTTGCTTCAATTTTTATTTAATAGCATTTGTAGTTTGTGGCTGAACTTTATTATGTTAGGGTTACCTTTTAGACCTATTTAAAGCCATGTAATACTCATGTTCGGGGGGGGGGGGGATTTTGGTTGAATACAGAAAAAACCTTTGTGTTTTCTTGATACCCTTTTGGTGTTATTCTTTTTCAAACCTTGTTTTAGGTTTGATGTTTAAACCGATTCATTGAATTAGTTTTGATCAAGCTAATTCTGGAGTGAATTGTCTTGGTATCTAAGAGTGACCATCATAGATTCCAAGTTCGATCTAAGAGTTATTCATCTTCTAACCAGCTCTTGGTTGGAATCAATCCGTTAAGTTAGCTTTCTCTGTGAGCGTTTTGCAAAGATTCTAGAAGGACCTCTAGCTTTGCAAATTCCAGCATTGTTGGCGCTTATTAGTTACATTACGTTTAGTGCATCCTTCTCATATTCTATCTCAAACATATCATTAAACACATCGTATCGTAAGTATGATCATACAATTCACATATCATAACATATACATATCATATCATAATCATATCGATTCATAAACAATTCACACATATCAATATACATGACAAGTGCAGAACCACAGGTCACGTGTCAACATCAAATATAATCATTCCGATAGTAAAGTCATATTCTCTATTATTATTATTATCAGTTACATTACGTTTAGTGCATCCTTCTCATATTCTATCTCAAACATATCATTAAACACATCGTATCGTAAGTATGATCATACAATTCACATATCATAACATATACATATCATATCATAATCATATCGATTCATAAACAATTCACACATATCAATATACATGACAAGTGCAGAACCACAGGTCACGTGTCAACATCAAATATAATCATTCCGATAGTAAAGTCATATTCTCTATTATTATTATTATCAGTTACATTACGTTCAGTGCATCCTTCTCATATTCTATCTCAAACATATCATTAAACACATCGTATCGTAAGTATGATCATACAATTCACATATCATAACATATACATATCATATCATAATCATATCGATTCATAAACAATTCACACATATCAATATACATGACAAGTGCAGAACCACAGGTCACGTGTCAACATCAAATATAATCATTCCGATAGTAAAGTCATTTTCTCTATTATTATTATTGTTTTATGGAAGATTTTGTTATGTTATATGAAAGAATTTGATAGGTTTCTTACCCATAATTCCTCTATTTTATCTTTTAATTCCCTTTTACTCTATGTGTTTCCTCGTTAAATTTAAATTTTTCTTTTTCCTCTGCTCCTTTTTTCCTTCTTGTTAATCTATTCTTATTTCTAAATCTCATGATTTTTTTTTAATTAGTTACCATTTACTAGAAGTAATATAATACTAACTAAAATCTTATTGATAAATGAACGAAAAAGAGATTTTATTCTATTGTAACACAATGGAGTGTATAAAGTAAAGGAGATCCTAATATAACAAAGAAAAACCTCTCTTGATAAATCATCCAGAAAAGGAGATCTTCTAACACGATTACGTCAAGAAAAAAGATATCTCAAATATGAGTTTTCATAATAACAAAGCAAAATCTCTGTAACTAAATCTGCATCATCTCCCAGTAAATCTACATTTTTTTGTTTGATCAACGGATACATTCTTGGTGACTGAATTCGTTGAGGAGAGAGATAGTTGGGAGACCGATAGGATGTTAGTGAGAGCTTTTGGATAAGATTGCTATTTTTTATTTTTTATTTTTTATTTTTTTTTCTTCTACTATTGTTATAATCCTTTTGATTTAGTTCAATTTTCTAATATATTCCACATTAAAATTAAAAGAGTTTGTTTTGCTTCAATACGTAGATTTAAGGACCATAATTGACTTTATATTTATTATTCATTTATTTATTTATTTATTTATGTAGTAACTACTATTACCTTATTTGATTTATTCCACCATAAATGACTCTTATTTTTTATTATTTTTTTATTTTTTTATATGGTAGTAAACATATTAAAAGAAAACGCTTTGAATATTTTTGTTTAAAAAATTGTAACCTCCTCCCCCATTTATGCATTTATCCATTCCTATAAATACCCACCAACCTTCTCCTTACAAACCATCAAGTACTTCATCATCTTCAAACTTTATCACCATGGCTAAGGCTCTTTTCCTCGTGGCTTCTCTTCTCCTCTACGTCCTATCGCTATCGTCGCTCGCAGCGGCAACCCAACGTTTAGATTTGGCTGGTAGCTACAAACCAATAGAAAACGTAGATGACCCAAAGATTCAGAGCTTAGGTGAGTTCGCAGTCAATGAACACAATAAACAGGCAAAAACTCAACTCCAGTTCCAAAAAGTGATTAGTGGAGAAATGCAAATTGTGGCTGGGACCAACTATAAACTTCGATTGACAGCTCTTGAGGGGACTAGTAGCGGAACCTATGGCACCCTTGTGTTCACTGACCTCAACAACAAGAACAACCTTATCAACTTCTATGACGTCCCCAAGTAGACTTCTTGCTTCTTATCAAAGACTATGTGTGTTTTTAATTCTCTATCTTTTTTATATTATGTTATGAATGTTTGGAATCTCGATCAACCTTATGTATGGTTTAAAACTTAATACAAGTATAATTTAGTTCAATAAGATATATGTCTTTGAATAAAAAAATTATACGATCAACTTAAATTTATATAAATAAAACAAAAAAATATGTCAGATAAAAGGGAACATACATATAATAAATCTAAAATAATTAATATCATAACAAATAAAATTAATTTCATAATTTTAAGGTAAATCTTGAGTAGAATAACTTAAATAAAATGTACAATACAAAATTGACAGGTAATCTCTGAACTTGCGAAGAAAGTTGAAGAAGGTGTGAAGAAAGAGAATGATCTGTTAATGAAGATTGAGGGTCTAGTGGATAAGCTAGTGAGGTAGAAGAAAGATATAGAGATACTGACTCAACAGAGAAACTCACTCGACGTGCACCTAAATCAAGTCCAACGGGAGACAGTGAACTTACGACACACGATTGAGACATTCACTCGTGATAAAACCAAACTAGAGGAAACAAGAATGCTAGCTGTAAAGGTCGCTATGGACTTATGAAGGGAATTGAGTAAACTGAACGAAGCCATGATGTCTGAGTCAAGCGTGGCTGAGAATTGGAGAAATGAAGAATTGGAGTCTCAGATGGACTGTTCTTGAGAAATGAAGAAAACGAAGAGCAGGTGGAATCATTGAATAGAACATTTAAGTTTATAGTTTATGGGGGGAGTTATGATGGAAATAAACTTGAATAAGAGAGAGAAAAAAAAAAAGAAAGAATGAAGCATAAACTTAGATGAGAGAGGGAAAAAGCTGTTATTATTTTTTAAGTTTTTAAATTGAGTAAAAAAAAATCATATCTAATTTTTGGAAAGGGATAATTTATGAGTGAGAAAGTGTTAGTTCCATTTTTAGGGTCGGTCAAACTTATAATAGGCCTTTACTCCTGTAATAACAGAGAACAAGATAGAGAGAAAAAGAAGAAAAACAGCAAAACTTGTTTGAGTTGAAGTAGAGTGTGTAATAGAAAAGACTTTTCAGAATAATTTGTCTCCTTGTCTCTCCCCTCTTGACACCCACTTTACAGTTTCATGAGAGTTATCTAAACGAGTTAGTTTCATAGCGAGCGTCTATTTTCTACAAGTTGGTATCGGAGCGACTTTTAATTTCAACAAATTGGTATCAGAGCAAATTTATTTTCTACACACCACGCTTTGAACCAGAAACCTTCTCAACACTCAACCCCAAATATTTGGCGTGGAGAGTAGCCGATCAACGACTTTTCTGTCTCCTGCTCTCCTCTCTCACCGAGGAAGCCATGACTGCTGTCGTTGGTCTCTCTACTGCACGTGATGTTTGGATTGCGTTGGAAACTACGTTCAGCCATCATTCGAAAGCTTGTGAACTGAGACTCAAGGATGACTTGCAGCTGATGAAACATGGAACCAAACTTGTTGCTGAGTATTCCCGTGCCTTCAAAACAATTTGTGACCAACTTCATGCCATTGGCAGACTCGTCCAGGACATTGATAAAGTGCACTGGTTTCTTCGTGGACTCGGCACTGAATTTTCAGCTTTTTCTATTGCTTAGATGGCTCTCACCCCTATCCCCTGTTTTGCAGATTTAGTCTCTAAAGCTGAAAGTTTTGAGTTGTTCCAGCGCTCCCTTGAGTTTTCTGACTCCACTTCTACAACACTCACAGCCACTAATCGTGGTCGCACCTATGGAAGCCACTCTGCTTCCTCTAACAACCAGCGAGGTCATTCTTATTCCCACAAAAACAACTCTTCCAATCGAGGACGAACCCACTCAGGTCAGGGTCGTCGATCACCTCACTGCCAAATATTCCGCAAAGAGGGTCATTATGCTACCGCTGCAACCAACAGTATGTTCGACCTGATTCTTCTCATGCTCACCTTGCTAAAGCCTTTAACACGTCATGTTCTATTGCTGGACTTAATGCTACTGATTGGTTTCTGGACACTGGGACTTCGGCCCATATGACTGTCGACCCTTCTATTTTAGATCAGTTTAAAAATTACATGGGCAAGGACTATGTGATCGTAGGAAGCGGTGCATCCCTACCCATTACCCACACTGGTACTCTTTCTTCTGTTTCAAATATTCACTTGTTAGATGTCTTGGTTGTCGCTCATCTCACTAAAAATCTTCTTTCCCTCAGTAAATTAAAGTCTGATTTTTCTCTCTCCGATACATTTACTAATAATCTTATTACTAGCCAGAATCGTCAAACAGGAATGGTGGTGGCAATCGGTAAAAGAGATGGGGGGCTATATGTGCTAGAGCGTGGCAACTCTGCTTTTATTTCAGTTCTTAGAAACAAATCTTTACGTGATTCATATGATTTATATCATGCTCGCCTGGGTCATGTGAATCATTATGTTATTTCATTTTTAAATAGAAAAGATCATCTTTCTCTTACGTCTTTATTGTCTTCTCCATCATTATGTAATAATTGTCAGCTTGTGAAAAGTCATCTCTTGCCTTATTCCCGCAATGAACGTAGCGTCTCATGTGTTAGATCTTATTCATTGTGATCTTTGGGGTCCTTCCCCCGTCAAATCAAATTCGGGTTTTCTTTACTATGTTATTTTTATTGATAATCATTCTCGATTCACTTAGCTTTACCTTTTAAAATTTAAATCTGATTTCTTTGATATTTTTCTTCAATTTCAAAAATTTGTGGAAAATCAATATTCTTCTCATATCAAGGTATTTCAAAGTGATGGAGGTAGCGAATTTACTAGCAATTATTTAAAAACTCATTTACGTAATTCTGGCATCCACAATCAACTCTCTTGTCCATATACACCTGCTCAAAATGGTCGTGCTGAGAGAAAACATCGTCATGTGACTGAGACTGACTTGGTTCTTCTCTTACTGCAGCTTATATTATCAACCGGTTGCCTACTCCACTTCTTGGAGGTAAGTCACACTTTGAACTCCTCTATGGCTACACTCCACATTATGACAATTTTCATCCCTTTGGTTGTCGTGTTTATCCTTACTTGCGTGATTATATGCCTAATTAACAAGCTTTCTCCCCGCAGCATTCCTTGTATTTTTTTGGATTATAGTCCTGCCCATAAAGGGTTCCACTGTCTTGATCCCACCACTACAAAGCTATATATCACCCGCCATGCTCAATTTGATGAAACTCACTTTCTTGTTATCCCTAGCTCACAGACCCAACATCTTCCCTCTCTTCCTATTTCAAATTTCTTGGAACCACATCTTTATCATATTGATTCATCCCCCCTACCACTTCATCATCGCACATTTCTCGATTCAGTTCATCCCCATGTGATATTTGTTCTGACCTTGTGGATGAGTCTGTGTAGGTTGATACTTCTCTTGCAGATTCCACTTTGCCACCCTTGACTTCTGATTTGACCTCTATTGAACCTACGGTTGATTCCTCTTCTTTGGGCACTCATCCTATGATCACACGAGCCAAAGCTGGTATATTCAAGACTCATCATCCAGGAAATCTTGGTATTTTGGACTCATATGGACTTCTTTCTACTCTTCTTGCATCCACTAAGCCAAAAGAATTCAAATCTGCGACTAAGAATCCTACTTGAGTTGCTGTCATGGATGAAGAAATTCGAGCGTTACAACAAATTTATATTTGGACTTAGGTTCCTCGCCCTGCCAACACCAACATCGTGGGCTCTAAATGGGTGTTTTGTATTAATATTTGCCTGATGGATCCGTCTAGCGTTTCAAGGCTCGTCATGTTGCAAAAGGTTATACTCAGGTTCCTGGTCTTGACTACACTGACACTTTCAGTCCAGTTGTCAAAGCTACCATTGTCCGTGTTGTGCTTTCTATTACAGTCACAAATAAATGACCTCTTCGACAACTTGATGTCAAAAATGCTTTTCTCAATGGAACTCTTATTGAACGTGTTCATTTGGAACAACCTTCTAGGTATATTGATCTTCGATTTCCACTCATGTTTGTCTATTAAAGAAAGCCCTCTATGGCTTAAAGCAAGCTCCTCGCGCGTGGTTTCAGCGTTTTAGCTCATTTCTTCTCACACTTGGTTTTTCTTGCAGTCGCGCTGACACACCCTTTTTGTCTTTCATCAGCAATCTAACCTTATTTATTCATTTATTATTCTTTTCTTTTGTTGTTCTTTCCATATTATTTGTAATTTACCATATTTCTCTATTTTTAAATGATTATAAATAAGACAATTCTCACGCCCATTTAGGTGTGGTGGTTTTAACAAACATTCACACTTACAGATTCATTAAAAAAGATGGAAAGAAAAATGGTTATTTACATAATGATTTAAGTGCCTCCATGAGGATCTTATCGACAGGGTTGAGGTTGTGAGGTCTTATAAACATGAGTAAATGTTTTTTTTTCTTCTATTTTTTAAGCTTAGGGCAATCTTTAGTGGAAATGGTATGATACTAAAACGAGAAAACAAATATTCAGATCAAGTTAACGCCCTTGTCTCAAAGGGGAAAAAAGTTCCAACGTTAACTCTTCAAAAGAAATATTATAATTCTTTGTCAAGTTCTAATTTTTGTTTTTCAAAAACTATATTATATAATTTTAAAAGCACTTAAAAGAATAAAAAAATTATATAATTATCGAGCAATGTCTAATTTATCTATTAAATTATGTTCATTAATTTTGTTAACGACATTATTAACGACTTTAATGAGTTCTTTGTAAATATGAACCATCATCTTAGGTATCGTAATTTTATCCTAATAAGTGTTGTCTTACGATAGGTCAAGAATCGAAAATAAAACTACAATCCTTTCCTTTTCAGAGGTTGCTGGTTCATAACCCTTATATTATATTGGTTAGATTGAATTTGATGCGAATTACAAGTTTTAAATTTAAAATAAAAATTAATCACATTTTATGCTTATTTCAAATTTTTAATTAAAATTCCGACTTATTCAACTCCCATGTTAGTGTTTAAATAAATGTGTTCTTCGGACAAAATCATTTTTAAATAGAGTTTTCTTATAGATAATTTTTTTATATAATTTAATAAATCTTAATTAACTATTAAATAGAAGATAATAAACATACTTTAATTAATTTTTGTTTTTATAAAAAAAAAAAAATCATTTAAAGAATAATTTTGAAATTCTACAAACTATTTAAAATTAAAATTAAAAAACTACCTTAAACTATAATCTTTGTAACGATCCAAAATTTCTACCTAATCTAAGGTTGTTACTGTCTAGACATAAAACATAAATCTTATCTTAAAACAAAGCTATGGACTTCGTGTTTGAAAACGTCTTTAAATCGACACAACAAATAATTAAATAAAATAAATAAACGATTAAATTAAAAATATTATCCTATTATAGCCTACATTTGATCTCAAGTTATCCTATTATACGGTTAGGGTATGCGACTACCTTATACATGTGTCATGGTCTCGAGTTGCAATGTTGTCGTCAGTCGTACAAGGATATTTTTCCTTGAAATAGAAATAGCACATATCTTGAATATTTTAAATATTATTAGTAAGTGACCCCACTAACGTGGTTATATGCAAACACATACAATTTCATGAGTGAGACCTATCATAACGGTCTATATTCCTCAGGTGGCTAGCATAACCCTATCGTTCTATTAATCTATAATAATCCTATCCTTTTCTATCCATACCCTAACCATATCATATTTTCAATCGATCGTGACCATGTCGTTTCGTATACACAACTTAACCATATCATTATTGTAACGACCCAAAATTTTCTACTTAATTTAAGGTCGTTACTATATACATACCATAAAAATTGAATGTGAAAGACTTCATTTAAATTCCATAAACATAACCTTTATCTTAAAACACAGCCATGGAGTTACGTGTTTCGAAAACATCTTTAAAACGCCACAACAAAAGACCAAATAAAACGAATAAGAGTTTAAGTTAAAAACATTCTATTCTAGCCCAAGTCTAAGAAAATAAATACCACTATCCTATGCATGTGCCATGGTCTCGAGTTGCGATGCCGTCGTCAGCCGTACTGGAATGCCTTGCCTTAACCTAAAAAATGCATATGGCTTAAGTATTTAAAGAAATACTCAGTAGGTGACCCCGCTATTAGGGTTAAATGCAACAATCACATGCAATGAGATGATGGGATGTATCTTTCATTCCGTTTTCTCTACGGTGCTGTCCTAACGGGTAATTTTGACGTGTACCATATACTCTACACACAACCCATACGTGCGAGTATGGGCTCACCAGCTAGTTCGCACACCGTTGGGCCACTTTCCTTATCCGGTGGGCATACTCTGGGAGCCCCTTAGGCCGGACCCGCTAGAACTAGTAACCGTTACGACAGCGCTATGCAAAGCATAACGATCGTTGTCCTGCCATTGGATGTACGCGTCCGTACCCTCGTGATGGGTTAGGGGTATCCCCCTAAATGCATGAGCACACATAATGCATGAGGTCCCAAAACTTTTCCATTTTCATTATCCTTTAATACAACCCTGCTAGCATTATGTACATATCATATCATTTTTCATACCGTTCATCATTCATGTCATATTGTTTCTCATTCTTCAGTTCTCAAATCATACATAATTCTAATGGGGTTATACGTCATGCCATTTATCGTAATTTCATGTCATTCATATCATGTTGTATACACACAATTTAAGAGACCTAACATAGCGTTCTATGCTTTTGACATAACATTTCATCATATACACATCATACCATGACATATTGCATCACAATGTATCATATCATAAACGAGTCATAACGTAAACACTTCATAGTCATATCGTTCTCTAACTTATCATAGCCTTAATGTTCTTATACCTATCACAGACATATCATTACGTGAACGTACCTTAGTCATCTCATCACAAGAATTTAACCTAACGCTATCGTTCTATCAATCTATCACAAACCTATCCCTTTCTACCTGTAGCCTAACCGTATTTCTTCCATCAATCTCTCTTATCCATACCACTCCGGTGTGTAACCTAACCTTAACGTTTCATGAACGTATTTTACTTCTCTCGTTACATTTTGTTTTGTGCATCGTTCTTGTATCCTATCTCAAACATATCCTTGAACACATCGTACTGTAATTATTATCATACAATTCACATATTATAACATATATATAACATATAGAAAGCATATCGATACACAGACAATTCACACATATCAATATATATGACACATGCAGAACCAAAGGGCACGTGTCAACATCAAATATAACCATGCCGATAGTATGGTCACTTACCTCGTTAGCTTAGGCTGATGTTCCATCGTTATCCTTAATGAAAGTCCATTGAAATCCAAGTCAACCTATGTGAGCCCATGACATCAGTTTCAAGTTTGAACTCTATAACATTATTTCTCTAATTTACATTGGTCCATTGTTAAAAGTCTTGAAATGTCATATGTCTATAATTATATTTTTATTAACAATCTTATTTTTCATGGTTACTGTTGTATGAAGAAGTAGATACAACTATTTCAAGTTATTATGTGATATTTTTATTAAAAATCTTATTTTTTTTCATGGTTACTGTTGTATAAAGAAGTAATACAGCTATTTCAAGTTATTATGTGCTTTATTACTCTCTGTATTTACTTTATTACTCTCTGTATTTACTTTATTACTCTCTGTATTTACCTTTCCCTCTATATTTAGTCTGTGGTTTTTAATTTCCTAATTTCTTTTATATGTTAGCCTTTTAATTCTGTTCTCATGTATTCCAGATTGCTAATCTCTATTTTCAAATCTTTCCCAATCTCAGCCTTTCCTATTCAGGAGTTTTCTTGGTCATTCTATCTTTAATCTATTCATTTTGCTACCGATAAAAATTTAATTTAATATTACTAATCTGACAAAAATTTAATCTAATATTACTAATGTGACGTGATTTACTAGAATCGTATAAATGATTGACATTTAGTTTCTAAATCAAAGCTATACCATTGTAATAATTAAATGAAGATCTAACTATAATTGGTTGTGATTTCTAAAAAAAAATTGGATAAAAGAAAATGAAGATTTAATATATACCATCTATCTTCACGAAATCTCCTGTGAATCTCAACTGCGTAAAGGTCATTCTCATTTTTTTTTTCTCAAGTAAATCTGGCAATTATTGTTTCTAGTAACTGTTACTTTCTGTCGTAACATGGGTTGAGGAGAGATAATTGTGGAAAGGAACTAGAGGTTAGTGGAGAGAAGTGGAGAAATGTTTTTTTTTTTTTTTTTAATCTTTTTTTATCTTTAATTTTAATTTTAATTAATTTATTAATTTATTCTTATTATTATTGTTAAGGATATTTAGTAATAAATTATAGTTTACCATATATATTATATTTGATGTTTTATTATAAGGTAAATATTAGATATTTTCCTTATTACCATAGGTATCTTTCACTTTATTGTTATTTCCATTTATTACTAGTTCCATATCCTTGTAATTTATTTGATTATAAATAAGATAACTTTCACACCATTTAGGTGTGGTGGATTAATCAAACATTCACATGGTATCAGAGCCCTTTCGGTTTAGCAACCACGATCCTTTATTTTCAATGGCTTATGAATCCCCTACTCATCTTCTTCTCCACCACCCCTGCTAGCTTTGATGTTGCAGGCGCAGTCTCCATGGCTGTCACAAGCGGAGCCGATTGATTACTCTTCGGCTCCGCTCTTTTGACCTCCAAATCACCCTTCGTCATACTCTGTATATACAACCTCATCTTTTCCAAACATAGCCTCTTTCATTTTCTTCCCAATTTTCCCTTCATCCTTCACAAAAACCCTAATCTTAGGATCTTCATCAGCGTTCTCTTCGAAAATATACAGAATCTCGATAAGCCCATCGACCTTATGCAGAGATTTACCTTTGGAATCTGGGTGCCGCACTGGCCTCTTCGCCAACCAAGTTGCCGCTGCCCTTCTTGCCAAAATTGGCTCCTTCGCCCAATGTGGCGACTCTTCCGACTTCAACATTGTCTTTATCCCTTGCTCTAGGTTTCCCCTTCTACTTCTTGGGGTTAGACATATTCTCACCAGAGCCAAGGCATCATCGTCGCTAAGCGACAATCCCTCTTCATGGGTTAGACATATTCTCGCCGAAGCCAAGCCAGCATCGCCGCTGAGCGACGATCCCTCTGCAATTTTCCATGGCCAAGAAAGTGTTTCTTTAAGCCTCCTCTGAACCAGGTTGTTGACATCTTCACGAAAAGTGTTTCTCAACCTCTTTGAATTTTTCAGATTCAAGCTTCACCTTCGTTCAAATATGACGCTCAGCTTGCGGTGGGGTGTTAAGGATATTTAGTAATAAATTATAGTTTACCATATATATTATATTTGATATTTTATTATAAGGCAAATATTAGATATTTGCCTTATTACCATAGGTATCTTTCCCTTTATTGTTATTTCCATTTATTACTATTTCCATATCTTTGTAATTTATTTGATTATAAATAAGATAACTTTCACACCATTTAGGTGTGGTTGATTAATCAAACATTCACAATTATTTTAACTATTTCTTTATAATTTTTTTATTTGTTTATTTCTTTTTTATTTTTGGGCTATTAATTTTAAATATTATTGGTAAGTGACCCCACTAATGGATTATATGCAAACACATACAATTTCATAAATAAGACCTATCATAACCGTCTATATTTCTTAGGTGGCTATCATAACCTTATCCTTCTATCAATCTATAATAATCCTATCATTTTCTATCCATACCCTAATCGTAACGATTCAGATTTTCCATTTTTGCCTTATTTGGTTAAGATTTTATTTTTATTTCTATAAAGGACAAGATATTATGTTATGCATTTATTCCGATCGGAATGTGCAATTTTAAACGAGGAAGTTGTTAAAATTGTAACAGTTTAGGTTTCTGGAATAAAATCAAATCAAATAAAAATAGAATAAATAATTAAATGTAATCTCCCCTGAAATCGAGGGATTTCCTGTGAGACTTTTATTACCTAATAGAAACATTCTCATTTCTCTGAGTTTCCTTATCCTAAAACATGCAATTGTCTTCAGATTATTTTCATATTCCTATGCCCAACCTTTTACCTCCCTTGAAAACGATTTTCTCTCCAAACTTTCCTCCGGAACCTTGGGTTGCTCTTCGGAGGAAGAATCGGGTAAGGAAGGCAAGGTTTTTTTGAATAGGGTCGAGCCGCAGACGCACACCCAACAGCTCCGGCAGCTTCGCACGCGTACACAGTGCGGGTCGGCTCGCACGTGTACGAAATCGGCTCAGTTCCGTCAATTCCCGCAGCTCGACTTGGCGGCTTAGTTGGCCGGTTCGGCAATTAGGCTTAGCGGAAAGGTATCACTATAATATATCGATTCCAAGGTTTTTGGCCCTTCCGAAGCCGTTTCTACCCTCAGTTTTACCATCCGAGGTCAGTATGGTCCCTAAACGTTAAAGACAGATTAGGTCGGGGGTTTATTTTGATAAATAGCATGAGGTTTAGTAGGTTTATTTTGATAAATAGCATGAGGTTTAGTAGGGTATGTTATGAAAGGTTCCTAAGCTTTTATGTGGTTATCATAGGACGTATTTAACCGCTGGGATTAGCTCGTTGTGAGAGACTTCAACCAAGACCATCGAGGTAAGTGACCTTACTGTTGGAGTTAGCTTATTACGTGTTGTATGATGGTGCGTGCCTTGTGGCCCCTGCATGCACCATATTTATGTGATACGATTATGTGATGTATAGATTGTGTTGATTGTAGATTGTGTATGTTATGTGAAGTATGAATTATGTTGACTGTTGACTGTTTATGTTATGTGAAGTCATGTGTAACGACCCTAAATTTACACATACTCAGAGTCGCTACTAACGTCTCATGCTCATCTATAATGCGGTAATTTAACTCTTACATGAACATAGTTGATAACGTAAACTTCAAAAAAACGTTTAAAACAACTTCTTCTCTGAAAAACACAACCATGGTCTTATGTGTTTAAATATGAAATACTGAAATTGAGAGAAAACAAAAACAAATACAAAATAATTTAAAACAATGAAATGCAAAACAACCTATTCTAACTTAAGACTAGAAATTTAAATATGAATCTACCCTATGTACGTGCCACAATCTCTACTCGCGATGCCACCGTCCTCCGTACAAGTGCGCCTTGCCTTTACCTGAAAAATGATGTGGCACACCGCCTGAGTATTTCAAAGAATACTCAGTAAGTGGCCCTACTATAGGGGCCATGCAAATGCAAACACATGCAATCATGATTTAGGGACCTATCTCTAATCATCTTAGGGGTGGCCTCCAGTCTTGGACAAATTGGATGTGTAGTACTTCCCTACACACGACTCACACGTGCGAGTGTGAATCCCCAGGGCGCTCGCACACCCCCTGGACCCTCTGGTCAAGCTAATCTGTAGCGACGTCCGGAGGTCAGCGGAACCCCATAGTGTCATGCGCCTCATGAACACCCTCATCTGTGTGCATTCGCACCTGTGCGCATTCGCGCTCATCATATGGTGCGCGTCCGCACTCATCATCTCTAGGGGAAGTAGCCCTATGCTTATGAACATACAATATGCATGAGGTCCCTCTAAATCCATCATAATGTCTCTTCTGACAACCCTCTAGTCTCATCTCTTTGTTACTCTAGGTAACAAATACTCGTTGATATTTATATTAATATCATTTTCACGCTCTAAGGGTTGTGTCCTATGTCGATCTAACGACATGATGCAATATGGCCCTCATCATCATATAACATGCTCAATATGGAATACATCATCATATTAAGGTAAACGTCACGCAATCATCATACTCATCATATTGCCACAAAGTGCATCAAGCATATCAAGTACGACATTCATCAAAATATACATATACTGCGCACATCAAGTATCGTAACCCACACATCATCATAACTCATACATCATCATAACTCATATACCGCATCGTACGATATAGTTCATACATCATCGTAACTCATACAATTTTTAGCCTATCCTATAGTAAGACCACTTACCTGATTAGCTTATAAGGGTGTCACCAATTTATCCTTAACGAAAGTTTGATTTTTTCCTTTGTATCCAAGCCAACCTATAAGAATCCATGACATCAATTTCATGTTCAATTCTCTGACTCTTACGATGGTTCATGTGCTAAACTTCATGCGAGCATTAAAGACTTTGCATGGATAAAATCTTGGAACGTTATAATATACATCTAAATATATATACATATTCTATTTATATTAAGATTTCATTTTCTATTTTTTATCTCGAGTGACTACTTTCTTGTCTTCTAATATTCTTTCTACACCCTACTTTTTCTCTCAATTTTTGTTCAAGACATATTCTTGACCAATTTTTAATCGATTCTTACTCAATCATATTATTGATGATCGATTCTTACTCCTTTAACTCTTCCCTTTTATTTTTCTCTTCGTTCTATCTGTATTTCCTCCCCTCTTTCTTTCCTTCCCTCTTTATTTTTTTTTTCTTCTTTTAGGTATTTTCTCTTTTTCTTTTCTTTTTTTCTTTTGAGTTTATTAACCATATTCTGGTTTTTCTTTAGTCTTCTCTTTGTATTTTTTCTTCCTTCCACAATCTTTCTTTTATCTTGTTTTTTTTTTTTGTTCCTTCCAAATCTTTCTTTTATCTTGTTTTCCTTTTTTTTTTTTTCTTTCATTCAGTTATCATTAATTCTTCCTTCCAAATCTTTCTTTTATCTTGTTTTCCTTTCTTTTTTTCCTTTAATTTTGTTATCATTTAAATTCACAAATATCATAAATAAATTTTTTTTACTTGTTAATTTTTTTTAAACAGAATCTTTCCTTTCTTTCTCCCTATACTGTATTTACCTCTTATCTTGCCCTCTTTTTCCCTCTATTTCTCTATTTTTTTATAAACAGATATTAACCTCAGTCATGGTTAATTTTCTATAACCTGATAACCAAAATCTAAATAAATGGGCAGGGACAAGAGATCTTATTCTGATTAATTAGATAAAGGAAAAGGAAATCTGAGTGGGATAAATGAAAAAGAGATCTGAAATATGACTTACCGTAATAACAAAGCAAGCAAGAGACAAGAGATCTTATTCTCGTTAATTAGATATGGTTAATTAGATAAAGGAAAAGGAAATCTGATTGGGATAAATGAAAAAGAGATCTGAAATATGATGTACCGTAATAACAAAGCAAGATCTCTCTCCAATAATTAAATCTCCAACTCTCCTTGCAAATCTGGTTGTTGGTATTTTTTTTTTCATTGTACGAACCTCCAATGCGTATTCTGATTTGGGTTTTTTACGGATGAGTTGGTTGAGGAGAGATAGTTTGGGAGAGGGAGGGGTTAGTGGGGAGTACTTTAGGAAAATTATTATTTTAATTATTTAATTATTTAATTATTTAATTTTTTTTTTTGGGTCGTTACCTCATGAATGAGATGTTAGTATTATATGCCATGAATATGTTGATCGATGCCATAGATACACGTAAAATTATTGAGTCATGTCATGAGATGTTTATGCAATTGGAATGTTTATGTAATATGCCATGTAATGTAAGTCATGTGAAATGCCATGTGATGTAAGAAACGTAAATGCGATGTTAGCCCTACTTATGTAATGTCATGTTAGATATGTTAAGGGATGTCATGCATATATGTATGTCACGTGCATCGGGATTCTTCCCCTTTATGATACGAAAGAATGAATTACGATATTTATGTTCGCCATGATATCATGTGGGCTCTTTTCTGTTCGGTGGTGTCCGGCGACGTGTAATACGTTATGCCCGACCAAGCTAGGCCCAGGGGGTACGTATATGAGCCCGCCTGGTGGGTCCATGTACACGTACATCGGCCATGTGTGAAGGAGTACCACACATCCAACCCTACCCGGAATAGAAAAGCGCCCAAGGCTATGAAAAGTTAGGTCCCGCTCATATGTTGCATGTGTTTGCATTCCTTACCCCAACAGTGGGGTGACTTACTGAGTATTTCATAAAATACTCAAGCCACGTGCTACCTACATTTTTCAGGTAAAGGCAAGGCGCCAATGTACGGTTGACGGCGGATCTGAGGCCACCATGGAAGTTAGTGACGGGATATTTTTAGGAGTTTACTTTTTGTTTGGACTATTTTAAGTTTTACATTGAGTATTATTTCATTTGGATTTATTTCGAATTCAGTTATTGAAGGTTTATTTTCGGAGTTTAGATTTTGTTTTTGATTCATGAATCTTTATGAAGAACTCTTGCAAGGTTATTTATGATGAGCTTCCGCTTAATGAGATATGTATGCATGGGTGACGTCACTAATTAGGTTAAAGAAAATTAGGGGCGTTACAGTATCATTTTTTCAATCGATCGTGACCATATCATTTCGTATACATAACTTAACCATATCATTATATTAGTCATATCTTAACTATAGCATTTTCTATACATAACATTATTGTATCTTTTTATCAACCTATCACAACTATAGTCTTTTCTATGCATAACCTTATCGCATCGTCTTATGAACATATCGTAGTCCTATCGTTACATTACGTTTAGTGCATCCTTCTCATATCCTATCTCAAACATATCATTAAACACATCGTATCGTAAGTATGATCATACAATTCACATATCATAACATATATATATCATATCATAATCATATCGATTCATAAATAATTCACACATATCAATATACATGACAAGTGCAGAACCACAGGGCACGTGTCAACATCAAATATAATCATGCCGATAGTAAAGTCATATTCTCTATTATTATTAATGTTTTATGGAAGATATTGTTATGTTATATGAAAGAATGTGATAGGTTTCTTGACCATAATTCCTCTATTTTATCTTTTAATTCTTCATTACTCTATGTGTTTCTTCCGTTAAATTTAAATTTTTCTTTTTCCTCTCCTTCTTTTTTTCTTCTTGTTAATCTATTCTTATTTCTAAATCTCACGATTTTTTTTAATTAGTTACCATTTATTAGAAGTAATATAATACTAACTAAAATCTTATTGATAAATGAATGAAAAAGAGATTTCATTCTATTGTAACACAATGGATTGTATAAAGTAAAGGAGATCTGAATATAACTCACCATAATAACAAAACAAAATCTTTCTCGATAAATTATCCAGAAAATGAGATTTTCTAACACGATTGCGTCAAGAAAAAAGATATCTCAAATATGAGTTTTAATAATAACAAAGCAAAATCTCTGTAACTAAATGTGCATCTAACACGATTGCGTCAAGAAAGAAGATATCTCAAATATGAGTTTTCATAATAACAAAGCAAAATCTCTGTAACTAAATGTGCATCGTCTCCTAATAAATCTGCATTTTTCTTTTGTTTGATTAACTGATACATTCTTGGTGACTGAATTGGTTGAGGAGAGAGATAGTTGGGAAAGGGATAAGATGTTAGTGAGAGCAATTGGGATAATGCTGCTATTTTTTATTATTTATTTATTATTATTTTTTTCTTTTACGGTTGTTATAATTCTCTTGATTTAGTTCAATTTTCTAATATATTCCAAATTAAAATTAAAAGATTTTGTTTTGCTTTAATTGGTAGATTTAAGGACCATAATTGACTTTTTATTTATTATTTATTTATTTATGGTAGTAACTACTATTACCTTATTTGATTTATTCCACCATAAATGACTCTTATTTTTAATTTTTTTTTATTTTTTATATGGTAGTAAACATATTAAAAGAAAACGCTTTGACTACTTTTGTTTAAAAAAATTTAATCTCCTCCCCATTTATGTATTTATCCATTCCTATAAATACCCACCAACTTTCTCTTTAAACAAACCATCAAATACTCTTCATCATCTTCAAACTTTATCACTATGGCTAAGGTTCTTTTCCTCGTGGCTTCTCTTCTCCTCTATGTCCTATCGCTATCGTCGCTCGCAGCGGCAACCCAACGTTTAGATTTGGCTGGTAGCTACAAACCAATAAAAAACATAGATGACCCAAAGATTCAAAGCTTAGGTGAGTTCGCAGTCAATGAACACAATAAACAGGCAAAAACTCAAATCCAGTTCAAAAAAGTGATTGGTGGAGAAATGCAAATTGTGGCCGGGACCAACTATAAACTTCGATTGATAGCTCTTGAGGGGACTAGTAGGGGAACCTATGGCACCCTTGTGTTCACTGACCTCAACAACAAGAACAACCTTATCAACTTCTATAAGGTCCCCAAATAGACTTCTTGCTTCTTCTCAAAGACTATGTGTGTTTTTAATTTTCTATCTTTTTTATATTATGTTATGAATGTTTGGAATCTCCATCAACCTTATGTATGGTTTAAAACTTAATACAAGTATAATTTTGTTGAATAAGATATATGTATTTAAATAAAAGAATTATACGTTCAACTTAAATTTATATAAATAAAACAAAAAAATAAATCATATAAAAGGGAACATACATATAATAAATCTAAAATAATTAAAGTCTTAAAAAATAAAATTAATTTCATAATTTTAAAGTAAATCTTGAGTAGAATAACTTAAATAAAATGTACAATACAAAATTTAAATCATCAAAACATGCGTTTCATAATTATAATGAAAATTAAATATTAAAGAAAAAGTTTAAGAAGTTTCCTTCTATGCCTTGTTGAAAATCAACATAACTCTAGTGGGAAGTTAGTGTAAATAATATCACATTTTCTTTGAAAAAAAATAAATTAAATTGAGACGTTTTTTGGACTCACTTAGAAATGTTTACAGGGCGGGATAGGGTTAGGGAAGTCTTCCCACACACGTGTCCTATTTTAATTTCTATCACCGTGAAATGTTCCATTTATTTTTGTGATGATTCTCGTGAGAAATTTGTTTTAAAGACTTTTTAGGAGATAATTTTCATTTTTCAATATAGTTTCTAATAAAAGCGGTAAAATATTCTAATAAAATCCAATAATATTTCATGAGCAAACATTTAATATAATGTTACAGCCCACATAAATAAGGTTGCTACTACATGCATATCTTGACTACCAAGTGCGGAAATCCTTTACAACGATTTATTAAAACATCGTCATAGAATTAAAATAAGTTTCGTATTTTAACCCAACATATCTGTAAGATTCATAAAACTTGAGTGTTCCTCATAGATTCGTTGAAAAAGATCGATAGAAACAAAGGTTTTTCACATAATGATTTAAGTGCCTCCACTAGGGTCTTTTCGAATGGGTTGAAGTTGTGAGGTCTTATAGACACGAGAAAATGTTGTTTTTTTTTTTTTTTTTTCATATTTTAAGCTTAAGACAATCTAGTCGATATGGTATGATACTAAAAGGAGAAAACAATTTTTCAAATCGAGTTAACGACCCTGTCTCAATGGGGAAAAAAGTTTCAATGTTAACACTTATGGAATTTGACTCCAAAATCGCCCGGAAGCGAAAGTGCATAAGTTTTGTATTTTAACCCAACATATGTATAAGATTCATCAAACTTGAGCGTTCCTTACAGATTCGTTGAAAAAGATCGAAAGAAACATAGGTTATTCACATAATGATTTAAGTGCCTCCATGAGGGGTTTTCTCGACAAGATTGAGGTTGTGAGGTCTTATAGACACGAGTAAATGGTTTTTTTTCTTTCCATATTTTAAGCTTAGGACAAGTTTTAGTCGATATGGTATGATACTAAAACAAGAAAACAACTTTACAGATCGAGTTAATGACCCTGTCTCAAAGGGGAGAAAAGTTCCAATGTTAACACCTATGAAATTTGACTCTAAAATGGCCTGTAAGCGAAAGTGTACAAGTTTCGTATCTTAACCAAACATATGTATAAGATTCATCAAACTTGAACGTTCCTTACAGATTCGTTGAGAAAGTTCAATAGAAACAAAGGTTTTTCACATAATGATTTAAGTGCCTCCATTAGGGTCTTCTCGCAAGGTTGAGGTTGTGAGGTCTTATAGACACGAGTAAATATTGTTTTTTTTTTTTTTTTCATATTTTAAGCCTAGGACAATCTTTAGTCGATATCGTATGATACTAAAAGGAGAAAACAACTTTTCAAATCGAGTTAACGACCCTCTCTCAAAGGGGAAAAAAGTTCCAACGTTAACACCTATAGAATTTTACTCCAAAATGGCCCGGAAACGAAAGTGCATAAGTTTCGTATTTTAACCCAACATATGTGTGAAATTCATCAAATTTGAGTGTTCCTTACATTTTCGTTGAAAAAGATCGAACTAACAATGGTTTTTCACATAATGATTTAAGTGCCTCCATGAGGATCTTCTCGACAGGGTTGAGGTTGTGAGGTCTTATAGAGACGAGTAAATTTTTTTTTCCTCCATATTTTAAGCTTAAGACAATCAATATGATATGATACTAAAATGAGAAAATAACTTTGCAGATC
The DNA here is from genome assembly GCF_057944985.1 of Cucurbita pepo subsp. pepo. NCBI lineage: Eukaryota > Viridiplantae > Streptophyta > Magnoliopsida > Cucurbitales > Cucurbitaceae > Cucurbita > Cucurbita pepo. Next base: position 4,478,113 of record NC_141817.1, read on the forward strand.
GAGTTAACGATCCTGTCTAAAAGGGGAAAAAAGTTCCAATGTTAACACCTACGCAATTTGACTCCAAAATGGCCTGGAAGCGAAAGTGCATAAGTTTCGTATTTTAACCCAACATATGTGTACAATTCATCAAACTTGAGCGTTACTTACAGATTCGTTGAAAAAGATCGAAAGAAACAATGGTTTTTCACATAATGATTTAAGTGCCTCCATAAGGGTCTTCTCGACAGGGTTGAGGTTATGAGGTCTTATAGACACGAGTAAATATTTTTTCTCTTTCATATTTTCATCGTAGGACAATCTTTAGTCCATATGGTATGATACTAAAAGGAGAAAACAACTTGTCAGATCGAGTTAACGACCCTGTCTCAAAGGGGAAAAAAGTTCCAATGTCACCTACACAATTTGACTCCAAAATGGCCCGGAAGCGAAAGTGCATAAGTTTCTTATTTTAACCCAACATATGGGTAAAATTTTTCAAACTTGAGAATTCCTTATTGTTAAGGATAGTTGACAGTTCATTATAAGGCAATATTTGCCTTATATTATGCCTTGCCATATTTGCTCTTTTGTTAAAGACAAATATATTGTATTCATTTATTACTCCTTCTTTTTGTTGTTATTTCCATATTATTTGTAATTTACCATATTTTTCTATTTTGTAAATAATTATAAATGAGATAACTCTCACCACCATTTAGATGTGGTAGTTTCAGGAAACATTCACATGGTATCAGTGCCCTTTCGGTTTAACAACCATGATCCTTTCTTCTCCATGGCTTCCGAATCCTCTTATCTTTTTCTTCCATTCAATACTCTAATCCATATGATCACCATCAAACTTTCTTCCTCCAAATATATTCTTTGGAAAAGCCAACTTCTCCCTCCTCTTGAGAGTCAAGACATGCTGGGCTATGTTGATGGTACTATGGTTCCACCACCTGTAAATAAACTTAAATGAGAGAAAAAAAAAAAAAAAGCCTAAACTTAAATGAGAGAGAGAAAAAGTCATACGTAATTTTTTATAATGAATAGTTTATGAGTGAGAAAACGTGTTAAGAAAATGTGGGTTGGTTATGGCTATTTTTAGTGTTATGAAAACTTATAAATAGGCCTTTACTTCCTGTAATAGCAGAGAACAAGAGAGAGCAACAAGACAGAAAAAGAAGAAAAAATAGCTCACTTGTTTGAGTTGAAGTACAATGTGTAATAGAAAAAGGCTTTTGAGGATTCTTTGTCTCCTTGTCTCTCCCTTCTCGACACCCCCTTTACAGTTTCATGAGAGTTATCTAAACGAGTTAGTTTCAGAGCGAGCGTCTATTTTCTACAAGTTGGTATTAGAATGGCTTTTAATTTCAACAAATTGGTATCAGAGTAAATTTATTTTCTACAAATTGGTATCAGAGCCGATGGCGAACATGATGGGACAAATGCCGCTACCACGATTGACGAAAACAAACTACGAGAATTGGAGCATCCAAATGAAAGCTCTTCTCGGTTCACAAGACGCATGGGAGGTGGTCGAAGAAGGTTTCGAAGAACTGAAGGATACCACGAGTTATACGGCAGCGCAAAACAAGGCGCAAAGGAAGCACGTTCAAAGAATAAGGCAGCATTATACATGCTGTAACAGGCTGTTGACGAGTCGGGCTTTGAGAAGATTGCAAGGGCAACTACTTCAAAAGAAGCGTGAGACATTCTAGAAAAGGTGTTCAAAGGAACCGACTAAGTCAAGCAGGTGCGTCTCCAGACTCTGCGTGACGAGTTGGAGAGCATGAAGATGAAGGAGTCAGAAAATGTATCTGACTACATTACACGTGTACAGACCGTGGCGAATCAGCTAAATTGAAACGGAGAAATGTTACCCAAGACGCGGGTTGTGGAGAAAATCTTGAGGTCGTTAATAGACAACTTCGAGAATGTCGTATGTGCCATAGAAGAGTCAAAGGACCTGATGAAGTTCACAGTCGATGAGCTTGCCGGTTCTCTCGAGGCACATGAGCAACGCAAGAAAAAGAAGGAGGAGCCACTCGATCAAGTGCTTCAGACGAAGGCATCAATAAAGGATGGAAAGTACTCCATTCACAAAATTTTCGAGGTAGAGATCGTGAAGCCGCGGGAATGGTCGAGGTGGCCAAGGCAACAGTTACGAAGAAAACTATTAGTAGAAGAGACTGTCCAGCCAAGCAAATTGGTGTGGAAGAGGACGCAATCAAGGACGCGGTCAAGGATACAATTTCAACATCCAAAGCTTTAAATGTCAAAAATATGGCCACTATGCAAATAATTGTAACTGCGACAGATGTTATAATTGTGGCAGAATGGGTCACTATGCGAGAGATTGTCGAGCCGAAGAAAAGATGGAAGAAACCATCAACCTGGCCTTAGATGACGCAACAAGTGGAGGCATCCTCTTGATGGCTCAAAACGAAGAGCCGAACACAAAAAGAGACGGCGGTGTGAAAGACGATGGCGATAGTCGTGAGGTAGTGGAAGTTGTGTGAAATGAGGTGATACGCAGCAGATTTGGCGAAATCGCGGTATCAGAGACGAAAAAATTGAATAAGGATAAACAACCGAATAACAGAGAGCTTGAGCTCGAAGAGAGAGAGAGCTCCAATGGTCGGAAAGAAAATTCGAGGAAGAAAAAAGAAAGAGGATGAAAATTGAAGAAGAAAAGAAAGAGTTGGAAACAAAAGTTAAAAGGTTAGAGAAGGAAATTGCTGAGTTGAATGAGAGTTCCACCTATCTCAAACAGGAGAAGGAAGAGAATGGACAGGTAATCTCTGAACAAGAAGGTGTGAAGAAAGAGAATGACCTGTTAATGGAGATTGAGGGTCTAGTGGATGAGCTAGTGAGGGAGAAGAAAGATATAGAGATATTGACTCAACAGAGAAACTCACTCGACGTGCACCTGAATCAAGTCCAACGGGAGACAGTGAACTTACGACACACGATTGAGACATTCACTCGTGATAAAACCAAACTAGAGGAAACAAGAATGCTCGCTGTATAGGTCGCTATGGACTTACGAAGGGAATTGAGTAAACTGAACGAAGCCATGATGTCTGAGTCAAGCGTGACTGAGAACTGGAGAAATGAAGAATTGGAGTCTCAGATGGGCTGTTCTTGAGAAGATCCAAATGAAGTCTTGTCAGAGAAGGACAACTCTATTTTGCCGCTCGAGGAAAAGAAGAGAAAATTGAAGAAACCACGACTGAGATCGAGAAAACGAAAATGGCGCAGGTGGAATCATTGAATAGAACTTTTAAGTTTATGGGGGGTTTTATTGGAAATAAACTTGAATGAGAGAGAAAAAAAAAAAAAAAAAGAAAGAAGAGTAAACTTAAATGAGAGAGGGAAAAAGATATTATTATTCTTTGGTTTTTAATTGAGTAAAAAAAAATCATATGTAATTTTTGGAAAGGAATAGTTTATGAGTGAGAAAACATGGGTTAGTTCCATTTTTAGTGTCAGTAAAACATATAATAGACCTTTACTTCTCAATGTAATAACAGAGAACAAATAGAGAACAAGAGAGAGAGAGCAACAGATGAAAAACAACAAACTTGTTTGAGTTGAAGTAGTGTGTAATAGAAAAAGGCTTTTGAGAATTCTTTGTCTCCTTGTCTCTCCCCTCTCGACACCCACTTTACAGTTTCATGAGAGTTATCTAAATGAGTTAGTTTTAGAGCGAGCGTCTATTTTCTACAAGTTGTTATCGGAGCGGCTTTTAATTTCAACAAATTGGTATCAGAGCAAATTTATTTTCTACACACCCCGCTTTGAACCAGAAACCTCCTCAACACTCAACCCCAAATATTTGGCGTGGAGAGTAGCCGATCAACGAATTCTCTGTCTCCTGCTCTCCTCTCTCACCGAGGAAGCCATGATTGCTATCGTTGGTCTCTCTACTGCACGTGATGTTTGGATTGCGTTGGAAACTACGTTCAGCCATCATTCGAAAGCTTGTGAACTGAGACTCAAGGATGACTTGCAGCTGATGAAACGTGGCACCAAATTTGTTGCTGAGTATGCCCGTGCCTTCAAAACAATTTGTGACCAACTTCATGCCATTGGCAGACCCGTCGAGGATATTGATAAAGTGCACTGGTTCCTTCGTGGACTCGACACTGAATTTTCAGCTTTTTCTACTGCTTAGATGGCTCTCACCCCTATCCCCTGTTTTGCAGATTTAGTCTCTAAAGCTGAAAGTTTTGAGTTGTTTCAGCGCTCCCTTGAGTTCTCTGACTCCACTCCTACAACATTCACAGCCACTAATCGTGGTCGCACCTATGGAAGCCACCCTGCTTCCTCTAACAACCAGCGAGGTCATTCTTATTCCCACAAAAACAACTCTTCCAATCGAGGACGAACCCACTCAGGTTAGGGTCGTCGATCACCTCACTGCCAAATATTCCGCAAAGAGGGCCATTATGCTACCGCTGCAACCAACAGTATGTTCGACCTGATTCTTCTCATGCTCACCTTGCTGAAGCCTTTAACACGTCATGTTCTATTGCTGGACCTGATGCTGCTGATTGGTTTCTAGACACTTGGAGTTCGGCCCATATGACTGCCGACCCATCTATTTTAGATCAGTTTAAAAATTACATGGGTAAGGACTATGTGATCGTAGGAAGCGGTGCATCCCTACCCATTACCCACACTGGTACTCTTTCTCCTCTTCCAACTATTCACTTGTTAGATGTCTTGATTGTCCCTCATCTCACTAAAAATCTTCTTTCCCTCAGTAAATTAACGTCTGATTTTCCTCTCTCCGATACATTTACTAATAATCTTATTACTATCCAGAATCGTCAAACAGGAATGGTGGTGGCAATCGGTAAAAGAGATGGGGGCTATATGTGCTAGAGCGTGGCAACTCTGCTTTTATTTCAATTCTTAGAAACAAATCTTTACGTGATTCATATGATTTATGTCATGCTCGCCTGGGTCATGTGTAACAGCCAAAAATAAATAAATAAAAATTATTATAAAGAACAAAAAAATTATTATTATGTAAAAAAAAAAATAATAATAATAATAAATTAATAAATAAGTAAATAAAAATAATTATTCCCTGTCACTTTCCCAACAATCTCTCCCCAACCCACCTGATAGTTCCTGCAAAAATGAAACAGAAATGAAAAATGTCAGATTTGAGAAAACAGAAATACCTGCGTCAAATTTATAGGAGATGAGTTTGCAGAGATGATCAAGATTTACATGGGAGAGAGATTTGAGATTTCTCTGTTGACTTGGAGTTCAATGGACTTTCATTAAAGATAACGACGAAATCGAACTTTCATTAAGGATATATTCGTGACAACGACTTAAGCTAACCAGGTAAGTGACCTTACTATCGGCATGATTATATTTGATGTTGACACGTGCCCTGTGGTTCTGCACGTGTCATATATATTGATATGTGTGAATTGTCTGTGGATCGATATGCTTCCTATATGTTATGTTATGTTATAATATGTGGTTTGTATGATAATAATTATGGTACGATGTGCTCAAGGATATGTTTGAGATAGGGTACGAGAAGGATGCACAAAACGAAATGTAACGATAGGAGTAAGATACGTTCATGAAACGTTAGAGTTAGGTTACATACCGGAGTGCTATGGATAGGAGAGATTGATGAAAGAATACGGTTAGGTTATGGGTAGAAAGGGATAGGTTTGAGATAGGGTACGAGAAGGATGCACAAAACGAAATGTAACGATAGGAGTAAGATACGTTCATGAAACGTTAGAGTTAGGTTACATACCGGAGTGCTATGGATAGGAGAGATTGATGAAAGAATACGGTTAGGTTACATCATGTGAATCATTCTGTTATTTCTTTTTTAAATAGAAAAGGTCATCTTTCTCTTACGTCTTTATTATCTTCTCCATCATTATGTAATACTTGTCAGCTTGCGAAAAGTCATCACTTGCTTATTCCTGCAATGAACGTAGCGTCTCATGTGTTAGATCTTATTCATTGTGATCTTTGGGGTCCTTCCCCCGTCAAATCAAATTCGGGTTTTCTTTACTATGTTATTTTTATTGATAATCATTCTCGATTCACTTGGCTTTACCTTTTAAAATTTAAATCTAATTTCTTTGATATTTTTCTTCAATTTCAAAATTTTGTGGAAAATCAATATTCTTCTTTTGTCTTTGTGAATTTTTTTTTTATGTATTCGGCTCTTGAAGAAGATGCATCATTAGCAAACATATTAGGTGGCAAAGACGATAAATCTAGAGGAGTTAAAGGATTAAATCCATACACAACCTCAAACGGTGAACACTGAGTGGTACTATGTAATGCTCTAATGTATGCAAATTCCACAAAAGGTAGAGTCTCTTCCCAAGACTTAAGATTTTTAGAAATTAGTGACCTAAGTAAGGCTCCTAATGTTCTATTAACGACCTCAATTTGTCCATCGGTTTGGGGGTGACATGTTGTAGAAAATAGAAGCTTAGTTCCCAACTTTCCCCACAAAACCTTCCAAAAATGGCTTAAAAATTTTACATCCCTGTCACTAACAATGGTTTTGGGAATACCATGCAATCTAACCACTTCCTTAAAGAATAAATTAGATATATTGGTAGCATCATCTGTTTTGTTACATGGAATGAAATGTGCCATCTTACTAAACCTATCAACCACCACAAAAATGCTATCATGGAGTCTTCTAGTCTTTGGTAATCCTAGAACAAAATCCATGCTAATGTCAACCCATGGTTCACTAGGAACATCTAAAGGTGTGTAAAGACCATGTGGTTGTGTCTTAGACTTAGCCTCCTTACATTTAAAACATTGCTGGCATACTTTGTTCACATCTTTCCTCATTTTCAACCAATAAAAATGTTCACACAACATGCTATATGTTTTAAATTCTCCAAAATGTCCCATAAGTCCTCCCCCATGAGCCTCCTTCACAAGTAACTCTCGAATAGAACATCTAGGGATACAAAGTTTACCCTTCCTAAAAAGCATATCATCGAACACCATATGATCTTGCACATGTTTCCCTTCTAAACATTGCATATACACATCATAAAATTCAGATTTTTCAACTTTGTACAATTCAATCATGTGTTTAAAACCAAGAATTTTTGCAGTAAGGGAAGAAAATAAAGCATACCTTCTTGATAATGCATCTACGACCACATTATCCTTCCCCTTTTTGTAATGGATTACATAAGGAAACGTCTCAATGAATTCCACCCATTTAGCATGTCTCCTATTTAGCTTTGTTTGGCTTTTGAGGTGCTTCAAACTTTCATGGTCCGTATGAATAACAAACTCTTTTGGCCACAAATAATGTTGCCAAACTTGCAAAGCCCTCACAAGTTTATATAACTCTTTGTCATAAGTCGGATAGTTGAGTTGTGCTCCATTACGCTTTTCACTAAAGAACATGATTGGCCTTTTTTCCTGCATTAAAACAGCCCCTATGCCTATCCCACTTGCATCACATTCAATTTCAAAAGATTTATCAAAGTTAGGTAAAGCAAGACAAGGTGCATTGGTTAATTTATCATTCAGTTCATTGAATGCATTCTCTTGTTTTTCCTTCCATTCAAATTTCACATGCTTTTTAACAAGTTCATTCAATGGTGATGCTATACTACTGAAATCCTTAATGAACCCATTTCTTTTTTCACTGTAACTGTAAACGAAGAAAGCTCATTTACCTCGGTTGCATTTGTGGGTGTTGGCCATTCTCTAATAGCTTTTACCTTTTCTTCATCAACTTGTACTCCCTTCTTTCCAACTAAGAACCCTAGGAAGTTGACTTGGTCTAGACAAAAACGACATTTTTTGAAGTTGGCATAAAGCTTCTCTTCTCTAAGTATAAACAAAATTTTCTTAACGTGCAAAATATGATCATTCAAGCTTTTTGAGTAAACAAGGATATCATCAAAGTATACTACAACAAATTTTTCAATATAGTCTCTCAAAACATGATTCATTAGCCTCATAAAAGTACTTGGTGCATTTGTAAGGCCAAATGGCATAACGAGCCACTCATAAAGCCCAAACTTTGTTTTGAAAGCCGTTTTCCACTCATAAAGCCCAAACTTTGTTTTGAAAGCCGTTTTCCACTCATCTCCCACATTCATTCGAATTTGATGATAACCACTTTTAAGATCTATTTTTGAAAACAGATTAGCACCATATAATTCATCCAACATGTCATCCAATCTAGGAATAGGGTGTCGATACTTTACCGTGATCTTGTTGATGGCTCGACAATCAACACACGTCCTCCACGTGCCATCTTTCTTGGGTACCAAAATCACAGGAACCGAACAAGGACTCATGCTTTCTCTCACATATCCTTTATCCATGAGTTCTTCCACTTGTCTCTGAATCTCCTTAGTCTCGGTGGGATTGGTCCTATAGGCAGCCATATTTGGAAGAGTTGCCCCAGGTACGAAGTCAATTTGTTGTTCAATCCCTCTTAGAGGGGGTAACCCCGTACATGCATCTTCATGTGGAAATATGTCATTGAATTCCTGCAAAAGAGACTTAAAAGCACTTGGCAAAGCATCATCAGTTTTTGGTTCCATTGCTAAACACATTCATTTGCACATAAGTACAAATTTTGGTTCTTGGGCTAACATATTCCTCATTTTTCCCATTCTTATAACCAAACTCACATTTTCTCTCTTTTCTTCAAAATCATTTTTTTTTCTCTCTTAGTTTTCACTCATCCTTTGCCCCTCACTTTTCTCTTTGTTTTCACTCTTATCTCTCTCTTTTACCTTAGTTTCTTCTCTCCACTGTTGTTCTTCATATTCTTTTCTTTTCTTCTCTAATTTCAATTGGTCACAATGTACTTCATATGGAGACAATGGAAGTAAAGTAAATTTCTTCCCACACAAAGTAAAAGTATACTTGTTCATCAAACCATCAAATGTTACCTTTCTATCATATTGCCAAGGTCGGCCGAATAAGATGTCCCCCGCATGCATTGGTACGACATCACAAAGAACTTCATCTTTATATCTTCCAAGAGTAAAAGAAACAAGAGCTTGGGAGTTCACCTTAATTTCTTCTTTGTTTGTTAACCAATGAAGTTTGTATGGTTTTGGATGGGGATGAACAGAAAGTTGAAGTCTTTTTACAAGGAAGCTGCTTACCACATTTGTGCAACTTCCACTATCAATCACCAAGCTGCATGGGTTTTCTTTAACCAAACATCTTGTGTGGAACAAGTTTTCCCTTTGATCTTCAAATTTCTCTTGATTTGAACATTGAGTACCCTTCTTGTGATCAAAGATATGGAATTACCTTCTTCATCATACTCATCATCATATGCTGCGATTTCTTCCACAAGCTGTGAGTCATGATCCTCACATTCATCATCTGAATCAAGTATATCATTCCTTATCACCATAACTTTTTTATTAACACACTCTTTGCTCATGTGTCCAAACCCTTTGCACTTCCAACATTGAATAGAACTAGACTTCTCCTTTACCGTCTTTGAAGCTTCATTCTTTTTACCAATGGAACTCTCAACCTCCACTCTTTTAGCAGCCACAAACTTTTCTTTTGATGACATTGATTCATTTCTATTCACAAAACTATCCTTGTTCCAAGTTTTAGAATTTGAAAAGGTGTTAGTTCGTGATGTGTACCTTTTTTAATGCTCTTTTTCTTCCTTCAATTGATCTTCAATTTTGAGAGCATAATGATACATGTCTTCCAGATATGGTGGTGGATTTCTGTCAACAAGATGAGCAATTTCTCGATTCAAACCTCCAAGGAATCTAGACATGGTATCTTCTTCTTCTTCTCTAACATTTGCTCTTTCCATCATAGTTTCCATCTCTTGATAATATTTCACCACACTTTTTGTTCCTTGCCTCAAACCTTGCAATTTAGTTTTCAAATTTCTTTCATAATGTTTTGGAACATACCTTTTTCTCATGGCTTCTTTAAGTTCTTCCCATGTCTCTATTGGATCCTCCTCTTTTCTTCTTCTCTCAGATTTGAGATGTTGGTACCAATCACCAGCATGATTGGTAAATTCGGCAATAGCAAGTCTCATCTTCTTATTTTCACTATAGGTGTTGCAATCAAACACATGCTCTATCTTTCTTTCCCACTGCAAGTATGCCTCAGAATCTGCCGTTCCACAAAAGGGCGGGATTTTGAGTTTAACTCCCCCATCTCTATCTTCATGTACTCTTTTCATCCTTCTAGGTTGCATAATAGTTGCATGGTTATTTCTTCCTCTCCATCTACCATCAACTTGTTTTTCTTGTACTACTATACCTTCATCTTCTTGTAATGTTCGTTCTTGTCTTTGTTGTTGTGCCCTTCTTTCTTGTCTATCTTTCATCATCATTTCCATCATACCTTGAATTGCTTGAAGAATGGTTGTATTAAGATCTGGTACTGGTGGTATTGCTTCTCCATTATGTGACATTTTGTTATCAAGGGACCTCTCCACACTTCTCACAAAAATTTAACTCAGGGATACTCGTGTTTAACACTCAAAGGTAGGCTTTTGGTACTAGGTCAAGAATGTAAAGGCTGGCTTTTTTTTTTTTTTTTTTTTTGGTGCAATCTTGCTTTAAGCTTGATTATAACCAATTCAACGATCAATTCTAACAAGCTAAGACTAGTAACTCAAGGATCAAGAGCTTGAAAATAAATGATAAGAACTGAATTTTTTTTTTTTTCTCAGAACTGATTTTTTTTTCCTACCGATTTTTTTCTTTTTTTTTTTTCGATAATCTGATAGAGAGAAAAAATTGATACAAAAAAAATAACAATAAAAATATTTCACCTCTAGAGCGGCCAAAGAACGTCGACCAAATGCTCTGATACCAAATGATAAGCGCCTACAATGCTGGAATTTGCAAAGCTAGAGGTCCTTCTAGAATCCTTGCAAAACGCTCACAGAGAAAGCTAACTTAACGGATTGATTCCAACCAAGAGCTGGTTAGAAGATGAATGACTCTTAGATCGAACTTGGAATCTATGATGGTCACTCTTAGATACCAAGACAATTCACTCCAGAATTAGCTTGATCAAAACTAATTCAATGAATCGGTTTAAACATCAAACCTAAAACAAGGTTTGAAAAAGAATAACATCAAAAGGTTATCAAGAAAACACAAAGGTTTTTTTCTGTATTCCACCAAAAATCCCCAAACATGAATATTACATGTCTTTAAATAGGCCCAAAAGATAACCCTAACAAAATAAAGTTCAGCCACCAACCACTAATAAATGGTAATAAATGCTATTAAATACAAATTGAAGCAAATAAGACATTAATAAATTTTCTTAATTGGTAATTCAACTACCAGAGGGAAGTCTTCTAATTACTTTCCATAAATTTCCTTAATTGGTAATTCAACTAACAAAGCCAAGTCTTCTAATTACTTTCCAATATTAGCCACTCCATTATCTTCTTGATTTGATATGCTAATGCTATAAAGATTTTTGGGCTCAAAAGTCTTTGTTTCAACCGGTACACTAGCTAGCTTTTGAAGATGCAATGTATAGGCCTCTTGAATCTTCTTAACCTTGCTTCTTGTAATCGATCCTTCGGGTACATGCAAAGGGTCAGCAGTTGAATTCATATCACTTTTAAAATTTAAATCTAATTTCTTTGATATTTTTCTTCAATTTCAAAATTTTGTGGAAAATCAATATTCTTCTCGTATAAAGGTATTTCAAAGCGATGGAGGTACTGAATTTACTAGCAATTATTTCAAAACTCATTTACGTAATTCTGGCATCCACAATCAACTCTCTTATCCATATACACCTGCTCAAAATGGTCATGCTGAGAGAAAACATGGTCATATGACTGAGACTGGCTTGTTTCTTCTCTTTCTCTCATCTTTCTCATCTTTTTTGGGTTGATGCCTTCAGCACTGCAGCTTATATTATCCACCGGTTGCTACTCCACTTCTTGGAGGTAAGTCACACTTTGAACTCCTCTATCAACCGGTTGTCGTGTTTATCCTTACTTGCGTGATTATATGCCTAATTAACAAGCTTTCTCCCCGCAGCATTCCTTGTATTTTTTTGGATTATAATCCTGCTCATAAAGGGTTCCACTGTCTTAATCCCACCACTACTAAAGCTATATATCACCCGCCATGCTCAATTTGATGAAACTCACTTTCCTGCTATCCCTAGCTCCTAGGCCCATCTTCCCTCTCTTCCTATTTCAAATTTCTTGGAACCACATCCCCCTACCACTTCATCATCACACATTTCTCGATCCAGTTCATCCCCGTGTGATATTTGTTCTGACCTTGTGGATGAGTCTGTGTAGGTTGATACTTCTCTTGCAGCTTGTAGGGGGGTGTTAAGGATAGTTGACCGTTCATTATAAGGCATATTTGCCTTACATTACAACTTTGCCATTTTACTAAAAACAAATATATTGTATTCTTTTCTTTTGTTGTTCTTTCCATATTATTTGTAATTTACCTTATTTCTCTATTCTTAAATGATTATAAACAAGACAACTCTCACCACCATTTAGGTGTGGTGGTTTCAGCAAACATTCACACTTACAGATTCATTAAAAAAGATCGAAAGGAAAATGGTTATTTACATAATGATTTAAGTGCCTCATGAGGGTCTTCTCGACAAGGTTGCGGTTGTGAGGTCTTATAGACATGAGTAAATGTTTTTTTTTCTTCTATTTTTTAAGCTTAGGACAATCTTTAGTGGATATGATATGATACTAAAACAAGAAAACAAATTTTCAAATCGAGTTAACGACCTTGTCTCAAAGGGAAAAAAAGTTCCAACGTTAACCCTTCAAAAGAAATATTAGTCAAGTTCTAATTTTTTTTTTCAAAAACTATATTATATAATTTTAAAAGCACTTAAAAAAATAAAAAAAAAATTATATAATTATCGAGCAATGTCTAATTTATCTGTTAAATTATGTTCAAAATACTATTTTTCGTGTTATTATCAAATTTATTATACATTTATTAAATTAACAACTAAAGCCACATGGATCGAAAGAACTCTCTTCCAAATACCGAACACGCAAGATAGGAACAATCAGGATACTTTTTTTTTTTTTTTTTTTTTTTTATAAATAACTGAAGTATTTTGTTACATGTTATGACTTATCTACATCGACCCAATCTGATATGTACAATGCTAGAATACAATATATACAAGAATAACTCTTATCTCCATAATATTGAGTTATCACTAATTTGGTTAACGACATTATTAATAACTTTAATGAATTCTTTGTAAGTGTGAACCATCATATTAGATATCTTACTATAAGTCAAGAATCAAAAATAAAACTACAATCCTTTCCTTTTCAGAAGTTGCTAGTTCATAACCCTTATATTATATTGGTTTGATAGATTTTAATATGAATTACCAAGTTTTCAATTTAAAATAAAAATTAATCACATCTTGTGCTTATTTCAAATTATTAATTAAAACTCGACTTATTCAACTCTCATGTTAGTGTTTAAATAAAAGTGTTCTTTCAATAAATATCTCGAGACAAAATCATTTTTAAATAGAATTTTCTTATTGTTAATTTTTATTTATAATTTAATAAATCTTAATTAACTATTAAATAGAAGAGGAATAAACATACCTTAATTAATCTTTGTTTTTATAAAAAAAAATTAATTCATTTAATGATTAATTTTAAAAGTCTACCATTTTAAACTTTTTAAAATTAAAATTAAAAGACTACCATAAATTATAATCGTAACTACCCAAAATTTTCTACTTAATCTAAGGTTGCTACTGTATACACGTAAAACATAAATCTCATCTTAAAACAAAGCTATGGACATACATGTTTTAAAACGTCTTTAAAGCGAGACAACAAAGAACTAAATAAAATAAATGAACGATTAAATGAAAAACATTATCCTATTATAGCCTACATCTGATCTCGAGTTATCCAATTATACAGTTAGGGTATGCGACTATCCTATGCATGTGTCATGGTCTCAAGTTGCGATGTCGTCGTCAGTTGTACAAGTATGTTATTTTTCCTTTACCTGAAATAGAAGTAGCACTTGTCTTGAGTATTTTAAATATAATACTCAGTAAGTGACCCAACTATTGGGGTTATATGCAAACACATACAATTTCATGAATGAGACCTATCATAACAGTCTATATTCCTTAGGTGGCTATCATTCTTAGGTGGCTATCATAACCCTATCGTTCATCAATCTATAATAATTCTATCCTTTTCTATCCTTACCCTAACTGTATTATTTTTCCAATCGATCGTGATCATAACGTTTCGTATACATAACTTAAACATATCATTATATTAATCATATCTTAACTATAGCGATTAGTATACATAACATTATCGTATCTTTTTATCAACTTATCACAACTATAGTCTTTTCTATACATAACCTTATCATATCGTCTTATGAACATATCATAGTCCTATCGTTACATTACGTTTAGTGCATCCTTCTCATATCCTATCTCAAACATATCATTAAACACATCGTATCAAAAGTATGATCATACAATTCACATATCATAACATATACATATCATATCATAATCATATCGATTCATAAACAATTATCACATATCAATACATATGACAAGTGCAGAACCACTGGGACGTTTTTTTACACTATATATGTATATGTATATATGTATATATATATGTATGTATATGTATATGTATATGTATGTGTATATGTATGTGTATATGTATATATATATGTATATGTATATGTATATGTATATGTATATGTATATGTATATGATATGTATATGTATATGTATATGTATATGTATATGTATATGTATATGTATATGTATGTATATTCAAATGATATAGAAAATGAGATATTTAATAAAAATTATATGTATATATATATATATGTATGCATGCATGTATATTCATATATAAATATTCCAAGACTAAGGATAATATTTAGTAGTGGTGGGTTAGGGCTGTTTCAAATGGTATTAGAGTCAGACACCGAGCGATGTGCGAGCGAGGAGCCAGAACCCCGAAAGGGGGATGAAAACTAGGCGGTGTGCCAGCAAGGACGCCTGGCTCGAAGGGGTGTAGGTTGGGGGTCCCATATCGATTAGAGAAGAGAACGAATGCCAGTGAGGACGCTGGCCCCAAAAGGGGTGGATTGTGAGATCCCACCTCAGTTGGAGAAGAGAACGAAACATTATTTACAAGTATGTGGAAACCTCTCTTTAGCCAATCGCTTTAAAAACCTTGAGCATACAATATTTGCTAGCGGTGAATTTAGGTTGTTACACAAAATCTCTAATGTTTTCATGGAGTAACACATGAACCAACTCAAAAAAATACAAAATTAATAAATTAAAAGAACATCATCTTACCGATAAGAAAAATAATTATCGAGTTAGCCCTAGATAATAGAAATAGAAAGTGAATAGAAGAACATAAAATAAGATTATCTTAAACGAACATAAAATAAAATTATTTTAAACTTTAGGGCTAAAATATAAAATATTTAAATTCAGATACTCAAAGTCTAACGGAAGGACTAAAAACAGACATTTATTTGACCTAAAATAAAAGGTAAGGTCTGGTTTGGTAATAATTTTGTTTTTATCTTTTTTCCAACTATGTTTATTTCATCACAATTTTTTTATTATAATTTATACCACTTCAAAAGTAATATTATAATACTTTGTCAAATTCTATTTTTTTTTAAAAAAAAACTATATAATATAATTTTAAAAGCACTTAACAAAATAAAAAAAAATTATATAATTATCGAGCAATATCTAATTTATCTATTAAATTATGTTCAAAATACTATTTTTCGTGTTATTATCAAATTTATTATACATTTATTACATTAACAACTAAAGCCACATGGATCGGAAGAACTCCCTTCCAAATATCGAACACGCAAGATAGGAACAATTTGGATCGTAGAATATATATATATATATTTTAATAAATAACCGAAGTATTTTGTTACATGTTATGGCTTATCTACATGGACCCAATCTGATATGTACAATGCTAGAATACAGTATATACAAGAATAACTCTTATTTCCATAATATTGAGTTACCACTAATTTGGTTAACGACATTATTAACGACTTTAATGAGTGTTTTGTAAATATGAACCATCTTACGATAGGTCAAGAATCGAAAATAAAACTACAATCCTTTCCTTTTTAGAGGTTGCTGGTTCATAACCCTTATATTATATTGGTTAGATTTTTTGATGCGAATTACAAGTTTTAAATTTAAAATAAAAATTAATCACATTTTTTGCGTATTTCAAATTTTTAATTAAAATTGGGACTTATTCAATTCCCATGTTAGTGTTTAAATAAATATCTACTTGAGACAAAATCATTTTTAAATAGAGTTTTCTTATAGTTAATTTTTTTTATATAATTTAATAAATCTTAATTAACTATTACATAGAAGATGAATAAACATACTTTAATTAATTTTTGTTTTTATAAAAACAAAAAATAATTCATTTAATGAATAATTTTGAAATTCTACCAACTATTTAAAATTAAAATTAAAATTAACAGACTACCTTAAACTATAATCTTTGTAATCATTCAAAATTTCTACTTAATCTAAGGTTGTTACTGTCTACACGTAAAACATAAATCTTATCTTAAAACAAAGCTATGGACTTCGTGTTTGAAAACGTCTTTAAAGCGACACAACAAATAACTAAATAAAATAAATAAACGATTAAATTAAAAACATTATCCCATTATAGCCTACATTTGATCTACAGTTATCCTATTATACGGTTAGGATATGTAACTACCCTATACATGTGTCATGGTCTCGAGTTGCAATGTCGTCGTTAGTCGTACAAGGATGTTTTTCCTTTACTTGAAATAGAAATAACACATATCTTGAGTATTTTAAATATTATTAGTAAGTGACCCCACTAATGGAGTTATATGCAAACACATACAATTTCATGAATGAGACCTATCATTAAGGTCTATATTCCTCAGGTGGCTAGCATAACCCTATCGTTCTATTAATCTATAATAATCCTATCCTTTTCTATCCATACCCTAACCGTATCATATTTTCAATCGATCGTGACCATGTCGTTTCGTATACACAGCTTAACCATATTATTATGGTAACGACCCAAAATTTTCTACTTAATTTAAGGTCGTTACTGTATACGTACCATAAACATTGAATGCGAAAGACTTCATTTAAATTCCATAAACATAACCTTTATCTTAAAATACAGCCATGGAGTTACGTGTTTCGAAAACATCTTTAAAACGACACAACAAAAGACCAAATAAAACGAATAATAGTTTAAGTTAAAAACATTCTATTCTAGCCTAAGTCTAAGAAAATAAATACCACTATCCTATGCATGTGCCATGGTCTCGAGTTGCGATGTCGTCGTTAGCCGTACAGGAATGTCTTGCCTTAACCTAAAAAATGTAGAAGCACATGGCTTGAGTATTTAAAGAAATACTCAGTAGGTGACCCCGCTATTAGGGTTAAATGCAACAATCACATGCAATGAGATGATGGGATGTATCTTTCATTTCGTTTTCTTTACGGTGCTGTCCTAACGGGTAATTTTGACGTGTACCATATACTCTACACACAACCCATACGTGCGAGTATGGGCTCACCAGCTAGTTCGCACACCGCTTGGCTACTTTCCTTATACGGTGGGCATACTCTGGGAGCCCCTTAGGCTGGACCCGCTAGAACTAGTAACTGTCACGGCAGCGCTATGTAAAGCATAACGATCGTTGTCCTGCCATTGGATGTACGCGTCCGTACCCTCGTGATGGGATAGGGGTATCCCCCCAAATGCATGAGCACACATAATGCATGAGGTCCCAAAACTTTTCCATTTTCATTATCCTGTAATACAACCCCGCTAGCATTATGTACATATCATATCATTTTTCATATCGTTCATCATTCATGTCATATCGTTTCTCATTCTTCAATTCTCAAATCATACATAATTCTAACGGGGTTATACTTCATGCCATTTATCGTAATTTCATGTCATTCATATCATGCTATATACACACAATTTAAGAGACCTTGATATGAACCAAGAGACATCAATCATACAATATACTTCAATGAAGATGTGAAGAGAAGGTTGTCAAAATTATCAAAAGATGTTTCAATTCATGCTACATTAAAGAAGAATGAAGTTTGATTGTTGTAAATTTTGGGTGGGTTACAATTTAGAGTAATTTAGAGTTATTGTATTTTTAGGTTACATTTACATAATGGTTCATTATGGCCATTAAGTATAAATGTTACAACTCTTGGAATGCCTTTATGTTGTATTTGTAAGAAGACTTGGAAAATATATTAAAAGAAGCATTTGTGCTTTTCTTTAGCCAATGGCTAAGTTTCTTTGCAATTCTATGTAGTTTAGATTGCATGTAGAATCATTCAAGCTCGACATGATCAATCTTGCTTGTGGAGTGATTCGAATATCAAACAAGTGTTTGAGATATTTGATCAACAAGAGTCATTCAAGCTAGACATGATCGATCTTGCTTGTGGAGTGATTCGAATCTCAATCAAGTGTTCTTGCCTTGAGATATTCGATCAACAAGGTAATCCGAATCTTATTCCCCTTGTATTGATTCCTTATCTTATCAGACCTAATATAACGTTCTATGCTTTTGACAAAACATTTCAACATATACACATCATACCATGACATATTGCATCACAATGTATCATATCATAAAGGAGTCATAACGTAAACACTTCATAGTCATATCGTTCTCTAACTTATCATAGCCTTAATGTTCTTATACCTATCACAGTCATATCATTACGTGAACGTACTTTAGTCATCTCATCACAAGAACTTAACCTAACGCTATCGTTCTGTCAATCTATCACAAACCTATCCCTTTCTACCCGTAGCCTAACCGTATTCTTCCATCAATCTCTCTTATCCATACCACTCCGGTATGTAACCTAACCTTAACGTTCATGAATGTATTTTACTCCTATCGTTACATTTCGTTTTGTGCATCCTTCTTGTATCCTATCTCAAACATATCCTTGAACACATCGTACCGTAATTATTATCATACAATTCACATATTATAACATATACATAACATATAGGAAGCATATCGATCCACAAAATTCACACATATCAATATATATGACACATGCAGAACCAAAGGGCACGTGTCAACATCAAATATAACCATGCCGATAGTAAGGTCACTTACCTGGTTAGTTTAGGTTGATGTTCCGTCGTTATCCTTAATGAAAGTCCATTGAAATCCAAGTCAACCTATGTGAGCCCATGACATCAGTTTCAAGTTTGAACTCTATAACATTATTTCTCTAATTTACATTGGTACATTGTTAAAAGTCTTGAAATGTCATATGTCTATAATTATATTTTTATTAACAGTCTTATTTTTCATTGTTACTGTTGTATAAAGAAGTAGATACAACTATTTCAAGTTATTCTAGGATATTTTTATTAAAAATCTTATTTTTCATGGTTGCTGTTGTACAAAGAAGTAGATACAGCTATTTCAAGTTAGTCGGTGCTTTACTACTCTCTGTATTTACCTTCTGTATTTACCTTTCCCTTTGTATTTAGTTTGTGGTTTTTAATTCCCTAATTTTTTTTATATGTTGCCTTTTAATTCTTTTCTCATATATTCAAAATTGCTAAAATTGCTAGTGGATCTCTGTTTTCAAATCTTTCCCTATCTCAGCCTTTCCTAAAGTTTTTTTTGGCCATTCTATCTTTAGTCTATTCATTTCGCGATAAAAATTTAATCTAATATTATTAATTGACAAAAATTTAATCTAATATTACTATATTATTAATATAACAAAAATTTAATCTAATATTACTAATGTGATGTGATTTTACTAGAATCGTATAAATGATTGACATTTAGTTTCTAACTCAAAGCTAGACCATTGTAATAATTAAATGAAGATCTTATGATAAAAGAAAATGAAGATTTAATATATACCTTATTGATCAGATCTATCTTCACCGAAATCTTTGGTGAATCTCAACTGGGTATATGTCATTCTCATTTTTTTTTCTCCAAGTAAATCTAACAATTATTGTTTCTCTTTTCCTTTTTGCAGTAACTGTTACTTTATGGCGTAAGGATGGGTTGAGGAGAGATAATTGTGGGAAGGGACGAGAGGTTAGTGGAGAGAAGTGGGGAAATGTTTTTATTTTTTTTTTTTTTTTATTTTTTTTTATTTTAACTTTAATCTTAATTTATTTATTTATTCTTATTATTATTTTAACTATTTTTTTTTATAATTTTTTTTATTGGTTTATTTCTTTATTTATTTTTGGGCTATTAATTTTAAATATTATTAGTAAGTGACCCACCGATGGGTTATATGCAAACAAATACAATTTCATGAATGAGACCTATCATAACTGTCTATATTTCTTAGGTGGCTATCATCTTATCGTTCTATCAATCTATAATAATTCTATCCTTTTCTATCCATACCCTAACTGTATCATTTTTTTCAATTGATCGTGACCATATCGTTTTCGTATACATAACTTAACCATATCATTATATTAGTCATATCTTTGCTATAGCGTTTTCTATACATAACATTATCGTATCTTTTTATCAACCTATCACAACTATAGGCTTTTCTATACATAGCTTTATCGTATCGTCTTATGAACATATCGTAGTCCTATCGTTACTGATATGAATTCAACTGTTGACCCTTTGCATGTACCCGAAGGACCGGTTACAAGAAGCAAGGTTAAGAAGATTCAAGAGGCCTATACATTGCATCTTCAAAAGCTAGCTAGTGTACAGGTTGAAACAAAGACTTTTGAGCCCAAAAATCTTTATAGCATTAGCATATCAAATCAAGAAGATAATGGAGTGGCTGATATTGGAAAGTAATTAGAAGACTTGCCTTTGGTAGTTGAATTACCAATAAAGGATGGAAAGTAATTAGAAGACCTGCCTTTGGTAGTTGAATTACAAATTAAGGAAATTTATTAATGCCCTTATTTGCTTCAATTTTTATTTAATAGCATTTGTAGTTGTGGCTGAACTTTATTATGTTAGGGTTACCTTTTAGACCTATTTAAAGCCATGTAATACTCATGTTCGGGGGATTTTGATTGAATACAGAAAAAACCTTTGTGTTTTCTTGATACCCTTTTGGTGTTATTCTTTTTCAAACCTTGTTTTAGGTTTGATGTTTAAACCGATTCATTGAATTAGTTTTGATCAAGCTAATTCTGGAGTGAATTGTCTTGGTATCTAAGAGTGACCATCATAGATTCCAAGTTCGATCTAAGAGTCATTCATCTTCTAACCAGCTCTTGGTTGGAATCAATCCGTTAAGTTAGCTTTCTCTGTGAGCGTTTTGCAAAGATTCTAGAAGGACCTCTAGCTTTGAAAATTCCAGCATTGTTGGCGCTTATCAGTTACATTACGTTTAGTGCATCCTTCTCATATTCTATCTCAAACATATCATTAAACACATCGTATCGTAAGTATGATCATACAATTCACATATCATAACATATACATATCATATCATAATCATATCGATTCATAAACAATTCACACATATCAATATACATGACAAGTGCAGAACCACAGGTCACGTGTCAACATCAAATATAATCATTCCGATAGTAAAGTCATATTCTCTATTATTATTATTGTTTTATGGAAGATTTTGTTATGTTATATGAAAGAATTTGATAGGTTTCTTGCCCATAATTCCTCTATTTTATCTTTTAATTCCCTTTTACTCTATGTGTTTCCTCGTTAAATTTAAATTTTTCTTTTTCCTCTGCTCCTTTTTTCCTTCTTGTTAATCTATTCTTATTTCTAAATCTCATGATTTTTTTTAATTAGTTACCATTTACTAGAAGTAATATAATACTAACTAAAATCTTATTGATAAATGAACGAAAAAGAGATTTTATTCTATTGTAACACAATGGAGTGTATAAAGTAAAGGAGATCCTAATATATCAAAGAAAAACCTCTCTTGATAAATCATCTAGAAAAGGAGATCTTCTAACACGATTACGTCAAGAAAAAAGATATCTCAAATATGAGTTTTCATAATAACAAAGCAAAATCTCTGTAACTAAATCTGCATCATCTCCTAGTAAATCTACATTTTTTTGTTTGATCAATGGATACATTCTTGGTGACTGAATTTGTTGAGGAGAGAGATAGTTGGGAGACTGATAAGATGTTAGTGAGAGCTGTTTGGATAAGATTGCTATTTTTTATTTTATTTATTTATTTTTTTTTCTTCTACTATTGTTATAATCCTTTTGATTTAGTTCAATTTTCTAATATATTCCAAATTAAAATTAAAAGAGTTTGTTTTGCTTCAATACGTAGATTTAAGGACCATAATTGACTTTATATTTATTATTTATTTATTTATTTATTTATTTATGGTAGTAACTACTATTACCTTATTTGATTTATTCCACCATAAATGACTCTTATTTTTTATTTTTTATTTATTTTTTTATATGGTAGTAAACATATTAAAAGAAAACGCTTTGAATATTTTTGTTTAAAAAATTGTAACCTCCTCCCCCATTTATGCATTTATCCATTCCTATAAATACCCACCAACCTTCTCCTTAAACAAACCATCAAATACTCTTCATCATCTACAAACTTTATCACCATGGCTAAGGCTCTTTTCCTCGTGGCTTCTCTTCTCCTCTACGTCCTATCGCTATCGTCGCTCGCAGCGGCAACCCAACGTTTAGATTTGGCTGGTAGCTACAAACCAATAGAAAACGTAGATGACCCAAAGATTCAGAGCTTAGGTGAGTTCGCAGTCAATGAACACAATAAACAGGCAAAAACTCAACTCCAGTTCCAAAAAGTGATTAGTGGAGAAATGCAAATTGTGGCTGGGACCAACTATAAACTTCGATTGACAGCTCTTGAGGGGACTAGTAGCGGAACCTATGGCACCCTTGTGTTCACTGACCTCAACAACAAGAACAACCTTATCAACTTCTATGACGTCCCCAAGTAGACTTCTTGCTTCTTATCAAAGACTATGTGTGTTTTTAATTCTCTATCTTTTTTATATTATGTTATGAATGTTTGGAATCTCGATCAACCTTATGTATGGTTTAAAACTTAATACAAGTATAATTTAGTTGAATAAGATATATGTCTTTGAATAAAAAAATTATACGATCAACTTAAATTTATATAAATAAAACAAAAAAATATGTCAGATAAAAGGGAACATACATATAATAAATCTAAAATAATTAATATCATAACAAATAAAATTAATTTCATAATTTTAAGGTAAATCTTGAGTAGAATAACTTAAATAAATGTACAATACAAAATTGACAGGTAATCTCTGAACTTGCCAAGAAAGTTGAAGAAGGTGTGAAGAAAGAGAATGATCTGTTAATGAAGATTGAGGGTCTAGTGGATAAGCTAGTGAGGTAGAAGAAAGATATAGAGATACTGACTCAACAGAGAAACTCACTCGACGTGCACCTAAATCAAGTCCAACGGGAGACAGTGAACTTACGACACACGATTGAGACATTCACTTGTGATAAAACAAAACTAGAGGAAACAAGAATGCTAGCTGTAAAGGTCGCTATGGACTTATGAAGGGAATTGAGTAAACTGAACGAAGCCATGATGTATGAGTCAAGCGTGGCTGAGAATTGGAGAAATGAAGAATTGGAGTCTCAGATGGACTGTTCTTGAAAAATGAAGAAAACAAAGAGCCGGTGGAATCATTGAATAGAACATTTAAGTTTATAGTTTATGGGGGAGTTACGGATGAAGCATAAACTTAGATGAGAGAGGGAAAAAGCTGTTATTATTTTTTAAGTTTTTAAATTGAGTAAAAAAAAATCATATCTAATTTTTGGAAAGGGATAATTTATGAGTGAGAAAGTGAGTTAGTTCCATGTTTAGGGTCGGTCAAACTTATAATAGGCCTTCACTCCTGTAATAACAGAGAACAAGATAGAGAGCAAAAGAAGAAAAACAGCAAACTTGTTTGAGTTGAAGTAGAGTGTGTAATAGAAAAGACTTTTCAGAATAATTTGTCTCCTTGTCTCTCCCCTCTTGACACCCACTTTACAGTTTCATGAGAGTTATTTAAATGAGTTAGTTTCATAGCGAGCGTCTATTTTCTACAAGTTGGTATCGGAGCGACTTTTAATTTCAACAAATTGGTATCATAGCAAATTTATTTTCTACACACCACGCTTTGAACCAGAAACCTCCTCAACACTCAACCCCAAATATTTGGCGTGGAGAGTAGCCGATCAACGACTTTTCTGTCTCCTGCTCTCCTCTCTCACCGAGGAAGCCATGACTGCTGTCGTTGGTCTCTCTACTGCACGTGATGTTTGGATTGCGTTGGAAACTACGTTCAGCCATCATTCGAAAGCTTGTGAACTGAGACTCAAGGATGACTTGCAGCTGATGAAACATGGAACCAAACTTGTTGCTGAGTATTCCCGTGCCTTCAAAACAATTTGTGACCAACTTCATGCCATTGGCAGACTCGTCGAGGACATTGATAAAGTGCACTGGTTTCTTCGTGGACTCGGCACTGAATTTTCAGCTTTTTCTACTGCTTAGATGGCTCTCACCCCTATCCCCTGTTTTGCAGATTTAGTATCTAAAGCTGAAAGTTTTGAGTTGTTCCAGCGCTCCCTTGAGTTTTCTGACTCCACTTCTACAACACTCACAGCCACTAATCATGGTCGCACCTATGGAAGCCACCCTGCTTCCTCTAACAACCAGCGAGGTCATTCTTATTCCCACAAAAACAACTCTTCCAATCGAGGACGAACCCACTCAGGTCAGGGTCGTCGATCACCTCACTGCCAAATATTCCGCAAAGAGGGCCATTATGCTACCGCTGCAACCAACAGTATGTTCGACCTGATTCTTCTCATGCTCACCTTGCTAAAGCCTTTAACACGTCATGTTCTATTGCTGGACTTAATGCTACTGATTGGTTTCTGGACACTGGGACTTCGGCCCATATGACTGTCGACCCATCTATTTTAGATCAGTTTAAAAATTACATGGGCAAGGACTATGTGATCGTAGGAAGCGGTGCATCCCTACCCATTACCCACACTGGTACTCTTTCTTCTGTTTCAAATATTCACTTGTTAGATGTCTTGGTTGTCGCTCATCTCACTAAAAATCTTCTTTCCCTCAGTAAATTAAAGTCTGATTTTTCTCTCTCCGATACATTTACTAATAATCTTATTACTAGCCAGAATCGTCAAACAGGAATGGTGGTGGCAATCGGTAAAAGAGATGGGGGGCTATATGTGCTAGAGCGTGGCAACTCTGCTTTTATTTCAGTTCTTAGAAACAAATCTTTACGTGATTCATATGATTTATATCATGCTCGCCTGGGTCATGTGAATCATTATGTTATTTCATTTTTAAATAGAAAAGATCATCTTTCTCTTACGTCTTTATTGTCTTCTCCATCATTATGTAATAATTGTCAGCTTGTGAAAAGTCATCTCTTGCCTTATTCCCGCAATGAACGTAGCGTCTCATGTGTTAGATCTTATTCATTGTGATCTTTGGGGTCCTTCCCCCGTCAAATCAAATTCGGGTTTTCTTTACTATGTTATTTTTATTGATAATCATTCTCGATTCACTTAGCTTTACCTTTTAAAATTTAAATCTGATTTCTTTGATATTTTTCTTCAATTTCAAAAATTTGTGGAAAATCAATATTCTTCTCGTATCAAGGTATTTCAAAGCGATGGAGGTAGCGAATTTACTAGCAATTATTTAAAAACTCATTTACGTAATTCTGGCATCCACAATCAACTCTCTTGTCCATATACACCTGCTCAAAATGGTCGTGCTGAGAGAAAACATCGTCATGTGACTGAGACTGGCTTGGTTCTTCTCTTACTGCAGCTTATATTATCAACCGGTTGCCTACTCCACTTCTTGGAGGTAAGTCACACTTTGAACTCCTCTATGGCTACACTCCACATTATGACAATTTTCATCCCTTTGGTTGTCGTGTTTATCCTTACTTGCGTGATTATATGCCTAATTAACAAGCTTTCTCCCCGCAGCATTCCTTGTATTTTTTTGGATTATAGTCCTGCCCATAAAGGGTTCCACTGTCTTGATCCCACCACTACAAAGCTATATACCACCCGCCATGCTCAATTTGATGAAACTCACTTTCTTGTTATCCCTAGCTCACAGACCCAACATCTTCCCTCTCTTCCTATTTCAAATTTCTTGGAACCACATCTTTATCATATTGATTCATCCCCCCTACCACTTCATCATCGCACATTTCTCGATCCAGTTCATCCCCATGTGATATTTGTTCTGACCTTGTGGATGAGTCTGTGTAGGTTGATACTTCTCTTGCAGGTTCCACTTTGCCACCCTTGACTTCAGATTTGACCTCTATTGAACCTACGGTTGATTCCTCTTCTTTGGGCACTCATCCTATGATCACACGAGCCAAAGCTGGTATATTCAAGACTCATCATCCAGGAAATCTTGGTATTTTGGGCTCATATGGACTTCTTTCTACTCTTCTTGCATCCACTGAGCCAAAAGAATTCAAATCTGCGGCTAAGAATCCTACTTGAGTTGCTGTCATGGATGAAGAAATTCGAGCGTTACAACAAATTTATATTTGGACTTAGGTTCCTCGCCCTGCCAACACCAACATCGTGGGCTCTAAATGGGTGTTTTGTATTAATATTTGCCTGATGGATCCGTCTAGCGTTTCAAGGCTCGTCATGTTGCAAAAGGTTATACTCAGGTTCCTGGTCTTGACTACACTGACACTTTCAGTCCAGTTGTCAAAGCTACCATTGTCCGTGTTGTGCTTTCTATTACAGTCACAAATAAATGACCTCTTCGACAACTTGATGTCAAAAATGCTTTTCTCAATGAAACTCTTATTGAACGTGTTCATTTGGAACAACTTTCTAGGTATATTGATCCTCGATTTCCACTCATGTTTGTCTATTAAAGAAAGCCCTCTATGGCTTAATGCAAGCTCCTCGCGCGTGGTTTCAGCGTTTTAGCTCATTTCTTCTCACACTTGGTTTTTCTTGCAGTCGCGCTGACACACCCTTTTTGTCTTTCATCAGCAATCTAACCTTATTTATTCATTTATTATTCTTTTCTTTTGTTGTTCTTTCCATATTATTTGTAATTTACCATATTTCTCTATTTTTAAATGATTATAAATAAGACAATTCTCACGCCCATTTAGGTGTGGTGGTTTTAGCAAACATTCACACTTACAGATTCATTAAAAAAGATGGAAAAAAAATGGTTATTTACATAATGATTTAAGTGCCTCCATGAGGGTCTTATCGACACGGTTGAGGTTGTGAGGTCTTATAAACATGAGTAAATGTTTTTTTTTTTCTTCTATTTTTTAAGCTTAGGGCAATCTTTAGTGGAAATGGTATGATACTAAAACGAGAAAACAAATATTCAGATCAAGTTAACGCCCCTGTCTCAAAGGGGAAAAAAGTTCCAACGTTAACCCTTCAAAAGAAATATTATAATTCTTTGTCAAGTTCTAATTTTTGTTTTTCAAAAACTATATTATATAATTTTAAAAGCACTTAAAAGAATAAAAAAATTATATAATTATCGAGCAATGTCTAATTTATCTGTTAAATTATGTTCAAAATACTATTTTTCGCGTTATTATCAAATTTATTATACATTTATTAAATTAACAACTAAAGCCACATGGATCAAAAGAACTCCCTTCCCAATATCGAACACGCAAGATAGGAACAATTTGGATCGTAGAATATATATATATATATTTTTAATAAATAACCGAAGTATTTTGTTACATGTTATGGCTTATTTACATGGACCCCATCTGATATGTATAATGCTAGAATATAATATATACAAGAATAACTCTTATTTCCATAATATTGAGTTATCATTAATTTTGTTAACGACATTATTAACGACTTTAATGAGTTCTTTGTAAATATGAACCATCATCTTAGGTATCGTAATTTTATCCTAATAAGTGTTGTCTTACAATAGGTCAAGAATCGAAAATAAAACTACAATCCTTTCCTTTTCAGAGGTTGCTGGTTCATAACCCTTATATTATATTGGTTAGATTGAATTTGATGCGAATTACAAGTTTTAAATTTAAAATAAAAATTAATCACATTTTATGCTTATTTCAAATTTTTAATTAAAATTCCGACTTATTCAACTCCCATGTTAGTGTTTAAATAAATGTGTTCTTCAGACAAAATCATTTTTAAATAGAGTTTTCTTATAGATAATTTTTTTATATAATTTAATAAATCTTAATTAACTATTAAATAGAAGATAATAAACATACTTTAATTAATTTTTGTTTTTATAAAAAAAAAAATTCATTTAAAGAATAATTTTGAAATTCTACAAACTATTTAAAATTAAAATTAAAAGACTACCTTAAACTATAATCTTTGTAACGATCCAAAATTTCTACCTAATCTAAGGTTGTTACTGTCTAGACATAAAACATAAATCTTATCTTAAAACAAAGCTATGGACTTCGTGTTTGAAAACGTCTTTAAATCGACACAACAAATAACTAAATAAAATAAATAAACGATTAAATTAAAAATATTATCCTATTATAGCCTACATTTGATCTCAAGTTATCCTATTATACGGTTAGGGTATGCGACTACTTTATACATGTGTCATGGTCTCGAGTTGCAATGTCGTCGTCAGTCGTACAAGGATGTTTTTCCTTTACTTGAAATAGAAATAGCACATATCTTGAATATTTTAAATATTATTAGTAAGTGACCCCACTAACGTGGTTATATGCAAACACATACAATTTCATGAATGAGACCTATCATTAAGGTCTATATTCCTCAGGTGGCTAGCATAACCCTATCGTTCTATTAATCTATAATAATCCTATCCTTTTCTATCCATACCCTAACCATATCATATTTTCAATCGATCGTGACCATGTCGTTTCGTATACACAACTTAACCATATCATTATTGTAACGACCCAAAATTTTCTACTTAATTTAAGGTCGTTACTATATACATACCATAAAAATTGAATGCGAAAGACTTCATTTAAATTCCATAAACATAACCTTTATCTTAAAACACAGCCATGGAGTTACATGTTTCAAAAACATCTTTAAAACGACACAACAAAATACCAAATAAAACGAATAAGAGTTTAAGTTAAAAACATTCTATTCTAGCCCAAGTCTAAGAAAATAAATACCACTATCCTATGCATGTGCCATGGTCTCGAGTTGCGATGTTGTCGTCAGCCGTACAGGAATGCCTTGCCTTAACCTAAAAAATGCACATGGCTTAAGTATTTAAAGAAATACTCAGTAGGTGACCCCGCTATTAGGGTTAAATGCAACAATCACATGCAATGAGATGATGGGATGTATCTTTCATTCCGTTTTCTCTACGGTGCTGTCCTAACGGGTAATTTTGACGTGTACCATATACTCTACACACAACCCATACGTGCGAGTATGGGCTCACCAGATAGTTCGCACACCACTGGGCCACTTTCCTTATCCGGTGGGCATACTCTGGGAGCACCTTAGGCCGGACCCGCTAGAACTAGTAACCATTACGACAGCGCTATGCAAAGCATAACGATCGTTGTCCTGCCATTGGATGTACGCGTCCGTACCCTCGTGATGGGTTAGGGGTATCCCCCTAAATGCATGAGCACACATAATGCATGAGGTCCCAAAACTTTTCCATTTTCATTATCCTTTAATACAACCCTGCTAGCATTATGTACATATCATATCATTTTTCATACCGTTCATCATTCATGTCATATTGTTTCTCATTCTTCAGTTCTCAAATCATACATAATTCTAATGGGGTTATACGTCATGCCATTTATCGTAATTTCATGTCATTCATATCATGTTGTATACACACAATTTAAGAGACCTAACATAGCGTTCTATGCTTTTGACATAACATTTCATCATATACACATCATACCATGACATATTGCATCACAATGTATCATATCATAAACGAGTCATAACGTAAACACTTCATAGTCATATCGTTCTCTAACTTATCATAGCCTTAATGTTCTTATACCTATCACAGACATATCATTACGTGAACGTACCTTAGTCATCTCATCACAAGAATTTAACCTAACGCTATCGTTCTATCAATCTATCACAAACCTATCCCTTTCTACATGTAGCCTAACCGTATTCTTCCATCAATCTCTCTTATCCATACCACTCCGGTGTGTAACCTAACCTTAACGTTTCATGAACGTATTTTACTCCTATCGTTACATTTCGTTTTGTGCATCTTTCTTGTATCCTATCTCAAACATATCCTTGAACACATCGTACCGTAATTATCATACAATTCACATATTAGAACATATATATAACATATAGAAAGCATATCGATACACAGACAATTCACACATATCAATATATATGACACATGTAGAACCAAAGGGCACGTGTCAACATCAAATATAACCATGCCGATAGTATGGTCACTTACCTCGTTAGCTTAGGCTGATGTTCCATCGTTATCCTTAATGAAAGTCTATTGAAATCCAAGTCAACCTATGTGAGCCCATGACATCAGTTTCAAGTTTGAACTCTATAACATTATTTCTCTAATTTACATTGGTCCATTGTTAAAAGTCTTGAAATGTCATATGTCTATAATTATATTTTTATTAACAATCTTATTTTTCATGGTTACTATTGTATAAAGGAGTAGATACAACTATTTCAAGTTATTATGGGATATTTTTATTAAAAATCTTATTTTTTTTTCATGGTTACTGTTGTATAAAGAAGTAGATACAGCTATTTCAAGTTATTCTGTGCTTTATTACTCTCTGTATTTACTTTATTACTCTCTGTATTTACCTTTCCCTCTATATTTAGTCTGTGGTTTTTAATTTCCTAATTTCTTTTATATGTTGCCTTTTAATTCTGTTATCATGTATTTACTTTATGCATTTATCCATTCCTATAAATACCCACCAACCTTCTCCTTAAACAAACCATCAAATACTCTTCATCATCTTCAAACTTTATCACCATGGCTAAGGCTCTTTTCCTCGTGGCTTCTCTTCTCCTCTATGTCCTATCGCTATCGTCGCTCGCAACGGCAACCCAACGTTTAGATTTGGCTGGTAGCTACAAACCAATAGAAAACATAGATGACCCAAAGATTCAGAGCTTAGGTGAGTTCGCAGTCAATGAACACAATAAACAGGCAAAAACTCAAATCCAGTTCC
This sequence comes from Cucurbita pepo subsp. pepo, assembly GCF_057944985.1. Classification (NCBI taxonomy): domain Eukaryota; kingdom Viridiplantae; phylum Streptophyta; class Magnoliopsida; order Cucurbitales; family Cucurbitaceae; genus Cucurbita; species Cucurbita pepo. The sequence continues at coordinate 4,509,484 of NC_141817.1, forward strand.
AAAAAGTGATTGGTGGAGAAATGCAAATTGTGGCCGGAACCAACTATAAACTTCGATTGACAGCTCTTGAGGGGACTAGTAGAGAAACCTATGGCACCCTTGTGTTCACTGACCTCAACAACAAGAACAACCTTATCAACTTCTATAAGGTCCCCAAATAGACTTCTTGCTTCTTATCAAAGACTATGTGTGTTTTTAATTTTCTATCTTTTTTATATTATGTTATGAATGTTTGGAATCTCGATCAACCTTATGTATGGTTTAAAACTTCATAATTTTGTTTATTTTGTTGAATAAGATATATGTCTTTGAATAAAAGAATTATAGGATAACTTAAATTTATATAAATAAAACAAAAAAAATAAGTCATATAAAAGGGAACATACATATAATAAATCTAAAATAATTAATGTCATAACAAATAAAATAAATTTCATAATTTTAAGGTAAATCTTGAGTAGAATAAAATTTAAATGACCAAAACATGCGTTTCATAATTATAATGAAAATTAAATATTAAAGAAAAAGTTTAAGAAGTTTCCTTCTATGCCTGGTTGAAAAGCAACATAACTCTAGTGAGAAGTTATTGTAAATAATATCACATTTTCTTTGAAAAAAAATAAATTAAATTGAGACGTTTTTTGGACTCACTTAGAATGTTTACTGGGCTGGATAGGGTTAGGGAAGTCTTCCCACACACATGTCCTATTTTAATTTCTATCACCGTAAAATGTTCCATTTATTTTCGTGAAGATTCTCGTGAGAAAATCGTTTTAAAGACTTTTTAGTAGATAATTTTCATTTTTCAATATGCTTTCTCATAAAAGCGGTAAAATATTCTAATAAAATCCAATAATATTTCTTTAGCAAACATTTAGTATAACGTTATAACCCACGTAAATAAGGTTGCTACTACATGCATCTCTTGACTACCAAGTGCGAAACTCCTTTACAACGATTTATTAAAACATTGTCATAGAATTAAATGTTTATAAAAATACATTTGAAACAACAATGATGTTAATAAAAAAACCAAATCAAAATAATAAAAGTTTTAAAATAATGTTAACGTCCTAATCCAACTTAAGAGCTACAACATTAAACCCAAATGTGACAACCCTAACTTTGTATCCATGGCCTCCACAGAGATACAATAATTCGTATATCAGTGTCTTAACTTTACCTGAAAAATAAGTAACACGTGGCTTGAGTATTTAATACTCAGTCATTATCCCCAATGTTGGAGTTGGGAAATGCAATCATGGTAAGACCTATATTTTCATAAAATTTTTCATTAGTCTCAACTTTCTAATCAAGACAAGGTTGAATGTGGTATTTCTCTACACATGACCCACGTATATGCACATGGACCTACCAACACGCTCGTATATGTACCTCTGGGCTTAACTACGGGTTATCGCACATTCACGCTGTTGGAAGCCATAGAGGGAAAGGAACACATATAATATCATGGTGTACATATCTGTACTAATCATAATCAATGAAGTATCCTGATGCACGTGACATACAAAATGCATGAGATTTCGTAGTTTCAAATCATGGTACATACTTAAACTGCCATTCATATCTCCCTTCTTTTGAGGACATGGCATCCCTATAAGACCATATATATATATATACTTGACATATCTTTAATGGTTAACACACATGATTTATCAATGTCTCATAGGCATGATGTGAACAGGTTGATATAATACACATGGTGTAACATTTGGAAGTACATACATCATATAACATCCATATCATAACAAAATTTCATAACATAGCATAACCATACAGACATAACATCATAAAAATAAGACATGTACATGGGCCACAATATACATGTTATTCATACAACATACAAATTATCAAACCAAGCCCATGGACGTCCCATAGTAAAACCACTTACTTGATTGGCCACAATATACATGTACAAGGGCCACAATATACATGTCATTCATACAACATACAAATCATCAAATCATCAAACAGTGTGAATATGGTCTCCACCAGACAAACGTAACGCTTTAGCTAGTACACGGAAGTGCATACCATGATTCTTCTGTCTATCAATAATGGCATGCATTGCACGGTGACTGTGAAGAAGTAAACCATTATCTCGACAATAATGAGCCAAGCTAGTATTTGCAGTGAATCCACCTTTTAAATAGTCATGCATTACGATAAGAACTCCCAATTCTCGAGCAATATAGCCCTTTTCATCATTTCTTCGCATGTACCCGCAGTAGCATTCAAGTAATGTCCCTTGATTTCACCTGTTTCAGCCTGTGATTTATAAATGGCTTCCGCACAAAATAGGAAACGGTCTCTCCAACGCATAAATGATTGGAAATTCACGTTTTCATCATCTTTGGTAAAATCAAGTCCACCGTGTAGACATTCATAAACTTCTCTACCATAATTCTTAGCGGATAATCCCAATTTTGGTAAAATAGTACATCCCAATAGAGAGGGCAACCATACTTGTTCAATTTATCTCTTTCAATCTGGATACCATGAGGCGGGCCTTGGAAAGTTTTAACATAAGCAGTAGGGATTCGTAAATCCTCCAGACGTAGAGCACGCAGAGACTTGAATCCAAATACATTACCCACAATGGAAGTAAACATGTTAGTAGCAGAACCTTCTTCAAAAAGGTCTAGGGGATAAGCTACATAAGCAATATATTGATTTTCTTCTCCAGGAACAGGCTCGATTCCATAGCATTGACCTTTGTAATGATCAAGACTGGTAAGCCCATCGGTCCACATATCCATGTACCAATAGAAGATTCAGCAGCTACAGCGGCCCCTACTTCTTCGGGTGGAACTCCCGGTTGAGGAGTTACTCTGAATTCTTCCAAGATATCAGTATCTTTGGTTTCATATCCAGGAGTATAATAAGTCAATTTATAATCTTTAACACCAACTTTGAATCCAACACTTGCCTTAGTCTCTTTTTATGGTGACATAAGTCCCTCCCTACAACTCATGAATTAAAAATGCTCACAACAACAAGGTCTACTCAACATTAATTAGGAGTTAAGGGTGAGGAAGAATTACGAGATAATCCTTTGTTCCACCGTCTGGGTATTTACAACTAGCCAATTAAGAATTCTGAGATGTACTAGTACTAGCAATTGCATTCTCCTAGATGTAATAGCCCAAAAATAAATAAACAAATAAACAAATAAACATAATTATAAAAATAGTTAAAATAATAATAATAATAATAAAATTGATTAATTAAAAAAAAAAATCATTCCCCACTTCTCTTCACTAACCGTTCGTCCCTTCACACAATTATCTCTCCTCCACCCATCCCACCTAACAAAAGAAAGGAAAGAAACAGAAAAACAACAATGGTCAGATCCTGACAAAAGAAAGGAAAGAAACAGAAAAACAACAATGGTGAGATCTGAGAACAAGTACAATGGCTATTGCCCATTTAGAGATTTTTGTCAGTTATTACTGTAAAATCCTATCTCAGATTTCCTTTTCCAGAGTTACGGTGATAAGAAATTAATTTAGGATCAAATTTCTTTCCTATCTTTAACGGTGTAATAATCAGATCCCATATACAATTATTAGATCTTAGCCTGTACCTAAAATTGATCAGTATAATTGGAAAAACCTATTTACTGTTAAAAGGAAATATCAGACGGTAGTGAGCTCCTTTCATTTTTAAAACCTATTTACCAAAAGAAAAAGATTAGAGAGAGAGGGAGGGAGAGTAAGGAAAGATTTGTTAAACCGTATTTAACACTAATAGGAAATATCATACGTGAGCTCCTTTCAATTTTGTGTAACAGAAAACATTCAAAATTTTCATTAGAGGCAGTGAGCTTCTTTAAATTTTGTCCAACAGAAAAGAAGAATTTTAAGATGGCCAATGTAAATTAGAGTAATAATTTTATAGAGATAAAACTTGAAACTGATGTCATGAGTTCATATAGGTTGACTCGGATTTCAAAGGACAGAATCGAACTTTCATTAAAGATATATTTGTGACAACGACTTAAGCAATCCAGGTAAGTGACCTTACTATCGGCATGGTTATATTTGATGTTGACACGTGCCCTGTGGTTCTGCATGTGTCATACATATTGATATGTGTGAATTGTCTGTGGTTCGATATGCTTCCTATATGTTATGTTATGTTATAATATGTGGTTTGTATGATAATAATTATGGTACGATGTGCTCAAGGATATGTTTGAGATAGGGTACGAGAAGGATGCACAAAACGAAATGTAACGATAGGAGTAAGATACGTTCATGAAACGTTAGAGTTAGGTTACATACCGGAGTGCTATGGATAGGAGAGATTGATGAAAGAATACGGTTAGGTTATGGGTAGAAAGGGATAGGTTTGTGATAGATTGGTAGAACGATAGCGTTAGGGTATGTTCTTGTGACGATATGACTAAGGTACGTCACGTAATGATATGTCTGTGATAGGTATAAGAACGTTAAGGCTATGGTAAGTTAGAGAACGATATGACTATGAAGTGTTTACGTTATGACTTGGTTATGATATGATACATTGTATGTTAGATTATTGTGCGTAAGTACGAAATCATGTGAACGTGAATGTATGTTATTTATGCTGCTTAGTTGATGTGATATGAATGCATGTGACGATGTGTGGCCCTTGTATGATTATGACTTGTTGTATGAGTATTGGAATGTAACTGAATGAATTGTATGACATGAAATACGGTAAATTGCATGATACATAACCCCGCTAGGAATATGTATGATATGTAACGAAATGAGAATGAGAATGACATGTAAGCATGAAAACGTGACACGGGGTTATGTTCATTAAATGATGACTGTAGGACTAGTGGGACCTCATGCATATTGTGTGATCATGCATTTGGGGGGATACCTCTATCCCATCACGAGGGTACGGACGCGTACATCCAAATGGCAGGACAACGATCGTTATGCCCTGCATAGCGCTGCCGTGACGGTTTTAGTTTTAACGGGTCCCGGTGGGCCTCCAGAGCATGCCCACCGGCTAGGGACAGTGGCCCAGCGGTGTGCAAACTAGCTGGTGAGCCCATACTCGCACGTATGGGCTGCGTGTAGAGTATATGGTACACGTCTACGATTACCTGTTAGGAGTACACCGTAGGGAAAACGAAACGAAACGAAACGAAACGAAACGAAACGAAATGAAACGAAACGAAACGAAACGAAACGAAACGAAATGAAATGAAACGAAACGAAACGAAATGAAATGAAACGAAACGAAACGAAATGAAAGATAGGTCCCATCATTTCATTGCATGTGATTGTTGCATTTAACCCCAATAGGGGGGTCACTTACTGAGTATTTCTTTAAACCTAAGCCATGTGTTACTACATTTTTCAGGTTAAGGCAAGGCATTCCTGTACGGCTGACGACCGCATCGCAACTCAAGATCATGGCACATGCATAGGATAGTGGCATTTATTATCTTAGACTTAGAATAGAATAGGATGTTTTAAACTTAAACGCTTATTTATTTTATTTTGAGCCTTTTGTTGTGTCGTTTTAAAGATGTTTTCGAAACACGTAAGTCCATGGCTGTGTTTTAAGTTAAAGGTTATGTTTTATGGAATTTAAATGAAGTCTTCCGCATTCAATGTTTATGGTATGTATACAGTAGCGACCTTAAATTAAGTAGAAAATTTCCGGTCGTTACACGAGAGATATTTAATAAAAATTATATATATATATATATGTATAGATAGATAGATAGATAGATAGATATATGTATGTTCGTATATTCATATATAAATATTCCAAGACTAAGGATAATATTTAGTAGTGGTGGGTTTGAGCTGTTTCAAATGGTATTAGAGCCAGACACCGGGCGATGTGCGAGCGAGGAGGCAGAACCCCGAAAGGGGGATGAATACTAGGCGGTGTGCCAGCAAGGACGCCTGGTCCGAAGGGGTGTAGGTTGGGGGTCCCATATCGATTAGAGAAGAGAACGAATGCCAGTGAGGATGCTGGGCCTCTAAAGGGGTTGATTGTGAGATCCCACATAAGTTGGAGAGGAGAACGAAACACTCTTTACAAGTGTGTGGAAACCTCTCCTTAGCCAATCGCTTTAAAAACCTTGAGCAGACAATATTTGCTAGCGATGAATTTAGGTTGTTACACAAAATCTCTAATGTTCGCATGAAGTCTAACACATGATTTAACTCAAAAAATACAAAATTAATGAATATAAGGAACAGCATCTCACAAATAAGAAAAATAGAAGAAGATAAAATAAAATAAGATTATCTTAAACTTTACGGCTAAAATATAGAATATGAAAATTCAAATACTCAAAGTCAACTTCAATTAAAGCAGACAGATAATTTTGTGTAGGATTAAAAACAGACGTTTATTTGACCTAAATTAAAAAAATAAGGTATGGTTTGGTAATATTATAATACTTTGTCATAACAATTATGTTTATTTCCTTACAATTTTTTTATTATAATTTATACCATTTCAAAAGAAATATTATAATACTTTGTCATAACAAAATAAAAAAAATTATATAATTGTCGAGCAATGTCTAATTTATCTATTAAATTATGTTCAAAATACATTTTTAGTGTTATTATCAAATTTATTATACATTTATTACATTAACAACTAAAGCCACATGGATCGAAAGAACTCTCTTCCAAATACCGAACACGCAAGATAGGAACAATTTGGATCCTAGAATATATATATTTTTTAAAATAAATAACAGAAGTATTTTGTTACATGTTATGGCTTACCGACATGGACCCAATCTGAGATGTACAAGGCTAGAATACAGTATATACAAGAATAACTCTTATTTCCATAATATTGAGTAATCACTAATTTGGTTAACGACATTATTAACGACTTTAATGAGTTCATTGTAAGTATGAACCATCATATTAGATATAGTAATTTTATCCTAATAAGTGTTGTCTTACGATAGGTCAAGAATCGAAAATAAAACTACAATCCTTTCCTTTCCAAAAGTTGCTTGTTCATAATCCTTATGTAGGATTATTATATTGATTAGATTGATTTTAATGTGAATTACCAAGTTTTAAATTTAAAATAAAAATTAATCATATTTTGTGCTTACTTCAAATTATTAATTAAGACTCACTTATTCAAACTCTCATGTTAGTGTTTTAGTGTTTAAATAAAAGTGTTTTTTATTTATAATTTAATAAATCTTAATTATCTATTAAATACAAGATGAATAAACATACCTTAATTAATCTTTGTTTTTATAAAAGAAAATTAATTCATTTAATGAATAATTTTAAAATTCTAGAAACTCTTCGGAATTAAAATTAAAAGACGACCCAAAATTTCTACTTAATCTAAGGTTGTTATTGTATACACATAAAACATAAATCTCATCTTAAAATAAAGCTATGGACTTCGTGTTTGAAAATATCTTTAAAGCGACACAACAAAGAACTAAATAAAATAAATAAACGATTAAATTAAAAACATTATCCTATTATAACCTACATCTGATCTCGAGTTATCCTATTATACAGTTAGGGTATGCGACTACTCTATACATGTGTCATAGTCTCGAGTTGCGATGTCGTCGTCAGTCGTACAAGGATGTTTTTCCTTTACTTGAAATAGAAGTAGCATGAATCTTGAGTATTTTAAATATAATACTCAGTAAATGACCCTAGTATAATGGAGTTATATGCAAACACATACAAATTTCATGAATGAGACCTATCATAACAGTCTATATTGGTGCCTATCATAACCCTATCGTTCTATCAATCTATAATAATCTTATCATTTTGTCAATCGATCGTGACGATATCGTTTCGTATATATAAACCATATCATTATATTAATCATATCTTAACTATAGCGTTTTCTATACATAACATTATCATATCTTTTTATCAACCTATCACAATTATAGTCTTTTCTATACATAACATTATCGTATCGTCTTATGAACATATCGTAGTCCTATCGTTACATTACGTTCAGTGCATCATTCTCATCTCCTATCTCAAACATATCATTAAACATATCGTATCGTAAGTATGGTCATACAATTCACAGAATGACATTTACATATCATATCATAATCATATCATTCATAAACAATTCACACATATTAATATATATGACACGTGCAGAAGCACAGGGCACGTGTCAACATCAAATATAATCATGCCGATAGTAAAGTCATATTCTCTATTATTATTATTGTTTTATGGAACATATTGTTATGTTATATGAAAGAATTTGATAGGGTTTCTTGACCATAATTCCTCTATTTTATCTTTTAATTCCCTTTTACTCCTTGTATTTACTCAAATAATTTAAATTTTTCTTTTTCCTCTACTTTTTTTTTTTTAATCATTCTTATTTCCAAAGCTCATCGTATTTTTCTTTTTTTAAACGTGTTACCATGTATTAGAACTAGTATAATGCTAACTAAAATCTGATTGATTCATAAATGAAAAAGAGATTTGATTCTATGGTAATACAATGGACGGTATAAAGTATAAAGTAAAGGAGATCTGAAATATAATTACCATAATAACCATTCTTATTTCCAAATCTCATTGTATTTCTTTTTTTTTTTTTTTTTTTTGCTAACTAAAATCTTATTGATTTATGAACGAAAAAGAGATTTAATTCTATTGTAATACAATGGACCGTATAAAATATAAAGTAAAGGAGATCTGAAATATAATTACCATAATAACCATTCTTATTTCCAAATCTCACTGTATTTCTTTTTTTTTTTTTTGCTAACTAAAATCTTATTGATTTATGAACGAAAAAGAGATTTAATTCTATTGTATTACAATGGACCGTATAAAATATAAAGTAAAGAAAATCTGAAAGATAATTACCATAATAATCATTCTTATCTAAATCTTTTTTTGATTTGTTACCAATTACTATTATAATGGTAAAGTAAATGAGATCTGAAATATAATTACATAACAACAATTCTTATTTCTAAGTCTCATTGTTTTTTTTTTTTTTTCTTTTTTTTTTTTTTTTTGCTAACTAAAATCTTATTGATTCATGAATGAAAAAAAATTTGATTCTATGGTAACACAATGGATTGTATAAAGTAAAGGAGATCCAAATATAACTCACCATAGTAACAAACAAAAATCTTTCTTGGTGAATCAGAGAGAAAATGATATCTTGTAACACCATTAGTTCATAATAAGAAAGCAAAATCTGCTATATCATCTCTAGGTAAATTTGCATTTTTTTTGTTGGAGTAACCGATACATTCTTGGTGACTGATTTTTGAGGAGACAGATAGTTGGGAGAAGGATGAGAGGTCGGTGTGAGTAGCTTGGATAAGACTGCTATATTTTAGTTTATTTATTTATTATTATTTTTTCTTTTACCATTGTTATAATTCTATTGGATTTAGTTCAATTTTCTAATTTATTCCAAATTAAAATTAAAAGAGTTTGTTTTACCGGTAGATTTAAGGACTATAATTGATTTTTTTTAAATTTATTTATGATAGTAACCACTATTACCTTATTTGATTTATTCTAGGTAAGATCATAAATGACTCTTTTAATTTTTATATGGTACTAACTATTACGGTTCCAGAATTAAACTTTATTAGTAAACCTATAAAAAGAATATGAATTAACTATTTTAAAAATATTGTAATCTCCTCACCCTTCATGCATTTATCCATTCCTATAAATACCCACCAACCTTCTCCTTACACAAACCATCAAATACTCTTCATCATCTTCAAACTTTATCACCATGGCTAAGGCTCTTTTCTTCGTGGCTTCTCTTCTCCTCTACGTCCTATCACTATCGTCGCTCGCAGCGGCAACCCAACGTTTAGATTTGGCTGGCAGCTATAAACCAATAAAAAACATAGATGACCCAAAGATTCAGAGCTTAGGTGAGTTCGCAGTCAATGAACACAATAAACAGGCAAAAACTCAACTCCAGTTCCAAAAAGTTATTAGTGGAGAAATGCAAATTGTGGCAGGGACAAACTATAAACTTCGATTGACAGCTCTTGAGGGGACTAGTAGCGGAACCTATGGCACCCTTGTGTTCACTGACCTCAACAACAAGAACAACCTTATCAACTTCTATGACGTCCCTAAATAGACTTCTTGCTTCTTATCAAAGATTATGTGTGTTTTTAATTCTCTATCTTTTTTATATTATGTTATGAATGTTTGGAATCTCAATCAACCTTATGTATGGTTTAAAACTTAATACAAGTATAATTTTGTTGAATAAGATATTATCTTTGAATAAAAGAATTATACGATCAACTTAAATTTATATAAATAAAACAAAAAAATAAGTCATTTAAAAGGGAACATACATATAATAACTCTAAAATATTAATGTCATAATAAATAAAATTAATTTCATAATTTTAAGGTAAATCTTATAATGAAAATTAAATATTAAAGAAAAAGTTTAAAGAAGTTTCCTTCTATGCCTTTGAAAATCAACCTATTTCTAGTGAGAAGTTAGTGTAAATAATATCACATCTTCTTTGAAAAAAAAAATCAAATTGAGATATTTTTTTGGACTCATTTAGAAATGTTTACAGGGTAGGATAGGGTTAGGGAAGTCTTCCCATACACGTGTCCTATTTTAATTTCTATCGCCGTGAAATGTTCCATTTACTTTTGTGATGATTCTGGTGAGAAATTCGTTTTAAAGACTTTTTAGTAGATAATTGTCATTTTTCAACATACTTTCTAATAAAAGTGGTAAAATATTCTAATAAAATCCAGTAATATTTCTTGAGCAAACATTTAGTATGACGTTACAACCCACGTAAATAAGGTTGCTACTACATGCATTTCTTGACTACCAAGTGCGAAAATCCTTTACAACGATTTATTAAAACATTGTTATAGAATTAAATGTTTATAAAAATTCATTTGAAACAACAATGATGTTAATAAACAACGAAATCAAAATAACAAAAGTTTTAAAATAATGTTAACGTCCTAATCCAACTTAAGAGCTACAACATTAAACCCAAATGTGACAACCCTGACTTTGTATCCATGGCCTCCACAGAGACACAATAATTCGAAAAAGAGTGTCTTAACTTTACCTGAAAAATAAGTAACACGTGGCTTTAGTATTTAATACTCAGTCATTATCCCCATTGTTGGAGTTGGGAAATGCAATCATGGTAAGACCTATCTTTTCATAAAATTTTTCATTAGTCTCAACTTTCTAATCAAGACAAGGTTGAATGTAGTACTTCTCTACACATGACCCACGTATGTGCACATGGACCTACCAACACGCTCGTATATGTACCTCTGGGCTTAACTACGGGTTATCGCACATTCACGCTGTTGGAAGCCATAGAGGGAAATGAACACATACAATATCATGATGTACGCATCTGTACTAATCATAATCAATGAAGTATCCTGATGCACATGACATACAAAATGTATGAGATTTCATAGTTTCAAATCATGGTACATACTTTTTTTTCAGGACATGGCATCCCTATAAGACATGCATATATATATATATATATATATATATATATATATATATATATATATCTATATATATATATATATATATATCTATATATATATATATATATAGATATATATATATATATATATGTTGGACATATCTTTAATGGTTAACACACATGATTTATCAATGTCTCATATGCATGATGTGAACATGTTGACGTAATACACGAGGTGTAACATTTGGAAGTACATACATCATATAACATCTATATCATAACAAAATTTCCTAACATAGATAACCATACAGACATAACATCATAAAAATAAGACAGGTACAAGGGCCACAATATACATGTCATTCATACAACATACAAATCATCAAACCAAGCCCATGGAGGTCTCATAGTAAAACCACCTACTTGAATGGCCTAAGTCAAAGTTGGTACAAGTCTTAATCTGCTCATTGAAGTTCAATTCAACCTATGTTTGGCCCACAGCATGGGATAATGGGTCTGGTCGGTTTCGGTTACTAGCAATGAATAGCTACTGGGTTTGAGGTGCATCTACGTTGGATTGCATAGATCGTAGGGCTGGTTCGGCAATTGCAGTGTGGCTGGAGCAGTCTAGGTTGTGGGCATCGCTAGTGTGTGGACTCAACAGCCAAAGGTGGTGTAGCTTTGATCCAGAGCTTTGGACTTACATGTTCGAAAACTACTTTAAAACGACATAACCATAAACAAAATCAATTAAATAAACATTTAAATTAAAAACATCTTATTCTAACCTAAGTCTAAGAAAATAAGTGCGACTACTCTACGGATGTGTCATGGCCTCGAATTACGATGTAGTTGTTAGTTATACAGGGATGTCTTGCCTTTACCAGAAATAGAAGTAGCACATGGCGTGAGTATTTTAAAAAATACTTAGTAAATGACCCCACGGTTGAGGTTAAATGCAAACACTATAGGAAGGGCAAAGCTCTAAGGAAAAACTCAACAAGGATCCAAAAATGTTTAGGTAAGCCAAACCACACCCTTCTTTAGTGCATTTCAGTTTAGAAACGGAGTTGTGTGAGGTTGCTGATAGAAATATGGGGAAGGGATTTTTTTTTTTTTCTTTCTTTTCTGTTACAAAGTTAGAATTGATTCTCTAAATCTTCTATTATATTATTTTTAAGTTGCATAGGATCATGTGATCCAAATACGAAATAATATTGATGCGCCCATATAAATATATATTAATTTATAATTTAATAGTTACTATCCAACAAAACAATAAAAACATGGAACTTAAGAATCAGAATCATGACAAGACGATTATGGCAAATGAACTAATTTTGAAATGTCAAAAGGTAGGAGAGTATAGAATGTCTTCCCTAAAACGCTAACAATAGAAAATGAGATATTTAATAAAAATTTTATATATATATATATATATATATATATATATATATATATATATATATATATATGTATATATAGATATATATAATCATTTGAATATCTCATTTCCTATCCGTTATAGGATCTAAATCCAATCAATCGGATTATTAACTACTAATGAGTGGGTCTTAAAATAAAAGTGATCCGTTATATATAATATGGTGAAGTTATACTTAGGGTTCTCACAAAAGAGAATTTTTATTTCAATTAATCAATTAAATTATTAATTTAATTGATTTAATTGAAAATAGCGTTTCTCAACTCTTATATCAAATTCACATTAAAAAAAAAAATCGTCGTTCTCCTTATGAATATAAAGATATTTTTTCGTAAAATCTCGTTTACTAAAAAATTTGTATTCAAAGGACAATATACAGGATGGGTAGAAGAAGTTGTGATACTTAGTTCGATCCATGATCTGAAATGACGCTACGAGATATAATATATTAAACGACTACACCAATTCTAAGGATCCATAGGCTTAATTGCGAATCGGGCACAACAACAAAAATGTTTACGTTATTTTGTCTTAGATTTTTATTTCAATCTTGAATTTTGTATATCTAGCAAAAAGATATACAATAGTATCTTTGTATTGTATTCGGCTCAATCCTTTTAGTAAAAGATTGGTCGAGTTTTGTTTAATTGAAAGTCAATTAAAAGAACGAAGAGTAATTACTGGATTACAAAGTATCTACTGTCTCAAACTCAAATTTGATCGCGTTCCATACTTCACAAGCAGCAGCTAGTTCAGGACTCCATTTACTAGCCTCACGGATAATTTCATTACCCTCACGAGCAAGATCACGTCCCTCATTACGAGCTTGTACACATGCTTCTAGAGCTACTCGGTTAGCTACGACACTTGGTGCATTACCCCTAGGGTGCCCCAAAGTTCCTCCGCCGAATTGTAATACAAAATCATCTCCAAGAATCTCGGTTAGAGCAGGCATATGCCAAACGTGAATACCACCGGAAGCCACTGGCAGAACACCTGGTAAAGAGACCCAATCTTGAGTGAAATAAATACCGCGACTTCGATCTTTTTCAACAAAATCATCACCAGTAAATCAACAAAGCCTAAAGTGATGTCTCTTTCCCCTTCAAGTTTACCTACTACGGTACCAGCGTGAATATGGTCTCCACCAGACAGACGTAACGCTTTAGCTAGTACACGAAAGTGCATACCATGATTCTTCTGTCTATCAATAATGGCACGCATTACACGGTGAATGTGAAGAAGTAGACCATTATCCCGGCAATAATGAGTCAAGCTAGTATTTGCAGTGAATCCACCTGTTGAATAGTCATACATTACGATAGGAACTCCCAATTCTCGAGCAAATATAGCCCTTTTCATCATTTCTTCGCATGTACCCGCACTAGCATTCAAGTAATGTCCCTTGATTTCACCTGTTTCAGCCTGTGATTTATAAATAGCTTCCGCACAAAATAGGAAACGGTCTCTCCAACCCATAAATGGTTGGAAATTCACGTTTTCATCATCTTGGGTAAAATCTAGTCCACCGCGTCGACATTCATAAATTGCTATACCATAATTCTTAGTGGATAATCCCAATTTTGGTTTAATAGTACATCCCAATAGATGGCGACCATACTTGTTCAATTTATCTCTTTCAACTTGGATACCATGAGGCGGGCCTTGGAAAGTTTTACTATAAGCAGTAGGGATTCACAAATCCTCCATACGTAAAGCACGCAGAGCCTTGAATCCAAATACATTACCCACAATGGAAGTAAACATGTTAGTAGCAGAACCTTCTTCAAAAAGGTCTAGGGGATAAGCTACATAAGCAGTATATTGATTTTCTTCTCCAGGAACAGGCTCGATTCCATAGCATCGTCGTTTGTAACGATCAAGACTGGTAAGTCGATCGGTCCACGTAGTTATCCATGTACCAATAGAAGATTCAGCAGCTACAGTGGCCCCTGCTTCCTCGGGTGGAACTCCCGGTTGAGGAGTTACTCGGAATGCTGCCAAGATATCGTCTTTGGTTTCATATTCAGGAGTATAATAAGTAAATTTATAATCTTTAACACCAGCTTTGAATCCAACACTTGCTTTAGTCCCTGTTTGTGGTGACATAAGTCCCTCCCTACAACTCATGAACTAAGAATTCTCGCAACAACAAGGTCTACTCGACATGAATTAGGAGTTAAGGGTGAGGAAGAATTACGGGATAATCCTCTTTTCCATAGTCTGGGTCTATTTACAACTAGCCAATTAAGAATTCTCAAATGTACTAGTACTGGCAAGTGCATCTTTGATGCAGTCATCGATTCTCCCGAGAGATACATATAAAAAATGAGATATTTAATAAAAATTATACATATATATATATATATATATATATATATATATATATATATGTATGTATGTATGTATGTATGTATGTAGTATGTATGTATATTCAAATGATATAGTACTTACAATAGAAAATGAGATATTTAATAAAAATTATGTATGTATGTATGTATGTATGTTCATATATAAGTATTCCAAGACTAAGGATAATATTTACCAGTGGTGGGTTTGGGCTGTTTTAAATGGTATTAGAGCAAGACATCGAGCGATGTGCGAGCGAGGAGGCAAAACCCCGAAAGGGGGATGAATACTAGGCGGTGTGCCAGTAAGGACGTCTGGCCTGAAGGGGTGTAGGTTGGGGGTCCCATATCGATTAGAGAAGAGAACGAATGCCCGTGAGGACGCTGGGCCCCGAAAGGGGTGGATTGTTAGATCCCACGTCCAATTGGAGAGGAGAACCAAATATTCTTTACAAGTGTGTGGAAACCTTTCCTTAGCCAATCACTTTAAAAACCTTGAGCAGATAATATTTGTTAGCAGTAAATTTAAGTTATTATTACAAAATTTCTAATGTTTTCATGGAGTAACACATGAACCAACTCAAAAAAATACAAAATTAATAAATTTAAGTAACATCATCTTACAAATAAGAAAAATAATTATCAATTTATCTCTAAAATAGAAAGGGAATAGAAGAACATAAGATAAAATTATCTTAAACTTTAGGGGATAAAATATAGAATATTTAAATTCAGACAACTTGAATGGAAGGATTAAAAATAGACATTTATTTAACCTAAAATAAAAGGTAAGGTCTGGTTTGGTAATAATTTTGTTGTTATCTTTTTTTTTCCAATTATGTTTATTTCCTCACAATTTTATTTATTATAATTTATACCACTTCAAAAGAAATATTATAATACTTTGTCAAATTCTAATTTTTTTTTAAAAAAACATAATATAATTTTACAAGCACTTAACAAAATAAAAAAAAAAATTATATAATTATCGACCAATGTCTAATTTATCTATTAGATTATGTTTAAAATACTATTTTTCGTGTTATTATCAAATTTATTATACATTTATTACATTAACAACTAAAGCCACATGGCCGAAAGAACTCCCTTCCAAATACCGAACACGCAAGATATGAACAATTTGGATCGTAGAATATACTTTTTTTTTTAATAAATAACTGAAGTATTTTGTTACATGTTATGGCTTATCTATGTTGACCCAATCTGATACGTACAATGCTAGAATGCAATATATACAAGAATAACTTTTATTTCCACAATATTGAGTTATCACTAATTTGGTTAACGAAATTATTAACGACTTTAATGAATTCTTTGTAAATATGAACCATCATATTAGGTATCGTAATTTTATCCTAATCAGAATCGAAAATAAAACTACAATCCTTTCCTTTTCAGAAGTTGCTCGTTCATAACCTTTATATTATATTGGTTAGATTGATTTTGATGTGAATGACCGAGTTTGAAATTTAAAATAAAAATTAATCACATTTTGTGCTTATTTCAAATTATTAATTAAAATTCCGACTTATTCTAACTCTCATGTTAGTGTTTAAATAAAAGTGTTCTTTCAATAAATATCTTGAGACAAAATCATTTTTAAATAGAATTTTCTTGCATTAATTAATCTTTGTTTTTATAAAAAAAATTAATTCATTTAATGAATAATTTTAAAATTCTACACACTCTTTAAAATTAAAATTAAAAGACTACCTTAAACTATAATCCTTGTAACGATCCAAAATTTATACTTAATCTAAGGTTGCTACTATATACACGTAAAATATAAATCTTATCTTAAAACACAACTATAATCTTACATGTTTGAAAACGTCTTTAAAGCGACACAACAAACAACTAAATAAAATAAATAAACGATTAAATTAAAAACATTATCCTATTATAGCCTACATCTGATCTCGAGTTATCCTATTATACGGTTAGGGTATGCGACTACCCTATGTATGTGTCATGGTCTCGAGTTGCGATGTCGTCGTCAGTCGTACAAAGATGTTTTTCTTTTACCTGAATTAGAAGTAGCACGTATCTTGAGTATTTTAAATATAATACTCAGTAAGTGACCCCACTAATGGGGTTATATGCAAACACATACAATTTCATGAATGAGACCTATCATAACCGTCTATATTCCTTAGGTGGCTATCATAACCCTATCGTTCTATCAATCTATAATTATCCTATCGTTTTCTATCCATACCTTAACTGTATCATTTTTTCAATCGATCGTGACCATATTCTTTCGTATACATAACTTAACCATATCATTATATTAGTCATATCTTCACTATAGCGTTTTCTATACATAACATTATCGTATCTTTTTATCAACCTATCACAACTATAGTCTTTTCTATACATAACCTTATCATATCGTTACATTACGTTTAGTGCATCCTTCTCATCTCCTATCTCAAACATATCATTAAACACATCGTATCAAAAGTATGATCATACAATTCACATATCATAACATATACATATCATATCATTATCATATCGATTCATAAACAATTCATACATATCAATATATATGACAAGTGCAGAACCACAGGGCACGTGTCAACATCAAATATAATCATGCCGATAGTAAAGTCATATTCTCTATTATTATTATTGTTTTATGGAAGATATTGTTATGTTATATGAAAGAATTTGATAGGTTTCTTGACTATAATTCCTCTATTTTACCTTGTAATTCCCTATTATTCTATGTGTTTCCTCCGTTAAATTTAAATTTTTCTTTTTCCTCTACTTTTTTTCTTCTTGTGAATCTATTCTTATTTCTAAATCTCACAATTTTTTTTTAATTAGTTACCATTTACTAGAAGTAATATAATACTAACTAAAATCTTATTGATAAATGAATGAAAGAGAGATTTGATTCTATTGTAACACAATGGATTGTTTAAAGTAAAGGAGATTTGAATATAACTCACCATAATAACAAAGCAAAATCTCTCTCGATAAATTATCTAGAAAAGGAGATTTTCTAACACATTGTGTCAAGAAAAAAGATATCTCAAATATGAAAGCAAAATCTCTGTTACTAAAATGTGCATCATTTCTTAGTAAATCTGCATTTTTTTTTTTTTTGTTAGATTAATGGATACATTTTTTGTGGCTGAATTGGTTGAGGAGTGAAATAGTTGGGAGAAGGATAAGATGTTAGTAAGAGCAATTGGGATAAGGCTGCTATTTTTTATTTTTTATTTTTTATTTTTTATTTTTTATTTTTTTTCTTTTACCGTTGTTATAATTCTCTTGATTTGGTTCAATTTTCTAATATATTCCAAATTAAAATTAAAAGAGTTTGTTTTGCTTTAATGGGTAGATTTAAGGACCATAATTAACTCTTTATTTATTATTTATTTATTTATTTATGGTAGTAACTATTATTACCTTATTTGATTTATTCCACCATAAATGACTCTTATTTTTTATTTTTTTTATTTTTTTATATGGTAGTAAACATATTAAAATAAAACGCTTTGAATACTTTTGTTAAAAAAATTGTAATCTCCTCCCCATTTATGCATTTATCCATTTCTATAAATACCCACCAACCTTCTCCTTAAACAAACCATCAAATACTCTTCATCATCTTCAAACTTTATCACCATGGCTAAGGCTCTTTTCTTCGTGGCTTCTCTTCTCCTCTATGTCTTATCGCTATCGTCGCTCGCGGTGGCAACCCAACGTTTAAATTTGGCTGGTAGCTACAAACCAATAGAAAACATAGATGACCCAAAGATTCAGAGCATAGGTGAGTTCGCAGTCAATGAACACAATAAACAGGCAAAAACTCAAATCCAGTTCCAAAAAGTGATTGGTGGAGAAATGCAAATTGTGGCTGGGACCAACTATAAACTTCGATTGACAGCTCTTGAGGGGACTAGTAGGGGAACCTATGGCACCCTTGTGTTCACTGACCTCAACAACAAGAATAACCTTATCAACTTCTATAAGGTCCCCAAATAGACTTCTTGCTTCTTATCAAAGACTATGTGTGTTTTTAATTGTCTATCTTTTTTATATTATGTTATGAATGTTTGGAATCTCGATCAACCTTATGTATGGTTTAAAACTTAATACAAGTATAATTTTGTTGAATAAGATATATGTCTTTGAATAAAAGAATTATACGATCAACTTAAATTTATATAAATAAAACAAAAAAATAAGTCATATAAAAGGAACATACATATAATAAATCTAAAATAATTAATGTCATAACAAATAAAATTAATTTCATAATTTTAAGGTAAATCTATTAAATGTACAATACAAAATTTAAATGATCAAAACATGCATTTCATAATTATAATGAAAATTAAATATTATAGAAAAAGTTTAAGGAGTTTTCTTCCATGCCTGGTTGAAAATCAAAATATTTCTAGTGAGGAGTTATTGTAAATAATGACATTTTCTTTGAAAAAAAAATTAAATTGAGACGTTTTTTTGGACTCACTTAGAAATGTTTACCGGGCGGGATAGGGTTAGGGAAGTCTTCCCAGACACGTATCCTATTTTAATTTCTATCACCATGAAATGTTCCATTTATTTTCGTGATGATTCTCGTGTGAAATTCGTTTTAAAGACTTTTTAGTAGATAAGTGTCATTTTTCAATATTCTAATAAAAGCGGTAAAATATTCTAATAAAATCCAATAATATTTCATGAGCAAACATTCAGTATAACGTTACAACCCACGTAAATAAGGTTGCTACTACATGCATATCTTGACTACCAAGGGCGGAAATCCTTTACAACGATTTATTAAAACATTGTCATAGAATTAAATGTTTATAAAAATTCATTTGAAACAACAATGATGTTAATAAACAACGAAATCGAAATAACAAAATTTAAAATAATGTTAACGTCCTAATCCAACTTAAGAGCTACAACATTAAACCCAAATGTGACAACCCTGACTTTGTATCCATGGCCTCTGTTGGATGATGAAAGTCCCGCATCGGCTAATTTAGGGAATCATCATTGGTTTATAAACAAAGAATACTCTCCCCATTCGTATGTGGCCTTTTGGGGAAGCCCAAAGCAAAGCCATGAGCACTTATGCTCAAAGTGGACAATTTCATACCATTGTGGAGAGTCGTGTTCGTCTAACATCCTCCACAAAGACACAGTAATTCGTATATGAGTGTCTTAACTTTACCTGAAAAATAAGTAACACGTGGCTTGAGTATCAGCCATTATCCCCAATGTTGGAGTTCGAAAATGCAATCATGGTAAGACCTATCTTTTCATAAAAAAATTTCTTATTCTCAACTTTCTAATCAAGACAAGGTTGAATGTATAGCACTTCTCTACACATGGACCACGTATGTGCACATGGTCCTACCAACACGCTCGTATATGTACCTCTGGGCTTAACTACGGGTTAGCGCACATTCACGCTGTTGGAAGCCACAGAGGGAAAGGAACACATATAATATCATGGTGTACGCATTTGTACTAATCATAATCAATGAAGTGTCCTAATGCACATGACATACAAAATGCATGAGATTTCATAGTTTCAAATCATGGTACATACTTAAAATGTCATTCATATCTCCCTTTTTTCAGGACATGGCATCCCTATAAGACATGCATATATATACCAGACATATCTTTAATGGTTAACACACATGATTTATCAATGTCTCATAGGCATGATGAAAACATAACATAATACACATTGTGTAACATTTGGAAGTACATACATCATATAACATTTATATCATAACAAAATTTCATAACATAGCATAATCATACAGACATAACATCATAAAAATAAGACGTGTACAAGAGCCACAATATACATGTCATACATATAAAATACAAATAATCAAACCAAGCCTGAGGACGTCCAACAGTAACACAACTCACTTGATTGGCCTAAGTAAAAGTTGGTACAAGTCTTAATCTTCTCATTGAAGTTCAATTCAATCTATGTTTGGCCCACAACATGGGATTGGGTCGGGTCGGTTTCAATTACTAGCAATGGGTAGCTACTGGGTTTGAGGTGCATCTACGTTGGATTGCAAAGATCGTAGGGCTGGTTCGGCAATTGCAGTGTGGCTGGAGCAGTCTAGGTTGTGGGCATCGCTAGTGTGTGGACTCAACAGCCAAAGGTGGTGTAGCTTTGATCCAGAGCTTTGGACTTACATGTTCGAAAACTACTTTAAAACTACATAACCATAAACTAAATCAATTAAATAAACATTTAAATTAAAAACATCTTATTCTAACCTAAGTCTAAGAAAATAAATGCGACTACTCTATGCATGTGTCATGGCCTCGAATTACGATGTCGTTGTTAGTTATACAGGGATATCTTGCCTTTACCTGAAATAGAAGTAGCACGTCGCTTGAGTATTTTAAGAAATACTTAGTAAATGACCCCACTGTTTGGGTTAAATGAAAACACATACAATCATGAATGAGACCTATCATACGTCTATTTTCCAATGGTCGCTATCCTAACAGACAATTGGATGTGTACTCAATTAACATACATAGTCCACACTGCCTATTTTCCTATGGCAGCAATCTTAACAGACAATTGGATGTCTACCTAATTTCCTTACACACGGTCCACACGTGCGAGTATATGGACCAACAAGTCGGTTCGCACACTTTCGGGCCCCTTTCTAGTCAGGTGAGAATTCTCTGGTAGCTGTTGATCTCAGACACTCGTTAGGAATAGCGACCGTTACAGCAGCATTGTGATAAATATAATGATCGTTCCCCTGTCTTGTAGCGTACACGTCTGTACTATCGTGACCAATACGCACACAATAATGCATGAAGCCTCAACATTTTTTTTTTTTTCATTATAATTTAATACAACTCCGCTGGCGTTTTCCTTCATATCATATCATTTCTCATATCTTTCATGTGTACGCCGAGATTGTATTTCATGCTAGCTCGTCATTTTGCATGTCAGTCATATCATATCAATCATGTCACACATATATGATATTATAACATTTTCATACGTTGAAACATAATAGTCTACATCATGCATATATCACATCATATCATATCAGTCACATAACATATCTCATGCATACCTTCAACCTATCATATCACAAACATATTAATTCATCAAACACATCGTACCATAACAGTTGATCATAATGGATGAACAGGTTGGAACCAAACGTGACAAGTTGACTGTAGATGCTACCACAGACCGAATTAATCGTCTTCATTTGAAGGTATAACGAGAACTTAACTCGGTTCACTACGACATCCCGTTATTCACACATTTATGTCAATGTCTTCTTATAGGTGAGATCAGTCCAGATAAGTGGTTCCTGTGCACTGAACCTCTATGGTGTCGCCTGTGTAAGGATTGATTTATTTTTCGAATCCAGTTTTGGAGGTCCTTGGTATGATATATAAACTACTTGTCCAATGTTCATCTGAGACAATACACTTACACTACACTAATCGTTCAGGGATGTCGCGGGCGGTGCTGTTATTGTCACAGAAGCTGGGGAGCTCGTGTTTGATCCGTAAGTAGCAAGAACTTGAGTCGAGTCTGTTACTCTTTTAAACTATACTCTAATGAGCTAACAATTTCGTAACTGAATTACAAAAGTAAAAAGCTTTTATCTATCGCCAAATGCTTGTGTAACCGAGTTGTTTTCTGGCTTAGGAAATTTAGAAACTTGGTTTTGATGGATATTGATTGTAATGGCAGCTTTGGCAAGGAATTTGATGTAACATCTCAAAGGGTAGCAGTTTCCAACCCTCTTCTAAGGGATGCATTTGTGGAGGCTTTGAAGCTTTAAGAGTAATGATCTTCAACTTTCTATATCTTGCTAACTGTTTTGTTATTTCTTTGATTCAAGTGTTTACCAGACTAGTCTCAAATAGCAAGGGTGGATATTGATTCGTTGTAATCTTGATTATCCAATTATGAGAACAGCTTGCATCGTAGAATTTTTAAATGAAATGTTCGAGAATAAGATTGCCTGTAAATAAAATGTTGAACGAGTTTCATATGAAAACTACTCTATGCATGTGTCATGGTCTCCTGAGTTGTGATGTCACCGTCAGTTGTACATGGGAGTCTTGCCTTTACCTAAAAAAACATAAGAGTAACACATGACTTGAATATTTTAATAAATAATCAGTCAGTGACCCCACTATTGGGCTTGGATGCAAATACATATAATCATGAATGAGACCTATCATTTAAATTTGTATTTCTTTAGGTGATTATCCTAAATGGGTAATTGGCTGTGTATTTACTATTATACACACGACCTACATGTGTGAGCATGAACTCACTAGTCGGTTCACACACCCCCTGGGCCCCTTTTTCTGGTCGGGCTATCATTCTCTGGTGAGGTGGCCAGACATTAGGAATAGTGACCATTGCAACATTATGATAAACATAATGATCGTTATTCTACCTCATAACGTACGCATCCGTACCATTGTAAAAGGAAAATTCCTTGATGCATGTAACACACAATGATGCATGAGGTCCCAACATTTTCGTTCATTAAAGATGTATAACAACCCCTTCCGTCTTTCCTTCATATCATATCATTTTTATCATAGCTTTCAATACATATGTAATAGTTACAAAAAAAAAAAAAAAAAAAAAACACTTGAATTCTCGTGCCTTCAACATACCACGCTGCCCTGATGTCCACGACACACTACATAGCTTCACAACCTTCAACCGCTCCTTACAGACTCACCTGTAAGAGATAAAAGAGTGACAATACCGAGAGTAGACGAAATGTTTACGTTATCGGATTCAGAATGTTTAGGTAAGCCAAAGCACACCCTTCTATCGTGCATTTCAGTTTAGAACCGCGAGTTGTGTGAGGTTGCTGATAGAAATTTGGGGAAGTTTTTTTTTTTTTTTTTCACAAAGTTGAGAGTTGATTCTCTCACTCTTCTATTTATTATATATATATGTATATATTGTTTGGTCAAATTACTAACGACGAAATCATGAAATACAACTTAATTTTAAGAATAAGAATTATGATGATGACGACTATGGAAAATTAACTGAATATAGAAATGTCAAAGGGTAAGAAAGTATAGAATGTCTTCGGTAAAACGCTAACAATAAAAATTATATATATATATATATATATATATATATATATATATATTCATATATAAATATTCCAAGACCAAGGATAATATTTACTAGTGGTGAGTTTGGACTGTTTCAAATGGTATTAGAGCCAGACACTAGGCGATGTGCGAGCAAGGAGGTAGAACCCCGAAGGGGGATGGATACTAGCGGGTGTGTCAGCGAGGACGCTAAGCCTGAAGGGGGTAGGCTGAGGGTCCCATATCGATTAGAGAAGAGAACGGAAGCCAGTGAGGACCTGGGCCACGAAGCCGATTGCGAGATCCCACATCAGTTGAAGAGGAGAACCAAACATTCTTTACAAGTGTGTGGAAACCTCTCCTTAGTGGATCGCTTTAAAAACCTTGAGCGGACAATGTTGACTAGTGGTGAATTTAGGCTGTTACACAAAATATCTAATGTTGGCACGAAGTCTAACCTATGAACCAACTTAAAAAATACAAAATTAATAAATTTAAGGAACATCCTCCTACAACTAAGTAATTATGAGTTAATCCTAAATAATAGAAATAGAAAGTAAATAGAACAATATAAAATAAGATTATCATAAGATTATCGTAAACTTTAGGAGCTAAAATATAGAATATGAAAATTTAAATATCAAAGCTAACTTCAATCAAAGCAGACAAATAGTCAAACAAATGTTGTAAGTCAATAAATTTTGTGTACGACTAAAATTAGACATTTATTTGACCTAAAATTTAAAATAAGTTATGGTTGAGTAATAATTTTGTTTTTATCTTTTTTTCAATTATACTTATTTCCTCACAATATTTTTTATTATAATTTATACCACTTCAAAAGAAATATTATAATTCTTTGTCAAATTCTAATTTTTTTTAACAAAAACTGTATAATATAATTTTAAAAGCACTTAACCAAACAAAAATAAATAAATAAATAAATAATGATCCAACTCATCTATTAAATTATTTTCAAAATACTATTTTTCATGTTATTATCAAATTTATTATACATTGATTAAATGACGCTTTTTTTCATGGTAATAATATTATGTTTTAAATGTCATTCATGTATTTATCGATTCCTACAAATACCCACCAACCTTAAGTCTCTTTTGTTCGTGACTTCTCTTTTCCTCGACATCCTATCGCTATCATCGCTCACAGTGGCAACCCAATGTTTAGATTTGATTGATATATACAAACCAATAGTGGAGAATGAAAAAGAGATTTGATTCAATTGTAACACAATGGATTGTATAAAGTAAAGGAGATCCGAATATAACTCACCATAATAATAAAGCAAAATCTCTCTCCATAAATCATCCAGAAAAGGAGATCTTGTAGACGATTGCCTATAGTAATAACAAAAAGATATCTCAAATATGAGTTTTCATAATAACAAAGCAAAATTTGTGTCCGTTACTTATAGTAATAACAAAAGCAAAATCTCTGTAACTAAATCTCCATCATTTCCGAATAAATATGCATTTTTCTTTGTTCAAATAACGGATACATTTTTGGTGACTGAGTTTGTTGAGGGGAGAGATAGTTGAGAGAGGGATAAGAGATTAGTGAGAGCAGTTTGGGATGATTGCTATTTTTTATTTTTTATTTATTATTATTTTTTACCGTTGTAATAATCCTTTCCATTTAGTTCAATTTTCTAATTTATTCCAAATTAAAATTAAAATTAACTTGTTTATCTTTAATTGATAGAGTTAAGAACCATAATTAACTTTTTATTATTTCTTTATTTATTTATTTATTTATGATAATAATTAACTTTTTATTATTTATTTATTTATGATAGTAACTACTGTTACCTTATTTTATTCATTATTCATTGGACCATAAATGATTTTTTTTTTTTTTTGGCGGTATGCTTTGAATATGAAATAACTTTTGTTTAAAAAATTGTAATCTCCTCCTCATTCATGCATTTATTCATTCCTATAAATACCCATCAACCTTCTCCTTAAACAAACCATCAAATACTCCTCATCATCTTCAAACTTTATCACCATAGCTAAGGCTCTTTTCCTCGTGGCTTCTCTTCTCCTCTACGTCCTATCGCTATCGTTGCTCGCAGCGGCAACCCAACGTTTAGATTTGGTTGGCAGCTACAAACCAATAAAAAACATAGATGACCCAAAGATTCAGAGCTTAGGTGAGTTCGCAGTCAATGAACACAATAAACAGGCAAAAACTCAACTCCAGTTCCAAAAAGTGATTAGTGGAGAAATGCAAATTGTGGCTGGGACCAACTATAACCTTCGATGACAGCTCTTGAGGGGACTAGTAGCGGAACCTATGGCACCCTTGTGTTCACTGACCTCAACAACAAGAACAACCTTATCGACTTCTTTGACGTCCCCAACTAGACTTCTTGCTTCTTATGAAAGACTATGTGTGTTTTTAATTCTCAATCTTTTTTATATTATTTATGTATGGTTTAAAACTTAATACAAGTATAATTTTGTTGAATAAGATATATCTCTTTGAATAAAAGAATTATACGATAAACTTTTATACATATATATAGTTGAGATACTATCTTGGTAAATTATTTTTTGAAATATAGTCTATTATATTTTCAATAAGATAAATAATTAAAGTATATGATTAAAAATAAATAAAACAACAAAATAAGTCATATGAAAGGGTACATACATATAATAAATCTAAAATAATTATTGTCATTACAAATAAAATTAACTTCATAATTTCACGTGCATGTTAAAATAGAAAAACTTAAATAAAATATATAATACAAAATTTAAGTGATAAAAAAATTCGTTACATAATTATAATCAAAATTAAATATTAAAGAAAAAATTTAAAAAGTTTGGTGCCCAGTTGAAAAATCAAAAAATTAAATTGAGACGTTTTTTTGGAATCATTTAGAGGTGTTTACAAGACAGGATAGGGATAGGGAAGTCTTCCCATACTCGTATCCTATTTTAATTTCTATCACCTTGAAATGTTCCATTTATTTATTTTTTTTATGACTTTGGTGAGAAAGTTGTTTAAAACACTTTTTAGTAGATAATTGTCATTTTTCAATATACTTTCTAATAAAAGTCGTAAAATATTCTAATAAAATCCAATAATATTTCATTAGCAAACATTTAATATAATGTTACAACCCATGTAAATAAGGTTGCTACTACATGCATATCTTGACTACCGAGTGCGGAAATCCTTTACAACGATTTATTAAAACATTGTCATGGATTTAAATGTTTATAAAAATTCATTTGAAACAACAATGATGTTAATAAACAGACGAAATCGAAATAACAAAGTTTTAAAATAATGTTAACGTCCTAATCCAACTTAAGGGCTACAACATTAAACCCAAATGTGACTACCTTGACTTTGTATCCATTGCCTCAACAAAGACACAACAATTCGTACATGGGTGTCTTAACTTTACTTGAAAAATAAGTAACATGTGGCTAATACTCAGTAATTATCCCCAATGCTGGAGTTGGGAAATGCAATCATGATAAGACCTATTTTTTCATAAAATTTTTCCTTAGTCTCAACTTTCTAATCAAGACATGTATATTACTTCTCTCTACACGCGGTCCACGTGGTCCACGTATGTGCACATGGACCCACCAACAGGCTTGTATATGTACCTCTGGGCCTAACTACGGGTTAGCGCACATTCACGCTGCTGGAAGCCACAAAGGGAAAAGAACACGTATAATATCATGGTGTACGCATCTGTACTAATCATAATGAATAAAGTATCCTGATGCATATGACATATAAAATGCATGAGATTTCATAGTTTCAAATCATGGTACATACTTAAAATGCAACTCATATCTCCCTTTTTTTCGTGACATGGCATCCCTATGAGACATGCATACATTTACTGGACATATCTTTAATGGTTATCCCATATCAATGTCTCATAGGCATGATGTGAACATGTTAACGTAATACACATGTTGTAACATTTGAAAGTACATATATCATAACAAAATTTCATAACATAGCATAATCATACAAACATAACATCATAATAATATGACACGTACAAGGGCCACAATGTACATGTTATTCATACAACATACAAATCATCAAACCAAGCCCATGGACGTCCAACCGTAAAACCACTTACTTGATTGGCCTAGGTCAAAGTTGCTAATTATTCTTGGTACAAGTCTTAATCTGCTCATGAAAGGAAAATACAAAAGACTCTAAAAGACTGACAAAGGATTGACACTCCGGAACGACATCCCTCTGTGACAGTGCAGCTCTCGAACACCTCCCCACCTCGACCAGTACCTGAAAAAAGAAGGACAAACGGGGTGAGTATAAAAATATACTCAGTAAACAACCTACTTGTAGGCTCTTAATCGCATCCAAGTTTAGGAGAGAACCACCAACTATACTCTAGACCCTAGAGTCTCAGTACTCTCAGTACACTGTTCAGGGTGGAAGGACTTAACCTTTGAAGTGGCATTCAACATTTGAGGATGAGGTGCTCCCTCATAACTACATGTACCACGCGTACAACCCAGCTAGAATTAGTCATTGCATGGTCAATGTCCTTCCACAAGACGGATCCATCATGCAAGCGACTTTGACCGTGTGGTTACAGGAATGAAGCGTGCCCTTCGAAGCTTATTTTTCGACTAATTAAGAGCTCCAAAACTCTTGAAAGTTCGCTGATAGGTCCTAAATCAAGTTAAACTTAGATTAGTATCAAAACCGGGATGAAAAAAGTCGAACAGAAGTCAAATTGAGATTAAAATAGAGTCTCACGCATTGGTTCACGTGCCCCACGCGTTGGAGGGATTTCCCACGCGTGTGTATGGACGCGTTGAAGGGATGGAGTCGCGCGCTGGGGTGTCGCCATGTGGCGAGGGTTGAATGGTCCACAGAGAGCCAGGGCGTGCATTCGAATCTGGACGCACGCGGGTTCCTACGATTTTTCTCACGCTGACGCGTGGCGAAAGCGGGGACGGGTCGATTGACGGGTATGGGTCACGCGCGGGTTCGCGGGTCTGGTAGCGGGCGCCAATCTTCAAACCCTACCTGACACAGTATTTTCCGTGATTTTCCTCTGCCATTCCAGGCCTGACACGAACGATCCAATGCTCAAACCACTCCTCTTGATACTCTGAGTATCTCAACCTAAGATTGAGGGTGCGTCTGTTCGGGTTTTTCCTTTTCCTTTCTTCTGGTATGTGTGGGGCAAAATTACCTTTTTGCCTCTGGTTGACTTTGACCCAAATTTTGAATACTTTGACCCAAATTTCAAAAGTACCTTTGCGGTTAAATGCAAATACATACAATCATGAATGGGACCTATCATACGTTTATTTTCTTACAGTAGCTATCCTAACTGACAATTGGATGTGTACTTAATTTCCCTACACAGGCCACACAGCCTATTTTCCTATAGCAGCTATCTTAACAGACAATTGGATGTGTACTTAATTTTCCTACACAAGGTCCACACGTGTGAGTATATGGACCAACAAGTCGGTTTGCACACTTTCGGGTCCCTTTCTAATCAGGTGAGCATTCTCTGGTAGTTGTTGATGTCAGACACTTGTTAGGAATAGCGACCGTTACAGCAACATTATAATAAATATAATGATTGTTCCCCTGTTTTGTAGCATACACGTCTGTACTATCATGAATGAAAAGGGATATCCTCCAATACATGAGCACACAATAATGCAAGAAGTCTCAACATTTTTTTTTATATTTTCATTATCATTTAATACAACTTCGCTGGCGTTTTACTTCATATCATATCATTTATCATATCATTCATTTGTACGCCCGAAATTGTATTTCATGATAGCTTGTCATTTTGCATGTGAATCATATCATATCAATCATGTCACACATATATCATATCATAATATTTTCATGCTTTCAGACATAACAATACACATCATGCATATATCCCATCATATCATATATCATAACAGTCACATAACATATCTCACGCATGCCTTCAACATATCATATCACAAACATATTAATTCATCAAACACATCGTACCATAACAGTTGATCAAAATGGATGAACAGGTTGGAACCAAACGTGACAAGTTGACTATAGATGCTACCACAGACCGAATTAATCGTCTTCTTTTGAAGGTATAACGAGAACTTAACTCGGTTCCCTATGAAATCCCGTGATTCCCACATTTATGTCAATGTCTTCTTCTTATAGGTGATATCAATCCCAATGAGTGGTTCCTGTGCACTGAACCTCTGTGGAGTAGCCTGTGGAAGGATTGATTTATTTTTCGAAATTGGTGTTGGAAGTCCTTGGTATGATATATAAACTATCTGTCCATTGTTCATCTGAGACATCACACTTACACTACACTAATCGTTCAGGGATGTCGTGGGCAATACTGTTAATGTCACAGAAGCTAGTGGGCTCGTGTTTGATCTATAAGTAGTAAGAACTCGAGTCGAGTCTGTTACTCTTTAACTCTACTCTAATGAGCTAACCATTTCGTAATTGAAATACAAAAGAAAAATGTTTTTATCTATCGACCAATGCTCATGTAACCGAGTTGTTTTTTGGCTTAGGAAATTTTAGAAACTTGGTTTTGATGGATATTGATTGTATTGGCAGCTCTGGCAAGGAGTTTGACGTAACATCTCAAAGGGTAGCAGCTTCCAACCCTCTGATGCATTTGTGGAGGCTTTGGAGCTGTAAGAGTGTAATGATCTTCAACTTTCTATATCTTGCAATAGTTTTGTAATTTCTTTGATTCGAGTGTTTATCAGACCACAGTTCAAATGGGAATAGGGTGGATGTTGATTCATTATAATCTTGGTTATCCAATTATGAAAAATTATACAACGGAGCTTGCATCGTAGAATTTTAAAATGAAACGTTCGAGAATAAGATTTCCTGTAAATAAATTGTTGAACGAGTTTCATATGGAAACTACCCTATGCATGTGTCATGGTCTCCTGAGTTGTGATGTCACCGTCAGCCGTACATGAGAGTCTTGTCTTTACCTAAAAAAAATAAGAGTAGCACATGGCTTAAATATTTTAAAAAATAATCAGTAAATGTCCCCACTATTGAGGTTGGATGCAAGCACATACAATCATGAATGAGATCTATCAGACACGCTACATAGCTTCACAATCTTCTACCTCTCCTTACAGACTCACCTGTAAGAGAGAAAAGAGTGACAATATCGAGAGTAGACGAAATGTTTAAGATATCGTCCAAAATGTTTTGGTAAGCCAAACCACACCCTTCTATTGTGCATTTCAGTTTTTTTTTTTTTTTTTTTTTTTTTTTTTTTTTTTTTTGGGTTATAAAAGTTAGATAGTTGATTCTCTAAAACTTCTATTATTTTTTTTGTATTGTCAAATTGCACAAGATTATGTGATCCAACGAGCAAAATAATATTGACATATATATTATTTAATTTAATAGTTACTACCAAACAAAACAATGAAAAGTGAAAAAAAAATAATAGACTGAATTTTAAGAATAAGAATCATGATGATGACTATTATGGAAAATGAACTGAATTTTGAAATGTCAAAGGGTAAGAAAGTATAGAATGTCTTCCCTAAAACGCTAACAATAGAAAATGAGATATTTAATAAAAATTATATCTATATATATAAATATTCCAAGACTGAGGATAATATTTCCTGGTGGTGGGTTTGGGCTGTTTTAATGGTATTAGAGTCAGACTTGGGCGATGTGTGAGCAAGGAGGCAGAACTCCGAAGGGGGATGGATATCAGGCGGTGTGCCAGCGAGGACGCTAGGCCTGAAGGGAGGTAGCTTTGGGGTCCCATATCGATTAGAGAAGAGAAAAAATGCTAGCGAGGACACTTGGCCACTAAGTAGTGAGATTGTGAGATCCCACATCAGTTGGAGAGAAGAAAGAAACATGTGTGGAAACCTCTCCTTAGCAGATCGCTTTAAAAATCAGGAGCGAACAATATTTGATAGCCGTAAATTTAAGATGTTACACAAAGTCTTTAATGTTCACATGAAGTCTAACACGTGAACTAACTTAAAAAAATATAAAATTAATAAATTTAAGGAACATCATCTCACCAATAAAAAAAAATAATTATTGAGTTAACCCTACTCCATAGAAATATAGAATATGAAAATTTAGATACTCAAAATCAAAGTAGACAAATAGTCAAACAAATGCTACAAGTGTGCCATTAGACATTTATTTGACCTAAAATAAAAAATAAGGTCTCATTTTTTTAATTGTTTTTATTATTTTTTTTCTATTATATTTATTTCCTCACATTTTTTTTATTATAATTTATACCACTTCAAAAGAAATATTATAATTTTTTTTTTGTTGTTAAATTCTAATTTTCTTTTAAAAAAAACTATATAATATAATTTTAAAAGCACTTAACAAAACAAAAAATATATATATATATATAGTCGAACTTATCTATCAAATTATGTTCAAAATACTAGTTTCTTCATGGTAATAATATTATGTTCAAAATGTCATTCATGCATTTATCGATTCCTATGAATACCTACCAACCTTAAGTCTCTTTTGTTCGTTGCTTCTCTTCTCCTCTACGTCCTATCGCTATCGTTGCTCACCGTGGCAACCCAATGTTTAGATTTGGTTGACAGATACATACCAATAATACACATAGCTAAACCACAAATTCAAAGTTTAGGTGAGTTAGCATTGAGTGACCACAATAAACGGGCAAAAACTTAATTCCATTTCCACAAAGTGATTAGGGGAGAAATCCAAATTGTGCCTGGGACCAACTATGCCCTTCAATGTAGGTGTAGGTGTGGGGGAGATATTTGGGGAAGGTGGAGAGAGAGAGGGATCATTTATTTTATTTTATTTTATTTATTATTATATATATATATATATATATATATATTCACTCGTTACAATCATATTACATCATCACATCACCCTATAACGTCATCACATCATTATATAATATCATCACATCATCATATATCATCATTATCATTATCATCATCACGTCATCATATAACACCATCACATCATCATATAACATCATCGCATCATCATATAACACTATCGCATCATCATATAAGGTCATAACGTTATCATATAAGGCATCGTGTCATCATATAAGGTCATCATGCATCATATAACACCATCACATCATCATATAACACCATCACATCATTATATAACATCTTCACATTATCATATAACACTATCGCATCATCATATAAGGTCATCGCGTCATCAAATAAGGTCATCACATCATCATTTAACGTCATCACGTCATCATATAACATCATCACATTATCATATAATGATATCACATTATCATATCACATCATCACATCATTATATAACGTGATCACATCATCATATAACATAAAGCATAAATGATATGTGCAAGGGGACACGTATCGTTATACATAAGATAAGTCTTCCAACTGAGCCGATAGTAAGGTCACTTACTTGGTTGACCGTAGTTGAAGTTTCTATCTAATTTCATACCGGCTTTTCTTCGTCCATTGAATACTTTTCCACTTGTACCAAGGTGTTTCAAATTATAAAATGGAGGGAATGAACAATTCATCCGCACATCGAAAGTATTGGGAACCATTTTGATTTTTATTAAGAATTAAAATAAAGCATTAAATAGGAGAGTAAGAATTCTACCTTTTGTAGAAACCTTAGCTTGCAAGACTTCTACGAGATCTTCCTTGCTATGACTCAACCCGAGAGTCCTATTTATAGGGACTCTTAAAAAATCTTTGCCAAATAATATATTTGCATATCTAATATATACCATATTGTTAAGGATATTTAGTAATAAATTATAGTTTACGATATATATCATATTTAATATTTTATTATAACGCAAATATCCTTATTACCTAGTTATCTTTCCATTTATTACTCTTTCCATATCCTTATAATTTATTTGATTATAAATAAGATAACTTTCACACCATTTAGGTGTGGTGGATTAATCAAACATTATCATGGTATCAGAGCCGTTTTGGTTTAACAACCCCGATCCTTTCTTTTCAATGGCTTTTGAAATCTTCTATTGTTCTTCTCCACCCCCACTGCTGGCTTTGACGTTGCAGGGGCAGTCGTCATGGCTACCACATATAGAGCCGATTGATTACTATTCGGCTCCACCCTTTTGACTTCCAAATCACCCTTTGCCATACTTTGTACATACAACCTCACCTTTTCCAACACAATCGATTTTCCCTCAACCAACATAGTCTCTTTCATTTTCTTTCCAATCTTTCCTTCATCCTTCACAGAAACCCTAACCAAAACCTATCAACCTTCTGCAAAGATTTACCTTTGGAATCTAGGCGCCAAACTGGCCTCTTCGCCAAGTAAGTCACCGCCGCCCTTCTAGCCAAAATGAGCCCTTTCGCCCATTGTGGCGACTCTTCCAGCTTCAACATTGTCTTTGTCCCTTGCTCTAGGTTTCCCCTTCTACTTCTTCGGTTGACATATTCTCACTAGAGCCAAGGCAGCATCGTCGGTAAGCGACGATCCCTCTTCATGGGTTAGACATATTCTCGCCAAAGCAATTGATAAGGCAGCCCTAATTCTCAGCCCAACGATCTAAGCTTTTGTTTTAACAAGAACCTTTGAATCAAAGTAATTAACACCTCCTTATACGAAATTTGGATCAACCAAGAGATAAGGCTAGAATTAGATTACCTCTTACGATCGAAGATCTAGAAGCAAGATTTGGAACCTTGTTCTAAATTGAGTTACTCCACAATCTAACTTGATCAATACTTGATTGAACGGCTCGGGTGCAATTCTACCATAAGAATTGCTTGAAACTTAGAAATGGCAAATATGATGCTCGGATTTCTGAGGAAAACGTCTCAATTTGAGATCTGAATTACATTCATCCACGAATCTGATTTTTACATAACATATTGTCGGTATTTATAGTCTCCCGATAAAAGATGTTTGTGGCCGGGATTCAATCCCGATCCCCTTTAATCTTCACAAAAGACAAAGTCAATTTTGACCATTTGACTATTGCAAAATGAAAATGAAAAAAACAATAAAATCTCTCAACAAACGTTGATATGTCTGAGTTGCTAAAGAAATAAACTTAAAATCTATTGGGCTTCACTCGTATAGGTTGAAACCCTATTGTTGACATTTAAAATTTTTTCAACTTCAACCGTGCAAATATTCAATTGTCTTCCGTGTATCAGCTTCTAATTCTACAAATAATGGTCGAACCGAGCCGAACCAATTTTGTAGATGAAGAATGAATTTTGTTGAATCTTCTTCGCCTTGGATCGTGTAATAGGTCCAGTTGGAACATTTGGTTCAATTGTCTTTCGTCAATCGTATCAGCTTCTAATTCTACAAATGATGGTTGAACCGAGCCGATCCAATTTTGTAGATGAAGAATGAATGTTTGTTGAATCTTCTTCGCCTTGGATCTTGTAATAGGTCTAGTTGGAACATTTGGAACACCGTGATTCTTATCATCTTCCCCATCTTCAAAAGGATTCGTCCTCGAATCAGAAAAATCAAGGATTCGTCCTCGAATCAGAAAAGTCATCACCTAACAAATATTCAATTGTCTTTCGTCAATCATATCAGCTTCTAATTCTACAAATGATGGTTGAACCGAGCTGATCCAATTTTGTAAATGAAGAATGAATGTTTGTTGAATCTTCTTCGCCTTGGATCGTGTAATAGGTCCAGTTGGAATATTTGGAAAACCGTGATTCTTATCATCTTCCTCCCCTTCAAAAGGATTCGTCCTCGAATCAGAAAAATCAAGGATTTGTCCTCGAATCAGAAAAATCAAGGATTTGTCATCGAATAAGAAAAATCATCACCTAGATAATATTCAATTGTCTTTCGTCAATCATATCAGCTTCTAATTCTACAAATGATGGTTGAACCGAGCCGATCCAATTTTGTAAATGGAGAATAAATTTGTTGAATCTTCTTCGCCTTGGATCGTGTAATAGGTCCAGTTCGAACATTTGGAACACCGTGATTCTTATCATCTTCCCCCTCTTCAAAAGGATTCGTCCTCGAATCAGAAAAATCAAGGATTTGTCCTCGAATAAGAAAAATCATCACCTAGCAAATATTCAATTGTCTTTCGTCAATCATATCAGCTTCTAATTCTACAAATGATGGTTGAACCGAGCCGATCCAATTTTGTAAATGAAGAATGAATTTGTTGAATCTTCTTCGCCTTGGATCATGTAATAGGTCAAGTTCGAACATTTGGAACACCGTGATTCTTATCATCTTCCCCCTCTTCAAAAGGATTCGTCCTCGAATCAGAAAAATCAAGGATTCGTCCTCGTATCAGAAAAATCAAGGATTCGTCCTCGAATCAGAAAAATCAAGGATTCGTCCTTGAATCAGAAAAATCAAGGATTCGTCCTCGAATAAGAAAAATCATCACCTAGCAAATATTCAATTGTCTTTCGTCAATCATATCAGCTTCTAATTCTACAAATGATGGTTGAACCGAGCCGATCCAATTTTGTAAATGAAGAATAAATTTGTTGAATCTTCTTCGCCTTGGCTCGTGTAATAGGTTCAGTTCAAACATTTGGAACACCGTGATTCTTATCATCTTCACCCTCTTCAAAAGGATTCGTCCTCGAATCAGAAAAATCAAGGATTCGTCCTCGAATAAGAAAAATCATCACCTAGCAAATACTCAATTGTCTTTCGTCAATCATATCAGCTTCTAATTCTACAAATGATGGTTGAACCGAGCCGATCCAATTTTGTAAATGAAGAATAAATTTGTTGAATCTTCTTCGCCTTGGCTCGTGTAATAGGTCCAGTTCAAACATTTGGAACACCGTGATTCTTATCATCTTCCCCCTCTTCAAAAGGATTCGTCCTCGAATCAGAAAAATCAAGGATTCGTCCTCGAATCAGAAAAATTATCACCTAGCAAATATTCAATTGTCTTTCGTAAATCATATCAGCTTCTAATTCTACAAATGATGGTTGAACCGAGCCGATCCAATTTTGTAAATGAAGAATGAATTTGTTGAATCTTCTTCGCCTTGGATCGTGTAATAGGTCCAGTTCGAACATTTGGAACACCGTGATTCTTATCATCTTCCCCCTCTTCAAAAGGATTCGTCCTCGAATCAGAAAAATCATCACCTACATCAAAAGGACTCAAGTCAGCAACATATCTTCCCCCTCTTCAAAAGGATTCGTCCTCGAATCAGAAAACTTATCACCTACATCAAAAGGACTCGAGTTAGCAACATATCTTCCGCCTCTTCAAAAGGATTTGTCCTCGAATCACAAAAATCATCACCTACATCAAAAGGACTCAAGTCAGCAACATATCTTCCCCCTCTTAAAAAGGATTCGTCTCGAATCACAAAAATCATCACCTACATCAAAAGGACTCAAGTCAGCAACATATCTTCCCCCACTTCAAAAGGATTCGTCCTCGAATCAGAAAAATCATCACCTACATCAAAAGGACTCAAGTCAGCAACATTGAAAGTAGAATGTACTGAAAAGTCTCCGGAAAGATCAATTTTATATGCATTGTTATTAATTCTTTCAAGGACTTGATAAGGGCCATCCCCTCTTGGATGTAACTTTGTCTTCCGTTGAGATGGGAATCGATCCTTGCGAAAATGTATCCAAACCCAGTCACTAGGTTTAAAAATGATTTCCTTCCGTTCTTTGTTAATCCTTGAAGCAACTTTGAAATTTTGGTTCTCAATTCTCTCCTTCACCTCCTTGTGCGATGTTTTGATCAAGTCTGCCTTACTTGTGGCTGCGTCACTCACAAACATATTCGAAAGAATATGAAGCAAATCAAGAGGCGTAAGTGGATCAAATCCATAAACAACTTCAAAAGGAGAACAATGAGTTGTACTATGAATTGCTCTATTATATGCAAACTCTACAAATGGCAAACATTCATCCTAAGACTTAAGCAATGCTCCTAATGTTCTATTAACACCTCAGTTTGTCCATCAGTCTGAGGATGACATATAGTTGAAAACAACAATTAGGTACCCAATTTACCCCACAATACTTTCCAAAAGTGACTTAGAAATTTAGCATCCCTATCACTAACAATTATTCTAGTGATTTCATGTAATCTTACTACTTTCCTAAAAAACAAGTCAGAAACATGTTTTGCATCGTCCGTCTTGTTACATGCAATAAAATTAGCCATCTTACTAAATCTGTCTACCACAACAAAAATAATATCTTTACCCTTTTTAGTGTGCGATAAACCAAGAACAAAATCCATAGATATATTAGTCCAAGGTTCATTAGTTACATTCAAAGGAGTGTACAATCAATTTGGTTGTGATCTAGATTTAGCTTATTTGCACTTAAAGCATTGACTACAAAACTTATAAACATCATGCTTCATTTTCGGCCAAAAGAAGTGTTCATGCAACATATTATAAGTTTTATTAATCGCAAAATGTCCCATTAAGTCGCCACCATGTGCTTCTTTTACAAGCAAATCTCTGATAGAGCATTTAGGAATACAAAGCTTACTTTTCTTAAATAAGAATTCATGAAACACATAATAATTATCTACAGCTGTTGTTGTAAGACAAGATGCATAAATAATTCCAAAGTCTTGGTCATCTCGATATAATTCTTTAATATGCTCAAATCCAAGAATTTTTGCACTGAGAGAAGTAAAATGATTGTACCTTCTAGATAATGCATCAGCTACCACATTATCCTTACCTTGCTTATATTTGATGACATACGAAAATGTTTCAATAAACTTCACCCACTTTGCATGCCTACGGCTCAGTTTCCTTTGACCCTTAAGATACTTCAAGCTTTCATGATTAGAATGAATCATAAATTCTCTAAGCCATAAGTAGTGTTGCCACACCTGCAATGTGCGAACTAAAGCAAATAATTCTTTATCATAGGTAGGATAGTTCAATGCTGCCCCATTTAGTTTTTTACTAAAATACATTACGGGTCCATCTTGCATCAAAACAACACCTATGCCCAAACCACTTTCATCAAAACAACACCTATGCCCAAACCACTTGCATCAAAACAACACCTATGCCCAAACCACTTGCATCACACTCAATTTAAAAAGTTTTATCAAAGTTAGGCAAGACAAGTAATGGTGCATTGGTTAATTTATTCTTAAGCTCATTGAATGCATTCTCTTGCATATCTTCCCATTTAAAAACAACATTCTTTTTCACTAAATCATTCAATGGTGCAACTATGGTGTTAAAATCTTTTATAAATCTCCTATAGAAGCTAGCTAACCCATGAAAACTACGAACTTCACTTGCATTTTGTGGTGTTGGCCAATCCCTGATTGCTTTAACTTTCTCTTCATCAACTTCTACTCCATTTTTACCAACTATGAAGCTAAGAAAGTTAACTTTTTCCATGCAAAAACTACACTTATTAAAATTAGCATAAAGTTTCTCTTTTCGAAGTGTAATCAAAACTAACTTAACATCTGTGAATAGAATTAAACTGCTAAACAAATTTGATTAAAAGAATTAGAGAGGAATATTAGATTTGGAAATAATAAAGCCAAAGAAAAAAAAATCTGTGAATAGAATTAAACTGCTAAACAAAATTAAACTATTTAGATATAGGAGTAAAATTAAACCCCTGCTTAAAAGAATTATAGAATTAAACTACTTCGAGAAAGTGATTAAAAGAATTAGATTTAAATTGCTTCAAATAATTAGATATGAAGGTAGAATTGAACGACTCAAAAGAAAAAAAAATCTGTGAATAGAATTAAACTCCTAAACAAAATTAAACTATTTAGATATAGGAGTAAAATTAAACCCCTGCTTAAAAGAATTATAGAATTAAACTCGAGAAAGTGATTAAAAGAATTAGATTTAAATTGCTTAAAATAATTAGATATGGAGGTAGAATTGAACGACTCAAAAGAATTAGAGTTCAAAGAAAAAAAAAATAAAAGAGAGAAGATTTTAGGAAAGAAAAGAAAATTAGAACCCATTGAAAATGGCAAGTACTATAATTAGAAGTAAAATATAACATAGAAGAGAAATGAGAGAAGGAAGGTAAATGGAAAATATGAGATATTATTATATTTGTATCTATAGGATATAACATTAAAGGTTGAATTATACAAACCACTTGAAATATTAATAATATTGACATATTATTAATTTAAGTTTTAGGTTTTATTATCCTATATAATTTAGAAACAATGAAAACATGGAATTCGATTATTATTGAGATCGTTTAGAGCCGTATTTCACACGGTTAGTTGGATTATTAATTAAAATGTGAAATACTAACAAAAGGTGACGAACGATGCGATAGGAAGCAAACCTTGGCAACATTTGGTGTAGTTCTGGAGGAACGGGAGCTTACATTAAATAAATTAGGGAATACTTCGGCTAAGGCCAACCAGGTAAGTGGTCTTACTATAGGATAGGCTAAAAAATTGTATGAGTTATGATGATGTATAAACTATGTCGTACGATGCAGTATATGAGTTATGATGATGTGTGAGTTATGATGCTTGATGATATGCGTAATATATATATATTTCGATGATTGACGTACTTGATATGTTTGATGCACTTTGTGGCAATATGATGAGTATGATGATTGCGTGATGTTTACCTTAATATGATGATGTTTTCCATATTGAGCATGCTATATGATGATGAGTGTCATATTGCATCATGTCGCTAGATCGACATAGGACACAACCCTAAGAGCGTGAAATGATATTAATATAAATATCCACGAGTATGTGTTACCTAGAGTAACATAGAGATGAG
The DNA here is from genome assembly GCF_057944985.1 of Cucurbita pepo subsp. pepo. Taxonomy (NCBI): domain Eukaryota; kingdom Viridiplantae; phylum Streptophyta; class Magnoliopsida; order Cucurbitales; family Cucurbitaceae; genus Cucurbita; species Cucurbita pepo. The sequence continues at coordinate 4,550,728 of NC_141817.1, forward strand.
ACTAGAAAGTTGTGTCAGAAGAGACATTATGATGGATTTAGAGGGACCTCATGCATATTGTATGTTCATAAGCATAGGGCTACTTCCCCTAGAGATGATGAGTGCGGACGTGCACCATATGATGAGCGCGAATGCACACAGATGAGGGTGTTCATCAGGCGCATGACACTATGGGGTTTCGTTGACCTCCGGACGTCGCTACAGATTAGCTTGACCAGAGGGTCCAAGGGGTGTGCGAGCGCCCTGGGGATTCACACTCGCACGTGTGAGTCGTGTATAGGGAAGTACTACACATCCAATTTATTCGAGACTGGAGGCCTCCCCTAAGATGATTAGAGATAGGTTCCTAAATCATGATTACATGTGTTTGCATTTGCATGGCCCCTATAGTGGGGCCACTTATTGAGTATTCTTTGAAATACTCAGGCCGTGTGCCACATCATTTTTCAGGTAAAGGCAAGGCGCACTTGTACGGAGGACGGCGGCATCGCGAGCAGAGATTGTGGCACGTGCATAGGGTAGATTCATATTTTAACTTCTAGTCTTAAGTTAGAATAGGTTGTTTTGCATTTCATTGTTTTAAATTATTTTGTATTTGTTTTTGTTTTCTATGAATTTTTGTATTTCATATTTAAACACGTAAGACCATGGCTCTGTTTTCTAGAGAAAAAGTTGTTTTAAACGTTTTTTTTTTTAAATTTACGTTATAAATTATGTTCATGTAAGAGTTATATTTCCGCATTATAGATGAGCATGAGATATTAGTAGCGACTCTGAGTATGTGGAAATTTAGGGTCGTTACAACTCTACTTTGAAACAATTTCTTTTTCTTCTTAGTCTACTTGCTCTACTTTTACAAATGAAAACTAAATTAATTGATAAGCTTTCTAAAAACTAAATATGGCAATAAAAATTACACCACTTTCTAACCCATAAATCCACTGTTACTAGAATGAATCTTTGACTTTCATTTCTTTCTTTTTTTTGTTTTGCTTCTTGATTTACACTAAATTTTAAAACCCACTACAAATTAACTAAAAAACTAACATAAGTTTATTTTAAGCAAAAACTAATCTTTGTAGTTTAACTTTATTCCAACAAAACTCCCTCATAAACTTAAATGTTATATTCAACCATTCAACCATTCCACATGCGCCGTTTTCGCTTTCTCGAGCTTAGTCGTGGTCTCTTTAAATTCTTCTCCTTGTCCTCGAGCGACAAACAATGCTTGTTCTTTTCTGATGAGACTTCATTTGGAGCTTCTTGAGAACAGCCCATTTAAGACACCAACTCCTCATTTCTTCTGTTCTCAGCCACGCTCGACTTAGATGTCATAGCTTCTTTCAGTTTACTCAATTCCCTTCGCAAGTCCACAACGAAATTTTCAACTTCCATTTTTGCTTCCTCCATTTCTGCTTTATCACGAGTGATTATCTCAATTGTGTGTCGTAAATTCACTGCTTCCTGTTGAACCCGATTCAGGTTCACGTCGAGTGAGTCTCTCTGTTGAGTTAGCATCTCTATATCTTTCTCCTCCCTCACTAGCTCGTTCACTAGAGCATCAATCTTCATTAACAAGCCACTCTCTTTCTCCACACCTTCTTCAATTTTCTTCACAAGCTCAGAGATTACCTTCCCATTCTCTTCCTTGTTCTGTTTGAGATGGAAAGAACTCTCACGCAGCTCAGCCACTTCCTTCTTCTAACCTTTCAACCTTCATTTCTAAATCTTTATTTTCTTCCCCCATTTTCTCTTCCATTGTCATCCTCTTTCTTCTTTCTTCTTTCTTCCTCAAATTGCCTTTGTAACACCCCTAATTTTCTAAACCTAGTTAGTGACGTCACCCATGCATGCATAATTCATTACACGGAAGCTTAACATAAATAACCTTGGAAGAGTCTTTCATAAAGATTCATAAATCCAAAACAAACCAATCTCCGAAAATAAACCTTCAATAGGTGAATTCAAAACAGATCTAAATAAAACAATACTCAATGCTATAACTTAAAAAAGTCAAATAAACCTAAACTCCTAAAAATATCCCCTCTCCAACTTCCATGGTGTCCTCAGCTCCGCCGTCAACCGTACATTGGCGCCTTGCCTTTACTTGAAAAATGTAAGTAGCACGTGGCTTGAGTATTTTATGAAATACTTAGTAAGTCACCCCACTGTTTGGGTAAGGAATGCAAACACATGCAACATATGAGCGGGACCTAACTTTTCATAAACTTTACATGGCCTTGGGCGCTTTTCTATTCCGGGTAGGGTTGGATGTGTGGTACTCCTTCACACATGGCCCATGTACACGTACATGGACCCAACAGGCGGGCTTATATACAAACCCCCTAGGCCTAGCTTGGTCTGGCACAACGTATTACACGTTGTCGGACACCACAGAACAGAAAAGAACCCGCATGATATCATGGCGAACATAAATATCGTAATTCATTCTTTCGTATCATAAAGGGGAAGAATCCTGATGCACGTGACATACATATATGCATGAGGTCGCTTAACATATCTAACATGGCATTACATAAGTAGTGCTAACATCGCATTTACGTTTCTTACATCACATGGCGTCTCACATTACTTACATTACATGACATATTACATAACATGAAAGTACATTCCAGTTGCATAAACATCTCATGACATGACTCGATAATACTACGTGTATCCATGACATCGATCAACATTTTCATGGTATATATTACTAACATATCATTCATAACTTCACATAACATAAACAGTCAACAGTCAACATAACCCATTACGTTTCATAGCATAAACAGTCACATAATTCGTACATCATATAGTCATATCACATAATAAAACATGGTGCATGCAGGGGCCACACAGCACGCACCATCATCCAACGCGTAGTAAACTAACTCCAACAGTAAGGTCACTTACCTCGATGACCTTGGTTGAAGTCACTCACAACGAGCTAATCCCAGCGGTTAAATACGTCCTATGATAACCACATAAAAACTTAGAACCTTTCATAACATACCCTAGCGAAACCTCATGCTATTTATCAAAATAAACCCCCAACACAATCTGTCTTTGACGGTTAGGAACCATACTAACCTCGGATGGTAAAACTAAGGGCAGAAACGGCTTCGGAAGGGCCAAAAACCTAGGAATCAATATATTATAGTGATACCGAGCTGCCAAGCCGAGCTGCCGAGCCGACCAATTAAGCTGCCAAGGCGAGACGCGGGATTTGACGGAGCCGAGCCGCGGGGTTTGATGGAGCCGAGCCACCGTACATGTCAAGCCAAGCCGAGAGCACACGTGCGGAGCCAAGACCAAGGCCACAGCGCGCGTCCATGTTGGGCCGAAACGCACAGGGCCCGCATTCGTTCCGTGGGCTGGTTCAGAGACCGAAAGCGAAACCCGACCCGTTTCCTTCGTCTTCCTTACCCAAAATCTCGCAAAAACCCTAATCATTGCTGCACCGCCAACGACGATGTCACAACCCCGATTCCGACGATGCGACGACACCCCTCACCTATTCCGACAGACGCGCAACGGTATTCAACACCAATCACTTCAGTCGATTCTCCCTCCGGCCACTGACCGAAGAAAACCCAGCGAACCACCCCACACGTGTTTCCTCACTAACCCTCTCGATTTTTCCGTACTCTCAGACACCCTTGAAAATCCAAAAAAGTTTGGAGAGCAAAAGTCGTTTCCAAGGAAGTAGGAGAGTTGAATATAGGAATATAAAAGGTCTTTATGACTTTTCCTTTAAGACAGTAACTTCCTTGTCAGAAATCGTGCACCTTTCGAGCGAGAATAAATGCTATCATAATATCTTTTCATTTTGGCAACAAAAATAAAATTTCAGCATAAAATCTAAAATAAATTAAAAAATCTGAATCCTTATAGCCTTTCTCGCCATTGAAGTTCTCTCTTCGAGCTTGGGCTCTTTGTTATCCGATTGTTCATCCTTCTTCGATTTTGTCGTCTCCGCTATCAAGATTTCGCCAAATCCGCTGCGTATCATCTCATTTCCAACAGTTTCCACCACCTCACGACTATCACCATTGCCTTTGTGTCGCAGTGTTCTTCTGTTTTCAGCTTTTCATTTTTAGCCATCAAAAGAATGCCTCCGTTTGTTGCGTCATCGTTTCTTCCACCTTTTCCTCGGCTCGACAATCTCTTGCAAAATGACCCGTTCTGACACAATTGTAATATTTGTCGGAGTTACAATTATTCACATAGTGGCCTTATTTTTTACATTTATAACACTGGATGTTGGAGTAATATCTTTGACTGCGTCCTTGATTGCGTCCTCTTCCACACCAATTTGCTTGGCTCGACAGTCTCTTCTCCTTATAATTTTCTTCATTTCTGCTATCTTGACCACCTCGACCATTCTCGCGACTTCCATGACCTCTACCTTCAATATTTTGAGAGTAGAGTACCTTTTCATCATTTATTGATGCTTTGGTTTGAAGTGCTTGATCGAGTGTCTCCTCCTACTTCTTCTTACTTTGCTCGTGTGCCTCGAAAGATTCGTCAAGCTCATTGACCGTGAACTTCGCTAGGTCCTTTGACTCTTCTATCGCACATACAACATTCTCGAAGTTGTCGGTTAACGACCTCAAGATCTTCTCCACAACCTGTGTCTCGGGTAACATTTTTCCGTTTGGATTTAGTTTGTTTGCCATGGTCTGTACTCGTGTAATGTAGTCAGATACATTTTTTGACTCCTTCATCTTCATGCTCTCCAACTCGCCACGTAGAGTTTGGAGACGCACTTGTTTGACTCAGTCGATTCCTTTAAACACCTTTTCTAAAGTGTCCCATGCTTCTTTTGAAGTAGTTGTCCTCGCAATCTTCTCAAAGCTCGACTCGTCAATAGCCCCGAACAGCATGTATAATGCTACCTTATCCTTTGATCGCAATTCTTTTAACGCATTGTTTTGCGCTGCCATATAACCCGTGGTATCCTTCAGTTCTTCGAAACTTCTTCGACCACCTCCCATGCATCTTGAGAACCGAGAAGAGCTTTCATTTGGATGCTCCAATTCTTGTAGTTCGTCTTCGTTAATCGCGGTAGCGGCATTTGACCCAACATATTCGTCATCGGCTCTAATACAATTTGTTGTATGTACTTCCAAATGTTACACCATGTGTATTATGTTAACATGTTCACATCATGCCTATCATGCCTATGAGACATTGATAAATCATGTGTGTTAACCATTAAAGATATGAACAGTATATATATGCATGCCATGTCAGGAAAAAAAAAAGAGATATGAGTGACATTTTAAATATGTACCATGATTTGAAACTATGAAATCTCATGCATTTTGTATGCCATGTGCATCACGATACTTCATTCATTATGATTAGTTCACCATGATTTTATACGTGCTCCTTTCCCTCTGTGGCTTCCAGCAGTGTGAATGTGCGTTAACCCGTAGTTAGGCCCAGAGGTACATATACGAGCCTGTTGGTGGGTCCATGTGCACATACGTGAGCCGTGTGTAGAGAAGTACTATACATTCAATCTTGTCTTGATTAGAAAGTTGAGACTAAGGAAAAAATTTATTAAAAGATCGGTCATACCATGATTGCATTTCCCAACTCCAGCGTTGGAGATAATTACTGAGTATTAAATACAAAAGACACGTGTTACTTATTTTTCAGGTAAAGTTACGACACCAATATACGAATTATTGTGTCTTTGTGGAGGCCATGGATACAGTCATGGTTGTCACATTTGGGTTTAATGTTGTAGCCCTTAAGTTGGATTAGGGCGTTAACATTATTTTGAAACTTTTGTTATTTCGATTTCGCTGTTTATTAACATCATTGTTGTTTCAAATGAATTTTTATAAACATTTAATTCTATGACAATGTTTTAATAAATCATTGTAAAAGATTTCCGCACCTTGTAGCCAAGACATGCATGTAGTAGCAACCTTATATACGTGGATTTTAACATTATATTAAATGTTTGTTCATGAAATATTATTGGATTTTATTATAATATTTTACCGATTTTATTAAGAAGTATATTGAAAAATGACAATTACCTACTAAAAAGTCTTCAAAACGAATTTCTCACAAGAATCATCACAAAATTAAATGGAACATTTCATGATGATAGAAATTAAAATAGAACACGGGTATGGGAAGACTTCCCGTGAGTCCAAAAAACGTTTCAATTTGATTTTTTTTTTTTTAAAGAAAATTTGATATTATTTACAATAACTTCTCATTAGAAATATTTTGATTTTTCAACCACGCATTTGAACAAAACTTCTTAAATATTTTTCTTTAATATTTAATTTTCATTATAATTATGTAACCAATGTTTTGATCATTTAAATTTTGTATTATATATTTCATTTAAGTTATTCTATTTTTAACATACACAGTTGAGTTTCATAATTTACCGAAATTAATTTTATTTTATTTATTATGACATTAATTATTTTAGATTTATTATATGGATGTACCCTTTCATATGACTTTTATTTATTTATTTATTTATTTATATATATATAAATAAAAGTTGATCGTATAATTCATTTATTCAAAGGCATATATCTCATTCAACAAAATTAGACTTGTATTAAGTTTTAAACCATACATAAGGTTGATCGAGATTCTAAACATTCATAACATAATATAAAACAGATAGAAAATTAGAAAGATACATAGTCTTTGATAAGAAGCAAGAAGTCTACCTGGGGACGTCAAAGAAGTTGATAAGGTTGTTCTTGTTGTTGAGATCAGTGAACACAAGGGTGCCATAGGTTCGGCTACTAGTCCCCTCAAGAGCTGTCAATCGAAGGTTATAGTTGGTTCCGGCCACAATTTGCATTTCTCCACTAATCACTTTTTGGAAGTGAAGTTGAGTTTTTGCCTGTTTATTGTGTTCATTCACCGCGAACTCACCCAAGCTTTGAATCTGTGGCTCATCTATATTTTTTATTGGTTTGTAGCTGCCAGCCAAATCTAAACGTTGGGTTGTCGCTTCGAGCAACGATAGCGATACTACGAAGAAGAGAAGAGAAGCCACGAAGAAAAGAGCCTTAGCCATGGTGATAGAGTTTGAGGATGATGAAGAGTATTTGATGGTTTGTCTAAGGAGAAGGTTGGTGGGTATTTATTGGAACGTATAAATGCATGAATGGAGAGGAGATTACAATTTTTTTAAAATAGTTAATTCATATTCTTTTTATAGGCTTATTAATTCAATAACGTCATAGTTAGAACCATATAAAAAATAAAAAATAAAAGAGTCATTTATGGTCCTTAAATCCAACCAACTATAACCTTAATTAACAGTAGTTACTACTATAAATAAATAAACAAAAAATCAATTATAGTCCTTAAACAAAAAACCAATTAAAGCAAAACAAACTCTTTTAATTTTAGTTTGGAATAAATTAGAAAGTTGAACTAAATCCAATAGGATTATAACAACTTTGAAAAAAAAATAATAAAATATAAAATATAAAATATAAAAGATAGCAATCTTATCCCAGCTGCTCTTAGTGACCTTTCGTGTTGTCAACTTCTCCCTACCAAAAGATATATACTGGGAGTCGTTGTTACTCTCTACTTCTCCCTACCAAAAGATATATACTGGGAGTCGTTGTTACTCTCTTGCTTGCATATATAACGTGTCTTTCAAATTCTCTCTTTCAAAAATTTCTTTGCCCTCGTTTTCTAAAACCTTCTTCTTAAACTGAGTCCAGAGGCTCGAGCATACGTCGCTTGGCCGTAGGCGACATTAGAACGAATTAACTGAGCTCATTTGTCGTTATAAAGTGAGTGCCCCACACACGCAAGTCGGGCACTCGCAAGTCCGTTGCTATGAAGAGTGCGATTGTGACAAGTGTCTCCCAACTATCTCTCTCCTCAACGAACTCATCACCAAATTGAGAATGTATGGATGGTTATTGGAACAAACAAAAAATCTAATTTACCGGAGATGATGAAGATTTAGGTATAGAGATTTTGCTTTGTTATTATGAAAAGTCATATTTGAGATCTCTTTTTTCTTTATCGTCTAACAATATCTCATTTTCTCAATGATTTACAAAGAAAGATTTTGCTTTGTTATTATCGTAAGTCACATTTAAGATCTCTTTTACTTTATGCAATCAATTGTTTTACAACATAATCAAATCTTGTCCTGAATCAATAGGATTTTAGTTAGCATCATATTAGTTCAAGTAAATGGTAACAAAATTAAAATAAAATAATTAAAAAAAAAAGAAATGCAATGAAATTTGGAAATAAAATGAATTAATAATAAATAAAAAAAAGCTTGAGGAAGAGGAAAATTTTTAAGTTAACGAGTAAATAAAGAGAGTAAAAATGAGGATAAAATAGAGGAAATATTAGATCAAGAAATTCTATCAAATTTTTTCATATAACCTACTAATATCCTTTAAAAAAAACATTAATAATGGAGAATGAGATCATGAATGAAAAAAGAATTATATATATAACATTCCAATTCATAAAGTCTCTAATGCGCACATGAAGTCTAACACATGGACCAATGTAAAATTTAGAGAATTGAAATTGAAATTTATGTCATGGTTCATATATGTTTACTTCGATACAAAGGACAAAATCGAACTTTCTACTCAAGGATAAATTGGTGACACCAACCTACGGTAATCAGGTAAGTGACCTTACTATCGATATAGTTATATTTGATGTTGACACGTGCCCTATGGTTCTGCACGTGTCATATATATTGATATGTGTAATTGTTTATGAATCGATATGATTATGATATGATATGTATATGTTATGATATGTAAATGGTATGATAACACTTATGGTATGACGCATTCGACGATACGTTTGAGATAGTATTCGAGAAGGATGCGATAAACGTAATGTAATGATATGATTAAGATATGTTCCTGAAACGATATGATTAGGTTATGTATAGAAAATGATATGCTTATGATAGGTTGATAAGACGATATGTTTAGGATACATCATAAAATGATATGGCTAGGATACGTTTGGGAAACGATAGGACTAAGATATGTTCATAAAACAATATGACTTTGATATGTATAAGAACAATAAAACTATGACAAGTTTAGGAAACGATATGGCTACGATATACATATGGAACGAAATGACTATGAAGTGTTTACGAAATGATACGACTATGATATGATATGAGAATGATATGATATATGTTATGGTACAATATGCTTGATGATTAATATATTTGTGATACGATACATATTCCATTCACGGATTTTTTTTTTTTTTTTTTAATTAGTTTAACGACTATTCAGTCATTGAGATGATGATATCTACAAAGGTGGTTGTGAATCCAAAAATGGATCATTGAGATCATAGATCGTGTCTTCATCTTCTTCCTCTATAATAGAAGGAGAAGATGTTGAACCGACTGATGTGGCTTCTTGAAGAAGCTTTTGAAAATCAGCTTCCGAAGTTGTCTGGGCTAATGCGGCGAGTAGCCTCGACTTTGAATTAAGAAATTCAGAGGTCTTCTTCTTGGATAAATCCTGAAGGTGGCCATTCTCAGATAGCCAGACCTTTACCGCTTTGATGTCTGCGTGGGTATAAGTATATTTATCCCACCATTTGATTTTGATAATTTTGAAGACCTGTTTTATTTGGTCTTCGGTCTCTTTTATTTGAAAATTCCAAGTTAATATCCAAGGAATTTGAAAATATACGCAAAAGCGCATGGTCAATGGAAATGGGATTTTGAATATGTTTTGAACAAAATAGTGGAACGATTCTTGGATTGGAACTGGAAATATATCTTTGGCTGATCCAAAGATTTTCCACCATTTGATGAACCAAAATGGGTAATGAATTTTATGAGCATTTTGGCAGAATTGAATGAACCATGAATGCTCGTAATTTTGATACCAAATGACATTGAACCATGCCATCTGATAGTCTCTGTATGAGTAAGAATGAGGAACAAAAGGTTTCGAGAATGTCTTTTCCGTGTATGGGTCTTGATTCCAATACGTCGGATTCATGACTTTAAAAATTTTTAATTTTGAATAAGCGATTTTCGAATGATCATCGCGACTCGGAATATGAGTAATTTCGACGGACTTTGTGTCGACTAGAATTAATTCATAAAACCTTCTGGTTTTATGAAGATCTTCTGGGATATAAAAGAATCCCGATGGATAGGCCTTTTTAACGACTTCGCCGATTTTTGGGTCGTCGTATTCTGGTTCTACCAGAGCTTCTGGTATAGACACAGATTTTTGAAAATAGGTTTTGATTTCAGGAACTGGAGAAAAACGAACGGGAACAACCGCGTCCGAGTAAGTCGAGGGGACAGAAGGTCCCTTTGAAGTGGAAGAGACAGTGGGTCTCGATGGAGTAACGGCAGATGGCCGTGTTGAAGAGGCTGAAGGCCTCGTCGGAGTGATAACCTCCGCCTGTTTTTGAGAAAGCTTTGCTTTAGATCTGGTCACCAATGTGAAGCCAGAATCCATTGCATAGCTATCGGATGTCATTGGAGCAGGTGTGCTTGAAGAAGCATTGGGCTTCTTCCCTTTTTCTATCACTTTCTTTCCGGTCATTGCTGGGAGATGGAGATGGGTTAGGGAGAATTTTTCTTTGAGAGTAAGAACTCTCTTGAGAGGTAATCTGCCAAGGGGTTTTCGATCCCTTTTATAGGCAAAATCTGAAAGTCGAAGCAAGATAAAATGGCTTGCCATCTAGCAAAAATTTGTTTAGACACAAGATTCTTGACATCTTTTTCTAAAACAAATTTAGATGCCCTTGAGTCGGTTTTGATAACAAAACTTTTGTTAATCAAATCACTTTGAAATTTTTGTACACAAAGTACTATTGAAAGTATTTCTTTCTTTACTGTTGAGTAATTTTTTTGAGTAGAATTCCATATTCCAGAATGGAAACGGACAATGGATTCTTTCTTGTCAAGGGACTGTTTTAGGATTCCTCCATATCCAATATCGGATGCGTCAGTCTCCACTATTAAACTAGCCCTTGGGTTTATCAGCGATAAACACGGAATTGACTTGACAAGGGATTTGATTTTTTGGACTGTTTTGGTATGTTCTTCAGTCCAGGGCTTTGGATTCTTTTTGAGTCTCTCAAAAAGTGGCTTGCAGATGGGTCTGATATTTTGAAGGAAATCAGACACATAATTGAGGCATCCCAAAAATCTTTGTAGTTGGGTCTTATCTGTAATTTGATCTGGAAAGTTTGAGGCAAACTCAATGGACCTTTGAATGGGTTTTATTAGACCCAAATGAATTTCAAATCCCAGGATTTTTGTTTGAAAAAGTTTAATTTTGGGTTTAGACACAACTAAACCGTTTCTTTTGACTGTCGTAAAAAATGTTTGAAGATGCTTAAAGTGTTGATCGATGTTTTGAGAAAAAATTAGAACATCGTCAATATAAACAATTGAAAAGTCTTGAAAAGGATTGAAAATATCATTCATAATCTTTTGAAATTCGGATGGAGCGTTTTTTAGCCCAAATGGCATAACGTTCCATTCGTATTGTCCAAAAGGGACATTAAAAGCCGTTTTGTACTTGTCTTTTTCTGAAATCTGGATTGGAGCGTTTTTTAGCCCAAATGGCATAACGTTCCATTCGTATTGTCCAAAAGGGACATTAAAAGCCGTTTTGTACTTGTCTTTTTTCTGAAATCTGGATTTGCCAAAATACTGATTTCATGTCAAATTTTGAAAATATTTTTGCATTTGAAATTCTTTGCATTAAATCTGATTTATTTGGAATTGGATATCTAATCCATTCCAAAACCTTATTTAAGGGTTTGTAGTTAATTACCAGTCTCGGGACTCCACGTTCCTTTTCTGCCTGGTTGTTGACGTAAAAAGCCGCACATGACCAGGGGCTCTTTGATGGTCTAATAAGACCTTTCTGCAAAAGATCATTAATTTCTGCTTTGCAGAATGTTAGTAATTCTTTATTCATTTGAATAGGTCGGGCTTTCGTAGGAATATTTTTCTCCTCGAAAGCTTTGATATAAGGAAGATCAACTATATGTTGTTTCCTATTCCAAAAGGCATTTGGGATATTTGAACAAACTTCTTTTTCTAATTGAGTTTGTAAAGTTTTGATTTTAAACTGGACAGATTTGTTTTGAATTTGCTCTTCTATTCTTTTGAATGAAATTTCTTCTTTCAAAAAAGAAATTTGTTTTTCTTTGTAATTTAATACATTTATTGATTGAATAATTGTATTCCTTCGAAGGTTATTTATTTCGCTAATCCTTATGGGGAAAGAAAGTTAAATTTTATCTTCTTTCCTAAGGCTTTTGATTCTAACCCTTTTTCAGTTATTCTAAAAGGATATAATTGAGTAATGAAAGGAGTACCTAGGATTAGTTCTTGTCCTAAGTCTTTTACTAGAAGGAAGGAATTTACGAAGCAAATTCCATCATTGCAAACATGAACTTTTGATAGTTTGTAATTAATTGTGAGTTTGTTATTGTTAGCACCTCTAAGGCCCTCAGTAGTTTTTTCAAAATACTTTGTAGGTATTAGGCCTTCTTGAATGCAATTTTGATTGGCTCCAGTATCTATGAGAGCCTTTAGTGTGATTTTGAAATCATAAATTTTTAAGGTAACGAGAGCGTACCATTTTTGAAATTGAGAAGTGGTGATGGCTCCAACGAAGGAACTTTGAAAATCTTCTTCGTCCAGGTTCGGTTGCGCCGTTTCCTTTTGTGCTGGCAGCCTTTCCTGAAGATTGAGAATTTCTTGACGAAGCGTATAGGATTCTGACCTGGTTTCAGATCTTAGCGCCTGTATTTCTTGTTTGAGATTATTAATCTCTCTTTGTAAATCTTGAGTAGTGAGTTCCCTCGGTTTTTCAAATCTTTGGAGAACAGATTGGAGTCTGTAGGGATTTCTTTCTTCTTTTTCAGTTGGCTTAGAAATTGTCATGGCATCCCTAAGTCGTTGAGCAATCTTCTGTTGAATTTCTGGGTCTTGAACCTTTTCTACTACTTCGAGTAGAATTTCTTGATCTTTGGTAAGGACATTGATGCATCCTTCGCACGTCCTTTTTCCTTCTTGTTCTGATTCGTATTCTGTGCTAGAATATGAATCAGATTCTTCTTGGAGTTCGAGGATTTCTCCCTCGCTTGATTGCTCTGAGTCGGTTAGGGTCAGTCGCAATAGCTGATTTTTCAGCTCTTGATCTATATCTAACTCATTGATCTTTCCTCTGATTGGACACTTGTTAGCATAGTGTCCTTCTTCACGACATTTGAAGCAAGTTTGCTTTTTCTTTCCTCTATGGGTTTTTGTAGGAATATACTTCCTTCTTGAATATGTTGGCTTCTGAGACTGCACGGGTTTATTCCGATATGTTTCTCTAGGCCTGTATGAATGATAAGGTTTTGGATGCGTCTTAACCTTCTTTCGCCTGGAGGTTGAGGGAGCTTCTATTCCCTTGCATCCATATTGATCGCAAAATCTTCCAAGCTCTTTTCTGTTTGATATCGAAGAATTGAGCTAGTTTTGAATCTTTGACTCATTACAAAGTCTGAGCCCTTCTTCTATGATGAAGGATGCTATGGATCCGTATGACAAAGTTTGCCATGGAATTGTTCCATTGTACTTTGTCTTAAGACCATCTTTGATCCTCCTTGAGAAGTGTTTTGGTAGTCCATTGACGAAATTCTCTTTCCAGAATTCCAACGAACTATCTGTTCTAATAAGAACTTTGCTGAAGTACATGTCTTTGTACCACCTGAAATCACCTAAGGTAGGGCATTTCAGATTCATGAGTATTTCGGCGGATCTCTCCTGGTATTTTAGAGGGTCGCCGACGAAGAATTCTATGAGGGTATATATGAGGGTGTTGACAGCATCCTCTACCCTTTCATGTTGTACCTCGGTCCTAGTTGATGGACCTTCTTCTTTGATAATTTGAGTAGTTGGTCTAATGACATAGTGGTTTAATATCTGTTGGCGGGTTGTTTCGTCGAGATATTTGTCCCACCAATCCTTGAGTTGCCCGGTAAATCCGGTTACCAAAACTTGAGCTATCTGATGGTCGGATTTATGGCCTTGTAATTTATACGCGCCTGCGGCCATCATCATCTCATTGACAACATTCATTATCAGATAGTCAGACAATCCATCGATATTCCATTCATAGATTGCTAAACCATCGTAATGAGCTTGAGTTTGTAGTGTCTTTTCTTCGAACTGGATATCTGGAAAAGACGGTTGAGGATACCAGTTTTTCTGATTACTGGCATTATTTTGACTTCTTCTAGAGATCCTTTCAATTCGATTGTAGAAAGGTTCTTCTCTCTCATTTGCAATCTCGTCTTCGAATTCTTGGTTCTCGTCGTCATTGTTAACGACATTGACAGATGAATCATGAGGCGTCATGGCCGGATTTAATATCCTGTCTAACTTTTCTTCTATCTTGGCCATCGCAGCCTCTTCTTTTGAAATCCTTTTTGTAAAGATTTCGAGATTTGCCGGTCTGAGTATTGGTATTGACTCATCAACCTTTGGTACAGAGCTGCTTGCCTGTTCCTGCAGACTACCTGATTTCTTTGAGATTTTTCCCTCGATACTTTCAAGTTGAGTAGCGATCGTGGATAAAATCTTATTTGAATAATTGTTTTGATGCTGGATATTCTTGATATCTTTTAGGGTCGGATTACCCTTTTCTAGTCCTTCCGGAATATGTTTGAAAGGGCTAGCTTTGACCTTTTCTCCGTAGTAGTTGTCGAATTCGACTTCTTCTAACGGAGGATGTTTTGAATATACCTCGCCTCTTTTGGTAGTCTTCCAACTCCTCTGGGTCAAGGTGCATATCTGCAGAATATTTTCTTCAAACCATTCGAAGAATAGTATATTTTCTTTGATGGCTTCCATATGAGAATACCACTGAGCTCTTAATTCATTTCGTTCAGCCTCTTTGTAAGTTTTGAAGAAGGCATTTCTTTTTGAAGAGTTGGTAGTTGACATAAAATCTGCTTTCAAAAATTCTTTGTCTATCTGGAAATCAGCTGTAATGACATTTAGCTGGCTTTCGTAGACGGATTGAGTATCCATATCCGTATGGGTTGGAGACCTTGAGCCATCTTCATAGTGGATTGACGCCCTTTTTTTATCATAACTGACCTCTTTTACCTTTAAGGGGTCATACATTGATCTTGATATTCCTGAAGTACTTGGTCTAGAACTCAGGAATTCTTTTACTTTCGACTCTGACGAAGGTTCTTCGCTGAATTTTATTTCAACGCTTCCATCGTCATGTTCGATGATTTGGACTGAATTTTGAGATTCTTTTCTCTTTGGAAGATTTGCATCTTCTATTTTCCAGAGAGTGCTTCTGGTTATTTGATCCCAAGAGAGTGTTTTTGGGACAGTCACTGATGATTTTCCAATATTTGCTTCTATGAGCATAGTCGATCCTTTTGGTGAGGATCTTAATGCTCTTGGGGAAATGTTTGTATTCATGAGCTTATAATAAACCCTGAATATGACGACTGAAGAATGAGTTTCAGCCTTGATGTTTAAATTTTTTTACTGTAAATCTAGCATGAGAGCTGATAATATGTGTGGGTCGTGAAGAGACAGAGTAAAGTTTGGATAACAATTGAAATAGACTGGTCCATTCTCTAAATTGGATTGAACCATTCCCAATAAGGAATTTGAGAAATCTTCATGTCTCTTATCTCATAAGGAGATAAGAACTGGGATATCTAATCCAAGTCTGAACAATGGTTTTACCGCGACTTGGACAAGACCGACATGGAGATAGTTAAACTCTTCACGATGTTGGAGTATAAGAGATCTTGAAAAAAGATTCAGAGATTCCCTATTGCTATGAATTGGGATGTTCTTCTCTGAGAATTTGATGCATGATCTTTGAGTAAAATTGAAGGTTGAAATTTGGTAGATAGTTTTAGGATCTACCTTTGGAATAGTCCAATTTTTGAGTTGATCTTCGATTCTAGCAATCTGGTATTCTTGATTGACAGTATTTGAGATTGTGAGATTTTCTCCCCTTCGATGTTCATTTGAACTTTCTTCTTCATCGGTAGAGCATTTGAGATGGCTTGATTTTCTGAGCTTTCTAAGAAATCGTTCATAAGATAGATAAGATAAGAGCAGGATGATTTTTCTCTGAATTGTTTGATTGATATTCAAGAGAGAGCTATCGGCCGATCGATGCCCTCTTTACATTGATGAAGTCCTTTTGTAGACTTCGAATTTGAACGTAAATTTGAAAAACGCCACCTAAGAGATAAGATCGAATCTAGCAGGACAGGACCCCTGCAAGATTTGTTTTTCTCAAAGACATAAAGTAGATTAATAATTTAAAAGACTAATAATTTACCAACTAATATGACAATGTTTTAATAAATCGTTGTAAAGGATTTCCGCACTTGGTAGTCAAGATATGCATGTAGTAGCTGTTGGGTTTTATGTCCTAAAACTCATAGTTTGTAAACAAAAACATATTCTATTTTCAATAAAGTTATTATTGTTGTTTATTCAGTAAAGATTGTTATTGAATAAAGTAAACTTTACGATCATTTATCTAAATCCAATAAACTAAGAACACTCTGGCTATAGTATGATTACTTGAACTATATGTAGAGACATAAGAGTGGATCAAGTTCAAGTATATAGTCAAAATGATTTATAGTATAAGGATAAGGTTGAGTACCTTATTATGAGGACACTATGGATGCGGCCCACTTTTGTACATGATATAAACAACGCGATCACTAAATTGTACACGTGGAGACATGTGAGGGCGTCCTATGCAATGAGTATTGCATAAGATCGGACCATGAAGAAAACCACTCTCACTTTATAATGTCGTTTACTGTTGAGACTGATTTCCTTTTCATTCGATGACCTAGGTAACTCGATCTTAATCCTGAGCTAACCATGAACTCCTGTTTATTCGGAATTATCCTTAGATTTGCAAGGGTGAGAGTGGCTCTAGTTCGCCGACTCAATAGGCCTCCCATTTCAGGGGTAAGACTGGGTGAATGGCTGGGGACGTGGGGTGCAAGATGGAATTCACTCCTACCCACTTTTAGAATAGAAGAGAGGTAGTTTCCTTAAGCACTGACTCCAGGTCTTGAACAAGGGGCCCCACCCTCTCATTGGCCTGAGAGGGATTTACTGGTTGGACCACAAACCAATTGTTCATTAGAGGACTAGTGAGACATAAGAAAGAAGAAGTAACTTTAGTGGTAAAACGGTAAATTGACCCAGCTCTAGTTACAAACAACCTGTGAAGGATCGACTTACTAATCATGGTTATATCAAATGGACAGAAATATATCTATAGTGAGGGGAGTGCAACTACTAGGCTAGAGTGGAGTGTCCTAGTAGTTAACGATTGGTGGTTAACAAGGTTAATGAGTTTAACCGGTTAATCTTGGATCGTTGGAGCCCATGATCTATAGGTCCATTAGGTCCCTCTTCTAACTCATATCGGACTAAACCATAGAACAGTGTGACGAGTGAGTTCGAAGTGTTCAAATTCAAATTAGGGAATATGCGCTACATATATACGATATATTTAACCGCATTTTTGTTTTATTTACGAATTAAACAAAAAGAGAGAATCTGAGATATTTAAATAAGATTTAAATATCTTAATCAATTATGTGTCGGAATTGATTGGGATTGGCATTTGAATTAATATTAAATATTAATTAAATAGTTTAATTAATCATTTAATGTTACTTTAATTTGAAATTGATTATTCAAATTAATTGTTGAATTAAAATGAAGAAAGTCAAAATGTTGACTTCATTTAATGGAAAAAATCTATGTTAGTGGAATTTTGAGGTGTTAAAATTTGGTTAACTCAAACATGCATGCTTGCCACATAATCCCAAACATTTGAGTGGAATTTTGAGTGTCAAAATTTGGTGATCTCAAATTTGCATGAACATGCAAACATGACTCTATAAATAGAGTGATCATGGTACTTGAAAGGTCTTCCTTGGTGAAAAACCTTGAGAAAAACCTCTCACAAACACTCTCTTCATATATACAAAATCCCTCCCAAGTTTAGTCACTCACCGGATTTCACAATCCCGTTCTAAGGCTGGAGGATAGTGGAGAAGACACTAGTGGTGGTTCGAAACCGGTACGTGAGGAAAAAGAAATTTGAACTACAAAAGGTTAGTATTCAAACTCATTAAGTTTTAATACTTATGAACATGCTAGTTATTTATAATTGATGTTCTAAAAGTGCCTAAGATCCAAATTGCTTCCGCATGTGTTATATTAACACCATCAGTAGTAACCTTATTTACGTGGGTTGTAACATTATATTAAATATTTGCTCATGAAATATTATTGGCTTTTATTAGAATATTTTACCACTTTTATTAGAAAGTATATTGAAAGATGACAATTATCTACTAAAAAGTCTTTAAAACAAATTTCTCACTACAATCATCACAAAAATAAATGGAACATTTCCCGGTGATAGAAATTAAAATAGGACCAGGGTGTGGGAAGACTTCCCTAACCCTATCTCGTATTGTAAACATCTCTAAGTGAGTCCAAAAAATGTCTCAAGTTGATTTTTTTTTTTTTTTTTTTTATAGAAAATGTGATATTATTAGAAATATTTTGTTTTTTTCAATGGGCTTAGAAGAAACTTCTTAAATTTATGTATGGCAATCAATGTACATTTTATTTAAGTTATTCTATTTTAAAATACACCTTGGGTTCATAATTTACCTTAAAATTATAAAATTAATTTTATTTGTAATGACCATTAATTATTTTAGATTTATTATATATATTATTACCCTCTCATATAACTAATTTTGTTGTTTTATTGATTTTTACACATATACTTTAATTATTTATCTTATTGAAAATCTAATAAATTATATTTCAAAAAATAATTTACTAAGACAACTTAATCCCAATTATATATATATATATAAAAGTTGATCGTATAACTTTTTTTTATTCAAAGACATATATCTTATTCAATAAAATTAGACTTGTATTAAGTTTTAAACCATACATAACATAATATAAGAAAGATAGAAAATTAGAAAGACACGTCTTTAATAAGAAGCAAGAAGTCTAGTTGGGGACGTCAAAGAAGTTGATAAGGTTGTTCTTATTGTTGAGGTCAGTATACACAAGGGTGCCATAGGTTCGGCTATTAGTCCCCTCAAGAGCTGTTAATCGAAGGTTATAGTTGGTCCCGGCCACAATTTGCATTTCTCCGCTAATCACTTTTTGAAACTGAAGTTGAGTTTTTGCTTGTTTATTGTGTTCATTCACTGCGAACTCACCTAAGCTCTGAATCTCTGGTTCATCTATATTTTTTATTGGTTTGTAGCTGCCAGCCAAATCTAAACGTTGGGTTGCCACCGCGAGCGACGATAGCGATAGAACGTAGAGGAGAAGGGAAGCCACGAAGAAAAGAGCCTTAGCCATGATAATAAAGTTTGAAGAGGATGAAAAATATTTGATGGTTTGTCTAAGGAAAAGGTTGGTGGGTATTTATAGGAATGGATAAATGCATGAATGGAGAGGAAATTACCATGTTTTTAAAATAGTTAATTCATATTCTTTTTATAGTTTACTAATAAAGTTTAATTCTATAAGCCCATAGTTAGAACATATAAAAAATAAAAGAATATTTATATCCTACTCGGCATAAATCAAATAAAATAAGGTAATCCATTAAGGTAATAGTAGTTCCTACTGTAAATAAATAAATAAATAAATAAAAAGTCAATTATGGTTCTTAAATTTACTAATTAAAAGTAAAACAAACTCTTTTAATTTAAATCTACCGGTTAAAGCAAAACAAACTCTTTTAATTTTAGTTTGAAATAAATTAAAAAATTGAACTAAATCCGATAGAATTATAACAACAGGAAAGAAATAATAATAAATAAATAATAAAATATAGCAATGTTATCAAAGCTGCTCTCACTTATCTCCCAACTATCTCTCTCCTCATGAATAGGGTTATGAATAGGGTTCATGAATATAGACCTAAGGAATATAGACTGTTATGAGAAATAGGGTTGATGAATATAGACCTAAGGAATATAGAGTTCATGAAATTGTATGTGTTTGCATTTAACCCTAATAGTGGAGTCACTTACTAAGTATTATATTTAAAATACTGAAGGCACGTGCTACTTCTATTTTAGGTAAAGAAAAACATCCATGTACGATTGACGATAACATCGCAACTCGAGACCATGAAATATGCATATGGTAGTCACATTTATTTTTCTCAGATGTAGGCTATAATAGGATAATGTTTTAAATTTAATTGTTCATTTATTTTATTTAGTTCTTTGTTGTGTCGCTTTAAATACGCTTTCAAACAGGTAATCCATAACTTTATTTTAAGATAAGATTTATGTTTTACGTGTATACAGTAGCGACCTTAGATGAAGTAGAAAATTTTAGATCGTTACAAGGATTATACTTATAATCTTTTAATTTTAATTTATAAGAGTTTAAAATAGTAGAATTTTAAAATTATTCATTAAATGAATCACTCTCGTATGTTTATTCACCTTGTATTTAATAGTTAATTAAGATTTATTAAATTATAAATAAAAATTAGCTATATAAAAACTCTATTTAAAAATGATTTTATCTTGAAAGAAACTTTTATTTAAACAATAATATTTATTGAAAGAAGACTTTACTCACATGTATTTATTAAGACTTTTATTTAAACACTAAAATGAGAGTTGAATAAGTCAGACTTTAATTAATAATTTGAAATAAGCACAAAATGTGATTAATTTTTATTTAAAATTTAAAATTTGGTAATTCACATTAAAATCAACCATATCCTACTCATATCGTTACATTAAGTTTGTTTATCGCATCTTTCCGTATCCTATCTCAAACATATCATTGAACACAACACATCACATAACGTAAGAGTTATCTTACTTAATTAGGTTATGTCATCATATAACGTAAGAGTTATCATACTATTTACATATCATAGTAAGGCCACTTACCTGATTAGGTTATGTGGGTGTGTCACCAATATTTAAGAATGGTCATTTTAGAATGGATTTCTTGGACTTTGCATGGTTATTTGATTGGCATCGAACTCCCGTGTGAGTGTTGTAAGTTAGGACAAAGTACCACTCATGCAAACCCATCATTATTGTAAACTTTTTAGTATATTTTATACTTTTATTTGGCTCGGGTCAACTCGATGGTTTTGTCCATGAACCCGAAACAATACCCAGTCAATTCGGGTTCAGAAAAATGAACACAAACCAACCCGAAAAGCTAATCCAACCCAACCCAACCCTTATAGTTCGAGTTGAGTTGGCCTGGGTTGTCGGATTGTCAAGTTGAATGTACACCCCTACCACGTAAAGAATATTTCGTAATCTCACAGTCCCAAAAATCTCTCTCCTCATCCTTCTCATCCTAAAAAGAAAGAAACAAAATCTCATATTTCTTCCCATTTATCATAAAAGTTTTCCTCAGGTCTGAGCAATTCTCGAGTAGCACTGAAGAAATTTTTCATAAGTTTTGATAAGTGAAGGAAGAATTGTTTTTAAGAAGAATAGGTCACAGTAAATCGATTCTCCAAAACTATTATTTATTTATTTATTATTATTATTATTATTATTTTGTATTTTATCAAGTTGCATCAAGATAAACAACATTTGGATGATGTGATCCAAGCAACTAAATAATATTGACATATTTATTTAAATTAAATTAAGTTAGGAATTAGAGTTACTAAAGTGAATATCTTTTATGTTGGGATTTATGTCCTAAAGTATCGTAATTAATTATTTAGTTTTTAACAATAATTTTTTATTATTTTATTTGTAATTTAATTGTTATCCATGGTATGAAAATCCTAAGTTATTAATGTAATCTTTGATTAACATACAAGAGGATCATGTTCAAGTAATAACTTGAAAGAGTCTATAGTATATCGATAAAGTTGGGTTTCTTATCCTGTTAACACAATTGATACGCCCACTTTGTAATAGTTACAAATGATTTGATTCAAATCGTTCATGTGGAGACATGTAAGTGGGTATCCTATACAATGAGTTTGTATAAGACTAACCAAGAAATATTTAATCCCTCTTTATATATCCGTTAATTGAGAAAATTAATATTTCACATAATGATCATATGCGACTTGATCTTAATTTTGAGTGAGTTATGAACTCCGGCCTGTGAGGGGGACTTGACCACAGGGAGTTGGGAACATAATGGAATTCACTCCTTTACATATAAGGTAGATGAGTTGTTTTCTTGAGTACTAATTTCAGGACTTGAGCAATGGCGCCCCACCCTCTCATTGGCTCAAGAGGGACTTGGTTTATGATTGGATCATAAACCAATTGTTCATTAGGATGAAAGATGTAATTACAGGGGTAAAACGGACTTTTGACCCAGCTATAATTATGAACAACTCGTGAAAGATCAACTTGCTTGTAATGATTATATCAATGGACATCTTAGACTTAGGTTAGAATAAGATGTTTTTAATTTAAATGTTTATTTATTTGATTTAGTTTATGGTTATGTCGAGTTCTCGAACATGTAAGTCCATGACTATGTTTTAACATGAAATTTATGTCTTATGAAGAAGTTTAAACGTTTATTACACATCGTCAAGGGTCATTACATACAAATGATTAAGCTATGATGATGGTAGCGACCTAGATAAGTAGAAATCTAGGGTCATTACACATCATCCCCCTTCGTGATGCATAATATATTCCATGTGTCCATGCTTCGCAAGTACTTGACTTACCCAAAACACATTATAGATTATAAACCTTCACATCTCTCAACCCCTCGACCGACCCCTCATTTTCTTCATCACAGCTCATTCCTCTCTCTACTTCTCCATCTCCTTCTCCCTACCATCCTTCACCAATTTGGAAACTAAGAAGAAAGAAGAAGGATCTAAATAAAGCTCTCGATCATAACTACACCACCTTTGGCTGTTGAGTCCACACACTAGCGATGCCCACGACATAGACTGTTCCAGCCACACTGCTCTCACGAACCGATTTTTCAAGGCTTCGAAAAAAAAACGAATCATGACTAAAAAGATAAAAATAGAAAACAAATAAAATTAAAAGAAAATGAAATAGAAGGTAAAAATGGGGCAAAATTTAGAACAACAAAAGGAAATCAAGGACACCAAAATTAAATATAAAATCAAGTCAAATGTTACAAATGAGAATTACAAATATAGAATTAAATACAAAAGACTCCAAATATGAAAACGGACGAAGGACTCTAAAAGACCGACAAGGGACTAACGCTTTGGAACGACACCCCTCTGTAACAGTGCATGTAAGGATTCGAATTTTAGTTTTTTTTTATTTTATGCTAAGATTTTTATTTTTGCTGCCAAAACGAAAAGATATTATGCTGCATTTATTGTCGCTGGAAAATGTATGATTTCTAGCAAGTAAATTTCTACCTTAATGGAAAAGTCATAAAGACCTTTTATATTCTCATATACAACTCTCCTCCTTCCTTGGAAACAACTTTTGCTCTCCAAACGTTTAGGGTTTTCAAGGGTATCTGAGAGTACGGAAAAATCGAGAGGGTTAGCCAGGAAAAACGTGTGAGGTGGTTCGCTGGATTTTCTTCGGTGAGTGGCCGGAGGGAGAAGCGACCGAGGCTATCGGTGTTGAATATCGTTGCGCGTCGGTCGGAATAGGCGAGGGGTGTCGTCGCATCGCCGGAATCGGGGTTGTGACGTCGTCGTTGGCGGCGCAGCAACGATTAGGGTTTTCTTGAGATTTCGGGTAAGGAAGACGAAGGAAAACGGGTCGGGTTCACGTTCGGCCTCCGGACCAGCCCACGGAACGAACGCGGGCCCTGTGCGTTTCGGCCCAACGCGGACGCGCGCTGCAGCCTTGGTCTCGGCTCCGCACGCGTGCTCTCGGCTCGGCTTGACGTGTCGGCTCCGTCAAAACCCGCAGCTCGGCTCCGTCAAATCCCGCAGCTCAGCTTGGCGGCTTAATTGATCAGCTCAGCAGCTCGGCTTGGTGAATCGGTATCACTATAATATATCGATTCCAAGGTTTTTGGTCCTTCCGAAGCCGTTTCTGCCCTTAGTTTTACCATCCGAGGTCAGTATGGCTCCTAAACGTTAAAGACAGATTAGGTCGATGGTTTATTTTGATAAATAGCATGAGGTTTAGCTAGGGTACCTTATGAAAGGTTCTAAATTTTTATGTGGTTATCATAGGACATATTTAACCGCTGGGATTAGCTCGTTGTGAGTGACTTCAACCAAGACCATCGAGGTAAGTGACCTTACTGTTGGAGTTAGCTTTCTACGTGTTGTATGATGGTGCGTGCCCTGTGGCCCCTGCATGCACCATATTTTATGTGATATGATTATGTGATGTATAGATTGTGTATGTTATGTGATGTATGAACTTGTGTTGACTGTTACCTGTTTATGTAAGTCATGTGAGATGCCATGTGATGTAAGAAGCATAAATGCGATGTTAGCACTGCTTATGTAATGCCATGTTAAATATGTTAAGGGACCTCATGCATATATGTATGTCACGTGCATCGGGATTCTTCCCCTTTATGATACGAAAGAATGAAATACGATATTTATGTTCGCCATGATATCATGCGGGCCCTTTTCTGTTCTGTGGTGTCCGGCTACGTGTAACACGTCGTGCCCGACCAAGTCAGGCCCAGGGGGTACGTATAAGAGCCCGCCTGGTGGGTTCATGTACACGTACATGGGCCATGTGTGAAGGAGTACCACACATCCAACCCTACCCGGAATAGAAAAGCGCCCAAGGCTATGAAAAGTTTATGAAAAGTTAGGTCCCGCTCATATGTTGCATGTGTTTGCATTCCTAACCCCAACAGTGGGGTGACTTACTGAGTATTTCATAAAAATACTCAAGCCACGTGCTACCTACATTTTTCAAGTAAAGGCAAGGCGCCAATGTACGGTTGACGGCGGAGCTGAGGCCACCATGGAAGCTGGAGACGGGATATCTTTAGGAGTTTACTTTTATTAGACTGTTTTAAGTTATAGGATTGAGTATCGTTTTATTTGGATTTATTTTGGATTCAGTATTGAAGGTTTATTTTCGGAGTTTAGGTAATGTTTTGGATTCATGAATTTTATGAAAGACTATTTCAAGGTTATTTATGATGAGCTTCCGCTTAATGAGATAAGTATGCATGGGTGACGTCACTAATTAGGTTAAAGAAAATTAGGGGCGTTACAGTGCAGCTCTCGAATACCTCCCCGTATCGACTGGTACCTAAAAAAAAAAAAAAAGGGAGAAAGGGTGAGTATAAAAATATACTCAGTAAGCAACCTACTTGTAGGCTCTTTTGGGATCCTTATCATAGTAGGTATACACGATCTTTATCTCTGGGTTCTAGTGAGTGCGAATCACGCTACAACTCTCTTTTCTGTATCTTAGGAGGCTTGTCCATCTTATGCAGTGAAATGATCAGTGTCCTGAGGTGAGGCGCGACCTCATAAGTAAATCTGAGGGGATCGTATGGCTGGATCTGAATACGTGACTCTCTCTGAACATCATCCGTGGAGGTTAGCTGACAACCCTCACATGGGACCATACATCCACTAAATTCGGGGTGCGACCCCCTGTGTGCCGGTCAGCTACTAAATCATCCTACGTGGCTCCACATCCCCCGCTCAGGGACAGGTTTATACGGCCCAGGAGTCCTGTTCAGAAGACTCCTTGGCTATCACCATTAGGTCTGGGCACCTCTCACACTTCCCTATCCGGATCTGCCAAGCTCCACGATCTCCGTATCGGAGCTCTTTCTCAACGGTACGGTATCAGAGCAGAGAGGGAAGTGGAGGTTCTGATGACACTATCCACACTGCTCAACTCTAGCGGGCTATCTACAGTTACCGTGGTGACCTACTATTCTTTCTAGGGTGAAACTTGGTGGCTTAGACTTGGATTCATGCATTTCTAGGATTCTCATGCGAGGTCTCACAAATCTATCAGGTTTCGAATTCTGGGCTCTGGATCCGCCGGTAATCGTTTCGTGGGTCTAAATACACGGTATTCTAGAGGTCCTCCAATCTAGGGTCTCGTCTAGCCTACTTAGTCACAAGCACCCTAATCTAAGCTCACAATTTCTTCCTATAAATCAAGAAAGATAACACAAGCAATCATCATGCATAGGAGTTAACACGCAGCAGTTCATGCAATATTAACAAACATGCTCAACGAGAAGATAACGTCCATCTTCACCCCAAGTGCAGATTTCACAAGTTTCCCATCCTTCTCATGCATACATACATTATCAGAATCTCAATCTAAATAGATTACATAATCATTCATATCTAGAAGTCATAGATTCCCTTATTTATTTTGTTTTCATGGTTTCCATACTAATATGCTAGGTTCCGCTAGCTAAGTTTATTGGTATGATAGCATGCATGCTTATTCCAAGCGGTTCCTACAAGTAGTACTCGTGGGAATCCAAATGGCTACTTACTTGGTTGACGCGTGCCTTTCGAAGCTCGAATCATTTGCCGGAAAAGATTTCGAAAATTCTAGAATTTCCTTGATAGGTTCTAATACACATAAAAATAGGATCAAAGTTAAAATCAAAGCGAAAAACAAGCAAACGGAGGTCGAATGGAGGGAAAAAGGTCACTCACGCGCCTACACGCGCGACTGACGCGCTTTGGACGGTGCACTACACGCGACTTTCTACACGCGCGTGTCCATGCACAGTCGCGGGCTAGCAGCCGGTTCGCTTGGTTTAGACTCAGGCCGACCTGGTTGCGCGCGCGTGATGCGCTTCTCCAGCCCGCGGTTGCCACGTGTCGCTCATCGGTCCTGTCGCGCTCCTCCATACGCCGGCCGATGCGTGGCGGCGATGCCTCCTCTATCCTCGTACGTTTTTCTAAATTTTCCAGAAACGTGAGTTTTGGGTTTTCGATCCATTTTCTTTCGATTTTTATATCTTCCAATCCGTAACCCGAATCAACAAGTTCTCTTCACGAATATTGTAGATCTCATATTCTATTTCTACACTATATATATATATATATATATATATATATATATATATATATATTTTTTTTTTTTTTTTGGTAATCACAGGTCTTATTATTTGAGTTCAAATTTGGAGAAAAACGAGTTCTTACCGAAAATCGCATTTTCTTGAATTTCCAATTTTCGTTCAGAAACTTCAAGAAACTTTGTCCGTTCTTAGATTTTCTTGCCGGAATAAGTGGATCCACCACCCAAACTCCTTTTCCCTCACCGAGAGAAGTATTGCTTCAAAGTTTCTTGCCTTGGATTCGATCTCCAACGGCGATTTGTCATCTCTACTCTTCCTCTCTCCCAAACCCTAATTTCTTCTCTCCCAAACCCTAATTTTCTTTCTTTTTCTTCTAGGAGCATAAACAACTAGACTGCTTAGGTAAGAGTAGGGGCAAAATGACCCTTTTGCCCCTATGTTGTTATTATTATTTTTTTTTATCTAAAAATTCGGGTATTACGCTGCAATTGCCAAACCAGCCCTACAATCTGTGCAATCCAACGTAGATGCACCTCAAACCCAGTAGCTACACATTGCTAGTAACCAAAACTGACCCGACCCGTAATCCAATGTTATGGGCAAAACATAGGTTGAATTGAACTTCCATGAGCAAATTAAGACTTGTACCAACTTTGACTTGGGTAAGTAAGTGGTTCTACTATTGGACGTCCATGGGCTTGGTTTGATAATTTGTATGTTGTATGAATGACATGTACATTTTGGCCCTTGTAGGTGTCATATTTTTATTACGAAGTCGGTATGATTATGCTATGTTATGAAATTTTGTTATGATATAAATATTATATGATGTACGTACTTCCAAATGTTACACCATGTGTATTATGTTAACATGTTCACATCATGCCTATGAGACATTGATAAATCATGTGTGTTAATCATTAAAGATATGTCTAGTATATGTATACATGTATCATAGGGATGCCATGTCACGAAAAGAAAAAAAAAAGGGGAGGTATGAGTTGCATTTTAAATATGTACCATGATTTGAAACTATGAAATCTCATGCATTTTGTATGCCATTTGCATCAAGATACTTCATTCATGATGATTAGTACGGATGCATACACCATGATATTATACATGTTCGTTTTCCTCTGTGGCTTCAAGCAGCGTGAATGTGCGCTAACCCGTAGTTAGGCCCATAGGTACATAAACGAGCGTGTTGGTGGGTCCATGTGCACATACGTGGGCCGTGTGTAGAGAAGTACTATACATTCAACCTTGTCTTGATTAGAAAGTTGAGACTAAGGAAAAATTTTATGAAAAGATAGGTTTTACCATGATTGCATTTCCCACCTCCAACACTGGGGATAATTACTGAGTATTGGATAATTACTGAGTATTAGATACTCAAGCCACGTGTTACTTATTTTTCAGGTAAAGTTAAGACACTCATATACGAATTATTGTATCTTTGTGGAAGCCATGGATACAAAGTCACGACAGTCACATTTGGGCTTAATGTTGTACCCCTTAAGTTGGATTAGGACGTTAACATTATTTGAAAAGTTTTGTTATTTTGATTTCGCTGCCTATTAACATCATTGTTGTTTCAAATGAATTTTTATAAACATTTAATTCTATGACAATGTTTTAATAAATCGTTGTAAAGGATTTCCGCATTAGGCAGTCAAGACATGCATATAGTAGAAACCTTATTTACGTAGGTTGTAACATTATATTAAATGTTTGTTCATGAAATATTATTGGAATGACTTTTATTAGAAAGTATATTGAAAAATTACAATTATCTACTAAAAAGTCTTTAAAACGAATTTCTCACGAGAATCATAAAAAAAATAAATGAACATTTCACAATGATAGAAATTAAAATAGGACACATATATGGGAAGACTTCCCTAACCCTATCCTGCCTTGTAAACATTTCGGAGTCCAAAAGTCTCAAATTAATTTTTTTTTAAAAAAAAATTTGATATTATTTACAATAATTTTTCATTAGAAATATTTTGATTTTTCAACTAGGCATAGAAGGAAACTCCTTAAATTTTTTTCTTTAATATTTAATTTTCATTATAATTATGTAACGAATGTTTTGATCATTTAAATTTTGTATTATTTATTTTTTTTTTTTCAGTTATTCTATTTTAACATACATGTTGAGTTCATGATTTACCTTAAAATTATGAAATTAATTTTATTTGTGATGACATTAATTATTTTTTATTTATTATATGTATGTACCCTTTCATATGACTTATATTTTTTGTTTTATTTACATAAATAAAAGTTGATCGTCTAATTCTTTTATTCAAAGACATATATATTATTCAACAAAATTAGACTTGTATTAAGTTTTCAACCATACATAAGGTTGATCGAGATTCCAAACATTCGTAACATAATATAAAAAAGATAGAATATTAGAAAGACACATAGTCTTCGATAAGAAGCCAGAAGTCTAGTTGGGGACGTCAAAGAAGTTGATAAGGTTGTTCTTGTTATTGAGATCAGTGAACACAAGGGTGCCATAGGTTCGGCTACTAGTCCCCTCAAGAGCTGTCAATCGAAGGTTATAGTTGGTCCCGGCCACAATTTGCATTTCTCCACTAATCACTTTTTGGAAGTGGAGTTGAGTTTTTGCCTGTTTATTGTGTTCATTCACTGCGAACTCACCTAAGCTTTGAATTTGTGGCTCATTTATGTTTTTTATTGGTTTGTAGCTGCCAACCAAACCTAAACGTTGGGTTGCTGCTGTGAGCGACGATAGCAATACAACGAAAAAGAGAAGAGAAGTCACGAAGAACAGAGCCTTAGTCATGGTGATAAAGTTTGAAGATGATGAAGAGTATTTGATGGTTTGTTTAAGAGAATGTTGGTGGGTATTTATAAGAATGGATAAATGCACCAAAGGAGAAGAGATTACAATTTTTTTTAAAATAGTTAATTAATATTCTTTTTATAGGTTTACTAATAAAGTTTAATTCTACAACGATATAGTTAGAACCATACAAAAATAAATAAAAGAGTCATTTATATTCCTACCAGAAATAAATCAAATAACGTAACAGTAGTTACTACCATAAATAAAGAAATAAATAAAAGTCAATTATGGTCCTTAAATCTATAGTTTAGTGCAAAACAAACCCTTTTAATTTTAGTTTGAAACAAATTAGAAAATTGAACTAAATTCCGTAGGATTATAACAACTGTGAAAGAAAAATAATAATAAATAAAAAATAAAATATTGCAATTTTATCTAAGCTGTTCTCACTGACCTCTCATCGATCTCCTAACTATCTCTCTCCTCAACCAACTCAGTCACTGAATGTATCGGTTATTGGAACAAAAAAAAAATGCAAATTTAGCAGGAGATGTATCCATTATGGTGAGTTATATTCGGATCTCCTTTGCTTTATAGAATCTATTGTGTTACAATGGAATCAAATCTCTCCTTCATCCATTAATGAATTAGATTTTAGTTAGCAAAAAAAGAAAAAGAATACATTGATGGGGTCATTTATGATAAATTGGTCACGGTGGATTGACAAAATGATATGGTAAGGGTATGGATAGAAAATTATAGGATTATGATAGATTGATTGAACGATAGGATTAGAATAGCCACCTAAGGAATATAGACCGTTATGATAGGTCTCATTCATGAAATTGTATGTGTATGCACTTAACCCCAATAGTGGGGTCACTAACTAAGTATTTGATAACTCTCCAAAAGGTAGGGTCATATCAAGTATTTTTCAAGTTAATATTGCACTTTTATTGACCATTTTCTCTTTTATTTCCCCATTTATTCTACTTAGTGAGCTTGAAATCGTTTATTGCTGTCCAACATGAAAAGAATATGATTTGACATAAATTGATCTTAATTGTACATTTAATTGAGTTATGTTGTAAAACTTCAAACATTTATGTTGAACTATGAGGGAGTAGCAAACCTAGAAACAAATAGGGTATGACATGGAAATTTTAAATCCAATAGTGGAAGTGGGTCATTGACTATCCAATGAAGAACATCCTATGTGGACAACTTATTCCTTTTCAGCCCTAAAGGGGAACCGTGCTCAATATAAAAGGAAAAAGAAGACTAAGAGGAGGGAGCCACACTTTGGGAGAGAAAAATCAGATTAGACAACAAAGCTTCTGCTGCTGTGAAACTAGAGAAGAAGAAGAAAAACCCTAATCCAGCATTTGTTGATAGCAGAAGGAAGAGAAGAACAAGAAGGATAGATTAGGGCAAAGAGGTGGACGTGAGAGCTCAAGGGAAGAGAACTTCCATTGAAGAACGGCAACAAAGCTGGATAACTCTCTATTTCCTTACTTTCTTTTCTTATTCTATCAATTTTATATGATTAAGATGTGGGCTCCTCTGTTTAATTTAGTTTGTAGAAGAGCTAAACTTTATATGGGAGGCGAGAAAATTTTATATAATTTAAGTATGTTGACAGTATGATTTTAGTTTATTAAAGAGTTGTTGTTAATGATTTACATATGTGTTTAATTAGCTACTTTACATACATAATTGTTCTCCTATTCGGGAGAAGAGAGGGAGCAATGAAATCCTCTTTAATACTCTAGTTCCATTGTAAGGAGACTTAAGGTAATAGAAGGGTTAGGAATAATTCTTCTCCTAGAGCCTTGTTAATAGAAATTACAACGATTATGGAAATAATCATCATGCATGACCCACGTAAGTGAGTTTGGGAATCTATTAAAAGGAACTAAAATCTACCACAAAACTCAACAACTTATCTATTTAATCTCTCTCTACGAAACCTTCCTTATTATAGTTGATTTTCTCATTATTTTCTGTTATTCGACAGCAGTGGCACTCTACATTAGTTTTGCTTAATTAGTTAAAATCACCAACACGCATAATGTTACCCAAAAGCTCACTTAGTTTCGAGCGATAAAATTAACCAAAAAGATAGGTTCTTTGTGGAATTGGTAATTTACTTATTAGTTACTCCATGTGGTACTGTATACTTGCACTTTTTCTTGTGAATTTTACATCATTTTATTATATACATCCACAAGCGATCAGTATTATATTTAAAATACTCAAGGCACGTGCTACTTTTATTTTTCTCAAATGTAGGCTATAATAGGATAATGTTTTTAATTTGATCGTTCATTTATTTTATTTAGTTCTTTGTGTCTCTTTACAGACGTTTTCAAACACATTAGTCCATGACTTTGTTTAAGATGAGATTTATGTTTTACGTGTATACAGTAGCGACCTTAGATTAAGTAAAATTTTTTTTTTGTGGTTACAAGGATTATACTTTAAGGTAGTCTTTTAATTTTAATTTTAAAGAGTTTAAAATGGTAGAACATTAAAATTATTCATTAAATAATTTTTTTTTTTTTTTTTTTTTTAGAAACAAAGATTAATTAGGTATGTTTATTCATCTCGTATTTAATAGTTAATTAAGATTTATTAAATTATAAATAAAAATTAACTATAATAAAATTCTATTTAAAAATAATTTTGTCTCGAGATATTTATTGGAAGAAGATTTTTATTTAAACACTGAACATGAGATGAATAAGTTGAGTTTCAATTAATAATTTGAAATATGCACAAAATGTGATTAATTTTTATTTTAAATTTCAAAATCAATCTAACCAATATAATATAAAGGTTATGAACGAGCAACTTCTGAAAAGGAAAGGATTGTAGTGTTATTTCTAATTCTTGACCTATCGTAAGACAACACTTATTAGGATCAAATTACGATATCTAATATGATAGTTCACACTTACAAAGAAATCATTAAAGTTGTTAATAATGTCCTTAACAAAATTAGTGATAACTAAATATTATGGAGATAAAGTTAGTCTGTTATATTTCCTGTTATAGCATTGTACTATCAGATTGGGTTTGTTGAAATAAAAGTTAGCTCTGATATTAATTTGTTAAAATAACACTCACGAAACTGAGAAGGAGATGTTGAGACGGGAGAGAAAGGAGACAGAATTTTGAAAAACCATTTTTCTATTACAATTTATCTTCTAGTTCTACTTGCTCTACTTTTACAAATGAAAAGTAAACTAATTTACAAGCTTTCTAAAAACTAAATATGGCAACCACACATACACCTTTTATAACCGATAAACCCACTGTTCCTCAAATGAATTTGGCCTTTCATTTTTTTTTTTCTTTTACCTTTACTAAATTTTAAAACCCACTAAAAATTAACTAAAAACTAGCTTAAGTTTATTTTAAGAACAAAGTAATCTTCATCTTTATTCCAACA
This sequence comes from Cucurbita pepo subsp. pepo, assembly GCF_057944985.1. Classification (NCBI taxonomy): domain Eukaryota; kingdom Viridiplantae; phylum Streptophyta; class Magnoliopsida; order Cucurbitales; family Cucurbitaceae; genus Cucurbita; species Cucurbita pepo. The sequence goes on from NC_141817.1 coordinate 4,584,085, forward strand.
AAACTCCCCCATAAATTTAAATGCTATATTCAACGATTGCGCTATTTTCGTTTTTTCGAGCTCAGTCGTGGTTTCTTCAAATTCTTCTCCTTGTCGTCGAGCGGTAAACTAAGTTTGTCCTATTATGACGAGATTTCATTTGGAGCTTGTTGAGAACAGCCCATTTGAGACACTAACTCCTCATTTCTCCTGTTCTCAACCACGCTCGACTCAGACGTCATAGCTTCTTTCAGTTTACTCAATTCCCTTCACAAGTCCACAACGACATTTTCAACATTCATTTTTGCTTCCTCCATTTCGGCTTTATCACCAGTCATTATCTCAATCGTATATCATAAATTCACTGCCTCCTGTTGGACCCGATTCAGGTTCACGTCGAGTGAGTCTCTCTGTTGAGTTAGCATCTCTATATCTTTCTCTTCCCTCACTAGCTCGTCCACTAGAGCATCAATCTCCATTAACAAGTCATTCTCTTTCTCCGCACCTTATTCAATTTTCTTCACAAGCTCATTGTAACAACCCAAAATTTTCTACTGTTTAAGTTTAAACATCCTATTCTATCCTAAGTCTAAGAAAATAAATACCACTATCTTATGCATGTGCCATGATCTCGAGTTGCGATGCCGTCGTCAGCCGTACAGGAATGCCTTGCCTTAACCTGAAAAATGTAGTAGCACATGGCCTTAGTATTTAAAGAAATACTCAGTAAGTGACCCCACTATTGGGGTTAAATGCAACAATCACATGCAATAAAATGATGGGACCTATCTTTCGTTTCGTTTCGTTTCGTTTCTTTTTCGTTTCGTTTCGTTTCATTTTCCCTACGGTGTAATCCTAACAGGTAATCGTGGACGTGTACCATATACTCTACACGCAGCCCATACGTGCGAGTATGAGCTCACCAACTAATTCGCACACCGCTGGGCCACTGTCCCTAGCCGGTGGGCATGCTTTGGGGGCCCACCGGGACCCATTAAAACTAAAACCGTCACGGCAGCGCTATGCAGGGCATAACGATTGTTGTCTTGCCATTTGGATGTACGCGTCCGTACCCTCGTGATGGGATAGGGGTATCCCCCCAAATGCATTATCACACAATATGCATGAGGTCCCACTAGTCCTACAGTCATCATTTAATGAACATAACCCCATGTCACGTTTTCATGCTTACATGTCATTCTCATTCTCATTTCGTTATATATCATACATATTCCTAGCGGGGTTATGTATCATGCAATTTACCGTATTTCATGTCATACAATTCATTCAGTTACATTTCAATACTCATACAACAAGCCATAATCGTACAAGGGCACACATCGTCACATGCATTCATATCACATCAACTAAGCAGCATAAATAACATACATTCACGTTCACATGATTTCGTACTTAAGCACAATAATCTAGCATACAATGTATCATATCATAACCAAGTCATAACGTAAACACTTCATAGTCATATCGTTCTCTAACTTACCATAGCCTTAACGTTCTTATACCTATCACAGACATATCATTACGTGACGTACCTTAGTCATATCGTCACAAGAACGTACCCTAACGCTATCGTTCTATCAATCTATCACAAACCTATCCCTTTCTACCCATAACCTAACCGTATTCTTTCATCAATCTCTCCTATCCATAGCACTCCGGTATGTAACCTAACTCTAACGTTTCATGAACGTATCTTACTCCTATCGTTACATTTCGTTTTGTGCATCCTTCTCGTACCCTATCTTAAACATATCCTTGAGCACATCGTACCATAATTATTATCATACAAACCACATATTATAACATAACATAACATATAGAAAGCATATCGATCCACAGACAACACACATATCAATATATATGACACGTACAGAACCACAGGGCACGTGTCAACATCAAATATAACCATGTCGATAGTAAGGTCACTTACCTGGCTAGCTTAAGTCGTTGTCACGTATATATCCTTACTGAAAGTTCGATTTCGTCCTTTGAAATCCAAGCCAACCTATGTGAGCCCATAACATCAATTTCAAGTTTGAACTCTATACAATTATTTCTCTAATTTACCTCGTTAAAATTCTGATATTTACTGTTAGACAGAATTTAATGGAGTTTCATGCCCTCTGATATCTCCTGTTATATTTTTAAATTCTGTTTAACAAATCTTCCCTCAATCTTCCCTCCTCCCTTATGGTAATTATTTTCATTCCCATTCTGTAAATAGATTCTCAGTTTTGTAATTCTGTAAATAGATTCTCAGTTTTGTAAACATCTGTAAATAAGATTTTACTCTAATTCTATATTTATTTTTCTTCTGTAAATCGATATTATTGACCAATTTTAATTTGGCTACTATCTTACACATTTATGGATCTGCCAGCTAAAATTATATTGATTCTAACCTTATTTCCTATAACTTCGGATGCTAAAAAAAATCTAATTAATTGAACATGCGATCTGATTATTACATACAGTAAGATAGGAAAGAAGATTTGATCCTAAATTAATTTCTTATAAGCATAACTATAAAGGAAAAGGAGTTAGATAGAATTTTACCGTAATAACTGACAAAAATCTCTAAATCTGCCATCTGTTCAAATACTTCTTCTCAAATATGACTTCTGTTTTTTTTTTTTGTCAGATTTTCTGTTTCTTTTTTTTGCAGCGTAGATGGCAGAGTAGAGATAATTGTGGGATGGGATGAGAGGTTAGTGGAGAGAGATGGGGAAAGGTTTATTTTTTTATTTTTTATTTTTTTATTTTTTAAAATTAATTAATTAATTAAATTTATTTTTTTATTATTATAATTTTAACTAATTTTATAATTATTTTTATTCTTTATTTCTTTATTTATTTTTGGGCTATTACACTCATATATTACCTTTCCATTCTCTCTCTCCCCGTGTTTGAGATAGAAAGAACTCTCACTCACCTCAGCCAGTTCCTTCTCTAACCTTTCAACCTTCATTTCTAAATCTTTCTTTTCTTCTTCCATTTTCTCTTCCATTCTCATCCTCTTTCTTCTTTCTTCCTTAAATTGTCTTTCCCGCCATTGGAGCTCTCTCTCTTCGAGCTCGAGCTCTCTGTTATCTGGTTGTTCATCCTTCTTCAATTTTTTCGTCTCCGCTATCAAGATTTTGCCAAATCCGCTGTGTATCACCTCATTTCCAACAGTTTCCACCACCTCACGACTATCGCCATTGTCTTTCGTGTCGCCGTGTTCTTTTGTTTTCAGCTCTTCATTTTGGGCCATCAAGAGAATGTCTCCGTTTGTTGCGTCATCTTTTCTTCCACCTTTTCCTCGGCTCGACAATCTCTTGCAAAATGACCAATTCTGCCACAATTGTAACATTTGTCGGAGTTACTATTATTCACATAGTGACCATATTTTTGACATTTATAACACTGGATGTTGGAGTAATATCCTTGACCGCGCCCTTGATTGCGTCCTCTTCCACACCAATTTTCTTGGCTCGACTGTCTCTTCTCCTTATAATTTTCTTCATTTTTGCTGTCTTGACCACCTCGACCATTCCCGCGACTTCCACGACCTCTACCTTGAATATTTTGAGAGTAGAGTACCTTTTCATCCTTTATTGATGCTTTGGTTTGAAGTGCTTGATCGAGTGTCTCCTTCTTTTTCTTCTTACGCTGCTCGTGTGACTCGGGAGAATTGGCAGCTCATTGATCGTGAACTTCGCTAGGTCCTTTGACTCTTCTATCGCACATACAACATTCTCGAAGTTGTTGGTTAACGACCTCAAGATCTTCTTCACAACCCGTGTCTTTGGTACATTTCTCCGTTTTGATTTAGTTGGTTTGCCACGGTTTGTATGCGTGTAATGTAGTCAGATACATTTTCTGACTCCTTCATCTTCATGCTCTCCAACTCGCCACGCAGAGTTTGGAGACATACTTGCTTGACTCTGTCGGTTCCTTTGAATACCTTTTCTAAAGTGTCCCGCGGTACTTTTAAAGTAGTTGCCCTCATAATCTTTTTAAAATTCGACTCGTCAACAGCCCGAAACAGCATGTATAATGTTGCCTTATCCTTTGATCGCAATTCTTTTAACACATTGTTTTGCGTTGCCGTATAACTCGTGGTATCTGTCGGTTCTTCGAAACCTTCTTTGACCAACTCCCATGCATCTTGAGAACAAAGAAGAGCTTTCACTTGGATGCTCCAATTCTCGTAGTTCGTCTTCGCTAATCGTGGTAGCAGCATTTGACTCATCATATTCGTCATCGGCTCTCATACAATTTGTTGAAATAAAAGCTCGCTCTGATACTAATTTGTTAAAATAACACTCATGAAACTGATAAAGAGATGTCGAGAGGCGAGAGACAAGGAGACAAGGAATTCTGAAAAACCCTTTACAAATTAAAAGCAAACGCCAGCGGAGTTGTTTTAAATGATAATGAAAATAAAAAAAATGTTGAGACTTCATGCATTATTGTGTGCTCATGTATTGGGGGATACCCCTTCTCATTCACGATAGTACGGACATGTACGCTATAAGACAGGGGAACAATTATTATATTTCTCATAATGCTGCTGTAACGGTTGGTATTCCTAACGAGTGTCTAACATCAACAACTAACAGAGAATGCTCGCCTGACTATAAAGGGGCTCGAAAGTGTGCGAACCAACTTGTTGGTCCATATACTCCCACATGTGGACCGTGTTTGTATGATTATGCTATGTTATAAAATTTTGTTATGATATAAATGTTATATGATGTACGTACTTCCAAATGTTACACCATGTGTATTATGTTAACATGTTCACATCATGCCTATGAGATATTGATAAATCATGTGTTAACCATTATAGATATGTCGAGTACGTATATGTATGTCTCATAGGGATGCCATGTCATGAAAAAAAGAGTGGCATTTGAAGTATATAGCATTATTTGAAACTATGAAATCTCATGCATTTTGTATGTCATGTGCATTCAGATACTTCATTCATTATGATTAGTACAGATGCGTGCACCATGGTTGTTGGCTTTTTGGACTTTAATCTCATGTTAATTAATTTTAATTAATTGATTGATGTTTTGATGATAACAAACCTACTTTTAATTATTAACTATTTTCAGTATTTTGAACGGTCCATAGTATAAGGTTGGGAATAACGATTTCAACGACTTTTCAATTACTAAAATCAGTGCTAAAACGAATAAATTATAGGCGAGACAACACACTCGACGGATGATGAGACAGCAAAATCAAGATGATGGACAAATCAAAGTATATCAAAATATGACTTTTATAATTTTGGAAGAGTAACAAATGGTGGAGTTTTTTTTCTTCTTATTATTATATTTCTAAACAAAATTATTTTTACAGAATATAAATTTAAATCTAACCGTTACTCACATCGATTTTTATTATTACTATATTTTATTATTATATTTTAAAATTTTGGAGGTTACTCACATACCTTTTATTATTATATTATTATTATATTTATAATAAATTTTGAAATTTTAATTTAACGGTTACTCACATAACTTATTATTATTATTATTATATTATTATATTTATAATAAATTTTGAATTTGTCATTTTACCGTTACTCACCTTGGTTTTTATTATTTTTATATTATATTAAAAAAAATTAAATAAATGAATTTAGAAAATTTTCTTATTTATTTACTTTTAATCTCCACCTTCCATTACTCCTACACCGTCCAAAGGTCAATATTAATTCCTACTTTTGTCACTTTTCTTCTCTGTATAAATTCATCAACACAACATTTTTAACACTCTAGTTCCATTGCAAAGAGACTTGAAGGGTAATAGAAGGATTATGAATAATTCTTCTCCTAGAGCCTTGTTAATAGAAATTACAACGATTATGTAGAGCCTTGTTAATACAAATTACAACGATTATCGAATAATCACCATGGATGACCCTCGGAAGTAGGTTTGGGAATCTATTAAAATGAACTAAAATCTACCATAAAATTCAACAACTTATCTATTTAATCTCGACTTGCCAACCTTACTCATTATAATTGTATTTGACAGCAGTAGCACTCTCCATTAGTTTTGCTTAATTAGTTAAAATCACCAACACCCATAATGTTACCCAAAAACTCACTCTTCTAGCTATAAAATTAACCAAAAAAATAGTTTGGGTGGAATCGATAATTTACTTATTACTTGCTACATGTGATAGTGTATACTTGCACTTTTTCAAGTGAATTTTACATCATTTTATTATATACATCCACAAGCGATCAGTATTATATTTAAAATACTCAAGGCACGTGCTACTTCTATTTTAGGTAAAGGAAAAACATCCCTGTACGACTGACGATGACATCGCAACTTGAGACCATGACACATGCATAGGGTAGTCGCATTTATTTTTCTCAGATGTAGGCTATAATAGGATAATGTTTTTAATTTGATCGTTCATTTATTTTATTTAGTTCTTTGTGTCGCTTTAAAGACGTTTTCAAACACATTAGTCCATTGCTTTGTTTAAGATGGGATTTATGTTTTACATGTATACAGTAGCGACCTTAGATTAAGTAGAAATTTTTTTGTCGTTACAAGGATTATACTTTAAGGTAGTCTTTTAATTTTAATTTTAAAGAGTTCAAAATTTAGAACATTAAAATTATTCATCAAATGAATTAATTTTTTTTTTATTTAGAAACAATGATTAATTAGGTATGTTTATTCATCTCATGTTTAATTTAATAGTTAATTAAGATGTATTAAATTATAAATAAAAATTAACTATAAGAAAATTCTATTTAAAAATGATTTTGTCTCCAGATATTTATTAGAAATGAATAAGTCGAGTTTCAATTAATAATTTCAAATAAGCACAAAATGTGATTAATTTTTATTTTAAATTTAAAACTTTGTAATTTACATTAAAATCAATCTAACCAATATAATATAAGGGTTATGAATGAGCAACTTCTGAAAAGGAAAGGATTGTAGTTTTATTTATGATTCTTGACCTATCTTAAGACAATACTTATTAGGATGAAATTACAATATAGGATGAAATTACGATATCTAATATAATGGTTCACACTCTCAAAGAACTTTGTTAATAATGTCGTTAACCAAATTAGTGATAACTAAATATTATGGAGATAAGAGTTATTCTTGTATGTATTGTATTCTAGCATTGTAATCAGATTGGGTCTGTTGAAATAAAAGCTCGCTCTGATACTAATTTGTTAACGAAATTGAGAAGGAGATGTTGAGATAGGAGGGACAAGGAGACAAAGAATTTTGAAAAACCTTTTTTGTATTCCACCTACTTTGAGACAATTTCTTTTTCTTTCTTTTTCTTTCTTTTTCTTCTTGGTCTACTTGGTCTACTTGCTCTATTTTTACAAATGAAAACTAAATTAATTGACAAGCTTTCTAAAAACTAAATATGGCAATAAAAATTACACAATTTTCTAACCCATAAACGGACGAATGAATCTTTGACTTTCATTTTTTCTTTTTTTTGTTTTGCTTTTGGTTTACCCTAAATTTTAAAACCCACTACAAATTAACTAAAAAACTAACATAAGTTTATTTTAAGCCAAAACTAATGTTTATAGTTTAACTTTATTCCAACAAAACTCCCCCATATAAACTTAAATGTTATATTCAACCATTCAACCATTCCACTTGCGCCGTTTTCGCTTTCTCGAGCTTAGTCGTGGTTTCTTCAAATTCTTCTCCTTGTCCTCGAGTGGCAAACAATGCTTGTCCTTTTCTGATGAGACTTCATTTGGAGCTTCTTGAGAACAGCCCATTTGAGACACCAACTCCTCATTTCTCCTGTTCTCAACCACGCTCGACTCAGACGTCATAGCTTCTTTCAATTTACTCAATTCCCTTCGCAAGTCCACAACGAAATTTTCTACTTCTATTTTTTCTTCCTCCATTTCGGCTTTATCACGAGTGATTATCTCAATTGTGTGGCGTAAATTCACTGCCTCCTGTTGGACCCTTTTCAGGTTCACGTCGAGTGAGTCTCTTTGTTGAGTTAGCATCTCTATATCTTTCTCCTCCCTCACTAGTTCGTTCACTAGAGCATCAATCTTCATTAACAAGCCATTCTCTTTCTCCACACCTTCTTCAATTTTCTTCACAAGCTCAGAGATTACCTTCTCATTCTCTTCCTTGTTCTATTTGAGATGGAAAGAACTCTCACTCAGCTCAGCCACTTTCTTCTTCTAACCTTTCAACCTTTATTTCTAAATCTTTATTTTCTTCTCCCATTTTCTCTTCCATTGTCATCCTCTTTCTTCTTTCTTCCTCAAATTGCCTTTGTAACACCCCTAATTTTCTAAACCTAGTTAGTGACGTCACCCATGCATGCATAATTCATTAGACGGAAGCTCAACATAAATAACCTTGGAAGAGTCTTTCATAAAGATTCATAAATCCAAAACAAACCAATCTCCGAAAATAAACCTTCAATAGCTGAATTCAAAACAAATCTAAATAAAACAATACTCAATGCTATAACTTAAAACAGTCAAATAAACCTAAACTCCTAAAAATATCCCCTCTCCAACTTCCATGGTGTCCTCAGCTCCGCCGTCAACCGTACATTGGCGCCTTGCCTTTACTTGAAAAATGTAAGTAGCACGTGGCTTGAGTATTTTATGAAATACTTAGTAAGTCACCCCACTGTTGGGGTAAGGAATGCAAACACATGCAACGTATGAGCGAGACCTAACTTTTCATAAACTTTACATGGCATTGGGCGCTTTTCTATTCCGAGTAGAGTTGGATGTGTGGTACTCCTTCACACATGGCCCATGTACACGTACATGGACCCAACAGGTGGGCTTATATACAACACATGGCCCATGTACACGCACGTGACATACATATATGCATGAGGTCGCTTAACATATCTAACATGGCATTACATAAGTAATGCTAACATCGCATTTACATTTCTTACATCACATGGCGTCTCACATGACTTACATTACATGGCATATTACATAACATGAAAGTACATTCCAGTTGCATAAACATCTCATGACATAACTCGATAATACTACGTGTATCCATGACATCGATCAACATTTTCATGGCATATATTGCTAACATATCATTCATAACTTCACATAACATAAACAGTCAACAGTCAATATAACCCATTACGTTTCATAGCATAAACAGTCATATAATTCGTACATCATATAGTCATATCACATAATAAAACATGGTGCATGCAGGGGCCACACGGCACGCACCATCATCCAACGCGTAGTAAACTAACTCCAATAGTAAGGTCACTTACCTCGATGGCCTTGGTTGAAGTCACTCACAACGAGCTAATCCCGGCGGTTAAATACGTTCTATGATAACAACATAAAAACTTAGAACCTTTCATAACATACCCTAGCTAAACCTCATGCTATTTATCAAAATTAACCCCCAACACAATCTGTCTTTGACGGTTAGGAACCATACTAACCTCGGATGGTAAAACTAAGGGCAGAAACGACTTCAGAAGGGCCAAAAACCTAGGAATCAATATATTATAGTGATACCGAGCTGCCGAGCTGACCAATTAAGCTGCCAAGGTGAGCCGCGGGATTTGACGGAGCCGAGCCGTGGGATTTGACGGAGCCGAGCCGCGGGGTTTGATGGAGCCGAGCCACCATACACGTCAAGCCGAGCCGAGAGCACGCGTGCGGAGCCGAGACCAAGGCCGCAGCGCGCGTCCATGTTGGGCCGAAACGCACAGGGTCCGCGTTCGTTCCGTGGGCTGGTTTATAGACCGAAAGCGAAACCCGACCCGTTTCCTTTGTCTTCCTTACCCAAAATCTCGCAAAAACCCTAATCGTTGCTGCGTCGCCAACGACGACGTTATAACCCCGATTCCGACGATGCGACGACACCCCTCACCTATTCCGACAGACCCGCAACGGTATTCCACACCAATCGCTTCAGTCAATTCTCCCTCTGGCCACTCACCGAAGAAAACCCAACGAACCACCCCACACATTTTTCCTCACTAACCCTCTCGATTTTTCCATACTCTCAGACACCCTTGAAAACCCAAAAAAGTTTGGAGAGAAAAAGTCGTTTCCAAGGGAGGAGGAGAGTTGTATATAGGAATATAAAAGGTCTTTATGACTTTTCGTTTAAGGCAGTAACTTCCTTGTCAGAAATCGTGCACCTTTCGAGCGAGAATAAATACTATCATAATATGTTTTCATTTTTGCAACAAAAATAAATTTTCAGCATAAAATCTAAAATAAATTAAAAAAATTTGAATCCTTACGGCCTTTCTCGCCATTGGAGTTCTCTCTCTTCGAGGTTGGGCTCTTTGTTATCCTGTTGTTCATCCTTCTTCGATTTTCTCGTCTCCGCTACCAAGATTTCCCCAAATCCGCTGCGTATCACCTCATTTTCAACAATTTCCACCACCTCACGACTATCACCATTGTCTTTCGTGTCGCAGTGTTCTTTTGTTTTCAGCTTTTCATTTTGGGCCATCAAAAGAATGCCTCCGTTTGTTGCGTCATCGTTTCTTCCACCTTTTCCTCGACTCGACAATCTCTTGCAAAATGACCTGCCACAATTGTAACATTTGTCGGAGTTACAATTATTCACATAGTGGCCTTATTTTTTACATTTATAACACTGGATGTTGGAGTAATATCTTTGACTGCGTCCTTGATTGCGTCCTCTTCCACACCAATTTGCTTGGCTCGGCTGTCTCTTCTCCTTATAATTTTCTTCATTTATGCTGTCTTGATCACCTCGACCATTCCCGCGACTTCCATGACCTCTACCTTCAATATTTTGAGAGTAGAGTACCTTTTCATCATTTATTGATGCTTTGGTTTGAAGTGCTTGATCGAGTGTCTCCTCCTTCTTCTTCTTACGTTGCTCGTGTGCCACGAGAGAATCGTCGAGCTCATTGACCGTGAACTTCGCTAGGTCCTTTGACTCTTCTATCGCACATACAACATTCTCGAAATTGTCGGTTAATGACCTTAAGATCTTCTCCATAACCTGTGTCTCGGGTAACATTTTTCCGTTTGGATTTAGTTTGTTTGCCATGGTCTGTACTCGTGTAATGTAGTCAGATACATTTTTTGACTCCTTCATCTTCATGCTCTCCAACTCGCCACGTAGAGTTTGGAGACGCACTTGTTTGACTCGGTCGATTCCTTTAAACACCTTTTCTAAAGTGTCCCATGCTTCTTTTGAAGCAGTTGTCCTCGCAATCTTCTCAAAGCCCGACTCGTCAACAGCCCCGAACAGCATGTATAATGCTACCTTATCCTTTGATTGCAATTCTTTTAACGCATTGTTTTGCGCTGCCATATAACCCGTGGTATCCTTCGGTTCTTCGAAACCTTCTTCGACCACCTCCCATGCATCTTGAGAACCGAGAAGAGCTTTCATTTGGATGCTCCAATTCTTGTAGTTCGTCTTCGTTAATCGCGGTAGCGGCTTTTGACCCATCATATTCGTCATCGGCTCTAATACAATTTGTTGAAATAAAAGTTTGCACTGATACTAATTTGATAAAATAACACTCACTAAACTGATAAGGAGATGTCGAGAGGGGATTGACAAGGATACAAAGAATTCTGAAAACCCCTTTACAAATCAAAAGCAAATGCCAGTGGAGTTGTATTAAATGATAATGAAAATAAAAAAATGTTGAGACTTCATTATTGTGTGTTGATGCATCGGGGGATACCCCTTCTAATTCACGATAGTACGAACACGTACGCTATGAGACAGGGGAACAATTATTATATTTATCATAATGCTGTCGTAATGGTCGCTATTCCTAACGAGTGTCTGACATCAACAGCTACCAGAGAATTCTCTCCCGACTAGAAAGGGCCCAGGAGGTATGCGAACTGACTTGTTGGTCCATACTCGCACGTGGGGAGAGTGTGTAGGAAAATTAAGTACACATCCAATTGTTTGTTAAGGTAGCTGCTGTAGGAAAATAGACTGTGTGGACTGTGTATAGGAAAATTAAGTACACATCCAATTATCTGTTAGGATAGCTATCATAGCAAAATAGACTAGCTATCGTAGCAAAATAGACTGGTACGATTGGTCCCATTCATGATTGTATGTGTTTGCATTTAACCTTAATAGTGGGGTCGTTTAGTGAGTATTTCTTAAAATACTCCAAACATCCGTGTACAACTAATGATGACATTGTAATTTGAGGTCATGACACATGCATATAGTAGTCGCATTTATTTTCTTAGACTTAGGTTAGAATAAGATGTTTTTAATTTAAATGTTTATTTATTTGATTTAGTTTACGGTTATGTCGTTTTAAAGAAGTTTTCGAACATGTAAGTGCATGACTATGTTTTAACATGAAATTTATGTCCAATGAAGAAGTTTAAACGTTTCTTTCCACATACAAATGATTACACTATGATGATGGTAGAAACTCTAGATAAGTAGAAATCTAGGGTCGTTACACATCGTCCCCGTTCGTGATGCATAATGTATTCCACGTGTCCATGCTTCACAAGTACTTGACTCACCTGAAACACATTATAGATTATAAACCTTCTCATCTCTCAACCCCTTGACCAAGGCCCCTCATTTTCTTCATCACACCTCATTCATCTCTCTACTTCTCCATCTCCTTCTCCGTACCATTCTTCACCAATCAATTAAGTGGTTTTACTATTGGATGTCCATGGGTTTGGTTTAATGATTTGTATATTGTATGAATGACATGTACATTGTGGCCCTTGTACGTATCATATTTATATGATGTTATGTTATGTTATGTATGATTATGCTATGTTATGAAATTACGTTATGATATGAATGTTATATGATGTATGTACTTCCAAATGTTACACCATATGTATTATGTTAACATGTTCACATCATGCCTATGAGACATTGATAAATCATGTGTGTTAACCATTAAAGTTATGAACAGTATATATATGCATGTCTCATAGGGATGCCATATCATGAAAAAAAAAAAGAGAGATATGAGTGACGTTTAAGTATGTACCATGATTTGAAACTATGAAATCTCATGCATTTTGTGTGTCATGTGCATCACGATACTTCATTCATTTTGATTAGTTCACCATGATATTATACGTGCTCCTTTCCCTCTGTGGCTTCCAACAGCGTGAATATAAGTTAACCCATAGTTAGGCCCAGAGGTACATATACGAGCCTGTTGGTGGGTCCATGTGCACATACGTGAGCCGTGTGTAGAGAAGTACTATACATTCAATCTTGTCATGATTAGAAAGTTGAGACTAAGGAAATTTTTTATTAAAAGATCGGTCTTACCATGATTGCATTTTCCAACTCCAGCGTTGGAGATAATTACTGAGTATTAAATACAAAAGCCACGTGTTACTTATTTTTCAGGTATAGTTACGACACCAATGTACGAATTATTGTGTGTTTGTGGAGGCCATGGATATAGTCATGGTTGTCACATTTGGGTTTAATGTTGTAGCCCTTAAGTTGGATTAGGGCGTTAACATTATTTTGAAACTTTTGTTATTTCGATTTCGCTGTTTATTAACATCATTGTTGTTTCAAATGAATTTTTATAAACATTTAATTCTATGACAATGTTTTAATAAATCATTGTAAAAGATTTCCGCACCTTGTAGTCAAGACATGCATGTAGTAGCAACCTTATATACATGGATTTTAACATTATATTAAATGTTTGTTCATGGATTTTATTACAATATTTTACCGATTTTATTAAGAAGTATATTGAAAAATGACAATTATCTACTAAAAAGTCTTCAAAACGAATTTCTCACAAGAATCATCACAAAACTAAATGGAACATTTCACGATGATAGAAATTAAAATAGAACACGGGTATGGGAAGACTTCCCGTGAGTCCAAAAAACGTTTCAATTTGATTTTTTTTTTTTTTTAAGAAAATTTGATATTATTTACAATAACTTCTCATTAGAAATATTTTGATTTTTCAACCAGGCATTTGAACAAAACGTCTTAAATATTTTTCTTTAATATTTAATTTTCATTATAATTATGTAACAAATGTTTTGATCATTTAAATTTTGTATTATATATTTCGTTTAAGTTATTCTATTTTTAACATACACATTTGAGTTTCATAATTTATCGAAATTAATTTTATTTTATTTGTTATGACATTATTTATTTTAGATTTATTATATGGATGTACCCTTTCATATGACTTTTTTTTTTCTTCTTTTTTTTTTTTTATATAAATAAAAGTTGATCGTATATTTCATTTATTCAAAGGCATATATCTCATTCAACAAAATTTGACTTGTATTAAGTTTTAAACCATACCTAAGGTTGATCGAGATTCTAAACATTCATAACATAATATAAAAAAGATAGAAAATTAGAAAGATACATAGTCTTTGATAAGAAGCAAGAAGTCTAGCTGGGAACGTCAAAGAAGTTGATAAGGTTGTTCTTGTTGTTGAGATCAGTGAACACAAGGGTGCCATAGGTTCGGCTACTAGTCCCCTCAAGAGCTGTCAATCGAAGGTTATAGTTGGTCCCCGCCACAATTTGCATTTCTCCACTAATCACTTTTTGGAAGTGAAGTTGAGTTTTTGCCTGTTTATTGTGTTCATTCACTGCGAACTCACCTAAGCTTTGAATCTGTGGCTCATCTATATTTTTTATTGGTTTGTAGCTGCCAGCCAAATCTAAACGTTGGGTTGTCGCTTCGAGCAACGGTAGCGATACTACGAAGAAGAGAAGAGAAGCCACGAAGAAAAGAGCCTTAGCCATGGTGATAGAGTTTGAGGATGATGAAGAGTATTTGATGGTTTGTCTAAGGAGAAGGTTGGTGGGTATTTATTGGAACGGATAAATGCATGAATGGAGAGGAGATTACAATTTTTTTTAAAATAGTTAATTCATATTCTTTTTATAGGCTTACAAATAAAGTTTAATTCAATAACGTCATAGTTAGAACCATATAAAAAATAAAAAATAAAAGAGTCATTTATGGTCCTTAAATCCAACGAACTATAATCTTAGTTAACAGCAGTTACTACCATAAATAAATAAATAAATAAACAAAAAATCAATTATAGTCCTTGAATCCAACCAATTAAAGCAAAACAAACTCTTTTAATTTCAGTTTGGAATAAATTAGAAAGTTGAACTAAATCCAATAGGATTATAACAACTTTGAAAGAAAAAATAATAAAATATAAAATATAGCAATCTTATCCCAGCTGCTCTCAGTGACCTCTCGTGTTGTCAACTTCTCCCTACCAAAAGATATATACTGGGAGTCGTTGTTACTCTCTTGCTTGCATATATAACGTGTCTTTCAAATTCTCTCTTTCAAAAATCTCTCTGCCCTCGTTTTCTAAAACCTTCTTCTTAAACCGAGTCCAGAGGCTCGAGCATACGTCGCTTGGCCGTAGGCGATGTAAGAACGAATTAACTTAGCTCATTTGTCGTTAGAAAGTGAGTGCCCCACACTCGCAAGTCGAGCACTCGCAAGTCCGTTGCTATCAAGAGTGCGATTGTGACAAGTGTCTCCCAACTATCTCTCTCCTCAACGAACTCATCACCAAATTAATGTATGGATGGTTATTGGAACAAACAAAAAAATCTAATTTACGGGAGATGATGAAGATTTAGGTATAGAGATTTTGCTTTGTTATTATGAAAAGTCATATTTGAGATCTCTTTTTTCTTTATCGTCTAACAATATCTCCTTTTCTCAATGATTTACAAGGAGAGATTTTGTTTTGTTATTATGGTAAGTCATATTTAAGATCTCCTTTACTTTATGCAATCAATTGTTTTACAACATAATCAAATCTTGTCCTGAATCAATAGGATTTTAGTTAGCATCATATTAGTTCAAGTAAATGGTAACAAAATTAAAATAAAATAATTAAAAAAAGAAAAAGAAATACAATGAAATTTGTAAATAAAATGAATTAATAATAAAAAATAAAAAAATAAAAAGCTTGAGGAAGAGGAAAAATTTTAATTTAACGAGTAAATACAGAGAGTAAAAATGAATTAAAAGATAAAATAGAGGAAATATCATATCAAGAAATTCTATCAAATTTTTTCATATAACATACTAATATCCTTAAAAAAAAAAAACATTAATAATGGAGAATGAGATCATGAATGAAAATAGAATTATATATATAACATTCCAAGACTCTATTCATAAAGTCTATAATGCGCACATGAACTCTAACACATGACCAATGTAAAATTTAGAGAATTGAAATTGAAATTTATGTCATGGTTCATATATGTTTACTTCGATACAAAGGACAAAATCGAACTTTCTTCTCAAGGATAAATTGGTGACACCAACCTACGCTAATCAGGTAAGTGACCTTACTATCGATATAGTTATATTTGATGTTGGCACGTGCCCTATGGTTCTGCACGTGTCATATATATTGATATGTGTAATTGTTTATGAATCGATATGATTATGATATGATATGTATATGTTATGATATGTAAATGGTATGATAACACTTATGGTATGACGCATTCGACGATACGTTTGAGATAGTATTCGAGAAGGATGCGATAAACGTAATGTAACGATATGATTAAGATATGTTCCTGAAAAGATATGATTAGGTTATGTATAGAAAATGATATGCTTATGATAGGTTGATAAGACGATATGTTTAGGATACATCATAAAATGATATGGCTAGGATACGTTTGGGAAACGATAGGACTAAGATATGTTCATAAAACAATATGACTTTGATATGTATAAGAACAATAAAACTACGACAAGTTTAGGAAACGATATGGCTACGATATACATATGGAACTAAATGACTATGAAGTGTTTACGAAATGATACGACTATGATATGATATGAGAATGATATGATATATGTTATGGTACAATATGCTTGATGATTAATATATTTGTGATATGATATGTTGAAGGCATGCGTGAGATATGTTATGTGACTGTTATGATATATGATATGATATGATATATGCATGATGTGGACTGTTATGTCTGAAAGCATGAAAACGTTATGATATGGTATATGTGTCACATGATTGATATGATATGATTGACATGCAAAATGATGAGCTAGCATGAAATACAATCCCGGCGTACACATGAAAGACATGATCCACAATATGAGAAATGATATGATATGAAGGAAAACGCCAGCGGGGTTGTATTAAATGATAATGAAAATGAAAAAATGTTGAGACTTCATGCATTATTGTGTGTTGATGCATCGGGGGATACCCCTTCTCATTCACGATAGTACGGATGCGTACGCTACAAAACAAGGAAATAATTATTATATTTATCATAATGTTGTCGTAATGGTTGCTATTCCTAACGAGTGTCTGACATCAACAACTACCAGAGAATTCTCTCCCGACTAGAAAGGGGCCCAGGAGGTATGCGAACTGACTTGTTGGTCCACACTCGCACGTGGGGAGAGTGTGTAGGAAAATTAAGTACACATCCAATTGTTTGTTAAGGTAGATGGCGTAGGAAAATAGACTGTGTGGACTGTGTATAGGAAAATTAAGTATACATCCAATTATCTGTTAGGATAGCTACCGTAGCAAAATAGACTGGTACGATTGGTCCCATTCATGATTGTATGTGTTTGCATTTAACCTTAATAGTTGGGTCGTTTAGTGAGTATTTCTTAAAATACTCAAGCCACGTGCTCCTTCTATTTCAAGTAAAGGCAAGACATCTATGTACGACTAACAACGACATCGTAATTCGAGACCATGACACATACATAGGGTATTTGCATTTATTTTCTTAGAATTAGGTTGGAATAGGATGTTTTTAATTTAAATGTTTATTTATTTCATTTAGTTTAAATTTATGTCATTTTAAAGATGTTTTTTCAAACATGTAAGTCCATGGCTGTGTTTTAACGTGAAATTTATGTCTTATGAAGAAGCTTAAACATCTATTTCCGCATAGAAATTATTACGCTATGATGACAGTAGCAACTCTAGATAAGTAGAAATCTAGGGTTATACATCGTCCCTCTTCGTGATTCACAATGTATTTCACGTGTCCATGCTTCGCAAGTACTTGACCGATCCGACACACATTACAGATTAGTAAGTAAGAAAGTGAGTATGAAGTCAGCTTTGAAAACCGAACAAAGCTCTAGATCAAAACTTTGGCAACCTTGGTTGTTGAGTCCACACTAGTGATGCTAGCGGCCTAGACTTCTCCAGCCACACTGCAATTGCCAAACCAACCCAACGATCAATGCAATCCAGCCTAGATGTACCTCCAACCTAGTAGCTACCCATCGTCTGTAAACTAAACTGACCTAACCCATAATCCGATGTTGTGGGCCAAATATAGGTTGAATTGAACTTCAACAAGCAGATTAAAACTTGTACAAACAATAATTAGCAACTTTGACTTAGACCAACCAAGTAAGTGGCTTTATTGTTCGACGCCTATAGACTTGGTTTGATAATTTGTATGTTGTATGAAAAACATGTACATTGTGGCCCTGGTACGTGTCATATTTTTATGATGTTATGTTATGTATGATTATGCTATGTTATGAAATTACGACATGATATGAATGTTATATGATGTATGTACTTCCAAATGTTACACCATGTGTATTATGTTAACATGTTCACATCATGCCTATGAGACATGGATAAATCATGTGTGTTAACCATTAAAGATATGTCTAGTATATATATGCATGTCTCAACGATATCTCATGCATTTTGTATGTCATGTGAATCAAAATACTTCATTCATTATGATTAGTACGGATGCGTACACCATGATACTATACGTGTTCCTTTCCCTCTGTGGCTTCCAACAACGTGAATGTGCGCTAACCCGTAGTTAGGCCCAGAGGTACATAAACGAGCCTGTTGGTGGGTCCATGTGCACATACCTGGACCGTGTGTAGAGAAGTACTATACATTCAACCTTGTCTTGATTATAAAGTTGAGACTAAGGAAAAATTTTAAGAAAAGATAGGTCCTACCAGGATTGCATTTTCCAACTCCAACACTGGGATAATTACCGAGTATTGGATAATTACTGAGTATTAGATACTCAAGCCACGTGTTACTTATTTTTCAGGTAAAGTTAAGACACTCATATACGAAGTATTGTATCTTTGTGGAAGCCATGGATACAAAGTCACGACAGTCACATTTGGGCTTAATGTTGTAGCCCTTAAGTTGGATTAGGACGTTAACATTATTTGAAAACTTTTGTTATTTCGATTTCGCTGTTTATTGACATCATTGTTGTTTCAAATGAATTTTTATAAACATTTAATTCTATGACAATGTTTTAATAAATCGTTGTAAAGGATTTCCGCACTTGGTAGTCAAGATATGCATGTAGTAGCTGTTGGGTTTTATGTCCTAAAACTCATAGTTTGTAAACAAAAACATATTCTATTTTCAATAAAGTTATTATTGTTGTTTATTCAGTAAAGATTGTTATTGAATAAAGTAAACTTTACGATCATTAATCTAAATCCAATAAACTAAGAACACTCTGGCTATAGTATGATTACTTGAACTATATGTAGAGACATAAGAGTGGATCAAGTTCAAGTATATAGTCAAAATGATCTATAGTATAAGGATAAGGCTGAGTACCTTATTCTGGGAACACTATGGATGCGGCCCACTTTTGTACATGATATAAACAACGCGATCACTAAATTGTACACGTGGAGACATGTGAGGGCGTCCTATGCAATGAGTATTGCATAAGATCGGACCATGAAGAAAACCACTCTCACTTTATAATGTCGTTTACTGTTGAGACTGATTTTCTTTTCATTCGATGACCTAGGTAACTCCATCTTAATCCTGAGCTAACCATGAACTCCTGTTTATTCGGAATTATCCTTAGATTTGCATGGGTGAGAGTGGCTCTAGTTCGCCGACTCAATAGGCCTCCCATTTCAGGGGTAAGACTGGGTGAATGGCTGGGGACGTGGGGTGCAAGATGGAATTCACTCCTACCCACTTTTAGGGATAGAAGAGAGGTAGTTTCCTTAAGCACTGACTCCAGGTCTTGAACAAGGGGCCCCACCCTCTCATTGGCCTGAGAGGGATTCGATTTACTGGTTGGACCACAAACCAATTGTTCATTAGAGGATCAGTGAGACATAAGGAAGAAGAAGTAACTTTAGTGGTAAAACGGTAAATTGACCCAGCTCTAGTTACAAACAACCTGTGAAGGATCGACTTACTAATCATGGTTATATCAAATGGACAGAAATATATCTATAGTGAGGGGAGTGCAACTACTAGGCTAGAGTGGAGTGTTCTAGTAGTTAACGATTGGTGGTTAACAAGGTTAATGAGTTTAACCGGTTAATCTTGGATCGTTGGAGCCCATGATCTATAGGTTCATTAGGTCCCTCTACTAACTCATATCGGACTAAACCATAGAACAGTGTGACGAGTGAGTTCGAAGTGTTCGAATTCAAATTAGGGAATATGCGCTATATATATACAATATATTTAACCACATTTTTGTTTTATTTACGAATTAAACAAAAAATGAGAATCTGAGATATTTAAATAAGATTTAAATATCTTAATCAATTATGTGTCGGAATTGATTGGGATTGGCATTTGAATTAATATTAAATATTAATTAAATAGTTTAATTAATCATTTAATGTTACTTTAATTTGAAATTCATTATTCAAATTAATTGTTGAATTAAAATGAAGAAAGTCAAAATGTTGACTTCATTTAATGGAAAAAATCTATGTTAGTGGAATTTTGAGGTGTCAAAATTTGGTTAACTCAAACATGCATGCTTGCCACATAATCCCAAACATTTGAGTGGAATTTTGAGTGTCAAAATTTGGTGATCTCAAATTTGCAAGAACATGCAAACATGACTCTATAAATAGAGTGATCATGGTACTTGAAAGGTCTTCCTTGGTGAAAAACCTTGAGAAAACCCTCTCACAAACACTCTCTTCATATATACAAAATCCCTCCCAAGTTTAGTCACTCATCGGATTCCACAATCCCGTTCTAAGGCTGGAGGATAGTGGAGAAGACACTAGTGGTGGTTCGAAACCGGTACGTGAGGAAAAAAAAATTGAACTACAAAAGGTTAGTATTCAAACTCATTAAGTTTTAATACTTATGAACATGCTAGTTATTTATAATTGATGTTCTAAAAGTGCCTAAGATCCAAATTGCTTCTGGATGTGTTATATTAACACCATTAGTAGCAACCTTATTTACGTGGGTTGTAACATTATATTAAATGTTTGCTCATGAAATATTATTGGCTTTTATTAGAATATTTTACCACTTTTATTAGAAAGTATATTGAAAAATGACAATTATCTTCTAAAAAGTCTTTAAAACGAATTTCTCACTACAATCATCACAAAAATAAATGGAACATTTTCCGGTGATAGAAATTAAAATAGGACCAAGGTGTGGGAAGACTTCCCTAACCCTATCTCGTCTTGTAAACATCTCTAAGTGAGTCCAAAAAATGACTCAAGTTGATTTTTTTTTTATAGAAAATGTGATATTATTAGAAATATTTTGTTTTTTTTGATGGGCTTAGAAGAAACTTCTTAAATTTATGTAAGGCATGTTTTGATCATTTAATGTACATTTTATTTAAGTTATTCTATTTTAACATACCTTGGGTTCATAATTTACCTTAAAATTATGAAATTAATTTTATTTTTAATGACCATTAATTCTTTTAGATTTTTATATATATTATCCTCTCATATGACTAATTTTGTTGTTTTATTGATTTTTACCCATATACTTTAATTATTTATCTTATTGAGAATCTAATAAATTATATTTCAAAAAATAATTTAATCTCATATCATAGTAAGGCCACTTACCTAATTAGGTTATGTCATCATATAAGGTAAGAGTTATCATACTGTTCTCACATATCATAGTAAGGTCACTTACCTGATTAGGTTATGTGAGTGTATCACCAATATTTAAGAATGGTTATTTTAGAATGGATTTCATGGACTTTGCATGGTTATTTGATTGGCATCGAACTCCCGTGTGAGTGTTGTAAGTTAGGACAAAGTACCACTCATGCAAACCCATCATTATTGTAAACTTTTTAGTATATTTTATATACTTTTATTTGGCTCGGGTCAACTCGATGGTTTTGTCCATGAACCCGAAACAATACCCAGTCAATTCGGGTTCAGAAAAATGAACACAAACCAACCCGAAAAGCTAATCCAACCCAACCCAACCCTTATAGTTCGAGTTGAGTTGGCCCAGATTGTCGGATTGTCGAGTTGAATGTACACCCCTACCACGTAAAGAATATTTCGTAATCTCATAGTCCCCAAAATCTCTCTCCTCATCCTTCTCATCCTAAAAAGAAAGAAACAAAATCTCATATTTCTTCCCATTTATCATAAAAGTTTTCCTCAGGTCTGAGCAATTCTCGAGTAGCACTGAAGAAATTTTTCATAAGTTTTGATAAGTGAAGGAAGAATTGTTTTTAAGAAGAATAGGTCACAGTAAATCGATTCTCCAAAACTATTATTTATTTATTTATTATTATTATTATTATTATTTTGTATTTTATCAAGTTGCATCAAGATAAACAACATTTGGATTATGTGATCCAAGCAACTACCTATTTATTTAAATTAAATTAAGTTAGGAATTAGAGTTACTAAAGTGAATATCTTTTATGTTGGGATTTATGTCCTAAAGTATCGTAATTAATTATTTAGTTTTTAACAATAATTTTTTATTATTTTATTTGTAATTTAATTGTTATCCATGGTATGAAAATCCTAAGTTATTAATGTAATCTTTGATTAACATACAAGAGGATCATGTTCAAGTAATAACTTGAAAGAGTCTATAGTATATCGATAAAGTTGGGTTTCTTATCCTGTTAACACAATTGATACGGCCCACTTTGTAATAGTTACAAATGATTTGATTCAAATCGTTCATGTGGAGACATGTAAGTGGGTATCCTATACAATGAGTTTGTATAAGACTAGACCAAGAAATATTTAATCCCTCTTTATATATCCGTTAATTGAGAAAATTAATATTTCACATAATGATCATATGCGACTTGATCTTAATTTTGAGTGAGTTATGAACTCCGGCCTGTGAGGGGGACTTGACCACAGGGAGTTGGGAACATAATGGAATTCACTCCTTTACATATAAGGTAGATGAGTTGTTTTCTTGAGTACTAATTTCAGGACTTGAGCAATGGCGCCCCACCCTCTCATTGGCTCAAGAGGGACTTGGTTTATGATTGGATCATAAACCAATTGTTCATTAGAGAATAAGTGGTACTTAGGATGAAAGATGTAATTACAGGGGTAAAACGGACTTTTGACCCAACTATAATTATGAACAACTCGTGAAAGATCAACTTGCTTGTAATGATTATATCAATGGACATCTTAGACTTAGGTTAGAATAAGATGTTTTTAATTTAAATGTTTATTTATTTGATTTAGTTTATGGTTATGTCGTTTTAAAGAAGTTCTCGAACATGTAAGTCAATGGCTATGTTTTAACATGAAATTTATGTCTTATGAAGAAGTTTAAACGTTTATTACACATCGTCTAGGGTCATTACATACAAATGATTAAGCTATGATGATAGTAGCGACCTAGATAAGTAGAAATCTAGGGTCATTACACATCGTCCCCCTTCGTGATGCATAATACATTCCATGTGTCCATGCTTCGTAAGTACTTGAATGACCCAAAACACATTATAGATTATAAACCTTCACATCTCTCAACCCCTCGACCGGCCCCTCATTTTCTTCATCACAGCTCATTCCTCTCTCTACTTCTCCATCTCCTTCTCTCTACCATCCTTCACCAATTTGGAAACTAAGAAGAAAGAAAAAGGATATGAATAAAGCTCTCGATCATAACTACACCACCTTTGGCGGTTGAGTCCACACACTAGCAATGCCCACGACCTAGACTGCTCCAGCCACACTGCTGTCACGAACCGATTTTTCAAGGCTTCGAAAAAAAAACGAATCATGACTAAAAAGATGAAAATTGAAAAAAAATAAAATTAAAAGAAAATGAAATAGAAGGTAAAAATCGGGCAAAATTTAGAACAAAAAGGAAATCAAGGACACTAAAATTAAATATAAAATCAAGTCAAATGTTACAAATGAGAATTACAAATATAAAATTAAATACAAAAGACTCCAAATATGAAAACGGACGAAGGACTCTAAAAGACCGACAAGGGACTGACGCTTCGGAACGACACCCCTCTGTAACAGTGCAGCTCTCGAATACCTCCCCGTATCGACTGGTACCTGAGGAAAAAAAAAAGGGAGAAAGGGGTGAGTATAAAAATATACTCAGTAAGCAACCTACTTGTAGGCTCTTTTCGCATCCTTATCATAGTAGGTATACACGATCTTATCTCTGGGTTCTAGTGAGTGCGAATCACGCTACAACTCTCTTTTCTGTATCTTAGGAGGCTTGTCCATCTTATGCAGTAAAATGATCAGTGTCCTGAGGTGAGGCACGACCTCATAAGTAAATCTGAGGGGATCGTATGGCTGGATCTGAATACGTGATTCTCTCTGAACATCATCCGTGGAGGTTAGCTGACAACCCTCACATGGGACCATACGTCCACTAAATTCGGGGTGCGACCCCCTGTGTGCCGGTCAGCTACTAAGTCATCCTACGTGGCTCCACATCCCCCGCTCAGGGACAAGTTTCTACTACCCAGGAGTCCTGTTCAGAAGACTCCTTAGCTATCACCACTAGGTCTGGGCACCTGTCACACTTCCCTATCCGGATCTTCCAAGCTCCACGATCTCCGTTTCGGAGCTCTTTCTCGACGGTACGTTATCAGAGCAGAGAGGGAAATGGAGGTTCTGATGACACTATCCACACTGCTCAACTCTAGCGGGTTACCTACAGTTACCGTGGTAACCTACTATTCTTTCTAGGGTGAAACTTGGTGGCTTAGACTTGGATTCATGCATTTCTAGGATTCTCATGCGAGCTCTCACAAATCTATCAGGTTTCAAATTCTGGGCTCTGGATCCGCCGGTAATCGTTTCGTGGGTCTAAATGCACGGTATTCTAGAGGTCCCCCAATCTAGGGTCTCGTCTAGCCAACTTAGTCACAAGCACCCTAATCTAAGCTCACAATTTCTTCCTATTCATCAAGAAAGATAACACAAGCAATCATCATGCATAGGAGTTAACACGCTGCAGTTCATGCAATATTAACAAACATGCTCAACGAGAAGATAACGTCCATCTTCACTCCAAGCGCAGATTTCACAAGTTTCCCATCCTTCTCATGCATACATACATTATCAGGATCTCAATCTAAACAGATTACATAATCATTCATATCTAGAAGTCATAGATTTCCTTATTTATTTTGTTTTCATGGTTTCCATACTAATATGCTAGGTTCCGCTAGCTAAGTTTATGGGTATGATAGCATGCATGCTTATTCCAAGCGGTTCCTACAAGTAGTACTCGTGGGAATCCAAATGGCTACTTACTTGGTTGACGCGTACCTTTCCAAGCTCGAATCATTTGTCGGAAAAGATTCCAAAAATTCTAGAATTTCCTTGATAGGTCCTAATACACATAAAAATAGGATCAAAGTTAAAATCGAAGCGAAAAACAAGCAAACGGAGGTCAAATGGAGGGAAAAAGGTCACTCACGCGCCTACACGCGCGACTGACGAGCTTTGGAGGGTGCACTACGCGCGGCTTTCTACACGCGCGTGTCCATGCACAGTCGCGGGCTAGAAGCCAGTTCGCTTGGTTTGGACTCAGGTCGACCTGGTTGCACGCGCCTGATGCGCTTCTCCAGCCCGCAGTTGCCACGTGTCGGTCCTGTCGCGCTCCTCCATACGCCGGCCGATACGTGGCGGCGATGCCTCCTCTCTCCTCGTACGTTTTTCTAAATTTTCTCGAAACGTGAGTTTTGGCGTTTTCGATCCATTTTCTTTTGATTTTAATATCTTCCAATCCATAACCCGAATCAATAAGTTCTCTTCACGAATATTGTAGATCTCATATTCTATTTCTACAATATATTTTTCTTTTATGTTTTTTGGTAATCATAGGTCTTATTATTTGAGTTCAAATTTGGAGAAAAACGAGTTCTTACCGAAAATCGCATTTTCTTGAATTTCCGATTTTCGTCCAGAAACTTCAAGAAACTTTGTCCATTCTAAGATTTTCTTGCCGGAATGAGTGGATCCACCACCCAAACTCCTTTTCCCTCACCGAGAGAAGTATTGCTTCAAAGTTTCTTGCCTTGGATTCGATCTCCAACAGCGATTTGTCATCTCTACTCTTCCTCTCTCCCAAACCCTAACTTCTTCTCTCCCAAACCCTAATTTTCTTTCTTTTTCTTCTAGGAGCATAAACAACTAGACCGCTTAGGTAAGAGTAGGGGCAAAATGACCCTTTTGCCCCTATGTTGTTATTATTTTTTTTTTATTTATCTAAAAATTCAGGTATTACACTGCAATTGCCAAACCAGCCCTACAATCTGTGCAATCCAACGTAGATGCACCTCAAACCCAGTAGCTACACATTGCTAGTAACCAAAACTGACCCGACCCGTAATCCCTTGTTGTGGGCAAAACATAGGTTGAATTGAACTTCCATGAGCAGATTAAGACTTGTACCAACTTTGACTTGGGTAAGTAAGTGGTTCTACTATTGGACGTCCATGGGCTTGGTTTGATGATTTGTATGTTGTATGAATGACATGTACATTTTGGCCCTTGTAGGTGTCATATTTTTATTACGAAGTCAGTATGATTATGCTATGTTATGAAATTTTGTTATGATATAAATATTATATGATGTACGTACTTCCAAATGTTACACCATGTGTATTATGTTAACATGTTCACATCATGCCTATGAGACATTGATAAATCAAGTGTGTTAATCATTAAAGATATGTCTAGTATATGTATACATGTATCATAGGGATGCCATGTCACGAAAAAAAAAAAAGAGGGAGGTATGAGTTGCATTTTAAGTATGTACCATGATTTGAAACTATGAAATCTCATGCATTTTGTAAGCCATGTGCATCAAGATACTTCATTCATGATGATTAGTACGGATGCATACACCATGATATTATACATGTTCCTTTTCCTCTGTGGCTTCAAGCAGCGTGAATGTGCGCTAACCCGTAGTTAGGCCCAGAGGTACATAAACGAGCTTGTTGGTGGATCCATGTGCACATACATGGGCCGTGTGTAGAGAAGTACTATACATTCAACCTCATTCAACCTTGTCTTGATTAGAAAGTTGAGACTAAGGAAAAATTTTATGAAAAGATAGGTCTTACCATGATTGCATTTCCCAACTCCAACACTGGGGATAATTACTGAGTATTAGATACTCAAGCCACGTGTTACTTATTTTTCAGGTAAAGTTAAGACACTCATATACGAATTATTGTATCTTTGTGGAAGCCATGGATACAAAGTCACGACAGTCACATTTGGGCTTAATGTTGTACCCCTTAAGTTGGATTAGGACGTTAACATTATTTGAAAACTTTTGTTATTTTGATTTCGCTGCTTATTAACATCATTGTTGTTTCAAATGAATTTTTATGAACATTTAATTCTATGATAATGTTTTAATAAATCGTTGTAAAGGCAGTCAAGATATGCATATAGTAGCAACCTTATTTACGTAGGTTGTAACATTATATTAAATGTTTGTTCATGAAATATTATTGGAATGACTTTTATTAGAAAGTATATTGAAAAATGACAGTTATCTACTAAAAAGTCTTTAAAACGAATTTCTCATGAGAATCATCAAAAAAATAAATGAACATTTCAGGATGATAGAAATTAAAATAGGACACATATATGGGAAGACTTCCCTAACCCTATCTGGCCTTGTAAACATTTCGGAGTCTAAAAGTCTCAAATTGATTTTTTTTTTTTTCGAAAATTTGATATTATTTACAATAACTTTTCATTAGAAATATTTTGATTTTTCAACTAGGCATAGAAGGAAACTCCTTAAATTTTTTTCTTTAATATTTAATTTTCATTATAATTATGTAACAAATGTTTTGATCATTTAAATTTTGTATTATTTATTTTTTTAAGTTATTCTATTTTAACATACATGTTCAGTTCATGATTTACCTTAAAATTATGAAATTAATTTTATTTGTGATGACATTAATTATTTTTTATTTATTATATGTATGTACCCTTTCGTATGACTTATATTTTTTGTTTTATTTACATAAATAAAAGTTGATCGTATAATTCTTTTATTCAAAGACATATATATTATTGAACAAAATTAGACTTGTATTAAGTTTTCAACCATACATAAGGTTGATCGAAATTCCAAACATTCGTAACATAATATAAAAAAGATAGAATATTAGAAAGACACATAGTCTTCGATAAGAAGCAAGAAGTCTAGTTGGGGACGTCAAAGAAGTTGATAAGGTTGTTCTTGTTATTGAGATCAGTGAACACAAGGGTGCCATAGGTTCGGCTACTAGTCCCCTCAAGAGCTGTCAATCGAAGGTTATAGTTGGTCCCGGCCACAATTTGCATTTCTCCACTAATCACTTTTTGGAAGTGGAGTTGAGTTTTTGCCTGTTTATTGTGTTCATTCACTGCGAACTCACCTAAGCTTTGAATTTGTGGCTCATTTATGTTTTTTATTGGTTTGTAGCTGCCAACCAAACCTAAACGTTGGGTTGCTGCTGTGAGCGACAATAGCGATACGACGAAAAAGAGAAGAGAAGCCACCATGAACAGAGCCTTAGTCATGGTGATAAAGTTTGAAGATGATGAAGAGTATTTGATGGTTTGTTTAAGAGAAGGTTAGTGGGTATTTATAAGAATGGATAAATGCACGAAAGGAGAAGAGATTACAATTTTTTTTTTAAATAGTTAATTAATATTCTTTTTATAGGTTTACTAATAAAGTTTAATTCTACAACGATATAGTTAGAACCATACAAAAATAAATAAAAGAGTCATTTATATCCCTACCGAAAATAAATCAAATAAGGTAATAGTAGTTACTACCATAAATAAAGAAATAAATAAAAGTCAATTATGGTCCTTAAATCTATAGTTTAGTGCAAAACAAACCCTTTTAATTTTAGTTTGGAATAAATTAGAAAATTGAACTAAATTCCATAGGATTATAACAACTGTGAAAGAAAAATAATAATAAATAAAAAATAAAATATTGCAATTTTATCTAAGTTGTTCTCACTGACCTCTCATCGGTCTCCTAACTATCTCTCTCCTCAACCAACTCAGTCACTGAATGTATGGGTTGTTGGAATAAAAAAAAATGCAAATTTAGCAGGAGATGTATCCATTATGGTGAGTTATATTCGGATCTCCTTTGCTTTATACAATCCATTGTGTTACAATAGAATCAAATCTCTCCTTCATCCATTAATGAATTAGATTTTAGTTAGCAAAAAAAAAAAGAAAAAGAATACATTGATGGGGTCATTTATGATAAATTGGTCACCGTGGATTGACAAAATGATATGGTAAGGGTATGGATAGAAAATTATAGGATTATGATAGATTGATTGAACGATAGGATTAGAATATAGACCGTTATGATAGGTCTCATTCATGAAATTGTATGTGTATGCACTTAACCCCAATAGTGGGGTCACTAACTAAGTATTTGATAACTCTCCAAAAGGTAGAGTCATATCAAGTATTTTTCGAGTTAATATTGCACTTTTATTGACCATTTTCTCTTTTATTTCCCCATATATTCTACTTAGTGAGCTTGAAATCGTTTATTGCTGTCCAACATGAAAAGAATATGATTTGACATAAATTGATCTTAATTGTACATTTAATTGAGTTATGATGTAAAACTTCAAACATTTATGTTGAACCATGAGGGAGTAGCAAATCTAGAAACAAATGGGGTATGACATGGAAATTTTAAATCCAATAGTGGAAGTGGGTCATTGACTATCCAACGAGGAACATCTTATGTGGACAACTTATTCCTTTTCAGCCCTAAAGGGGAACCGTGCTCAATATAAAAGAAAAAAGAAGACTAAGAGGAGGGAGCCACACTTTGGGAGAGAAAAATCAGATTAGACAACAAAGCTTCTGCTGCTGTGAACTGCTGTGAAACCAGAGAAGAAGAAGAAAAACCCTAATCCAGCATTTGTTGATAGCAGAAGGAAGAGAAGAACAAGAAGGATAGATTAGGGCAAAGAGGTGGACGTGAGAGCTCAAGGGAAGAGAACTTCCATTGAAGAACGGCAACAAAGCTGGATAACTCTCTATTTCCTTACTTTCTTTTCTTATTCTATCAATTTTATATGATTAAGATGTGGGCTCCTCTGTTTAATTTAGTTTGTATGAAGAGCTAAACTTTATATGGGAGGCGAGAAAGTTTTATATAATTTAAGTATGTTGACAGTATGATTTTAGTTTATTAAAGAGTTGTTGTTAATGATTTACATATGTGTTTAATTAGCTACTTTACATACATAATTGTTCTCCTATTCGGGAGAAGAGAGGGAGCAATGAAATCCTCTTTAATACTCTAGTTCCATTGTAAGGAGACTTAAGGTAATAGAAGGGTTAGGAATAATTCTTCTCCTAGAGCCTTGTTAATAGAAATTACAACGATTATGGAAATAATCATCATGCATGACCCTCGTAAGTGAGTTTGGGAATGTATTAGAAGGAACTAAAATCTACCACAAAACTCAACAACTTATCTATTTAATCTCTCTTTGCCGAACCTTCCTCATTATAGTTGATTTTCTCATTATTTTCTGTTATTCGACAGCAGTGGCACTCTACATTAGTTTTGCTTAATTAGTTAAAATCACCAACACGCATAATGTTACCCAAAACCTCACTTAGTTTCGAGCGATAAAATTAACCAAAAAGATAGGTTCTTTGTGGAATCGGTAATTTACTTATTAGTTACTACATGTGATAGTGTATACTTGCACTTTTTCTTGTGAATTTTACATCATTTTATTATATACATCCACAAGCGATCAGTATTATATTTAAAATACTCAAGGCACGTGCTACTTTTATTTTTCTCAAATGTAGGCTATAATAGGATAATGTTTTTAATTTGATCGTTCATTTATTTTATTTAGTTCGTTGTGTCTCTTTAAAGACGTTTTCAAACACATTAGTCCATGACTTTGTTTAAGATGAGATTTATGTTTTACGTGTATACAGTAGCGACCTTAGATACCACAAGATTATACTTTAAGGATTATACTTTGTTTAAGATGAGATTTTTTTGTGGTTACAAGGATTATACTTTAAGGTAGTCTTTTAATTTTAGTTTTAAAGAGTTTAAAATGGTAGAACATTAAAATTATTCATTAAATAATTTTTTTTTTTTTTTATAGAAACAAAAATTAATTAGGTAGGTTCTCGTATTTAATAGTTAATTAAGATTTATTAAATTATAAATAAAAATTAACTATAATAAAATTTTATTTAAAAATAATTTTGTCTCGAATATTTAAACACTTAACATGAGATGAATAAGTTGAGTTTCAATTAATAATTTGAAATATGAAAAAAAAAAAATTTGATTAATTTTTATTTTAAATTTCAAAATCAATCTAACCAATATAATATAAAGGTGATGAAGGAGCAACTTCTGAAAAGGAAAGGATTGTAGTTTTATTTCTGATTCTTGACCTATCGTAAGACAACACTTATTAGGATCAAATTACGATATCTAATATGATAGTTCACACTTACAAAGAAATCATTAAAATTGTTAATAATGTCGTTAACAAAATTAGTGATAACTAAATATTATGGAGATAAAGTTAGTCTATTATATTTCCTATTCTAGCATTGTACTATCAGACTCACGAAATTGAGAAGGAGATGTCGAGACGGGAGAGAAAGGAGACAGAATTTTGAAAAGCCGTTTTTCTATTACATTGTACTTAGATAGACAATTTCTTTTTCTTCTAGCTCTACTTAGCTCTACTTTTACAAATGAAAAGTATTTACAAGCTTTCTAAAAACTAAATATGGCAACCACACTTACACCCTTTTATAACCCATAAACCCACAGTCCCTCAAATGAATTTGGCCTTTCATTTTTTTTTTTCTTTTACCTTTACTAAATTTTAAAATCCATTAAAAATTAACTAAAAACTATTTTAAGAAAAAAGTAATCTTCATCCTTAACTTTATTCCAACAAAACTCGCACGTAAACTTAAATGCTATATTCAATGATTGCGCTATTTCGTTTTTTCGAGCTCAGTCGTGGTTTCTTCAAATTCTTCTCCTTGTCCTCGAGCGGTAAACTAAGCTTGTCCTATTATGACGAGATTTCATTTGGAGCTTGTTGAGAACAGTCAATTTGAGACACCAACTCCTCATTTCTCCGGTTCTCAACCACGCTCGACTCAGACGTCATAGCTTCTTTCAGTTTACTCAATTCCCTTCGCAAGTCCACAACGACATTTTCAACTTTCATTTTTGCTTCCTCCATTTCGACTTTATCACGAGTGATTATCTCAATCGTATATCATAAATTCATTGCCTCCTGTTGGACCCGATTCAGGTTCACGTCGAGTATCTCTTGCAAAATCTCTTGCAAAATGACCAATTCTGCCACAATTGTAACATTTGTCGGAGTTACTATTATTCACATAGTGACCATATTTTTTACATTTATAACACTGGATGTTGGAGTAATATCCTTGACCGCGCCCTCTATTGCGTCCTCTTCCACACCAATTTTCTTGGCTCAACTGTCTCTTCTCCTTATAATTTTCTTCATTTTTGCTGTCTTGACCACCTCGACCATTCCCGCGACTTCCACGACCTCTACCTTGAATATTTTGAGAGTAGAGTACCTTTTCATCCTTTATTGATGCTTTGGTTTGAAGTGCTTGATCGAGTGTCTCCTTCTTTTTCTTCTTACGCTGCTCGTGTGACTCGAGAGAATTGGCGAGCTCATTGATCGTGAACTTCGCTAGGTCCTTTGACTCTTCTATCGCACATACAACATTCTCGAAGTTGTTGGTTAACGACCTCAAGATCTTCTTCACAACCCGTGTCTTCGGTAACATTTCTCCGTTTTGATTTAGTTGGTTTGCCACGGTTTGTATGCGTGTAATGTAGGCAGATACATTTTCTGACTCCTTCATCTTCATGCTCTCCAACTCGCCACGCAGAGTTTGGAGATGTACTTGCTTGACTCTGTCAGTTCCTTTAAATACCTTTTCTAAAGTGTCCCGCGGTACTTTTGAAGTAGTTGCCCTCATAATCTTTTTAAAGCACGACTCGTCAACAGCCCGAAACAGCATGTATAATGCTGCCTTATCCTTTGATCGCAATTCTTTTAACACATTGTTTTGCGCTGCCGCATAACCCGTGGTATCTGTCGGTTCTTCGAAACCTTCTTTGACCAACTCCCATGCATCTTGAGAACAAAGAAGAGCTTTCACTTGGATGCTCCAATTCTCGTAGTTCGTCTTCGTTAATCGTGGTAGCAGCATTTGACTCATCATATTCGTCATCGGCTCTGATACAATTTGTTGAAATAAAAGCTCGCTCTAATACTAATTTGTTAAAATAACACTCATGAAACTGATAAAGAGATGTCGAGAGGCGAGAGACAAGGAGACAAGGAATTCTGAAAAACCCTTTACAAATGAAAAGCAAACGCCAGCGGAGTTGTTTTAAATGATAAGGAAAATAAAAAAAATGTTGAGACTTCATGCATTATTGTGTGCTCATGTATTGGGGGATACCCCTTCTCATTCACGATAATATGGACACGTACGCTATAAGACAGGGGAACAATTATTATATTTATCATAATGCTGCTGTAACGGTCGCTATTCCTAACGAGTGTCTAACATCAACAACTAACAGAGAATGCTCGCCTGACTATAAAGGGGCTCGAAAGTGTGCGAACCGACTTGTTGGTCCATATACTCGCACATGTGGACCGTGTTTGTATGATTATGCTATGTTATGAAATTTTGTTATGATATAAATGTTATATGATGTACGTACTTCCAAATGTTACACCATGTGTATTATGTTAACATGTTCACATCATGCCTGTGAGACATTGATAAATCATGTGTTAACCATTAAAGATATGTCCAGTACATATATGTATGTCTCATAGGGATGTCATGTCATGAAAAAAAGAGTGGCATTTGAAGTATGTAGCATTATTTGAAACTATGAAATCTCATGCATTTTGTATGTCATGTGCATCCAGATACTTCAGTCATTATGATTAGTACAGATGCATACACCATGGCCCATGTACACGTACATGGACCCAACAGGTGGGCTTATATACAAACCCCCTAGGCCTAGCTTGGTCGGGCACACGTATTACACGTTGCCGGACACCACAGAATAGAAAAGGACCCGCATGATATCATGACGAACATAAATATCGTAATTCATTCTTTCGTATCATAAAGGGGAAGAATCCCGATGCACGTGACATACATATAAGCATGAGGTCGCTTAACATATCTAACATGGCATTACATAAGTAGTGCTAACATCGCATTTACATTTCTTACATCACATGGCGTCTCACATGACTTACATTACATGGCATATTACATAACATGAAAGTACATTCCAGTTGCATAAACATCTCATGACATGACTCGATAATACTACGTGTATCCATGACATCGATCAACATTTTCATGGCATATATTACTAACATATCATTCATAACTTCACATAACATAAACAGTCAACAGTCAACATAACCCATTACGTTTCATAGCATAAACAGTCACATAATTCGTACATCATATAGTCATATCACATAATAAAACATGGTGCATGCAGGGGCCACACGGCACGCACCATCATCCGAGCTGCCGAGCTGACCAATTAAGCTGCCAAGGCGAGCCGTGGGATTCGACGGAGCCGAGCCGCGGGGTTTGATGGAGCCGAGCCACCGTACACGTCAAGCCGAGCCAAGAGCACGCGTATAGAGCCGAGACCAAGGCCGCAGCGGCGTCCATGTTGGGCCGAAACGCACAGGGCCAGCGTTCGTTTCGTGGGCTGGTTCAGAGACCGAAAGCGAAACCCGACCCGTTTCCTTCGTCTTCCTTACCCGAAATCTCGCAAAAACCCTAATCGTTGCTGCGCCGCCAACGACGACGTCACAACCTCGATTCCGACGATGCGACGACACCTCTCACCTATTCCGACAGACGCGCAACGGTATTCAACACCAATCGCTTCAGTCGATTCTCCCTCCGGCCACTCACCGAAGAAAACCCAACGAACCACCCCACACATTTTTCCTCACTAACCCTCTCGATTTTTCCATACTCTCAGACACCCTTGAAAATCCAAAAAAGTTTGGAGAGATAAAGTCGTTTCCAAGGGAGAAGGAGAGTTGAATATAGGAATATAAAAGGTCTTTATGACTTTTCGTTTAAGGTAGTAACTTCCTTGTCAGAAATCGTACACCTTTCGAGCGAGAATAAATTCTATCATAATATCTTTTCATTTTTGCAACAAAAATAAAATTTCAGCATAAAATCTAAAATAAATTAAAAAAATCTGAATCCTTACAGCCTTTCTCGCCATTGGAGTTCTCTCTCTTCGAGCTTGGGCTCTTTGTTATCTGGTTGTTCATCCTTCTTCGATTTTCTCGTCTCCGCTATCAAGATTTCGCCAAATCCGCTGTGTATCACCTCATTTCCAACAGTTTCCACCACCTCACGACTATCACCATTGTCTTTCGTGTCGCCAAAACCTTCTTCAACCACCTCCCATGCATCACGAGAACCGAGAAGAGCTTTCATTTGGATGCTCCAATTCTTGTAGTTCGTCTTCGTTAATCGCGGTGGCGGTATTTGACCCATCATATTCGTCATCGGTTCTAATACAATTTGTTGAAATAAAAGTTCGCACTGATACTAATTTGTTAAAATAACACTCACTAAACTGATAAGGAGATGTCAAGAGGGGATTGACAAGGATACAAAGAATTCTAAAAACCCCTTTACAAATGAAAAGCAAAC
Source organism: Cucurbita pepo subsp. pepo (assembly GCF_057944985.1). Classification (NCBI taxonomy): domain Eukaryota; kingdom Viridiplantae; phylum Streptophyta; class Magnoliopsida; order Cucurbitales; family Cucurbitaceae; genus Cucurbita; species Cucurbita pepo. The sequence continues at coordinate 4,620,194 of NC_141817.1, forward strand.
GCCAGTGGAGTTGTATTAAATGATAATGAAAATGAAACAATGTTGAGACTTCATGCATTATTGTGTGTTGATGCATCGGGGGATACCCCTTCTCATTCACGATAGTACGGATGCATACGATACAAAACAAGGGAACAATTATTATATTTATCATAATGCTGTCGTAATTGTCGCTATTCCTAACGAGTGTCTGACATCAACAGCTACCAGAGAATTCTCTCCCAACTAGAAAGGCACCCAGGAGGTATGCGAACTGACTTGTTGGTCCATACTCGCACGTGGGGACAGTGTGTAGGAAAATTAAGTACACATCCAATTGTTTGTTAAGGTAGCTGCCGTACGAAAATAGACTGTGTGGACTGTGTATAGGAAAATTAGGTACACATCCAATTATCTGTTAGGGTAGCTACCGTAGCAAAATAGACTGGTACGATTGGTCTCATTCATGATTGTATGTGTTTGCATTTAACCTTAATAGTGGGGTCGTTTAGTGAGTATTTCTTAAAATATTCCAGCCATCCCGGTACAACTAATGATGACATTGTAATTTAAGGTCATGACACATGCATATAGTAGTCGCATTTATTTTCTTAGACTTAGGTTAGAATAAGATAATTTTAATTTAAATGTTTATTTATTTGATTTAGTTTACGGTTATGTCGTTTTAAAGAAGTTTTCGAACATGTAAGTGCATGACTATGTTTTAACATGAAATTTATGTCCAATGAAGAAGTTTAAACGCTTATTTCCACATACAAATGATTACGCTATGATGATGGTAGAAACTCTAGATAAGTACAAATCTAGGGTCGTTACACATCGTCCCCGTTCGTGATGCATAATGTATTCCACGTGTCCATGCTTCGCAAGTACTTGACTCACCTGAAACACATTATAGATTATAAACCTTCTCATCTCTCAACCCCTTGACCAAGGCCCCTCATTTTCTTCATCACAGCTCATTTCTCTCTCTACTTCTCCATCTCCTTCTCCCTACCATCCTTCACCAATTTGGAAACTAAGAAGAAAGAAGGAACTTAACAAAGCTCTTGATCAAAGCTACACCACCTTTGGCTTTTGAGTCCACACACTAGCGATGCCCACGACCTAAACTGCTTCAGCCACACTACAATTGCCATACCAGCCCTACGATCTACGCAATCCGACGTAGATGCACCTCAAATCCAGTAGCTACTCATTGCCAGTAATCGAAACCAACCCGACCCATAATCCCATGTTGTGGGTCAAACATAGGTTGAATTGAACTTCAATGAGAAGATTAAGACTTATACCAACGTTGACTTAGACCAATCAACTAAGTGGTTTTACTATTGGATGTCCATGGGCTTGGTTTAATGATTTGTATGTTGTATGAATGACATGTACATTGTGGCCCTTGTACGTATCATATTTTTATGATGTTATGTTATGTTATGTATGATTATGCTATGTTATGAAATTACGTTATGTATGATGTTATGTTATGTTATGTACTTCCAAATGTTACACCATGTGTAATATGTTAACATGTTCACATCATGCCTATCGTGCCTATGAGACATTGATAAATCATGTGTGTTAACCATTAAAGATATGAACAGTATATATATGCATGTCTCATAGGAATGCTATGTCATGAAAAAAAAAAAAAAGAGAGATATGAGTGACACTTTAAGTATGTACCATGATTTGAAACTATGAAATCTCATGCATTTTGTATGCTCTGTGCATCAAGATGCTTCATTCATTATGATTAGTTCACCATGATATTATATGTGCTCCTTTCCCTCTATGGCTTCCAGCAGCGTGAATATGCGTTAACCCGTAGTTAGGCCCAGAGGTACATATACGAGCCTGTTGGTGGGTCCATGTGCACATACGTGAGCCGTGTGTAGAGAATACTATACATTCGATCTTGTCTTGATTAGAAAGTTGAGACTAAGGAAAAATTTTATTAAAAGTTCGGTCTTACCATGATTGCATTTCCCAACTCCAGCGTTGGAGATAATTACTGAGTATTAAATACAAAAGCCACGTGTTACTTATTTTTCAGGTATAGTTACGACACCAATATACGAATTATTGTGTATCTGTGGAGGCCATGGATACAGTCATGGTTGTCACATTTGGGTTTAATGGTGTAGCCCTTAAGTTGGATTAGGGCGTTAACATTATTTTGAAATTATTGTTATTTCGATTTCGCGGTTTATTAACATCATTGTTGTTTCAAATGAATTTTTATAAACATTTAATTCTATAACAATGTTTTAATAAATCATTGTAAAAGATTTCCGCAACTTGTAGTCAAGACATGCATGTAGTAGCAACCTTATATACGTGGATTTTAACATTATATTAAATGTTTGTTCATGAAATATTATTGGATTTTATTATAATATTTTACCGATTTTATTAAGAAGTATATTGAAAAATGACAATTATCTACTAAAAAGTCTTCAAAACGAATTTCTCACAAGAATCATCACAAAACTAAATGGAACATTTCACGATGATAGAAATTAAAATAGAACACGGGTATGGGAAGACTTCCCGTGAGTCCAAAAAACGTTTCAATTTGATTTTTTTTTTTTTTTAAAGAAAATTTGATATTATTTACAATTAACTTCTCATTAGAAATATTTTGATTTTTCAACCTTGAACAAAACTTCTTAAATATTTTTCTTTAATATTATATATTTCATTTAAGTTATTCTATTTTTAACATACACAGTTGAGTTTCATAATTTATCGAAATTAATTTTATTTTATTTGTTATGACATTAATTATTTTAGATTTATTATATGGAGGTACCCTTTCATATGACTTCTTTTATATATATATAAAAGTTGATCGTATAATTCATTTATTTAAAGGCATATATCTCATTCAACAAAATTAGACTTGTATTAAGTTTTAAACCATACCTAAGGTTGATCGAGATTCTAAACATTCATAACATAATATAAAAAAGATAGAAAATTAGAAAGATACATAGTCTTTGATAAGAAGCAAGAAGTCTAGCTGGGGACGTCAAAGAAGTTGATAAGGTTGTTCTTGTTGTTGAGATCAGTGAACACAAGGGTGCCATAGGTTCGGCTACTAGTCCCCTCAAGAGCTGTCAATCGAAGGTTATAGTTGGTCCCCGCCACAATTTGCATTTCTCCACTAATCACTTTTTGGAAGTGAAGTTGAGTTTTTGCCTGTTTATTGTGTTCATTCACTGCGAACTCATCTAAGCTTTGAATCTGTGGCTCATCTATATTTTTTATTGGTTTGTAGCTGCCAGCCAAATCTAAACGTTGGGTTGTCGCTTCGAGCAACGGTAGCGATACTACGAAGAAGAGAAGGGAAGCCACGAAGAAAAGAGTCTTAGCCATGGTGATAGAGTTTGAGGATGATGAAGAGTTTTGATGGTTTGTCTAAGGAGAAGGTTGGTGGGTATTTATTGAAACGGATAAATGCATGAATGGAGAGGAGATTACAATTTTTTTAAAATAGTTAATTCATATTCTTTTTATAGGCTTACTAATAAAGTTTAATTCAATAACGTCATAGTTAGAACCATATAAAAAATAAAAAATAAAAGAGTCATTTATGGTCCTTAAATCCAATAAAAAAATAAAAGAGTCATTTATGGTCCTTAAATCCAACCAACTATAACCTTAGTTAACATAGTTACTACCATAAATAAATAAATAAATAAACAAAAAATCAATTATAGTCCTTAAACAATTAAAGCAAAACAAACTCTTTTAATTTTAGGTTGGAATAAATTAGAAAGTTGAACTAAATCCAATAGGATTATAACAATTTTGAAAGAAAAAATAATAAAATATAAAATATAGCAATCTTATCCCAGCTGCTCTTAGTGACCTCTCGTGTTGTCAACTTCTCCCTACCAAAAGATATATACTGGGAGTCGTTGTTACTCTCTTGCTTGCATATATAACGTGTCTTTCAAATTCTCTCTTTCAAAAATCTCTCTGCCCTCGTTTTCTAAAACCTTCTTCTTAAACCGAGTCCAGAGGCTCGAGCATACGTCGCTTGGCCGTAGGTGACATAAGAACGAATTAACTTAGCTCATTTGTCGTTAGTAAGTGAGTGTCCCACACATGCAAGTTGGGCACTCGCAAGTCCGTTGCTATCAAGAGTGCGATTGTGACAAGTGTCTCCCAACTATCTCTCTCCTCAACGAACTCATCACCAAATTGAGAATGTATGGATGGTTATTGGAACAAACAAAAAATCTAATTTACCGGAGATGATGCAGATTTAGGTATAAAGATTTTGCTTTGTTATTATGAAAAGTCATATTTGAGATCTCTTTTTTCTTTATCGTCTAACAATATCTCATTTTCTCAATGATTTACAAAGAGAGATTTTGATTTGTTACTTTATGCAATCAATTGTTTTACAACATAATCAAATCTTGTCCTGAATCAATAGGATTTTAGTTAGCATCATATTAGTTGAAGTAAATGGTAACAAAATTAAAATAAAATAATTAAAAAAAAAAAAAAAGAAATACAATGAAATTTGTAAATAAAATGAATTAATTATAATAATAATAATAATAAAGCTTGAGGAAGAGGAAAATTTTTAATTTAAGAGTAAATACAGAAAGTAAAAATGAATTAAAAGATAAAATAGAGGAAATATCAGATCAAGAAATTCTATCAAATTTTTTCATATAACATACTAATATCCTTAAAAAAAAAAAAAAAAAAAAAACATTAATAATGGAGAATGAGATCATGAATGAAAAAAGAATTATATATATAACATTTAAGACTCTATTCATAAAGTCTTTAATGCGCACATGAAGTCTAACACATGGACCAATGTAAAATTTAGAGAATTGAAATTGAAATTTATGTCATGGTTCATATATGTTTACTTCGATACAAAGGACAAAATCGAACTTTTCTTCTCAAGGATAAATTGGTGACACCAACCTACGCTAATCAGGTAAGTGACCTTACTATCGATATAGTTATATTTGATGTTGACACGTGCCCTATGGTTCTGCACGTGTCATATATATTGATATGTGTAATTGTTTATGAATCGATATAATTATGATATGATATGTATATGTTATGATATGTAAATGGTATGACGCATTCGACGATACGTTTGAGATAGTATTCGAGAAGGATGCGATAAACGTAATGTAACGATATGATTAAGATATGTTCCTGAAACGATATGATTAGATTATGTATAGAAAATGATATGATTATGATAGGTTGATAAGACGATATGTTTAGGATACATCATAAAATGATATGGCTAGGATACGTTTAGGAAACGATATGACTAAGATATGTATAAGAACAATGAAACTACGACAAGTTTAGGAAACGATATGGCTACGATATACATATGGAACGAAATGACTATGAAATGTTTACGAAATGATACGACTATGATATGATATGAGAATGATATGATATATGTTATGGTACAATATGCTTGATGATTAATATATTTGTGATATGATATGTTGAAGGCATGCGTGTGATATGTTATATGACTGTTATGATATATGATATGATATGATATATGCATGATGTGGACTGTTATGTCTGAAAGCATGAAAACGTTATGATATGGTATATGTGTCACATGATTGATATGATATGATTGACATGCAAAATGATGAGCTAGCATGAAATACAATCCCCGCGTACACATGAAAGACATGATCCACGATATGAGAAATGATATGATATGAAGGAAAACGCCAGCGGGGTTGTATTAAAATATAATGAAAATGAAACAATGTTGAGACTTCATGCATTATTGTGTGTTGATGCATTGGAGGATACCCCTTCTCATTCACGATAGTACGGACGCGTACGCTACAAAACAAGGGAACAATTAATATATTTATCATAATGCTGTCGTAATTGTCGCTATTCCTAACGAGTGTCTGACATCAACAGCTACCAGAGAATTCTCTCCCGACTAGAAAGGGGCCCAGGAGGTATGCGAACTGACTTGTTGCTCCATACTCGCACGTGGGGACAGTGTGTAGGAAAATTAAGTACACATCCAATTGTTTGTTAAGGTAGCTGCCGTAGGAAAATAGATTGTGTGGACTGTGTATAGGAAAATTAAGTACACATCCAATTATCTGTTAGGATAGCTACCGTAGCAAAATAGACTGGTACGATTGGTCCCATTCATGATTGTATGTGTTTGCATTTAACCTTAATAGTGGGGTCGTTTAGTGAGTATTTCTTAAAATACTCAAGCCACGTGCTACTTCTATCTCAAGTAAAGGCAAGACATCTATGTACGACTAACAACGACATCGTAATTCGAGACCATGACACATACATAGGGTATTTGCATTTATTTTCTTAGAATTAGGTTAGAATAGGATGTTTTTAATTTAAATGTTTATTTATTTCATTTAGTTTAATGTTATGTCATTTTAAAGATGTTTTTTCAAACATGTAAGTTCATGGCTGTGTTTTAACGTGAAATTTATGTCTTATGAAGAAGCTTAAACATTTATTTCCGCATAGAAATTATTACGCTATGATGACAGTAGCAACTCTAGATAAGTAGAAATCTAGGGTTGTTATACATCGTCCCTCTTCGTGATTCATAATGTATTACACGTGTCCATGCTTCGCAAGTACTTGACCGACCCGACACACATTACAGATTAGTAAGTAAGAAAGTGAGTATGAAGTCAGCTTTGAAAACCGAACAAATCTCTAGATCAAAACTTTGGAAACCTAGCCATCCAAACCTTGGTTGTTGAGTCCACACTAGTGATGCTAGCGGCCTAGACTTCTCCCGCCACACTGCAATTGCCAAACCAACCCAACGATCAATGCAATCCAGCCTTGATGTACCTCCAACCTAGTAGCTACCCATCCTCTGTAAACTAAACTGACCTAACCCATAATCTGATGTTGTGGGCCAAATATAGGTTGAATTGAACTTCAACAAGCAGATTAAGACTTGTACAAACAATAATTAACAACTTTGACTTAGACCAACCAAGTAAGTGGCTTTATTGTTCGACGCCTATAGACTTGGTTTGATGATTTGTATGCTGTATGAAAAACATGTACATTGTGGCCCTGGTACGTGTCATATTTTTATGATGTTATGTTATGTATGATTATGCTATGTTATGAAATTACGATATGATATGAATGTTATATGATGTATGTACTTCCAAATGTTACACCATGTGTATTATGTTAACATGTTCACATCATGCCTATGAGACATGGATAAATCATGTGTGTTAACCATTAAAGATATGTCTAGTATATATATGCATGTCTCAACGATATCTCATGCATTTTGTATGTCATGTGAATCAGAATACTTCATTCATTATGATTAGTACGGATGCGTACACCATGATACTATACGTGTTCCTTTCCCTCTGTGGCTTCCAACAGCGTGAATGTGCGCTAACCCGTAGTTAGGCCCAGAGATACATAAACGAGCCTGTTGGTGGGTCCATGTGCACATACCTGGGCCGTGTGTAGAGAAGTACTATACATTCAACCTTGTCTTAATTAGAAAGTTGAGACTAAGGAAAACTTTTATGAAAAGATAGGTAGGACCAGGATTGCATTTCCCAACTCCAACACTGGGGATAATTACTGAGTATTGGATAATTACTAAGTATTAGACACTCATATACGAAGTATTGTATCATTTTCAGGTAAAGTTAAGACACTCATATACGAAGTATTGTATCTTTGTGGAAGCCATGGATACAAAGTCACGACAGTAACATTTTGGCTTAATGTTGTAGCCCTTAAGTTGGATTAGGACGTTAACATTATTTGAAAACTTTTGTTATTTCGATTTCGCTGTTATTATCATCATTGTTGTTTCAAATGAATTTTTATAAACATTTAATTCTATGACAATGTTTTAATAAATCGTTGTAAAGGATTTTCGCACTTGGTAGTCAAGATATGCATGTAGTAGTTGTTGGGTTTTATATCCTAAAACTCATAGTTTGTAAACAAAAACATATTCTATTTTCAATAAAGTTATTATTGTTGTTTATTCAATAAAGATTGTTATTGAAAAAGTAAACTTTACGATCATTAATCTAAATCCAATAAACTAAGAACACTCTGGCTATAGTATGATTACTTGAACTATATGTAGAGACATAAGAGTGGATCAAGTTCAAGTATATAGTCAAAATGATCTATAGTATAAGGATAAGGCTGAGTACCTTATTCTGGGAACACTATGGATGCGGCCCACTTTTGTACATGATATAAACAACGCGATCACTAAATTGTACACATGGAGACATGTGAGGGCGTCCTATGCAATGAGTATTGCATAAGATCAGACCATGAAGAAAACCACTCTCACTTTATAATGTCGTTTACTGTTGAGACTGATTTTCTTTTCATTCGATGACCTAGGTAACTCGATCTTAATCCTGGGCTAACCATGAACTCCTGTTTATTCGGAATTATCCTTAGATTTGCATGGGTGAGAATGGCTCTAGTTCGCCGACTCAATAGGCCTCCCATTTCAGGGGTAAGACTGGGTGAATGGCTGGGGACGTGGGGTGCAAGATGGAATTCACTCCTACCCACTTTTAGGGATAGAAGAGAGATAGTTTCCTTAAGCACTGACTCCAGGTCTTGAACAAGGGCCCCACCCTCTCATTGGCCTGAGACGGATTCGGTTTACTGGTTGGACCACAAACCAATTGTTCATTAGAGGATCAGTGAGACATAAGGAACAAGAAATAACTTTAGGGGTAAAACGGTAAATTGACCCAGCTCTAGTTACAAACAACCTGTGAAGGATCGACTTACTAATCATGGTTATATGAAATGGACAGAAATATATCTATAGTGAGGGGAGTGCAACTACTAGGCTACAGTGGAGTGTCTGTTAGTTTATTTAATCTTGTATTAACCGTAATTCATTTTATTTACTGTTTGTATTTCAAATTATGTCTGTTAAGGGTAGCTATTAGCGGTTAAGGGTAGTTATTAGCGGTTAGTGTGGCTATTCTATCTATATATGTACTGTGTAACAAGTTGAATAATGAGTCAGTTGGTTTTTGCTTGTTGTCTCTGTCTGTTGTCTCTGTGTATTGTCTCTCTTAGTTGTATGAGTGTTTTCTAACAATTGGTATCAGAGCTTGGTTACATGCCAAAGATCATGCCGAGAAATAATAACAACACTGGAGAGAGAGGAGAGTCGTCGAAGTCTGCAACAAAGGAAGGTCTGGTAAAACTCCAATACCCGACGTTATCGAGAACCAACTACGCAGCATGGGCTATGAAGATGAAGGTCTATTTGCGTGCTCAAAGGGTGTGGGACGCAATCGAATCAACTGAGCCTCTGGATAGTCTTGATGAAAGGAAGGATCAAATGGCCTTAGCAGCTATCTATCAAGCAATCCCTGAGGAGATGTTGTTTTTGTTAGCAGAAAAAGAGACAGCAAAGGAAGCATGGCAGACACTAAAAACTATTCATCTCGGTGCTGAACGTGTAAAGGAGGCAAAGATCCAAACTCTGAAGATTGAGTTTGAAATTATGAATATGAAGGAGTCCGAGACTATTGATAATTATGCAGCAAGGTTGACAGAAGTCGTTAATAAAATACGTACTTTTGGAGACAAGTTTGAAGAGGCATACTTGGTGAAAAAATTCCTCCGCTCAGTACCTCCTAAGTTTCTTCATATCGCATCGGCAATAGAGCAATTTGCCGATTTAAAGGTGATGACCATGGAGGAAGTCATCGGCCGTCTTAAAGCATATGAGGAACGGATCTGTAGCAACAAAGAGAATGTTGAGCATGTCTTATTGACTCAAGGAGAATGGAAAGAGAAAAAACGTAGTGACAATGGAGGCCATAGCTGAGGGCGAGGTCGCAGTGGTCGCTGGAGAGGGAGAGGCCATGGTCGTGGAAACGACTCGTTTCATCCAGGGAAGAAGGCTGACAAGAGCAAGGTAAGATGCTACAATTGTCAAGGCCTAGGCCACTATGCCTCAGAATGTCGGAAGGTGAAGTGTTATAATTGCCAAAAGATTGGCCATTATGCATCCGACTGTAGATCGAAGAAAAGGGAGGACCATTATGCATCCGACTGTAGATCGAAGAAATGGGAGGATCAGGCGCACTTGGCTGAGACGCAAAGTGATGAGGATGAGCCAGCCTTACTTACAGCACAAGTTTGTGAAGTCCGAACTCTCGGTTCACCAGAGTTGACGGAAATGGCTCTTTATGAAGAGAAGATTGTCCCGGAAGAAATTGAGAAGAAAAACAACATTTGGTTCCTAGATACGGGAGCCAGTAATCACATGACTGGTTGTCGAAGTTGGTTCTCGGAATTGAACGAGTCAGTGACCGGCACGGTGAAGTTCGGAGATGGATCACTTGTAGAGATAAAAGGACGTGGAGATGTGAAGATTGAATCAGAGAAAAAACAGAGAAGCGAGAATAGAAGAAGAGCGATGGCGAGAAAATCGTTGGCGGTGTGAAGTTTGAATCCGAGGAAAAGAGTGATGGCGTTGTGGCGGAGGTTCAGAATGTGGCAACGGAGGTAGCGAAAGCAAAGGAGATAAAAGAGAAGGACTGTGATGGCGAGAAGAAGGAGAAGGAGGACGGAAACAATGGCTGTGCTATTGGAAAACAGGTCGCCGGAGAAACGAAAGCAGAGAAGGAGAAGGAGGCCATTGTTTTCGGCAGTGCAGTTGAAGTGGCACAGGTAATTAAACCTGTTGAGGAAAAGCCATTGGCCGGACAAGTAGAACAGGTAATTAAAACTGTCGATGAAAAGCAGTTGCCCATTGAAAGGAAGACAGAGAAGAGGAAGGCGGAGATAATGGCGACAACTTTCATCCTGTGAAGCGGAGTATATTGTGGCGACGTCAGCTGCTTGTCAAGGAATATGGTTAGGACGTTTACTGAAAGAATTGGTTTGAAGAATGTAAGAATGTGAAGATCGAAATACAAGATTAAGGGGATGATTTGTTAGTTTATTTAATCTTGTATTAACCGTAATTCATTTTATTTACTGTTTGCATTTCAAATTATGTCGGTTAAGGGTAGTTATTAGCGGTTAAGGGTAGTTATTAGCGGTTAGTGTGGCTATTCTATCTATATATGTACTGTGTAACAAGTTGAATAATGAGTAAGTTGGTTTTTGCTTGTTGTCTCTGTCTGTTGTCTCTGTGTATTGTCTCTCTTAGTTGTATGAGTGTTTTCTAACAGTGTCCTAGTAATTAACGAATGGTGGTTAACAAGGTTAATGAGTTTAACCGGTTAATCTTGGATCGTTGCAGCCCATGATCTATAGGTCCATTAGGTTCCTCTACTAACTCATATCGGACTAAACCAAAGAACAGTGTGACGAGTGAGTTGGAAGTGTTCGAATTCAAATTAGGGAATATGCGCTACATATATACGATATATTTAACCGCATTTTTGTTTTATTTACGAATTAAACAAAAAGAGAGAATCTGAGATATTTAAATAAGATTTAAATATCTTAATAATTATGTGTCGAAATTGATTGGCATTGGCATTTGAATTAATATTAAATATTAATTAAATAGTTTAATTAATCATTTAATGTTACCTTAATTTGAAATTCATTATTCAAATTAATTGTTGAATTAAAATGAAGAAAGTCAAAATGTTGACTTCATTTAATGGAAAAATCCATGTTAGTGGAATTTTGAGGTGTCAAAATTTGGTTTAGCCAAACTTCATGCTTGCCAAATTGTAACGACCCGGGAAAGAAAGAAAAATATATATAATAAAAAAATAAATAAAGGAAAACGAGAAAACGAAAAAAAAAAAAACTCAGTCGCCGGAAAACCCGCGAGTTTTTCGGCGACCGCCGAGTTTCGCGGAACCCACGCGAAACGACGGTCACAGCACGTCCACCCTCAGTGCACGACACCCAGCATCTTCAGAAGACCTGCAAAGGGAGAAAAGAGAGAAAATTTCGAGAGAGAGAGAGATTTCGGACAAACGTCGGTGAGTGTCCAGTTTCTCCGACGAGCCCTCAAACCACCCTCAAACCGACACCAAACGACCTGTTACCACCATAAGAGGGATCCCTAACGAAAGCACAATAACTCAGCGTGCGTTTTGTGTTATTTCATAAGCGTCGTCGTCGGTAACCGAGGTCGGAAAATTAGGTTTCTTAATCGATTCTTAGATCTGTGACTTTTAGGAGCTTTTAGGCCGCAAAACTCCCAGAAAGGAAAGAAGGACGACGAACAAAGAGGAAAAGGGAAGGAAGAGGACCGAAATCGGCAAAGGAAACGCCGCGGGAAGGAGAGAGAAAGCTCGCCGGAAAATCGGCCGAAGTCGGGTAAGGAAGACGAGATCCACGGATCCGGGTCAACCCGAACCCAGAACTCGGGAGAGCCAGCCCGTTCCTCCCTTGGCCTCTGCCTTCGGCCCAGCCCAACTACAGCGGCCCAAACCTCAAACCGGCCCAGAAGCTACGGTTCAGTTGAAGCAACCCAGATTAGACCCACGGTCCAATTGAGCCGGCCTGCAAACCAAACACTTGCGGCCCAGCCCAGTAAGCCGAGGCCCAACGATTAGTCTTGGCCCAGTAGCCTTCCACAGCCCGCGACCCGAACCACGATCCGAATCGGACTGCGACCCGCGCTTCGACCCGACACTACCGCCCGACGTGGCTTTCTCTACTGCTGCCACGTGTCACACAGCGGTGCAGGCAGTCCCTCAGCTCGGCTCGGTGCAAACGGCTCGGGCTCCCTCCGGTGACGCTCCGATGGCTCCTCCGGTGGCTCCAGCGGCTGTTCGGCTCAGCTCACCTGTTTTCAGCCCGGTTTCCACTGTTTCAACCCTCTCGGATCTATTTTCTGCCCCGATTAAGGTATCTGAGGCCGTTTTAGAGCCGTATTTCACATTTATTAAATTATAGGTAAATTAATTGTGAAATACTAACGAAAAGTGGTGAACGGTGTGATAGGAAACAAACCCCGGCGACGTAGGAAGCAGCTCTCATGGAACGGGAGCTTACGTTTAGCTATTTAGGGAGTACTTCAGCCAAGGCCAACCAAGTAAGTGGCCTTACTATAGGATAGGCTAAATAATTGTATGAGTTATGATGATGTGTGGATTATGATGCTTGATGATATGTGCGGTATATACATATTTTGTTGAGTGACGCTTGATATGTTTGACGCACGTTGTGGCATTATGATGAGCATGATGATTGCATGATTTTTACCTTAATATGATGATGTTTTCCATATTGAGCATGCTAGATGATGATGAGTGCCATATTGCATCATGTCGTTAGATCGACGTAGGACACAACCCTAAGAGCATGAAAATGATATTAATATAAATATCCACGAGTATGAGTTACCTAAAGTAACAAAGAGATGAGACTAGAGGGTTGTGTCAGAAGAGACATTACGATGGATTTAGAGGGACCTCATGCATTTTGTATGTTCATAAGCATAGGGCTACTTCCCCTAGAGATGATGAGTGCGGACGCGCACCTTATGATGAGCGCGAATGCGCACAGGTGCGAAAGCACACAGATGAGGGTGTTCATGAGGCGCATGACACTATGGGGTTCCGCTGACCTCCGGACGTCGCTACAGATTAGCTTGACCAGAGGGTCCAGGGGGTGTGCGAGCGCCCTGGGGACTCACACTCGCACGTGTGAGTCGTGTGTAGGGAAGTACTACACATCCAATTTGTCTGAGACTGGAGGCCACCCCTAAGATGATTAGAGATAGGTCCCTAAATCATGATTGCATGTGTTTGCATTTGCATGGCCCCTATAGCAGGGCCACTTACTGAGTATTCTTTGAAATACTCAGGCCGTGTGCCACCTCATTTTTCAGGTAAAGGCAAGGCGCACTTGTACGGAGGACGGCGGCATCGCGAGCAGAGACTGTGGCACGTGCATAGGGTAGATTCATATTTGAATTTCTAGTCTTAAGTTAGAATAGGTTGTTTTGCATTTCATTGTTTTAAATTATTTTGTATTTGTTTTTGTTTTCTCTAAATTTCAGTATTTCATGCTTAAACACGTAAGACCATGGCTGTGTTTTCCAGAGAAGAAGTTGTTTTAGAAGTTTACGTTATCAACTGTGTTCATGTAAGAGTTATATTTCCGCATTATAGATGAGCATGAGACGTTAGTAGCGACTCTGAGTATGTGGAAATTTAGGGTCGTTACACAAATAAACCCCACAAGTTTGAGTGGAATTTTGAGTGCCAAAATTTGGTTAACTCAAACATAATCCCAAACATTTGAGTGGAATTTTGAGTGTCAAAATTTTGGTGATCTCAAATTTGCATGAACATGCAAACATGACTCTATAAATAGAGTGATCATGGTACTTGAAAGGTCTTCCTTGGTGAAAAACCTTGAAAAAACCTCTCACAAACACTCTCCTCATATATACAAAATCCCTCCCAAGTTTAGTCACTCACCGGATTCCACAATCCCGTTCTAAGGCTTGAGGATAGTGGAGAAGACACTAGTGGTGGTTCGAAACCAGTACGTGAGGAAAAAGAAATTTGAACTACAAAAGGTTAGTATTCAAACTCATTAAATTTTAATACTTATGAACATGCTAGTTATTTATAATTGATGTTCTAAAACTGACTAAGATCCAAATTGCTTCCGCATGTGTTATATTAACACCATCAATAGCAACCTTATTTACGTGAGTTGTAACATTATATTAAATGTTTGCTCATGAAATATTATTGGCTTTTATTAGAATATTTTACCACTTTTATTATAAAGTATATTGAAAAATGACAATTATCTACTAAAAAGTCTTTAAAACGAATTTCTCACTACAATCATCACAAAAATAAATGGAACATTTTCCAGTGATAGAAATTAAAATAGGATCAGGGTGTGGGAAGACTTCCCTAACCCTATCTCGTTTTGTAAACATCTCTAAGTGAGTCCAAAAAATGACTCAAGTTGATTTTTTTTTTTATAGAAAATGTGATATTATTAGAAATATTTTGTTTTTTTTTTATGGGCTTAGAAGAAACTTCTTAAATTTATGTAAGGCATGTTTTGATCATTTAATGTACATTTTATTTAAGTTATTCTATTTTAACATACAACTTGGTTCATAATTTACCTTAAAATTATGAAATTAATTTTATTTGTAATGACCATTAATTATTTTAGATTTATTATATATATTACCCTCTCATATGACTAATTTTGTTGTTTTATTGATTTTTACACATATACTTCAATTATTTATCTTATTGAAAATCTAATAAATTATATTTCAAAAAATAATTTACTAAGACAATTTAATTCCAATTATTATATATATATATATATATAAAAGTTGATCGTATAACTTTTTTTTATTCAAAGACATATATCTTATTCAATAAAATTAGACTTGTATTAAATTTTAAACCATACATAACATAATATAAAAAAGATAGAAAATTAGAAAGACACGTCTTTAATAAGAAGCAAGAAGTCTAGTTGGGGACGTCAAAGAAGTTGATAAGGTTGTTCTTGTTGTTGAGGTCAGTATACACAAGGGTGCCATAGGTTCGGCTATTAGTCCCCTCAAGAGCTGTTAATCGAAGGTTATAGTTGGTCCCGGCCACAATTTGCATTTCTCCGCTAATCACTTTTTGAAACTGAAGTTGAGTTTTTGCTTGTTTATTGTGTTCATTCACTGCGAACTCACCTAAGCTCTGAATCTCTGGTTCATCTATATTTTTTATTGGTTTGTAGCTGCCAGCCAAATCTAAACGTTGGGTTGCCACCGCGAGCGACGATAGCGATAGGACGTAGAGGAGAAGGGAAGCCACGAAGAAAAGAGCCTTAGCCATGATAATAAAGTTTGAAGAGGATGAAAAATATTTGATGGTTTGTCTAAGGAAAAGGTTGGTGGGTATTTATAGGAATGGATAAATGCATGAATGGAGAGGAAATTAGCATTTTTTTAAAATAGTTAATTCATATTCTTTTTATAGTTAGAACATATAAAAAATAAAAAATAAAAGAATATTTATGTCCTACCTGGCATAAATCAAATAAGGTAATCCATTAAGGTAATAGTAGTTCCTACCGTAAATAAATAAAAAGTCAATTATGGTTCTTAAATCTACTAATTAAAAGCAAAACAAACTCTTTTAATTTAAATCTACCCGTTAAAGCAAAACAAACCCTTTTAATTTTAGTTTGAAATAAATTAAAAATTTGAACTAAATCCAATAGAATTATAACAACGGGAAAGAAAAAATAATAATAAATAAATAATAAAATATAGCAATGTTATCCGAGCTGCTACTCTCACCTATCTCCCAACTATCTCTCTCCTCAGGAATAGGGTTATGAATAGGGTTCATGAATATAGACCTAAGGAATCTAGACTGTTATGAGAAATAGGGTTCATGAATATAGACCTAAGGAATATAGGGTTCATGAAATTGTAAGTGTTTGCATTTAACCCTAATAGTGGAGTCACTTACTAAGTATTATATTTAAAATACTGAAGGCACGTGCTACTCTATTTTAGGTAAAAGAAAAACATCCATGTACGATTGACGATGACATCGCAACTCGAGACCATGACACATGCATATGGTAGTCACATTTATTTTTCTCAGATGTAGGCTATAATAGGATAATGTTTTAAATTTAATTGTTCATTTATTTTATTTAGTTCTTTGTTGTGTCGCTTTAAATACGCTTTCAAACAGGTAAGTCCATAACTTTGTTTTAAGATAAGATTTATGTCTTACGTGTATACAGTAGCGACCTTAGATGAAGCAGAAAATTTTAGATCGTTACAAATATTATACTTAAAATCTTTTAATTTTAATTTTAAAGAGTTTAAAATAGTAGAATTTTAAAATTATTCATTAAATGAATCACTCTTGTATGTTTATTCACCTTGTATTTAATAGTTAATTAAGATTTATTAAATTATAAATAAAAATTAGCTACATAAAAACTCTATTTAAAAATAATTTTATCTTGAAGTGTTTATGGAAAGAAATTTTTATTTAAACACTAATATTTATTGAAAGAAGACTTTTATTTAAACATTCACGGACTTTTATTTAAATACTAAAAATGAGAGTTGAATAAGTCAGACTTTCAATTAATAATTTGAAATAAACACAAAATGTGAGAAAGGATGGTAGTTTTATATCGGATTCTTGACCTATCCCAAGACAACACTTAGGATAAAATTAGATATCTAATATGATGGTTTACTTACAAAGAACTTATTAAAGTTTTTCATAATGTCGTTAACCAAATTAGTGATTACTTAATATTATGGAAATAAGAGTTATTATTGTATATATTGTATTCTAACATTGTACGTATCAAATTGGGTCCATGTAGATAAGCCATAACATGTAACAAAATACGTCAGTTATTTATATATATATATATAAAAAAGTATATTCTACGATCCAGATTGTTCCTATCTTGCGTGTTCGGTATTTGGAAGTGAGTTCTTTCGATCCACGTGGCTTTAGTTGTTAAGTTAAACGTTGGCTGTCTCCTCGAGTGGCTTGTTGAAAATTCCCATGAATAGCATGCGCTGGATGTTTAGATATTCCTACACAGTGTATAATGTTACAAAATCATTAATATCTCAATAGTCTAACTCCAAGAATTGTATGAGCATGTATATTTTAGGAAAAAGGATTGAGGTATTTTAAGAAGAGAGATATCTAGGTATTTTATAAAAAATGATTTAAGGTATTTTAGGAATAAATGATTGTGTTTGTTTTGCATCATACATTATACCATGGTTAAAAGCTATCGAGATCTGATGCATTTTTGTGTGTCATGTGCATCGGGATACTTTCCCTTTTATGATTGAGTATGAACACGCACATTACGACTGATGATTAATGACATTTATGTTTGCAATGATGTAATGCAGGCTCTTTCCCTCTATGGTGTCTAGCACAGCCCGTTAGCGAGTGCTAGCTCGATGACCAGGCCTAAGGGACGTGCGGGCTCACTTGGTTGACACATGCTCGCACATGGGGGCCATGTATAGAAAAGTACTACACATCCAACCTTACCCATACTCGAAAGCTATCTAAGGCCATGTTATGATGGTTTCAAATGATAAGTCCTTCGATCTTGCATGTGTTTGCATTTCCCAACCCCAATAGAGAGGTTACTTACTGAATATTTTTAAAATACTTGAGGCATGTGCTACACATACATTTCAGGCAAAGGTAAGACACCCTTATACGAATGACGGTGGCATTGTGATGAAGGCAATGAAACCAATTTTAAGGTAATTGCATTATGTCTTAGGTTAGAAGAGGACATTGAATTATTTTTTTCTTTTTGTTTCAAATGCTACACTATTCATTTTTTTGCTTTACCATTTGTCTTCAAGGTTTTACTTCAAACGATTAAATCCATGGTATCGTTTGAAATTATTTTAAATGAATGTTTTCATAATTAACCGTCATCTCATGTATGTATGTGGTAGCGATCTTATTATAGTAGAAAAATAGAGTCGTTACAGTTGATATTAGAGCTTCAGGCTTATAAATTCTATAGACTAGCTATAGGCTCAGGTTATTCTCATGGCTTTATAGTGAACGCCTCGTCACTGTCCAGCATGTCTTACGAAAGATAATAAATGATGTTTTATTATGTTTTGATTTACTATGCTTAGAATTGTACTACATGATGTATGGATGATTAATAACATATTTATATTTATCAAGATTTGTATAGATATTGAGAAATTGTATCATGAAAAGTATAGCCTACTTGTTCCGGTGAGGCACCAATCCATACTTCGTATTCCGTCGAAGTTAGTCATGTTCACTATTATTAGGTCTATGCTTAGGGTTTGTTCTGCACGTCCCTCAAATTCTTTTCCACTTGTACCAAAGTGTTTGGACCTATTAAGCATTCACCAAATTCATTTCGTAACTCTAATTCCTAACTTAAGTGAAATAAATATGTCAATATTATTTAGTTGTTTGGATCACATAATTCAAATGTTGTTTATCGTCGTGCAACTTGATAAAACACAATATATATATATATATATATATATATATATATATATATATATATATATATCTTTATTCTATATTTTTAAAATATCTGAATCATTTTCTAAAATATATAAATATCTTTATTCTCAAAATATCTAAATCTAATTGCTAAAATATATAGATAATGAGCTTATACAATTATTAGACTTGACTCTATTGAGATACGGATGATTTTACAACATTATACATGATGTAGGAGCATCTAAACATCCAGCACATGCTATTCATGGGAATTCTCAACAAGCTACTCAAGGAGACAACCAACATTTAAATTAACAACTAGAGCCACATGGAACTTATGATCGAGGAATATGAGGACTAATAGCTTGGTTGGACATATGTCGAGTTTTCTATGCTTCTCTTAACTTAAAGGTCAATGGATGCTTCTCGAAAGAACCCCCTTCCAAAGAACGAACGTGCAAGAAACACTCTGAACGGTAGAATATTTGAAGCATTTTTTTTAACAAAATGTTATACTAGAATAACTCTTATTTCTATAATATTTAGTTATCACTAATTTAGTCAACGACATTATTAACAACTTTAATGAGTCCTTCGTAAGTGTAAACCATCATATTAGATATCGTAGTTTTATCCGTGTTGTCTTACAATAGGTCAAGAATTTAAAAACCATCATATTAGATATCGTAGTTTTATCCGTGTTGTCTTACAATAGGTCAAGAATTTAAAATAAAACTAAAATCTTTTCAGTTTTTGATGTTGACCCTGATATTGATGCATGCAAACACTTTCGGCACCTTTGATAGAGACGATTCAAAAGTAGTTGTCATGCCTACGTGTATGTGATGTTGTGAATTAATAATATAGAAGGTAAGATATGTTGTTACTTTTTTTCACTCCCTATTTTGAAAATATGTTTTAGTGTTCGTTCAATAAATATCTCGAGACACAATCATTTTTATATATAGAGTTTTCTTATAATTAATTGTTATTTACAATTTATTAAATATTAATTGACTATTAATTACTATATTAACAAACATACCTAAAATAATCTTTATTTCTATAAAAAAAAAAAAAAAATTATAGTTTTAAAATTCTACCTTAACTCTTCAAAATTACTTCAATTTTCTAATTTATTCTAAATTAAAATGAGAAGAGTTTCTTATTAAATATAAATGGTCTATTTTATTTTATTTTATTTTATTTTATTTATTTATTTATTTATGGTAGAAACTCTTTCCTCTTTCGAACTATAAATAGAATGTGCATTTAATGGATAAATAACTTTTAAAAAAATTGTAATGTCCTCCCTTCATGCTTTTATCCATTCTTATAAATACCTATCAACCTTCTCCTTCAACAACTCATCAAATACTTTAAATTTCATCAACCATGGTTAAGTCTCTTTTTTTTATGGTTTCTCTTCTCCTCTACGTCTTATCGCTATCGTCGCTCGCAACGACAATCCAACGTTTAGATTTGGTTGGCAGTTACAAACCAATCGTAAACATAGCTGAACCACAGATTCAAAGTTTAGGTGAGTTTGCTGTGAATAAATAGAATAAACACTTTGTTTCTCTTAATTGGTCTAATTTGTCATCTTTCTCGCTTTCATTTTCTGCTACTTTGAGTGATGCTGTAATATTATGGAAGAACAAGAGGATGAACTTAAACTATTGAATGTACTGTTTCCTCCAATCAGAGGACCAAATTAAAGTTGTATTATTTCTTATTGAACCATTTCATTTTAAAACACTTCATTATTTAGTTATATCAATTATTTATTCATACCCTTAAATTTCAGGCATTTGGGGAGAAATTTGTCTATATGATTAGATTGATTAATTGGAGTTTAAATATGCTTAATCTAGACAAACACATTGAACTAAATTCGAAATGCATGCATGATTAAAGCGATAATACTGAGGAGTGGAAGCACATGGTGCCCCTAAAAAGCCTTCTATTTCCTTTTTTCCTTTTCTCCTTCTCATAGTTGTTACCCTCACTGTTCTAGTAAAAAGGCCGTTTGTGTAGGAGGATTATATATGCATTGTAACTTGCTACTGTGAAGGTGGAGACGTGTAAGTGATGTTTATTTAAATTTTCCATCTTTTTGGAGTTTGCTTCATTTATGGCCTTCAATGGTTGTTTTTTTTTGTAGATTGAAAAAAAAAAAAAAAAAAAAAACTTTCAATTTTCCCTCCAAAAAATTATAACTAAGTGAAGAATAAAAGTTAGAACATTGTGTGGAAGGTCAATATGGATTGAATCGTTAAACTAGTTTTCCAGATGTAGTGAAGGGGACAAAGGGATGGGAAGGATGTAGTGAAAGGGATGGGAAGAAAACTCAAGCCTAATCCTATGCCCTATTTTCTTTTGTTTTCTTTTGTCGAGCAGGTCTGAATTGATAGAAAATGTTAGAGGAACATACTTTCTTGAGTAAGTAAGTTCGTAACCGTGATTATCTTTTTCTGATTGTCAATTTTTTTTTTTTTTTTTTTATCTCAGAAACTTTGCAAATGATTGACATAGTTGTTACTAGCTGAGCTGTAGTTTATCTGCACTTCAATCGGGTGCTACAAAGAGATCTTAAGGTATACTAGTACCTATAAAGTATTAACATACCCAAGTTTGCAATTATAAGTCTCATTAATGGTTCTTGATTTTCTTGTTTTTTCAAATTCTCTTCTATTCTAGTGTTCCAATATGTTTCTTGCGAAGAGCAATGATGTCCGGCTTGGTACGATGGCTTCCATTTTTTACCTGATGGAATTTCTTTACTAGTTATTTCTTCTAATATTTTGAATTTCTGCACAGGGGACTTTAGACTTGCAAAACTACTCAATACAGAAACCTTGTTTCATCATCATCGGTAAGGATGCAATCTTTGTCTTGTCATAATTTCTCAGTAGAGATGATTTAAAGAAATTATGTGGGGATAATTTTACTGAATGGATCTTCTTCCCGCTTATGAGCAGGTTCCTTTTCCTTTTCTTTTTATGTTTCTCCTTTTACTCTTTGTTGATCATTATTGTTGTGTTGTTCTATAATTTAAAATGATGATACATGTGATGAATGATAAGTTAACATTAATGGTAATTCTGGAAATATCGAAGATGATGTTACTCGATATGATAGCGGTCCAGCGTGATGCATGGACGCTCTCTCCTTCTTTTCTCTAGTTTAATAGACACATTGATATACTTGGGTCAAGAACAACTGAATACCTTAAGCGCAATCTTTTCAATAACCACAGTAGCCATCAGGACTTTATCAAAGATACAAAGACAGCTATTAATAAGAAGTTATAATTTGTGCCTATGATTTCATATTTTCTCGTTGCCTTGCTAGTGGAGCATAAACTAAGAAAATACTTATTTTGCAGCTGAGGTTTTTAAACATGTAGACTATATTAAAGAAGAGAGAGGCCAACAGAAAGATGTCGGGTCAACTGCTGTCCTATTAGGGGATCGTTTCTTTGTTGCTAATGTTAAATACTTCAAAGTAGTTGCATCTAGAGCTGGTTCAGGTTGCCTATTATTTTTTTTCTATCAATAGATGATTCTGGGATAGAGGACTTGCACTTCAAAGTCCTGACATGATAACAACGATTCCAGACGTTGAAAATTATTGCAAGTACTGGAAAATATTTTATCTTGTATAACTTTATTTTAGGAAATGATGGGATACTATTATTGTAATGGAAATAGATTATGAATGGGTGCTATGATTATTTTATGTGTTTATTTAGTATTTGAATTAAATTTTATTAAAAAAAATATTATTAAAATTTTATTAAAAAAAATTTTATTAAAATTTTATTATGGTAACTATAATGATTATAAATGATTAATTAATTTTATTATAGCATTAATTTAAAGTTATATATAGCTTAAATAAAATGCCATAAAATGTTTTTATAGCAACGTATATAAGCTATAAATTTACTCTATTATAGCATCTATTATAGCTATAAACGTCATTCTATTATAGCATCTATTATAGCTATAAAAAAACGCTATAAAAAGTCTCAGACTTTTAATAACATAGACTATCACGACAAAAGTCTACGATAGCATTTTTTGTAAGCTATCGTATCTATTATTTGTTGTAGTGACAAATAAAATTAATTTCAAATCATGAATTCATGGTCTCTCAAAATAGAATAACTTCAATGAAATATACGATAAAAAAAACATTCATTAGATAATTATAATGAAAATGAAATATTAAAGAAAAATAAGAAAAAAAAAAGTTTCCTTTTACGCCCGTTAAAAAATCAAAATATTTATCATTAGAAGTTATTGTAAATACTAAACACTAGAAATACATCAATTAACATTCATATTTCATGCAAGGTAAATTACATCATATTCTATATTATAATAAACATAGAACTAAGTCAACAATGATGTAGTCAACTATAACACAGGCAATGGTGTCAAAATTCAATTATGAATTATATTTGATAATGACCATACAGTAACAACATACACAATCAACGAGATTTCCTTTTCTTATTTTATGCATGACACCTAATGGTGATGAGACATTAGCGATGGGACCGTGGAACATGTCAAGCCTACCTCGTAGGCTAGTCTACATAATCTATAACCTAAAGCTCTGATACCAACTATAACGACCCTAGATTTCTACTAACCTAAAGTCGTTACCGTTATCATAACCTATGCTCTTATGTGGAATTAAACATTTAAAACTTCATCGTAAAACACTATCATGGACTTACGTGTTCGAAAACGTCTTTAAAACAACATAACAAAAATAATAAATTAAATAAATAAACAATAAAAGTAAAAACACCTTATCCTAACCTAAAGTTTAAGAAATCAAATACTGCTATCTTATGCATGTGTCATGGTCTTGACTTGCAATGTCTTCGTCAGCCATACAGGGATGCCTTGTGTTTATCTAAAATAGAAGTAGCACACGGCTGGAATATTTTAAGAAATAGTCAGTCAGTGACCCCATTGGGGTCAAGGAATGCAAACACATGAACTCATGATTAGGGACCTATCATTAAACCGTAATAGGGGTGGCTTCCAGTCCGGACAAAATTGGATGTGTAGTACACACGTCCCACACATGTGTGTGGATCCTCCGGCGGTTCACCCCCCCCCCCCCCAGGACCCATCATAGTCGAGCTAGCTGTCCGTAGGACGTTCGAAGGTCAGCAGACCCTGAGTGTCATACAAGACATGATCATCATCATTATCATAGTATACGTGTCCGTACTCGTCATCATAAATGAGGAAGTATCCCGATGTATATGAACACACAAAATGCATAAGGTCCCTACCGTTTTCATCTTTAAATCATCTTTATGACATAACCCTATACACCGTTCACATATTACTGTAAGTAATGTGCATGCATTGGCCTTCATACGTTCATCATCATTAAAATTAACTTGGTTGTCTTTGAAAACTCATCGTCATAATGCATCATAACATTTAATACATGCACATCATCATATTAAATTATTTCATCATCATACGTCTCACATCATCTTGTTATCATGCATCATCATCATCATGTCAACATCACATCATCATGGAACATCATCATATAACATCATCACATCATCAATTAGCATCATCACGTCATCACATAGGGGACCATGCAAATGCAAACACATGCAATCATGATTAAGGGACCTATCTCTAATCATCATAGGACTTCCAGTCTCGAGCAAATTGGATGTGTAGTACTTCCCTACACACAATTCACATGTGCGAGTGTGAATCTCCAGGGCGCTCGCACACCCCCTAGACCCTCTGGTCAAGCTAATCTGTAGTGACGTTCGGAGGTCAGCGGAACCCCATAGCGTCATGCGCCTCATGAACACCCTCATCTGTGTGCATTGGCAATCGTGCGCATTCGCACTCATCATCATATTGTGCGCGTCCACACTCATCATCTCTAGGGAAAGTAACCTTATGCTTATGAACATACAATATGCATGAGGTCCCTCTAAATTCATCATAATGTCTCTTCTGACCTAACCCTCTGGTCTTATCTCTTTGTTACTCTAGGTAACACATACTCGTGGATATTTATATTAATACCATTTTCAAGCTCTTAGGGTTGTGTCCTATGTCGATTTAAAGACATGATGCAATATGACACTCATCATCATATAGCATGCTCAATATGGAAAACATCATCATATTAAGATAAACGTCACACAATCATCATACTCATCATACTGCCACTATTGGGGTTATATGCAAACACATACAATTTCATGAACCCTATATTCCTTAGGTCTATATTCATGAACCCTATTTCACATAGCAGTCTATATTCCTTAGATTGCTATCATAACCCTATCGTTCTATCAATCTATCATAATCCTATCATTTTCTATCCATACCCTAACCGTATCATTTTGTCAATCGATTGTGACCATATCGTTTCATATACGTAACTTAACCATATCATTATATTAATCATATCTTAACTATACATAACATTATTGTATCTTTTTATCAACCTATCATAACTATAGTCTTTTCTATGCATAACCTTATCGTATCGTTTTATGAACATATCGTAGTCTTATCGTTACATTACGTCTAGTGAATCCTTCTCATATCCTATTTCAAACGTATCATTGAACTCATCGTATCGTAAGTATGATCATACAATTCACATATCATAACATATGCATATCATATCATAATCATATCGATTCATAAACAATTCACACATACCAATATATATGACATGTGCTGAACTACAGAGCACGTGTCAACATCAAATATAACCATGCCGATAGTAAAGTCATATTCTCCATTATTATTGTTTTATAGAAGATATTGTTATGTTATACGAAAGAATTTGATAGAGTTTTTGACCATATTTCCTCTATTTTATCTTTTAATTTCCTTTTTACACTGTGTATTTACTCGGTTAAATTTAAAATTTTCCTTTTCCTCAACTTCCATTTTTTTCTTGTTAATCAATTTTAATTTCCAAGTCTCACTGTATTTTTCTTTTTTTAAACCTGTTACCCTGTACTAGAACTAATATAATGCTAACTAAAATCTGATAGATTGATGAATCAAGAAGAGATTTGATTTTATTGTAACACAATAGATGGTATAAAGTAAATGAGATCTAAAATATAATTATCATAATAACAATTCTTATTTCCAAATCTCATTATTTTTTTTTTCTAACTAAAATCTTATTGATTCATCAATGAAAAACATATTTGATTCTATTGTAACACAATAGATTGTATAAAGTATAGGAGATCCGAATATAACTCACCATAATAACAAACCAAAATCTCTCTTGGTAAATCATAAGAAAAGGAGATCTTGTAACATGATTAGGTAAAGAAAAAAGATATCTCAAATATGACTTTTCATAATAACAAAGAAAAATCTCAATAACTAAATCTGTATATCTTTCAGTAAATTTGTATTTTTTTTTTTTTTGTTAGAATAACCGATACATTCTTGGTGACTCAGTTTTTAGGAGAAAGATAGTTGGTAGACCAATGAGAAGTTAGTGAGAGCCGTTTGGATAAGATTGCTATATTTTTTTTAATTTATTATTATTTTTTTTTTATAGTTGTTATAATCCTATTGGATTTAGTTCATTTTCTAATTTATTCCAAATTAATTTAAAATTAAAAGAGTTTGTTTTGCTGGGTAGATTCAAGGAACCTAATTGACTTTTTAATTAATTATTTATTTATTTATTTATGATAATAACTACTGCTTCCAGGTAAGACCATAATAAATGACTCTTTTATTTTTTTTATATGGCACTAACTATAACTATTACGCCGTGGAATTAAACTTTATTAGTAAACCTATAAAAAGAATATGAATTAACTATTTTTAAAAAATTGTAATTTCCTCCCCATTCATGCATTTATCCATTCCTATAAATACCCACCGACCTTCTCCTTAAACAAACCATCAAATACTTTTCATCATCTTTAAACTTTACCACCATGACTAAGGCTCTTTTCTTCATGGCTTCTCTTCTCCTCTACGTCCTATCGCTATCGTCGCTTGCGGTGGCAACCCAACGTATAGATTTGGCAAGCAGCTACAAACCAATAAAAAACATAGATGACCCCGAGATTCAAAGCTTAGGTGAGTTCGCAGTGACTGGAACACAATAAACAAACAAAAACTCAACTCCAGTTCCAAAAAGTGATTAGTGGAGAAATGCAAATTGTGGCCGGGACAAACTATAAGCTTCGATTGACAGCTCTTGAGGGGACTGATAGCCGAACCTATGGCACCCTTGTGTTCACTGACCTCAACAACAAGAACAACCTTATCAACTTCTTTAACGTCCCCAACTAGACTTCTTGCTTCTTATCAAAGACTATGTGTCTTTCTAATTTTCTATCTTTTTTATATTATGTTATGAATGCTTGGAATCTTGATCAACCTTAGGTATGGTTAAAAACTTAATACAAGTATAATTTTCTTAAATAAGATATATGCCTTTGAATAAAAGATTTATAAGATCAACTTTTATTTATGTAAATAAAAAAATAAAAATCACATGAAAGGGTACATACATATAATAAATCTAAAATAATTAATGTCATCACAAATAAAATTAATTTTATAATTTTAAGTAAATGATGAGTTAAAATAGAATAACTTAAATAAAATAAATAATACAAAATTTAAATGATCAAAACATTCATTACCTAATTATAATGAAAATTAAATATTAAAGAAAAAAATTTAAGAAGTTTCCTTCTATGCCTAGTTTAAAAATCAAAATATTTCTAGTGAAAAGTTATTATAAATAATATCAAATTTTCTATAAAAAAAAAAAAAAAAAAAAAAAAAAAAAAAAAAAAATTGAGACTTTTGTACTCATAAATGTTTACAAGACCGGATAGGATTAGGGAAGTCTTCCCATACCCATGTCCTATTTTAATTTCTATCACCGCGAAATGTTCCATTTATTTTTCTGATGATTCTCGTGAGAAATTCGTTTTAAAGACTTTTTAGTAGATAATTGTCATTTTTCAATATACTTTCTAATAAAAACGGTAAAATAATAATCTAATAAAATCCAATAATATTTCATGACCAAACATTTAATATAATGTTACAACCCACGTAAATAAAGTTGCTACTACATGCATGTCTTAACTACCAAGTGCGGAAATCCTTTACAACGATTTATTAAAACATTGTCATAGAATTAAATGTTTATAAAAATTCATTTGAAACAACAATGATGTTAATAAACAGCGAAATCAAAATAACAAAAGTTTTAAAATAATGTTAACGTCCTAATCCAACTTAAGCGCTACAACATTAAACCCAAATGTGACTGCCGTGACTTTGTATCCATGGCCTCAACAAAGACACAATAATTCATATATGAGTGTCTTAACTTTACCTGAAAAATAAGTAATACGTGGCTTGAGTATTTAGCACTCAATAATTATCCCCAGTGTAGTTGGGAAATGCAATCATGGTAAGACCTATCTTTTCATAAAATTTTTCTTTAGTCTCAACTTTCTAATCAAGACAAGGTTGAATGTATAGTACTTCTCTACACACGGTCCACGTATGTGCACATGGACCCACCTATTGGGTTTTATGTCCTAAAACTCATAGTTTGTAAACAAAAACATTTTCTATTTTCAATAAAGTTATTATTGTTTTTTATTCAGTAAAGATTGTTATTGAATAAAGTGAACTTTACGATCATTAATCTAAATCCAATAAACTAAGAACACTCTAGCTATAGTATGATTACTTGAACTATATGTAGAGACATAAGAGTGGATCAAGTTCAAGTATATAGTCAAAATGATCTATAGTATAATGATAAGGCTGAGTACCTTATTCTAGGGACACTATGGATGCAGCCTACTTTTGTATATGATATAAACAATGTGATCACTAAATTGTACACGTGGAGACATGTGAGTGAGGGCGTCTTATGCAATGAGTATTGTATAAGATCAGACCATGAAGAAAACCACTCTCACTTTATAATGTCATTTACTGTTAAGACTGATTTTCTTTTCATTCGATGACCTAGGTAACTCGATCTTAATCCTGAGCTAAGCATGAACTCTTGTTTATTCGGAATTATCCTTAGATTTGAATGGGTGAGAGTGGCTCTAGTTCGCCGACTCAATAAACCTCCCATTTCAGGGGTAAGACTGGGTGAATGGCTGGGGACGTGGGGTGCAAGATGGAATTTACCCCTACCCACTTTTAGGGATAGAAGAAAGGTAGTTCCCTTAAGCACTGACTCCAGGTCTTGAACAAGGGGCCCCACCCTCTCATTGGCTTTAGAGGGATTCGGTTTACTGGTTGGACCACAAACCAATTGTTCATCAGAGGATCAGTGAGACATAAGGAACAAGAAGTAACTTTAAGGGTAAAACGGTAAATTGACCCAGCTCTAGTTACGAACAACCTGTGAAGGACCGACTTACTAATCATGGTTATATAAAATGGACAGAAATATATCTATAGTGAGGGGAGTGCAACTACTAGGCTATAGTGAAGTGTCCTAGTAGTTAACGAATGTTGGTTAACAAGGTTAATGAGTTTACCCGGTTAATCTTGGATCATTGGAGCCCATGATCTATAGGTCCATTAGGTCCCTCTGCTAGCTCATATCGGACTAAACCATAGAACAGTGTGACGAGTGAGTTCGAAGTGTTCGAATTCAAATTAGGGAATATGCGCTACATATACACGATATATTTAACCGCATTTTTGTTTTATTTACAAATTAAACAAAATGAGAGAATATGAGATATTTAAATAAGATTTAAATATCTTAATCAATTATGTGTCGGAATTGATTGGGCTTGGCATTTGAATTAATATTAAATATTAATTAAATAGTTTAATTAATCATTTAATGTTACTTTAATTTGAAATTCATTATTCAAATTAATTGTTGAATTAAGATGAAGAAAGTCAAAATGTTGACTTCATTTAATGGAAAAATCCATGTTAGTGGAATTTTGAGGTGTTAAAATTTGGTTTAACCAAACTTGCATGCCAAATAAACCTCACAAGTTTGAGTGGAATTTTGAGTGTCAAAATTTAGTTAACTCAAACATGCATGCTTGCCACATAATCCCAAACATAGTGGAATTTTAAGTGTCAAAATTTGGTGATCTCAAATTTGCATGAACATGCACAAACATGACTCTTTAAATAGAGTGATCAGGGTACATGGAAGGTCTTCTTCTTCTTGGTGAAAAACCTTGAGAAAAACCTCTCACAAACACTCTCTTCATATATACAAAATTCCTCCCAAGTTTAGTCACTCACCGGATTCCACAATCCCGTTCTAAGGCCGGAGGATAGTGGAGAAGACACTAGTGGTGGTTCGAAACCGGTTCGTGAGGAAAAAGAAGTTTGAACTACAAAAGGTTAGTATTCAAACTCATTAAGTTTTAATACTTATGAACATGCTAGTTATTTAGTATAATTGATGTTCTAAAAGTGCCTAAGATCCAAATTGCTTCCGCATGTGTTATATTAACACCATCACCACCAACAAGCTCGTATACGTACCTTTGGGCTTAACTACAGGTTAGCGCACATTCACGTTGTTGGAAGCCACAGAAGGAAAAGAACACGTATAATATCATGGTGTACGCATCTGTACTAATCATAATGAATGAAGTAGCCTGATGAACATGACATACAAAATGCATGAGATATAGTTAGAGACATGCATACATATACTAGACATATTTTTAATGGTTAAAACACAAGATTTATCAATGTCTCATAGGCATGAAGTGAACATGTTAACATAATACACATGGTGTAACATTTGGAAATACATACATCATATAACATTCATATCATAACGTAATTTCATAACATAGCATATTCATACATAACATAACATCATAAAAATATGACAGGTACAAGGGCCACAATGTAAATATTTTTCATATAACATACAAATCATCAAACCAAGTCTATATGCGTCCAACAGTAAAGCCACTTACTTGGTTGATCTAAGTCAAAGTTGCTAATTATTCTTGGTACAAGTCTTAATCTGCTTGTTGAAGTTCAATTCAACCTATATCTGGCTCACAACATCGGATTATGGGTCAGGTCAGTTTGGGTTACTGGAGATGGGTAGCTACTAGGTTGGAGGTACATCTAGGCTGGATTGCATAGATCGTTGGGTTGGTTTGGCAATTGCAGTGTGGCTGGAGAAGTCTAGGTCGCTAGCATCACTGGTGTGGACTCAACAACCAAGGTTTGGATGGCTAGGTTGCCAAAGTTTTGATCTAGAGCTTTGTTCGGTTTTCAAAGCTGACTTCATACTTACTTTCGTACTTACTAATTTGTAATGTGCGTCGGGTCGGTCAAGTACTTGCGAAACATGGACACGTGGAATACATTATGAATCACGAAGAGGGATGATGTGTAACAACCCTAGATTTCTACTTATTTAGAGTTGCTACCGTCATCATAGTGTAATCATTTCTATACAGAAATAAATGTTTAAAATTCTTCATAAGACATAAATTTATGTTAAAACACAGTCATGGACTTACATGTTCGAAAAAACATCTTTAAAATGACATAACATTAAACTAAATGGAATAAATAAACATTTAAATTAAAAACATCATATTCTAACCTAAGTCTAAGAAAATAAATGTGAATACCCTATGTATGTGTCAAGGTCTCAAATTACGATGTCGTTGTTAGCCGTACATAGATGTCTTGCCTTTACCTGAAATAGAAGTAGCACGTGGCTTGAGTATTTTAAGAAATACTCACTAAACGACCCCACTATTAGGGTTAAATGCAAACACATACAATCATGAATGGGACCTATCATACCAGTCTATTTTCCTACGGGAGCTATCCTAACAGACAATTGGATGTGTACTTAATTTTCCTACACACGGTCCACACGGTCCACACAGTCTATTTTCCTACGGCAGCTACCTTAACAGACAATTTGATATGTACTTAATTTTCCTACACACTGTCCACACGCGCGAGTATGGACCAACAAGTTAGTTCACACACCTCCTAGGCCCCTTTCTAGTCGGGCGAGCATTCTCTGGTAGTTGTTGATGTCAGACACTCGTTAGAATAGCGACCGTTGCGGCAGCATTATGATAAATATAATGATTGTTCCCCTGTCTTGTAGCGTACGCGTCCGTACTATCGTGAATGAGAAGGGGTATCCCCCGATGCATGAACACACAATAATGCATGAAGTCTCAACATTTTTTCATTTTCATTATCATTTAATACAACCCCGCTAACGTTTTCCTTCATATCATATCATTTCTCATATCGTGTATCATGTCTTTCATGTGTACGCCGGGATTGTATTTCATGCTAGCCCATCATTTTGCATGTCAATCATATCATATCAATCATGTGACACATATACCATATCATAGCGTTTTCATGCTTTCAGACATAACAGTCGAAATCATGCATATATCCCATCATATCATAACAGTCACATAACATATTTCACGCAAGCCTTCAACCTATCATATCACAAACATATTAATTCATCAAACACATCATACCATAACATATATCATATCATTTTCATATCATATCACAAACATATTAATTCATCAAACACATCATACCATAACATATATCATATCATTTTCATATCATATCATAGTCATATCATTTCGTTAACACTTCATAGTCATTTCGTTCCATATGTATATCCTAGTCATATCGTTTCCTAAACTTTTTGTAGTTTTATCGTTCTTATACATATCAAAGTCATATTATTTCATGAACATATCTTAGTCATATCGTTTTCCAATCGTATCCTAGCCATATCGTTTTCCAAACGTATCCTATCCATATCATTTTATGACGTATCCTAAACATATCGTCTTATCAACCTATCATAATCATATCATTTTCTATATATAACCTAATCATATCACATTTTCTTAAAAAAAAAAAATCAAATTGAAACGTTTTTGTACTCACTTAGAGATGTTTACAAGGCGGGTTAGGGTTAGGGAAGTCTTCCCATACCCGTGTTCTATTTTAATTTCAATCATCGTGAAATGTTCCATTTATTTTTGTGATGATTCTGGTGAGAAATTGGTTTTAAAGACTTTTTAGTAGATAATTGTCATTTTTCAATATACTTTCTAATAAAAACTGTAAAATATTCTAATAAAATTCAATAATATTTCATGAGCAAACATTTAATATAATGTTACAATCCACATAAAAGGTTGCTACTACATGCATTTATTGACTACGAAGTGCAGAAATCCTTTACTACGATTTATTAAAACATTGTCATAGAATTAAATGTTTATAAAAATTCATTTGAAACAACAATGATGTTAATAAACAGCGAAATCGAAATAACAAAAGTTTCAAAATAATGTTAAAGCCTTAATCCAACTTAAGGGCTACAACATTAAACCCAAATGTGACAACCGTGAGTGTATCCATGGCCTCCACAAAGACACAATAATTCGTATATGGGTGTCTTAACTTCACCTGAAAAATAAGCAACACGTGGCTTGAGTATTTAATACTCAGTAATTATCCCCAACGTTGGAGTTGGGAAATGCAATCATGGTAAGACCAATCTTTTCATAATTTTTTTTTGCTAGTCTCAACTTTCTAATCAATACAAGGTTAATGTATAGTACTTCTCTACACATGGCCCATGTATGTGCACATGGATCCACCAACAGGCTTGTATGTGTACCTCTGGGCCTAACTACGGGTTAATGCACATTCACGTTGTTGGAAGCCACAAAGGGAAAGGAATGCGTATAATATCATGGTGTACGCATCCGTACTAATCATAATGAATGAACTATCGTGATGCACATGACAATTTGTATACTACAACTACAACTTTGCTTGGGATTGGTTGGAATGAAAACTTGATATGGTTATGTAACAACCATAACAAATAAACGTAATAAAAAGACTAAAAATAATATTAATAAGAAAAATAAATGATATTATCTCGCCTTTAACAAGCTTAGGTCATAATTTATCATAATTACCGAAAATAAAAAAAGAAAAAAATGGGAGAAAAATAAAAATGTCATTCAACTCGACAATCCGACTACCCAGACCAACCCAACTCGAACTATAAGGGTTGGATTGGGTTAAATTAGCTTTTCGAGTTGGTTATTGTTCATTTTTCTAAATCCGAACTGACTCGGTTCGGTTTTGAGTTTACCGACAAAACCCTCTGATTGACCCGAGCCAAATAAAAATATATAAAATATACTTAAAAGGTTACATAAATGATGGATTTGGCAGAGTGGTACTTTGCCCTAGCTTATAACTCTCACACTCTTGTTCCATGCCAATCAAATAACAGTTTCTAACCAATAATTGTAAAAAAAATAAATTAGCTAAGAATAACTATTTACAGAATTTAAATAAATACACAGACAAGAAGGTAGATGTGGTGAATAAAACTAAAAGATAAAAACAAGTAATAGAAAATGAGATCTTAATAAAAATATATTATATTTTTGGTGACACCAAACAGCCTAAGCTAATCAAATAAGTAGCTTTACTATCGAAATGGTTATATTTGATGTTGACACATGCCCCTTAGTTTTGCACGGGTCATATATTTTATATGTGAATTATTTATGAATAGATATGACTATGATATGATATGCATATGTTATGATATGTGAATTGATATGCATATGTTATGATATGTGAATAGTATGATAACTCTTATGTTATGATGTGTTTAATGATATGTTTGAGATAGGATACGAGAAGTATGCGATAAACTTAATGTTAAGGTATGGCTAAGACATGCTTAGGAAACGATATAGTTAGGCTCTATATAATGTAACGATTTGATTATGGCAGATTGAATGAAACGATATGGATAGGATAGGTTCATGCAACGGTATGGCTAGTATACGTTCATGCAACGGTATGGTTAGGATACATTCATGCAATGATATGGTTAGGATACGTTCATGAAACGATATAAGTAGACGTTAATAAAACGATATGATTAGGATATGGCGCTTGCGCACACACACATGCATGCACGCACACGCACGCACACACATGCACGCGCACACACACAATCATTTATTCCTAAAATACCTATATATCTTTATTCCTAAAATACCTCAATCATTTTTCTAAAATACCTGGATATCTCTATTCTTAAAATATCTCAATCCTTTTTTTCTAAAATATATAGACAGTGCTCATACAATTATTGGACTTGACTATTGAGATATTGATGATTTTGTAACATTATACACTATGTAGGAACTTCTAAACATCGAGCGCATACTATCCACAGGAATTTTCAACAAGCCACTCGAGGAGAAATCGAACGTTTAAATTAACAACTAAAGCCACATAGATCGAAAGAACTCCCTTCCAAATATTGAACACGCAAGATAGGAACAAGTTGGATACACGAAGAGTAATCAATCGGCTCTGCATGTGGCAACCATGACGACTGCCCCTGCGGCGTCAAAGCCAGCAGTGGTGGTGGAGAAGAACAGTAGAAGATTTCAAAAGCCATTGAAAATAAGAGATCGGGGTTGTTAAACCAAAAGGGCTCTGATACCATGTGAATGTTTGCATAATCCACCACACCTAAATGGTGTGAAAATTCTCTATTTATAATTAAATAAATTACCAGATATGAAAATAGTAATAAATGAAAAAAACAATATATGGAAAGATATCTATGCTAAGACGACAAAATATTTGCCTATAATAAAATATCAAATATGATATATATGGTAAATTATAATTTAGTATTAAATACCACTGTCGTCTCATTATCATTAGATGCATGAAGTCTCAACATTTTTTTATTTTCATTATCATTTAATACAACTCCCCTCGCATTTTATTTTCATTTGTAAAGGGTTATTCAGAATTCCTTGTCTCCTTGTCTCTCCCCTCTCGACATCTTCTTATCAGTTTCGTGAGCGTTATTTTAACAAATTAGTATCAGAGCAAGCTTTTATTTCAACAAATTGGTATTATAGCCAATGACAAATATGATGGGTCAAATGACGCTACTGCGATTAACGAAGACAAACTACGAGAATTGGAGCATCTAAATGAAAGCTCTTCTTGGTTCTCAAGACGCATGGGAGGTGGTCGAAGAAGGTTTCGAAGAACCGAAGAATACCACAGGTTATACACGTAAAACAATGCGTTAAAAGAATTTCGATCAAAGGATAAGGTAGCATTATACATGCTGTTCCGGGCTATTGACAAGTCGGGCTTTGAGAAGATTTCCAGGGCAACTACTTCAAAAGAAGCGTGGGACACTTTAGAAAAGGTGTTCCAAGGAACTGACCGAGTCAAGCAAGTGCGTCTCCAAACTCTACATGGCGAGTTGGAGAGCATGAAGATGAAGGAGTCAGAAAATGTATCTGAATACATTACACGCGTACAGACCGTGGCAAACAAACTAAATCGAAATGGAGAAATGTTACTCGGGATACGGGTTGTGGAGGAGATCTTGAGGTCGTTAACTGACAACTTCGAGAATGTTATATGTGCGATAGAAGAGCCAAAAAACCTAGCTAAGTTCACGGTCAATGAGCTCACTGGTTCTCTCGAGGCACACGAGCAACGTAAGAAGAAGAAGGAGGAGACACTCGATTAAGCACTTCAAACCAAAGCATCAATAAAGAATGAAACGGTACTCTACTTTCAAAATATTCAAGGTAGAGGTCGTGGAAGTCGCGGGAATGGTCGAGGTGGTCAAGACAACAGAAATGAAGGAAATTATAAGGAGAAGAGATAGTCAAGCCAAGCAAATTGGTGTGGAAGAGGACGTAATCAAGGACGCGATCAAGGATATTACTTCAACATTCAGTGTTATAAATGTCAAAAATATGGTCACTATATAAATAATTGTAACTCCGAAAAATGTTACAATTGTGGCAGAATGAGTCATTTTGCAAGAGATTGTCGAGCCGAGGAAAATGTGGAAGAAACGATGATGCAACAAATGGAGGCATTCTCTTGATGCCACAAAATGAAGAGCTGAAAACAAAAAAACACGGCAACACGAAAGACAATGGCGATAGTCGTAAGGTGGTGGAAACTATTGGAAATGAGGTGATATGCAGCGGATTTGGCGAAATCTTGATAGCAGAGACGAGAAAATCGAAGAAGGATGAACAACTGGATAATAGAGAGCCCGAACTCAAAGAGAGAGAGAGCTCCAATGGCGGGAAAGGCAATTTGAGGAAGAAAGAAGAAAGAAGAAAGCGGATGAGAATGGAAGAGAAAATGGAAGAGGAAAAGAAAGATTTAGAAATGAAGGTTGAAAGGTTAGAGAAGGAAGTGGCTGAGCTGAGTGAGAGTTCTTTCTATCTCAAATAGGAGAAGGAAGAGAATGGGAAGATAATCTTTGAGCTTGTGAAGAAAATTGAAGAAGGTGCGGAGAAAGAGAATGGATTGTTAATGGAGATTGATGCTCTAGTGGACGAGCTAGTGTGGGAGGAGAAGGATATAGAGATGCTAACTCAACAGAGAGACTCACTCGACGTGAACATGAATCAGGTCCAACAGGAGGCAGTGAATTTACGACACACGATTGAGATAATCACTCGTGATAAAGCCGAAATGGAGGAAGCAAAAATGGAAGTTGAAAATGTCGTTGTGGACTTGCAAAGGAAATTGAGTAAACTGAAAGAAGCTATGACATCAGCGTGGTTGAGAACAGGAGAAATGAGGAGTTGGTGTCTCAAATGGGCTGTTCTCAAGAAGCTCCAAATGAAGTCTCGTCAGAAAAGGACAAGCTTAGTTTGCCGCTCGAAGACAAGGAGAAGAATTTGAAGAAACTACGACTAAACTTGAGAAAACAAAAACGGCGCAAATGGAATCGTTGAATATAGAATCTAAGTTTATGGAGGAGTTTTGTTGGAATAGACTTACGTGATAAAGATGAGTTTTTGCTTATAATAAACTTGTGCTAGTTTTTTAGTTAATTTTTATTGAGTTTTAAAATTTAGTCCTAAAGAAAAGGATAAAGTAAAAAAAGAAAAGCAAAGATTCATGTTAGAAAGAGGGTTTATGGGTTAAAAAATGGTGTAATTGTGATGGCATACTTGGTTTTTAGAAAGCTCATAGAAAAAGAAATTGTCTCAGTTAAGTATAATAGAAAAAGGGTTTTTCATAATTCTTTGTCTCCTTGTCTCTCCCCTCTCGACATCTCATTTTCAGTTTCGTAAGTGTTATTTTAACAAATTAGTATCAGAACGAGCTGTTATTTCAACATACCCAACTTGATAGTACAATGCTAAAATACAATATATACAAGAATAATTCTTATCTCCATAATATTTAGTTATCAGTAATTTGGTTAACGACATTATTAACAACTTTAATGAGTTCGTTATAAGTGTGAACCATCATATTAGATATCGTAATTTCATCCGAATAAGTGTTGTCTTACGATAGGTCATGAATCAGAAATAAAACTACAATCCTTTCCTTTTCCAAAGTTGCTCGTTCATAACCCTTAATTATATTGGTTAGATTGATTTTAATGTAAATTACAAATTTAAAATAAAAATTAATCACATTTTGTGCTTATTTCAAATTATTAATTGACACTCCATTTATTCCTCTCATCTTAGTGTTTAAATAAAAGTATTCTTCCAATAAATATCTCCTGACCAAATCATTTTTAAAAAGAATTCGTTTATAGTTAATTTTTATTTATAATTTAATAAATCTTAATTAACTATGAATAAACATACCTAATTAATCTTTGTTTCTATATAAAAAATTAATTCATTTAATGAATAATTTTAATGTTCTACCATTTTAAACTCTTTAAAATTAAAATTAAAAGACTACCTTAAAGTATAATTCTTGTATCGACAAAAAAATTTCTACTTAATCTAAGGTCGCTACTGTATACACGTAAAATATAAATCTCATCTTAAACAAAGTCATGGACTAATGTGTTTGAAAATGTCTTTAACGCGACACAAAGAATTAAATAAAATAAATGAACGATCAAATTAAAAACATTATCCTATTATAGCCTACATCCGAGAAAAATAAATGTGACTACCCTATGCATGTGTCATGGTCTCGAGTTGCGATATCGTCGTTAGTCGTACAGTGATGTTTTTCCTTTACCTGAAATAGAAGTAGTACGTGCCTTTAGTATTTTAAATATAATACTAATCGATGGTGAATGTATATAATAAAATGATGTAAAATTCACAAGAAAAAGTGCAAGTATACACTATCACATGTAGCAAGTAATAAGTAAATTATCGATTCCATCTAGAACCTATCTTTTTGGTTAATTTTATTGCTGGAAATTAAGTGAGTTTTTGGGTAACATTATGTGGTGTGATTTTAACTAATTAAGCAAAACTAATGCAGAGTGCAACTGCGGTCGAATAACAGAAAATGATGAGAAAATCAACTACATAATGAGGAAGGTTCCACAAGGAGAGATTAAATAGATAAGATGTTGAGTTTTGTGGTAGATTTTAGCTCCTTCTAATAGATTCCCAAGCCCAGTTGCGAGGGTCATATATGATGGTTATTTCTATAATCATTGTAATTTCTATTAACAAGGCTAAGAGAAGAATTATTTCTAACCATTTTATTACCTTCAAGTCTTCTTGAATGGAACTAGAGTATTAAAGAGGATTTCATTACTCCTTCTCTTCTCCCGAATAAGAGAACAACTATGTATGTAAAGTAGCTAATTAAACACACATGTAAATCATTAACAACAACTCTTTAATAAACTAAAATCATACCGTCAACATACTTAAAGTATATAAAACTCTCTCGCCTCCCCTATAAAGTTTAGCTCTCCATACAATGGAAGTTCTCCAACATCTTAATCATATAAAATTGATAGAATAAGAAAAGAGAGTAAAGAAATAGAGAGTTATCCAGCTTTGTTGTCGTTCTTCAATGAAAGTTCTCTTCCCTTGAGCTCTCACGTCCACCTCTTTGCCCTAATCTATCTATCATGGTCTTTTCTTCCTTTTGCTGTCTATAGCTGCTGGATTAGGGTTTTTCTTCTTCTTCTCTGGTTTCACAGTAGCAGAAGCTTTGCTATCTAATCCGATTTTTCTCTCCCAAAGTGTGGCTTCCTCCTCTTGGTCTTCTTTTCTCTTTTATATTGAACATGGGTTCCCTTTAGGGTTGAAAAGGAATAAGTTGTCCACATAGGATGTTCCTCATTGGGTAGTCAATGACCCACTTGGACTGTTGATGTGGATTTAAAATTTTCTTGTCATCCCCATTTGTTTCCAGATTTGCTATTCTCTCATGGTTCAACATAAATGTCTAAAGTTTTACCACATAACTCAATTAAATGTACAATTAAGATTGATTTATGCCAAATCATATTCTTTTCATGCTGGACAACAATAAACAATTTAATTTAAGCTCACTAAATAGAATAAATGAGGAAATAAAAAAAAAATGGTGAATAAGAGTGAAATATTAACTAGAAAAAGACTTAACTCTACATTTTTTATGGTTATCAAATACTTAGTAGGTGACCCTACTATTGGGGTTAAATGTAGACACATACAATTTCATGAATGAGATGTATCGTCTATATTCCTTAGGTGGCTATTCTAATCTTATTGTTCTATCAATCGTTTATAATCCTATCATTTTCTATCCCTTGCCGTATCATTTTGTCAATCCATCGTGACCAATCTATCATAAGTGACCCATCAATGTATTATTATTATTTTTTTTTAATTTATTATTATTATTATTATTATTATTATTATTATTATTATTATTATTATTTTCTAACTAAAATCATATTGATTCATTGATGAAAAATAGATTTGATTCTATTGTAACACAATAGGTTGTATAAAGCAAAGGAGATTCAAATATAACTCACTATAACTTATACATCTCCAGCTAAATCTGCATTTTTTTTTTTTTTTTGTTCGAATAACGGATACATTGGGTGACTGATTTGGTTGAGGGGAGAGATAGTTGGGAGACAAATGAGAGGTCACCGACGGGCTTGGATAAGATTGCTCTATTTTATTTTTTATTTATTATTATTTTTTCTTTTACCGTTGTTATAATTCTATTGGATTTAGTTCAATTTTCTAATTTATTCCAAACTAAAATTAAAAGAGTTTATTTTGTTTTAAACCATAGATTTTAAGGACCATAATTAACTATTTATTTATTTATTATGTAGTAACTATTATTACCTTATTTGATTTATTCTAGGTAGGACTATAAACAACTCTTTTTTTTTTCTAACTATTACGTTATAGAATTAATATGAATTAACTATTTTAAGAAAATAGTAATCTCTTCCCCATTCATGCATTTATCCATTCTTATAAATACCCACCAACCTTCTTTTAAACAAACCATCAAATACTCTTCATCATCTTCAAACTTTATCACCATGGTTAAAGCTCTGTTATTCGTAGCTTCTCTTCTCTTTTTCGTCGTATCGCTATCGTCTCTCGCAGTGGCAACTGAACGTTTAGGTTTGGTTGGCAGCTACAAACCAATAAAAAACATAGATGAGCCACAAATTCAAAACTTAGGTGAGTTCGCAGTGAATGAACACAATAAAAAGGCAAAAACTCAACTTCACTTCCAAAAAGTGATTAGTGGAGAAATGCAAATTGTGGCCGGGACCAACTATAACCTTCGATTGACAGCTCTTGAGGGGACTGATAGTCGAACCTATGGCACCCTTGTGTTCACTGACCTCAACAACAAGAACAACCTTATCAACTTCTTTAACGTCCCCAACTAGACTTCTTGCTTCTTATAAAAAATTATGTGTTTTTAATTCTCTATCTTTTTTATATTATGTTATGAATGTTTGGAATCTTGATCAACCTTATGTATGGTTTAAAACTTAATACAAGTATAATTTTGTTGAATAAGATTTATATCTTTGAATAAAAGAATTATACAATCAACTTAAATTTATATAAATAAAACAAAAAAATAAGTTAATAAATCTAAAATAATTAATGTCATAACAAATAAAATTAATTTCATAATTTGAAGGTAAATCTTAAATTTAAATGATCAAAATATGCGTTTCATAATTATAATAAAAATTAAATATTAAAGAAAAAGTTTAAGAAGTTTTCTTCTACGCCTCCTTAAAAATTAAAGAAGTTTCCTTCTATGCCTCCTTCAAAATCAAAATATTTCTAGTGAAAAGTTATGGTAAATAATATCACATTTTCTTTGAAAAAAAAAATCAAATTGAGACGTTTTTTTGGACTCACTTAGAAATGTTTACAGGGAAGGACAGGGTTAGGAAAGTCTTCCCATACACGTGTCCTATTTTAATTTCTATCACTGTGAAATGTTCCATTTATTTTTGTGATAATTCACGTGAGAAATTGGTTTAAAAGATTTTTTTAGTAGATGATTGTCATTTTTCAATTTACTTTCTAATAAAAGCCGTAAAATATTCTAATAAAATCCATTAAAATCAGACATTTATTTGACCTAAAATTTAAAATAATTTCTGGTTTGGTAATAATTTTGTTTTTTTTTCTTTTTTTCCATTATATTTATTTCCTCACAATTTTTTTATTATAATTTATACCACTTCAAAAGAAATATTATAATTCTTTGTCAAATTCTAATTTTTTTAAAAAAATATATAATATAATTTTAAAAGCACCTAACCAAACAAAAAAAATATATATATATAATTATCGAGCAATGTCTAATTTATCTATTAAATTATGTTCAAAATACTATTTTTCGTATTATTATCAAATTTATTATACATTTATTAAATGACCCTTTTTTTCATGGTAATAATATTATGTTCCAAATGCCATTCATGCATTTATCAATTCCTATACATACCTACCAATCTTAAGTCTCTTTTGTTCATGGCTTCTCTTCTCCTCTACTTCCTATCGCTATCGTCGCTCACAATGTCAACCCAATGTTTAGATTTGGTTGACAGATACAAACCAATAGTACACATAGGTGAACCACATATTCAAAGTTCGAATGAGTTCGCAGTGATTAAACACAATAAACAATCAAAAACTCAATTTCAGTTCTAGAAAGTGGTTAGTGGAGAAATCCAAATTGTGGCCAGGACCAACTATGCCCTTCGATTGACATCTCTTGAGGGGATTGTTAGCCGAACCTATGGCACCATTGTGTTCACTAATCTCAACAACAAGAACCACTTATCAACTTCTTTGACATGTCCAACTAAACTTCCTATTGCTTCTCGTCTTGTTTCTAATTCTCTATCTTTTTTATATTAGGTTATGAATGTTTGAAATCTCGATCCAATTTGTTTATGTATGGTTTAAAATTTAATACAAGATAATTTTAAGGTTAAGGTAAATCATGAATTCAATAACTTAAATACAGTACACAATACCAAATTAAAAAGATGAAGAATGCTTCGTTCTCCACCAACCCATGTAGAATCTCACAAATTGAGTCCGTACTTATCAAAGTTATACTAAACCCACTACGCATGAATTTAATTTCAACAGTTTTAAGTACGAATTAACAGACTTGATTTGGGAAAAAGTACTTATATTGAGATATTTCTTTATCTACAATAATTGGACTACAATGTGGTTGATCTTTGCGCCTGGTTTGTTTTAATTTATATCACTAAGATGATGGATCTGAGGTTGAATTAAACTTTAAAGAGCCGTTCAAACCAACTTAGAATTATTGAGTGACTACCGCTTAGGCAACCAAGTAAGTGGTTCTACTGTTGGTTTTGTTGAATGAATTGTATTATGAAGAATATACCTACTGGACTTCTGAAAATTCT
The DNA here is from genome assembly GCF_057944985.1 of Cucurbita pepo subsp. pepo. Taxonomy (NCBI): domain Eukaryota; kingdom Viridiplantae; phylum Streptophyta; class Magnoliopsida; order Cucurbitales; family Cucurbitaceae; genus Cucurbita; species Cucurbita pepo. The sequence goes on from NC_141817.1 coordinate 4,664,068, forward strand.
TTCTTCATTGATCTGTGGCCACTTCTTTTTAAAGACAATTTTTTTCTACATTGATCCGGTTTCATGAAGAATTTCTACTTATATATAATTCTCACATGCTATTCACGGGAATTCTCAACAAGCCACTCCAGGAGACAACCAACATTTAAATTAACTAGAGCCGTATGAAACTTATGCTTGAGGAATATGAGGACTATAAGCCTGGTTGGACATATGTCAGAGTTTTTCTATGCTTCTCTCAACTTAGAGGTCAATGGATGCTTATGGGAAGAACTCCCTTCCAAAGATGGAACGTGCACTAAACACCGTAGAATATACATTTTTTTTGCATAAATATCTTAAGTATTTTTTAACAAAATGTTATACTAGATAACTTTATATCTATAATATTTAGTTATCACTTATTTAGTCAATCACATTATTAACAACTTTATGAGTCGGGTGTAAGTGTAAATCATCATATTAGATATTGTAGTTTTATCCTAATAACTTAGGATAAGTCAAGAATTTTCTACTGAATTTAACGACTCAAAATTTTCTACTTAATTTAAGGTCACAACTGTATACACGTAAAACATAAATCTCATCTTAAAACAAAGTCATGAACTTACGTGTTTGAAAACGTCTTTAAAACGATACAACAAAGAACTAAATAAAATAAATGAACGATTAAATTAAACACATTATCCTATTATAGCCTACATCTGAGAAAAATAAATGCAACTACCTTATGTATGTGTCATGGTCTCGAGTTGCGATGTCGCTGTCAGTTGTGCAGGTATATTTTTCCTTTACCTGAAATAGGAGTAGCACGTGCCTTGAGTATTTTAAATATAATACAATTTCATGAATGAGACCTATCATAACGGTCTATATTCTTTAGGTAGCTATCCTAACCTTATCATTCTATCAATCTATCATAATTCTATCCTTTTCTATCCATACCCTTACCATATCGTTTTGTCAAAACATCGTGACCATATCGTTTCCTATACATAACTTGATCATATCATTATATTAATCATATCTTAATTATAGCGTTTTCTATCATAACATTATCGTATCTTTTTATCAACCTATCACAACTATAGTCTTTTCTATACATAACCTTATCGTATCGTCTTATGAACATATCGTAGTTGTATCGTTCCATTAAGTATAGTGCATCCTTCTCATTTCCTATCTCAAACATATCATAGAACACATCGTATCGTAAGTATGATCATACAATTCACATACCATAACATATACATATCATTTCATAATCATATTGATTCATAAACAATTCACACATATAAATATATATGACACGTGCAGAACCACAGGGCACGTGTCAACATCAAATATAACCATGTCGATAGTAAAGTCATATTCTCATATTATTTTTGTTTTATGAAAGATATTGTTATGTTATACGAAAGAATTTGATAGAGTTTCTTGACCATATTTCCTCCATTCTATCTTTTAATTCCCTTTTACTCTATGTATTTACTCCCATAAATTTAAAATTTTCCTTTTCCTCTACTTCCTTTTTTTCTTCAATTCTTATTTCTAAATCTCATTGTATTTTTTTTTTAAATATGTTACCATGTACTAGAACTAATATAATGCTAACTAAAACCTAATTGATTCGTGAATGAAAAACATATTTGATTATATTGTAACACAATGAATTGTATAAAGTACAGATTTGACAATATAATTACAATAATAACAATTCTTATTTCCAAATTTTATTAACTAAAATCTTATCGATTCATGAATGAAATACAGATTTGATATGGTTGTAACACAATAGATTTTATAAAGTAAAGGAGATATGAAATAACTCACCATAATAACAAATCAAAATCTCTCTCGATAAATCATACAGAAAAGGAGATCTTGTAACACTATTGGGTAAAGAAAAAAGATATCTCAAATATGACTTATAGTAATAACAAAGCAAAATCTCTATAACTAAATCTGCATCATCTCCCTTGTAAATCTGTAATTTTTTTGTTCCAATAACCGATACATTCTTGGTGACTGAGTTTGTTGAGGTGAGAGATAGTTGAGAGAGGGATGAGAGATTTTTTTGTTCCAATAACCGATACATTCTTGGTGACTGAGTTTGTTGAGGTGAGAGATAGTTGAGAGAGGGATGAGAGATTTTTTTGTTCCAATAACCGATACATTCTTGGTGACTGAGTTTGTTGAGGTGAGAGATAGTTGAGAGAGGGATGAGAGATCAGTAAGAGCAGTTTGGATAAGATTACTATTTTTTATTTTTTATTTTTTATTATTTTTTCTTTTACGTTGTTATAATCCTATTGAATTCAATTTTCTAATTTATTCCAAATTAAAATTAAAAGATCCTATTGAATTCAATTTTCTAATTTATTCCAAATTAAAATTAAAAGATTGTGTTTTGCTTTAACGGAAAATTTAAGGTGGTAGTAACTATTGTTACCTTATTTAATTTATTATCCATAAATGACTATTTTATTTTTTAATTTTTCATATAGTACTAACTATTACCTTATAGAATTAAACTTTATTAGTAAACCTATAAAAATAATATAAATTAACTATTTTTAAAAAATTGTAATCTCCTTCCCATTCATGCATTTTTCCATTCCTATAAATACCCACCAATCTTCTCCTTAAACAAACCATCAAATAACTCTTCATCATCTTCAAACTTTATCACCATAGCTAAGGCTCTTTTCTTCAAGGTTTTTCTTCTCCTCTACGTCCTATCGCTATCGCCGCTTGGAGCGGCAACCCAACGTTTAGATTTGGCTGGCAGCTACAAACCAATAAAAAACATAGATAACTCACAGATTCAAAACTTAGGTGAGTTCACAATGAATGAACACAATAAACATGCAAAAACTCAACTCCACTTCCAAAAAGTGATTAGTGGAGAAATGTAAATTGTGGCCGGGACCAACTATAACCTTCGATTGACAGCTCTTGAGGGGACTAATAGTCGAACCTATGTGTTCACTGATCTCAACAACAAGAACAACCTTATCAACTTTTTTGACGTCCCCAACTAGACTTCTTGCTTCTTATCAAAGACTATGTATCTTTCTAATTTTCTATATTTTTATATTATGTTATGAATGTTTGGAATCTTGATCAACCTTATGTATGGTTTACATGTAACGACCCAAAATTTTCTACTTAATTTAAGGTCGCTACTGTATACATACCATAAACATTGAATGCGGAAGACTTCATTTAAATTCCATAAAACATAACCTTTAACTTAAAACACAGCCATGGACTTACGTGTTTCGAAAACATCTTTAAAACGACACAACAAAAGACTCGAAATAAAATAAATAAGCGTTTAAGTTTAAAACATCCTATTCTATCATAAGTCTAAGAATATAAATGCCACTATCCTATGCATGTGCCATGATCTTGAGTTGCGATGCCGTCGTCAGCCGTACAAGAATGCTTGCCTTAACCTGAAAAATGTAGTAGCACATGGCTTGAGTATTTAAAGAAATACTCAGTAAGTGACCCCACTATTGGGGTTAAATGCAACAATCACGTGCAATGAAATGATGGGACCTATCTTTCATTTCGTTTCGTTTTGTTTCGTTTCATTTCGTTTCGTTTCGTTTTGTTTCATTTCGTTTTCCCTACGGTGCAATCCTAACAGGTAATCGTGGACGTGTACCATATACTCTACACGCAGCCCATACGTGCGAGTATGGGCTCACCAGCTAGTTCGCACACCGCTGGGCCACTGTCCCTAGCCGGTGGGCATGCTCTGGGGGCCCACCGAGACCCGTTAAAACTAAAACCGTCACGGCAGCGCTATGCAGGGCATAACGATCGTTGTCCTGCCATTTGGATGTACGCGTCCGTACCCTCGTGATGGGATAGGGGTATCCCCCCAAATGCATGATCACACAATATGCATGAGGTCCCACTAGTCCTACCATCATCATTTAATCAACATAATCCCGTGTCACGTTTTCATGCTTACATATCATTCTCATTCTCGTTTCGTTACATATCATACATATTCATAGCGGGGTTATGTATCATGCAATTTACCGTATTTCATGTCATACAATTCATTCAGTTACATTCCAATACTCATACAACAAGTCATAATCGTACAAAGGGCACACATCGTCACATGCATTCATATCACATCAACTAAGCAGCATAAATAACATACATTCACGTTCACATGATTTCGTACTGAAGCACAATAATATAGCATACAATGTATCATCTCATAACCAAGTCATAACGTAAACACTTCATAGTCATATCATTCTCTAACTTACCATAGCCTCAACGTTCTTATACCTATCACAGACATATCATTACGTGACGTACCTTAGTCATATCGTCACAAGAACGTACCCTAACGCTATCGTTCTATCAATCTATCACAAACCTATCCCTTTCTACCCATAACCTAACCGTATTCTTTCATCAATCTCTCTTATCCATAGCACTCCGGTATGTAACCTAACTCTAACGTTTCATGAACGTATCTTACTCCTATCGTTACATTTCGTTTTGTGCATTCTTCTCGTACGCTATCTCAAACATATCCTTGAGCACATCGTACCATAATTATTATCATACAAACCACATATTATAACATAACATAACATATAGGAAGCATATCGACTCATAGATAATTCACACATATCAATATATATGACACGTACAGAACCACAGGGCACGTGTCAACATCAAATATAACCATGCCGATAGTAAGATCACTTACCTGGATAGCTTAAGTCGTTGTCACAAATATATCTTTAATGAAAGTTCGATTCCGTCCTTTGAAATCCAAGTCAACCTATATGAGCTCATGACATCAGTTTCAAGTTTTATCTCTATAAAATTATTATTCTAATTTACATTGGCCATCTTAAAATTCTGATCTTTTTTGTTGGACAAAATTGAAAGAAGCTCACTGTCCTCGAAAATTCTGAATGTTTTCTGTTATACAGAATTGAAAGGAGCTCACTGACGTCTCATATTTCCTATTATTGTTAAATACTATTTAACAAATCTTTCCTTACTCTCCCTCCCTCTCTCTCTCTAATCTTTTTCATTGTTAAATAGGTTTTAAAATTGAAAGGAGCTCACTGACGTCTGATATTTCCTTTATTGTTAAATATGTTTACCAATCTTTCCTCAATCTCTCTCTCTCTCTCTGATTTTTTCTTTCTGTAAATAGGTTTTTCACTTGTGTAAACAGATATTACTGACCAATTTTAAGTACAGGCTATCTTTTAGTTTATAGATTTGCCACCTAAAATTTTATTGAATCTAACTTATAACCTTATTTTGTATAATTAAAATGCTAACAAAAATCTAATAATTGTATATGGGATCTGATTATTACAACTATGAAGGAAAAGGAAATCTGAGATAGGATTTTACCGTAATAACTGACAAAAATCTCTAAATCTGCAATAGCATTGTACTTCTTCTCAGATCTGACCACTTCTTCTCAGATCTGACCATTGTTGTTTTTCTGTTTTTTTTTTTTTTTTTGCAGGTGGATGGGTCGAGGAGAGATAATTGTGGGGAGGGACGAATGGTTAGTGAAGAGAGGTGGGGAATGATTTTTTTTTTTTAATTCCAATTTTAATTAATTAATTAATTTATTATTATTATTATTTTAACTTTTTTTTATTTGTTTATTTCTTTATTTATTTTTCGGCTATTACATTACAACTTAATACAAGTCTAATTTTGTTCAATAAGATATATGTCTTTGGATAAAAGAATTATAGGACAATCTTTAGTGGATATGGTATGATACTAAAACGAGAAAACAACTTTACAGATCGAGTTAACGACCCTAACTCAAAGGGGAAAAAAGTTTCAATGTTAACACCTATAGAATTTGACTCCAAAATGGCTCGGAAGCGAAAGTGCGTAAGTTTCGTATTTTAACCCAAACATATGGGTAAAATTCATCAAACTTAGTCTTCGATACAGTTTCGTAAAAAAAGATCGAAAGAAACAATGGTTTTTCACATAATGATTTAAGTGCCTCTATGAGGAGTCTTCTTGACAGGGTTGAGGTTGTGAGGTCTTATAGACACGAGTAAATGATTTTTTTTCTTCCATATTTTAGGCTTAGGACAATCTTTAGTTGATATGGTATGATACTAAAATGAGAAAACAACTTTACAGATTGAGTTAACGACCCTGTCTTAAACGGGAGAAAAGTTCCAATGTGTTAACCTATGGAATTTGACTCCAAAATGGCCCGGAAGCGAAAGTGCATAAGCTTCGTATTTAACCCAACATATCTGTAAGATTCATCAAACTTGAGCGTTCATTACAGATTCGTTGAAAAAGATCGAAAGAAACAATGGTTTTTCACATAATGATTTAAGTGCCAACATTAAGGTCTTCTCGACAAGGTTGAGGTTGTGAGGTCTTATAGACACGAGTATATATTTTTTTTTCTTCTATATTTTAAGCTTAGAACAATCTTTAGTGGATATTGTATGATACTAAAATGAAAAAACAACTTTTCATATCGAGTTAACGACCCTGTATCAAAGGGGAAAAAAGTTCCAATGTTAACACCTATGGAATTTAACTCCAGAATGGCCCGGAAGCGAAAGTGTACAAGTTTTGTATTTTAACCCAACATATGTGTAAGGTTCATAAAACTTGAGCGTTCTTTACAGATTCGTTAAAAAAGATCGAAAGAAACGAACGTTTTTCACATAATAATTTAAGTGCCTCCATTAGGATCTTCTCGACAGGGTTGAGGTTGTGAGGTCTTATAGACACCAGTAAATATTTTTTTTTTCTTTCATATTTTAAGCTTTGGACAATCTTTAGTGGGTATTGTATGATACTAAAACGAGAAAACAACTTTACGGATCGAGTTAACGACCCTGTCTCGAAGGGAAAAAACTTCCAATGTTAACACCTATGAAATTTGACTAAAAAATGGCCTGGAAGCGAAAGTGCATAAGTTTCGTATTTTAACCCAACATATGTGTGAAATTCATCAAACTTGAGCGTTCGATACAATTTCATTAAAAAAAGATCGAAAGAAACAATGGTTTTTCACATAATGATTTAAGTGCCTCATGAGAGTCTTCTCGACAGGGTTGAGGTTGTGAGGTCTTATAGACACGAGTAAATGTTTTTTTTTTTCATGTTTTAAGCTTAGGACAATCTCTAGACGATATTATATGATACTAAAATGAGAAAACAACTTTACAGATCGAGTTAATGACCCAGTCTGAAAGGGGAGAAAAGTTCCAATGTTAACACCTATGGAATTTGACTCCAAAATGGCCCGTAAGCGAAAGAGCATAAGTTTCGTATTTTAACCCAACATATGTGTAAGATTCATCAAACTTGAGAGTTCCTTATAGATTCGTTGAAAAAGATCGATTGAAACAAAGGTTTTTCACATAATGATTTAAGTGCCTCCATTAGGGTTTTCTCGACACGATTGAGGTTGTGAGGTCTTATAGACACGAGTAAATCTTGTTTTCTTTTCCATATATTAAGCTTAGGAAAATCTTTAGTCGATATTGTATGATACTAAAAGGAGAAAACAACTTTTCAAATCGAGTTAACGACCCTGTCTCAAAGGGGAAAAAAGTTCCAATGTTAACACTTATGGAATTTGACTCCAGAATGGCCTGGAAGCGAAAGTGTACAAGTTTTGTATTTTAACCCAACATATGTGTAAGGTTCATAAAACTTGAGCGTTCTTTACAGATTCGTTGAAAAAGATCGAAAGAAACAAACGTTTTTCACATAATAATTTAAGTGCCTCCATTAGGATCTTCTCGACAGGGTTGAGGTTGTGAGGTCTTATAGACACCAGTAAATGTTTTTTTTCTTTCATATTTTAAGCTTTGGACAATCTTTAGTGGGTATTGTATGATACTAAAACGAGAAAACAACTTTACGGATCGAGTTAACGACCCTGTCTCGAAGGGAAAAAACTTCAAATGTTAACACCTATGAAATTTGACTAAAAAATGGCCTGGAAGCGAAAGTGCATAAGTTTCGTATTTTAACCCAACATATGTGTGAAATTCATCAAACTTGAGCGTTCGATACAATTTCATTAAAAAAAGATCGAAAGAAACAATGGTTTTTCACATAATGATTTAAGTGCCTCATGAGAGTCTTCTCGACAGGGTTGAGGTTGTGAGGTCTTATAGACACGAGTAAATGTTTTTTTTTTCATGTTTTAAGCTTAGGACAATCTCTAGACGATATTATATGATACTAAAATGAGAAAACAACTTTACAGATCGAGTTAATGACCCAGTCTGAAAGGGGAGAAAAGTTCCAATGTTAACACCTATGGAATTTGACTCCAAAATGGCCCGTAAGCGAAAGAGCATAAGTTTCGTATTTTAACCCAACATATGTGTAAGATTCATCAAACTTGAGAGTTCCTTATAGATTCGTTGAAAAAGATCGATTGAAACAAAGGTTTTTCACATAATGATTTAAGTGCCTCCATTAGGGTTTTCTCGACACGATTGAGGTTGTGAGGTCTTATAGACACGAGTAAATCTTGTTTTCTTTTCCATATATTAAGCTTAGGAAAATCTTTAGTCGATATTGTATGATACTAAAAGGAGAAAACAACTTTTCAAATCGAGTTAACGACCCTGTCTCAAAGGGGAAAAAAGTTCCAATGTCAACACTTATGGAATTTGACTCCAGAATGGCCCGAAAGCGAAAGTGTACAAGTTTTGTATTTTAACCCAACATATGTGTAAGGTTCATAAAACTTGAGCGTTCTTTACAGATTCGTTGAAAAAGATCGAAAGAAACAAACGTTTTTCACATAATAATTTAAGTGCCTCCATTAGGATCTTCTCGACAGGGTTGAGGTTGTGAGGTCTTATAGACACCAGTAAATGTTTTTTTTCTTTCATATTTTAAGCTTTGGACAATCTTTAGTGGGTATTGTATGATACTAAAACGAGAAAACAACTTTACGGATCGAGTTAACGACCCTGTCTCGAAGGGAAAAAACTTCCAATGTTAACACCTATGAAATTTGACTCAAAAATGGTCTGGAAGCGAAAGTGCATAAGTTTCGTCTTTTAACCCAACATATGTGTGAAATTCATCAAACTTGAGCGTTCGATACAGTTTCATTAAAAAAAGATCGAAAGAAACAATGGTTTTTCACATAATGATTTAAGTGCCTCATGAGAGTCTTCTCGACAGGGTTGAGGTTGTGAGGTCTTATAGACACGAGTAAATGTTTTTTTTTTCTCCATGTTTTAAGCTTAGGACAATCTCTAGACGATATTATATGATACTAAAATGAGAAAACAACTTTACAGATCGAGTTAATGACCCAGTCTGAAAGGGGAGGAAAGTTCCAATGTTAACACCTATGGAATTTGACTCCAAAATGGCCCGTAAGCGAAAGAGCATAAGTTTCATATTTTAACCCAACATATGTGTAAGATTCATCAAACTTGAGCGTTCCTTATAGATTCGTTGAAAAAGATCGATTGAAACAAAGGTTTTTCACATAATGATTTAAGTGCCTCCATTAGGGTTTTCTCGACAGGATTGAGGTTGTGAGGTCTTATAGACACGAGTAAATCTTGTTTTCTTTCCATATTTTAAGCTTAGAAAAATCTTTAGTCGATATTGTATGATACTAAAAGGAGAAAACAACTTTTTAAATCGAGTTAACGACCCTGTCTCAAAGGGGAAAAAAGTTCAAATGTTAACACTTATGGAATTTGACTTCAAAATGGCCCGGAAGCAAAAGTGCATAAGTTTCATATTTTAACCCACCTTATGTATAAGATTCATCAAACTTGAGATTCCTTACTGATTTTTTGAAAAAGACGAAAGAAACTTAGGTTATTCACATAATGATTTAAGTGCCTCCATCTGGATCTTCTCGAATGGGTTGAGGTTGTGAGGTCTTATAGAGACGAGTAAATATTTTTTTTCTTCCATATTTTAAGCTTAAGACAATCGATATGGTATGATACTAAAATGAAAAAACAACTCTGCAGATCGAGTTAACGACTCTGTCTCAAAGGGGAAAAAAGTTCCAATGTGTTAACCTACGCAATTTGACTCCAAAATGGTGCGGAAGCGAAAGTGCATAAGTTTCGTATTTTAACCCAACATATGTGTACGATTCATCAAACTTGAGCGTTACTTACAGATTCGTTGAATAAGATCGAAAGAAACAATGGTTTTTCACATAATGATTTAAGTGCCTCCATGAGGGTCTTCTCGACAGGGTTGAGGTTGTGAGGTCTTATAGACACGAGTAAATGTTTTTTCTCTTTCATATTTTCAGTTTAGGACAATCTTTAGTCGATATGGTATGATTCTAAAATGAGAAAACAACTTGTGAGATCGAGTTAACGACCCTGTCTCAAAGGGGAAAAAAGTTCCAATGTTAACACCTATGCAATTTTACTCCAAAATGGCCCAGAAACAAAAGTACATAAGTTTCTTATTTTAACCCAATATATGGGTAAAATTCATCAAACTTGAGCGTTCTTACTGTTAAGGATAGTTGATCGTTGCAAATATATTGTGTTCATTTATTAGTCTTTTCTTTTGTTGTTATTTCCATATTATTTGTAATTTACCATATTTCTCTATTCTGTAAATGATTATAAATGAGAGAACTCTCACCACCATTTCGATGTGGTGGTTTCAGCAAACATTCACATGGTATCAGTGCCCTTTCGGTTTAACAATCCTAGTCCTTTCTTCTCCATGGCTTCCGAATCCTCTTATCATCTTCTTCCTTTCAACACTCTAATCTATATGATCACCATCAAACTTTCTTCCTCCAATTATCTTCTTTGGAAAAGCCAACTTCTCCCTCTCCTTAAGAGTCAAGACATGCTGGGCTATGTTGATGGTAGTATGGTTCCACCACTTGTAAATAAACTTAAATGATAGAGAGAGAAAAAAAATAAGCCTAAACTTAAATGAGAGAGAGAAAAAGCAGTTATTATTATTTGGTTTTTAATTCAGTCAAGGAAGGCATACGTAATTTTTGGAAAGGAATAATTTATGATTGACAATTAGTTATGGCCATTTTTAGCGTTAGTAAAACTTATAAATAGACCTTTACTTCTCAATGTAATAGCAGACAACAAGCAGAGAACAAGCAGAGAACAAGCAGAGAACAAGAGAGAACAAGAGAGAACAAGAGAGAACAAGAGAGAACAAGAGAGAACAAGAGAGAACAAGAGAGAACAACAAGAGAGCAAAAGAAGAAAAACAGCAAACTTGTTTGAGTTGAAGTACAGTGTGCAATAGAAAAAGACTTTTGAGAATTCTTTGTCTCCTTGTTTCTCCCCTCTCGAAACCCCCTTTACAGTTTCATGAGAGTTATCTAAACGAATTAGTTTCAGAGCGAGCGTCTATTTTCTACAAGTTGGTATTGGAGCGGCTTTTAATTTCAACAAATTAGTATTAGAGCAAATTTATTTTCTACAAATTGATATCAGAGCCGATGGCGAACATGATGGGACAAATGTCGCTGCCACGATTGAAAAAAATGAACTACGAGAATTGGAGCATCCAAATGAAAGCTCTTCTCGGTTCGCAAGACACATGGGAGGTGGTCGAAGAAGGTTTCGAAGAACTGAAGGATACCACGGGTTATACAGCAGCGCAAAACAAGGCGCTAAAGAAAGCACGTTCAAAGGATAAGGCAGCATTATACATGTTGTTCTGGGCTGTTGACGAGTCGGGCTTTGAGAAGAATGCAAGGACAACTACTTCAAAAGAAGCGTGAGACACTCTAGAAAAGGTGTTCAAAGGAACCGATCGAGTCAAGCAGGTGCGTCTCCAGACTCTACGAGGCGAGTTGGAGAGCATGAAGATGAAGGAGTCAGAAAATGTATCTGACTACATTACACGTGTACAGACCGTGGCGAATCAGCTAAATCGAAACGAAGAAATGTTACCCGAGACACGAGTTGTGGAGAAAATCTTGAGGTCGTTAACAGACAACTTCGAGAATGTAGTATGTCATAGAAGAGTCAAAGGACCTGACGAAGTTCACAGTCAATGAGCTTGCCAGTTCTCTTGAGGCACATGAGCAATGCAAGAAAAAGAAGAAGGAGCCACTCGATCAAGCGCTTCAGACGAAGGCATCAATAAAGGATGGAAAGTACTTCATTCACAAAATTTTGAGGTAGAGATCGTGGAAGCCGCGGGAATGGTCGAGGTAGTCAAGGCAACAGTTACGAAGAAACCTACCAGCAAAAGAGACTATCAAGCCAAGCAAATTGGCGTGGAAGAGGACGCAATCAAGGACGCGGTCAAGGATACAATTTCAACATCCAATGCTTTAAATGTCAGAAATATGGCCACTGTGCAAATAATTATAACTCCGACAGATGTTACAGTTGTGGCAGAATGGTCACTATGTGAGAGATTGTCGAGCTAAAGAAAAGGTGAAAGAAACCATCATCCTGGCCTTAGATGACGCAACAAGTGGAGCCATTCTCTTGATGGCTCAAAACGAAGAGCCGAACACAAAAAGAGACGGCGGTGCGAAAGACGATGGCGATAGTCGTGAGGTAGTGGAAGTTGTTGGAAATGAGGTGATACGCAGCAGATTTGGCGAAATCACGGTATCAGAGACGAGAAAATCGAAGAAAGATGAACAACCGGATAACAGAGAGCTTGAGCTCGAAGAGAGGGAGCTCTAATGGCCAGAAAGGAAATTCGAGGAAGAAAGAAGAAAAAGGATGAAAATTGAAGAAGAAAAGAAAGAGTTGGAAACAAAAGTTGAAAGGTTAGAGAAGGAAATTACTGAGCTGAATGAGAGTTCCGCCTGTCTCAAACCGGAGAAGGAAGAGAATGGGCAGGTAATCTCGGAACTTGCAAAGAAAGTTGAAGAAGGTGTGAAGAAAGAGAATGACCTGTTAATGGAGATTGAGGGTCTAGTGGACGAGCAAGTGAGGGAGAAGAAAGATATAGAGATACTGACTCAACAGAGAAACTCACTCGACGTGAACCTGAATAAAGTCCAACGGAGACAGTGAACTTACGACACACGATCGAGACACTCACTTGTGATAAAGCCAAACTGGAGGAAACAAGAATGCTAGCTGTAAAGGTCGCTATGGACTTACGAAGGGAATTGAGTAAACTGAACGAAGCCGTGATGTCTAAGTCAAGCGTGGCTGAGAACTGAAGAAATGAAGAATTGGAGTCTCAGATGGACTATTCTCGAGAAGATCCAAATTAAGTCTCATCAGAGAAGAACAACCCTATTTTGCCACTCGTGGAAAAGAAGAGAAAATTGAAGAAACCACGACTGAGATCGACAAAACGAAAACGGTGCAAGTGGAATCATTGAATAGAACATTTAAGTTTATGAGGGAGTTTTGTTGGAAATAAACTTAAATGAGGGAGAGAGAGAGAAAAAGAAGCGTAAACTGAAATGAGAGAAAAAAAAGAAGCTTAAACTTAAATGAGAGAAAAAAAAACGGTTATTATTCTTTGGTGTTTGGAAATGAAGAGTTTATGAGTGAGAAAAAGATTATTCTTTCGTTTTTAAATTTAGTCAAAAGAAAAAGTCATACGTAATGTTTGGAAAGGAAGAGTTTATGAGTGAGAAAAAGTGGGTTACGAAAACTTATAAATAGGCATTTACTTATCATTGCAGAGAAAAGCAGAGGACAAGGCTTGTTTAAGTTGAAATACAGTGTGTAATAAGAAAAGGCTTTTGAGAATTTTTCCCCTTTGTCTCTCCCCTCTCGACATCCCTTTACAGTTTCATGAGAGTTATCTAAACGAGTTAGTTTCAGAGCGAGCGTCTATTTTCTACAAGTGGTATCGGAGCTGCTTTTAATTTCAACAAATTGGTATCAGAGCAAATTTATTTTCTGCACACCATTCTTTGAACCAGAAACCTCCTCAACACTCAACCCAAAATATTTGGCGTGGAGAGCAGCCGATCAACGACTTCTCTGTCTCCTGCTCTCCTCTCTCACCGAGGAAGCCATGGCTGTTGTTGTTGGTCTCTCTACTGCACGTGATGTTTGGCTTGTGCTGAAAACTACGTTCAACCATCATTCGAAAGCTTGTGAACTAAGACTCAAGGATGACTTGCAGCTGATGAAACGTGGCACCAAACTTGTTGCTGAGTATGCCCGTGCCTTTAAGACAATTTGTGACCAACTTCATGCCATTGGCAGACCCGTCGAGAATATTAATAAAGTGCACTGGTTCCTTTGTGGACTCAGCACTGAATTTTCAGCTTTTTCTACTACTCAATGGCTCTCACCCCTATCCCATGTTTTGCAGATTTAGTCTCTAAAGCTGAAAGTTTTGAGTTGTTTCAGCGCTCCCTTGAGTCCTCTGACTCCACTCCTACAACATTCACAACCACTAATCGTCGTCGCACTTATGGAAGCCACCCTGCTTTCTCTAACAACCAGCGAGGTCATTCTTATTCCCACAAAAACAACTCTCCCAATCGAGGACGAACCCACTCAGGTCAGGGTCGTCGACCACCTCACTGCCAAATATGCCGCAAAGAGGGCCATTATGCTACCGCTGCAACCAACGATATGTTCAACCTGATTCTTCTCATGCTCACCTTGCTGAAGCCTTTAACACGTCATGTTCTATTGCTGGACCTGATGCTGCTGATTGGTTTCTAGACACTGGGGCTTCGGCCTATATGACTGCCGACCCATCTATTTTGGATCAGTTTAAAAATTACATGGGCAAGGACTATGTGATCGTAGGAAACGGTGCATCCCTACTGAGAATGTTTGATTAATCCACCACTTCTAAATGGTGTGAAAGTTATCTTATTTATAATCAAATAAAGGGAAAGATACTTATTACCATAAGACAAATATTAGATATTTGCCTTATAATAAAATATCAAATATAATATATATGGTAAACTATAATTTATTACTAAATATCCTTAACACCCCACCGCAAGCTGAGCGTCGGATTTGAACGAACGTGAAGCTTGGATCTGAAAAATTCAAAGAGGTTGAGAAACACTTTTCGTGAAGATGTCAACAACCTAGTTTAGATGAGGCGTAGAGAAACACTTTCTTGGCCATCGAAAATTGCAGAGGGATCGCCGCTCAGCAGTGATGCTGCCTTGGCTTCGACGAGAATATGTCCAACCCATGAAGAGGGATTGTCGCTTAGCGACGATGCTGCCTTGGCTCTGGTGAGAATATGTCTAACCCCAAGAAGTAGAAGGGGAAACCTAGAGAAAGGGACAAAGACAATGTTGAAGCCGGAAGAGTCGCCACATTGGGCGAAGGAACCAATTTTGGCGAGAAGGGCGGTGGCAACTTGGTTGGCGAAGAGGCCGGTGCGGCGCCCAAATTCCAAGGGTAAATCTCTGCATAAGGTCGATGGGCTTATCGAGATTCTATATATTTCCGAAGAGAACACTGATGAAGATCCTAAGATTAGGGTTTCTGTGAAGGATGAAGGATGAAGGATGAAGGATGAAGGGAAAATTGGGAAGAAAATGAAAGAGGCTATGTTTGGAAAAGTTGAGGTTGTATGTACAAAGTATGATGAAGGATGATTTGGAGGTCAAAACGGTGGAGCTGAAGAGTAATCAATCGGCTCTACATGTGGCAGCCATGACGTCTGCCTCTGCGGCGTCAAAGCCAGCAGTGGTAGTGGAGAAGAACAGTAGAAAATTTCAAAAGCCATTGAAAGGAAAGGATCTGGGTTGCTAAACCAAAATGGCTCTGATACCATAAGAATGTTTGCTTAATCCACCACTCCTAAATGGTGTGAAAGTTATCTTATTTATAATCAAATAAATTACAAGGATATGGAAATAGTAATAAATGGAAATAACAATAAACGGAAAGATAATTATTACCATATGACAAATATTAGATATTTGCCTTATAATAAAATATCAAATATAATATATATGGTAATCTATAATTTATTACTAAATATCCTTAACACCTACCCATTAGCCACATTGGTAGTCTTTCTCCTGTTCCAAATATTCACTTGTTAGATGTCTTGGTTGTCTCTTATCTCACTCAAAATCTTCTTTCCATAAGTAAATTAACGTCTAATTTTCCTCTCTCCGTTACATTTACTAATAATCTTATTACTATCCAGAATCGTCAATCAGGAATGGTGGTGGCAATCGGTAAAAGAGATGGAAGGCTATATGTGCTAGAGCGCAGCAACTCTACTTCTATTTCAGTCCTTAGAAACAAATCTTTACGTGCTTCATATGATTTATGGCTTGCTCGCCTAGGTCATGTGAATCATTCTGTTATTTCTTTTTTAAATAGAAAAGGTCATCTTTATCTTACGTCTTTATTGTCTTCTCCATCATTATGTAATACTTGTCAGCTTACAAAAAGTCATCGCTTGCCTTATTCCCGCAATGAACGTAGGTCGTCTCATGTGTTAGATCTTATTCATTGTGATCTTTGGGGTCCTTCCCCCATCAAATCAAATTCGAGTTTTCTTTACTATGTTATTTTTATTGATAATCATTCTCGATTCACTTGGCTTTACCCTTTAAAATTTAAATATGGTTTCTTTGATATTTTTCTTCAATTTAAAAAATTTGTGGAAAAATCAATATTCTTCTCGTATCAAGGTATTTCAAAGCGATGGAGGTACCGAATTTACTAGCAATTATTTCAAAACTCATTTACGTAATTCTGGCATCCACCATCAATTCTCTTGTCCATATACACCTACTCAAAATGGTCGTGCTGAGAGAAAACATCGTCAAGTGACTGAGACTGGCTTGGCCCTTCTCTTTCTCTCATATTTCTCCTCGTTTTTGGGTTGACGCCTTCAGCATTGCAGCTACAACCGGTTGCCTACTCCACTTTTTGGAGGTAAGTCACACTTTGAACTCCTCTATGGCTACACTCCACATTATGACAATTTTCATCCCTTGGGTTGTCGTATTTATCCTTACTTGCGTGATTATATGTCTAAAAAGCTTTCTCCCCGTAGCATTCCTTGTATTTTTTTGGGTTATAGTCCTGCTCATAAAGGGTTCCACTGCCTTGATCCCGCCACTATTAAGCTATATATCACCCGCCATGCTCAATTTGATGAAACTCACTTTCCTGCTATCCCTAGCTCCCAGGCCCAACATCTTCACTCTCTTCCTATTTCAAATTTTTTGGAACCACATCTTTATCATATTGATTCATCCCCCCTACCACTTCATCATCGCACATTTCTCGATCTAGTTCATCCCCGTGTGATATTTGTTCTGACCTTGTGGATGAGTCTGTGTAGGTTGATACTTCTCTTGCACGTTCCACTTTGCCACTCTCGACTTCTGATTTGACCTCTATTTAACCTACTGTTGATTCCTCTTCTTTAGGCACTCATCCTATGATCACACGAGCCAAAGCTGGTATATTCAAGACTCGTCATCCAGGAAATCTTGGTATTTTTGGCTCATCTGGACTTCTTTATACTCTTCTTGCATCCACTGAGCCGAAAGGATTCAAATCTGCGGCTAAGAATCCTGCTTGGGTTGCTGCCATAGATGAAGAAATTCGAGTGTTACAACAAAATGATACTTGGACTTTGGTTCCTCGCCCTGCCAACACCAACATCGTGGGCTCTAATGGGTGTTTCTTATTAAATATTTGTCTGATGGATCCGTCGAGCGTTTCAAGGCTCGTCTTGTTGCCAAAGGTTATACTCAGGTTCCTGGTCTTGACTACACTGACATTTTCAGTCCGGTTGTCAAAGCTACCACTATCCGTGTTGTGCTTTCTATTGCAGTCACAAATAAATGACCTCTTCGACAACTTGATGTCAAAAATGCTTTTCTCAATAGAACTCTTATTGAACGTGTTCATTTGGAACAACCTTCTAGGTATATTGATCCTCGATTTCCCACTCATGTTTGTCTATTAAAGAAAGCCCTCTATGGCTTAAAGCAAGCTCCTCGCGCGTGGTTTCAGCGTTTTAGCTCATTTCTTCTCAAACTTGGTTTATCTTGCAATCGCGCTGACACGTCCCTTTTTGTCTTTCATCAGCAATCTAACCTTATCTATTTGCTTCTTTATGTTGATTACATTATTGTTACCGGCAACAACTCACCTCTTATTGACAGCTTTACTCGCAAGTTTCATTCTGAGTTTGCTACCAAAGATTTGGGTTCTCTCAGTTACTTTCTTGGTTTTGAAGCTTCACCCACAAATAATGGTCTCTTTATTAGTCAGTTAAAATATGCTCGAAATATTCTTACTCGTGCTCAGTTGCTCGATAGCAAACCAGTCCACACTCCAATGGTTGTTTCTTAACACCTAACTGCTGATGGTTCTCCTTTCTTTGATCCTACTCTCTATAGATCTCTTGTTGGCACCCTTCAGTATTTGACTATTACGTGTCCAGATATTGCCTATGCTGTCAATTCTGTCAGTCAATTCTTGCATGCCTCTAGTGCAGATCACTTTCTTGTTGTCAAACGTATTCTTCGCTATATCAAAGGAATACTCCACTTTGGGCTTACCTTTCGCCCATCCACTGTTCCTAGTATGCTAGTCGCTTATTCGGATGTTGACTAGGCTGGTTGTCCCGATACTCATCGTTCTACATCCGGATATTCTATTTATCTTGGTAACAATCTCGTTTCTTGGAGTGCAAAAAAACAACCTACTGTCTCACGCTCCAACTGTGAATCTGAGTATCGTGCTCTTGCCACAACTGTTGCTGAACTTCTTTGGGTTACACATCTTTTGCATGACCTCAAGGTCCTTATTTCACAGCAGCCCTTACTCTTATGAGACAACAAAAGTGCTATTTTTTTTTTAGCTCTAATCCCGTTTCTCACAAACGGGTCAAACATGTTGAACTAGATTATCATTTCCTTCGAGAACTTGGTATCGCTGTCAAACTTCGCACACGATATGTACCTTCTCATTTCCAAGTTGCTGACATCTTCACAAAAAGTATTTCTCGACCTCTCTTTGAATCTTTCAGATCCAAGCTTCACGTTCGTTCAAATTCGACGCTCAGCTTGTAGGGGGGTGTGAAGGATAGTTAACCGTTCATTATAATGCATATTTGTCTTACATTATGGCTTACCCTATTTCCCTTTTATTAAAGACAAATATATTGTATTCATTTATTATTTTTCTCTTTTGTTGTTCTCTCCATATTATTTGTAATTTACCATATTTCTCTACTATAAATGATTATAAATAAGATAACTCTCACCATCATTTAGGTGTGGTGTTTCATCAAACATTCACACTTACAGATTCGTTAAAAAAGATCGAAAGAAACAATGGTTATTTATACAATGATTTAAGTGCCTCCATAAGGGTCTTCTCGACAGGGTTGAGGTTGTGAGGTCTTATAGACACGAGTAAATATTTTTTTTTCTTCTATTTTTTAAGCTGAGGACAATCTTTAGTGGACATGATATGATATTAAAACGAGAAAACAACTTCTCCGATCGAGTTAACGACCCTGTCTCAAAGGGAAAAAAAGTTCCAATGTTAACACATATGGAATTTGACTCCAAAATGGCCCGGAAGCGAAAGTGCATCAAACTTGAGCGTTCCTTACAACTTCGTTGAAAAATATCGAAAGAAACAATGGTTTTTCACATAATTATTCAAGTGCCTCCATGAGGGTATTCTCGACAGGGTTCAGATCGTGAGGTCTTATAGACACGAGTAAATATTTTTTTTTATTTCATATTTTAAGCTTAGAACAATATTTAGTGGATACGGTATAATACTAAAACGAGAAAAAAACTTTTCAGGTCGAGTTAATGACCTTGTCTCAAAGGGAAAAAAAATTGTAATGTTAACACCTACGAAATTTGATTCCAAAATGGCCCGGAAGCGAAAGCGCATTTGTTTCATATTTTAACCCAACATATGTGTAAGATTCATTAAACTTTAGCGTTCCTTACAGATTCATTGAAAAAGATCGGAAAGACAATGGTTTTTCACATAATGATTTAAGTGCCTCCATGAGGGTCTTCTCGACAGGGTTGAGGTTGTGAGGTCTTATAGACACGAGTAAATATTTTTTTCTTCCATATTTTAAACTTAGGGAAATCTTGAGTGGTTATGGTATGATACTTGAACGAGAAAGCAAATTTTCAGATCGTGTTAATGACCCTGTCTCAAAGGGGAAAAAATTTCGAATGTTAACACCTCAAAAGAAATATTATAATTCTTTGTCAATTTCTTTTTTTTTTTTTTTTTTTTTTTTTAAAAAAAAACTATATTATATAATTTTAAAAGCACTTAAAAAAATTATAAAAAAAAACTATATAATTATTAAGCAATGTCTAATTTATCTATTAAATTAGGTTCAAAATACTATTTTTCGTGTTATTATCAAATTTGTTATACATTTATTAAATTAACAACTAAAGCCACATGGGTCGAAAGAACTCCCTTCTAAATACCGAACACGCAAGATAGGAACAATCAATTTTTTTTTTATTATTTGTTGTTTTTATAAATAACTGAAGTATTTTGTTACATGTTATGACTTATCTACATCGACCCAATCTGATATGTACAATGCTAGAATACAATATATACAAGAATAACTCTTATGTCCATAATATTGAGTTATCACTAATTTGGTTAACGACATTATTAACAAATTTAATGAGTTCTTTGTAAGTGTGAACCATCATATTAGATATCGTAATTTTATCCTAATAAGTGTTGTCTTACGATAGGTCAAGAATCGAAAATAAAACTACAATCTTTTCCTTTTCAGAAGTTGCTCATTCATAACCCTTATATTATATTGGTTAGCTTGATTTTAATGTGAATTACCGAGTTTTAAATTTAAAATAAAAATTAATCACATTTTGTGCTTATTTCAAATTATTAATTAAAACTGACTTATTCCATTCTCAAGTTAGTGTTTAAATAAAAGTGTTCTTTCACTAAATATCTCGAAACAAAATGATTTTTAAATAGAGTTTTTTTATAATTAATTTATTTATAATTTAATAAATCTTAATTAGCTATTAAATATGAATAAACATATCTTAATTAACCTTTGTTTTTATAAAAAAAATTAATCATTTAATGATTAATTTTAAAATTCTACCATTTTAAACCCTTTAAAATTAAAATTAAAAGACTACTTTAAATTATAATACTTGTAACGACCCAAAATTTTCTACTTATTATAATCCTTGTAACGACCCAAAATTTTCTACTTAATCTAAGGTTGCTACTGTATACACGTAAAACGTAAATCTCATCTTAAAACAAAGGTGTGGACTTACATGTTTGAAAACGTGTTTAAAGCGACACAACAAATAACTAAATAAAATAAATGAACGATTAAATTAAAAACATTATCCTATTATAGCCTACATCTGATCTCGAGTTATCAAATTATACGGTTAGGGTATGTGACTACCCTATGCATGTGTCATGGTCTCGAGTTGCGATGTTGTCGTCAGTTGTACAACAATGTTTTTCCTTTACCTGAAATAGAAGTAGCACTTGTCTTGAGTATTTTAAATATAATACTAAGTGACCCCACTATTGGGATTATATGCAAACACATACAATTTCATGAATGAGACCTATCATAACAGTCTATATTCCTTAGGTGGCTATCATAATCTTATCGTTCTATCAATTTATAATAATCCTATCCTTTTCTATCCTTACCCTAACCGTATCATTTTTCCAATCGATCGTGATCATAACGTTTCGTATACATAACTTAACCATATCATTATATTAATCATATCTTAACTATAACGATTAGTATACATAACATTATCGTATCTTTTTATTAACCTATCACAACTATAGTATTTTCTATACATAACCTTATCGTATCGTCTTATGAGCATATCGTAATCCTGTCGTTACATTATGTTTAGTTCCTTCTCATATCCTATCTCAAACATATCATTAAACACATCATATCAAAAGTATGATCATACAATTCACATATCATAACATATACATATCATATCATAATCATATCGATTCAAACAATTCACACATATCAATATATATGACGAGGCCAGAATCACAGGACACATGTCAACATTAAATATAATCATGCGGATATGTTATAGGAAAGAATTTGATAGGGTTTCTTGACCATAATTCCTCTAGTTTTATCTTTTAATTCTCTTTTACTCTATATGTTTACTGGGTTAAATTTAATTTTTTTTCTTTTTCCTCTATTTTTTTCTTGTTAATCAATTCTTATTTCCAAATTTCATTGTTTTTTTTTTAATTAGTTACCATTTACTACAATTAATATAATACTAACTAAAATCTTATCGATAAATGAATGAAAAAGAGATTTGATTCTATTGTAACACAATGAATTGTATAAAGGAAAGGAGATCTCAATAGAACTCACCATAATAACAAAGCAAAATCTCTCTCGATAAATCATCCAGAAAAGGAGATCTTGTACCACGCCTATAGAAAAAAAGATATCTCAAATATGAGTTTTCATAAAGCAAAATCTAGTGTCGGTTATAAAGCAAAATTTGTGTCCGTTCCTCATAGTAATAACAAAGCAAAATCTCTGTAACTAAATCTGCATCATCTCCCCATAAATCTGCATTTTTTTTTTTGTTCAAGTAACCGATACATTCTTGATGACGGAGTCGGTTGAGGAGAGAGATAGTTGAGAGAGAGATAAGAGATTAGTGAGAGCAGTTTGGATAAGATTGCTATTTTTTATTTTTTTATTTATTATTATTTTTTCTTTGACCGTTACAATAATCCTCTTGATTTAGTTCAATTTTCTAATTTATTCCAAATTAAAATCAAAAGAGTTTGCTTTACTTTAATGGGTAGATTTAAGGACCATAATTAACTTTTTGTTTATTATTTATTTATTTATTTATGATTGTAACTACTATTACCTTATTTGATTTATTTGATTTATTTGATTTATTTGACGATAAATGATTTTTTTTTTTAATAGGTCAGTAAACCTTCTCCTATTACCTTATTTAATAACTACTATTACCTTATTACCTTATTTGATTTATTCTACCATAAAAAGAATGTGCTTTGAATATGAAATAACTTTTGTTTAAAAAATTGTAATCTCCTCCCCATTCATGCATTTATCCATTCCTATAAATATTCATCAATCTTCCCTTTAAACAAACCATCAAATACTCTTCATCATCTTCAAACTTTATCACCATGGCTAAGACTCTTTTCCTCGCGGCTTCTCTTCTCCTCTACGTCCTATCGCTATCGTCCCTCGCAGCAGCAACTAACCGTTTAGATTTGGTTGGCAGCTACAAACCAATAAAAAACATAGATGACCCAAAGATTCAGAGCTTAGGTGAGTTCACAGTCAATGAACACAATAAACAGGCAAAAACTCAACTCCAATTTCAAAAAGTGATTAGTGGAGAAATGCAAATTGTGGCCGGGACCAACTATAACCTTCGATTGACAGCTCTTGAGGGGACTAGTAGTGGAACCTATGGCACCCTTGTGTTCACTGACCTCAACAACAAGAACAACCTTATCAACTTCTATGACGTCCCCAAATAGACTTCTTGCTTCTTATCACAGACGGTGTGTTTTTAATTCTCTATCTTTTTTATATTATGTTATGAATGTTTGGAATCTCGATCAACTTTATGTATGGTCTAAAACTTAATACAAGTATAATTTTGTTGAATAATATATATGTCTTTGAATAAAAGAATTATACGATAAACTTTTATATATATATATATATAGAGAGAGAGAGAGTTGAGATAAAGTTATCTTGGTAAATTATTTTTTGAAATATAGTTTATTATATTTTCAATAAGATAAATAATTAAAGTATATGAGAGTCATATGAAAGGGTACATTGTAATAGCCGAAAAAAAAATAATAATAAAAATAAATAAACAAATAAAAATAATTATAGAAAAATAGATACGTCAACATAATAATAATAATAGTAATTCATAAATAAATAACTAAAAAGGATTACATAAAAATAAAAATAAAAATAAAATTTACTCACCTCTCTCCACTAACCTCTCATCCTAACGGCATCCTCTTTCCTCAATCACATAATATCACAATTCTCCAAAAAAAAAAAAAAAAAACAGAAAAAAGGAAAGAGTAAAATGGTGTTTAAACAGAAGGATATGAAGGATATGATGTAGATTTATCTGGAGAGATTTTTGTCTATTATTACCCTAAAATCCTATCTCATATATCCTTTTTACTTTATAGTTATTGTTATAAGAAATTAATTTAGGATAAATCTTCTTTCATATTTTATAGTTATTGTAATAATTAGATCTGATGTTCAATTAATTAGATTTTTGTTAGCATTGGAAGTTATAGGAAATAAGGTTAGAATCAAGGAAATTTTAGTTGGTAGATCCATAAATATGTAAGATAGTAGCCAAATTAAAATTGGCCAATAATATCGGTTTACGGAATGAAAATAAATATAAATTTAGAGTAATATCTTATTTACAAAATTGAAGATGTTTACCGAATTGAGAATCTATGTACAAAATGAAAATAATTACAAAGAAGGAGGAGGGAAGATTGAGGGAAGATTTGTATCTATTTACAGAATGAAAATAATTACAAAGAAGGGGATGGAAGATTGAGGGAAAATTTGTTTGACAGAATTTAAAAATAAAACAAGAGATATCATGGAACTCTATTAAATTTTGTGAAATATCATAATTTTAACAAGGTAAATAAGAGAAATAATTTTACAGAGTTCAAACTTGAAACTGATGTCATGGGCTCACATAGGTTGACTTGGATTTCAAAGGACGGAACTTTCAATAAGGATATATACGTGACAACGACTTAAGCTAACCAAGTAAGTGACCTTACTATCGACATGGTTATATTTGATGTTGACACGTGCCCTGTGGTTCTGCACGTGTCATATATATTGATACGTGTGAATTGTTTGTGGATCGATATGTTTCCTATATGTTATGTTATGTTATAATATGTGGATTGTAGGATAATAATTAGGGTACGATGTGCTCAAGGATATGTTTGAGATAGGATACGAGAAGGATGCACAAAACGAAATGGAACGATAGGAGTAAGATACGTTCATGAAACATTAAGGTTAGGTTACATACCGGAGTGCTATGGATAGGAGAGATTGATGAAAGAATAAGGTTAGGTTATGGGTAGAAATGGATAGGTTTGTGATAGATTGATAGAACGATAGCGTTAGGATTGATACAACGAAGCGTTAGGTTAAGGTACGATAGTGTTTGTGATGATATGACTAAGGTACGTTACGTAATGATATGTCTGTGATAGGTATAAGAACGTTAAGGCTATGATAAGTTAGAGAACGATATGATTATGAAGTGTTTACGTTGTGATTTGTTTGTGATATGATACATTGTATGCTAGATTATTGTGCTTAAGTACGTAGTCATGTGAACGTGAATGTATGCTATGTATGCTGTTTAGTCTGATGTGATGTGTAATGCATGTAACGATATGTTGTTCTTGAATGGTTATGGCATGATTGTATGGAATGTTTGAATATAAACAGCATGAATTGTATGACATGAAATACGGTAAACTGTCTGGAATCATAACCTCGATAGGAATATGTATGAAATGTAAATTGAAAATGAGAAGGACATGAAGCATGGAACGTGACAGGGGGGGTTATGTTCATTAATGATAAATGTAGAAGTAGTGGGGACCTCATGCATTATGTGTGTTCATGCATCTGGGGGATACCCCTATCCCATCACGAGGGTACGGACGCGTACATCCAATGGCAAGACAACAATCGTTATGCTTTGCATAGCGCTGTCGTGACGGTTACTGGTTTGAACGGGTCCCGGCATAAGGGGCTCCCAGAATATGCCCACCGGATAAGGAAAGTGGCCCAGCGGTGTGCGAACTAGCTGGTGAGCCCATAGTCGCACGTATGGGCTGTGCGTAGAGTATATGGTACACGTCCACAATTACCCGTTAGGACAAAACCGTAGGAAAAACGAAATGAAACGAAACGAAAGATAGGTCTCATCATTTCATTGCATGTGATTGTTGCATTTAACCCCAATAGTGGGGTCACTTACTGAGTATTTCTTTAAATACTCAAGCTATGTGCTACTACATTTTTCAGGTTAAGGCAAGGAATTCCTGTACGGCTGATGACGGCATCGCAACTCGAGACCATGGCACATGCATAGGGTAGTGGTATTTATTTTCTTAGTCTTAGGCTAGAATAGGATGTTTTTAACTTAAACTCTTATTCATTTTATTTAGTCTTTTGTTGTGTCGTTTTAAAGATGTTTTCGAAACACGTAAGTCCATGGCTGTGCTTTAGGATAAAGGTTATGTTTTATGAAATTTAAATGAAGTCTTTCGCATTCAATGTTTAGGGTATGTATACAGTAGCGACCTTAAATTAAGTAGAAAATTTTGGGTCGTTACATACATACATATAATAAATCTAAAATAATAATTAATGTCATTACAAATAAAATTAATTTCATAATTTCAAGGTAAATCATAAAATTCATCGTGCATGTTAAAATAGAATAACTTAAATAAAATATATAATACAAAATTTAAATGATCAAAACATTCGTTACATGATTATAATCAAAATTAAATATTAAAGAAAAAATTTACAAAGTTTCGTCGCCTAGTTGAAAAATCAAAATATTTACCGTGAGAAGTTTTTGTAAATAATATCACATTTTCTTAAAAAAAAATATTAAATTGAGGCGTTTTTTTGGAATCATTTAGAGATGTTTAGAAGGTGGGATAGGGATATATAAGTCTACCCATACCCGTGTCCTATTTTAATTTCTATCACTGTGAAATATTCTTTTGTGATGACTCTTGTGAGAAAATTGTTTAAAAGACTTTTTAGTAGATAATTGTCATTTTTCAATATACTTTCTAATAAAAGTCGGAAAATATTCTAATAAAATCCAATAATATTTCATTAGCAAACATTTAATATAATGTTACAATCCGGTTGCTACTACATGCATATCTTGACTACCAAGTGTGGAAATCCTTTACAACAATTTATTAAAACATTGTCATAGAATTAAATGTTTATAAAAATTCATTTGAAACAACAATGACGTTAATAAACAGCAAAATCGAAATAACAAAAGTTTTAAAATAATGTTAACGTCCTAATCAAACTTAAGGGCTACAACATTAAACCCAAATGTGACTACCTTGACTTTGTATCCATGGCCTCAACAAAGACACAATAATTCGTACATGAGTGTCTTAACTTTACCTGAAAAATAAGTAACACGTGGCTAATACTCAGTAATTATCCCCAATGTTGGAGTTGGGAAATGCAATCATGGTAAGACCTATCCTTTCATAAAAATTTTCCTTGGTTTCAAAGACAAAATTGAATGTATAGTACTTCTCTACACACGGCCCACGTATGTGCACATGGACCCACCAACTGACTCGTATATGCACTTCTGGGCCTAACTACGGGTTAGTGCACATTCATGCTGCTGGAAGCCATATAGGAAAAAAACACATATAACATCATGGTGTACGCATCCATACTAATCATAATGAATGAAGTATCCTGATGCACATGACATACAAAATGCATGAGATTTCATAGTTTCAAATCTTGGTACATACTTAAAATAGCAACTCATACCTCCCTTTTTTTCGTGACATGCATACATATATTGGACATATCTTTAATAGTTATCCCCCGTGATTTATCAATGTTTC
The DNA here is from genome assembly GCF_057944985.1 of Cucurbita pepo subsp. pepo. NCBI lineage: Eukaryota > Viridiplantae > Streptophyta > Magnoliopsida > Cucurbitales > Cucurbitaceae > Cucurbita > Cucurbita pepo. The sequence goes on from NC_141817.1 coordinate 4,691,790, forward strand.
ATAGGCATGATGTGAACATGTTAACATAATACACATGGTGTAACATTTGGAAGTACATATATCATATAACATTTATATCATAACAAAATTTCATAACATAGCATAATCATACACACATAACATCATAAAAATATGACACGCCACAATGTACATGTTATTCATACAACATACAAATCATCAAACCAAGCCCATGGATGTCCAACAGTAAAACCACTAACTTGATTGGCCTAAGTCAAAGCTGCTAATTATTATTGGTACAAGACGGCTCATTGAAGTTCAATTCAACCTATGTTTGGCCCACAACATGGGATTATGGGTCGGGTCGGTTTCGGTTACTAGCAATGGGTAGCTACTGGGTTTGAGGTGCATCTATGTTGGATTGAATAGATTGTTGGGCTGGTTTGGCAATTGCAATGTGGCTGGAGAAGTCTAGGTCGTGGGCATCGCTAGTGTGTGGAATCAACAGCCAAAGGTTGTGTAGCTTTGATCGAGAGCTTTGTTCAGTTCTGTCTTCTTTCTTCTTAGTTTCCAAATTGGTGAAGGATGGTAGGAAGAAGGAGATGGAGAAGTAGATAGAGGAATGAGTTGTGATGAAGAAAATGAGGGGCCTCGGTCGAGTTGAGAGATGAGAAGGTTTATAATCTATAATGTGTTTCGGGTTAGTCAAGTATTTGCGAAACATGGACACGTGGAATACATTATCATAGCGTTTCGGGGACGATGTGTAACGACCCTAGATTTCTACTTATCTAGAGTCGCTACCATCATCATAGCGTAATCATTTGTATGTGGAAATAAATGTTTAAACTTCTTCGTAAGACATTAATTTCATGTTAAAACATAGTCATAGACTTGCATGTTGAAAAACTTCTTTAAAACGACATAACCATAAACTAAATCAAATAAATAAAAATTTAAATTAAAAACATCTTATTCTAACCTAAGTCTAAGAAAATAAATGCGACTACTCTATGCATGTGTCATGACCTCAAATTACGATGTCGTTGCTAGTTGTACATGGATGTCTTGCCTTTACTTGAAATAGAAGTACCACGTTACTTGAGTATTTTAAGAAATACTCAGTAAATGACATCACTATTGGGGTTAAACACATACAATCATGAATGGGACCTATCATACGTTTATTTTTCTATGGTAGCTATCCTAACAGACAATTGGATGTGTACTTAATTTCCCTACACAGTCCACACAAACTACTTTCCGACAGCTATCTTAACAGACAATTGGATGTGTACCTAATTTTTCTACACACCGTCCACACGTGCAAGTATATGGACCAACAAGTCGGTTCACACACTTTCGAGCCCCTTTCTAGTCAGGCGAGCATTCTCTAGTAGCTGTTGATGTCAGATACTCGTTAGGAATAGCGACCGACACAGCAGCATTATGATAAATATAATTATTGTTCCCCTGTCTTGTAGCGTACGCGTCTGTACTATCGTGAATGAGAAGGGATATCCGCCAATACATGAGCACACAATAATGCATGAAATCTCAACATTTTTTTATTTTCGTTATCATTTAATACAACTTCGCTGGCATTTTCCTTCGTATCATATCATTTCTCATATCATTTATCATATCTTTCATGTGTACGCCTAGATTGTATTTCATGCTAACTCGTCATTTTGCATGTCAATCATATCATATCAATCATGTCACACATATATCATATCATAACATTTTAAAGCTTTCCGACATAACAGTACACATCATGCATATATCCCATCATATCAATCATAACAGTAACATAACATATCTCACGCATGCCTTCAACATATCATATCACAAACATATTAATTCATCAAACACATCGTTCCATAACAGTTTATCATAATGGATGAACAAGTTGGAACAAAACGTGACAAGTTGATTGTAGATGCTAACACAAACCGAATTAATCGTCTTCTTTTGAAGGTATAACGAGAACTTAACTCGGTTACCTACGACATTCCGTGATTCCCACATTTATGTCAATGTCTTCTTCTTATAGGTGAGATCAGTCCGGATGAGTGGTTCCTGTGCACTAAACCTCTGTGGAGTAGCCTGTGGAAGGATTGATATATTTTTCGAAACTTGTTTTGGAGGTCCTTGCTATGATATATAAACTATCTGTCTATTGTTCATCTGAGACATCACACTTACACTACACTAATCGTTCAAAGATGTCACGGGGGATGCTGTTAATGTCACAGAAGCTTATGGGCTCGTGTTTAATCCGTAAGTAGCAAGAACTCGAGTCGAGTCTGTTACTCTTGAACTCTACTCTAATGAACTAACCATTTCGTAACTAAAATACAAAAGAAAAATGTTTTTATCTATCGACCAATGCTCGTGTAACCGAGTTGTTTTTTGTCTTAGGAAATTTAGAAACTTGATTTTGATGGATATTGATTCTAATAGCATCTCGGACAAGGAGTTTGACGTAACATCTCAAAGGGTAGCATCTTCCAATCCTCTTCTAAGGGATGCATTTGTGGAGGCTTTGGAGCTGTAAGAGTGTAATGATCTTCAACTTTCTATATCTTGCAACAGTTTTGTTATTTCTTTGATTCAAATAGCGATAGGTGGATGTTGATTCATTGTAATCTTGGTTATCCAATTATGAAAAAATTATACGCTTGCATCGTAGAATTTTAAAATGAAACGTTCGAGAATAAGATTGCCTGTAAATAAATTGTTGAATGAGTTTCATATGGAAACTACTCTATGCATGTGTCATGGTCTCTTGAGTTGTGATGTCACCGTCAGCCGTACATGAAAGTCTTGCCTCTACCTATAAGAGTAACACATGGCTTGAATATTTTAATAAATTATCATTAGGTGACCTCACTAGTGAGGTTGGATGCAAACATATACAATCATGAATGAGACTTGTCATTTAAATTTGTATTTCTTTTGGGAATTATCCTAAACAAGTAATTGGATGTGTATTTACTATTATACACACGATCTACACGTGCGAGTATGAACCCACCAGTCGGTTCGCACACCTCCTGGGTCCCTTTTTCTGGTCGGGCTAGCATTCTCTGGTATTGCTGCCAGACAATAGGAATAGTAACTGTTGCAACATTATGATAAACATAATGATCATTATTCTACCTCATAACGTACGTGTCCGTACCATTGTAAAAAGGGAGATTCCCCGATGCATGTAACACACAATGATGTATGGGTCCCAACATTTTCGTTTATTAAACATGTATAACAACCCCTTCCGTCTTTCCTTCATATCATATCATTTTTATCATAGCTTTCAATATATATGTAACCGTTCCAAAAAAAAAAGTACCAGAATTCTCGTGCCTTCAACATACCACGCTCCGACGTCCACGACACGCTACGTAGCTTCACAACCTTCAACCGCTCTGTATAAACTCACCTGTAAGAGAGAAAAGAGTGATAATTTCGAGAGTAGACGAAATGTTTACGATATCGGAGAACCAGCATCGGCTAGATCTGAAACTCCAAAGTATAACTCAAGAAGGATCTAAAATGTTTAGGTAAGCCAAACTACACCCTTTTATGGTACATTTCAGTTTAGAATTTTTTTTTTTTTTTTTTTTTTTTTTACAAAGTTGATAGTTGATTCTCTAAAACTTCTATTATTTTTTTTTTTTTTATTGTCTAATTGCACAAGATTATGTGATCCACCCAGCCAAATAATATGGTATAAACAAAACAATGAAAACATGAAACACAACTTAATTTTAAGAAATAAGAATTATGATGATGACCACTATGGAAAATGAACTGAATTTTGAAATGTCACAGGATAAAAAAGTATAGAATGTCTTCCCTAGAACGCTAACAATAGAAATGAGATATTTAATAAAAATTATTATATATAGATAAATATTCCAAGATTGGGGATAATATTAAATAGTGGTGGGTTAGGCGGTTTCAAATGGTATTAGAGTCAGACACCGGACCACGTGTGAGCAAGGAGGTTGAACCCCGAAGGGGATACTAGGCGGTGTACCAACAAGGACGCTAGACCCGGGGAGGTAGGTTGGGGGTCCCATATCGATTAAAGAAAGAAAACGAATGCCAGTGAAGATGCTTGGCCACGAAGTGGGTGGATTGTGAAATCCCACATCAGTTGGAGAGGAGAACGAAACATGGGTGGAAACCTCTCCTTAGTAGATCGCTTTAAAAACCTTGAGCGAACAACATTTGCTAGTCGTGAATTTAAGCTGTTAACAAAGTCTTTAAGAGGTTCGCATGAAGTCTAACCACCGGAACTAATTTAAAAAAATAAAAAATTAATAAATTTAAGAACATCATCTTACAAATAAGAAAAATAATTATTGAGTTAACATACGCTCTACCTAATGTAAATAGAATAACATATTTATTATCTTAAACTTTAGAGGCTAAAATATAGAATAGGAAAATTCAGATACTCAAAGCAAACTTCAATCAAAGCAGACAAATAGTCAAACAAAGGCTACAAGTCAATAAATTTTGTGCGACTAAAATCAAACATTTATTTGACCTAAATAAAAAATAAGGTCCCATTTTTGTAATAATTTTGTTCTTTATCTTTTTTTATTAGTTATATTTATTGCCAAACAATTTTTTTTATTATAATTTATACCACTTCGAAAGAAATATTATAATTTTTTTTTGTTAAATTCTAATTTCTTTTAAAAAAAAACTATATAATATAATTTTAATAGCACTTAACAAAACAAAATATATATATATAATTATAATTATCAAGCATTTGTCTAACTTATCTATTAAATTATGTTCAAAATACTATTTTTCGTGTTATTATCAAATTTATTATACATTTATTAAATTACGCTTTTTTTATGGTAATAATATTATGTTTAAAATGGCATTCATGCATTTATCGATTCCTATGAACTCACCAACCTTAAGTCTCTTTTGTTCGTGGCTTATCTTCTCCTCTACGTCCTATCGCTATCATCGCTCACAGTGGCAACCTAATGTTTAGATTTGGTTGACAGATACAAACCAATAATACACAGCTAAACCATAGATTCAAAGTTTAGGTGAGTTCACAGTGAATGAACACAATAAACAGGCAAAAACTCAATTCCAGTTCCAGAAAGTGATTAGTGGAGAAATCCAAATTGTGGTCGGGACCAACTATGCCCTTCGATTGACAGCCCTTGAGAGGACTGTTAGCCGATCCTATGGCACCATTGTGTTCACGAGTCTCAACAACAAGAACCACCTTATCAACTTCTTTGACATGTCCAACTAAACTTTGTTGAGGATTATTGGGAGTGAGTCCCACATTGGTTAATTTAGTAGAAAATCATGGTTTTATAAGTTAGGAATACTATCTCTATGGGTATGAGGCCTTTTGGGTGACTCCGGCTTACGCAACCAAGTAAGTGGTTCCACTATCGGTTTTGTTGAATGAATTATATTATGTATAATGACGCTTGCCCATGACCCCTGCACGTGTCTTATGTATGAATGATAAGTTATGATATGTAGGCATTATCATGGTTTGTTTTGTATCATACATTATACCATGGTTAAAAGCTATCGGGATCTGAGAACATGCACATTACGATGATTAATGACATTTATGTTTGCAATGATGTAATGCGGGCTCTTTCCCTCTATGGTGTCTAGCACAGCCCGTTAGCGAGTGCTAGCTCGATGAACTAGGCCTAAGGGACGTGCGGGCTCGCCTGGTTGACCCATGCTCGCACATGTGGGCCATGTATAGTGCGGGCTCTTTCCCTCTATGGTGTCTAGCACAGCCCGTTAGCGAGTGCTAGCTTGATGAACTAGGCCTAAGGGACGTGCGGGCTCACCTGGTTGACCCATGCTCGCACATGTGGGCAATGTATAGAAAAGTACTACACATCCAACCTTACAACTGAAAAGTTATCTAAGGCCATGGTTTCAAATGATAAGTCCTTCGATCTTGCATGTGTTAGGCCATGGTTTGCATTTCTCAACCCCAATAGAGAGGTTACTTACTGACTAAGGCCATGGTTTCAAATGATAAGTCCTTCGATCTTGCATGTGTTTGCATTTCCCAACCCCAATAGAGAGGTTACTTACTGAATATTTTTAAAATATTGAAAACACGCTTATACGGATGACGGCGGCATTGTGACGAAGGCAATGGAACATTGTGACGAAGGCAATGGAACCAGTTTTAAGGTAATTGCATTATGTCTTTCTCTAACCCTTAGGTTAGAATAGGGCATTGAATTATTTTTTTTCTTTTTGTTTCAAATGCTACACTATTCATTTTTTCACTTTACCTTTTTCTTGGTGTTATCTTCAAGGTTTTACTTCAACGGATTAAATCTGTGGTATCGTTTGAAATTATTTTAAATAAATGTTTTCGTAATTAACAATCATCTCATGTATGTGGTAGCGATCTTATTATAGTAGAAAAATAGAGTCGTTACAATTGATACTAGAGGTTCAGGCTTATAAATTCTCTAGACTAGCTAGAGGCTCAGGTTATTCTCATGGCTTTATGGTGAAGGCCTAGTCACTGTCAAGTATGTAATAGCTGAAAGAAAAAAAAAACAAACCTTTCCCCACTTCTCTTCACTAAGCTCTCATCCCTTCCCACAATTATCTCTCATCAATCCATCCCACGAAAGTAACAGTTAGTGCCAAAAAAAAAAAAATAGAAAAATATAATATTCAGATTTACGTGAAGATAGATCTGATCAATAAGGTATATATTAAATCTTCATTTTCTTTTATCCTATTTTTTAGAAATCATAACAAATTATAGTTAGATCTTTCAAAAGTAGTTGTCATGCCTACGTGTATATGATGTTGTGAATTAATAATATAGAAGGTAAGATATGTTGTTACTTTTTTTCACTCACTATTTTGAAAATATGGTTTAGTGTGATTGAATAAATATCTCGAGACAAAATCATTTTTATATAGAGTTTTCTTATAATTAATTTTATTTACAATTTATTAAATATTAATTGACTATTAATTACTAGATTAATAAACATACCTAAAATAATCTTTATTTCTATAAAAAAAAAAAAGAAAAAAAAATTATAGTTTTAAAATACTACCCTTTTTAAACTCTTTAAAATTAAAAGATTACCTTAAAATAGTCTTATTAGTTTAATTTTCTAATTTATTCAAAAATAAAATGAGGAGAGTTTCTTATTAAACATAAATGATTTATTTTATTTTATTTTATTTATTTATTTATTCTAAATTAAAATGAGGAGAGTTTCGAACTATAAATAGAATACGCATTTAATGGATAAATAACTTTTAAAAAAAATTGTAATCTCCTCCCTTCATGCATTTATCCATTCCTATAAATACCCACCAACCTTCTCCTTAAACAAACCATCAAATACTCTTCATCATCTTCAAACTTCATCAACCATGGTTAAGTCTCTTTTCTTCATGGCTTCTCTTCTCCTCTACGTCTTATCGCTATCGTCGCTCGCAACGGCAACCCAACGTTTAGATTTGGTTGGCAGTTACAAACCAATCGTAAACATAGCTGAACCCCAGATTCAAAGTTTAGGTAGGTTTGCTGTGAATGAACAGAATAAACAAGAAAAACTCAACTCCAATTCCAAGAAGTGATTAATGGAGAAATCCAAATTGTGGTCGGGACCAACTATGCCCTTCGATTGACAGCTCTTGAGGGGACTGTTAGCCAAACCTATGGCACCCTTGTGTACACTGACCTCAACAACGAGAACAATCTTATCAACTTCTTTGACATCCGCAACTAGACTTCTTGCTTCTCATTAATAACTGTATGTGTTTCTAATTTTTTGTCATTTTTATATTATGTTATGAATGTTTGGAATTTCGATCAAATTTGTTTATGTATGGTTTAAAATCTAATACAAGTATAATTCAGTTAAATAAGATATATAAGAAATTTAAAATAATTAATTTCAATACAAATAAAATTAATTTCAAATCATCCATTCATGGTCTCTCAAAATAGAATAACTTCAATGAAATATATGATAAAAAAACATTCATTAGTTAATTATAATGAAAATGAAATATTAAAGAAAAATAAGAAAAAAAAAAGTTTCCTTTTACGCTGAAAAATCAAAATATTTATCATTAGAAGTTATTGTAAATACTAAACTCCATCAATACATCAATTAACATTCATTTCATGCCAGGTGTTCTATATTATAATAAATATAGAACTAAGTCAATAATAGTCAACTATAACATAGGCAATGGTATCAAAATTCAATTATGAATTATATTTGATGATGATCGAGTAGTAACAACATACACAATCAACGAGATTTCCTTTTCTTATTTTATGCATGATATACCTGACGGTGATGAGACATTAGCGATGGGACCGTGGAACATGTCAAGCCTACCTCATAGGCTAGTCTACATAATCTATAACCTAAAGCTCTTATACCAACTATAACGACCCTAAATTTCTATTAACCTAAAGTCGTTACCGTTATCATAACCTATGCTCTTATGTGGAATTAAACATTTAAAACTTTATCATAAAACACTATCATGGACTTACGTGTTCAAAAATATCTTTAAAACAACGTAACAAAAATACTAAATTAAATAAATAAACAATAAAAGTAAAAACACATTCTCCTAACCTAAAGTTTAAGAAATAAAATACTACTATCTTATGCATGTGTCATGGTCTTGACTTGCAATGTCTTCGTGAGCCATACAAGGATGTCTTGCGTTTACCTAAAATAGAAGTAGCACATGACTGGAGTATTTTAAGAAATAGTCAGTAAGTGACCCCATTGGGGTCAATGAATGCAAACACATGAAACTCATGATTAGGGACCTATCGTTAAACCGTAATAGGGGTGGCTTCCAGTCTGAACAAAATTGGATGTGTAGTACACACGACCCACACATGTGAGTGTGAATCCTCCGGCGGTTCACACCCCCCCCCCCCCTCCCAGGACCCATCATAGTCGAGCTAGCTGTCCGTAGCGACGTCTGAAGGTCAGCAGACCCTAAGTGTCATACAAGACATGATCATCATCATTATCATAGTATACGTATCCGTACTCGTCATAAAAAATGAGAAAGTATCCCGATGTATATGAACACACAAAATGCATAAGGTTCCTACCGTTTTCATCTTGGAATCATCTTTATGACACAACCCTATACACCGTTCACACATTATTATAAGTAACATGCATGCATTTGCCTTCATACGTTCATCATCATTAACATTAACTAGGTTGTCTTTGAAAACTCGTCGTCATAATGCATCATGACATTTAATACATGCACATCATCATTAAATTATATCATCATCATACGTCTCACATCATCTTGTTATCATGCATCATCATCATCATGTCAACATCATGTACATCATCACATCATCATGGAACATCATTATATAACATCATTACATCATCAATTAGCATCATCACGTCATCACATAGGGGGCCATGCAAATGCAAATACAAACACAGGCAATCATGATTTAGGGACCTATCTTTAATCATCATAGGGGTGACCTCCAGTCTCAGACAAATTGGATGTGTAGTATTTCCTTACACACAATTCACACGTGCGAGTGTGAATCTCCAAGGTGCTCGCACATCCCCTAGACCCTCTGGTCAAGCTAATCTGTAGTGACATTCGGAGGTCAGCGGAATCTCATAGCGTCATGCACCTCATGAACACCCTCATCTGTGTGCATTGGCAATCGTGCGCATTCACACTCATCATCATATTGTGCGCGTCCGCACTCATCATCTCTAGGGGAAGTAATCCTATGCTTATGAACATACAATATGCATGAGGTCCCTCTAAATCCATCATAATGTCTCTTCTGACATAACCCTCTAGTCTCATCTCTTTGTTACTCTAGATAAAACATACTCGTGGATATTTATATTAATACCACTTTCAAGCTCTTAGGGTTGTGTCCTATGTCGATTTAAAGACATGATGCAATATGGCACTCATCATCATATAGCATGCTCAATATGGAAAACATCATCATATTAAGATAAACGTCACACAATCTTCACACTCATCATATTGCCATAAAGTGCATCAAGCATATCAAGTACGTTATTCATCGAAATATATATATATATATATTACGCATATCATCAAGCATCATAACTCACACATCATCATAACTCGTACATCATCATATAATAGTATACAACATCATACGATACTATTCATACATCAACGTAACACATACATCATCATATACTAACATACGGCATCGTACGACACAATTCATGCATCATATCATCAAGCCAATGAGAGGGTGAGGCCCCATTGTTCAAGTCCCAAAATCAGTACTTAAAAGAACAACTCATCTACCTTCCTTAAAGGAGTGAATTCCATCTTATGATATTATGTTCCCAACTCCTTATTTTGTAAGTCCCCAAAATGGTAGGTTAAATATTTCTTGTTCCAGTCTTATACAAACTCATTGTATAGGATACCCTACTTATATATCTTCACATGAACAATTTAAATCAAATTATTTGTAACGATTACAAAGTAAGTCATATTAATAGTGTTAGCAGGATAAGGAACCCACCCTTATCCATATACTATAGACACTTTAGGTTATTACTTGAACACGATCCTCTTGTATGTTAACCACATATTGTTCAAGATTACATTAATAACCTTGAATATTCATACCATGGATAATAATTAAATTACAAATAAAATAATAAAAAATTATGGTTAAAAACTAAATAATTAATTAAGAGACTTTAGGGCATAAATCCCTCACCTAAAAGATATTCACTAAGTTAATTTAATTTAAATAAATATGTCAACATTCTTGGTTGCTTGGATCACATAATCCAAATGTTGTTTATCATGGTGCAACTTGATAAAAATAAATAAATAAATAAAAATTTTGGAGAATCGACTCACTGTGACCGATTCTTCTTAAAGACAATTCTTCCTTCAATGATCAAAACTCATGAAAAATTTATTCAGTGCTCCCGCCACAATGGCTAAAACCCTAGGAAAAGTTTTATGATAAATGGGGAAAAGTATGAGATTTTGTTTCTTTCTATTTTTGGATGAGAAGGATGAGGAGAGAGATTTTGGGACTGTCTAATTGACTAAAGTTGCAACACTTTATTTTGACTAAAAACGAAAATAGTCTTTAAGTGGTAGGGGTATACATTCAACTCGACAATCCGACAACCTGGACCAACCTAACTCGAACTATAAGGGTTGGGTTAGGTTGGATTAGCTTTTTGGGTTGGTTTGTGTTCATTTTTTAAACTCGAACTGACTTAGTTTGGTTTCGGGTTCATAGACAAAACCCTCGATTTAACCTAAGCCAAATAAAAATATATAAAATATACTAAGAAGTTTACAATAATGATGGGTTTGCTAGAGTGGTACTTTGGCCTAACTTACAACATTCACACTGAGTTCGATGCCAATCAAAGAACGTGTTTCTAACAAACAATTATTTAATTTTAAGAATATAAATAAATACACAAACAAGATGGTAGATGTGGTGAACAAAACTAAAAGATAAAACAAGTAATAGAAAATGAGATCTTAATAAAATATATATATATATATCCAAGACTCTACACTTGAGACTAATTAGGTAAGTAGCATACACTAATTAGGTAAGTGGTCTTACTATTGGCATGGTTATATTTTATGTTGACACGTGCCCCTTAATTTTGCACGAGTCATATATTTTATATGTGAATTATTTATGAATAGATATGACTATGATATGATATACATATGTTATGATATGTGAATGCTATGATAACTCTTACGTTATGATGTGTGTTCAATGATATGTTTGAGATAGGATACGAGAAAGATGCATGAAACGATATAAGTAGATAACTCTTACGTTATGATGTGTGTTCAATGATATGTTTGAGATAGGATACGAGAAAGATGCATGAAACGATATAAGTAGATAACTCTTACGTTATGATGTGTGTTCAATGATATGTTTGAGATAGGATACGAGAAAGATGCATGAAACGATATAAGTAGACGTCAATGAAACGACATGAGTAGGATACGGCGCGCGCACACACGCACACGGACACATGGTTAGGATACATTCATGCAATGATAAGGTTAGGATACGTTCAGGAGACAATGAGTAGACTATATGAAACGATATGAGTAGGATACGGTGCGCGCACGCAACCACATGCACGCACACAATCATTTATTCCTAAAATACTATATATCTTTATTCGTAAAATACCTAAATCATTTTTCTAAAATACCTAGATATCTCTATTCTTTAAATACCTCAATACTTTTCCTAAAATATGTAGACAATGCTCATACAATTATTGGAGTTGACTATTGAGATATTAATGATTTTGTAACATTATACACTATGTAGGAACATCTAAACATCCAATGCATGCTATTCACGGGAAATTTCAACAAGCCACTCGAGGAGACAGCCAACGTTTAACTTAACAAATAAAGCCACGTGGATCAAAAGAACTCACTTCCAAATACCGAACACGCAAGATAGAAACAATCTGGATCGTAAAATATACTTTTTTTTTTTATTTTATAAATAACTGAAGTATTTTGTTACCTGTTATGGCTTATCTACATGGACCCAATTTGATATGTAGTAGAACACAATATATTCAATAATAACTGTTATTTCCATAATATTAAGTTATCACTAATTTGGTTAACGACATTATTAACAACTTTAATGAGTTCTTTGTAAGTGTGAACCATCATATTTCGTAATTTTATCTTAATAAGTGTTGTCTTAGGATACGTCAAGAATCGGATATAAAACTACAATCCTTTCCTTTTAGATTGATTTTAATGTGAATTACCAAGTTTTAAATTTAAAATAAAAATTAATCCCATTTTATGCTTATTTCAAATTATTAATTGAAACTCGACTTATTCAATTCTCATGTTAGTGTTTAAATAAGTCTTCTTTCAATAAATACCTCGAGACAAAATCATTTTTAAATAGAGTTTTTTTTATAATTAATTTTTATTTATAAATTAATAAATCTTAATTAACATGAATAAACATATTGGATGATTCATTTAATAAATAATTTTAAATTCTACTCTTTTAAACTCTTTAAAATTAAAATTAAAAGATTATCTTAAAGTATAATCCTTGTAACGATCCAAAAATTTCTACTTAATCTAAGGTCGCTACTGTATACACGTAAAACATAAATCTCATCATAAAATAAATTCATGGACTTACGTGTTTGAAAACGTATTTAAAGAAACACAACAAAGAACTAAATAAAATAAATGAATGATTAAATTTAAAACATTATCCTATTATAGCCTACATCTGAGAAAAATAAATGCGACTACCCTATGCATGTGTCACGGTCTCAAGTTGCGATGTCGTCGTCATCGTACAGAGATGTTTTTCCTTTACCTGAAATAGAAGTAGCACGTGCATTGAGTATTTTAAATATAATACTTAGTAAGTGACCCCACCATTGGGGTTAAATGCAAACACATACAATTTCATGAACCCTATATTCCTTAGGTCTATATTCATGAACCCTATTTCTCATAGCAGTTTATATTCCTTAGGTTGCTATCATAACCCTATCGTTCTATCAATCTATCATAATCCTATCATTTTCTATCCATACCCTAACCGTATCATTTTGTCAATCGATTGTGACCATATCGTTTCATATACATAACCATATCATTATATTAATCATATCTTAACTATAGCATTTTCTATACATAACATTATTGTATCTTTTTATCAACCTATCACAACTATAGTCTTTTCTATACATAACCTTATCGTATCGTTTTATGAACATATCGTAGTCCTATCGTTACATTACGTTTAGTGCATCCTTCTCATATTCTATCTCAAATGTATCATTGAACACATCGTATCGTAAGTATGATCATACAATTCACATATCATAACATATACATATCATATCATAATCATATCGATTCATAAACAATTCACACATATCATATGACACATGCAAAACCATAGAGCACGTGTAAACATCAAATATAACCATGCCGATAGGAAAGTCACTTACTTGATTAGCTTAGGCTGATGTCACCAATTTGTCCTTTTATTGAAGTAAACCTATATGAACCCTGACATCAATTTCAATTTCAATTCTCTAAATTTAACATTGGTCCATGTGTCAGACTTCATATGAGCATTAGAGACGTTATGAATAGAGTCTTGGTGTTATATATATATATACCTTCTCAATTATTATTGTTTTAGGGAAGATATTGTTAAGTTATATGAAAGAATTTGATAGAGTTTCTTCACCATATTTCCTCCATTTTATCTTTTAATTCCCTTTTACACCATGTATTTACTCTAAATTTAAATTTTTCCTTTTCCTCTCCTTTCATATATATATATATTTTTTTTTGGGTTAATCAATTCTTATTTTTAAATCTTATTGTATTTTTCTTTTTTTAAACTTGTTACCATGTACTAAAACTAATATAATGCTAACTAAAATCTGATCGGGGATGAAAGAGATTTGATTTTATTGTAATACAAGACGGTATAAAGTATAAAATAAAAGAGATTTGAAATATAATTATCATAATAACAATTCTTATTTCCAAATTTCTTTTTTCTTTTTTTTTTTCTTTTTTTTTTCTTTTTTTTTTTTTTTCTAACTAAAATCTTATTGATTCATTAATGAAAAACATATTTGATTCTATTGTAACACAATGGATTATATAAAGTAAAGGAGATCCCAATATAACTCACCATAATAATAAACCAAAATTTCTCTCGGTAAATTATACAGAAAATGAGATCTTGTAACACGATTAGGTAAAGAAAAAAGATATCTCAAATATGACTTTTCATAATAACAAAGAAAAATCTCTATAACTAAATCTGTATCATCTTTCCCTAGATTTGCATTTTTTTTTATGGAATAACGGATACATTCTTGGTGACTGAGTTTTGAAGAGAGATAATTGAAAGAAGAATGAGAGTTAGTGAGCAGCTTGGATAAGATTGCTATATTTTATTTTTTATTTATTATTATTTTTTGTTGTTATAATTCTATTGGATTTAGTTTATTTTCTAATTTATTCCAAATTAAAATTAAAAGAGTTTGTTTTACTGTGTACATTCAAGGACTATAATTAACTTTTTATTTAACATTTTATTTATATATTTAAGGTAGTAACTGCTGCTACCTTATTTAATTAATTCTAGGTAAGACCATAAATGATTCTTTTATTCTTTACTTTTTATATAGCACTAACTATTACGTTATAGAATTAAACTTTATTAGTAAACCTATAAAAAGAATATGAATTAACTATTTTTAAAAAATTGTAATCTCTTCTCCATTCATACATTTATCCATTCCTATAAATACCCAATACCCACCAACCTTCTCCTTCAACAACTCACCAAATACTCTTCATCATCTTCCAACTTCATCACCATGGCTAAGGTTCTTTTCTTCATGGCTTCTCTTCTCGTCTACGTCCTATCGCTATCGTCACTCGCGGTGACAACCCAACGTTTAGATTTATTGGGCAGCTACAAACCAATAAAAAACATAGATGACCCCGAGATTCAAGGTTTAGGTGAGTTCGCAGTGAACGAACACAATAAACAAACAAAAACTCAACTCCAGTTCCAAAAAGTGATTAGTGGAGAAATGCAAATTGTGGCCGGGACAAACTATAACCTTCGATTGACAGCTCTTGAGGGGACTGATAGCCGAACCTATGGCACCCTTGTGTTCACTGACCTCAACAACAAGAACAACCTTATCAACTTCTTTAACGTCCCCAGCTAGACTTCTTGCTTCTTATCAAAGACTGTGTGTCTTTCTAATTTTCTATCTTTATTATATTATGTTATGAATGCTTGGAATCTCGATCAACCTTATGTATGGTTTAAAACCTAATACAAGTATAATTTTGTTGAATAAGATATATGTCTTTGAATAAAAGAATTATATGATCAACTTTTATAGATAGATAGAAAGAAGAAAGGGGCAGGGTCAACAATCACTCACGTCACGGGCAGCACGACGAGCTCAACTTCCATCCATTGAAAAGTCAGAACCTCTACGACTCCGCTTTAGTCATTAATCAGTCGATGAGCCAGACCGGTGAAGCAAGCCAACCGATGCGATGACCCGACTCACTCAAAGAATGGATGAGAAGCATAAAGTCCTTGTAGATCGTTTCATTTTTCGACAGGAATCGAACCAGCGCTAGCGGATCCAGTCACAAGCTTATAGACAGACAGAATTTCACTTTTTGTTACATCTGTGGAGGAGGCCCATAAAGAGAGGTGCTACACTCCGATTACACACAGAAAGAAAAGACTGATATATCTATATGTATATCTATATGTATATATAGATATAGATATAGATATGTATATAGATATATATGTGTATATATATAATTGAGATAAAGTTGTCTTGGTAAATAAAATAAAAAAAATAAGTCATATGAAAGGGTAAATACATAAAATAAATCTAAAATAATTAATGTCATAATAAATAAAATTAATTTTATAATTTTAAGGTAAATCATGAACCCAACGTGTATGTTAAAATAGAAGACTTAAATAAAATGTATCATACAAAATTTAAATGATCAAAACATGCATTACATAATTATAATGAAAATTAAATATTAAAGAAAAAAATTTAAGAAATTTCCTTCTGAGCCTAATTGAAAAAACAAAATATTTCTGATAATATCACATTTTCTAAAAAAAAAAAAAAAAATCAAATTGAGATGTTTTTTTGGACTCACTTAGAGATGTTTACAAGGTGGGATAGGGTTAGGAAAGTCTTCCCATACCCGTGTCTTATTTTAATTTCTATCACCGTGAAACGTTCCATTTATTTTTGTGAAGATTCTTGTGAGAAATTACAAGTAATATAATGTTACAATACACGTAATAAGGTTGCTACTACATGCATGTCTTGACTACCAAGTGCGGAAATCCTTTACAACGATTTATTAAAACATTGTCATAGAATTAAATGTGTATAAAAGTTCATTTGAAACAACAATGATGTTAATAAACAACGAAATCGAAATAAAAAAAAGTTTTAAAATAATGTTAACGCCCTAATCCAACTTAAGGGCTACAACATTAACCCCAAATGTGACTACCCTGACTTTGTATCCATGGCCTTCAGAAAGACACAATAATTCGTACATGGGTATCTTAACTTTATCTGAAAAATAAGTAACACGTGGCTTGAGTATTTAATACTCATAATCATCCCCAATGTTGGAGTTGGGAAATGTAATCATGGTAAGACCTATCTTTTCATAAAAAAATTTCTTAGTCTCAACTTTCTAATCAAGACAAGGTTGAATGTATAGTACTTCTTTACACATAGTCCATGTTTGTGCACATGGACCCACTAACCGGCTCGTACATGTACTGTTAGGTTATGGACACTGATGTTTATTTATAGCTTAGTCGATTATACACAGTAAAGCTATATAGGGTAAATTATATATAGAGTAAATTGATATAAAGTAAATTGTCATAAAGAGTAAACAGCTATGTATATTAAAAAGCTATATATGGTAGATAGTTATATACCCTACATAGTTATATTTGGTAAAGCTATATATATAGTAAGTTGTACTATATATATATATCTCCTCCGACAGAGCTTTGAAAATGTACTTTTTGTATTCTCTGTATTCTCTCTTACTGTACATATCTGTAGTCATCATTACAAAACCTTTAGCCAATATTCTCCTTGCATTTTCTCTATCCTGTTCTTTGTGTTCATCTAGATCGAGTGTGTGTGTTGTTGAGCGATCCTAACAACTTGTATCAAAGCAAGGTAAAATTCAAAACGATCTGTGAAGATGGAAAGTTTAAAGATTGAAATTAAGAAGTTCGATGGATCCGATTTCGGTTTCTAGAAGATGTAGATTGAAGATTATCTGTACGAGAAAGATTTTCACGAATCCCTATTGGGGGTGAAGCCGGATACCATGACTACGGAACAGAGGAAGCTTAAGGATCGACAGGCCTTAGGGTTGATTCGGTTGACATTATCTAGAAACGTGGCGTTCAACAACATCAAGGAGAAGACAACGTCAGATCTGTTGAAAACGCTGTCGAATATGTACGAAAAACTGTCGGCTATGACCAAGGTGTATTTGTTGCGGAGATTGTTTAATCTACAGATGTCTGAAGGAGGATCTATTGTTGATCATATAAATGAATTCAACATGATCGTAAGTCAACTGAGTTCGGTGGAAATTAATTTCGAGGATGAAATTAAAGCATTGATTTTGATGTCATCTTTACCCGAGTCGTGGGATACTGTTGTTGCCGCAATCAGCAGTTCTCGAGGATCTGATAAACTGAAGTTTGATGAAATTCGAGATGTAATTCTCAGCAAAAGTATTCGCAAACGAGAAATTGGAAATTCATCTAGTAGTGCTCTCAGTATTGACCAACGGGGAAGAAGTAAACCGAAGGGCCCAAACAAAGGGCGATCAAAATCAAAGAATCGAGAAAAATCAAATAGACCAAACCTAACGTGTTGGAATTGTGGAGAAAAAGATCACTCTCGGACAGATTGTACAAGACCAAAGAGGAAGCAGAATCACAAATCTGGAGATGATGATGATTCTATAAATTTAGCAGAAGACATTGTGGATGGTCTAATCCTCAGCGTGGACAGTTCGATTGAATCCTGGATTTTGGATTCAGGTGCATATTTTCATTCGTCTCCAAATAAAGAGTTGTTCCGAAATTTCAAGTCTGGAAATTTCGAGAAGGTGTATCTTGCCGACAACAAAGATTTGGAGATTAAAGGAAAAGGGGATGTCTGCATAAAAACTCTGGCAGGAAATCAGTGAACATTAAAGGATGTCAGATATATTCCTGGTCTCAAAAAGAACCTGATCTCTATTGGTCAGTTGGATAGCACAGGTTATGCAATAGAGTTAGGGAAGAGTTCGTGGAAGATTATGAAGGGTGCTATGGTGGTAGCACATGGCATAAAATGTAGAACTTTATACACCACTGCAGGGTGTATGAACATGGTTGTTGGTGCTGAGAGTGCTTCAAATTCAAGTCTATGGCACAATAGACTTGGACATATGAGCGTGAAAGGAATGAAGATGATGGCTACGAAAGGAGTTTTAGAAGGTCTAAAATCTATTGATGTGGGTCGTTGTGAGAACTGCGTTATGAGCAAGCAAAAACGAGTTAGCTTCACAAGGACTGCCAGAGAATTGAAGAAAGTGCGGTTGTAAATGATCCATATAGATGTAGAGCAAGGTTCCAAAACAACAAAGCAAGTGGGAGTTGATCTTGAGTTGTAGGGAAACTCACCAAGTGATGTTGTAGCAGACACTCATGAAACTCCAGAGACTATTGCTGAGGAACCAGATGTGGAGCAAGGTTCCAATACCACGAAGTAGGTGGGAGTTGAGCTTGAATTGTAGGAAAACTCACTTAGTGATGGTATAGCAGATATTTATGAAACTCCCGAGACAACTGCTGAAGAACCATATGTGGAGCAAGGTTCCAAGACAACGAACCAAGTGGGAGTTAAGGTTGAGTTGCGGAAAAAATCACCTAGTGATGTTGTAGCAGATACTCAAGAAACTCCTAAGACTGTTGCAGAGGAACCAACGGTAAAGCAAGTGACACCTGAACCGGTGTTGAGAAGATCATCCAATACTATCAGAGTACTAGATATGTATGTACCTTAATTACTCTATATGTTGCTAATGAAAGGGAACCATAGCCCTTTGATGAGGCCCTACAGTTGGATGATACAACCAAGTGGGAGCAAGCCATGGATGATGGGATGTCTAGACTTCAAAAATGCGTTGTACTGAGGCTGAGTACGTGGCAATAGCTGAAGCTGGAAAGGAGACGACATGGATGACTGACTATCTAGAAGAATTGGGCTAGAGATAGTGAGAGTGCCATACAGTTGGTGAGGAACCCGATCTATCATTTAAAGACAAAACATAGAAGGTGATACCATTTCACTTGTAGGTTAGTGAAAGATGGTGATGTGTTTGGAGAAGCTAGAGGGTGCAAAGAATCCAGCAAACATGTTGACAAAATGTGTTGATGTTGGAATATTGAGGATGTGCAAAGCCTCAATGTGTATAGTGCAGTGAAGATGCTCATGATCGTTTGAGAATGAAATTCTTGACTGACTGGATCAGTCTCCAAGCGAGACCATAGCCTAATGCTTATTTATAGCTTAGTCAGTTATACATTGTAAAGTTATATATGATAAATGACATGTAAAGTAAATTGTCATAAATAGTAAATAGCTATGTATAGTAAAAAGCTATATCAGGTAAAGGTATATTGTAACGACCCAAAATTTTCTACTTAATTTAAGGTCGATACTGTATACATACCATAAACATTGAATACGGAAGACTTCATTTAAATTCCATAAAACATAACCTTTAACTTAAAAACACAGCCATGGACTTACGTGTTTCGAAAACATATGTAAAACGACACAACAAAAGACCCGAAATAAAATAAATAAGCGTTTAAGTTTAAAACATCCTATTCTATCCTAAGTCTAAGAAAATAAATACCACTATCCTATGCATGTGCCATGATCTCGAGTTGCGATGCCATCGTCAGCCGTACAGGAATGTCTTGCCTTAACCTGAAAAATGTAGTAGCACATGGCCTGAGTATTTAAAGAAATACTCAGTAAGTGACCCACTATTGGGGTTAAATGCAACAATCACATGCAATGAAATGATGGGACCTATCTTTCATTTCGTTTCATTTCATTTCATTTCATTTCGTTTCGTTTCGTTTCGTTTCGTTTCGTTTTCCCTACGGTGTAATCCTAACAGGTAATCATGGACGTGTACCATATACTCTACACGCAGCCCATACGTGCGAGTATGAGCTCACCAGCTAGTTCGCACACCGCTGGGCCACAGTCCCTAGCCGGTGGGCATGCTCTGGGGGCCCACCGGGACCCGTTAAAACTAAAACCCTCACGGCAGTGCTATGCAGGGCATAACGATCGTTGTCCTGCCATTTGGATGTACGCGTCCGTACCCTCGTGATGGGATAGGGGTATCCCCCCAAATGCATGATCAAACAATATGCATGAGGTCCCACTAGTCCTACAGTCATCATTTAATGAACATAACCCCGTGTCACGTTTTCATGCTTACATGTCATTCTCATTCTCATTTCGTTACATATCATACATATTCCTAGCGGGGTTATGTATCATGCAATTTACCGTATTTCATGTCATACAATTCATTCAGTTACATTTCAATACCCATACAACAAGCCATAATCGTACAAGGCCACACATCATCACATGCATTCATATCACATCAACTAAGCAGCATAAATAACATACATTCACGTTCACATGATTTCGTACTTAGGCACAATAATCTAGCATACAATGTATCATATCATAACCAAGTCATAACGTAAATACTTCATAGTCATATCGTTCTCTAACTTACCATAGCCTTAACGTTCTTATACCTATCACAGACATATCATTACCGACGTACCTTAGTCGTATCATCACCAGAACGTATCCTAACGCCATCGTTCTATCAATCTATCACAAACCTATCCCTTTCTACCCATAACCTAACCGTATTCTTTCATCAATCTCTCCTATCCATAGAACTCCGGTATGTAACCTAACCTTAACGTTTCGTGAACGTATCTTACTCCTATCGTTACATTTTGTTTTGTGCATCCTTCTCGTACCCTATCTCAAACATCTCCTAGAGCACATCGTACCATAATTATTATCATACAATCCACATATTATATAACATAACATAACATATAGGAAGCATATCGATCCACAGACAATTCACACATATCAATATATATGACACGTGCAGAACCACAGGGCACGTGTCAACATCAAAAAATAATCATGCCGATAGTAAGGTCACTTACCTGGATAGCTTAAGTCGTTGTCACAAATATATCTTTAATGAAAGTTCGATTCCGTCCTTTGAAATCCGAGTCAACCTATATGAGCTCATGACATCAGTTTCAAGTTTTATCTCTATAAAATTATTACTCTAATTTACATTGCCATCTTAAAATTCTTGATCTTTTCTGTTGGACAAAATTTAAAGAAGCTCACTGCCTCTGATGAAAATTCTGAATGTTTTCTGTTACACAAAATTGAAAGGAGCTGGTCTGATATTTCCTATTATTGTTAAATACTGTTTAACAAATCTTTCCTTACTCTCCCTCTCTCTCTCTCTAATCTTTTTCAGTAATAGGTTTTAAAATTGAAAGGAGCTCACTGTCTGTCGTCTGATATTTCCTTTTATTGTTAAATACTGTTTAACAAATCTTTCCTCAATCTCCCTCCCTCTCTCTTTCTCATTTTTTTCATTCTGTAAATAGGTTTTTCAATTGTTAAAACAGATATTACTGACCAATTTTAAGTACAGGCTTAGGATCTTTTAGTTTATAGATTTGCCACCTAAAATTTTATTGAATCTAACTTATAACCTTATTTTGTATAATTAAAATGCTAACAAAAATCTAATAATTGTATATGGGATCTGATTATTACATACGGTTAATTTCTTATTACCATAACTATAAAGAAAAGAAAATCTGAGATAGGATTTTACCGTAATAACTGACGAAAATCTCTAAATCTGCAATAGCCATTCTACTTCTTGTCAGATCTGACCATTGTTGTTTTTCTGTTGTTTTTCGGTTTCTTTCTCTTTTTTTTTTTTTGGCAGGTGGAATGGGTTGAGGAGAGATAATTGTGGGAAGGGTTAGTGGAGAGAGGTGGGGAATGATTTTTTTTTTTTTTAAATTCTAATTTTAATTAATTTATTTATTTATTATTATTATTATTTTTAAAAAAAAAATTTTATAAAGTTTTTTTTTATTATTATTTGTTTATTTCTTTATTTATTTTTCGGCTATTACATATATGTAGTAAGCTGAACTATATATATCCTCAGACAGAGCTTTGAAAATGTACTTTCTATATTCTTTCTTACGGTACATATCTATAATCATCAATACAAAACCTTTAGCCAATATTCTTCTTGCATTTTCTCTATCCTGTTCTTTGTATTCATCTAGATCGAGTGTGTGCGTTGTTGAGCGATCCTAACATGTACCTCTGGGCCTAACTACGGGTTAGCGCACATTCACGATATTAGAAGCCACAGAGGGAAAAAACACGTATAATATCATGGTGTACGCATCCGTACTAATCATAATCAATGAAGTATCCTGATGCACATGACATACAAAATGCATGAGATTTCATAATTTCAAATCATGGTACATACTTAAAATGCCACTCATATCTCACTTTTTTTCGTGACATGGCATCCCTATGAGACAAGCATACATATACTGGACATATCTTTAATTGTTAACACACATGATTTATCAATGTCTCATAGGCATGATGTGAACATGTTAACATAATACACATGGTGTAACATTTGGAAGTACGTACATCATATAACATTTATATCATAACAAAATTTCATAACATAGCATAATCATACAGGCATAACATCATAAAAATATGACACGTACAAAGGCCACAATGTACATGTCATTCATACAACATACAAATCATCAAACCAAGTCCATGGATGTCCAATAGTAAAACCACTTGATTGGCCTAAGTCGAAGCGACTAATTATTCTTGGTACAAGTCTTAATCTGCTCATTGAAGTTCAATTCAACCTATGTTTGGCCCACAACATGGGATTATGGGTCGGGTCGGTTTCGGTTACTAGCAATGGGTAGCTACTGGGTTTTGTTAGATAAAACCTTTGTTTTTCCTTATTTAGATTCACACGTTTACATTTAATTCTCCGTTTGACCATTTGACAAATACGTCGAATGTATTAGCTAATTCTTAGACCGCAATTATCTAGGAAGTGGCACAGATTCAGTTGGCCACTCTCCACCCATTTTTAGGATAAGTTATATTTAAATAGGAAATCTGTTTGCAAGATTTCATAACCTGATTTTGAAGAGCAGTCAAACTTTCAGACCTTCTCTCTGTTATTTTACGCATTTTATTTTTCTTCCAACAACCTCGACAATCAGACCTTCTCTCTGTTATTTTACGCATTTTATTTTTCTTCCAACAACCTCGACAATTTCCTCTCACCGAAAAGAAAGGATTTTCCTCGCAAATCCAACAAGTGGTATCAGCCAAGTTGAAGCCATCGGTGTATATCATTGCGGAGGAGCCATCCTATCAACAATCAAGTTGAATAGCTCAAGTGGTTAGAGTGTCGACCTAACAACACACAGATCTCAGGTTCGAGTAGAAGAAAATGCAAAGGGCGAAAATAAGCACATCGTGGGGTCCATCCCGAGTAGGCGCGCTCACTCCTCCACGTCGCCGTCAAGTGCAGGCATCTCCATCACCACCACGAAGAGGCCGACGCCATGATGACGGGCGTCGAGTTGTCGTTGAGCGAGTGATTAGGGAGACAACGAGTCGTCTACTCCTCACTGAGGAGGAATGGCTTGCACGCCTAAAGCTCCGTGACGACACCGGCGAGAGCAATGGGCCCTCCAGCCGCAAAGGCGGTAACAAGATGTGGAGTCTGGAGGACATGCCGCCAGGAACACCGAGCCATAGGGCTCAAAACGGATTTCAAACGAAACGAAATAAGGCAGATGAGGAGATTGTGATATAACACAGGTTTTAGGAGGAGATTGTTAGATATAACACAGGTTTTTTAGGGGGAGATTGTTAGATAAAACCTTTGTACCACCTCAGGTTTTAGGGGGAGATTGTTAGATAAAACCTTTGTTACCACCTGGACTGGCGGCGCGCCAACTCGAAGAAGAGGCGGCCGAACAAGACGTGGAGTCTGGAGGAGTCTGGAGGACATGCCGCCAGGAACACCGAGCAATAGGGCTCAAAACGGAGTTCAAACGAAACGAAATAAGGCAGATATAACACAGGTTTTAGGAGGAGATTGTTAGATATAACACAGGTTTTAGGAGGAGATTGTTAGATATAACACAGGTTTTAGGAGGAGATTGTTAGATATAACACAGGTTTTAGGAGGAGATTGTTAGATATAACCTTTGTACCACCTGGACTGGCGGCGCGCCAACTCGAAGAAGAGGCGGCCGAACAAGACGTGGAGTCTGGAGGACATGCCGCCAGGAACACCGAGCCATAGGGCTCAAAACGGAGTTCAAACGAAACGAAATAAGGCAGATATAACACAGGTTTTAGGAGGAGATTGTTAGATATAACACAGGTTTTAGGAGGAGATTGTTAGATAAAACCATAAGGCAGATATAACACAGGTTTTAGGAGGAGATTGTTAGATATAACACAGGTTTTAGGAGGAGATTGTTAGATAAAACCTTTGTTTTTCCTTATTTAGATTCACACGTTTACATTTAATTCTCCGTTTGACCATTTGACAAACACATCGAATGTATTAGCTAATTCTTAGACGGCAATTATCTAGGAAGTGGCACAGATTCAATTGGTCCTCTCCACCCATTTTTAGTGGCACAGATTCAATTGGTCCTCTCCACCCATTTTTAGGATAGGTTATATTTAAATAGGAAATCTGTTTGCAAGATTTCAAACCTGATTTTGAAGAGCAGTCAAACTTTCAGACTTCTCTCTGTTATTTTACGCATTTTATTTTTCTTCCAACAACCTCGACAATTTCCTCTCACCGAAAAGAAAGGATTTCTCTGGCCGATTATCGAAATCCAACAGGTTTGAGGTGCATCTAGGTTAGATTGCATAGATCGTTGGGCTGGTTTGACAATTGCAGTGTGGCTGGAGCAGTCTAGGTCGTGGGCATTGCTAGTGCGTGGACTCAACAGCCAAAGGTGGTGTAGCTTTGATCGAGAGCTTTGTTCAGTTCCTTCTTCTTTCTTTTTAGTCTCCAAATTGGTGAAGGATGGTAGGGAGAAGGAGATGGAGAAGTAGAGAGAGGAATGAGATGCGATGAAGAAAATGAGGGGCTTGGGTTGTATAGGAATGTCTGACATCCTTTACCTGAAATAGAAGTAGCACATGGCTTGAGTATTCTAATAAATACTCAGTAAATAACCTCACTATTGGGGTTAAATGCAAACACATATAATCATGAATGGGACCTATCATACGTCTATTTTCCTACCGTAGCTATCCTATCAGACAATTAGATGTGTACTTAATTTCCCTACATAGTCCACACAGTCTATTTTCCTACGACAGCTATTTTAACAGACAATTGGATGTGTACTTAATTTCCCTACACACGATCCACACATGCAAGTATATGGACCAACAAGTCGGTTCGCACACTTTCGAGCCCCTTTCTAGTCAGGCGGCAAGCATTCTCTGGTAGTTGTTGATGTCAGACACTCGTTAGGAATAGCGACCCTTACAGCAGCATTATGATAAATATAATGATTGTTCCCCTGTCTTGTAGCGTACGCGTCCGTACTATCGTAAATAAGAACGGGTATCCCCCAATACATGAGCACACAATAATCCATGAAGTCTCAACATTTTTTTATTTTCATTATCATTTAATACAACCTCACTGGCGTTTTCCTTCATATCATATTATTTCTCATATCTTTCATGTGTACACCGGAATTGTATTTCATGCTAGCTCGTCATTTTGCATCTCAATCATATCATATCAATTATGTCACTCATATATCACATCATAACATTTTCATGTTTTCAGACATAACAGCCCACATCATGCATATATCATATTAGTCACATAACATATCTCACGCATGCCTTCAACATATCATATCACAAACATATTAATTCAACAAACACATCGTACCATAACATAATCATATCATTCTCATATCGTATCATAGTCATATCATTTCGTAAACACTTCATAGTCATTTCGTTCCATATGCATACCCTAGTCATATCGTTTGCTAAACTTGTAGTTTTATCGTTCTTATACATATCAAAGTCATATCGTTTCATGAACATATCTTAGTCATATCGTTTCCCAAACATATACTAGCAATATCATCTTATAACGTATCCTAAACATATCGTTTTATCAAACCTATCATAATCATATCATTTTGTATACATAACCTAACCATATTGTTTCATGAACATATCTTAATCATATTGTCACATTACGTTTATCACATCCTTCTCATATCCTATCTCAAACGTATCATCGAACGCATCATACCACAAGTGTTATCATACCATTCACATATCATAACATAGTCATATCGTTTCATAAGCAATTCACACCTATTATATATGACACGTGCAGAACCACGGGGCACGTGTCAACACACAATATCAATTCTAACCATGCCGATAGTAAGACTACTTACTTGATTGGCCTTAGTCGACGTTCTATCCTATACTACCATATTAAAAACTTTCGTCTAATTCTTAAAAAGAGTACATAATGGAAGGAAAAAGCTAACAAAACCTTGAAGAGGAAGGGAGGGAATGATTGAACCACACATTTTCAAATCAAGTTGAAAGAGTTGTGTGAAAATTGCATATCCTTGACAACTTTTTTTTTTTTTTTAATGGTAGTTTTTTTGGAGTATGAGAGGGGAAAGGGGAAGAAAAGTTGGTTGGTGGTTGGGAGAGTTTTGAGGGTAGAAGTGGAGAGAAATTATGGGGGGAGTGGTTGAAGAAGCTTTTTTTTATTTTAATTTTATTTTTTTCAGATGGCAGGCCTAAGTTCGATATCGAGTGTATGGAGATGTCGTATAAGTAAGCAGTTTTGATCCATATACAACGTAACTTTTAAAAATTTAGAGGCATTTTTTAAATTTAGAAGTATTTTAGACGTATTTTTTAGTAAATTTTGAGTTGGGTTTTGAAAATTTTCTAGTTGAATTGGGTTATCAATTCAATGAACCCTAACATTTAGGTTTGTCCAAAATATTCTCCCAACCCAATCCGACCCATGTCCACCCTTATTGGGTTGTATTCAAATAAACAAAAATTTGATAAGATAAGAAAGAAAATGAAAAATAGAAAGGTTATATACTAATTGAAACATTATGATACCCAATGCTACATTCTTTATTTCCAAACATCAAATCTATGATGCATGAACATAGTGCTCATCTATCTAACAGAATAAATTTTTTATTTATATAACGTGCACAATCAGTGTCTTTAATATACATACATGTTGTGAAGCCCATTAGAATACATAGAAAAGGCGAAAATATATATAAAGCCCATTATTAGTGTTGTAAAACATGTAATGAAAGTGTCATCAATTTCAGAGCTGATCATCGAGTATAATTGATATCCAAACTGGATGGAAAATAGAACAAAACAAAAAGAAAAATACAAGACATTCATATAAGAATCCCCCTCTCCCCTCTTTGTTTGTTTCTCAAGGACCTTTGGGTTCAAGGGCAGCAATTTCTCTAACAACATGAGCTTTGTCAGCCTCAAACTGTCCATCCTCTGTGATAAAAGCAGAGTAGAGTTGAAGAACACAAGAACAAACAAAGCCAAGAATCAATGGTGCAAAGATTATGTTGTTGTTGTACCTTTATCAGTTTTGAAATCAGCAAACAGCCTTAGAAGCTTGCTCCGGTTCGTAACGAGAATGCCAACAATGTCGGCGGGTTTGTTTTGATTTGCAACGAACAGCTGTTGATTTAAAAACATGAAATCCGACGATCACCATAAGGTTAGTCAGTCTTAGAGACCAAGTTGAGAGCATTACCTTAAAAACATGAAATGCTTCTAGCTGTATGCTCTTGCTCGACTCCTGCACGAGTTAAGGAATTTACTATTTTACAGTGTTCGGTGCATAAACATCTTAGAACATAAACTGAGATTTCACAGGAGCAGTTTAGAACAGTTTAAGAAGAAATATGAACCACAAGATCAAGATCTTACTCTGAGAAGATTCATGACAATTCTCAAATTGTCCCTAGAACTCACATAACGTGTCATCACAGCTGAATTTGACCTATCCAGCAGTATATCCCCCAACAGCTGAACAAATAAAGTTGAGAAATAGCTGTGGTTATCAGGGTTGCACACAGTTCAACAAATATAAAAGTGATAATACAACACAATCTTCACATATAAGTCGATATCTGCAGAAAATTATGATATGTGCAGGGTTCGAAACAAAAATTGCGGTCCAACTAATCCGTACATGATAACAAACAACATTATTGTTTTCTAGAGTCTAGACTGAGATAAATGTAAAACGATACACGACACCAATAGGAAAACTATGTTGAGATTGGGGAGAGGAAATCAAGCACTGCAAAGCGGATATGCAAGAAAGAGAGCACGAATAAAGGCGATAATTTTAAATTGTCAAAAGTATTATGTCGAGTGGCATTGAACTCTATTAATTGCTTGCTTGCAAATGCATATACATTTCTTCCATAGATATCCGATATCCCCATTTCGATATCAGTGTTACGTTTAGAAAGATTTTAGAGTTCTAAGTAACCGTACCTTCACTGCTTGCCGTCTCGTAATGTAATTAGTTGACTCGAGTAACTTCAAATTGTACTCCGCAAAAAACTGAACGAGTGAAAAGAAGGCCAGAGGCAAAATATTAAACACAAGTGGCACCCTATGTATAAGATGTGAGAACTGCAGTTTATAAAGAATAAAACACAAACATCCAGAAAAGCAAAAATTCCAGAGAAAAATTTAGCATCAATACGAAATAAAGTAATGCAGTAAAGGAAAAAGGTGATACAGATTTTAGATCTCAACCGTCCAAAAGACGTAACTACGAAATAAAGTAGCATTTTCAAATAAACTTCACAATGAAATGAAGATACCATAAATGGAAAAAGAACGACTGGAGCCAAAGAGTAAAGTCATGATACGCTTCAAGGAAGAAAAGACACATTACCCAGTCATAATTCTTGGAAAGAAATTCAGCTACCGTAGATTTATGCCTTGTCAACAATTCCTGCAACAAAGTATAATATAGCATCACCATAACATTTCTCGTAGAGATGCAACACGCCTAACTATGCATTACAACGAATAGTACAAAACAAAGCTCGAACATGATGTGTTTCCTTAACAGAGAATCAATTCTTTTATCGCCAACCAACATGTATCAATTGAATGCCCATTCCAGTTATGCCCTCTTTCTCTCTTCCCTTCTTTTTTTTTTTTTTTTTTACTTCATTTATTTATCTTTGTCATGGTAGCATGTACGAGGACTCAGTATTACTAAAAGAGAGAGAGAGAGTAACAGCCCAAGCCCACCCCAGCAGATATTGTCCTCTTTGGGTTTTCCCTTTTGGGCTTCCCCTCAAGGTTTTTAAAACGTGTCTGCTAGGGAGAGGTTTCCACACCCTTATAAAGAATGTTTCGTTCTCCACCCCAACCGATGTGGGATCTCACAGAGAGAGAGGAGGAACATAAGGGCACCAAAAGTGAGATGAAAGGGGAAGCAACAAAAAGAAGTGTCTTTCGACCTTAAAAGTTGCAGCAGCATCTGCAGCAATGTCGAAGTTTGGAAGCTGAATATAATCGAAGAACTTTTTCATGTGCTGCGATTCCAAAACATACCTACAAATAATCAGAAAACCTTTCATAACTTAAGGAGAATCCACATTAATAGTTAAGATGAAAATCAAAGAACCTAAAAATTTGTCAGACATATATTGACATTATGTTGACGAAAATATGAGGAAACTTAAAAAGGAAAGTACTTTTGAAGTCTAAAATGACAGCAGAACTTCTAAATTCTAGTAGATTTTCATTGATAACAAACTGTTGGTTGATCGGTATAAAAGTGAATATAATAATCATGATATTTTGTACTTCTGATTATCAATATAGCTTCATTCAATATGATTGATCCATTCACAAAATTTCAGAAGGCTATAGAAACTACAGCATGTTTATTCGAAAGGGCAAAGACTGATTACTGCACTACTAAGTATCATTTGTGAAGCTGAAATGATATAGCAAGCCCACATTTCATTTTAATTATACACGAACCATCTACATGTAATTTTCTCAGATATGGCAAGAAAGATCATTCATTGTTTTATAATGATAACATACAAATAGTACCCACTTACAAGTGGAAACAAGTCAATGATAATAGAATGTTCTGGCACAAGAGTACTCATATTGACCGATAGTAACAATAGAACTTACTTAGCAACACTTTGGTGACGTATGCATTCCCGCAGCATGGCGCCATAGTGTAAAGCCATGTCTGTATTTTCATAACTGTAAAATGTAAAAAGAAAAGGAGAGAGAGACCACTATGAGATAATACCTAATACAGAAATTATTTCATGAAAACTATAAATGTTAAAAAAAGAGGAGCATAAAATAATTAATATAGGAAAGTACACAAAAAGTTTCACAATGAATGATGCAATAAGGGCCTCTATTCATGCTATGATTCAATAAAGAGGGGAAAATACATTCAAGAGTTTGTTCAAAATAAAAGAGAATGTACTATTTACCAATCTCAATCGATAGTAGTATTCAAGGGTTCTTGAAAATCATGTATTCCTTGGATTGTGATGCAGATTAGGTAAGGTACTCAAGATGGGTTAAGGAAAGACTGTATATGAACCACACATCAATGATCAACAACAATAAAAGAAACTACATAGAACAACCGGAGAGAAGGAAAAAAATTCAAGGTACGGGTGAAAATTCAAGGTACTGGTGTTTCGTTTTTGAAAAAACAACCGTATAGCCAAAAAAAAGCAATCCACCAGTTTCATTAGGATTACCAAAATAGTGGAATTCAAGATATCTTTCAAGTTATAACAAATCTATGCACCAACAAGTCGCCATAAAATAATGGCTGCCATATTCAGATAATTCTGGCTGATCTCATCCATAGCACGCATACACTTTTGAGTATTTGCATGTGACAGTGTGTGAGAGAGAGCCCTTTCTACATCAAATAGCCATGGCTTTAGGATAAAACAAAATCAAAGAACGGATAAGCATGAACAGCAGCAGTCATTGTCTATTTAAATTTCAGATGTTAAGCAAATACGATTTCATTTTGTAAGCCATGATAAAAAAAAAATGTAGTCAAGAAAAGCAGTTCGAGAGAGGGACAAGAAACATCATGCCATTCAGCGAAATCCCATAATAAAGAATCATGACAAGAAAAATAAAATTCATCAGTTGGTTACCCTGCTATTAAGATATCCATCAGATCAATGTTTGCTTCCAAATAATCAGATGCAATCAATCTGGACTGAACTTGTTGCCTCTGTAGATTTGCAACTACTTGAGTAGCATCTTTTCTTGTCTACAAGATGTTACACATGTCACAACATGTAACATCAAATTGGAAACTAAAAATGGTAGCAACAAGAAACCACAAACTTAAGAACATATAAACAAAATGATCGAACGAAAACTTTAATATGGAAATCTAAATAAGAAATTTTCTTTCCATCTCCCATTCTGCTCACCTCCAAGTACATCAATGTGGAATCTCAGAAGTGTATCAACAAGAAACCACAAAAATAAAACAAGCAAAATAATTCAATGGTGATTTGAAAGCTGAACAAACCAATTAGCCCCGTGCCGCTTACCTCCAAGTTCAATTTAGGAAGACAATTAATGAGCAGCCGAAGTGTATTCTCTCTGAAAAACTCCTGGGTTAGCTGTGCACATGCTTCTGCAACTGGTTCAGACTCACTGTTGCCATAAAGTATTGATTTCAACTCCCTAACGTTTTTACTTAATTCCAACATCTGCTGAAAAATGCATAGTGCACAGATACAGTTAGAAATTTATTCAATTTGAAAAACAAAAATATACGAAAAGAGTTCCCCGGTACACTAGATAGCAAACAACATGTCCTTAAGTTTAATTTGAAAATTAGCACTAACATAGAATCAAGTTTCAATGACAACAAACTCTATAACACCTATCTATGGTATGAGGCATACAGATGATTAAATAACTTTCCAAATATAAAAGAATAAGAAATATCATAAGATATTCTCCAGAAATCAGTTTATAAGAAAATAATAATAAATTAGGCATCTCCATAAAGATGTTGTTAAAGCACATCAAATCACTTATTCTTTCTAAATATTAGACCATTCTCAACCGGCAAAACACTCTTGAATTTTTTCTAAAATTATTTTATATTTCTTTTTTTCTTTCTAATTTCTTAGATCATTCACATATTTGCATTGAATTTGATCAAATTTAAATCGCTCTAGAGAACAACCCTCGCTGTATCTTATGGCCAATCTTTCAATTCAACACTACATTGTTGGATGTCAAGAATCCAAGGACTGAGAAAGAGACTCTGGAGAAGTGCTACAGAAAGCCAGACTTCATACTCTATAGTTGCTACACTAAAGATAAAGGACACCCCTAAGTGAGGTTAGGAGGGGCCAAAAACTCTTAACTTTTCTTCATTAAGATTTCACTCAAAACTAAATAAAAGAGAAGGGCAAGGTATGAATAGGGGTGAGTGAAGCAAAAAGATAACACTTCCAATAAAACAAGCGAATAAACAAAAAGGATCTAATGAGAAGAGTCTTGAAAAGATACATTCTACTAAATCAAATACAGATTACAAAGGATGGGGGATGGTTTTCTAAGACAGTCACGACAATCTTGGGCACAAGAAGTCCTATACTAAAGAAACAACAACCATTTATGAAGAAACACTAAGTTGTAGCTGATGAGATTGTGAAACCCAAGGCATGGCTTCGATACGAATCTCCAACAGTTCCACCCGCTTCACCATCAAAAAATAAACGAAAGCAACAACAGAAAACTCGCCCTCCCCCCTCAAAAAACCCCATCTTCCAGGAGGCAGTGCTTACAGAACTTCCTCACCCCATGATCCAAAAATGAGATCCATCCAGGAGAAATGTAATTACAACCATTATCTAATCTTGAATGATGGGAAGAAATCAGGCTACTAATAATTGGATAACTTTAATCCAGACACACCATTATATAACAAAATGACACAATTATTTTGTACATCGATAAAAATGGCTAAAAACTAAAAGCAAAGCAAAATGAAACCATCATTGAGTGCATCTAGCTGCCTACTTAGACATTAGGGACACCAGTAAATCAAAAATCAACAATTCACAGAAATTCACAAAAAGGCAAAAAGGGCAAAAGAATTCACAAAAATTCGATACGATCCCAATTCCTTGAGAGACAGAACAGAATAATAGAAACATTTAAACAAGAAGAAGGAAATCTAAAGTAGAAACCCCAACTGGGAAGTAAAAAAAAAAAAAACGGGGGGGGATCGGACCTTTTCCTCGCGCTTGCTCTCCTTAGTCTCAGGGCTCCGGTCAGTATACATAAGAAGATCGCGGGTCTGGCGGACAACATCGACGGGAGTCCGTGGCTTCGGCTTGAAGAGGCTCTTCATCTTGGTCGGATTCTGGGAATCCAAAACGGACGCCGATTGCGACGGTTGTGATTGTGATTGTGATTGTGGTTGTGGTTGCAATTGCCGCAGTAGCTGATTTTGATTTTGATTTTGATTTTGAGAGAGCCTCTGCACCACCGACGAGGCTCCCCGTGATGGAGAGGGCTTGGATACACAGCTTCCTATTTTGGCTAATTGTGTGTGAAAATCTGCAGTAAATGATGGGGGAAATCAAGATCAAAGGGTTTTGTGATGCTCCCTTGTCGCCTCTTCAATGGACCAGATTTTTGGGCTTTACACAGACGATGCTGGAAAATATCAGATCAGATCGTGCACAATTTCTTCAACCTTCCTCTCATCCTTTTCTTTTAATTTTCATGTTCTTATGAGCATTAAGAAAATTAACACGCCTGAATTTTGGTTTAACTTGAATCCTGTCCCTACAAATTTCCAAATTTACAAACTCAATCCTTCCAACTTTTCTTTTTAATTTATATCTAAAATATCTTCAACTATTAAATTATTCAAACTTTTTTGTATTTTTATCATATATATATTGTTTACCAATTTTTTAAAATTGAAAATTAAAAAAATTTATTTATGTTTTTAATATTCCCAAGATTAAATAAACACAAATCTAAAAAGATTACAAGATTTGGATTCGTTATCAATTTTAAATCTTAAAAAAAAATTCTAAAATTTTATGGATTAAATTTGTAATTTAGTAATTTTGATGGCAACTGAGTTAATGAATTTCCCCATATGTATATTTGGTTGACTTTTAAAAAAATAAATTTCAATTAAAAAATTATTTTCAAATTTTCAAATAAATGGTTAATTTTTCGTGTAATTATGTCGAATCATACTGATCTATGTCACGAATAAGAACATCTCTGTAGATAAATTTTTTATTTATTTGACATTTTTTTAATTTTATAGATTTATTAATAAAAAATTTAAATGTGTCGCGTATTTTTAAATTGATGTGAAATGAGTTCGTGATTTTTTTTAAAAAATATTTAAAGATTAAATATACTTCGATTTAATGAGTGATTTCGAATTAATTATTATTTCAAAATTTTGATTTGATTCTAGTTAAAAAAAACTTAAAAAAATAAAAGGGTTATTATTAACTTTTTATAATTTAAATAAATTATAAATTATGAATTTCATAATTTATTGCTTAATTGATATTGGAAAAATATTTGATAATATACCATTTTATAACATAAAAAAAAAAAAAAAAAAAAAAAAAAAAAAAAAAGTCAAAGTCAACCTTAAAGAGCAAAACGGTCATTTTGATATTTTTTTTCTAATGAATGGTCTATAAATTACTAAATCTAATATTGAGGAAGAGGAAAATAAAAGAAACAAGGGAAAATGAGAGAGAAGGAATTAGGGTTTTGCGGGACAAACTTGTACGTTACAAGGGAGGGAACAATCATTATGATTATCATAATGTTGCGACAGTCAGTAGGAAAACGATCATCATGTTTAACTTAATGCTACCATGGTCGCTATTTCTAAACATGTGTCCGACATTAACAGCTACTAGAGAATACTCGCCCGATAAGAAATGGGCCCAAGAGGTGTGCAAACTAACTGGTGGGTCCATACTCGTACATGTGGACCGTGTGTAGAATAGTAAATACACATCCAATTAGCCCGTTTGGAATAGCTGCCTAAGGAATATAGATGGTTATGATAAGTCTCAATCATGAAATTGTATGTGTTTGCATTTAACTCCAATAGTGGGATCACTTATTGAATATTTCTTAAAATACTCAAGGCACATGCTACTTCTATTTCAGGTAAAGCCAAGACATTCCTGTACGGCTAACAACACATCACAATTTGAGACCACGACACATGCATAGGGTAGTCACATTTATTTTTTTAGACTTAGGTTAGAATATGAAGTTTTTAATTTAAATGTTCATTTAGTTTATTGTTGTGTTGTTTTAAAGATGTTTTCGAACACGTAAGTCCATGATTGTGTTTTAAGATGAAATTTATGTTTTATGAAGTTTGAATGCTTATTTTCGCATAGAAATGATTTCGTTATGATGATAATAGCGACTCTAGGTAAGTAGAAATCTATGATCGTTATAGTTTGTATCAGAACTCTAGGTTACAGATCTTGTAGACTAGCCTACGATGTAGGCTTGACATGTTTCATGGTCCCACCGTTGATGCCCTATCACCGTCAGGTATGTCCTGTATAAGATAAAAAAAAAAAAAAAAAAAAAAGGACGTTATTGACTCTTTATGTGCTATGATTTCTTGATATGATTAAATGCAACTTAACATGAAACTTTATGGCCTGATTGAGTATGATACTTGACTTGTTTATATGCTTATTGATGTGTTACCTGACTTGTATATGGGATGACCTGTATAGAAGTAGCAGACTTAGGAAGGGTTACATGTTAGTCATAGAATCATGTCGTCTAGAGAGTGGGATAGAGGGCGTCAAGGAAGGGGGTGGCTCTTATTAAAGGAAGTGGTATTCTCACCATCATTTGTGGACTATTCATCATCTGTGAATGTGAGACTTGCCACCTCATCGCTTTCCTCGTTGCGGCACTCTATCGCATAATGTCAGTATTTTTGTAACACTTGATTATGCTCTTGTCTTTCCAGGGGTTGGCATCGTCATGAATTTTTAAGATATTGTCACGACTTCCTCTGACACTACGTCTGTGGTCACTACTGCGACCATACTCACAACCTCTATTTTCCTTGTTGTGGTCATCGTGTCCCTTTGTACCTGAAAATGAAGAATTAGCTGCATTTTTCTTTTTTGTTCGTGCAAACCAATCCTTATGTGTGAGTAAATGGAGGTCGAACATGCAAGAAATACTCACCACATGAGCTAAGACGCACCTTTATATGCTCGAAATATATTTAGTGAAGTGTTCAAATTAATACATTAGAGAAACGTATTTATATATTTGAAATTTGAATAAAATTTAAATTTGTTAAATATCTACTGATATTTAAAAACGGTTAAATAAAAAATATTTTTTTTAATATATTAAATATTAAAATATATTATTTTAAATAGGACAAAAATCATAATTAATGCTCTATAAATAGGAACCTTGAATTAGGTCAAAGGAGTCATCCACTTTATTCCTCATTAAGTACATTCAAAAAAACTCGTCCTCCACCATGACACTTCCGTTGCAGATAAGAATAAAACATTTTTTATATGAGTATGGAAACATTTCCCTATTGACGCTTTTTAAAATCTTGAGGGGAAGCCTGGAAGGGAAAGCTCAAAGAGGACAATATGTGCTAGCGGTGAGCTTGAACAGTTACAAATGATATTAGAGCTAGACACCGAGCGGTGTGCCAGCGAGGACACTGAGCCTCCAAGGTGGGTGGATTGTGAGATCTCACATCGATTAGATATGGGAACGAAACATTCCTTATAAAAGTGTAGAAACATCTCTAGCAAACACGTTTTAAAATTTTGAGTGAAAGCCCGAAAGTGAAAAGAGAACAATATCTCCTAACGGTGAGAGTTGACTCTTACATATGACGATACAATGCTTTCATTATGCGAACCAAACGTTCACTCCCTCCATTTTTTAAATGGTTTTTTTGTTAATCGAGTATTTAAATCAATTAAATTATATATAGGTTACTTGAAGCACATTGGGTGAAAACCATTAGAGGTGTTCATGAGTTGAATTAAATCGGGTTGCAACATATTTTAGATCCAATCTAATTGTTCGAGTTTTAAATTTTTTTAACTAATATATTTGATTATTAAATAATGATCACAACCCAATCAATTGTTATAATTTTTTTTAGAGCTATTTATTATTTTTAAACATTCCATTAACATTTATATTTTAAAAAATTTATCTTTTAAATAATTAATTAGATTGATTGAACTTCTCCCTTATTCTTTGTTCGGGTCCCGTGTAGTTTACGGTGTTCAATGAAATTTTGTCCCCTTTCAACGGTGTAAAGTCAACCATGAAATTATTCTTGAGATTCTAATTCCCTCGTTACTTTTTATAGATTGTTTACAAAATTCCTACCAATGTCTAACGGTGTATATGGTTCGGGTTGGGTTGGGTTGATGGATTTTTTTTACCTAACCCAAAAGTTAGAGTTGGTTGGATCCCATCCAACCCCAAACTTTTCCCAACCCAACACTCTATTTTTGGGTTGGGTTGTAAAAAATTTTTAAAAAAGTTTTATTTATTCACGGTTTATAATTATTCGGATATAATTAGATAAAATATATTAAAAGTTAACAAACAAACACAAATCCGTCTATAATTATTCACAAAAAAAAAATAATAATAAATAAATAAATATATAAATTCAATCAAAAACGAAAATTATAATATATTAACATAGTTTAAAGAAAAAATGTAAAGATAGATCATGAAATTAAATAAACAATAAAAAACGATTAGTATGAAGATATTGTATATAACAAAAATAAAAAATAAATAAAAATATTTTAATTAAAATAGGCCTATTTATACACGTTGCAACAAATAGATAATAAATACATTATAATTTAGAATACAAATAGATAATAAATACATTATAATTTAGAATATGAACCCAGTTGGTTCAGAAGTTTAGGTTGGATTGGTCCGAATTTTCAAGGGTTCGAGTTAAATGTACACCGTACCAATGTCCCACAAGTGAATTCATAAATTTATTATTTATGAACACTTTTTTCTAAACAATCTTAAATTATAATATAATATATATATACCTTTTAACCTACCTTATTTTAAATGGAATTTTCAATAATTTTATTAGTAATGGATCTTAAAGTTTTTTAAAATGTTCAAAGGGAAGAAAAATGAAAGATATTAAATAATCTAACATTGAAGTTGTAATATATTTATAATCAATAATGTTGAAAGTGAGATAATTCTCTTCTCTCAATTTTGATTTTAAAAATAAAGAATTTTTTTTTTTAATAATTAGTAAACAGAGCGAAATTAGGGCAATATTCCAGAACAACAAAATATAAAAAATTAAAAAAAAAAATGTTGTCATAAATTGAAATAAATATTCATAAATCTTAAAACCCATTTTAGGCTGTTCGAGTTCGCTGGATCAAAAAGATTCAAAGTTTCGATCTAATCCGAAAACATCCATCAAAATCTTGGGATTGGTTGTGGAAAATATCTACTTCAATTAACAGTTATGGGTACGTTTATCAAAAAAAAAAAAAAAAAAAGAAGTAAGAAAACAATCAGTTATGGGCATGGATGGATTCTATATCAGTATTTAATAATTCATATCATTAATTTTTCTTGTCTTTTCTAACCAAGTTGCAAGCGGAATAGTATTTAATTCAAAGTTGCTCAAAACTAAAGCATTTCCATAGACAAAAGTATACATAATTTTATTTATTCCCTTTTATACAGATAGGAAATCCAATAGCATTTGAGACATTTATAACATATCTTCGTAATAATATAAAATTTCCAAACTAACACAGATCAGATTATTGAAGAACACATAGATCTGATAACAAACAAAATCCACCAACGATTTCCCCAGAAATTTATACGAAAATCACCAAATTCCAAGAAACACATCATAAATTAGGGCTTTACTGGTTAATTAGCAACAGGCTTGAAGGACGTAAGTTCCATGAAATGCTGCCATGCCTTCTCCCAGACCAACGCCTGATATTTTCCGATCGATCCACCTTTCTTGGCCTCGATAACCAGGCGGTAGTTCGTTCCGGAGACGACCTGCGATTCTCCTTTGACGACGTCCTTGAATTCGAGTGCGCCTTTCGATTGTTTGTTGTACTCAGACACCGCGAACTTTCCGATCTCTTGAATGTGCGGATCCTTCACGTCCTTGATCTTCTCCCAGCCGCCGACTAGACGCCCCATCCGAGCGGTGGCGACGACGAGAAGTGGGAGGAGAAGGATGAGGAAGAGAGAAGCGGAGCGGGATTTCATGGTAATCGAGGGGGAAGCGAAGGAAGGAAGGAATGGGGTAAATTTTTAGGGCAATTGCTTCGGGGAGAGGCTTTGAGGGGTATTTATAGGAGGGGTCAATGGACGCGGAAACCGGACCGCCGCTGGTAAAGAATGGCACAGGGTTGGAACGGGTTTTTTGCTTTTCGGTCCTCCATTTCTTCGAAATTACACTTAGAGCCCAAATTAATTCAGAAATTGTAGTTTTGGTTCGCTTAAAATTAATTAAAATAATTTATATAATTAATTTAAATGAGATTTGGGGGGAGACCGGAGTGGAGTAAAGTTGGTGAGCGGTAGGGCCGGAGCATAGTCGGAATGGGTGGATCCACCACAAAGGGTCTGAGTGCGGCCCACATTTTTAGGTAAATGGGTCGTCCATATGCTGCCGGAATGAGCCACGAACAAAAGTAAATTACTTCACCCTAACACCTGTATTATAAGGAAGTTGTAGCCAAATTAAAAAAGAAAAAGAAGAATGGTAGGAAATGAGACATAAACATGATTCACGATCGAGCCTTAGGTGAAATGAGCCACGAACAAAAGTGTCCGTGGGGCACACCTATGTCTCGATTAGGGTTCAGGGTAAGATAAGTTTGCTTGGCTCAAGGGTGTACAATAAAACTAAGAAAATTCTACCGTGGCTGCCGTATGGTATCATGTTTTACTGAATAGTATGAAAGTTTTCAAAATGCGATGTGAGATCCCTCATTGGTTGAGGAGGAGAACGAAACATTCTTTATAAGGGTGTGAAAAATTCCCCCGAGTAGATACGTTTTAAAAACCTTGAGGGGAACCTCGAAAGAAAAAGTCCAGAGAACAATATCTGCTAGTGGTGGGTTTGGGTCGTTACATGCGAGTTCTGGCTCCAAAAAGTATTTTCCTTGAGCCCCATGATGTCGAAAGAAGGAATGTACTGGACCTGACTAAGATTAAGACTGTAATGGAATAGTCTTGTCCGATTATAGTTGCCCGACCTAGTTGACATAGAAGGGACAATTGTTTTATATGAGACCGAGCATGTGATAAGTTTCTTGAAACTGAAGTAGAGATTGGTAACGGCGCTAATGCTTACTATATTGGATGGGACTAGAAACTTCATTGTGTACTGTGGTGCTCAGGGAAGGGACTAGGATGCATACCAATGCAAAACGAGATCGTGCTTGCCTATGCCTCCCACTAGTTGAAAGAATACGAGAATAACTACCCAACTTATGACTTGGAGTTGGTTGGAGTGGTCTTTGACCTGAAGATCTCGAGACATAATACTTGTATGGAGAGAAGATATAGATCTACATACATTACAAGAGCCTCAAGTATTTGATCATGAATAAAGAGTTGAACATGAGGTACATGAAGTTAGCTAAGGACTATGATATAGACATTCTCTATCACCTAGGCATGGCGAATGTAGTCGTTGAATGCCCTTAGCAGGAAATGGCCCACGTCAACACTAACACGAGGCAGGTTGAGATATATGCTAACAAGGAGAGGATCGAGATAGCAGTGATGGTTAGAGGAGTAGCGACAAGGTTGGCTCATTTGACCATCCAACCAACTCTAAGGCAACAAATCATAGCAACATAGGAAGAGGACCCTAGGCGAAGTTTATGATTCGCTCAGACATGAATTTTCATTGACCTCATATGACAATCTTCTCTAGAACGATAGTTTATGTGTTCTAGTCGACAATGAACTAAAAGAGGTGTTGTTACCAGAGCCTCACAACTCGTTGTACACGATGTATCCAAGTAGTACCAAGATGTATCAGGATCTGAAGATCTACTACTGGTGGTACGGTATGATAAGTGGGCACGATTGTACCTGGATGAGATAACAAGTTACATAAAAGCATGTGTATATAGTATCAGATTGAGATACCCATTTCA
Source organism: Cucurbita pepo subsp. pepo (assembly GCF_057944985.1). Taxonomy (NCBI): domain Eukaryota; kingdom Viridiplantae; phylum Streptophyta; class Magnoliopsida; order Cucurbitales; family Cucurbitaceae; genus Cucurbita; species Cucurbita pepo. The sequence goes on from NC_141817.1 coordinate 4,734,070, forward strand.
TGTAGAAATTATGAAAAATTTAGCACAACCTTTCACTCTTAAACAGATGGACAAACATAAAGTTGTGTAAAGGATCTGCACAAAAGCCATATTGAATTGGCTACAAAAACAATTCTCATCCATGCAAATCAAAGGACGAACACTTACAAAATACGCATGTCATAGACTATGAGCCTCTAGTCCTCCAAGAAGATATGAGCAATGAAGAGCAATCCACATAAATTACTACAAGGTGATAAGGATTATGGTGTTCCAAATATTCCAACAGAATCTATTATGCTATCCAAGGCCAAGAAGATTCAACAAGCATTCATTTTTCATCTACAAAATTCAATAGACTCGGTTTAACCTCCATTTTATGTATTACAAGCTAACTCAATTGAGAAATGACCCTTTGGAGCTTCATAAGTGAATATTTGCACGGTTGAAGTGGAGGATGAGATCGTTATATATAGCACTTGATTGATAATTTCTTTAAAAACTTTATTTGTTATTTTAATTTCATAAGTTATTGTAGTGGTTAAAGGGTGGGAAGTTACTTGTCAAAATGGTCATAACTTTTTTTAATGAACATTTGAAGGGTAGTGCGGAGTATCTCTACCGTCATCGCCACAACTTTTGTAGTGGTCATTTGAACAGTCATGCTAATTTACCCACAAATTAGCATGTAAAAAGACATATTTTATATGAATGAAATTGAGCTCTTAAGTGAAACTTTCTTCCTTAGAAATTTGAGCATAATTTTTGTCATTTCTATGTTTTAAGCCATTCTTCTAGAAAGTATTATCTGACTCATTCAATCAAGTTTTGATCAAGTTCGATGGTGGAGTGATTCAATTTAGAACTAAGTTTCCAAATCTTACTTCTGTATCTTTAATCTTAAAATGTAATCTAATTCTAGCCTTGTTTCTTGGTTGATTCGAATTTTGTAGAAGGATGTATTAATTTCTCTAATTCAAAAGTTCTTGTTTCAACAAAAGCTTGGATCATTGCAGTGAGGATTAGGATTGCCTTATCACAAGGTGTGTGAAGAGCTGATGGAATAAGAAAATTAGTTTGCTCAAAGTGAGTAGCTAAAGAGGCAACCTGAGACCGAGATGAGAGCCGGACACCTAGAGTTATTACAAGACTAGGAACTCTCAAACAGGAAACTTGAGTGTCCAAAATTATGAAATAAGTAAAAAACTAAAATAATATATACATACATACACAAATACACCTACGTGCCTCCAAGAGCTATTAGATATTGGTCTATTATGATGATAATGATAAAAGGGACTAGCAAAACATCGAACCAAGATAACTTAGAACCATAGAACCATCTAACCAAGATAACTATCTTAGAATAGCGAGAACGAACCATTAGAAATGATGGCTCATATAGGGCTAAGAAGGACAAATTATGACATCACGTCATGACTCTAAGTTGAGCTACTTACCGAGTATTTTTATAATTCATGTCCTTTTGTGTTAGTTTTTTTTTTTTTTTTTTTTTTTTTTTTTTTTTTTTTTTTTTTTTTTTGTAGGATATGGTACTTTGAGTATTATAGTGTACTTGTCTAATTTTGTGTCAGCCAACGACGATAGAACCGTTGGTGCTTGAGTCTCTTAAAGTGAACTTTACAAGAAACTCAAGCTTTTATTTTATGCTTTGCTCTCTCCATTGCCATACACTAAAAGATATAACACAACTTGTACCTAACATGATGCCTTATATAAAGCCTACCCAAATCATTTCAAACTAACATTTACGAACAACATAAACAAAACAAGAACATGAACCTATCTCTCTGTAACATAATGGCTACCAGTTTCATCGTCCAGGGCCTCGACGAGCTAGCTAAAACACTGGACATCCTTTAACGACGATCCCGGGAGCGGTTGGACACTGAGCCAAAGGACAGTGATCAGGTTGTGATCCCCACCACCTCAAGTTATGTCCCTCATTCTGCAGCACAATGAAAAGCAGCACGCCCATGAATGCTGTCCCTGCGTCGAGCGCGGCTGAGAGGACGTAGTTGTACTTCTGCCACCATCGCTTATGGTATCGGAAGACGAAGTAGTTGAAAATGGTACCAGTGATGAGCCAACTAGCTATGTTCGTAGGAGTTGCTGGTGGCATCCCTGCAAAGCCATAGGATATAACTGGTATGTTTATCAATGCAATCCATTTCTTTTCGGGGAAAGCTTTACTCAATGCCCAAATGGGAACTGGAAGAACAGCTCCAATCAAGAACAGCCACACCAAGTTTCGATACAACCCGCCCGGTCCAAACAATCGCCTCGGTCCTATTAGTCCCCAGATAACAGATGCATCAAACGTCACTCGGTATTTCGGACACGTCCATGGACTATCAGGTTGGAGAGCCTCAGTATCACAGATGTTCTCTATATTGTCTAACATCCACCAAGCAACGGCGAGGTTAATCGTCCCGGCAACGAGTGTCCCGACTAACTGAGAAAACACGAATCAGTCAAGATCATAAACTCTCAAAAGAAACATCGAAGTTTGCTAAAAGATCACCTGGGCCGTGTACATGCATCTTGGTGGGATTTTCATGTAATGGCCAAGTTTAAGATCAGATAAGAAAGAAAGAGCATGAACTGTGCTGATTCTTCCGTAGATCTTGAAAAGTAGATTTGCTATTGGTTTTCCAGGGAGAATATAACCAATGATGAACTGTGCTATGATATCATATCCAGGTTGCTGCATAAAATTCCATATGGATTTATAAGTCATTTGTTTTAGAACGTAAACAAAGTCGAGCGTGTGCTACTACTACTAATTCCCATTCGATTACCTGGTTGGTTGTGGCTTGAATGACCCCGATTGGGAGGGTGACAATCCAAGCCATAACGAAGGCAAATAACATACCCCACCACGGCAGCTGCACGATGTCCTTCCACACAATCGACATCAGAAGAGATATCACAGTGCTACCAAATAATAGGATCAAGAACCACCATTCTGGCACTTGTCTGTAGTTTTGCATCAGCTTGGCATGGATGTCCAGTTTTGCATTCTTGATTGCTGTCCTGCTCTGCTTCCATATGTCCCTAGAACATTAAAAGTTCACAATCTTAAACTTCGTTTATAACTATAGTGATATATGTATTCGATCTCTAGTCTCTAAACTTAATCGTGACTAAACACGATTTGATATGTGAACAAACATGGGTTGATTTGACACGAGTTATATGGCAAATTTTGAAAGAATTAGAAGAAAGTATGGGAGAAAGAAATAAAATGTGAAAGAGAGGAAGAAAAAGTGAGAGAGAAAAGCATACCGTCCATGAAACAAGGCGACATGGGTGAGAGTAGCAGTGAACCTGGCAAAGCCAGATCCAATGGAGAGGGCAAACAGGGGGCTAAGATACAGCTTCGAATAGTTATTATAAGCAGCAACATTGAGATCAAATTTGGGGGTTAAAACCTTCGTAATATCATATTTATGGCCGGTTCTGGTGAAGAGCTTATTAGAGAAAATGGGGAATTTGCGGGCGTCGAAGGTGTTAAACTTCCAGTAGCAAACAGGGAGGATGATATAAATGAACATCACAAACCCAACACCCACATTTAGAATTGAAGACCATGGCGTCACCAGTGGGCTTCCATGGTAGGCCGAAATCCCAGCCCAATCAAAGCTGAAAGCACCGAGCCCAAGTCCACTTTGGCTCGACCCAATTTGCTGAGCCGTGATGCTGCGAGGCCAAACCCAACAAACCCACGAGAAGAATGATAAGATTTGTAACAAGTAACCTGGAAAAACGTAGTACACGAAGCTTGCTCCCATGAAGATCAAGAAGAATTTCATCCTTGTCATCCCTTTTGATCTGTCCTCCGTCTCGTGAAGGGCTCTAAAACAGGGCAAAGAAAACAGAGCATGTCAGAGTTAAATACTGCTAAGCCTCTGAGCTACAAATCTGGAAAAGGGATTAAGAAAGGGTACCTAAACAGAGAAACCTGTGCCAGATTTGCAGGCCACCACATTTCAACAGGATCTACCAGGTACCTTCTCAGCATTCCAGCCCATCCATATCCCAAAATCTGAAGAACAGCCAAAGAGAAAAAGATTCAAAACAGGGGAATGTGAGAAAAGGGTCTAGATCTTATCAATCTGGATGTTTTAGAAGATGGGTGTTCATTATTTTTGAGTTAAATCGATATTCAAAGGACAAAACTTTTGAATTAGCCCCTTTTCATTCATAAAGATGCAAACCTGGGTAGTTAAGACGATGAGAAGGGCTAAGAAGAAATTCAAGCCCTGTTTATAATAAGCTTTCATGACAGTAATGGCGCCGATGGAATAGGCGTCGCCGCCGCCATAGGAGATGCCACAGTTAGCAAAAATGGTGATAATAACATGCTCCTTCATATTGAAAGGGCCAGGATTGAGACTAAACTTGCATCGAAAGAAATGGAAGTCCCTGTTTGGGAGAGTGGAGGCCATGAAGCGGCCAATTGGGAGAGCAGCGATCTGCATAAGAATGGCGGAGATGGCGAGTGGCTGAGAACGGTAAGTGAAGAAAGTGTTGAGGAAAATGAGAAGGCAACAAGAAACGAGACCAAGAACCCATGATCGAAAAGTCATCACAGGAAGAGTCGGGTCGTCAGTTTCGGGCACCACCAGAGCCACCTCCTCCACCGAGCACCGTTCCTCAGAAGGCAGTTCGCCGCCGCCATTGGACATATCAGCAGCAGCGGCAGAGGAATCTGGGTGGGAGAGGGTTTCCGAGGACATTGAGAAGGCGTTAAAGGGAAAACAGAGAGAAACAGAGGAGGATGAGAGAGAAAGGGAATTGAAAGAAGAAGAAGAAGACTAGGAAGTCAAAGGGGCTGATTCAGAAATGTCAGCGATATGTTCAATATTTATACATTTTCATTTTAATTGATATTTATGGATTTTTTCTAAGTGATTATGTTCAAACAATGATCTATAAATAGAAATTATTAAAGTGAGAATAACACACAAAAATCGCCTTCCCCACGTGCTCTCTCGCCACATCATCCGCCAACTCGGCTCCACACACTATTCCATTCCACCTGTCAACATCAGGTACACGTTGTCCCAACTTTAGTTGTCGTAAATCCCCAACATCGTTTTGACGCCGTCCACCAATCTTCATAAGATTACCGTTCGACCGTAATCATTGAAGAAACGTTGTGGTTATATTCCAATAGAGTGTTTGCCAGGTAGATATGAGCCTCGTGTTTGGAGTGTGTTTTGTGCGTAAAAGACGGATTTGTTGGAGTCCACGTGGCTTTACGTCATTAATTAGTTGAATTTTTGTCGTAAAGGAAAAAAAAGTTATATTTACGGTAAGTAAGGAAATATGAACTGTTATGTTAAATTTATGATGTGTCATTTTTCCCTTTTTTTTTTTTTTTTCCTTTTGGAACAAATTAATTGCTTCACTTTTAAAAAGAATCCTAATAAAAACATTTACTATGTTTATTTATTTTTTTTATTTAAAAGTACTAAAACGTGTAGGATAAATACAAATAATAAATAAATAAATAAATAAATAAGTACATTGAATATATAGATAAAATATAATGAAACTTAAAACTATAAAATACAATTTTTTTTAAAAAAGATCAATAATAAATACATTTATTAGGTTTTAAATTTATAAAAATACCCTTAATAGTTTTAAAATTTCCAATAATATTCTTGATTTTTTTAAAGTGGATACTTTAAAAAGTGTTAGTACCTTAAACTTTAAAATTTTCATTAGGTTAGTATATAAACACAAACTTTAAAATTTTTTAAATTTTTTTTTAAGGGTTTTAAGCTCACTTTTAAAAATTTATGAGTATTTTTTTGAAATTTTTAAGAAGGTTAAAGAAACTTTTAAAAGTTTAAAAATATTGTTTTAGAAAGTTTAAGAGTATTTATTAATTTTGGTTGAGGATTATTATTGGAAGTAAGTCCCACGTTAATTAATTTAGTGGAAGATCATAGGTTTATAAGCAAAGAACGATATCTCTATTGGTATGAGATATTTGGGAAGCCTAAAGCAAAACTATAAGAGCTTATGACCAAAAGTAGTCACACAGAATCTCTATTTCCAAACTTTTCTAGGGAATAATTGTTTCCGTGAATTACCATTTCGAGAATGTCTAAGATATGTTTTACGTCCTCTATGCGAAAATGTTTCATTTTAATAAGTTTACTATTATTCAAAAGGTCCCTAAATCCCTGAGGATGATAAAACATATCATCCATTCATACTTAAATTAAAGCAACACTAACCCTAAATCCCGATCCTTATTTGCTTCTAGGATCGTAAATCCCTAAATCCCTATTTCCTTCTAGATAAAACATATCACACTCTCTTTTTGGGTTGGGTTGTCGGGTTATTAAAAAATATTATTTTTTTAAAAAAAGTTTTATTTATCCACCATTTATAATTATTCCAGTACAATCTTATATCAAAGATGATTGAAAGTTTACAAACAACTAAAAAAGAACACTTATTTGAGAATTGGTTAAAGTAGGAAAAACACAAAGACATCGTGAATAAAAAAACAATAAAATGATTAGTTTAAATATACTATATTTAACCAAAATAAAAAAAATTATAAAAATATTTTAATTCTTACCCATAGGTGACTTAGAGATGATACTATAATGAAGATGTATTCAACGTTAGTTAAATACATGTTTTTATTGAATTTGTTTTTCTTCCTTGGATTTGTGTCAATGTTGAACTATGTTAATATAATATATATATATATATAAATATATAAATAAAAATGAAACTAAAAATAAAAAAATAAAAAAATAAAAAAATTAACATGAAAAAAAGAAACTAAAAACTAAAAATTAAAAACAAATATTAACATAATAAAAGAAACTAAAAAACTAAAAATAAATAAAAAAAATAAGGATAATAATAAAAAAGAATTAAAATAATAAAACTAAAAACTAAAATTAAAAAAATTAACCTAAAAAAAACTAAAAACTAAAAATAATAATAAAAAAGAATTAAAATAATAAAACTAAAAACTAAAATTAAAAAAAATTAACATAAAAAAGAAAAAACTAAAAACTAAAAATAATAATTAAAAAAATTAACGATAATAATAAAAAAGAATTAAAATAATAAAAGAAAACATAAAAGAAGAAACTAAAAAAAACTAAAAACTAAAAATAAAAAAAAAATTAACATAAAAAAGAAAAAACTAAAAACTAACAAGAAAAAAAAAACGATAATAATAAAAAAGAAATAAAATAATAAAAGAAAACCTACTAAGGGAAACTAACAACAAACTATAAAAAAAATTAACATAAAAAAAAAAAAAAAAAAAAAAAAAAAAAAAAAGAAAACTAAAAGAAACTAAAAACTAAAAAAAAATTAACTTTAAAAAAAAATTCAAAACTAAAAAAAAAAACATTAAAAAAAGAAAATCAATACTAAAAATAAAAAAAATTAACATAAAAAAAAAGAAATAAACTAAAAACTAAAATAAATAAAAAATTAACATAAAAAGGAAAAAACTAAAAACTAACGAGAACAAAAAAAAAAAAAAAAAAAACGCAAGTGATCTTCATGCTATGCTTCGGTCTTAGAGTATACCAATATATCATTGATGAATACTATTACAAAGGAATTGAGGTAATCTTTAAACACTCTATTCATAAGCTCCATGAAAACCACAGGGGCATTAGTGAGGCCAAAAGATATAACTGTAAACTTGTAATGTCCGTAGCGACTTCGGAAGGCTGTCTTAGGGATGTCTTCTTCTCTAATCCTCAATTGATGGTACCCCGATCTCAGATCTATCTTAGAGAACACAGACGCCCCTTGCAGCTGATCGAACATGTCATCTATCCTCGAAAGAGGATACTTGTTTTTGGTAGTGACCCTCTTAAGCTCTCGATAGTCTATGCACAAGCGCAGAGTCCCATCTTTCTTTTTCACGAAAAGTACAGGGGCTCCCCAGGGCGAAACGCTAGGGCGAATGAACCCCTTGTCCAAAAGCTCTTGTATTTGCTCTTTTAGTTCCTTAAGTTCAGCGAGAGCCATTCTGTACGGTGCCTTAGATATTGGTGCTGTTACAGGTTCCAGGTCAATTCCAAAATCAACCTCTCTATTAGGAGGCAACCCAGGAAGGTTTTGAGAAAAAACATCTTCGAAATCCCTAACCACTGGAATTGATGAGATTGTGGGCTTGACTCCCCCATCAACAGTTACACTGGCTAGAAAGGCCCACGCCCTATTATGGATCATTTTCCTAGCCCTCAGTGCCGAGATCACCCCCGGGGTCTCCCTAGTCGACGACCCCCCTGAAAACTAGGCCCTGCCCTGAAGGATGTCTTAAGGTTACCATTCGAGACTCACAATCAATAACGGCTCAATTTGCACCTAACCAATCCATACCCAAAATAATATCAAAATCCACCATGACTAACACAATTAAGTCAGCCTCAAACTCCCATTCAGATACAGTTACCTTTGCAGCCCTAACTCTGTGAGTGACCTCAAGTAATTTCTCTGATGGTATGGATACCAAAAGGGTATTCTCTAAAGGCTCTAATTCTAACAAAGCTTGTTCAGCAAATGCAGCAGAAATAAAAGAGTTTGTAGAGCCAGAATCAAACAGAGTGAATGCCAAATGCCCATAAATGGGTAGCGTACTTGTTACCACATTGGCGGGTTCCTCAGCCATTCTGGCTGCGGTGCCATGGGCTACTGCTCGCCCCTGTTGCTGTTGTCGACCTCCTCGACCTCCCTGATACTGAGCGATAGGTCGATTCACCTCAAGTGGATTTCTGTGGGGACAATCAGCAACTCGGTGGCCTGGTTGGCTACACCCATAACATCCACGCAGGGCATAACACTCTCCCTCATGAAACCTGTTGCATCTGGGGCAAGGTGCTTTATTCTGATCCGCGGTCTGTACACGATGATCAAAACGTCCGCGGGCTCGTCTGTCAAATCTACCATGTCTAATAGTTTTCCTCTTTTGACCTAAAGTTGTAGGGATAGATGGGGGCTGCAGCGATGGACTTGCCTTTCAATCGATGCATATCCATCAGTATAGCAAACTTTAAAGCAGAAGCATAATCTGGAGGATCATGAGCCACAACAAACCCTTGGATCTCATCCCTGAGGCCCGCAATAAAGCGATTGATTCGCATTTTCTCAGTACTCACAAATTCAGAAGCAAAACGTGCCAACTTGTTGAATCTATATCATAATCCTCCACTGATCTATCTTCCTGTTTCAACAAGAGGAATGCTGTAGAGTTCTGGATATCGGAAACAACCGGATAATATTTCAGAAGGAAAGCCTCTCTGAATTGCTCCCATAAAACAAGACCTTCACCAGGATTGAACGTCTTGTGGGGGGTCTTCCACCAGAAATGTGCGTCTCCATTCAGCATAAATGTCGCACAGTGCACTTGATATTCAGCGGAGCAGTTCATATACCGAAAGACTGTCTCTATTGCTTCGAACCAAGCCTCCGCTGCGACGGGGTCTATCTTACCACCCTCAAAAGATGGTGGGTTAAGTTTCTGGAAACCCCTCAGATAACGGGACTCAATTGTCACACTCTCATCACGTCTGGGGCTACGTGTCCGATTCTGTTGATTCTGATTTGCCATCAAAGTCTGTAGGATGAGAGTGGTTTGTGCCTGAGTTTCCATAGTAGACCTCATAAAGGACTCTAGGAAATCCCTAGAGTAAGCCCCCGTCTGCTCCACACCCGGTACAGTTTCCCGAGGAATTCCCTCAGGAGGGTCCGTAACCTCAGTCCTTCTTTGCCTCGGCCTGGGAGGTGGCGATGGTGGCTCTTCTGCTTCCCCAACAGGAGGCATATCATCATCCACATCTGGGGGTAGATGTACTAGAGGTGGGATTTGTTCGACCTCAGGTAGCGGAACAACAGCGTCCTACGGGGTCTACCCCTACCCCGTCCACGCGTGGCTTTGGTCTCTTGTTCTTTGGGTGACATTTTCTAACATAGATTAGGAAGAACGAGAAAAGGTCCACATGTCAGTGGATAGAATGACACACAATTTTTTTTTTCTTTTTCAGACAAGATCATAATGTTGTCAATAAATCACAGCTAGGCAAGAGGGAAGTTTAATTCTCACAATTTCCATAGAGTTTAGTCTCATGGATTTACCTTATCGTGGTAGGGCGTGTCAGCGGGCTAAGTCACAGAGGATACACGACTCTAACTAAATGTGTCTACAGAACCAATAACCCGATAGCTCTGATACCAAGTTTGTCACAACCCAGAATTTCGACGCATCGAAATTACCAGGTGTGACTCGACAGACTATGCAATGCATGAAAGTAGAAGAAAAACGAAATGCAAAAATTTCAAGTATAAAATTTCCTCGCGAGTATTAAAGCGTTCAAGTAGAAAAGAGTTACATTGTATAAAATGGAAATGAAAAAAGATCGGGGTACATGATGAAATAAATGTCAAGTACACAAAGGTAAACTAGACAGACGCCCTGGGACGACAATTCCTCCGTGACTTTCAAGCTCCCAAACACCCCCTTTGCCATGAAGTGTAAATTCACGGACCTGAGAAAAGAAAAAAAAAAGAGAAACGAGGTGAGTATAAAAATATACTCAGTAAGCAACCTACTTGTAGGCTCTTAATCGCATCCAAGTTCACGAGAGAACCACCAACTATACTCTGGACTCTAAAGTCTCAATGCTCTCAGTTCACAGATCGGGGTAGAAGGACTTAACCTTTGTAGCGGTACTCAACGTTTGAAGATGAGGTGCTCCCTCATAACTACATGTACCCCTCGTACAATCCAGCTAGAATTAGTCACTGCATGGTCAACGTCCTTCCATAGGACGGAACTCATCATGCAGGTGACCTTGACCTACCCGCATGATCAACATCTAACCATAAGACGGATCCCCATGCAGAGTAGTCGATCTACCACTGAGTAACACTTCCCTAACAAGCGTCTCGCCAAGCTCAACAGTACCACACCAGAGAGGAAGGGAAGAGTAGCACCTCCCTAACTGGCGTCTCACCTAGCTCAACAGCACCACACCGGAGTAGGAAGGGAAGTGGAGTATACTCAAACGCTTACCAGCTACGATCGGCTAAGAGGTTCTCTCTTTACACCTCAAGGTCCTAACGTGGTTCTCTTTGTCTCAAGGGTAGGTAGATTATTGAGTTAGGGGCTCTAGTTTCCAGAATCACTCAATAAAGGCTTACAAATCCATAACAGCCAAGGGTTAAAGGGTCTCTCCCTCTAAGTGTCGGTCACGACATGGACCGTTTCGTCAGGAGGGTCCCCTATCTAAACCCCACTCGATTCCTACCAGAGTTCACCATAGGCAAAACACAACACTACAACTTATCAACCATATCATAGGTTCACGCAATCATTCAAGAGGAGTTTATGTATGAATAACAACAAATACAGCCATACAAGCTCAACGGGGAGACATCATCTATCAACACCCGGAGCGCAGATACACAAATCCTCCAGTCCACTAACATAGAATGAACAGATAAACGCAGTAGATAGATAGTCCAACAAGCAAACAAATATTGAGCACGAAATCTCATAAAGGCAGCCAGTCCAACACATATATATTCAACTTCCTAAGTACAGAGGATCATTGGATGTAGCCACCTACGGGTAATCTGCTTTAGCATGCATGCAAAACCAAGTGCACCCTACAACTATTACTTCCTAAATCCATATGGTTACTTACAGTATGTCGCGTGCCTTCCTGAGCTTGATTACAGTCGTATCGGAGTCCAAAAATTACGATTTATCTATACAGAGACCTAGTTCACAGTAAAATAGGATTAGCACTGGAATCGGGACGAAAAACGGGTGAAAACAGGGCACTCACATGCCTACACGCGTTCACAAGGGACTCCTACGCGCGGGGGACTATTAGGAATTTGCCAACCAACCCCTAGTCATGAACATGACTCGACTGTCGGAGGTTTATATAACATTTTATTATGTTTATTAGCTGGTAGAACTAGGATTGAGCTCTAAAATGCATGAACCTTGTGAGATAACCTAACGAGCGTCTTGTGGGTGTGGTTAGGGGGTCTCCAACCACTCCCTAATCATGATTGAATAAGGACCAAATAGGTAGAGGAGTGTTGACAACATTGAGGGTCACAACCTCCGTTTATGATTATAATATTATGAAGCCTATTAGGGTGATGCCAACTAAAACCCTACTAGAACCATAAAGGTATGATGAGAACTATAGGTTGGAATTGACCTCGAGGACAAGTACAAAACTAAAAGCAAACTACGTAACGAGTATTTTATATAATCCATGCTATAATTCTTTTCAGATGATGCCTAGATGGAGCAGTTGAGACGAGAACGTACACAAGCTACGAGACTATATGGGTCAGGCGAAATAAGTGTCTTGGTCTCACCGATCTTTACGCTTTTTATAAATCCATTATTTTGCACCATGTTATTTTGTGTTAGTATTTTGTAGGATATGTCATGGCCTACTTTGAATGTTCTTGTGTACTTGTCTATATGTTTTTTTTAAAAAAAAAATTAATTATTGTGTATTTTCAAAATTTCACATCAGCCAACAATGATCGGTGTTCGAGTCTCTTGAAGCGAACTTTACTAGAATTTTATTTTATGTTTTGCTCTCTCCATTTCCATACACTAAAAGATATTAGAGCACAACTTGTAGTTAACATGATGCCATATATAAACCCTACCCAAATCACTTCAAACTAACTCTCTACAACATAATGACTATCAGTTTCATCGTCCTGGGACTCGACGATCTAGCTAAAACACTGGACATCCTTTAACGACGATCCCGGGAGCGGTTGGACACTTAGCCAAAGGACAGTGATCGGGTTGTGATCCCCACCACCTCAAGCTATGGCCTCCATTCTGCAGCACAATGAAAAGCAGCACGCCCATGAACGCAGTCCCTGCGTCGAGTGCGGCCGAGAGGACGTAGTTGTACTTCTGCCACCATCGCTTATGGTATCGAAAGACGAAGTAGTTGAAAATGGTACCAGTGATGAGCCAGCTAGCTATGTTTGTAGGAGTTGCTGGTGGCATCCCTGCAAAGCCATAGGATATAACTGGTATGTTTATCAATGCAATCCATTTCTTTTCGGGGAAAGCTTTACTCAATGCCCAAATGGGAACTGGAAGAACAGCTCCAATCAAGAACAGCCACACCAAGTTTCGATACAACCCGCCCGGTCCAAACAATCGCCTCGGTCCTATTAGTCCCCAGATAACAGATGCATCAAACGTCACTCGGTATTTCGGACACGTCCATGGACTATCAGGTTGGAGAGCCTCAGTATCACAGATGTTCTCTATATTGTCTAACATCCACCAAGCAACGGCGAGGTTAATCGTCCCGGCAACGAGTGTCCCGACTAACTGAAAAAACACGAATCAGTCAAGATCGTAAACTCTCAAAAGAAACATTGAAGTTTGCTAAAAGATCACCTGGGCAGTGTACATGCATCTTGGTGGGATTTTCATGTAATGGCCAAGTTTAAGATCAGATAAGAAAGAAAGAGCATGAACTGTGCTGATTCTTCCGTAGATCTTGAAAAGTAGATTTGCTATTGGTTTTCCAGGGAGAATATAACCAATGATTAACTGTGCTATGATATCATATCCAGGTTGCTGCATAACATTTCATATGGATTTATAAGTCTTTTGTTTTAGAACGTAAACAAAGACGAGCGAGTGCTACTACTACTAATTCCCGTTCGATTACCTGGTTGGTTGTCGCTTGAATGACCCCGATTGGGAGGGTGACAATCCAAGCCATAGCGAAGGCGAATAGCATGCCCCACCACGGCAGCTGCACGATGTCCTTCCACACAATCGACATCAGAAGAGATATCACAGTGCTACCAAATAATAGGATCAAGAACCACCATTCTGGCACTTGTTTGTAGCTTTGCATCAGCTTGGCATGGATGTCCAATTTTGCATTCTTGATTGCTGTCCTGCTCTGCTTCCATATGTCCCTAGAACATTAAAAGTGCACAATCTTAAACTTGGTTTATAACTATAGTGATATATGTATTCGATCTCTAGTCTCTAAACTTAATTGTGATTAAACACGACTTGATGTGTGAACAAATATGGGTTGATTTGACACGGAGTTACATGGGAACTTTTGAAAGAATTAGAATGACCTAAAACAAGAAACAAGAAGGTATGGCAAGAGAAGAAGAAAAAGTGAGAGAGAAGAGCATACCGGCCATGAAACAATGCGACATGTGTAAGAGTAGCAGTAAACCTGGCAAAGCCAGATCCAATGGAGAGGGCAAACAAGGGGCTAAGATAGAGCTTCCCGTAGTTATTATAAGCAGCAACATTAAGTTCAAATTCGGGAGTTAAAACCTTGGTAGTATCATATTTCTGGCCTGTTCTGGTGAAGAGCTTATTAGAGAAAATGGGGAATTTGCGGGCGTCGAAGGTGTTGAACTTCCAGTAGCAAACAGGGAGGACGATATAAATGAACATAACAAACCCAACACCCACGTTTAGAATTGAGGACCATGGCGACACCAGTGGGCTTCCATGGTAGGCCGAAATCCCAGCCCAATCAAAGCTGAAAGCACCGAGCCCAAGTCCACTTTGGCTCGACCCAATTTGCTGAGCCGTGATGCTGCGAGGCCAAACCCAACAAACCCACGAGAAGAATGATAAGATTTGTAACAAGTAACCTGGAAAAACGTAGTACACGAAGCTTGCTCCCATGAAGATCAACAAGAATTTCATCCTTGTCATCCCTTTTGATCTGTCCTCCGTCTCGTGAAGGGCTCTAAAACAGGGCAAAGAAAACAGAGCATGTCAGAGTTAAATACTGCTAAGCCTCTGAGCTCCAAATCTGGAAAAGGGATTAAGAAAGGGTACCTAAACAGAGAAACCTGTGCCAGATTTGCAGGCCACCACATTTCAACAGGATCTACCAGGTACCTTCTCAGCATTCCAGCCCATCCATATCCCAAAATCTGAAGAACAGCCAAAGAGAAAAAGATTCAAAACAGGGGAATGTGAGAAAAGGGTCCTGATCTTATCAATCTGGATGTTTTAGAAGATGGGTGTTCATTATTTTTGACTTAAATCGATATTCAAAGGACAAAACTTTTGAATTAGCCCCTTTTCATTCATAAAGATGCAAACCTGGGTAGTTAAGACGATGAGAAGGGCTAAGAAGAAATTCAAGCCCTGTTTATAATAAGCTTTCATGACAGTAATGGCGCCGATGGAATAGGCGTCGCCGCCGCCATAGGAGATGCCACAGTTAGCAAAAATGGTGATAATAACATGCTCCTTCATATTGAAAGGGCCAGGATTGAGACTAAACTTGCATCGAAAGAAATGGAAGTCCCTGTTTGGGAGAGTGGAGGCCATGAAGCGGCCAATTGGGAGAGCAGCGATCTGCATAAGAATGGCGGAGATGGCGAGTGGCTGAGAACGGTAAGTGAAGAAAGTGTTGAGGAAAATGAGAAGGCAACAAGAAACGAGACCAAGAACCCATGATCGAAAAGTCATCACAGGAAGAGTCGGGTCGTCAGTTTCGGGCACCACCAGAGCCACCTCCTCCACCGAGCACCGTTCCTCAGAAGGCAGTTCGCCGCCGCCATTGGACATATCAGCGGCGGCGGAGGAATCTGGGTGGGGCGGGGTTTCCAAGGAGATTGAGAAGGCGTTAATGGGGAAAACAGAGAGAAAGGGAATTGAAGGAAGAAGAAGAAGAAGACGACTAGGAAGTCAAAGGGCTGATTCAGAAATGTCAGCGATGTGTTCAATATTTATACTTACTTTTTTCTTTTTACATTTTTATTTTAATTGATATTTATGGATTTTTATTAAGTGATTATGTTCGAACAATGATCCATAAATAGAGAAGATTATTAAGGTGAGAATAACGTTCTCCACGCCCTCTCTCGCCACATCATCTGCCAACTCGGCTCCACACACCATTCCATTCCACCTGTCAACATCGGGTACATCTATCTCAACTCTAGCTGACGTAAATCCCGAACGTCGTTTTGCGCCGTCCACCAATCTTCATAGGATTACCGTTCGACAGTAATCATTAAGGAAACGTTGTGGTTATATTCCAATAGAGTGTTTGGAGTGCGTTTTGTGCGTAAAAATCGGATCCGTTGGAGTCTACGTGGCTTTACTTCATTAATTAGTTCAATTTTTTCTAGTCCAAGAAAAAAAAAGTTATGTTATGATAAGATAATGAAATAATTATGTTAAATTTATGATGCGTCTCTCTTTTCTTTTTTCTTTTTAAATAAATTAATTGTTTCACTTTTAAAAAGAATTCTAATAAAAGCATTTACTATATTTATTTATTTTTTATTCAAAAGTACGAAAACGTGTGGAATAAATACAAAAAACATACATTGAATATATTGAATATATAGATAAAATATAATGAAAAATACAATTTTTTTAAAAAAGATCGATAAATACATTTATTAGGTTTAAAATCAATTTTTGTTTTTTGTTTTTATTTATATTTTTTAAATTAAGAATAGAGGTGTTGATATTGTTGGATGAAAAGAAGAGTCTGAGAAAAGTCCCACGTTGCCTAATGATCATGAGTTTATAATCAAAAAATACAACCTCTATTGGTACGAGGTCTTTTGAAAAGCTCAAAGCAAAGCTATGAGAGGTTATGCTCAAAGTGGACAATATCATACCATTGTGGAGAGTCGTGTTCATTTAACATGGTATCAGAGCCATGTCCTAAACTTAGTTCTTTGAAGGAATAGTAAAAAATGACTAAGACTCCAAAAGAAAAGGAGTCAAGCCTCGATTAAGGGGGGAAGAACAACTCGATCCAAAAAATGCACCTAAGTTAATTAATGCACGTAAATCCGTATTTGCTTAATAGTTATGCCTAAATCAATTCTCTCTTTTTGGGTTGGGTTGTTGGGGTGCTAAAAAATTTTTTTTTTTTTTAAAGTTTTATTTATCAACAATTTATAATTATTCAGATACAATCTTAGATAAAGGTTCACAAACAAACATAAATCAATCTATAATTATTCAAAAAAAAAAAAAAAAAAAATCAATCAAGAACAATGAGCAAAAATTGTAACAAATTAACATAATTGAACGTTGTCATAAAATTAAAGACAACTAAAATATAACACTGACTGAGAATTGGTTAAACTAAGAAAAATATAAGGATAGATCATGAAATAAAAAAACAATACAAATAATTAGTTTAAATATATTATATTTAACCAAAATAAAAAAATATTATAAAAATATTTTAATTGAAATAGACTTAACTTAAGACTATTCTAGAGATGATGAAGTTAGAGAGCCGAGTAGAGGAAATAAAAGAAATATAATTATTCATAAAAAAAAAAAAAAAATTCAATCAAGAACAATTAGAGAAAATTGTAACATATTAACATAGTTCAACGTTGTCATAAAAGTAAAGACAACTAAAATATGAACATTTATTGAAAATTGGTTAAACTAAGAAATTGAAAATTGGTTAAACTAAGAAAAACATAATGATAGATCATAAAATAAAAGAAAAATAATAATAATCATTAGTTTAAATATACGGTATGTAACTAAAATAAAAAATATTATAAAAATATTTTAATTGAAATAGATTTACGAAAAGATATAAAAATAAAAATAAAATAAAAAAAGAGCCCTAAACTATTAGAAGAAATAAAAGAAATATATAAATTGTAATATAATAATATTGTAACAATACATTGGAATTTTAAATTATTTGTCTCAATTTTGTAACAAAATCTTTAAATCAATTGAAACTTAATTTTCTATCGATCTTATTTATCATAAATCATATTCTTAAATTAGAAGATTATTGGTCAGAAACACTGTTTGTTAGAAAGACGTTTATAATAAAATTAAATATTAAGGTATTTTTAAAATATATATAAAAAAGAAACTAAACAAAATTAAAAATTAAAAATTAAAAATAATAAAATAATATAAAAGAAATGAATATAAATCATAATTAATAAAACAATGGGTTAGAAACACGTTTGTAATAAAATTAAATATTAAAATATTTTTAAAATATATATAAAAAAGAAACTAAAAATTAAAAATAATAAAATAATAAAATAATACAAAAGAAATTAATAAGAAATTGGTATTTTAAAATATATATAAAAAAAGAAACAAAAAAAATTAAAAATAATAAAATAATATAAAAGAAATTAATAAGAAATTAAGGAATTTTAAAAAAATATATAAAAAAGGAACTAAAAATTAAAAATAATAAAATAATATAAAAGAAATTAATAAAAAATGATATAAAAAACATTTTGAAAAAGAATGTAAAAATTAAAATAATAAAATAATATAAAAGAAACTAATAAAAAAGAATTACTAAAAATTAAAAATAATAAAATAATCTAAAAGAAACTAATAAAAAAGAATTACTAAAAATTAAAAATAATAAAATAATCTAAAAAAATTAATAGAAAAAAATAATATAAAAAATATTTTGAAAAAGAAACTAAAAATTAAAATATTTTGAAGAAGAAACTAAAAATTAAAAATAATAAAATAATATAAAAGAAACTAATAGAAAAAAATAATATAAAAAATATTTTGAGAAAGAAACAAAAAAAATTAAAAATAATAAAATAATATAAAAGAAACTAATAAAATAGAATTACTAAAAAAAATAATAAAATAATATAAAAAATTTAATAGAAAAAAAATATATAAAATATTTTGAAAAAGAAACTAAAAAATGAAAAATAAAAAAAAATATATAAAAGAAAGTAATAAAAAAAATAATAGAAAAGAAATTAATAGAACATAATAGTATAAAAAATATTTTGAAAAAGAAACTAAAAATTAAAAATAATAGAATAATATAAAAGAAATTAAAAAAAAAAATAACGTGTTTGATTAGCGTCGAACTCGAGACTAAAAATAAAGAAACTAACAATAAGAAAAAAAATAATATAAAAAATATTTTGAAAAAGAAACTAAAAATTAAAAATTATAAAATAATATAAAAGAAACTAATAAAGAAGAACTAACGTGTCACGACCCGATTTTCCAGACTTCGAAAAACCATGTAACGACCCAACTTATCATATAACAAGCGGTTAGGGCCGAAAGATAATGAGATTTATTTGGAACAGGATGAAAATCATGAGATTTATTTGGAACAGGAATAGGATGAAAATGATGCAGAATTTTATTTGGAACAGGATGATACAGAATTTTATTAGAAATGGGGTACCCTTTAAAATAAAAAAAACAATGCTTAAAGCTCTTGAAAAGAAAAAGGAAATTTAAAATCGAGAGGAGGTCTGATGTGAACGCCTAGTTAGACATCCACAACATAGTTTAAATTAATACAAAGGAGCGGAAACGTCTCTCCCACAAAATGAGACTACAAAAAAAACATAAAAATCCTTGAGTCGCCTCGTGACTGACTTTGGCATCATACTCGTCACCTCCGTGCCACAGCTTCGCCTGAAAATCATTTTAAAAAAAGAGTATAAACATACTCAGTAAAGAACTCCCCTATTGGGGTCAACATATGAATCGTCACCAGGCGATCAACCAAAACCAATACACGCATTAGGTGATTAATGCCACCACAACATCAACGACACTTTTACTCCCGTGGTTATTCCTAGTTGGTTACCCGAAACACACAGCTTGTAACCATTAACACAGGGACCTCACCTCCTTATTTTCTCCAATTGACTATCAATTGCTGGTTACCCGAAACACACAGCGTGTAACCTTTACTTGATAGACGTTTTCTAGAATCACCCCCAAAGGTGACTATTGGTGGCTAGTTACCCGAAACACACAGCGTGTAACTATTACCACCAACCGCTTACTCATGGCTACCTACAAGCACAATATGCCGGCAATCGACACCTATCCGGGCTACACAACAATCAGATTACACCACAACTCGATTACACCACAACCCGTTTGCACCACAACCCGTTTGCACCACAACCCGTTTGCACCACAACCCGTTTGCACCACAACCCGTTTGCACCACAACCCGTTTGCACCACAACCCGTTTGCACCACAACCCGTTTGCACCACAACCCGTTTGCACCACAACCCGTTTGCACCACAACCCGTTTACACCACAACCCGTTTACACAACCGTCCGATTACACAACCGTCCGATTACTCAACCGTCCGATTACTCAACCGTCCGATTACTCAACCGTCCGATTACACAACCGTCCGATTACACAACCGTCCGATTACTCAACCGTCCGATTACACAACCGTCCGATTACACCAGAATTCGATTATACCAGAATCCGATTACACCAGAATCCGATTACACCAGAATCCGATTACACCAGAATCCGATTACACTATAATCCGATTACACCAGAATCCGATTACACTATAATCCGATTACACCAGAATCCGATTACACCAAAATCCAATTACACCAGAATCCAATTACACCAAAATACGATTGCACAACAATCTGATTACACCTATCCAAACTACACAACCTAACTGTATTCCACCACAAACAGATTCCCAACCATCAGGTTAAACAACAATCAGATTATACGACAATCAGGTTACCAACAATTACACAGAGCGATTAGATCGTACTCAGCATTCAGATTATTACACAGAACCTAGCTATTGCACGATTCAGTTCGACCCATTTTAAAAAAAAACAAAACGTTTATTTTCAATAGGCGTGCCCCTTACCTGATGAGCTGCTTTCTTGGCCTTTCCTAATCAACGACGATCCGGCTCCCCTCGAACTGAGCCTTCCTCCTACGTAGGCGTTGAACCTTTGCTGCGTCTAACCCTCTTGAGGTCGGTTTTGAGGGCGTTGAACCTTTCCTCCTACGGTTCACGATGGTGTCGTTCCCTCGCGGCGGCGATGTGGCTGCTGGGCGAAGGTTTTCTGATGTGGGAAGGGGCGCAGAGCGGTGTGGGAACATTCGGTTGCGGGACCGTGAGCGTTGGGTGGCAGCGGGTTAAGGAAGAAAATGAAAAAGGGAGAAGGAAGGGGCGGCGGACGGCGGCAGCAAGAAGGGAGAGCGGCGACTGGCTAAAGGTTTGCTCCCTTAGTGAACCGTAGGGCTTATTTTTTTATAAGTCTGATTTTTTGTTATTGGGTCGTGGGCCCAAAACGTGGGCCTTATAATATTCCCCCAAAAAAAAAACTTTCATCCTCGAAAGCTTCACTTAAATCTACCTACTTTCCGCTCTGAAGAGCTTAGAGTACTTGCTCCTCATTTCCTCCTCTCGTTCCCAAGTGGCTTCTTCCAGCTGGTGATTCCACCATAATACCTTGACCAACGCGATCTCTCGATTACGTAGGGTTTTCACTTCTCTATCCACAATTTGCACTGGTTCCTCCTCATAGTTCAAACCCTTATCCAACCGTAGAGGTTTGAAATCTATCGCATGTGATGGGTTAGATATGTATAGTCGCAACATCGATACATAGAACACATTGTGGACTCCTGAGAGCATAGGTGGTAGGGCCAACCGGTAAGCTACTTGTCCCACTCGCTCCAAAATCTCAAATGGTCCAATGAAGCGTGGGCTTAACTTCCCTTTGCGCCCGAACCTAAGAACGCCTTTCATGGGAGTCACCTTAAGGAATACTTTGTCTCCCACCTCAAATTCCAAATCTCTTCGCCTCACATCTGCATAACTCTTTTGCCTGCTTTGGGCCGTACGCATTTTAGTCCTTATTTTCTAGATAGCCTCATTAGTTGCTTGCACTAAGTCGGGGCCCAACAACTTGCGTTCTCCCACTTCATCCCAACACACTGGGGATCGACATTTCTTCCCGTATAAGGCCTCAAAAGGTGCCATAACCAACGTCGCTTGATAACTGTTGTTATAAGCGAACTCTATGAGATGCAAGTGTGTGTCCCAGCTACCGACAAAGTCCAACATACAGGCCCGTTACATGTCGTCTAGAATCTGGTTTAAACGTTCAGTTTGCCCATCCGTCTGTGGGTGGAATGCTGTACTAAACTCTAGCCGTGTACCCAACGCTTTCTGAAGGCTTTTCCAAAACTTTGATATGAAATGGGGATCCCTATCTAACACAATGGATACCGGTACCCCGTGCAATCTTGTTACTTCCTTCAGGTACAACTGAGCCCATTTATCAACGGAATAAGTGGACTTCCCTGGGAGGAAGTGGGCTGACTTTGTGAGCCTATCAACTACAACCCATATAACTGTGTAGCCCCTGGCCGTCCTCGGTAATCCTACGATAAAGTCCATGGTGATGTTCTCCCAGTTCCATTCAGGTACACTAAGTGGTTGTAATAGCCCCGTCGGCTTCTGCCTTGGGGCTTTGACTTGTTGACAAACCAAGCACTTGCTCATGAACTTGGCCACATCATGTTTCATATTCTGCCACCAATAATGTCGTTTCAAATCTTGATACATCTTGGTACTGCCAGGATGTAGGGCGAATGGCGAGTGGTGAGCCTCGGTTAGGATTTCTACCTTCAGTTCTTCTTCATTTAGCACACACAACCTCCCATGGTATAAGAGCCCCCCATCGGCTGTCAATGAAAACTCCTCTATTTGGTTGACGTCTATCAAACGTTTCTTTCCAACCAAATCTGGATCACCATGTTGTTTCTCAATAAGACGTTGCCTCAAGGTCGATTGTATCATTAACTGGGCCAACTGAGCGGCGACCTCCCCCATGGCCACCGCTACACCGGTGCGTTCCAGATCCTGCTGGATCGCTTTTTGTGTAGTGATTAGGGCAGACATGTGTGCTGATTTTCGGCTTAACGCATCAGCTACCACATTCGCCTTTCCTGGGTGATAGAGTATCTCCACGTCATAGTCTTTAACCAACTCCAACCACCTGCATTGTCTCATGTTTAACTCCTTCTAAGTAAAGAAGTATTTAAGACTCTTGTGGTTAGTGAAAATTTGGGTCCTTTCTCCATAAAGGTAGTGTCTCCAAATCTTCAATGCAAATACCACTGCTGCGAGTTCTAGGTCGTGGGTGGGATAGTTTCGCTCGTATTCTTTTAGTTGACGTGAAGCATAGGCGATAACCTTCCCATGTTGCATGAGGACACATCCTAACCCCCTTTTTGAAGCATCACTGTACACTACAAAGCCTCCATCTCCTGACGGTATAGTGAGTATCGGGGATGTTACTAACCTCTGTTTAAGTTCTTTGAAACTAACCTCGCATTGATCATTCCAGGTGAACGACTTTCCTTTCTTAGTCAACTCAGTGAGGGGGGGTGGCGATCTTGGAGAAATCCTGCACAAACCGCTGATAATACCCTGCTAGTCCAAGGAAACTTCGTACCTCAGTCACTGTGGTCGGGCGAGGCCAATTCGTCACCGCTTCAATCTTTGTTGGGTCTATGGTGATTCCATGCTTGAAACTACATGCCCAAGAAATCCCACCTGTTTTGCCCAGAATGCACACTTGGAGAACTTTGCAAACAACTTGTTTGTTCTCAGAGTGGTCAGCACTTTCCGAAGATGTTCCTCGTGTTGTTCCCTAGTCTTGGAATATAGAAGGATATCATCGATGAAGACGATCACGAAGTTGTCTAAAAATTCTCTGGACACTTTGTTCATCAACCCCATAAATGCTGCTGGAGCGTTGGTCAAGCCAAACGACATTATGCTAAACTCGTAATGTCCATACCTTGTGCGAAAGGCTGTCTTTGAGATATCACTCTCCTTAATCCTCAACTGATGGTAGCCTGACCGTAAGTCAATCTTTGAGAACACAATTGCTCCTTGCAACTGGTCGAACAGGTCAGCGATTCGGGGTAAAGGATACTTGTTTTTAATTGTCACTTTGTTAAGTTCCCGATAGTCCATGCATAAGCACATAGAGTCGTCCTTCTTCTTCACAAATATCACTGGGGCTCCCCAACGAGACACACTTGGTCATATAAAGCCTTTGCTTAGTAACTCTTGAAGCTGCTACTTTAGTTCTTTCAGTTCAGCAGGGGTCATTCTGTACGGGGCTCTAGATATAGGGGTTGTTCCTGGCTCAAGTACAATTTCGAATTCAGTCTCCCGATCTGGGGGTAGGCTCGGGAGATCTTCTGGGAACACGTCCACGAATTCTCTCACTATTGGCACTGAGTTAATGCTCGCCTCAGTTCGCCCTAATTCCACCACATGAGCTAATATCCCCCAAGCATCCTGAGATAACATCTTCCCTGCCTTTAATGCCGAGACTATCCTCGAGACTGTTCCCTCCCTGGTCCCCTTGAACTTGAAGCTTGGGTGACTAGGAGGTCTGAACACCACCTCCTTGCTGAAGCAATCGATGGATGCATGGTTTTTAGCTAACCACTCCATCCCTAAGATGACGTTAAAATTGGCCATATCTAGGACTATCAGGGTCACATCCATCATGTGGTTTGACACACACAACTGACAATTCTTTACCCTCTCGAAGGCTTCCATACTTACCCCTGCTGGGGTACCCACAGACAACCCGTACCCTAGCGGTTTAACTTCTACTCTTGCGTCTTTTACAAGATTAGTGGAGATAAAAGAGTGGGTTGATCCTGAATCAAATAAGACCCGTGTGTAGTACCCAAGAATAGAGAGCGTACCTGTGACTGCAGTGTTGGAGTTTTCTGCCTCCTGATGAGTGGTAGCATACATTCGCCCCTGTTGTGGAGCTGGCCTCAGGTTTAAGGTCGGTTGGTTACCAAGGGGTCTATTGGTACTAGTTGCTCTCCCTTGGGTGCAGTGTGCGACAACGTGGCATTCTTGATGACAGTTGAAACATACCCTGTTCTTAAACCTGCACTGTCCTAGGTGACGTTTCCCACAGTTCGAGCAACGTGGTCTGTCACGTGGCGTGTTCTGTGGGCAAGCCTTTGGTTGCCTACGCTTTTGGTTTAAATTTTTCTTGGCCTGGTGCCAAGATACCTTTGAGGAGGTAGGTGACGTCTGCTCTCTCTTTCTCTTATGGTCAACCGACGTGTTTAAGTGGGTTTGGGTGTCTTCTATTGGATATTCCCTAACATCGAGCGTCTCGGCCAGTCAGAGTGCCGTTGCATAGTCAGGTGGAACGTGAGCTGATACCGTCCCTCGGACATCGGGCCGCAAACCCATAACAAAACATTCTACTTTCAGCTCTTCCGTTGAGACCATTAATGGGGTGAAACGGGACAGACGGGTGAATTCTCACTCATACTCCTCTACTAACCTGTCGCCCTGCTCTATGCTTAGAAATTTGCGTTGCTTCTTATATCGCACCACTGGTTTGAATTACTTTCAGAGAAATGCTTTCCTAAACTGCGTCCAAGTGATGTCATCCTCGTCTGCAGCAATCGCCCGGGAGGCTGATTGCCACCACAGTTTAGCATCTTCGCGTAACAAATAGGTCACGCAGCTCAGTCTATGTTCCTCTAGACACTTCATGCGTCGAAAAATTTCATCAATAGCCGACAACCATAATTCAGCTACGACAGGGTCCTTGGATTTTCGCTCGAATACTTCAGGGTCCCGACGTTTGAAAGCCCAAAAATATTTGCTTTCTTTTGATGCGTCAATGTCTCCCCGGTTGTGATGGGTCGCCTGCCTGGCACTTGGCACTAAGGTCGGGATCAGTTGGGCCAATTGCCCATTTGTCTGTGCTATGGATTGCATCAGCCCCATCATCACATTCATATTAGGTACTTCCAGAGTATCAATGTTTGCTCTCGGTAGACCAGATGGGGGAACTCCTATCCCCGGATTTGGGTTCGCATTCACTGACTGTTCTTGAAGTGGGGCCTCCAAAGATGGGTTCTCTTGTACCCTTGCCGGCCCGCTTCGAGCACGTTTACCTCTTCAATTTGTTACTTGGCCAGACATCCTTTCGCATGTTTCGTTCCTAATCCACAATTAATTACCTCATAAAATTTTTTCTCTTACAACGTGTATTATACACTATTGCATGACTGACAAGTACATAAAACCACACACGATAGTCTCAAAATATCAATACTCGACAATTCATATTCATATTCATATATTAAGCAACATGCATTATCTCTTTAATTTGATTGACAAAAAAATCATCCAGGATAACCAATGTAATTTCAATATTTGACAATACATAATCCTCCTTTTATGGCCAAGCGTACTTGGAAATGACGAGGGTTTGCCGTTCAGTCATGGGCGACTCTTTGCTGTAACGACCCAGATCCACCGCTAGCAGATATTGTCCTCTTTGGGCTTTCCCTTTCGGGCTTCCCCTCAAGGCTTTAAAATGCGTCTGCTAGGGGAAGGTTTCTACACCCTTATAAATGGTGGTTTGTTCTCCTTCCCAACCAATGTGAGACATCACAATCCAAATGGTATCAGAGCCAGATACCGGACGATGTGGCAGCTTTCTCGCTGTTCCCCGAAGGGGGTAGACACGAGGCGATGTGCTAGTAAGGACGCTGGGCCTCAAAGGGGGGTGGATTTGGGGGCGGTCCCACATCGATTGGAGGAAGGAAAGAGTGCCAGCGAGGACGCTGGGCCCCGAAGGGGGGTGGATTGTGATGTCCCACATTGGTTGGGGAGGAGAACAAACCACCATTTATAAGGGTGTGGAAACCTTCCCCTAGCAGATGCGTTTTAAAGCCTTGAGGGCAAGCCCGAAAGGGAAAGTCCAAAGAGGACAATATCTGCTAGCGGTGTATATGGACCGTTACAAACCAAATCGTGACTAAACAGATGAAATCGAAAACAAATAAAATTTAAAAGAAGATAAAATAGGGGATGAAAATCTCATAAAATTTAAATCAAGAAAAATGAGTCAACGACACCAAAATTAAATACAAAATTAAAGTCAAATATTGGAAATACAATTATGAAAGAAAAATACAAAAAAATCTAAAAGACCGACAAAGGACTGACGCTCCCGAACGACACCCCTCTGTGATAGTGCAGCTCTCGAACACCTCCCCACCTCGACCGGTACCTGAAAAAAAGAAGGGGAAACGGGGTGAGTAAAATCTAAAAGACCGACAAGGGACTGACGCTCCCGAACGACACCCCTCTGTGATAATGCAGCTCTCGAACACTATACCAGATACTGTCAACTAAAAGGTCATCTCTCTACACTTCGGGGGCCTAATGTGGTTCTCTAAATCTCAAGGGTAGTTAAAACTATTGAGTTAGGGGCCCTGGCTTCTAGATTTACTCAATCAAGACTTCCAAGCTCTCGAACACTATACCAGATACTGTCAACTAAAAGGTCATCTCTCTACACTTCTCTACACTTCGGGGGCCTAATGTGGTTCTCTAAATCTCAAGGGTAGTTAAAACTATTGAGTTAGGGGCCCTGGCTTCTAGATTTACTCAATCAAGACTTCCAAGTCCATAACAGTTCAGGGTTAAAGGGTCTCTCCCTCTAAGCATTGCTCAAGACACCATATACTATAACATCAAGAGGGTCCCCTAACTAAACCCAACTTAATCCCTGCAAGAGTTCACCCTAGGCATATCACAACACTATAACTTATCAATCATATCTTAAGTTCACACAATCATTCAACAGAAGTTTATGTATGATTAACAACACATACAACCATACAAGCTCAACGGGGCGATATCATCCATCAACACCCGGAGCGCAGATACACAAATCCTCTAGTCGACCAACATAGTATGAATAGATAAAAGCAGTAGAAAGATCGTCCAGCAAGCATACAAACATCGAGTACGAAATCTCATAAAGGCAGCAAGTCCAATAGATATATATTTAACTTCTTGGTCTGAGTAGCTCTAGTAGGAGACCTAAATACAAAATTTGACTTTTTATTATTATTAGTTTTTTTCTTTTCCTTTTCTTGGTCTGTCCAAACCCCCTCAAGGTGGTATGTGTGGGGCAAAATTACCTTTTTGCCCCTGATTGACTTTGACCCAAATTTTGATTACATTACCATTAAAAAAAAAAAAATTCCTAAGTTAAGTTCCTTGATGCATCCCGAGCATTTCTTTCTTCTGGACCTATATGAAAATCACACTCTAAGTCCTCCAATAAAATCTAGAAACTCACAATGGATAAGGAGGTTCTAGTCACAAGGATATCGAATTGTACCTGTTGGGCTCGGGGTGTTACATAACGATATATATAAAAGAAATTAATAAAAAAAGAAAAGAAATTAATAAAAAAGAATTAACTAAAAATAATAAAATAATATAAAAAAAAACTAAATAAAAAAGAATTAATGTGTTTGATGGAACTCGAGTATGATTGTTTTTTAAGTGAAAACAAAAAAACCACCCTCGCAAACCCAACATTATTGTAAATTTCTTAGTATATTTTATATACTTTTATTTGGCTTGGATCCCCCCGAGAATTTTGCCCCATGAACCCGAAACCGAATTGAGTCAGTTTGGGTTCAGAAAAATGAATCCAAACCAACCCGAAAAACTAATCCAACCCAAGTTTATGGTTTGGATTGGGTTGGTCCGAATTATCCGGTTGAATGTACACCCCTAGTATAAAGTGAAGGAAGAGTTGTTTATTAGTTTATTTATATTAAAAAATAATATGAAATATTGAAGATTTTTTTTTTTTTTTTTTTTTTTTTTTTTTTTTTTTTTTTTTTTTGTATATATAGTTAGAAGAGAAATTTAAAATATATAAAAGAAACTCAAAATATATAAACTATATTAATAAGATGAATTTAGCTAGAGTCATAGTCAAACTCGTGCATGCAATTTTCTAGTAAGAATACATTACCACTATGATAGACTTGTGACTTCCCAAAATTTATAATATATTTTATATATTATGTTTAGTTCGGGTCAACTTGAAGTTTTTATTTAATAACCTTAAATCGAACCCAATCCTTTCGGGTTCAGGAAAAATAATCCAACCCAACCCAATCCCTATAATTTGGGTTGGGTTGGTTTGGGTTGTCGGGTTGGATATACACCAACATAGAATGGCATAACCGTGTACCAACACACCAAGTTTGGCTTGAATGAGACATATATATGTCAACTATATATCCAAACTCACTCAATGTTACAATATCATATCTCTCTATATGATCTCTAAAGTCAATGATTCTAAGTGATTTTTTAGAACGAGTATATTTCAATTACCGTTCAGTCATGTTTAATGTACGTTTCAGTTATGCTCTAGATTTTGTTGAGTTCTTACGCTAAATGATGGATGAAATTTAACCATTGTGAACTTTTATTATGAATTCCATTTACTTGTACACTCGAGCAAGAGACTTTTAAGTTCACATTCCGACGTTTTGTGAATTTTTTCAATCCTCTAATCATTAAGTTAGGAAGCAATTGCTGTTGCGGTCCTACGTCCTCTTAGATACTTGGAAAATTGGACTAATCTTTATGAGCTTACATGATGAGAGAGGTCATGCAAGTTCTTGTGGGATTATGAGCGTTTTCAACATTACAAGACCTTTGTGTGTCTTTATAGCTCAGAAGTTGAATCACTTTGTAGGTGCATGCTTGTGAATTTGTGGGGCTTTTGGTGGGCACCCGGTTCTACAAAATGGCTTTTGCCTTGAACTGCCACCACTACGGGGAATTAGATACTTTACCACTTCCGACTTTTATACTTTAGCTCTGATTTGTATGTAGAATAAAGGAGTCGAACATAGATAAACAGAGACCACGTTCGAATGAAAGTGATCCTCAAGATGTGATAACTAAGAAAGACTTAAAAGAATTGAAATTTAATCTATATATGAATAAAGTGTACCCACCACTAGGGTTCAGGGCGAGATAAGTTCGCTTGGCTTGAAGCGTACAATTTTAATAACCAAAAGTTTGAATGTAGAATAAAAGGAATTTGGATTAAATAAATATTAATATATACGAGAGAATTAAGAAAATTCTACTGTCGCAGGCCATGTGGTATCAAGTTTTTGACTTCAAGAGGCGACTGAATAGTATGAAAGTTTTCAAAATGTCGTGTTTGATCCCACATCGGTTGAGGAGGAGAACGAAACATTCTTTATAAGGGCATGGAAACATCTTCTTAGCAGATACGTTTTAATCCCTCAACAAAAAGCCCAAAGAGGATAATATTTGCCTTTGGTGGCCTTGAGCCTTTACATGTGAGTTCTGGCTCCAAAAAGTAATTTTCTTGAGCCTCTTGGTGTCGAAAGAAGGACTAGTAGTGGACCGGACTAAGGACTAGGAACCGGACTAAGGTTAATGCAGTAATGGAATAGTCTCGTCCGACTATAGTGGTCGAGAGGACTAGTAGTGGACCGGACTAAGGACTAGGAACCGGACTAAGGTTAATGCAGTAATGGAATAGTCTCGTCCGACTATAGTGGTCGAGATACGTAGCTTTTTGAGACTAGTAGGCTACTACTATTGGTTCATATAGAATTTCTCTAGGATTATAGTCGCCCTGATCCAGTTGACATAGAAGGGACAGTCGTTTTATATGAGACTGAGCATGGAGACTGGTAACAACGCCAATGCTTATTATACCAGATGGGACTAGGAACTTCATTATGCCTAGTGGTGCGTCGAGGAAGGGACTAGATTGCGTACCAATGTAGAACGAGATAGTGATTGCCTATGCCTCCCAATAGTTGAAAGAATATGAGAATAACTACCCGCTTATGACTTGAAGTTGGTTATAGTGGTCTTTAACTTGAAGATCTACATACATCACTGGATCCTCAAGTATTTGATCACGAATAAAGAGTTGAACATGAGGTGGTTGAAGTTAACCAAGGACTACGATATGAACATTCTCTACCACCTAGGCACGTGAATGTTGCCATCGAATGGGTGAGCAGGAGATGGCCCATGTCGACACTGACACGAGGCAGGTGGAGATATAGGCTAATAAGGAGAGTGTCAAGATAGAAGTGATGTTCAGAGGAGCAAGGACAAGGTTGTCCCATTTGACCATCCAACCGACTTTGAGGCAACAAATCATAGGAAGAGGATCCTGGGCGAAGTTTATGATTCGCTCACACATGAGAGTTTTCATTGACCTCATATGATAGTCTTCTCTGGAACGTCAGGTTATGATTTTCAGTCGACGATGAACTGAAAGGGGTGTTGTTACCAGAGCCTCACAACTTGGTGTACACGATGCATCCAAGTAGTACCAAGATGTATCAGTATCTGAAGACCTACTACTGGTTGTACGGTACGATGAGGGACGTAGCAGAATACATGAATAAGTGTTTGTTTAGTGAACAAGTTAAAGCACAATACATAAACCCTCAAAATTAATGTAACATATGAGCAAAAAGTGTTTGTTCAGTCAACGAGTTAAAGCACCAAAGTTTGGTGAAATTATAGAAAAGTTTATAAAAGGCATTTGGTACTCAATGAAGATTTAGCACAACCTTTCACCTTCATAGTGATGGAGAGACATAAAGGATTGAATTAGCTACAAAAATAATTTTCACTCATGCAAATCAAAGGACAAGTCCTTACAAGATAGTCATAGACTATGAGCCTCTAGTCGTACAAAAAGACTTGAGCAATGAAGAGCACAGTGATAATAAGGATTATGGTGTTCCAAATGTTCTAACTAAATCTATTAGATCCAAGGCTAAAAAGATTTAAGCATTCATTCTTCATCTACAAAATTGGATAGACTTGGTTCAACCTCCATTTCAATTGTTACAAGTTAACCTGATGAGAACTACCATTTGGATAGGCTCGGTTCAACCTCCATTTCAATTATTACAAGCTAACCCATTTAGAGCTTGATAAGTGAACATTTGCATCGGAACTACCATTTAGAGCTTCATAAGTGAACATTTGCTCGGAAACTACCATTAGAGCTTGAATTAGAGCTTGATAAGTGAACATTTGAACGGTTGAAGTGAAGAATGGAATCGCTATATATAGCACTTTGAAAAATTATTTGAAAACTTTATTTATTATTTAATTCTATTGATTGAAAAATTATTTGAAAACTTTATTTATTATTTAATTCTATAATTCATGTAGTGGGTAAGTGGTGGTACATTGCGAGCCATTCAAAATTCGATCGACTCAATTTAGAACAAAATTTCAAATCTTACTTCTAGATCTTTGATAAATGTAATCTAGTTCTAACATTTTTTGTTGGTTTATTTGAATTTTATATCCGAATCATGAAGAAACAGCTGTCGAAATGGATTTGTTGGACCCACGGTTATCAATGTGAGTTTTTTTCATAGTTTTGTAAGTTACCCCATATGACTTTGCTCAATTCTATGGGTGGAAGGTCCGTGAGGGCATATGTTTGGTAGTGTTGGGTCGATTTGAGCTAAGGAACACGAAAATAGGAGAACTAGACTCGAATTGGAAGCAAATTTTTGTGGGTTTGCTTAAGACTTCTTCTAATGATTCATCACTCATATGATAAATGAAATTGGGTGATTCTTATTACTACAGGTTCGTGGAAAGAAGCTCGGAGTTCTAAACATTGTCTAGCATTGTTTTGAGACGTGAAGTCATTATCATTTTATATTTGTCTAATGGCGATGTTAAGCCCTGCAACGAGCACAACCCTCGTGCTTAGTTGTCAAGCGTTGACTGCCAGTGATAAGCCGAAGGAAGGTGAGGATGACGTCAAGTCATCATGCCCCTTATGCCCTGGGATCGCTAGTAATCGTCGGTCAGCTAATCGACGTACTTAACCCGTTCAACTATATACACACTACAAATTTCAAATAAACGACTAGGTTAAAGGAAGGGCAAATTTTATATATTGAAAAGAAGGAAATTACATTATAAAAATGATATGAGAAATAAAATTTTATATATTAAAAATGGCCCTTTATTTTATCTGCAAGACTTTTAAAAAGGGTTTTCTTTGGACGTGGGACAGTGGACATAGGATCAGCTCCCGACCCATCATTGCCTGCAGCGTCGACGATGAAGAATTCCAATGCGGCGGTCATGACGATGCACAAAAG
The DNA here is from genome assembly GCF_057944985.1 of Cucurbita pepo subsp. pepo. Classification (NCBI taxonomy): domain Eukaryota; kingdom Viridiplantae; phylum Streptophyta; class Magnoliopsida; order Cucurbitales; family Cucurbitaceae; genus Cucurbita; species Cucurbita pepo. The sequence goes on from NC_141817.1 coordinate 4,766,975, forward strand.
AAACACTGCAAGGATCTTCTTATTCATTTTTTTTTTTTTTAATTTATTTATTTGAGATTTACAGTGTTTCTTTTATTTTGCAATTGGATGATTGTTTAGGGAGAAGATAATGGCGATTTATAAAGCTATTATTTGTTAAATTTAGATAATTTATTCCTAAAAATGGGGATATTTAGAGGAAGAAAAAGCCTTTTTCATGGATCCTTTACTTTCTTTAATTTAATAATAATTATTCAAAATGGTAAATTTGGGTTCCTTAAACTAATTTCCCAAAAGAGAGGGAAATTCAATTCCTCCTTTTAGATTTTTTATCATTATAAAATAATATAAAGAAAATATGTTATATATTTTTTATTTATTAACAGGATCTACCGAATTTGATTATTTTATTTGTAATTTAATTATTATCTAGTATGAAAATCTAAGGTTGTTAATGTAATCTTGAAGATGTGGTTGACATACCCGAAGATAAGTGTTCAAGTAATAATCTATTATTTTATTTGTAATTTAATTGTTATGTGGTATGAAAATCTTAGGTTGTTAATGTAATCTTGAAGATGTGGTTGACATACAAGAAGATAAGTGTTCAAGTAATAATCTAGAGAGTCTATAGTATATGGATAAGGACTATATGGATAAGGTTGGGTGCCTTATCTTGGTAACACTATTGATACAACCCACTTTGTAATCGTTCATGTTGAGTCATAGTGTAACGCTAAAAAAGAAAAACAAAGGCAGAGGGGCAAAAGAGGCATTTTGCTACTCAGCCCATCATAGGGATCTTGAGGATTCTCCAGTACCCGGTGAGAAGTGTGAGAAAGAAAGTTGAGAGAAAACTTGAGAGGGAAAAGTGAATCGCTAGAGTTCTCGTTAGAGAATCACCAACGAAATTCATCCTCTACCAAGACTTACATTCTGGAGCTTCTTCTTGGAGAGAAGAAAGACTCATGTTATTAAGGTTCCTTCTTCTGTCAAGATCCGAGAGAAATCGCCAGAGTTCTCGTCAGAGAATCACCAACAAAATTCATCCTCTACCGAAACATACACTCTGGAGCTTCTTCTTGGAGAGAAGAAAGACTCGTGTTATTAAGGTTCCTTCTTCCGTCAAGATCCGAGAGAAATCCGCAAGGTAAGATCTCGAACTTTACTCTCCAGATCTGAGATCTTGGTTTGGGAATAGAGTGTTAAAGTTTACTATCTTCATCTAGTAAAGATCCGCCACTAATTTTGTGAGGAAATCGAACGAAACATCGAGATCTGAGAATCTTTCCAAGAACGGTAAGGATGTTATTGGACCTCTTTCTGACGCTCATAACTCGTCGTATGATTAAGTAAAAATCAAGAAAAAAATACTGGCACGTAGGTTGTAGTAAGATCTAAAACTTTTTTGAAGAAGTCATTACGGTTTGGATTAAGAATCGAGAGATAGAAAAATGAGAAGAACATCGGAAAACTAATCGGAAACCTCGTTTTTCTGCTAGGAGGAGAGAGAAGACGATGGAGCGCCACGTGTCAACCGGCAAGAGGCCCACGTGCACCAACAACCATCGGACACGCGTCGAACGCCGCCTGGGGAGACGCAGCTCCAACCTTCCAGCGACACGCGGCCAGGCAACCTGATCAACGTTCCTCGGCTGATCTGGTACTCGCACGACGAAACGAACCCCAGCGACCCGCGGTCCACCTGATCCGAACCAACGACTCGCAGCTGCAGAAAATCATGGGCACGTAACACTTGCGCGTGGAACCTGCGAGTGACTTTGTCCTGGCACGTGCCTGACGCGTGGAAGCGCGTGTAAGCCCGTTTTCGTCCTGTTGGACTCTTGTTTTCCCTATTTTCCTCCTGAATCCAATCCTAACTCTATTTTATATGGAATAGGATCTAATTGAGGAAAAATCACTACTTTTCGATACGCTAATTGTGTGGAAATGCTGAGTAAGGGCATGCATCATCCAGGTAAGTCACCATACGGAACTTTAGGAAGAAATACTTGTAGAAGTCGCTTGGAATTCATGCATGCTAGTTTAATTACTTTAGGTAGTAGCTTTCCTTGTTTGATTGTAGGTAACTTATTTGTTAAGATTATGGATGTATTATGTGAAGTATTATGAGAATCATCTGAGTGTTGCAATTATGTTTTAAGCTTTCTCTTTTATATATATATATATATATGTTTAATTTATGTTGAGAGGAGGATGGGAACTTGTGAATTCTGTGCTCCGGGAGTTGATGGATGTTATTGCCCCGTTGAGCATGTATGTTTACTTTACATGAATTTTGTATAATGATGATGGATGATAGTTGTGTATACTCATTTGAATTTTCATGACCCATAGGTTTGATAAAATCTAGGGATATGTGGTTAAAGTGACAAGTCACTAAGTGTATAGACCTAACCTTTCCCTAGGAGCCTAAGAAACTACCACGACATACGAACCTCCTCTATAGTACCCTTAGACAACTTGTGTGTGGATGATGTTATAGCTTCGTGGGGGACCAGCGGGTTCCTAAACAGGACGACTGCTCAATAGCCGTTTTAGCATGGGGAACGGGATACGCACGTCATAACTGACCATTTAGCTGGATGGGATAGGGTTGGTAGCCCTCCCAAATACAGGGGGATTACCTTGGGACTAAGGGGTTGTAGCTCACTTCATAGGTAAGACACCAGGTAATCTCATAGCCATGCCGAGGTAGCCACTCGTAGGGCACCAGTCCAACACAGGTTAGCATAAAAGGAATTCTAGGGGTATAAATGAAAGGACTAAGAACCAAAGAAGCCCTAAGGGACAAATCCCAAGGGGCAAGCCCTAATGAGTTAAGACCAGAATCAGATGTTCTAGAGCCAAAGGAAAGTCCGTGGTTTGTTAAGTTTAGGATGCGATGAGAGCCTACAAGTAGGTGGCTTACTGAGTATAATTTTATACTCATTCTTACTATATCTTTCTTTTTCAGGTACGTGGGGCATTAGGTCAAGAGAGGGCGCGTTGAACGTTGTGGATTGTCGCAGAGGAAGCGTGTCCCAAGACGTCAGTCCGGTCTTACTGATTAGTACACTTTGTCGTTCATGTTTTCTTTCCTTGTCTATACCTAGTCACATATGACCCCTTTGTATTGAAACGCTTTCCTTACGAAATAAATTATTGATTTTTGAAATAATGTTTTCCTTTGAATTTCTTGCATACACAGTACACGTCATAGTCATTATTAGTTACGATTTGAGGTTAAACTTTTTTTTTTGGGTCGTGACAAATAGCAAGGAAGAACTTGTGGAATATGAATAACGTTTGCATTGTTGGAATACTTGAAGAAGTCTTGAAAGGTAGAGTTCTTATTTTCGTATTTATTGCTTTTGTTTTAGTTCATAATAAAAATCAAAATGGTTCTCAATGCTTCCGCTACATGGATGAAGAGTTCATTCCCTTCACCCAATCAATCCAAGATTTCGAGTTTGTCCAAAAGACTTTTTCAACCGACTTAACTCATACAAAATTGGTTAATACAAAATCCTCAATATTTCACATTTCAGGAATCCGTATAATAGACGTAAATGTTTAGTTTGGATTGGGTTGAAGGATTTTTTTGACCCGACCCAAAAGTTTAGGTTGGTTGGACTATTCTTTGTGAGCTTACATGAATGATGAGAGAGGTCGTACAAGTTCTTGTGGGATTGTGTGTTTAGAGCTTAGGAGTTGAACCACTTTGTAGGCGCATGCTTGAGAATTTGTGGGGCTTTTGGTGGGCACCCAGTTCTACAAAATGGCTTTTGCCTTGAACTGCAACCACTGCCGAGAATTATGGGGAATTAGATACTTTACTACTTCCGACTTTTATACTTTAGCTCTGATTTGTATGTAGAATAATGGAGTCGAACATAAATAAACGGAAACCACGTTCAAATGAAAGTGATCCTCAAGATTGTGATAACTATGATAGACTTAAAAGAATTGAAATTTAATATATATACGAAAGAGGTGTACCCACCACTAGGGTTCAGGGCGAGATAAGTTTGCTTGGCTTGAAGCGTACAATTTTAATAACCAAATTTCTGAATGTAGAATAAAAAGAATTTGGAATAAATAAATATTAATATACACGAGAGAATTAAGAAAATTCTATTGTCGCCGGCCATGTGGTATCAAGTTTTTTATTCCAGGAGGTGACTGAAAAGTATGAAAGTTTTCAAAATGCCGCATGAGATCCCACATCGGTTGGGGAGGAGAGAGGAACATTCTTTATAAGGGTGTGGAAATCTCTTCTTATCAGACACGTTTTAAAAACCTTGAAGGGAAACCCGAAAAAGAAAGTCCAGGGATGACAAGATCTGCTATTGGTGGGCTTGGGTCGTTACATGCGAGTTCTGGCTCCAAAAGGTAATTTCCTTGATCCCCATGGTATCGAAAGAAGGAAGAGTAGTGGACCTGACTAAGGTTAATGCAGTAATGGAATAGTCTCGTCCGACTATAGTGGTCAAGGTACGTAGCTTTATGAGACTAGTAGGCTACTACTATTGGTTCATATAGGATTTCTCTAGGATTATAGTCGTCTTTGACCCAATTGACATAGAAGGGACAATCAATTTATATGAGACTAAGCATGGAGACTTGTAACGACGTCAATGCTTACTATACCGGATGGGACTGGGAACTTCATTATGCCTAGTGGTGCATCGAGGAAGGGACTAGAATGCGTATCAATGTAGAATGAGATGGTGGTCATCATTGATAGGCTGACAAAGTCAAGACACTTCATTTTAAGAAAGACTACCTATTTGATAGATAAGTGGGCACGATTGTACCTAGAGGAGATAATCAAGTTACACGGTGAGACCGTGTTTATAATATCAGACTAAGATACTCATTTCACGTTGAAATTATAGAAAAGTTTATAAAAGACATTGGGTACTCAATGAAGATTTAGCACAAACTTTCACCTGCAAAGTGATGGAGTGAAGATTTAGCACAAACTTTCACCTGCAAAGTGATGGAGAGACCATAAAGTTGAATAATGGATATGCACAAAAGCCATATTGAATTGGCTACAAAAATAATTTTCACCTATGCAATTCAAAGGACAAGCCCTTACAAGATATGCCCGTCATAGACTATGAGTCTCTAGTCCTTCAAAAAGACTTGAGCATTGAAGAGCAAAGTGACAAGGATCATGGTGTTCCAAATGTTCCAACTAAATCTATTACGAGATCCAAGGCCAAAAGATTCAACAAGCCTTCATTCTTCATTTACAAAATTGGATAGACTCGATTCAACCTCATTTCATTTGTCACAAGCTAACCCAATTGAGAAACTACCATTTAGAGCTCTATAAGTCAACATTTGTATGGTTGAAATGGAGGATGGGATAGCACTTGATTGATAAGTTTTTTTGAAAACTTTATTTATTATTTAATTGTATAAGTTCTTGTGGGTAAAGTGGGTAAAGGGGTGAGAAGTTACCACCCAAAATTGCCATCACTTCTTTTTTACTACATTTGAAGAGTGGGAGTTATTACGTGCAGAGACTATAAATACCCACAAATTTAGTAGGTTAAAAAGTATTTTTTATTAATGGAATTGAGTTCTCTCGGACTTTCATCCTTGGAAATAGAGATCATTTTTGTCATTTATAAATTTCAACCAATTATGTGGTAGATTGCGAAACCATTCAATCAAGCCTTGATCAAGTTCGATTGTGGAGTGACTCTATTTAGAACAAGATTTCAAATCTTACTTCTAGATCTTTGATCTTAAAATGTAATCTAGTTCTAGCATTTTTGGTTGGTTTATCCGAATTTTGTATTCGAATCGTGAAGAAAAAGCTGCCGAAATGGATTTGCTAGACCCACAGTTATCGGTGTGAGTTTTTTCATGGATTTGTAAGTTACCCCCATATGACTTTGCTCGATTCTATGGGGGGAAGGTTCGTGAGGGCCTATGTTTGGTAGTGATTGGGTCGATTTGAGCTAAGGAACACGAAAATAGGAGATCTAGACTCGAATTGAAAGCAAATTTTTGTGGGTTTGCTTAAGAATTCTTCTAATGATACATCACTCATATGATAATGAAATTGGGTGATTCTTATTGCTACAGGTTCATGGAAAGAAGCTTGGAGTTCTAAGAGGGCCTGAACAGATCAAAAAAGTGTCAAAAGTAGAACCTCGAGAATTTAAATTAAGACGAGCTTATAGTATGTATGAAAATATGTTATTAAATTTTAGAACTGAAATAAGGTGATTTGATTGAAAATAAGCGGTTGAAATGTTATGATTCTTGATTTTTATGATAATGATGGAATGAACTCATAATTATACAAAATTGAAAGTATGACTAGATAACCACGTTTAGATCACTATACTATGTCCCTTATGATGTTTCGCACCATGACCCTAAGTCAAGCTTAAGTGAACAAGGGAAACCTAGGAAATAGCCTAGAAAAGCTAACTTAGGAACAAACTCGTAAGTATGAATAAGACACCGAATGAACTGTTGGGTTTTATGTCCTAAAACTCATAGTTTGTAAAGAAAAACATATTCTGTTTTCAATAAAGTTATTATTGATGTTTATTGAGTAAAGATTGTTATTGAATAAAGTGAATGTTACGATCATTAATCTAAATCCAATAAACTAAGAATACTCTGACTATAGTATGATTACTTGAACTATAGGTAGACACATAAGAATGGATCAAGTACAAGTATATAGTCAAAATGATTTATAGTACAGGGATAAGGCTAAGTACCTTATTATGAGGACACTATGGATGCGACCTACTTTGGTATATGATATAAACAATGTGATCACTAAATTATACATGTGGAGACATGTGAGTGAGGGCGTCCTATGCAATGAGTATTGCATAAGATCGGACCATGAAGAAAACCACTCTGGCTTTATAATGTCGTTTACTGTTGAGACTGATTTTTTCATTCGATGACCTAGGTAACTCGATCTTAATCATGAGCTAACTATGAACTCCTGTGTATTCGGAATTATCCTTAGATTTGCATGGGTGAGAGTGGCCCGAGTTCGCCGACTCAATAAGCCTCTCATTTCAAGGGTAAGACTGGGTGAATAGTTGGGGACATAGGATGTAAGATAGAATTCACTCCTACGCACTTGTAGGGATAGTAAAGAGGTTGTTCCCTTAAGTAGTAACTCCAAGTCTTGAACAAGGGGCCCCACCCTCTCATTGGCCCGAGAGGGATTCGGTTTGGTGGTTGGACCACAAACCAATTTTTCATTAGAGGATCAGTGGGACTAAAGAACAAGAAGTAACTTAAAGGGTAAAAACGATAAATTGACCCAGCTCTAGTTACGAACAACCTGTGAAGGATCGACTTATTAATCATAGTATATCAAATGGACAGAAATATATATATATAGCAAAGGGAGTGCAACTACTAGGCTAACAAGATTAATGAGTTTAGCCGGTTAATCTCGGATAGTTGGAGCCCATGATCTATAGGTCCATTAGGTCCCTCTTCTAGCTCATATCGGACTAAACCTTAGAACAATGTGACGAGTGAGTTCAAAGTATTTGAATTCATATTAGAGAATACACGCTAAATCTATACGATATATTTAACCGCATTTTATTTTAATTATGAATTAAACAAAAAGAGAGAATTAGAGATATTTAAATAAGATTTAAATATTTTAATTATGAATAGGGATTCATTGAGATTGACATTTTATTTAATGTTAAATATTAATTAAATTGTTTAATTACTCCTCTAATATTATTTTGATTTGAAATTAATTATTTAAATTAATTGTTGAATTAAAATAAAGAAAATCAAAAGGTTGACTTCACGTCAGGAAAAAATCATGTTTGAGTTAGTGGAATATTGAGTGTCAATATGTGGTTTAACCCATGTTTGCCACATAATCCCACAAATTTGAGTGAAATTTTGAGCGTCAAAATTTGGTAATCTCATATTTGCATGAACATCATGCAAATATGACTCTATACATAGAGTGATCAAGGTACATTAATTTTTTGCTTGAAAAACATTGAGAAAGTCTCTCAAAGCTCTCTATTTACATATACTAAATTCCTATCAAGTCTAGTCACTCATCGGATTCCACAATCCCGTTCTAAGACCGGAGAATAGTAGAGAAGACACTAGTGGTCGTTCGAAACCGATTCGTAAGGAAAAAGAAATTTGAACTACAAAAGGTTAGTATTCAAGTTTTCATGCTTTTGAAAATGCTAGCTAATTTACTATAATTAATGTACTTAGAGTGCCTAATATCCAAATTGTTTCCACACATACGTGTTATAGTAACACTGAACAATGAATGATTTAATGAGAATAAACTTAAGGATAAGTACCGAACTAAAAGAAAACTACGTACCGAGTATTTTTTATAATCCATGCTACTTTAATTCTTTTTCAGATGATGCCTAGATGGAGCAGTTGAGGCGAGAATGCACACAAGCTACGAGACTATATGGGTCAGACTAAGTAAGTGTCTTGGTCTCACTGATCTTTACGCTTTTTATAAATCCATTATTTTGCACAATGTCATTTTGTGTTAGTATTTTGTAGGATATGTCATGTCGTATTTTGAATGTTCTGGTGTACTTGTCTAATTTAAACTAAATGGCCCGTTTGAATTGATAGTTATTAAATGTATGTATGTTTTAAAAAACATTTAAATTTCAAAATTTCACGTCAACCAGCGACGGTCCGTGCTTGAGTCTCTTGAAGCGAACTTTACTAGAATTTTATTTTATGCTTTGCTCTCTCCATTGCCATACACTAAAAGATATTATAGCACAACTTGTAGTTAACATGATGCCATATATAAACCCTACCCAAATCACTTCAAACTAACTCTCTACAACATAATGACTATCAGTTTCATCGTCCCGGGACTCGACGATCTAGCTAAAACACTGGACATCCTTTAACGACGATCCCGGGAGCGGTTGGACACTTAGCCAAAGGACAGTGATCGGGTTGTGATCCCCACCACCTCAAGCTATGGCCTCCATTCTGCAGCACAATGAAAAGCAGCACGCCCATGAACGCAGTCCCTGCGTCGAGTGCGGCCGAGAGGACGTAGTTGTACTTCTGCCACCATCGCTTATGGTATCGAAAGACGAAGTAGTTGAAAATGGTACCAGTGATGAGCCAGCTAGCTATGTTTGTAGGAGTTGCTGGTGGCATCCCTGCAAAGCCATAGGATATAACTGGTATGTTTATCAATGCAATCCATTTCTTTTCGGGGAAAGCTTTACTCAATGCCCAAATGGGAACTGGAAGAACAGCTCCAATCAAGAACAGCCACACCAAGTTTCGATACAACCCGCCCGGTCCAAACAATCGCCTCGGTCCTATTAGTCCCCAGATAACAGATGCATCAAACGTCACTCGGTATTTCGGACACGTCCATGGACTATCAGGTTGGAGAGCCTCAGTATCACAGATGTTCTCTATATTGTCTAACATCCACCAAGCAACGGCGAGGTTAATCGTCCCGGCAACGAGTGTCCCGACTAACTGAGAAAACACGAATCAGTCAAGATCATAAACTCTCAAAAGAAACATCGAAGTTTGCTAAAAGATCACCTGGGCCGTGTACATGCATCTTGGTGGGATTTTCATGTAATGGCCAAGTTTAAGATCAGATAAGAAAGAAAGAGCATGAACTGTGCTGATTCTTCCGTAGATCTTGAAAAGTAGATTTGCTATTGGTTTTCCAGGGAGAATATAACCAATGATTAACTGTGCTATGATATCATATCCAGGTTGCTGCATAACATTTCATATGGATTTATAAGTCTTTTGTTTTAGAACGTAAACAAAGACGAGCGAGTGCTACTACTACTAATTCCCGTTCGATTACCTGGTTGGTTGTCGCTTGAATGACCCCGATTGGGAGGGTGACAATCCAAGCCATAGCGAAGGCGAATAGCATGCCCCACCACGGCAGCTGCACGATGTCCTTCCACACAATCGACATCAGAAGAGATATCACAGTGCTACCAAATAATAGGATCAAGAACCACCATTCTGGCACTTGTTTGTAGCTTTGCATCAGCTTGGCATGGATGTCCAATTTTGCATTCTTGATTGCTGTCCTGCTCTGCTTCCATATGTCCCTAGAACATTAAAAGTGCACAATCTTAAACTTGGTTTATAACTATAGTGATATATGTATTCGATCTCTAGTCTCTAAACTTAATTGTGATTAAACACGACTTGATGTGTGAACAAATATGGGTTGATTTGACACGGAGTTACATGGGAACTTTTGAAAGAATTAGAATGACCTAAAACAAGAAACAAGAAGGTATGGCAAGAGAAGAAGAAAAAGTGAGAGAGAAGAGCATACCGGCCATGAAACAATGCGACATGTGTAAGAGTAGCAGTAAACCTGGCAAAGCCAGATCCAATGGAGAGGGCAAACAAGGGGCTAAGATAGAGCTTCCCGTAGTTATTATAAGCAGCAACATTAAGTTCAAATTCGGGAGTTAAAACCTTGGTAGTATCATATTTCTGGCCTGTTCTGGTGAAGAGCTTATTAGAGAAAATGGGGAATTTGCGGGCGTCGAAGGTGTTGAACTTCCAGTAGCAAACAGGGAGGACGATATAAATGAACATAACAAACCCAACACCCACGTTTAGAATTGAGGACCATGGCGACACCAGTGGGCTTCCATGGTAGGCCGAAATCCCAGCCCAATCAAAGCTGAAAGCACCGAGCCCAAGTCCACTTTGGCTCGACCCAATTTGCTGAGCCGTGATGCTGCGAGGCCAAACCCAACAAACCCACGAGAAGAATGATAAGATTTGTAACAAGTAACCTGGAAAAACGTAGTACACGAAGCTTGCTCCCATGAAGATCAACAAGAATTTCATCCTTGTCATCCCTTTTGATCTGTCCTCCGTCTCGTGAAGGGCTCTAAAACAGGGCAAAGAAAACAGAGCATGTCAGAGTTAAATACTGCTAAGCCTCTGAGCTCCAAATCTGGAAAAGGGATTAAGAAAGGGTACCTAAACAGAGAAACCTGTGCCAGATTTGCAGGCCACCACATTTCAACAGGATCTACCAGGTACCTTCTCAGCATTCCAGCCCATCCATATCCCAAAATCTGAAGAACAGCCAAAGAGAAAAAGATTCAAAACAGGGGAATGTGAGAAAAGGGTCCTGATCTTATCAATCTGGATGTTTTAGAAGATGGGTGTTCATTATTTTTGACTTAAATCGATATTCAAAGGACAAAACTTTTGAATTAGCCCCTTTTCATTCATAAAGATGCAAACCTGGGTAGTTAAGACGATGAGAAGGGCTAAGAAGAAATTCAAGCCCTGTTTATAATAAGCTTTCATGACAGTAATGGCGCCGATGGAATAGGCGTCGCCGCCGCCATAGGAGATGCCACAGTTAGCAAAAATGGTGATAATAACATGCTCCTTCATATTGAAAGGGCCAGGATTGAGACTAAACTTGCATCGAAAGAAATGGAAGTCCCTGTTTGGGAGAGTGGAGGCCATGAAGCGGCCAATTGGGAGAGCAGCGATCTGCATAAGAATGGCGGAGATGGCGAGTGGCTGAGAACGGTAAGTGAAGAAAGTGTTGAGGAAAATGAGAAGGCAACAAGAAACGAGACCAAGAACCCATGATCGAAAAGTCATCACAGGAAGAGTCGGGTCGTCAGTTTCGGGCACCACCAGAGCCACCTCCTCCACCGAGCACCGTTCCTCAGAAGGCAGTTCGCCGCCGCCATTGGACATATCAGCGGCGGCGGAGGAATCTGGGTGGGGCGGGGTTTCCAAGGAGATTGAGAAGGCGTTAATGGGGAAAACAGAGAGAAAGGGAATTGAAGGAAGAAGAAGAAGAAGACGACTAGGAAGTCAAAGGGCTGATTCAGAAATGTCAGCGATGTGTTCAATATTTATACTTACTTATTTCTTTTTACATTTTTATTTTAATTGATATGTTCGAACAATAATCTATAAATAATAGATACTATTAAGGTGAGAGTAACAAACACAAAATCGGTTTACTTAATACTTCAGAAAGTGTTAGTATTTCAAGAGTTATCATATTCATATTATAACTGTAATAACTAAAAAGTAAAATTTAAAATACTCCTAAAATAAAATAGATTGTATCTAGTGGTTTAAAAAATATATTCAACACAAAATTAAAATCAATAGGCCAAAAGGAGGGTCAGCACAAAAGTCTCTTACCTCGAACTCCTACGAACTTTTCTTAAAAAAATTCAAAACAATATTCCGTCCAAATTATCATATATATATATATATATATATATTTGTCGTTTTTAGCAGTTAATATAAAATGGCCTAATAATTATTTTGATTTATATAAAATGGTGCTCTAGGCTAAAGTGTTTGAGGGTCGTTTAGAATGTTTAGGATTACGAGACATGTCTGATCTTCTCTAAGGCAAGCGGAATAACATGTTGGGTATAGAGTATGTTAAAATGTCATCACTAGCCCAATAGGATTAAGCCCAACCATTATATTTATGACTTAGGATTTTAGGAATAAATGTAGGAAAATAATTTAGGGATTTTAGGAATAAAGTTAGGAAAATGATTTAGGTATTTTAGGTATTTTAGGAAAAACATGGAGAAATTTTAGGAATAGATTGACTACCATCATACCCCTCCAGTCTACCTAGTTATCTCCCCAAGAAATACCAAGCAACACAAAGTAGTGGTTTCTACAAAGTGTCTTGTACTCTCTTCTCGATTGGTCTTAATAAAGTGTGCGAGTGTTTCCCACAGAAAGTTGTGTTCAACAATCTGGTATCAGAGCGAGGTTAGTGTCAGTTATATGATCTCTTAGAATTCTTAGTATGCTCTGTGGTTGTAGCTCTGTCTGATCTTCCACATCATAAACGATTTCTTGAGATTAGTTGTGAGTGAGTTTCTTTTGTGTCGTGAGTAGTCTGTGACTCTGCAAGTCTTGTGTTGAAAGAGCTTGTTTGGTATTACTGAGGTATAGCCAACACGATGGTTGATTTCCAAATCGTTGGAGGAATCAAGAAACTCAACAACAACAACTACAACACGTGGGCAACATGCATGATGTCCTATTTACAAGGATATGATCTTTGGGAAATTGTTGGCGGGTGCAAAACTGCGCCTTTTGAGGATGATTCTAACGGCGCCTTGCGCAAATGGAGAATCAAAGCAGGCAAAGCAATGTTTGCCTTGAAAACCACAATCAGAGAAGAGATGTTAGAGCATATTTGGGATGACAAGACACCAAAGGAAGCATGAGACATGTTCATAATATTGTTCTCAAAGAAGAATGATACGAGGCTACAACTTTTGGAGAATGAGTTGTTGTCAATTTCACAACGTGACATGACAATTGCTCAGAACTTCCACAAGGCCAAGTCGATCTGTCGAGAGATTACTGAACTAGACCCGAAGTCCGCCATTGTAGAATCTCGAATGAAGAGGATTATAATTTTGCGACCAGAATATAGAAGCTTTATTATTGCTGTACAAGGATAGCCCACTCAACCATCACTTGTAGAGTTCGAAAATTCGTTAGCCAGCCAAGAAGCCATGGCAAAACAAATAGGAGGCATCACATTGAAGGGTGAAGAAGAAGCACTCTACACAAGTGAAAGCCGGAGCAATAATAGGCCGTCTACAAAACGCGGATACAATGGTGACAAAAGAAGAAGTCACCAAGGAACTGTACAACCAGGGAGAGCTCAGAAGAACGATAACAATAACTCTAAAGGGAAAAGATTTCAGGGCATTTGCTACAATTGCGGGAAGAAGGGCCACATGTCCAGAGATTGTTGGTCCAATAAAAAATCTGTCGAAAGCAATGTGGCATACTCCAACATGGAGATGGAGGAGGAATGGGATGCAGAGGTACTGTATGCTATAGAAGAAGATGAGCTAGCACTCATGGCGATGATGGGAGACCATATCGATTATGAGAATGATTGGATCATTGATTCATGATACTCAAACCACATGATTGACGATCAAAGTGGTGCAATGGAAGAGGGGTGGCCCTTAGAGAAGGAAGTATTACCAAGCCTTGAGCAAATTGAAGAAATTTTTCTACAAAACACAGAGGAGCAAACTGACGAGATTCTTCTACAGAAGACGGGAGAGGAAACTGTACACATTTGTTTAAGTGCTGATGTGCCTGAAGATTCAAGTGACACTAGTGTTGGTGAGCAAGAAGTGACTCAACCAAGCGAACCTAGTGAAAATGAAATGACACCTCAACAACTCAAACGGTCAGAAAGAATCCAGAAGCCAAATCCAAAGTATGTTGATATAGCTATTATAGAGGACGAAGTTAAAGAGCCAGAGACGTATGTAGAAACATCACAAAATACGGCTTGGCAGCAGGCAATGGAGGAAGAAAGTATAGTGCTGGAGCAAAATCAAACTTGGGAACTAATACCAAGATCAAAAGATATCAAATCCATCTCTTGCAAGTGGGCTTACGAAATAATGTGTCCCTCGGATGGAACAATCGAAAGATACAAGACTCAACCTGTAGCTCGAGGGTTCTCTCAAGAATACAGACTAGACTATGATGAAACGTTTAGTCCAGTGGCAAAGATCACTATCGTACAAGTTTCTCCAGTACTTGCGTTCAACAAAGTATGCTCTAGGATACATGTCTCACCAGCTTTAGTGCAAGTGGGAGATTGTTGGGATTTATGCCCTAAAGCCTCGTAGTTAATTATTTAGTTTTAAACAATAATTTTTATTATTTTATTTGTAATTTAATTGTTATCCATGGTATGAAAATCCAAGGTTATTAATGTAATCTTGAACACTATGGGGTCAACATACAAAAGGATTGTGTTCAAGTAATAACCTAAGAAGTCTATAGTATATCGATAAGGTTGGGTGTCTTATCCTGGTAACACTATTGGCACGACCCACTTTGTAATCGTTACAAATGATTTGATCCAAATCATTCATGTGGAGACATGTAAGTGGGGGAATCATATACAATGAGTTTGTGTAAGACTGGACCAAGAAATATTTAATATCTCTTTAGAAATCCGTTAATTGAGAATATTAATATTTCACATGTTGATCGTATGCGACTCGATCTTAATCCTAAGTGAGTTATAAACTCTTGTGACTCCGAGGGCTTGTCCTTTAATTTACATGGGTGAGAATGACTCTTTAGCCGATTCAATATTCGTACCATTTTGGGGACTTGACCAAATAGAGAGTTGGGAACATAATATCATGAGATGGAATTCACTCCTTTCCATATAAGGAAAGTAGATGAGTTGTTCTCTTTAGTACTGATTTCGAGACTTTCACAATGGGGCTCCACCCTCTCATTTGCCCGAGAGGGACTTGGTTTATAATTGGATCATAAACAAAATGTTCATTAGAGGATCAGTGGTATTAAGGTGAAAGATGTAATTACAAGGGTAAAACGGACTTTTGACCCAGCTGTAATTATGAACAACTCGTGAAGGATTGACTTGCTGGTAATGATTATATCAATAGACATAACTTGTCCTATAGTGCATAAGAGTACAACTATAGGTCTATATTGGAGTGACCTATAGTTAATGAATAGAGATTGATTAATTAAAGAGTTTAATTAATTAATTTTATATCATTGGAGCTTATAATCAGTAGGTCCATAAGATCCCATTTCTATCTCATAGTAACACTAAAACGGTTAATTTATTTAAATGAAAATTTGAAGTGTTGAAATTGATATTTAATATATTAGATATATTAAATATAAAGGAGAAAATAAATTTAAGTTGAAATATCAACTTAATATTTAATTACTAGATATATTAAATAAATAAATAAAATATTTAATTTGAAGAAATTAATATTTAATATATTAGATGGGTTAAATATAAATGGAGAAAAATATATTAATTTAAACGATTTAAATTAATATTTAATATATTAGATATATTAAAAAAGAATATATTTATTATATTTGATATAATTAAATATTAAATTAATTAATGTATTTTGATATCCTAAATAAAAATATATTTCAAATTTGTATTAGATTCAAATTAATTAAATATATATTAGGATATCTTATAATATCTAAATAGAATTTGTATAAGGTATTATATCATAATATATTAAATATGTAAATATTATTTGGTAGAGATTCTCCTAGAGTTCCTGTGGATATGATTTCAGGTTGAGCTAAAACATACGGATCTCCCATTTGGAGAAGGAAATTACATCCCCACAGAATTCTCGAAACTCTTCTTCTCTCAAAGAGATTTTCTTTCGAGAGGCTCCCACAAGCTTTGGCTTTGTGTTCGAGTCGTAGCAAGGAAGAACTTGTGGGATATGAGGAAGGTTTGCATGGTTGGACTACTTCAAAAAGTCTTATAAGCCAGGGTTTCTACAAAGGTAGAGTTCTTACTTTCGTATTTATTGTTTTTGTTTTAATTCATAATAAAAAAACAAAACGTTCCCAATGCTTCCGCTACGTAGATGAAAAGTTTATTCCCTTCACCCCATCAATCTATGATTTTGGGTTTATCCAAAAGATTTTTCCAACCCGACTTAACCCATACAAAATTGGTTAATACAAAATCCTCAATATTTCACATTTCACGAATACATGTAATAGACGTAAATTTTTCGTTTTCATATACAAAATTGGTTAATAGACGTAAATCTATATTTTATTCTAGGATCCGCATAAAAATAGTTATGATATAATAAAATATATCACTTTTACATATTATATGAAAGGCAAAACTGAACGTAAATGAGAAAACTCCATTCATACCTAAATTAAAGCTTGAATTAACCCACCAAACCTAGTTTGAAAGTCATCTAATAGTTGGTTTGCACGAAAAAGTATTTTTCTAGATATATATATATATATATATAATTTTTTGATATCGATAAAAGATAATAAGATAATAAGATAATAAGAGCTTGTTTACACGAAGCTGAGATTTCTAAATTATTGGAAGAGTTATAAAAATTCAAAACAAATGTTGCAATACTATTTAGGATTTAATTTGATGAGATTAAAAATTTAGAGTACAAATTTATAAACTTGACCGTTCATTGAATCTTTATTTTTCAAATTTCTATTTATTGATCGCTCACCAAAATTCACCTAAAATCGTGGTAGTGACCAATATGACTTTTAATGATAATTATTTTAATTTATATAAAATGGCTGTCTAGGCTAAAGTGTTTGAGTGTCATCTAGAATGTCTAGGATTACGAGACATGTTTCATCTTCTCTGGGGCAAGTGAGAGAAGATGTTGGGAATAAAGTATGCCGGGGACACATGTCTCACCCGCTTTAGTGCATGTGGGAGATTGTTGGGATGTGTGCCCTAAAGCCTAGTAATTAATTATTTAGTTTTTAAGAATAATTTTTATTATTTTATTTATAATTTAATTCTGATTCCTGGTATGAAAATCCAAAGTTATTAATGTAATATTTAGCAGTTATGTCACATAGTTCAAGTAATTACCTCATTTTTGGATATCAATAAAAGATAATAAGATAATAAGAGTTGGTTTACTTCATATGTAGATTTCTAATTATTGGAAGAGTTAGATAAAAATTAAAAAACGCCAAGGTTGCAATATTATCTAAGTTTAGGATTTAATTTGATGAAATTAAAAATTTAGAGTACACATTTATACATCTTTACCGATCTTTATTTTTCAAATTTCTATTTATTAATTGCTCACTGGAATTCACCCAAGATTAAAGGTGTACATGGTCGGTTGAGTTGAGTTGAGTTGAGTTGGGTTGAGTTGGGTTGAGTTGGGTTGAAGGATTTTTTTTTTTACCCAACTCAATTTTATAACAAAATCTTTAAATTAATCCAAACCTAATTTTTTATGCATCTAATTTTGTATCGACCATTTTAGGCATTAAAAATTCCTAAAATAATCAAGGATTCTCTCACTTGGTACGTACAACTTTTGATATAATTTGGTATTTAAATTTATTTACTTTCCACCAAGTTCGATGAGAAAGATGATAGATGGAAAGTAAAAATTATTTAAATATATGTATGATCTATGAACATTGAACACTATATGAATTTATTTTTAGATAACTGTATAAATCATAAAATAATGAACTTATCATAAATCAAATGATTGTTGGTTAGGAACTCGTTAAACAAAATAATGAAAAAGAATTGATGTGTTTGATTGACGTCAAACTCGAGTGTGAATGTTTTAATTGAGGACAAAGAACCACTCTAACAAACCTAGCACTAGTGTAAACTTCTTAGTATATTTTATATTTTTATTTGGCTCAGGTCTACCCAAGGGTTTTTCTCCATGAACCCGAAACCGAGTCAGTTCGGGTACAGAAAAATGAACCCAAACCAACACGAAAAACTAATCCAACCCAACCCAACCCTTATAGTTCCGGTTGGGTTGGTCCTAGTATGAAGTGAACTAAAAGCTGTTTATTAGTTTATTTATATTAAAAAATAATATGAAATATTGAGGATTTTTTTTTTAGAAGAGAAATTTAAAATGTATAAAAGAAACTCAAAAGAATAAAAATATGTATAAAAAATTCAATAAGATGAATTCAGCTAGAGTCGGAGTCGAATTCGTGCGTGCAATTTTCTAGTAAAAATACATTACTACTTTAACAGACAAGTGACTTGGCACATTTTATAATGTATTTTATATATTATGTTTAGTTCAGGTCAACCCGAAGTTTTTATTCAATGAACTCGAAACCGAACCCAATCATTTCTGATTCAGGAAAAAATAATCCAACCCAATCCTATAATTCGGGTTGGGTTGGTTCGGGTTGTCGGGTTTGGATATACACCCCTACACAAAATTTGATGTTCGTATTCTTTTGGACATACATAGAAGGGCATAGTCGTGGACCAACACACCAAGTTTGGCTTGAATGAGACATATATATGTCAACTATGTATCCAAACTCACTCCATGTTACAATGTCAGATCTCTGTGTTTAATATCTAAAGTCGAATGATTCTAAGTGTTTTTTTAGAACGAGCATATTCCAATTACCGTTCAGTCATGTTTAATGTATGTTTCAGTTATGCTCTAGATTTTGTTGAGTTCTTACGTTGATGGATGAAATTAACCATCGTGAGCTTTTATTATGAATTCTATTTACTTGTACGCTCAGCAAGATACTTTTAAGTTCGCATTGCGACGTTTGGAGAATTTTTCCAATGTTCTAATCATTAAGTTAAGAAGCAATTGTTGTTGTGGTCTTAGGTCCTCTTATATACTTGGAAAATTGGACTAATCTTTGTGAGCTTACATGATGAGAGAGGTCATACAAGTTCTTGAGGATTATGAGCATTTTCAACATTACAAGACCTTTGTGTCTTTAGAACTCAGAAGTTGAACCACTTTGTAGGCGCATGCTTGTGAATTTGTGGGGCTTTTGGTGGGCACCCAATTCTACAAAATGGCTTTTGCCTTGATGAGAGAGGTCATACAAGTTCTTGAGTATTATGAGCGTTTTCAACATTACAAGACCTTTGTGTGTCTTTAGAGCTCAGAAGTTGAACCACTTTGTAGGCGCATACTTGTGAATTTGGGGGGCTTTTGGTGGGCACCCAGTTCTACAAAATGGCTTTTTCCTTGACGAGAGAGGTCATACAAGTTCTTGAGTATTATTAGCGTTTTCAACATTACAAGACCTTTGTGTGTCTTTAGAGCTCAGAAGTTGAACCACTTTATAGGCGCATGCTTGTGAATTTGTGGGGCTTTTGGTGGGCACCTAGTTTTACAAAATGGCTTTTGCCTTGATGAGAGAGGTCATACAAGTTCTTGAGTATTATGAGCGTTTTCAACATTACAAGACCTTTGTGTGTCTTTAGAGCTCAGAAGTTGAACCACTTTGTAGGCGCATGCTTGTGAATTTGTGGGGCTATTGGTGGGCACCCAGTTCTACAAAATGGCTTTTTCCTTAACGAGAGAGGTCATACAAGTTCTTGAGTATTATTAGCGTTTTCAACATTACAAGACCTTTGTGTGTCTTTAGAGCTCAGAAGTTGAACCACTTTATAGGCGCATGCTTGTGAATTTGTGGGGCTTTTGGTGGGCACCTAGTTTTACAAAATGGCTTTTGCCTTGATGAGAGAGGTCATACAAGTTCTTGAGTATTATGAGCGTTTTCAACATTACAAGACCTTTGTGTGTCTTTAGAGCTCAGAAGTTGAACCACTTTGTAGGCGCATGCTTGTGAATTTGTGGGGCTTTTGGTGGGCACCCAGTTCTACAAAATGGCTTTTTCCTTAACGAGAGAGGTCATACAAGTTCTTGAGTATTATTTGCGTTTTCAACATTACAAGACCTTTGTGTGTCTTTAGAGCTCAGAAGTTGAACCACTTTATAGGCGCATGCTTGTGAATTTGTGGGGCTTTTGGTGGGCACCTAGTTTTACAAAATGGCTTTTGCCTTGATGAGAGAGGTCATACAAGTTCTTGAGTATTATGAGCATCTTCAACATTACAAGACCTTTGTGTGTCTTTAGAGCTGAGAAGTTGAACCATTTTGTAGGTGCATGCTTGTGAATTTGTGGGGCTTTTGGTGGGCACCCAATTCTACAAAATGGCTTTTAACTTATGGGGGAATTAGATACTTTACCACTTTCGACTTTTAACTTTAGCTCTGATTTGTATGTAGAACAGGGGAGTCGAACATAAATAAACGGTGACCACAATAGAATGAAAGTGATTCTGAAGATGTGATAACTAAGAAAGACTAAAAAGAATTGAAATTTAATATATATACGAATAAGGTGTACCCACCACTAGGGTTCACGGTGAGATAAGTTTGCTTGGCTTGAAGCGTACAATTTTAAGAACCAAAATTTTGAATGTAGAATAAAAGGAATTTGGATTAAATAAATATTAATATATACGAGAGAATTAAGAAAATTCTAGTGTCGCCGGCCATGTGGTATCAAGTCTTTGACTCCAGGACGTAACTGAATAGTATGAAAGTTTTCAAAATGTCGTGTGAGATCCCACATCGATTGGGGAGGAGAACAAAGAACGAAACATTCTTTATAAGGGTGTGGAAACCTCTTCTTAGCAAACACGTTTTAAAAACCTTGAGGGAAAACTCGAAAGAGAAAGCCCAAGGAGGACAATATCTGCTGTTGGTGGTCTTGGGCCATTACATGCAAGTTATGGCTCCAAAAGGTAATTTCCTTGAGCCCCATGGTGTCTAAAGAAGGAATAGTAGTGGACCTAACTAAGGTTAATGCAGTAATGGAAGAGTCTCGTCTGACTATTGTGGTCAAGGTACGTAGCTTTCTCTGACTAGTACGCTACTACTATTGGTTCATATAAGATTTCTCTAGGATTATAATCGCCCTGACCCAGTTGACATAGGAGGGACAGTCGTTTTATATGAGATTGAGCATGGAGACTCGTAATGACGCCAATGCTTACTATACTGGATGGGACTGGGAACTTCATTATGCATAGTGGTGCATCGAGGAAGGGACTAGAATGCATACCAATGTAGAACGAGATGGTAATTGTCTATGTCTAGAATGCATACCAATGTAGAACGAGATGGTAATTGTCTATGTCTCCCAATAGTTGAAAGAATATTAGAATAACTACCAACTTATGACTTGGAGTTGGTTGTAGTGGTCTTTGACCTCAAGATCTAGAGGCATTACTTATATGGAGAGAAGATACAGATCTACATACATCACAGGATCCTCAAGTATTTGATCACGAATAAAGAGTTGAACATGAGGTGGTTGAAGTTAACCAAGGACTACGATATGAACATTCTCTACCACCTAGGCACGTGAATGTTGCCATCGAATGGCTGAGCAGGAGATGGCCCACGTCGACACTGACACGAGGCAGGTGGAGATATAGGCTAATAAGGAGAGTGTCAAGATAGAAGTGATGTTCAGAGGAGCAAGGACAAGGTTGGCCCATTTGACCATCCAACCGACTTTGAGGCAACAAATCATAGGAAGAGGATCCTGGGCGAAGTTTATGATTCACTCACACATGAGAGTTTTCATTGACCTCATATGATAGTCTTCTCTTGAACGTTAGGTTATGATTTACAGTCGACGATGAACTGAAAGGGGTATTGTTACCAGGGCCTGACAACTTGGTGTACACGATGCATCCAAGTAGTACTAAGATGTATCAGTATCTGAAGACCCACTAATGGTTGTACGGTAGGATGAGGGACATAGCAGAATACATGAATAAGTGTTCGTTCAGTCAACAAGTTAAAGCACCAATATATAAACCCTCAAAATTAATGTAACATCCGAGCATTTCACTTAGAAAGTAGGAAGATGTGGTGATGGACTTTAACTTGGGGTTTCCAATGACAAGAAAATGCTTCACGATAATCTCGGTCATCATTGATAGGCTGACAAAATCGGCACACTTCATTTTAAGAAAGACTACCTATTTGATAGATAAGTGGGCACGATTGTACCTAGAGGAGATAATCAAGTTAACATGGTGAGCCCGTGTATATAGTATCAGACTAAGATACTGATTTCACGTTGAAATTATAGAAAAGTTTATAAAAGGCATTTGGTACTCAATGAAGATTTAGCACAACCTTTCACCTTCAAAGTGATGGAGAGACATAAGGATCTACACAAAAGCCATATTGAATTAGCTACAAAAAATAATTTTCACTCCAAATCAAAGGACAAGTCCTTACAAGATACGCACGCCTAGACTATGAGCCTCTAGTCGTACAAAAAGACTTGACCAATGAAGAGCACAGTGATAATAAGGATAAAAAAGACTTGAGCAATGAAGAGCACAATGATAATAAGGATCATGGTGTTCTAAATGTTCCAACTAAATCTATTGCGCGATCCAAGGCTTAAAGGATTCAACAAGCATTCATTCTTCATCTACAAAATATTCATCTACAAAATTGGATAGGTTCGGTTCAACTTCCATTTCAATTGTTACAAGTTAACCTGATGGGAACTACCATTTGGATAGGCTCGGTTCAACCTCCAATTAGTACAAGTTAACCTGATGGGAACTACCATTTAGAGTTTCATAAGTGAACATTTGCACCGAACTACCATTTAGAGTTTCATAAGTGAACATTTGCACCGTTGAAGTGGAGGATGTATTGAAAAATTATTTGAAAACTTTATTTATTATTTAATTCTATATAGCACTTGATTGAAAACTTATTTGAAAACTTTATTTATTATTTAATTCTATAAGTTCATGTGGTTGGTAAATGGGGTAGATTGCGAGCCATTCAAAAATGGATTAACTCAATTTAGAATAAGTTTCAAATCTTACTCCTAGATCTTTGATCTTAAAATGTGATCTAGTTCTAGCATTTTTTGTAGTTCCAAATCTTACTCCTAGATCTTTGATCTTGTGATCTAGTTCTAGCATTTTTTTGTTGGTTTATCTGAATTTTGTATCCGAATCGTGAAGAAGAAAAGGATTTGCTAGACCCACGGTTATCGGTGTGAGTTTTTTCACCCATATGACTATGCTCGATTCTATGGGTGGAAGGTTCGTGAGGGCCTATGTTTGGTAGTGTTGGGTCGATTTGAGCTAAGGAACACGAAAATAGGAGAACTAGACTCAAATGGAAGCAAATTTTTGTGGGTTTGCTTAAGACTTCTTCTAATGATTCATCACTCATATGATAAATGAAATTGGGTGATTCTTATTACTACAGGTTCGTGGAAAGAAGCTCGGAGTTCTAAACATTGTCTAGCATTGTTTTGAGACGTGAAGTCATTATCATTTTATATTTGTCTAATGGCGATGTTAAGCCCTGCAACGAGCACAACCCTCGTGCTTAGTTGCCAAGCGTTGACTGCCAGTTATAAGCCGAAGGAAGGTGAGGATGACGTCAAGTCATCATGCCCCTTATGCCCTGGGATCGCTAGTAATCGTCGGTCAGCCAATCGACGTACCTAACCCGTTCAACTATATACACACTACAAATTTCAAATAAACGACTAGGTTAAAGGAAGGGCAAATTTTATATATTGAAAAGAAGGAAATTACATTATAAAAATGATATGAGAAATAAAATTTTATATATTAAAAATGGCCCTTTATTTTATCTGCAAGACTTTTAAAAAGGGTTTTTTTTTGGACGTGGGACAGTGGACATAGGATCAGCTCCCGACCCATCATTGCCTGCAGCGTCGACGATGAAGAATTCCAATGCGGCGGCCATGACGATGCACAAAAGAAACACCGCAAGATCTAAGGTTGTATATTATAAAGAGAGGGAAATTCAATTCCTCGTTTTAGATTTTTTTTATTATAAAATAATATAAACAAAATATGTTATATATTTTTTATTTATAAACAGGATCTACCCGAATTTGATTATTTTATTTGTAATTTAATGGTTATTCACAGTATAAAAATCTAAGGTTGTTGATGTAATATTGAACAGGTGGTTGACATACAACAAGATAGTGTCCAAGTAATAACCTAAAGAGTCTAAAGTTAAATTAAGTGAGCACTTTGGCTTAGGCCAATCAGATAAGTGAACTTACGTTTTGAGCACATTCAGGTTAGGTTGGATAAATTGAGTGTTGTATGAATGATACGTACCTTGTGACCTATCTGCGTATTATTTTATGATTTTACGCTATGTTAGGTTCTCAAGTGACCATACTTGAATTCTTTTCCTGTCTATACCTCTTCTAGCAACTTGAACTCCAAAGTAATGACAGCTCTATTGATCAAGTAAGTTGTTATATTTACAGCAGCAACCCATAATGTCTTTAACAATCGAGAATGAATCCTCATATTCCTTGCACCAACTATTGGGTTTTATAGGGGGAGAGAGAAGACAACAGCGCGCCACGTGTCAACCGGCAAGAGGCCTGCGTGCACCAACTGTTGGGTTTTATATCCTAAAACTCATAGTTTGTAAACAAAAACATATTCTGTTTTCAATAAAGTTATTATTGATGTTTATTCAGTAAAGATTGTAATTGAATAAAGTGAATGTTACGATCATTAATCTAAATCCAATAAACTAAGAACACTCTGGCTATAGTACGATTACTTGAACTATATGTAGAGATATAAGAGTGGTTCAAGTTCAAATATATAGTCAAAATGATCTATAGTACAGAGATAAGGCTGAGTACCTTATTCTGGGGACACTATGGATGCGACCCACTTTTGTATATGATATAAACAATGTGATCACTAAATTGTACATGTGGAGACATGTGAGTGGGGGTGTCCTATGCAATGAGTATTGCATAAGATCGGACCATGAAGAAAATCACTCTCACTTTATAATGTCGTTTATTGTTGAGACTGATTTTTTCATCCGATGACCTAGGTAACTTGATCTTAATCCTGAGTTAACTATGAACTCCTGTTTATTCGGAATTATCCCTGGATTTGCATGGGTGAGAGTGACCCTAGTTTGCCCACTCAATAAGCCTCCCATTTTAGTGGTAAGACTAGGTGAATACCTGGGGACATAGGGTGTAAGATGGAATTCACTCCTACCCGCTTTTAGGGATAGTAGAGAGGTTGTTCCCTTAAGTACTGACTCCAAGTCTTGAACAAGGGGCCTCACCCTCTCACTAGCTCGAGAGGGATTCGGTTTGGTGGTTGGACCACAAACCAATTGTTCATTAGCGGACTTAAGGAACAAGAAGTAACTTTAGGGGTAAAACGGTAAATTGACCCAGCCCTAGTTACGAACAACCTGTGAAGGATCGACTTACTAATCATGGTTATATCAAATGGACAGAAATATATCTATAGTGAGGGGAGTGCAACAACTAGGCTATAGTGTTGTGTCCTAGTAGTTAACGAATGTTGGTTAACAAAGGTTAATGAGTTTAGCCGATTAATCTCCGATCGTTGAAACCCATGATCTGTAGGTCCATTAGGTCCCTCTGCTAGCTCATATCAGACTAAACCTTAGAATAGTGTGATGAGTGAGTTCGAAGTGTTCGAATTCAAATTAGGGAATACACGCTAAATATATACGATATACTTAACGCATTTTATTTTAATTATGAATTGAAAAAAAAGAGAGAATTGAAGATATTTAAATAAGATTTAAATATTTTTTTTATGAGTAGTGATTCATAATCTATAATCTATATGTGCGGTAATTGATTGGGATTGACATTTTATTTAATGTTAAATATTAATTAAATTGTTTAATTAATCATTATTTAATATTATTTTGATTTGAAATTAATTATTTAAATTAATGGTTAAACTAAAATAAAAAAAAAAAGTCAAAATGTTGACTTCACTAGGAAAATACATGCTTGAGTTAGTGGAATATTGAGTGTCAACGTAGGGTTTAACCAAACTTGCATGTTTGCTACATAATCCCACAAATTTAAGTGGAATTTTGAGTATCAAAATTTGGTTTAACCAAACATGCATATTTGCCAAATAAACCCCACAAATTTAAGTGGAATTTTGAGTGTCAAAATTCCGTTAACTCAAACTTGCATGACATAATCCCACACATTTTAGTGGAATTTTGAGTGTCAAAATTTGGTGATCTCAAATTTGCATGAACATGCAAATATGACTCTATAAATAGAGTGATCAAGGTACATGCAACTTCTCCCTTGGAAAAACCTTGAGTAAAACTCTCTCTTCATATATACTAAATCCCTCCCAAGTTTAGTCACTCACCGGATTCCACAATTCCGTTCTAAGGCCGGAGAATAGTTGAGAAGACACTAATGGTGGTTTGAACAAAAAGGAATTTGAACTACAAAAGGTTAGTACTCAATGACCTTTTGTTTTAATACTTATGAACATGCTAGTTATTTACTAAAATTGATGTTCTAAGAGTGCCTAAGATCCAAATTGCTTCCGCATTATTATATTAACTCCATCACCAACAACCACCGGACATGCGTCGAATGCCGCCTGGGGAGACGTGGCTCCAACCTTCCAACGACACGCATTCACGGCCAGGCAACCTGACCCGTGTTCCTCGGTTGACCCGGTACCCGCGCGACGAAACGAACCCCGACATCTCGCGGTCCACACGATTCGAACCGACGATCCACGGCTACAGAAAATCGTGGGCGCGTGACACTCGCGCATGGAACCTGCGAGTGACTTTGTCCCAGCGCGTGCCTAGCACGTGGAAGCACATGTAAGCCCATTTTCGTCCCGTTCGACTCCTGTTTTCCCTATTTTCCTCCTGAATCCAATCCTAACTCTATTTTATATGAAATAGGATGTAATTGAGGAAAAATAACTACTTTTCGATACGTTAATTGTGTGAAAACGCTGCGTAAGGGCACGCATCATCCAGGTAAGTCACCACACAGAACTTTAGGAAGAAATACTTGTAGGAGTCGCTTGGAATGCATGCATGCTAGTTTAATTACTTTAGGTAGTAGCTTTCCATGTTTGATTGTAGGTAAATTGTTTGTTAAGATTATGGATGTATTATGTGAAATATTATGTGAATCATCTGAGTGTTGCAATTATGTTTTAAGCTTTCGCTGTGTGTGTGTGATATACCCAAAACGGCCTTCAGAAGCCGCTATGGACATTATGAGTTTCTCGCCATGTCCATTGGCCTTACTAATGCACCAGCGGACTTCATGGAACTTATGATATGAGTGTTTAAAGAATTCTTAGACACTTTTGTTATAGTGTTTATTGATGACATTCTGGTGTACTCTAAGTCAGAAGCAGAGCACGAAGAGCATTTGAGGAAAGTTCTGACCGTTCTGAGAACGCAGCGACTGTACGCCAAGTTTTCCAACTGTGAGTTTTGGCTATCTAAGGTAGCGTTTTTGGGTCATGTGGTGTCAAGCAAAGGAATCACAGTGGACCCAGCTAAGATAATGGCAGTGATGAAGTGGCTAAGACCGACCATAGTCACTAAAGTACGTAGTTTTCTAGGATTTCTCCAAAATATCATCGGCGCTAACTCGGTTAACCAAGAAGGGCAAGCCCTTTGTGTGGACATCAGCTTGCGAACAAAGCTTCCTAGAACTCAAGGAGAGGTTGGTGACAGCACTAGTCCTGACAGTTCCAGATGCATCTGGGAATCTAGTGGTGTACAACGACGCATTAGGAAAAGGATTATGACATCTTGTACCATCCAAGCAAAGGATTATGACATCTTGTACCATCCAAGCAAGGCCAATGTCGTGGCAGACGCATTGAGCAAAAAGACTGTTCATACTTCTGCGATGATCACTAAGCAGGATAGAATACAGGATGAGATGAAGAGGGTTGGAATTGATGTTGTAATTAGAGGTGGTACTGCTCGGATAACACAGATGACCATGCAACCCACCTTGCGAAAACGAATTATTGACGCTCAGAGGTCTAATGAACACCTTGGGAAAGTGCGTGAATCAGACATAGACAGAAAGACCAGTAGGATATTGTCTCTTCAGACGGGGGCCTACTGTGGAAAAACCGCCTTTGTGTTCTCCGTGACAAGAAAATTATGAAGTATATTATGTTGGAAGCTCACGATACTTCTTACACGTTCCACCCTGGAAGTACAAAGATGTATCAGGATCTTAAGAGATGTTATTGGTGGTCAGGGATGAAGAAGAATATAGCAGATTTCGTAAGCCGATGCTTGACCTGTCAGTAGGTGAAGGCCCCGAGACAGCGCCCAGCAGGATTGCTATAACCCTTAAAGGTCCCTCAGTAGAAATTGGAAGCAATTTGTAGGGATTTTATCTCGGGCTTGCCCAAGACCAAGCAGAGCTTCAACGTAATCTGGGTAGTCGTTGATAGACTTATCAAAATGGCTCACTTCATCCCAAGCAAATCCACTTACCGTGTGGATCGGTGGGCTCAACTATATATCAGAGAGATAGTACGCCTGCATGGTGTACCAATGTCCATAGTATCTGATCGGGACACTAAGTTCACCTCTCAGTTTTGGAAAAGCCTCCAAAAAGCATGGGGGACTCAGCTAATGTTTAGTACACCATTTCATCCTCAGACGGATGGACAAATGGAAAGACTGAACCAAATCTTAGAAGATATGTTGCAAGCCTGTGTCATGGATTTCTCTAGGTGCTTAGACAATCATCTACCTCTGATAGAGTTTGCTTACAATAATATTTATCAAGCAACCATCCAGATGGCCCCTTTTGAGGTACTATATGGGCGTAAGTGTCGAACATCGGTATTTTAGGAAGAAGTAGACACGCAGTAACTATTGGGACCAGAGTTGGTTCAGGTCACCAATGCAGCGGTGCAGAAAATTAAGCAAAGAATTCTCACTACACATAGCCGATAGAAGAGCTATGCAAATTTGCGTAGA
Source organism: Cucurbita pepo subsp. pepo (assembly GCF_057944985.1). Classification (NCBI taxonomy): domain Eukaryota; kingdom Viridiplantae; phylum Streptophyta; class Magnoliopsida; order Cucurbitales; family Cucurbitaceae; genus Cucurbita; species Cucurbita pepo. The sequence goes on from NC_141817.1 coordinate 4,796,254, forward strand.
AGGGATCTCGAATTCGATGTGGGTGACCATGTGTTCTTAAAGGTAGCCACTATGAGGGGATGATGAGGTTTGGAAAGAAGGGAAAGTTAAGCCCAAGGTTTATAGGCCCTTTCGAGATTTTAGAGAGAGTTGGGGTCGTGGCTTATAGGATTCCTCTACCACCAAACTTTGCCGCAGTTCACAACGTGTTCCACGTGTCTATGCTGCAAAAGTACACCCCAGACCCTACTCATGAGATTGAACACGAAACCCTTCCTCTTCGGGAAGATCTGTCCTACGAGGAAAGACCCAATAGAATTTTGGCTTGAGACACTAGGCGACTGCGCAACAAAGTTATCCCCTTTGGAGAAAGTCGCATGGGAACAAGAAGATGATGTAAGGAGAGCCTATCCCAAACTCTTCCAAGAGATACCAACTTTCGGGGACAAAAGTTTAAAAGGAGGGGAGAGTTTATAACGCTAAAAAAAAAAACGGTCAAAGTCAAAGGGGGCAAAAGGGGAATTTTACTCAGTAAGCCACCTACTTGTAGGTGGCTTCCAGGTTGGGTTGTCGGGTTGTTAAAAAAAATTATTTTTTAAAAAAAAATTTATTTATAAAAAATTTATAATTATTCCGATTTAATATTAGATAAAAGATAATTAAAAGTTCACAAACAAACATAAATCAATCTATAATTATTCACAGGAAAAAAAAATCAATCAAGAATAACGAAAGAAAATTATAACATATTAACATAGTTCAACATTGTCATAAAATTAAAACAACTAAAATATCAACACTTGAGAATCCGTTAAAATAAGAAAAATATAAGAATAGATCATGAAATTAAAAAAAAAATATACTATATTTAACAAAAATATAAAAATATTATAAAAATATTATAATAATTATTCACAAAATAAAAAGATGAAAAACAATGAGCAAAATTATAACATATTAACATGTTCAACATTGTCATAAAATTAAAGACAACTAAACTATCAACACTTGAGAATCGGTTAAATAAAGAAAAATATAAGAATAGATCATCAAATAAAAAAAAATGATTAATTTAAATATACTATATTTAACAAAAAAAAATAAAAAAATATTATAAAAATATTTGAATTAAAATAGATTTACTAATATAATAACGTTGCAAATAGATAATAAATACATTAAAATTTTAAATTATTTGTCCTAAATTTATAACAAAATACACTATTTTAAGGTTAGAGAATTCTTAAATTAATCCAGAATTCTCTTACTTGGATTATTTGTCTCAAATTTATAACAAAATCTCTAAAATCAATGGAAGGGTTAAAGAATTCCTAAAATAATCGATAATTCTTTTCACTTGTAAATTCTCTCACTCACACGTACTACACTAAACTATGTATTTGTTTCAAAATATATATTTGTTTCAAAGTAATCTCACTTACAACTACCAGAATCTATACGGTTAAAAAATTCCTTAAATAATCCACAATTCTCTCTCTCAAAATATGTATTTGTTTCAAAGTAATCTCACTAGCACGTACAACATTGAACTACCAGAACCTATAGGGTTAAAGAATTCATTAAATAATCAAGAATTCTTTTGTTTCAAAATACTCTCACTCGTACTACATGTTGATCTAGAATTTCAAAATACTCTGGCAAACCCAGCATTACGGTAAACTTCTAAGCAAACGTATCCTAGCCATATCATTTTATGATGTATCCTAAACATATCGTCTTATCAACATATCATAATCATATCATTTTCTATACATAACCTAATCATATCGTTTCAGGAACATATCTTAATCATATCGTTACATTACGTTTATCGCATCCTTCTCCAATACTATCTCAAACGTATCGTCGAATGCGTCATACCATAAGTGTTATCATACCATTTACAATTACATGCGTCATACCATAAGTGTTATCATATCATATCATGCGTCATGATATGATATATCATATCATAATCATATCGATTCATAAACAATTACACATATCAATATATATGACACGTGCAGAACCATAGGGCACATGCCAACATCAAATATAACTATATCGATAGTAAGGTCACTTACCTGATTAGCGTAGGTTGGTGTCACCAATTTATCCTTGAGAAGAAAGTTCGATTTTGTCCTTTGTATCGAAGTAAACATATATGAACCATGACATAAATTTCAATTTCAATTCTCTAAATTTTACATTGGTCCATGTGTTAGAGTTCATGTGCGCATTATAGACTTTATGAATAGAGTCTTGGAATGTTATATATATAATTCTATTTTCATTCATGATCTCATTCTCCATTATTAATGTTTTTTTTTTTTTAAGGATATTAGTGTGTTATATGAAAAAATTTGATAGAATTTCTTGATATGATATTTCCTCTATTTTATCTTTTAATTCATTTTTACTCTCTGTATTTACTCGTTAAATTAAAATTTTTCCTCTTCCTCAAGCTTTTTATTTTTTTATTTTTTATTATTAATTCATTTTATTTACAAATTTCATTGTATTTCTTTTTCTTTTTTTAATTATTTTATTTTAATTTTGTTACCATTTACTTGAACTAATATGATGCTAACTAAAATCCTATTGATTCAGGACAAGATTTGATTATGTTGTAAAACAATTGATTGCATAAAGTAAAGGAGATCTTAAATATGACTTACCATAATAACAAAACAAAATCTCTCCTTGTAAATCATTGAGAAAAGGAGATGTTGTTAGACGATAAAGAAAAAAGAGATCTCAAATATGACTTTTCATAATAACAAAGCAAAATCTCTATACCTAAATCTTCATCATCTCCGGTAAATTAGATTTTTTGTTTGTTCCAATAACCATCCATACATTAATTTGGTGATGAGTTCGTTGAGGAGAGAGATAGTTGGGAGACACTTGTCACAATCGCACTCTTGATGACAACGGACTTGCGAGTGCCCGACTTGCGAGTGTGGGGCACTCACTTTCTAACCACAAATGAGCTAAGTTAATTCGTTCTTACGTCGCCTATGGCCAAGCGACGTATGCTCGAGCCTCTGGACTCGGTTTAAGAAGAAGGTTTTAGAAAACGAGGGCAGAGAGATTTTTGAAAGACACGTTATATATGCAAGCAAGAGAGTAACAACGACTCCCAATATATATCTTTTGGTAGGGAGAAGTTGACAACACGAGAGGTCACTAAGAGCAGCTGGGATAAGATTGCTATATTTTATATTTTATTATTTTTTCTTTCAAAGTTGTTATAATCCTATTGGATTTAGTTCAACTTTCTAATTTATTCCAAACTGAAATTAAAAGAGTTTGTTTTGCTTTAATTGGTTGGATTTAAGGACTATAATTGATTTTTTGTTTATTTATTTATTTATTTATTTATGGTAGTAACTGCTGTTAACTAAGATTATAGTTGGTTGGATTCAAGGACCATAAATGACTCTTTTATTTTTTATTTTTTATATGGTTCTAACTATGACGTTATTGAATTAAACTTTATTAGTAAGCCTATAAAAAGAATATGAATTAACTATTTTAAAAAAATTGTAATCTCCTCTCCATTCATGCATTTATCGGTTCCAATAAATACCCACCAACCTTCTCCTTAGACAAACCATCAAATACTTTTCATCATCCTCAAACTCTATCACCATGGCTAAGGCTCTTTTCTTCGTGGCTTCTCTTCTCTTCTTCGTAGTATCGCTACCATTGCTCGAAGCGACAACCCAACGTTTAGATTTGGCTGGCAGCTACAAACCAATAAAAAATATAGATGAGCCACAGATTCAAAGCTTAGGTGAGTTCGCAGTGAATGAACACAATAAACAGGCAAAAACTCAACTTCACTTCCAAAAAGTGATTAGTGGAGAAATGCAAATTGTGGCGGGGACCAACTATAACCTTCGATTGACAGCTCTTGAGGGGACTAGTAGCCGAACCTATGGCACCCTTGTGTTCACTGATCTCAACAACAAGAACAACCTTATCAACTTCTTTGACGTCCCCAGGTAGACTTCTTGCTTCTTATCAAAGACTATGTATCTTTCTAATTTTCTATCTTTTTTATATTATGTTATGAATGTTTAGAATCTCGATCAACCTTATGTATGGTTTAAAACTTAATACAAGTCAAATTTTGTTGAATGAGATATATGTCTTTGAATAAATGAAATATATGATCAACTTTTATTTATATATATTTATATATATATATATATATATATATATATATATATATATATAAAAAAAAAAAAAGTCATATAATAAATCTAAAATAAATAATGTCATAACAAATAAAATAAAATTAATTTCCGTAAATTATGAAACTCAAATGTGTATGTTAAAAATAGAATAACTTAAATGAAATATATAATACAAAATTTAAATGATCAAAACATTTGTTACATAATTATAATGAAAATTAAATATTAAAGAAAAATATTTAAGACGTTTTGTTCAAATGCCGGATTGAAAAATCAAAATATTTCTAATGAGAAGTTATTGTAAATAATATCAAATTTTCTTAAAAAAAAAAATCAAATTGAAACGTTTTTTGGACTCACGGGAAGTCTTCCCATACCCGTGTTCTATTTTAATTTCTATCATCGTGAAATGTTCCATTTAGTTTTGTGATGATTCTTGTGAGAAATTCGTTTTGAAGACTTTTTAGTAGATAATTGTCATTTTTCAATATACTTCTTAATAAAATCCGTAAAATATTATAATAAAATCCATGAACAAACATTTGATATAATGTTAAAATCCACGTATATAAGGTTGCTACTACATGCATGTCTTGACTACAAGGTGCGGAAATCTTTTACAATGATTTATTAAAACATTGTCATAGAATTAAATGTTTATAAAAATTCATTTGAAACAACAATGATGTTAATAAACAGCGAAATCGAAATAACAAAAGTTTCAAAATAATGTTAACGCCCTAATCCAACTTAAGGGCTACAACATTAAACCCAAATGTGACAACCATGGCTGTATCCATGGCCTCCACAAACACACAATAATTCGTACATTGGTGTCGTAACTATACCTGAAAAATAAGTAACACGTGGCTTTTGTATTTAATATTCAGTAATTATCTCCAACGCTGGAGTTGGGAAATGCATCATGGTAAAACCGATCTTTTAATAAAAATTTTCCTTAGTCTCAACTTTCTAATCATGACAAGATTGATGTATAGTACTTCTCTACACACGGCTCACGTATGTGCACATGGACCCACCAACAGGCTCATATATGTACCTCTGGGCCTAACTACGGGTTAACGCATATTCACGTTGTTGGAAGCCATAGAGGGAAAGGAGCACTTATAATATCATGGTGAACTAATCAAAATGAATGAAGTATCGTGATGCACATGGCAAACAAAATGCATGAGATTTCATAGTTTCAAATCATGGTACATACTTAAACGTCACTCATATCTCTCTTTTTTTTTTTTTTCATGATATGGCATCCCTATGAGACATGCATATATATATATACTGTTCATATCTTTAATGGTTAACACACATGATTTATCAATGTCTCATAGGCATGATGTGAACATGTTAACATAATACACATGGTGTAACATTTGGAAGTACATACATCATATAACATTCATATCATAACGTAATTTCATAACATAGCATAATCATACATAACATAACATCATAAAAATATGATACGTACAAGGGCCACAATGTACATGTCATTCATACAATATACAAATCATTAAACCAAACCCATGGACATCCAATAGTAAAACCACTTAGTTGATTGGTGAAGAATGGTACGGAGAAGGAGATGGAGAAGTAGAGAGATGAATGAGCTGTGATGAAGAAAATGAGGGGCCTTGGTCAAGGGGTTGAGAGATGAGAAGGTTTATAATCTATAATGTGTTTCAGGTGAGTCAAGTACTTGCGATGCATGGACACGTGGAATACATTATGCATCACGAACGGGGACGATGTGTAACGACCCTAGATTTCTACTTATCTAGAGTTTTTACCATCATCATAGTGTAATCATTTGTATGTGGAAAGAAACGTTTAAACTTCTTCATTGGACATAAATTTCATGTTAAAACATAGTCATGCACTCACATGTTCGAAAACTTCTTTAAAAAGACATAACCGTAAACTAAATCAAATAAAAAATAAACATTTAAATTAAAAACATCTTATTCTAACCTAAGTCTAAAAAAATAAATGCGACTACTATATGCATGTGTCATGACCTCAAATTACAATGTCATCATTAGTTGTACACGGATGTTTGGAGTATTTTAAGAAATACTCACTAAACGACCCCACTATTAAGGTTAAATGCAAACACATACAATCATGAATGGGACCAATCGTACCAGTCTATTTTGCTACGATAGCTATCCTAACAGATAATTGGATGTGTACTTAATTTTCCTATACACAGTCCACACAGTCTATTTTCCTACAGCAGTTACCTTAACAAACAATTGGATGTGTACTTAATTTTCCTACACACTCTCCCCACGTGCGAGTATGGACCAACAAGTCAGTTCGCATACCTCCTGGGCCCCTTTCTAGTCGGGAGAGAATTCTCTGGTAGCTATTGATGTCAGACACTCGTTAGGAATAGCGACCATTACGACAGCATTATGATAAATATAATAATTGTTCCCCTGTCTCATAGCGTACGTGTTCGTACTATCGTGAATTAGAAGGGGTATCCCCCGATGCATCAACACACAATAATGAAGTCTCAACATTTTTTTATTTTCATTATCATTTAATACAACTCCACTGGCATTTGCTTTTGATTTGTAAAGGGGTTTTCAGAATTCTTTGTATCCTTGTCAATCCCCTCTCGACATCTCCTTATCAGTTTAGTGAGTGTTATTTTATCAAATTAGTATCAGTGCGAACTTTTATTTCAACAAATTGTATTAGAGCCGATGACGAATATGATGGGTCAAAAGCCGCTACCGCGATTAATGAAGACGAACTACAAGAATTGGAGCATCCAAATGAAAGCTCTTCTCGGTTCTCAAGATGCATGGGAGGTGGTCGAAGAAGGTTTCGAAGAACCGAAGGATACCACGGGTTATATGGCAGCGCAAAACAATGCGTTAAAAGAATTGCAATCAAAGGATAAGGTAGCATTATACATGCTGTTCGGGGCTGTTGACGAGTCGGGCTTTGAGAAGATTGCGAGGACAACTGCTTCAAAAGAAGCATGGGACACTTTAGAAAAGGTGTTTAAAGGAATCGACCAAGTCAAACAAGTGCGTCTCCAAACTCTACGTGGCGAGTTGGAGAGCATGAAGATGAAGGAGTCAAAAAATGTATCTGACTACATTACACGAGTACAGACCATGGCAAACAAACTAAATCCAAACGGAAAAATGTTACCCGAGACACAGGTTGTGGAGAAGATCTTAAGGTCGTTAACCGACAACTTCGAGAATGTTGTATGTGCGATAGAAGAGTCAAAGGGCCTAGCGAAGTTCACGGTCAATGAGCTCGACGATTCTCTCGTGGCACACGAGCAACGTAAGAAGAAGAAGGAGGAGACACTCGATTAAGCACTTCAAACCAAAGCATCAATAAATGATGAAAATGTAATCTACTCTCAAAATATTGAAGGTAGAGGTCATGGAAGTCGCGGGAATGGTCGAGGTGGTCAAGACAGCAGAAATGAAGAAAATTATAAGGAGAAGAGACAGTCGAGCCAAGCAAATTGGTGTGGAAGAGGACGCAATCAAGGACGAAGTCAAAGATATTACTCCAACATCCAGTGTTATAAATGTAAAAAATAAGGCCACTATGTGAATAATTGTAACTCCGACAAATGTTACAATTGTGGCAGGTGATTTTGCAAGAGATTGTCGAGCCGAGGAAAAGGTGGAAGAAGCGATGATGCAACAAACGGAGGCATTCTTTTGATGGCCCAAAATGAAAAGCTGAAAACAAAAGAACACTGCGACACGAAAGACAATGGTGATAGTCGTGAGGTGGTGGAAATTGTTGGAAATGAGGTGATACGCAGCGGATTTGGGGAAATCTTGGTAGCGGAGACGAGAAAATCGAAGAAGGATGAACAACAGGATAACAAAGAGCCCAAGCTCGAAGAGAGAGAACTCCAATGGCGAGAAAGGCTGTAAGGATTCAAATTTTTTTAATTTATTTTAGATTTTATGCTGAAAATTTATTTTTGTTGCAAAAATGAAAAGATATTATGATAGTATTTATTCTCGCTCGAAAGGTGCACGATTTCTGACAAGGAAGTTACTGCCTTAAACGAAAAGTCATAAAGACCTTTTATATTCCTATATACAACTCTCCTCCTCCCTTGGAAACGACTTTTGCTCTCCAAACTTTTTTGGGTTTTCAAGGGTGTCTGAGAGTATGGAAAAATCGAGAGGGTTAGTGAGAAAAAATGTGTGGGGTGGTTCGTTGGGTTTTCTTCGGTGAGTGGCCGGAGGGAGAATCGACTGAAGCGATTGGTGTGGAATACCGTTGCGCGTCTGTCGGAATAGGTGAGGGGTGTCGTCGCATCGTCGGAATCGGGGTTGTGACGTCGTCATTGGCGACGCAGCAACGATTAGGGTTTTTGCGAGATTTCGGGTAAGGAAGACGAAGGAAACGGGTCGAGTTTCGCTTTCGGTCTCTAAACCAGCCCACGGAACGAACGCGGGCCCTGTGCGTTTCGGCCCAACATGGACGCGCGCTGCGGCCTTGGTCTCGGCTCTGCACGCGTGCTCTCAGCTCGGCTTGACGTGTATGGTGGCTCGGCTCCATCAAACTCCGCGGCTCGGCTCCGTCAAATCCCGCGGCTCGCCTTGGCAGCTTAATTGGTCAGCTCGGCAGCTCGGTATCACTATAATATATTGATTCCTAGGTTTTTGGCCCTTCCGAAGTCGTTTCTGCCCTTAGTTTTACCATCCGAGGTTAGTATGGTTCCTAACCGTCAAAGACAGATTGTGTTGGGGGTTTATTTTGATAAATAGCATGAGGTTTAGCTAGGGTATGTTATGAAAGGTTCTAAGTTTTTATGTTGTTATCATAGGACGTATTTAACCGCCGGGATTAGCTCGTTGTGAGTGACTTCAACCAAGGCCATCGAGGTAAGTGACCTTACTATTGGAGTTAGTTTACTACGCGTTGGATGATGGTGCGTGTCGTGTGGCCCCTGCATGCACCATGTTTTATTATGTGATATGACTATATGATGTACGAATTATGTGACTGTTTATGCTATGAAACGTAATGGGTTATGTTGACTGTTGACTGTTTATGTTATGTGAAGTTATGAATGATATGTTAGTAATATATGCCATGAAAATGTTGATCGATGTCATGGATACACGTAGTATTATCGAGTCATGTCATGAGATGTTTATGCAACTGGAATGTACTTTCATGTTATGTAATATGCCATGTAATGTAAGTCATGTGAGATGCCATGTGATGTAAGAAATGTAAATGCGATGTTAGCACAACTTATGTAATGCCATGTTAGATATGTTAAGCGACCTCATGCTTATATGTATGTCACGTGCATCGGGAATCTTCCCCTTTATGATACGAAAGAATGAATTACGATATTTATGTTTGCCATGATATCATGCGGGTCCTTTTCTATTCTGTGGTGTCCGGCAACGTGTAATACGTTGTGCCCGACCAAGCTAGGCCTAGGGGGTTTGTATATAAGCCCGCCTGTTGGGTCCATGTACGTGTACATGGGCCATGTGTGAAGGAGTACTACACATCCAACCCTACCCGGAATAGAAAAGCGCCCAACGCCATGTAAAGTTTATGAAAAGTTAGGTCTCGCTCATACGTTGCATGTGTTTGCATTTCTTACCCCAACAGTGGGGTGACTTACTAAGTATTTCATAAAATACTCAAGCCACGTGCTACTTACATTTTTCAAGTAAAGGCAAGGCGCCAATGTACGGTTGACGGCGGAGCTGAGGACACCATGGAAGTTTGAGAGGGGATATTTTTAGGAGTTTAGGTTTATTTGACTGTTTTAAGTTATAGCATTGAGTATTGTTTTATTTAGATTTGTTTTGAATTCAGCTATTGAAGGTTTATTTTTGGAGATTGGTTTGTTTTGGATTTATGAATCTTTATGAAAGACTCTTCCAAGGTTATTTATGTTGAGCTTCCGTGTAATGAATTATGCATGCATGGGTGACGTCACTAACTAGGTTTAGAAAATTAGGGGTGTTACAAAGGCAATTTGAGGAAGAAAGTAGAAAGAGGATGACAATGGAAGAGAAAATGGGAGAAGAAAATAAAGATTTAGAAATGAAGGTTGAAAGGTTAGAAGAAGAAAGTGGCTGAGCTGAGTGAGAGTTCTTTCCATCTCAAATAGAACAAGGAAGAGAATGGGAAGGTAATCTCTGAGCTTGTGAAGAAAATTGAAGAAGGTGTGGAGGAGAAAGATATAGGTGTGGAGGAGAATGGCTTGTTAATGAAGATTGATGCTCTAGTGAACGAACTAGTGAGGGAGGAGAAAGATATAGAGATGCTAACTGAACAAAGAGACTCACTCGACGTGAATCTAAAAAGGGTCCAACAGGAGGCAGTGAATTTACGCCACACAATTGAGATAATCACTCGTGATAAAGCCGAAATGGAGGAAGCAAAAATGGAAGTTGAAAATTTCGTTGTGGACTTGCGAAGGGAATCGAGTAAATTGAAAGAAGCTATGACGTCTGAGTCGAGCATGGTTGAGAACAGGAGAAATGAGGAGTTGGTGTCTCAAATGGGCTGTTCTCAACAAGCTCCAAATGAAGTCTCATCAGAAAAGGACAAGCATTGTTTGCCGCTCGAGGACAAGGAGAAGAATTTGAAGAAACCACGACTGAGCTCGAGAAAGCGAAAACGGCGCAAGTGTGAATGGTTGAATATAACATTTAAGTTTATGGGGGAGTTTTGTTGGAATAAAGTTAAACTATAAACATTAGTTTTTGCTTAAAATAAACTTATGTTAATTTTTTAGTTAATTTGTAGTGGGTTTTAAAATTTAGGGAAAGAAATGAAAGTCAAAGATTCATTCTAGTAACAGTGGGTTTATGGGTTAGAAAATGGTGTAATTTTTATTGCCATATTTAGTTTTTAGAAAGCTTCTCAATTAATTTAGTTTTCATTGATAAAAATAGAGCAAGTAGACCAAGAAGAAAAAGAAGAAAAAGAAATTGTCTCAAAGTAGAGTGGAATAGAAAAAGGGTTTTTCAGAATTCTTTGTCTCCTTATCCCTCCCATCTCGACATCTCCTTCTCAATTTCGTGAGTGTTATTTTAACAAATTAGTATCAGAGCGAGCTTTTATTTCAACAGACCCAATCTGATTACAATGCTAGAATACAATATATACAAGAATAACTCTTATCTCCATAATATTTAGTTATCACTAATTTGGTTAACGACATTATTAACAAAGTTCTTTGAAAGTGTGAACCATTATATTACATATCGTAATTTCATCCTAATAAGTGTTGTCTTAAGATAGGTCAAGAATCATAAATAAAACTACAATCCTTTCCTTTTCAGAAGTTGCTCATTCATAACCCTTATATTATATTGGTTAGATTGATTTTAATGTAAATTACCAAGTTTTAAATTTAAAATAAAAATTAAACACATTTTGTGCTTATTTCAAATTATTAATTGAAACTCGACTTATTCATTTCTAATAAATATCCGGAGACAAAATCATTTTTAAATAGAATTTTCTTATAGTTAATTTTTATTTATAATTTAATACATCTTAATTAACTATTAAATTAAACATGAGATGAATAAACATACCTAATTAATCATTGTTTCTAAAATAAAAAAAATAAAAAAAAATAAAAAAAATAATTCATTTGATGAATAATTTTAATGTTCTACCATTTTGAACTCTTTAAAATTAAAATTAAAAGACTACCTTAAAGTATAATCCTTGTAACGACAAAAAAATTTCTACTTAATCTAAGGTCGCTACTGTATACATGTAAAACATAAATCCCATCTTAAACAAAGCAATGGACTAATGTGTTTGAAAACATCTTTAAAGCGACACAAAGAACTAAATAAAATAAATGAACGATCAAATTAAAAACATTATCCTATTATAGCCTACATCTAAGAAAAATAAATGCGACTACCCTATGCATGTGTCATGGTCTCAAGTTGCGATGTCATCGTCAGTCGTATAGGGATGTTTTTCCTTTACCTAAAATAGAAGTAGCACGTGCCTTGAGTATTTTAAATATAATATTGATCGCTTGTGGATGTATATAATAAAATGATGTCAAATTCACTTGAAAAAGTGCAAGTATACACTGTCACATGTTGCAAGTAATAAGTAAATTATTGATTCCACCGAACTTATTTTTTTGGTTAATTTTATAGCTAGAAGAGTGAGTTTTTGGGTAACATTATGGGTGTTGGTGATTTTAACTAATTAAGCAAAACTAATGGAGAGTGCTACTGCTGTCGAATACAACTATAATGAGTAAGGTTCGCAAGGAGAGATTAAATATATAAGGTTTTGAATTTTAGGGTAGATTTTAGTTCCTTGATGGCCCAAAATGAAGAGTTGAAAACAAAAGCACACGGTGACACGAAAGACAATGGCGATAGTCGTGAGGTGGTGGAAAATGTTGGAAATGAGGTGATACAAGGCGAATTTTGCAAAATCTTGATAGCGGAGACGAAACAATTGAAGAAGGATGAACAACCCGATAACAGAGAGTTCGAGCTCGAAGAGAGAGAGCTCCAATGGCGGGAAAGGCAATTTAAGGAAGAAAGAAGAAAGAGGATGAGAATGGAAGAGAAAATGGAAGAACAAAGGAAAGATATAGAAATGAAGGTTGAAAGGTTAGAGAAGGAAGTGGCTGAGCTGAGTGAGAGTTCTTTCTATCTCAAACAGGAGCAGGAAGAGAATGGAAAGGTAATATATGAGCTTGTGAAGAAAATTGAATAAGGTGTGGTGAAAGAAAATGACTTGTTAATGGAGATTGATGCTCTGGTGGACGAGCTAGTGAGGGAAGAGAGATATAGAGATGCTAACTCAACAGAGAGACTCACTCGACATGAACTTGAATCAGGTCCAACAGGAGGCAGTGAATTTATGATATACGATTGAGATAATCACTCGTGATAAAGCCGAAATGGAGGAAGCAAAAATGAAAGTTGAAAATGTCGTTGTGGACTTGCGAAGGGAATTGAGTAAACTGAAAGAATCTATGACGTCTGAGTCGAGCGTGGTTGAGAACAGGAGAAATGAGGAGTTGGTGTCTCAAATGGGCTGTTCTCAACAAGCTCTAAATGAAATCTCGTCATAATAGGACAAACTTAGTTTACCGCTCGAGGACAAGGAGAAGAATTTGAAGAAACCACGACCGAGCTCGAAAAAACGAAAATAGCGCAATCGTTGAATATATCATTTAAGTTTATGGAGGAGTTTTGTTGGAATAAAGTTAAAATGAAGATTAGTTTTTCTTAAAATAAACTTAGGTTAGTTTTTAGTTAATTTTTAGTGGGTTTTAAAATTTAGTAAAGGTAAAGGTAAAAGAAAAAAAAAAATGAAAGGCCAAATTCATTTGAGGGACCGTGGGTTTATGGGTTATAAAAGGGTGTAAGTGTGGTTGCCATATCTAGTTTTTAGAAAGTTTGTAAATTAGTTTACTTTTCATTTATAAGTACAATGTAATAGAAAAACGGCTTTTCAAAATTCTGTCTCTTTTCTCTCCCGTCTCGACATCTCCTTCTCAGTTTTGTGAGTCTGATAGTACAATGCTAGAATAGGAAATATAATAGACTAACTTTATCTCCATAATATTTAGTTATCACTAATTTTGTTAACGACATTATTAACAATTTTAATGATTTCTTTGTAAGTGTGAACTATCATATTAGATATCGTAATTTGATCCTAATAAGTGTTGTCTTACGATACGTCAAGAATCAGAAATAAAACTACAATCCTTTCCTTTTCAGAAGTTGCTCCTTCATAACCTTTATATTATGTTGGTAAGATTGATTTTGAAATTTAAAATAAAAATTAATCACTTTTTTTTTTTTTTTTTCAAATTATTAATTGAAACTTTAAGTTTCCAATAAATATCTCGAGACAAAATTATTTTTAAATAAAATTTTATTATAGTTAATTTTTATTTATAATTTAATAAATCTTAATTAACTATTAAAAAAAATTATTTAATGAATAATTTTATTGTTCTACCATTTTAAACTCTTTAAAATTAAAATTAAAATTAAAAGACTACCTTAAAGTATAATCCTGTGGTATCTAAGGTCGCTACTGTATACACACGTAAAACATAAATCTCATCTTAAACAAAGTCATGGACTAATGTGTTTGAAAATGTCTTTAAAGAGACACAAAGAACTAAATAAAATAAATGAACGATTAAATTAAAAACATTATCCTATTATAGTCTACATTTGAGAAAAATAAAAGTAGCACGTGCCTTGAGTATTTTAAATATAATACTGATCGCTTGTGGATGTATATAATAAAATGATGTAAAATTCACAAGAAAAAGTGCAAGTATACAGTATCACATGTAGTAACTAATAAGTAAATTACCAATTCCACAAAGAACCTATCTTTTTGGTTAATTTTATCGCTCGAAACTAAGTGAGCTTTTGGGTAACATTATGCGTGTTGGTGATTTTAACTAATTAAGCAAAACTAATGTAGAGTGCCACTGCTGTCGAATAACAGAAAATAATGAGAAAATCAACTATAATGAGGAAGGTTCGGCAAAGAGAGATTAAATAGATAAGTTGTTGAGTTTTGTGGTAGATTTTAGTTCCTTCTAATAGATTCCCAAACTCACTTACGAGGGTCATGCATGATGATTATTTCCATAATCGTTGTAATTTCTATTAACAAGGCTCTAGGAGAAGAATTATTCCTAACCCTTCTATTACCTTAAGTCTCCTTGAATCTTGAAATGGAACTAGAGTATTAAAGAGGATTTCATTGCTCCCTCTCTTCTCCCGAATAGGAGAACAATTATGTAAATTAGCTAATTAAACACATATGTAAATCATTAGCAACAACTCTTTAATAAACTAAAATCATACTGTCAACATACTTAAATTATATAAAACTTTCTCGCCTCCCATATAAAGTTTAGCTCTTCTACAAACTAAATTAAACAGAGGAGCCCACATCTTAATCATATAAAATTGATAGAATAAGAAAAGAAAGTAAGGAAATAGAGAGTTATCCAGCTTTGTTGCCGTTCTTCAATGGAAGTTCTCTTCCCTTGAGCTCTCACGTCCACCTCTTTGCCCTAATCTATCCTTCTTGTTCTTCTCTTCCTTCTGCTATCAACAAATGCTGGATTAGGGTTTTTCTTCTTCTTCTCTAGTTTCACAGCAGCAGAAGCTTTGTTGTCTAATCTGATTTTTCTCTCCCAAAGTGTGGCTCCCTCCTCTTAGTCTTCTTTTTCCTTTTATATTGAGCACGGTTCCCCTTTAGGGCTGAAAAGGAATAAGTTGTCCACATAGGATGTTCCTCATTGGATAGTCAATGACCCACCTCCACTATTGGATTTAAAATTTCCATGTCATACCCTATTTGTTTCTAGATTTGCTACTCCCTCATAGTTCAACATAAATGTTTGAAGTTTTACAACATAACTCAATTAAATGTACAATTAAGATCAATTTATGTCAAATCATATTCTTTTCATGTTGGACAGCAATAAACGATTTCAAGCTCACTAAGTAGAATAAATGGGGAAATAAAAGAGAAAATGGTCAATAAAAGTGCAATATTAACTCGAAAAATACTTGATATGACTCTACCTTTTGGAGAGTTATCAAATACTTAGTTAGTGACCCCACTATTGGGGTTAAGTGCATACACATACAATTTCATGAATGAGACCTATCATAATGGTCTATATTCCTTAGGTGGCTATTCTAATCCTATCGTTCAATCAATCTATCATAATCCTATAATTTTCTATCCATACCCTTACCATATCATTTTGTCAATCCACGGTGACCAATTTATCATAAATGACCCCATCAATGTATTCTTTTTCTTTTTTTTTTTTGCTAACTAAAATCTAATTCATTAATGGATGAAGGAGAGATTTGATTCTATTGTAACACAATGGATTGTATAAAGCAAAGGAGATCCGAATATAACTCACCATAATGGATACATCTCCTGCTGAATTTGCATTTTTTTTTGTTCCAATAACCGATACATTCAGTGACTGAGTTGGTTGAGGAGAGAGATAGTTAAGAGACCGATGAGAGGTCAGTGAGAACAGCTTAGATAAAATTGCAATATTTTATTTTTTATTTATTATTATTTTTCTTTCACAGTTGTTATAATCCTATCGAATTTAGTTCAATTTTCTAATTTGTTTTAAACTAAAATTAAAAGGGTTTGTTTTGCACTAAACTATACATTTAAGGACCATAATTGACTTTCATTTATTTCTTTATTTATGGTAGTAACTACTGTTACCTTATTTGATTTATTTCTGGTAGAAATATAAATGATTCTTTTATTTATTTTTGTATGGTTCTAACTATATCGTCGTAGAATTAAACTTTATTAGTAAACCTATAAAAAGAATATTAATTAACTATTTTAAAAAAAATTGTAATCTCTTCTCCTTTGGTGCATTTATCCATTCTTATAAATACCCACCAATATTCTCTTAAACAAACCATCAAATACTCTTCATCATCTTCAAACTTTATCACCATGACTAAGGCTCTGTTCTTCGTGACTTCTCTTCTCTTTTTCGTCGTATTGCTATCGTCGCTCACAGCAGCAACCCAACATTTAGGTTTGGTTGGCAGCTACAAACCAATAAAAAACATAAATGAGCCACAAATTCAAAGCTTAGGTGAGTTCGCAGTGAATGAACACAATAAACAGGCAAAAACTCAACTCCACTTCCAAAAAGTGATTAGTGGAGAAATGCAAATTGTGGCCGGGACCAACTATAACCTTCGATTGACAGCTCTTGAGGGGACTAGTAGCCGAACCTATGGCACCCTTGTGTTCACTAATCTCAATAACAAGAACAACCTTATCAACTTCTTTGACGTCCCCAACTAGACTTCTTGCTTCTTATCGAAGACTATGTGTCTTTCTAATATTCTATCTTTTTTATATTATGTTACGAATGTTTGGAATCTCGATCAACCTTATGTATGGTTGAAAACTTAATACAAGTCTAATTTTGTTGAATAATATATATGTCTTTGAATAAAATAATTAGACGATCAACTTTTATTTATGTAAATAAAACAAAAAATATAAGTCATATGAAAGGGTACATACATATAATAAATAAAAAATAATTAATGTCATCACAAATAAAATTAATTTCATAATTTTAAGGTAAATCATGAACTCAACATGCATGTTAAAATAGAATAACTTAAAAAAAATAAATAATACAAAATTTAAATGATCAAAACATTCGTTACATAATTATAATGAAAATTAAATATTAAAGAAAAAAATTTAAGGAGTTTCCTTCTATGCCTAGTTGAAAAATCAAAATATTTCTAATGAAAAATTATTGTAAATAATATCAAATTTTAAAAAAAAAAAAATTAATTTGAGACTTTTGGACTCCAAAATGTTTACAAGGCAGGATAGGGTTAGGGAAGTCTTCCCATATATGTGTCCTATTTTAATTTCTATCATTGTGAAATGTTCATTTATTTTTTTGATGATTCTCGTGAGAAATTCGTTTTAAAGACTTTTTAGTAGATAATTGTAATTTTTCAATATACTTTCTAATAAAAGTCATTCCAATAATATTTCATGAACAAACATTTAATATAATGTTACAACCTACGTAAATAAGGTTGCTACTATATGCATGTCTTGACTGCCTAATGCGGAAATCCTTTACAACGATTTATATTGTCATAGAATTAAATGTTTATAAAAATTCATTTGAAACAACAATGATGTTAATAAGCAGCGAAATCAAAATAACAAAAGTTTTCAAATAATGTTAACGTCCTAATCCAACTTAAGGGGTACAACATTAAGCCCAAATGTGACTGTCGTGACTTTGTATCCATGGCTTCCACAAAGATACAATAATTCGTATATGAGTGTCTTAACTTTACCTGAAAAATAAGTAACACGTGGCTTGAGTATCTAATACTCAGTAATTATCCAATACTCAGTAATTATCCCCAGTGTTGGAGGTGGGAAATGCAATCATGGTAAGCCCTATCTTTTCATAAAATTTTTCCTTAGTCTCAACTTTCTAATCAAGACAAGGTTGAATGTATAGTACTTCTCTACACACGGCCCACGTATGTGCACATGGACCCACCAACACGCTCGTTTATGTACCTATGGGCCTAACTACGGGTTAGCGCACATTCACGCTGCTTGAAGCCACAAAGGAAAAGGAACATGTATAATATCATGGTGTATGCATCCGTACTAATCATCATGAATGAAGTATCTTGATGCACATGACATACAAAATGCATGAGATTTCATAGTTTCAAATCATGGTACATACTTAAAATGCAACTCATACCTCCCATTTTTTTTTTTTTTTTGGTGACATGGCATCCCTATGATACATGTATACATATACTAGACATATCTTTAATGATTAACACACATGATTTATCAATGTCTCATAGGCATGATGTGAACATGTTAACATAATACACATGGTGTAACATTTGGAAGTACGTACATCATATAATATTTATATCATAACAAAATTTCATAACATAGCATAATCATACCGACTTTGTAATAAAAATATGACACCTACAAGGGCCAAAATGTACTTGTCATTCATACAACATACAAATCATCAAACCAAGCCCATGGACGTCCAATAGTAGAACCACTTACTTACCCAAGTCAAAGTTGGTACAAGTCTTAATCTGCTCATGGAAGTTCAATTCAACCTATGTTTTGCCCACAACATGGGATTACGGGTCGGGTCAGTTTTGGTTACTAGCAATGTGTAGCTACTGGGTTTGAGGTGCATCTACGTTGGATTGCACAGATTGTAGGGCTGGTTTGGCAATTGTAGTGTAATACCCGAATTTTTAGATAAATAAAAAAATAATAATAATAACAACATAGGGGCAAAAGGGTCATTTTGCCCCTACTCTTACCTAAGCGGTCTAGTTGTTTATGCTCCTAGAAGAAAAAGAAAGAAAATTAGGGTTTGGGAGAGAAGAAGTTAGGGTTTGGGAGAGAGGAAGAGTAGAGATGACAAATCGCCGTTGGAGATCGAATCCAAGGCAAGAAACTTTAAAGCAATACTTCTCTTGGTGAGGGAAAAGGAGTTTGGGTGGTGGATCCACTCATTTCGGCAAGAAAATCTAAGAACGGACAAAGTTTCTTGAAGTTTCTGGACGAAAATCGGAAATTCAAGAAAATGCGATTCTCGGTAAGAACTCGTTTTTCTCCAAATTTGAACTCAAATAATAAGACCTATGATTACCAAAAAACATAAAAGAAAAATATATTGTAGAAATAGAATATGAGATCTACAATATTCGTGAAGAGAACTTGTTGATTCGGGTTACGGATTGGAAGATATTAAAATCGAAAGAAAATGGATCGAAAACGCCAAAACTCACGTTTCGGGAAAATTTGGAAAAACGTACGAGGAGAGAGGAGGCATCGCCGCCACGTATCGGCCGGCGTACGGAGGAGCGCGACAAGACCGACACGTGGCAACCGCGGGCTAGAGAAGCGCATCAGGCGCGCGCAACCAGGTCGACCTAAGTCCAAACCAAGCGAACCGGCTGCTAGCCCGCGACTGTGCATGGACACGCGCGTGTAGAAAGCCGCGCGTAGTGCACCCTCCAAAGCGCGTCAGTCGCGCGTGTAGGCGCGTGAGTGACCTTTTTCCCTCCATTCGACCTCCATTTGCTTGTTTTTCGCTTCGATTTTAACTTTGATCCTATTTTTATGTGTATTAGGACCTATCAAGGAAATTCTAGAATTTTTGGAATCTTTTCCGGCAAATGATTCGAGCTTGGAAAGGCACGCGTCAACCAAGTAAGTAGCCATTTGGATTCCCACGAGTACTACTTGTAGGAACCGCTTGGAATAAGCATGCATGTTATCATACCCATAAACTTAGCTAGCGGAACCTAGCATATTAGTATGGAAACCATGAAAACAAAATAAATAAGGAAATCTATGACTTCTAGATATGAATGATTATGTAATCTGTTTAGATTGAGATTCTGATAATGTATGTATGCATGAGAAGGATGGGAAACTTGTGAAATCTGCACTTGGGGTGAAGATGGACGTTATCTTCTCGTTGAGCATGTTTGTTAATATTGCATGAACTGCAGCGTGTTAACTCCTATGCATGATGATTGCTTGTGTTATCTTTCTTGATGAATAGGAAAAAATTGTGAGCTTAGATTAGGGTGCTTGTGACTAAGTAGGCTAGACGAGACCCTAGATTGGGGAACCTCTAGAATACCGTGCATTTAGACCCACGAAACGATTACCTGCGGATCCAGAGCCCAGAATTCGAAACCTGATAGATTTGTGAGACCTCGCATGAGAATCCTAGAAATGCATGAATCCAAGTCTAAGCCACCAAGTTTCACCCTAGAAAGAATAGTAGGTCACCACGGTAACTGTAGGTAGCCCGCTAGAGTTGAGCAGTGTGGATAGTGTCATCAGAACCTCCATTTGCCTCTCTGCTCTGATACCGTACCGTCGAGAAAGAGCTCCGATACGGAGATCGTGGAGCTTGGCAGATCCAGATAGGGAAGTGTGATAGGTGCCCAGACCTAGTGGTGATAGCTAAGCAGTCTTCTGAACAGGACTCCTGGGCCGTATAAACCTGTCCCTTAGCGGGGGATGTGGAGCCACGTAGGATGACTTAGTAGCTGACCGGCACACAGGGGGTCGCACCCCGAATTTAGTGGATGTATGGTCCCATGTGAGGGTTGTCAGCTAACCTCCACGGACGATGTTCAGAGAGAGTCACGTATTCAGATCCAGCCATACGATCCCCTCAGATTTACTTATGAGGTCGCGCCTCACCTTAGGACACTGATCATTTCACTGCATAAGATGGACAAGCCTCCTAAGATACAGAAAAGAGAGTTGTAGCGTGATTCGCACTCACTAGAACCCAGAGATAAGATCGTGTATACCTACTATGATAAGGATGCGAAAAGAGCCTACAAGTAGGTTGGTTACTGAGTATATTTTTATACTCACCCCTTTCTCCATTTTTTTTTTCTCAGGTACCAGTCGATACGGGGAGGTATTCGAGAACTGCACTGTTACAGAGGGGTGTCGTTCCGAAGCGTCAGTCCCTTGTCGGTCTTTTAGAGTCCTTCGTCCGTTTTCATATTTGGAGTCTTTTGTATTTAATTTTATATTTGTAATTCTCATTTGTAACATTTGACTTGATTTTATATTTAATTTTGGTGTCCTTGATTTCCTTTTGTTGTTCTAAATTTTGCCCCATTTTTACCTTCTATTTCATTTTCTTTTAATTTTATTTGTTTTTCGATTTTCATCTTTTTAGTCATGATTCGTTTTTTTTTTTTCGAAGCCTTGAAAAATCGGTTCGTGACAGCAGTGTGGCTGGAGCAGTCTAGGTCGTGGGCATCGCTAGTGTGTGGACTCAACAGCCAAATGTGGTGTAGTTATGATCGAGAGCTTTATTCAGATCCTTCTTCTTTCTTCTTAGTTTCCAAATTGGTGAAGGATGGTAGGGAGAAGGAGATGGAGAAGTAGAGAGAGGAATGAGCCGTGATGAAGAAAATGAGGGGCCGGTCGAGGGGTTGAGAGATGTGAAGGTTTATAATCTATAATGTGTTTTGGGTCATTCAAGTACTTGCGAAGCATGGACACATGGAATATATTATGCATCACGAAGGGGGACGATGTGTAATGACCCTAGATTTCTACTTATCTAGGTCGCTACCATCATCATAGCTTAATCATTTGTATGTAATGACCCTAGACGATGTGTAATAAACGTTTAAACTTCTTCATAAGACATAAATTTCATGTTAAAACATAGCCATGGACTTACATGTTCGAGAACTTCTTTAAAACGACATAACCATAAACTAAATCAAATAAATAAACATTTAAATTAAAAACATCTTATTCTAACCTAAGTCTAAGATGTCCATTGATATAATCATTACAAGCAAGTTGATCTTTCACGAGTTGTTCATAATTATAGCTGGGTCAAAAGTCCGTTTTACCCCTGTAATTACATCTTTCATCCTAAGTACCACTGATTCTCTAATGAACAATTGGTTTATGATCCAATCATAAACCAAGTCCCTCTTGAGCCAATGAGAGGGTGGGACGCCATTGCTCAACTCCTGAAATTAGTCCTCAAGAAAACAACTCATCTACCTTAATGGATTATCTTATTTGATTTATGCCAAGTAGGACATAAATATTCTTTTATTTTTTATTTTTTATATGTTCTAAGGGCTTATAGAATTAAATTTTATTAGTAAACTATAAAAAGAATATGAATTAACTATTTTAAAAAAATGGTAATTTCCTCTCCATTCATGCATTTTTCCATTCCTATAAATACCCACCAACCTTCTCTTATACAAACCATCAAATACTCTTCCTCATCTTCAAACTTTATTATCATGGCTAAGGCTCTTTTCTTCGTGGCTTCCCTTCTCCTCTACGTCCTATCGCTATCGTCGCTCGCGGTGGCAACCCAACGTTTAGATTTGGCTGGCAGCTACAAACCAATAAAAAATATAGATGAACTAGAGATTCAGAGCTTAGGTGAGTTCGCAGTGAATGAACACAATAAACAAGCAAAAACTCAACTTCAGTTTCAAAAAGTGATTAGCGGAGAAATGCAAATTGTGGCCGGGACCAACTATAACCTTCGATTAACAGCTCTTGAGGGGACTAATAGCCGAACCTATGGCACCCTTGTGTATACTGACCTCAACAACAAGAACAACCTTATCAACTTCTTTGACGTCCCCAACTAGACTTCTTGCTTCTTATTAAAGACGTGTCTTTCTATTTTCTATCTTTTTTATATTACGTTATGTATGGTTTAAAACTTAATACAAGTATAATTTTATTGAATAAGATATATGTCTTTGAATTAAAAAAAGTTATACGATCAACTTTTATATATATATATATATAGATAATTGGGATTAAGTTGTCTTAGTAAATTATTTTTTGAAATATAATTTATTAGATTTTCAATAAGATAAATAATTAAAGTATATGTGTAAAAATCAATAAAACAACAAAATTAGTCATATGAGAGGGTAATATATATAATAAATCTAAAATAATTAATGGTCATTACAAATAAAATTAATTTTATAATTTTAAGGTAAATTATGAACCCAAGGTGTATTTTAAAATAGAATAACATAAATAAAATGTACATTAAATGATCAAAACATGCCTTACATAAATTTAAGAAGTTTCTTCTAAGCCCATTGAAAAAAACAAAATATTTCTAATAATATCACATTTTCTATAAAAATAAAAAAATAAAAAATCAACTTGAGACATTTTTTGGACTCACTTAGAGATGTTTACAAGACAAGATAGGGTTAGGGAAGTCTTCCCACACCCTAGTCCTATTTTAATTTCTATCACCGGGAAATGTTCCATTTATTTTTGTGATGATTGTAGTGAGAAATTCGTTTTAAAGACTTTTTAGTAGATAATTGTCATTTTTCAATATACTTTCTAATAAAAGTGGTAAAATATTCTAATAAAAGCCAATAATATTTCATGAGCAAATATTTAATATAATGTTACAACCCACGTAAATAAGGTTGCTACTGATGGTGTTAATATAACACATGCGGAAGCAATTTGGATCTTAGGCACTTTTAGAACATCCATTATAAATAACTAGCATGTTCATAAGTATTAAAACTTAATGAGTTTGAATACTAACCTTTTGTAGTTCAAATTTCTTTTTCCTCATGTACCGGTTTCGAACCACCACTAGTGTCTTCTCCACTATCCTCCAGCCTTAGAACGGGATTGTGGAATCCGGTGAGTGACTAAACTTGGGAGGGATTTTGTATATATGAAGAGAGTGTTTGTGAGAGGTTTTTCTCAAGGTTTTTCACCAAGGAAGACCTTTCAAGTACCATGATCACTCTATTTATAGAGTCATGTTTGCATGTTCATGCAAATTTGAGATCACCAAATTTTGACACTCAAAATTCCACTCAAATGTTTCGGATTATGTGGCAAGCATGCATGTTTGAGTTAACCAAATTTTGACACCTCAAAATTCCACTAACATAGATTTTTTCCATTAAAAGAAGTCAACATTTTGACTTTCTTCATTTTAATTCAACAATTAATTTGAATAATGAATTTCAAATTAAAGTAACATTAAATGATTAATTAAACTATTTAATTAATATTTAATATTAATTCAAATGCCAATCCCAATCAATTCCGACACATAATTGATTAAGATATTTAAATCTTATTTAAATATCTCATATTCTCTCTTTTTGTTTAATTCGTAAATAAAACAAAAATGCGGTTAAATATATCGTATATATGTAGCGCATATTCCCTAATTTGAATTCGAACACTTCGAACTCACTCGTCACACTGTTCTTTGGTTTAGTCCGATATGAGTTAGTAGAGGGACCTAATGGACCTATAGATCATGGGCTCCAACGATCCAAGATTAACCGGTTAAACTCATTAACCTTGTTAACCACCAATCGTTAACTACTAGGACACTCCACTCTATCCTAGTAGTTGCACTCCCCTCACTATAGATATATTTCTGTCCATTTCATATAACCATGATTAGTAAGTCGATCCTTCACAGGTTGTTTGTAACTAGAGCTGGGTCAATTTACCGTTTTACCACTAAAGTTACTTCTTGTTCCTTATGTCTCACTGATCCTCTAATGAAAAATTGGTTTGTGGTCCAACCAGTAAATCGAATCCCTCTCAGGCCAATGAGAGGGTGGGGCCCCTTGTTCAAGACCTGGAGTCAGTGCTTAAGGAAACTACCTCTCTTCTATCCCTAAAAGTGGGTAGGAGTGAATTCCATCTTGCACCCCACGTCCCCAGCCATTCACCCAGTCTTACCCCTGAAATGGGAGGCCTATTGAGTCGGCGAACTAGAGCCACTCTCACCCATGCAAATCTAAGGATAATTCCGAATAAACAGGAGTTCATGGTTAGCTCAGGATTAAGATGGAGTTACCTAGGTCATCGAATGAAAAGAAAATCAGTCTCAACAGTAAACGACATTATAAGTGAGAGTGGTTTTCTTCATGGTTCGATCTTATGCAATACTCATTGCATAGGACGCCCTCACATGTCTCCACGTGTACAATTTAGTGATCGCGTTGTTTATATCATATACAAAAGTGGGCCGCATCCATAGTGTCCCCAGAATAAGGTACTCAGCCTTATCCTTATACTATAGATCATTTTGACTATATACTTGAACTTGATCCACTCTTATGTCTCTACATATAGTTCAAGTAATCATACTATAGCTAGGGTGTTCTTAGTTTATTGGATTTAGATTAATGATCGTAAAGTTTACTTTATTCAATAACAATCTTTACTTAATAAACAACAATAATAACTTTATTGAAAATAGAATATGTTTTTGTTTACAAACTATGAGTTTTAGGACATAAAACCCAACAGCTACTCCATGCATATCTTGACTACCAAGTGCGGAAATCCTTTACAACGATTTATTAAAACATTGTCATAGAATTAAATGTTTATAAAAATTCATTTGAAACAACAATGATGTTAATAAACAGCGAAATCGAAATAACAAAAGTCTTCAAATAATGTTAACGTCCTAATCCAACTTAAGGGCTACAACATTAAGCCCAAATGTGGCTGTCGTGACTTTGTATCTATGGCTTCCACAAAGATACAATAATTCGTATATGAGTGTCTTAACTTTACCTGAAAAATAAGTAACACGTGGCTTGAGTATCTAATACTCAGTAATTATTCAATACTCAGTAATTATCCCCAGTGTTGGAGTTGGGAAATACAATCCTGGTAGGACCTATCTTTTCTTAAAATTTTTCCTTAGTCTCAACTTTCTAATCAAGACAAGGTTGAATGTATAGTACTTCTATATACACGGTCCAGGTATGTGCACATGGACCCACCAACAGGCTTGTTTATGTACCTCTGGGCCTAACTACGGGTTAGCGCACATTCACGTTGTTGGAAGCCACAGAGGGAAAGGAACACGTATAGTATCATGGTGTACGCATCCGTACTAATCATAATGAATGAAGTATTCTGATTCACATGACATACAAAATGCATGAGATATCGTTGAGACATGCATATATATACTAGACATATCTTTAATGGTTAACACACATGATTTATCCATGTCTCATAGGCATGATGTGAACATGTTAACATAATACACATGGTGTAACATTTGGAAGTACATACATCATATAACATTCATATCATATCGTAATTTCATAACATAGCATAATCATACATAACATAGCATAATCATACATAACATAACATCATAAAAATATGACACGTACCAGGGCCACAATGTACATGTTTTTCATACAAAATACAAATTATCAAACCAAGTCTATAGGCGTCGAACAATAAAGCCACTTACTTGGTTGGTCTAAGTCAAAGTTGCTAATTATTGTTTGTACAAGTTTTAATCTGCTTGTTGAAGTTCAATTCAACCTATATTTGGCCCACAACATCGGATTATGGGTTAGGTCAGTTTAGTTTACAGACGATGGGTAGCTACTAGGTTGGAGGTACATCTAGGCTGGATTGCATTGATCGTTGGGTTGGTTTGGCAATTGCAGTGTGGCTGGAGAAGTCTAGGCCGCTAGCATCACTGGTGTGGACTCAACAACCAAGGTTTGGATGGCTAGGTTGCCAAAGTTTTGATCTAGAGCTTTGTTCGGTTTTCAAAGCTGACTTCATACTCACTTTCTTACTTACTAATCTGTAATGTGTGTCGGGTCGGTCAAGTACTTGCAAAGCATGGACATGTGAAATACATTATGAATCACGAAGAGGGACGATGTATAACAACCCTAGATTTCTACTTATCTAGAGTTGCTACTGTCATCATAGCGTAATAATTTCTATGCGGAAATAAATGTTTAAGCTTCTTCATAAGACATAAATTTCACGTTAAAACACAGCCATGGACATACATG
This sequence comes from Cucurbita pepo subsp. pepo, assembly GCF_057944985.1. Classification (NCBI taxonomy): domain Eukaryota; kingdom Viridiplantae; phylum Streptophyta; class Magnoliopsida; order Cucurbitales; family Cucurbitaceae; genus Cucurbita; species Cucurbita pepo. The sequence continues at coordinate 4,823,462 of NC_141817.1, forward strand.
TTTGAAAAAACATCTTTAAAATGACATAACATTAAACTAAATTAAATAAATAAACATTTAAATTAAAAATATCCTATTCTAACCTAATTCTAAGAAAATAAATGCAAATACCCTATGTATGTGTCATGGTCTCGAATTACGATGTCGTTGTTAGTCGTACATAGATGTCTTGCCTTTACTTGAAATAGAAGTAGCACGTGACTTGAGTATTTTAAGAAATACTCACCAAACAACCCAACTATTAAGGTTAAATGCAAACACATACAATCATGAATGGGACCAATCGTACTAGTCTATTTTGCTACGGTAGCTATCCTAACAGATAATTGGATGTGTACTTAATTTTCCTATACACAGTCCACACAGTCTATTTTCCTACGGCAGCTACCTTAACAAACAATTGGATGTGTACTTAATTTTCCTACACACTCTCCCCACGTGCGAGTATGGACCAACAAGTCAGTTCGCATACCTCCTGGGCCCCTTTCTAGTCGGGAGAGAATTCTCTGGTAGCTGTTGATGTCAGACACTCTGTAACGACCCGGAAAGAAAGAAAAAAAAAAATATATATATATATATATATATATATATATATATATATATATATATATATGTATATATATATATATATTATTAATATATATATATATATATATTTATAATAAATAAATAAATAAATGAAAACGAAAAAAAAAAAAAAAAAAAAAAAAAGAAACTCAGTCGCCGGAAAACCCGCGAGTTTTCCGGCGACCGCCGAGTTTCGCGGAACCCACGCGAAACAACGGCCACAGCACGCCCACCCTCAGCCCAGCATCTTCAGAACGCCTGCAAAGGGAGAAAGGAGAGAAAATTTCGAGAGAGAGAGAGAGAGTTCAGACAAACGTCGGCGAGTGTCCAGTTTCTCCGACGAGCCCTCAAACCACCCTTAAACCGACACCAAACGACCTGTTACTACCGTAAGAGAGATCCCTAACGAAAGCACAATAACTCAGGGTGCGCTTTGTGTTATTTCGTAAGCGTCGTCGTCGGTAACCGAGGTCGGAAAATCGATTCTTAGATCTATGGCTTTTAGGAGCTTTTAGGCCGCAAAACTCCCAAAAAGGAAAGAAGAACGACGAACAAAGAGGAAAAGGGAAGGAAGAGGACCGAAATCGGCAACGGAAACGCCGCGGGAAGGAGAGAGAAAGCTCGCCGGAAAATCGGCCAAAGTCGGGTAAGGAAGACGAGATCCACGGATCCGGGTCAACCCGTACCCAGAACCCGGGAGAGCCAGCCCGTTCCTCCCTTGGCCTCTGCCTTCGGCCCAGCCCAACTACAGCGGCCCAAACCTCAAACCGGCTCAGAAGCTACGGTTCAGTTGAACCAACCCAGACTAGACCCACGGTCCAATTGAGCCGGCCTGCAAACCAAACACTTGCGGCCCAGCCCAGTAAGCCGAGGCCCAACGTTTAGCCTTGGCCCAGTAGCCTTCCACAGCCCGCGACCCGAACCACGACCCGAACCGGACTCCGACCCGCGCTTCGACCCGACACTACCGCCCGACGTGGCTTTCTCTGCTACTGCCACGTGTCACACAGCGGCGCGGCAGTCCTCGGCTCGGCTCGGTGCAAACGGCTCGGGCTCCCTCCGGTGACGCTCCGGCGGCTCCTCCGGCGGCTCCAGAGGCTGTTCGGCTCGGCTCACCTGTTTTCAGTCCGGTTTCCACTGTTTCGACCCTCCCGAATCTGTTTTCGGCCTCGATTAAGGTATCCGAGGCCGTTTTAGAGCCGTACTTCACATTTATTAAATTATAGGTAAATTAATTGTGAAATACTAACGGAAAGTGGTGAACGGCGTGATAGGAAACAAACCCAGCGAAGTAGGAAGCAGCTCTCACGGAACGGGAGCTTACGTTTAGCTATTTAGGGAGTACTTCGGCCGAGGCCAACCAAGTAAGTGGCCTTACTATAGGATAGGCTAAATAGATTGTATGATGCTTGATGATATGTGCCAGTTTATACATATTTTGTTGAGTGACGCTTAATATGTTTGACGCACGTTGTGGCATTATGATGAGCATGATGATTGCATGATTTTTACCTTAATATGATGATGTTTTCCATATTGAGCATGCTAGATGATGATGAGTGCCATATTGCATCATGTCGTTAGATCGACGTAGGACACAACCCTAAGAGCATGAAAATGATATTAATATAAATATCCACGATATGCATTACCTAGAGTAACAAAGAGATGAGACTAGAGGGTTGTGTCAGAAGAGACATTACGATGGATTTAGAGGGACCTCATGCATTTTGTATGTTCATAAGCATAGGGCTACTTCCCCTAGAGATGATGAGTGCGGACGCGCACCTTATGATGAGCGCGAATGCGCACAGGTGTGAAAGCACACAGATGAGGGTGTTCATGAGGCGCATGACACTATGGGGTTCCGCTGACCTCCGGACGTCGCTACAGATTAGCTTGACCAGAGGGTCCAGGGGGTGTGCGAGCGCCCTGGGGACTCACACTCGCACGTGTGAGTCGTGTGTAGGGAAGTACTACACATCCAATTTGTCCGAGACTGGAGGCCACCCCAAAGATGATTAGAGATAGGTCCCTATTCATGATTGCATGTGTTTGCATTAGCATGGCCCCTATAGTGGGGTCACTTACTGAGTATTTCTTCGAAATACTCAGGCCGTGTGCCATATTGTTTTTCAGGTAAAGGCAAGGCTCCCATGTACGGTTGACGGTGGCATCGTGATCAGAGACTGTGGCGTGTGCATAGGATAGTTGCATATTTTATTCCTAGTCTTGGTTAGGATAGGGCGTTTGCATTTCATTCATTTATATTAATTAATTTGTAATCGTTTTATTTTATCTTTTTGAACTCCAGCACGATATTTGAAACACGTAAGTCCGGCAGTGTTTTCCAATGTTTTAATGTATTCTGAAGTTTTTAAATTTTTCCGCTAATAAAGATGAGCATGCTTAGATTTTTATTCTGCATTAGGGATGAGCATGAGACGTTAGTGGCGACTCTAGATATGTGCAAATTTAGGGTCGTTACACACTCGTTAGGAATAGCAACCATTACGATAGCATTATGATAAATATAATAATTGTTCCCTTGTTTTGTAGCGTACGCGTCCGTACTATCGTGAATGAGAAGGGGTATCCCCCGATGCATCAACACACAATAATGCATGAAGTCTCAACATTTTTTCATTTTCATTATCATTTAATACAACACCGCTGGCGTTTTCCTTCATATCATATCATTTCTCATATCGTGGATCATGTCTTTCTTGTGTACGCCGGGATTGTATTTCATGCTAGCTCATCATTTTGCATGTCAATCATATCATATCAATCATGTGACACATATACCATATCATAACGTTTTCATGCTTTCAGACATAACAATCCACATCATGCATATATCATATCATATCATATATCATAACAGTCACATAACATATCTCACGCATGCCTTCAACATATCATATCACAAATATATTAATCATCAAGCATATTGTACCATAACATATATCATATCATTCTCATATCATATCATAGTCGTATCATTTCGTAAACACTTCATAGTCATTTCGTTCCATATGTTTATCGTAGCCATATCGTTTCCTAAACTTGTCGTAGTTTTATTGTTCTTATACATATCAAAGTCATATTGTTTTATGAACATATCTTAGTCCTATCGTTATATTTTTATTTAGCTCGGGTCAACCCAAGGGTTTTGTCCCATGAGTCAGTTCGGGTTCACAAAAATGGACCCAAACCAACCCGAAAAATTAATCCAACCCAACCCAACCCAACCCTTATAGTTCGGGTTGTCGAGTTGAATGTACAACCGTAGTATAAGGTGAACCAAGAGTTGTTTATTAATTTATTCATATAAAAAAATAATATGAAATATTCAGGATTTTTTTTATAGTTAGAAGAAAAATTTTAAATATATAAAAGAAACTCAAAATAATAAAAATATATAAAAGAAATTCAATAAGATGTGCGGGGAATTTTCCAGTAAGAATACATTGCCACTTTGATAGGCAAACCCAAGATTTGATGTTCGTATTCTTTTCGACATATGTAGAAGGGCATAGCCGTGCTGACACACCAAGTTTGGCTTGAATGAGAGATATATATCAACTATATATCCAAACTCACACAATGTTACAATGTCAGATCTTTGTATATGATCTCTAAAGTGAAATGATTCTAAGTGATTTTTTAGAACGAGTATACTCCAATTACCGTTCAGTCATGTTTAATGTACGTTTCAGTTAAGCTCTAGATTTTGTTAAGTTTTTAAGCTAAATGATGATGAAATTTAACTCTCGTGAACTTTATGATGAATTTCATTTACTTGTACACTCGAGCAAGAGACTTTTAAGTTCTCATTCCGACATTTTGAGAATTTTTTCAATGCTCTAATCATTAAGTTGAAGCAATTGTTGTGGTGGCCTTAGGTCCTCTTAGATACTTGGAAAATTGGACTATTCTTTGTGAGCTTACCTGATGAGAGAGATCGTACAAGTTCTTGTGGAATATGAGTGTTTTCAACATTACAAGACCTTTGTGTGTTTAGAGCTAAGAAGTTGAACCACTTTGTAGGCGCATGCTAGAGAATTTGTGGGGCTTTTGGTGGGCACCCAGTTCTACCAAATGGCTTTTGCCTTGAACTTCCGCCACAGCGGAGAATTAGGGGGAATTAGATACTTTACCACTTCCGACTTTTATACTTTAGCTCTGATTTGTATGTAGAATAAAGGAGTCGAACATAAATAAATGGACACCACGTTCGAATAAAAGTGATCCTCTAAAAAAGACTTAAAATAATTGAAATTTAATGTATATACCAATGAGGTGTACCCACCTCTAGGGTTTAGGGTGAGATAAGTTTGCTTGGCTTGAAGCATACAATTTTAATAACCAAAATTTTGAATGTAGAATAAAAAGAATTTGGATTAAATAAATATTAATATAAACGAGAGAATTAGAAAAATTCTACTGTAGCCGGCCATGTGGTATCAATTTTTTTACTCCAGGAGGTGATTGAATGGTATGAAAGTTTTCAAAATGTCGTGTAAGATCCCACATCGGTTGGGGAGGAGAACGGAACACTCTTTATTAGTGTGTGGAAACCTCTTCTTAGTAGACACGTTTTAAAAACCTTGAGCGGAAACCCATAAGAGAAAGCCCAAGGAGGACAATATCTGTTATTGGTGGCCTTGGGCCGTTACATGCGAGTTCTGGCTCCAAAAGGTAATTTCCTTGAGCTTCATGGTGTCGAAAGAAGGAATGGTAGTGGACCTAACTAAGGTTAATGCAATAATGGAATAGTCTCGTCCGACTATAGTGATCGAGGTACGAAGCTTTATGAGACTAGTAGGCTACTACTATTGGTTCATATAGGATTTCTCTAGGATTATAGTCGCCCTGACCCAGTTGACATAGAAGGAACAGTCGTTTTATATGAGACTGAGCATGGAGACTGGTAACGACGCCAATGCTTACTATATCGGATGGGACTGAGAAATTCATTATGCATAGTGGTGTGTCGAGGAAGGGACTAGAATGTGTACCAATGTAGAACGAGATGATGGTTGCCTATGCCTCCCAATAGTTGAAAAAATACGAGAATAACTACCAACTTATGACTTGGAGTTGGTTGTAGTGGTCTTTGACCTCAAGATCTAGAGGCATTACTTGTATGGAGAGAAGATATAAATCTATATACATCACAAGATCCTCAAGTATTTGATCATGAATAAAGAGTTGAACATGAGGAACATGAGGTGATTGAAGTTAGTCGAGGACTACGATATGGACATTCTCTACCACCTAGGAACGGTGAATGTAGCCGTCGAATGCCTAAGCAAGAAATGGCCCACATCGACACTGACACGAGGCAGGTTGAGATATAGGCTAACAAGGAGAGGGTCGAGATAGAATTGATGGTCAGAGGAGCAGTGACAAGGTAGGCCCATTTGATCATCCAACCGACTCTGAGGCAACAAATCATAGCAACATAGGAAGATGATCCTGGGCGAAGTTTATGATTCGCTCACACATGAGAGTTTTCATTGACCTCATATGACAGTCTTCTCTAGAACGTCAGGTTATATGTTCCAGTCAACGATGAACTGAAAAGGGTGTTGTTACCAGAGCCTCACAACTTGTTCTACACAATGCATCCAAGTAGTACCAAGATGTATTAGGATCTGAAGACCTACTATTGGTCGTACGGTATGATGAGGGACGTAGCAGAATACATGAATAAGTGTTCGTTCAGTCAACAAGTTAAAGCACCAATGCATAAACCCTCAAAATTAATGTAACCTCTTAGCATTTCACATCGAAAGTACAAAGATGTGGTCATGGACTTTATCTTGGGGTTTCCAACGACAAGAAAATGCTTCACGTTAATCTCAGTCATCATTGATAGGCTGACAAAGTCGGCACACTTCATTTTAAGAAAGACTACCTATTTGATAGATAAGTGGGCGCGATTGTACCTAGAGGAGATAATCAAGTTACATGGTGAGCCTGTGTTTATAGTATCAGACCAAGATACCCATTTCCCGTTGAAATTATAGAAAAGTTTATAAAAGGCATTGGATACTCATTGAAGATTTAGCACAACCTTTCACCTTCCAAGTGATGGAGAGACCATAAAGTTGTATAAAGGATCGGCACAAAAGCCATATTAAATTAGCTACAAAAATAATTTTCACTCATGCAAATCAAAGGACAAGTCCTTACAAGATATGCACGTCATAGACTATGAGCCTCTAGTCTTTCAAAAAGACTTGAGAAATGTAGAGCAAAGTGATAAGAATCATGGTGTTCCAAATGTTCCAACTAAATCTATTACACTATCCAATGCCAAAAAGATTCAACAGGCGTTCATTCTTCATCTACAAAATTGGATAGGCTCAATTCAACCTCCATTTCATTTGTTACAAGCTACCATTTAGAGAAGGATGGGATCGATTGATAAGTTTTTTTAAAAACTTTATTTATTATTTAATTCTATAAGTTCTTGTCCTGGGTAAAAGGTGGGAAGTTACCTGTCAAAATGGCCATAACTTCTTTTTTACTACCTTTGAAGAGTGAGAGTTCTTTTGTGTACACGGTAAATACCCACAAATTGACACGTAAAAAATGAGATCTTTTATTTATGAAATTGAGTTCTCACTTTCATCATTCCAAATGTCATTTCTAAGTTTCAAACAATTGTGGTAGATTGCGAGTCATTCAATCAAGTGTAGATCAAGTTCGATTGTGGAGTGACCCAACGTAGAATAAGATTTCAAATCTTACTTCTAGATCTTTGATCTTAAAATGTAATCTAGTTCTAGCATTTTTTGTTGGTTTATCCGAATTTTGTATTCGAATCGTGAAGAAAGAGTTGCCGAAATGGATTTGCTAGACCCATGGTTATCGGTGTGAGTTTCTTCATGGATTTGTAAGTTACCCCCATATGACTTTGCTCGATTCTATGGGGTAAGGTTTGTGAGGGCCTATGTTTGGTAGTGATTGGGTCGATTTGAGCTACAGAACACGAAAATAGGAGAACTACACTCCGTATTGGAAGCAAATTTTTGTGGGTTTGCTTAAGACTTCTTCTAATGATTCATCACTCATATGATAAATGAAATTGGGTGATTCTTATTGCTACACGTTCATGGAAAGAAGCTTGGAGTTCTAAGAGGACCTGAACATATCGAAAAAGTGTCGATCATACCAAGTAAGTAGAACCTCAAGACTTTAGATTAAGACGAGCTTATTAAATTTTAGAACTGAAATAAGTTGATTTGATTAAAAATAAACAGTTGAACTGTTATGATGCTCGATTTTTATGATAATGATGGAATGAACTCGTAATTATACGAAATTGAAAGTATGACTAGATAACCATGTTTAGATCACTATATTATGTCCCTTATAGTGATATGTTCATACATGTATGATGATATTGTTGTTAAGGGACTATTAGGAATTTGCTAACCAACTCTTAGTCATGAACATGACTCGACTGTCAAAGGTTTATATAACATTTTATTATGTTTATTAGTTGGTAGAACTAGGATTGAGCTCTAAAATGCATGAACCTTGTGAGATAACCTAATGAGCGTCTTGTGGGTGTGGTTAGGGGGTCTCCAACCACTCCCTAATCATGATTGAGTAAGGACCAAATAGGTAGATGAGTGTTTGCAACATTGAGGGTCACAACCTCCTTTTATGATTATAATATTATGAAGCCTATTAGGGCGATGTCAACTAAAACCGTACTAGAACCATAAAGGTATGATGAGAACTATGGGTTGGAATTGACCTCGGAGTCGTGCCTCGAAGACCTATGAGATATTGGTCTATGAATATGATGATAATGATAAAGGGACTAGTAGAACATCTAACTAAGATAACTTAAAACCTTAGAACCATCTAACCAAGATAACTACCTTAGAGTAGCAAGAACGAACCCTTAGAAATGATGGCTCATATAGGGCTAAGAAAGAGAACTTATAACTTTCGTACCATGACCCTAAGTCGAGCTTAGCTGAACTGAGGAAACCTAGGAAATAGCCTAGAAAAGCTAACTTAGGAACAAACTCGTAAGTATGAATAAGACACCGGATGAACAATGAATGATTTAATGAGAATAAACTTAAGTACAAGTACAGAACTAAAAGCAAACTACGTCCCGAGTATTTTTTTTATAATCCATGCTACTTTAATTCTTTTCAGATGGTGTCTAGATGGAGCCGGTTGAGGCGAGAACGTACACAAGCTACGAGACTATATGGGTCAGGCTAAATAAGTGTTTTGGTCTCACTGATCTTTACGCTTTTTATAAATCCATTATTTTGCACCATGTCATTTAATGTTAGTATTTTGTAGGTCATGTCGTACTTTAAATGTTCTTGTGAACTTGCCTAACTTAAACTAAGTGGCTTGTTTGAATTGATAATTATTAAATGCACGTATGTTTTTTAAAAAAATTTAAATTATTATGTGTTTTCAAAATTTTACATCAGCCAGTCGGTGCTCGAGTCTCTTGAAGCGAACTTTACGAGCATTTTATTTTATGCTTCGCTCTCTCCATTGTCACACTAAAAGATATTATAACACAACTTGTAGTTAATATGATGTCATAATATAAACCCTACCCAAATCACTTCAAACTAGCATTTACAAACAACACAAGCAAAGCAAGAACCCGAACCTAACTCTCTAAAACATAATGGCTATCAGTTTCATCGTCCCGGGCCTCGACGATCTAGCTAAAACACTGGACATCCTTTAACGACGATCCCGGGAGCAGTTGGACACTTAGCCAAAGGACAATGATCAGGTTGTGATCCCCACCACCTCAAGTTATGTCCCCCATTCTGCAGCACAATGAAAAGCAGCACGCCCATGAACGCTGTCCCTGCGTCGAGCGCGGCCGAGAGGACGTAGTTGTACTTTTGCCACCATCGCTTATGGTATCGGAAGACGAAGTAGTTGAAAATGGTACCAGTGACGAGCCAACTAGCTATGTTTGTAGGTGTTGCTGGTGGCATCCCTGCAAAGCCATAGGATATAACTGGTATGTTTATCAATGCAATCCATTTCTTTTCAGGGAAAGCTTTACTCAATGCCCAAATGGGAACCGGAAGAACAGCTCCAATCAAGAATAGCCACACCAAGTTTCGATACAACCCGCCCGGTCCAAACAATCGCCTCGGTCCTATTAGTCCCCAGATAACAGATGCATCAAACGTCACTCGGTATTTCGGACACGTCCATGGACTATCAGGTTGGAGAGCCTCAGTATCACAGATGTTCTCTATATTGTCTAACATCCACCAAGCAACGGCGAGGTTAATCGTCCCGGCAACGAGTGTCCCGACTAACTGAGAAAACACGAATCAGTCAAAAGATCATAAACTCTCAAAAGAAACATTGAAGTTTGCTAAAAGATCACCTGGGTAATGTACATGCATCTTGGTGGGATTTTCATGTAATGGCCAAGTTTAAGATCAGATAAGAAAGAAAGAGCATGAACTGTGCTGATTCTTCCATAGATCTTGAAAAGTAGATTTGCTATTGGTTTTCCAGGGAGAATATAACCAATGATGAACTGTGCTATGATATCATATCCAGGTTGCTGCATAACATTCCATATAGATATAAGTCTTTTGTTTTAGAACGTAAACAAAGACGAGCGAGTGCTACTACTACTAATTCCCGTTTGATTACCTGGTTGGTTGTCGCTTGAATGACCCCGATTGGGAGGGTGACAATCCAAGCCATAGCGAAGGCAAATAGCATGCCCCACCACGGCAGCTGCACGATATCCTTCCACACAATCGACATCAGAAGAGATATCACAGTGCTACCAAATAATAGGATCAAGAACCACCATTCTGGCACTTGTTTGTAGTTTTGCATCAACTTGGCATGGATGTCTAGTTTAGCATTCTTGATTGCTTCCCTGCTCTGCTTCCATATGTCCCTAGATCATTAAAAGTGCACAATCTTAAACTTGGTTTATAACTATAGTGATATATGTATTTGATCTCTAATCTCTAATAGTGATTAAACCCAATTTGATGTGAGAACAAACATGGGTTGATTTGACACGAAGTAATATTGCAGCTTTTGAAAGAATTAGAAATACATTTCGGGCAAAGTCTAGTCTTAATTCAATAAACACATCAAACATTATCACTTCATAAGTACTGTGAGATCCCTTATTGTAGAGGAGAATGAAGCATTCTTTAGAAGGGTGTGGAAACCTCTGCGTGTTTTAAAAACTTTGAGGGAAAGCCCAAAGAGAATAGTATCTGCTAGTGATGGGCTTGGGCCGTTACATATGGTATTAGAGTCAGACACCGAGTGATGTGCCAATAAGAAGACTAAGCCTCGAAGATGGTGTGCCAGCAAGGACACTAGGCCCTGAACAGGGTGGATTGAAAGGTCACACATCAATTGGAAGGAGGGAATGAGTGCCAGCAAAGAAACTAGGCCCTAAAGAAAGGCGGATTATGAGATCTCACTTCGGTTGGGGGGAGAATGGAGCATTCTATATAAGAGTTCGGAAACCTCTTCTTAGCAAAGACATTTATAAACTATGAGGGAAAGCCCGAAAGATGACAATATCTACTAGCGGTGGGCTTGAGTACTTATAAAGTAAGCATACAATCACAAGATAAAGTGTTTTCAAGTTAAAAAGACAAACAAACACCACAATCATAAAATAACATATAGAAAAGTTCATAAACTAAACTAAACTAGACCTAAAACAACAAAGTATGGCAGAACGAAATAAAATATTGAAAGTGGAAAGCAAGATAACATGAAAAAGCAAGAAAAAGTGAAAGAAAAGCATACCGTCCATGAAACAAGGCGACATGGGTTAGAGTAGCAGTGAACCTGGCAAACCCAGATCCAATGGAGAGGGCAAACAGGGGGCTAAGATACAGCTTCGAATAGTTATTATAAGCAGCAATATTGAGGTCAAATTTGGGGGTTAAAACCTTCGTAGTATCATATTTATGGCCTGTTCTGGTGAAGAGCTGATTAGAGAAAATGGGAAATTTGCGGGCGTCGAAGGTGTTGAACTTCCAGTAGCAAACAGGGAGGATGATATAAATGAACATAACAAACCCAACACCCACGTTTAGAATTGAGGACCATGGCGACACCAGTGGGCTTCCATGGTAGGCTGAAATCCCAGCCCAATCGAAGGTGAAAGCACCGAGCCCAAGTCCACTTTGGCTCGACCCAATTTGCTGAGCCGTGATGCTACGAGGCCAAACCCAACAAACCCACGAGAAGAATGACAAGATTTGTAACAAGTAACCTGGAAAAACGTAGTACACAAAGCTGGCTCCCATGAAGATCAAGAAGAATTTCATCCTTGTCATCCCTTTTGATTTGTCTTCCCTCTCATGAAGAGCTCTAAAACAGGGGGAAAAAAACAGAGCAAGGCAAAGAAAACAGAGCATGTCAGAGTTAAAAGCTGCTAAGCCTCTGAGCTCCAAATTTGGAAAAGGGATTAAGAAAGGGTACCTAAACAGAGAAACCTGTGCGAGATTTGCAGGCCACCACATTTCAACCGGATCTACCAGGTACCTTCTCAGCATTCCAGCCCATCCATATCCCAAAATCTGAAGAACAGCCAAAGAGAAAAAGATTCAAAACAGGGGAATGTGAGAAAAGGGTCCTGATCTTATCAATCTGGATGTTTTAGAAGATGGGTGTTCATTATTTTTGACTTAAATCGATATTCAAAGGACAAAACTTTTGAATTAGCCCCTTTTCATTCATAAAGATGCAAACCTGGGTAGTTAAGACGATGAGAAGGGCTAAGAAGAAATTCAAGCTCTGTTTATAATAAGCTTTCATGACAGTAATAGCGCCGATGGAATAGGCGTCGCCGCCGCCATAGGAGATGCCACAGTTAGCAAAAATGGTGATAATAACATGCTCCTTCATATTGAAAGGGCCAGGATTGAGACTAAACTTCCATCGGAAAAAACGAAACTCCCTGTTTGGGAGAGTGGAGGCCATGAATCGGCCAATTGGGAGAACAGCGATCTGCATAAGAATGGCGGAGATGGCGAGTGGCTGAGAACGGTAAGTGAAGAAAGTGTTGAGGAAAATGAGAAGGCAACAAGAAACAAGACCAAGAACCCATGACCGAAAAGTCATCACCGGAAGAGACGGGTCGTCAGTTTCCGGCACGACCAGAGCCACCTCCTCCACCGAACACCGTTCCTCAGAAGGCAGCTCGGCGCTGCCATTGGACTTATCCGCAGCGGCGGAGGAATCTGGGTGCGGCGGGGAGTTCGAGAACATTGAAAAAAACAGAGAGAAACAGAACAGAACAGAACAGAGGAGGAAGAGTTAGTGGGTTTCGTGAATGGAATCTAAGGCAGGAGTTATTGGGTCTGTGTTTTTTTTTTTGTTTCTCTCTCTTATCTCTCTGTAATGAGAGGAAGAGAGAGAAAGGGAACTGAAGGAGGAAGAAGAAGAAGAAGAAACAGAGTAGGGAAGTCAAGGGGGTGATAGAGAAATGTCAGTGATAATGTTCAATATTTATAATTAATTTTTGGATTTTTTCCCATTTCTTAAATATTTTTCTTAATTATTATTTTAGATTTTTATTTTAATATGATATTTATGGATTTTTATTAATGGGTTATGCTCAACCAATCATCTCTATTTCTAGTTTAGGGTTTTAAAATTTTCAAACTAAATAACTTTTATTAAATAAACAATCAATTAGTTCTCTAATTTATTTATTTAAATTTTTATTTTTTAATAAAAATAAAATATTAGTTCATAAAATATATATTTAATTAAAATTTCCAACGTGAATCCAAATTAAAAAATAACTAAAAATCTAGTTAGTTCGATTCAATCCAATCTTTATAAAATAACTTAGTTCATAAAATTTTTATTTATTTAAATTTAATCCAACTAAAATTGGATAGAGTGGGTCAGATTTTTAATTATAAAAATACAAGAAAATTAACGTTACCGAATTAAAATTAAATATAAATTATAAGAGCTAAAATTCATAAAATTATATAATTGGACTGTGGACTTAAATATAGTTCAATAGTCAATGGATCAAAATAAATTTTTTTTTATGCTCAAAATATTTATTTTAGTCTGTAAATTATCAAATAAATAACATTTTTTTTATATCTTTTCTTTAAATAGCAAGTCAGTAAATATACTAACAAGTTTGACTAATAATGTATTTAAAAAAAATAAATAGTCAAGAGATTGAAAAAAAAACATTTAAATATTGTAAGGGTCAAAATGGAATAACTTGAAAGTACCGAGACCAAAGTAAACGGCTTAAAATTTAGATATTAATATTAAACAAATTTGAAATTTTAAACTTCAGAATTGAAATTAATTTATAATTTGTATTTGTATCAACGTCTATGGTAGATAAATATGATTTTTTTAAAATAATTAAAAAAAGAAAAATAACCGAACAACTCAATCCAACCTAGGAGAGTTGGGTCGGATTGGGTTCTATGGACTTGTGAACTTTCTTCTCGTTCTTCAAATCAGTCGTCAACTCAACTAATCTAAAATTTAAGGTAATAAATTAAATTAATGCATAAATTATAATAATTAAATAATTTTACTAAAATACATTAATTTCAATTCAAGATTAAAACGGTAATATTTTTTAAAGTTTGAGTGATTGGATGAATTAATTTTATTCCAATTGCTAGCCTTCTTTATTATTATTATTATTTTATTAAATTTAGATATTTTGTTATTAAATTAGAGCATCAAATTAATTCCTCAAATAATTCAAACTTTAAAAATATTACCATTTTAATCTTTAATTCGTTAATTCTATGTGTTTAATTACTTATAAAATAACGTAAAGTATAAAATCGATAAAATTTTATCGTTAATATAATGATAGAAACGGTTTATCGTCATTTTCAGTTTCCATTTTATAATATTTGGAATATTTCATTTAAATTCTTTTTAAATTATTATTATTTAAATATCATACTTTACATAAAACTGACAAATTCTCGAACAGTCCGTTGTGTGGAATATTGAAAAGTTTAGGTGCTTTTTCATATGAACAAAGAGTTACAATTGAAAAGAAGAATATGAATAAATAAATGCTCAAAAATAACCTAGAGGAACAAAATCTTTCGTCCAATGCCATGGACCATAACGCTCCACTATCATTAAAATTTATCCCAAGATTCGGAGGGGTACCCGACCAATCTAGACTACCTAACCCTAGTTAGTTAGGGTTAACTCAAATCGGTTCGAGGGTTGACATTTTTTAGTTATATAATTTGACTAACCTAAAAATAGAGTTACAATCGAACCAGGTCATACCCTATTCGAAAACAATATAGACGGTAGATCAACCCAACTCGAAAATAAAGGTTGAGCTGAGTGGGGTTGTGAGCTCGATTCGAGCTGTTCGGGTCACTAACTCAACAAACCCGAAATTTTAAATTGGTTCAAAATATTTTGAAATAAAAAATAAATAAATAAAAAAAACCTAGAATTTTATAGATTACCATTTTCCAATAACCCTACACGTTTTTATACGAAAATAAATAAAAGAAAATAAAAAGAAAAAACATTACCATCCATTTAATTGCGTGAGAATAACACACAGAGAGTGGCGTTCCCCACGCGCTCTCTCGTTTACATCATCTGCCAACTCGCCTCCACACGCGCCTTCCATTTCACCTGTCACATCAAGTACACGCTGTCACCACTTTAGCTGACGTAAATCCCAACGTCGTTTTGACGCCGTCCATCAATCTCATATTATTACCGTTCGACCGTAATCATTGAGGAAACGTTGCCGTTAAAATCCAACAAGGTGTTTGCCAGGTCGACATGAGCCTCGTGTTTGGAATGTGTTTTGTGCGTAAAAGACGGATCCGGTGGAGTCCACGTGGCATTATTTCATTAATTAGTTGACTTTTTCTCATAAAGGAGATAAAAAGGTATGTTGTTGTAAGGTAATGAAATCTGTACTGTTATTTGGAATTGGTGACGTGTCGTTCTTTTTTATTTTTAAATGAATTAATTGCTTTACTTTTAAAAAGGAATCCTAATAAATGCATTTACTATGTTTAGTTTTTTTTTTATTAAAATACTAAAAAAGTGTAGAATAAATACAAAAAAAATATATTCAAATATAATAAATACCTTTTATAAATACATTTATTAGGTTTTAAATTTATAAAACAAGTTTCAAAAATGTCTTTAAATATTTTTTAAGAAATAAAAATATTTTTATTATTAATTTTTGAAATCTTTAATATTTAAAAAAAGATTAGTATCTCTAAACTCTGAAATTATCATAAACATTATTTAAATAAGAACTTTAAAAAATTTTAAATATTTTTTTTAAGGATAATTAACATTTATTTGAAAGTTTATGGGTGTATTTTTGAGATAAAATATTTTTTTATTTTTTTTTTTCTAGAGTTTAAAGATATTATGGAATTTTTAAAAATAAAAAGATATTAAAAAAAGTGAAAAATTTAGGGTAAAATAAAAAAATAAATAATAATAATAATTTATGGTCCCACAGAGTCTTTATTTCCAATTCCAACAAACTTATTTTTTTATTTTTCTTTAAAAAATTCCAAAACAGTAGGCCCTACAAGGTGTGAGTTGACCAGTCGTTGACCCAAGTCACCACCTACACTTAAAAATAGAAATTCGATTAAAAAAAAATTAAAAAAAAAAAATTAAAAACAGTATTCTGTCCAAATTATTTTTTATTATTATTATTATTTTTTTGTCGTTTTTAGCAGTTAATATAAAATATAATATGTGATGACTTTTATTTTTTTGTTTTAATATAAAACATTCTTCATTTTAATTTTGAAAGCCATAGTTGTTTTTTTTAATGCATTTTGAGTTTAAAGAGAAAAATAAAATAAATAAAAAAACAACTCATTATTCAAAAATATAGAAAAAACAAATTACAGCTTGGAAAATTCAAAGCTACTTTTTTATACCAATTTTTGTTTTTTTGTTCTTTGTTTTTTTTTTTTATATATTTTTTAAATTAAGAGGGGAGGTGTTCATATTTTTTTTTTTTTATTTGGACGGGTTGAATTTTTCGAAAATCGAAAATTTGGTAAAATTTGTCGATTAACATGACTCGACCAACCAAGCCAACTCGAAAATAGAGTTATAACTGAACCCAACTCGACCAATTTTTAAAAAATTAAGAATATTTAGCATTTGGAATTAATATTAGTGATAGGAGCTGACTTGTATATGTTTGATATTAAGAAGGTTGGGTTCGGTTGGTTATGAAATATACATGGGTTGCTCGAGTCCCAACTTAACCAATCCAAGATTTCGAGTTTATCCAAAAGATTTTTTTCCAACCAATCATAACCAATGTACACTATTAGGATTTTTAGCAAATATGATTTCTAGTCTTTTTGGAGAATCGCATTTTAGGTATACATTTATTCATGCAATAGACGTGAATCGTTATTTGTTTTCATATAGAAAATTGGCAACAGACATAATGTAACGATCCGAAATTATCTACTTCATTTAAGGTTGCTAGTGTATACATATCATTAACATTGAATGCGGAAATACTTCATTTAAACTTTCATAAAACATAACTTTCCGTTTAAAACACAGTCATGAACTTACGTGTTTTGAAAACATTTTTTAAAAATAACACAACAAAAAACTAAATAAAATAAATAAACGTTTAAACTAAAAACATCATATTCTAGCCCAGTCTAAGAAAATAATACAACTACCGTATGCATGTGTCATGGTCTCGAGTTGTAATGCCGTCGTCAGTCGTATAGAAATGTTTTGCCTCAACCTGAAATAGAGGTAGCACCTGCTTTGAGTATCTTAAGAAATACTCGGTAAGTGACTCCACTATTGGGGTTAAATGTAAGAACATGCGAATGCAATGATGGGACCTATCAAATTAGTCTCTTTTTCTACGACACTATCCTAATCGGTAGCTTGGATGTGTACCCTCTACACTCACCCTATACATGCAAGTATGGGCTCCTTTTCTTGTCGGGCGAGCCTGCTCTAGTAGCTCCCTATGCCGAACACCCATTAGAATTAGTAACCATCACGACAGTATTATGTGAAACATAATGATACTTCATCTGCCTAGTGGTGTACGCGTCCGTACCCTCGTGATGGAATGGGGGTATCCCCTAATGCATGAGCACACATAATGCATGAAGTCCCAATATTTTTCCATTTTCATTATCCTAATGCTATCGTTCTATCAATCTATTACAATCATATTCCTTTCTACTCAAAACCTAATCGTATTCTGTTATCAATCTCTCATATCCATAACACTTCGATATGCAACATAACCTTAACGTTTCATGAACATATTTTACTTCTATCGTTACATTACGTTTTTAGCCTCCTTCTCATATCCTATCTCAAACATATCATTAAACACATCATACCGTAAGTATTATCATATAATTCACATATCATAACATATACATAATATATCATAAGCATATCGATCCACAAACAATTCACACATATCAATATACATGACACGTGCAGAACCACGGGGGCACGCGTCAACATCAAATATAACCATGTCGATAGTAAGACCACTTACCTAATTAGCTTAGACTAATGTCCCTAATTTATCCTTAAGAAAGTTCGATTTTGTCTTTTGTATTCAAGTCAACCTATATGAACCCTGACATCAATTTCAATCAATTCTCTAAATTTTACCATGGTCCATGGGTTAGACTTATTAGAGACTCGGGCACAATCTTGTAGTCTTGGAGGGTTATATATATATATATATATATATATATATATATATATATATATATATATATATATATATATATATATATATATATATATATATATATAATTCTATTTTATTAAACATCTTATTGATTACTTTTATATTCAAATTCCAATAAAATTTACTTGGTTAATTCAAAAAATGCAAATAAATTAAGAAAAATAGTTATGATATCAATACAACCTCACTTTTTATATATATAATAAGACAAAAGTCACATCATTTTATTATCACAAAAGTCACATAATAGCTAAATTAAAGCCTACATGAACCCACGAGATCAAGTTTAAAAGTCATCAATAGCTGGTTTGCACCCAACTATGTTTCTATACATATATATGTATTCTATATATATATATACATATACATATACATATACATATACGTACGTATAAACATATATGTTTTATATACATACATTTTTATTGCGACAAAAGATATTAAGTGCTCGTTTGATGCTATATATAAAGATTTCTAGCTATTGAAATTATTGGGAAGACGATAAAAGTTGCAATACTATAGAAGTTTAGGATTTAATTCCATGAAATTCAAAGTAGAAATTTATACAACTTAGCGTTCATTGACTCTTTATTCTTCAAATTTCTATTTTTAGACCGCTCATCAAAACGCACCCAAGATTTGATGTTCGTATTCTTTTGGACATACATATAACGGAATAACCGTGGTACCAATGCACCAAGTTTGGGTTGAATGAGACATATCACATGTCAACTATATATCCAACCCACATAATGTTACAACGTCAAATCTTTCTATATGATCTCCAAAGTCCTATGATTCTAAGTGATTTCTTAGAACGAGTATATTCCAATTCCGTTCAGTTATAGTTAATGTACATTTTAGTTATATTCTAGATTTTGAAAAGTCTCGTTTTAACCTTTTAATTTAGAAATTGTTCTAAAATAAATCTTTGTTGAGTTCTTACGTTCAATGATGGAAGAAATTTAACTTTTACTTGTTCACTCGACCAAGAGACTTTAAAGTTCACATCCTGACGCTTTGAGAATTTTTTCAATTCTCTAATCATTAAGTTGGAAGCAATTGCTCGCGTGGTCCTCTTATATACTCGAAAAATTGGACTTGTCTTTGTAAGGTCATACAAGTTCTTGTAGGATTATGATCGTTTTCATCGTTACCCGACCTTTATGTGTCTTTAGAGCTCAACAGTTGAGCCACTTTATAGGCGCATGCTTAAGAATTTGTGGGGCTTTTGGTGGCATGCCACCCCTTTGAGCTCATCTAGTTTTGATCACGACTCTCGAATAAAAGTTGTACGTGAAAGTTACTATCTATACTGATAAAGTGTACCTTGTTTTTCAGTACCTCAATCACATGAACTCCAAAATTAATCGTGCTTTTTCTTAGAGCAAACGTGAGAACAACATGTGAGTAAGGATAAAAACATGTTGAAAGATTCCACGTTAGTCGGTGGGGATAGTTTTCACTCTTAGAACCCAAAAGTAAGTAACTTTACAATGTCAATGTCGTAGAGGAATGTCGAGGTAACCAAGTGTCGAATCCTTATTCAAATCTTGATTATGGGGCGTTACAACATGTGGCCTATTTTTTTCCCACCTGTATCATCTTGGATAACATTAGTTCTCTTCTCAAACAAATAACTGTCGAATCCGTCCTCTCGTAATCATCTATATCCATGTTGATTCTTCCAAGTACCAAATCAAGATAAATTACTATTATCTGTTCGTTATCATAAAAAATCTCAACCAACTATTACATTATAAAACAATTGGTACTGTTCACTCTTGTCGTGTCGTACAAGGTGAAATGAATAATAATCGAGGCATCTAGAATGGTGGCCCGGTCTCTCTCTCCATTTGGGAACCAAAGAGAAGAAGTGCATTTTTCACTCCATGTTGTTGACTACCACTATGAATGGTAGAGCACAAACACTTCTATTTTAGATTCTTCCATTCTCCAAACCCTTTTATATCATTTTGGATGATTAATTTGAAATCGAAAATAATAATTTAATTCTTCATCATAATAATTTTGACCCTATTATTTAAATTTTCTACCTACAAATATTATATTTATGTTATGAATAGTTTTTTAGGATGGATTGTGATGTCCCACATTGGTTGGGGAGGAGAACAAATCACCCTTCATAAGGGTGTGGAAACTTTCCCCTAGCAGACGCGTTTTAAAGTCTTGAGGGGAAGCTCGAAAGGGAAAGCCCAAAGAGGACAATATCTGCTAGCGGTGGATCTGGGTCGTTATAAATGACCCCAAAGGAGGGTGGATTTGCTGGTGATCTGAGTCGTTACATGGATATTAAATTATTATAAGTTTTAAATTACAAATACTAAATTAAATTTCAAGGTTATAAATAATCATTTATGTGGTTGGTTTAGTACGAAGATTTTGGATATTAACATAAAAGTTACATATTATGCTTCTTAAGTCATGAGTTTGTTTCTTTGTATATTCTTGTGTTTAGATTTGCATGTTAGAGTCACTCAAGTAGTTTTGATCAAACTATCTTATAGACGAGTTTGAATCACTGAGTTTTCTTTATTTTTGATCTTGATCATCAAGTTAATTCATTCTAAAACTTTTCGGGGTTGATTTTTATCGTTTTTAGGTTCTTGAATAATTTAAATTAAAGGTTTTATGCTGAACCAGGATGATGTAGCAAATCTGGAAACAACCGTGTTGGTAATGATATGTCTATATAAATTGTTGACCCTAATGCTGTAGCATTTCGGGAAGCAAATTTTTCGGGGATGACATGAAAATTTTAATCCAAATCAGCAAGCCAATGGATCATTGACAACCCAATTAGAAGCTTCTTAGTTGGACGAGTTATCCCTCCTCAGCCATATATGGGAAGAAAGACACAACATAAAACGGAAAAGATTTCTTAAAAAGAAAAGCCACTAAAGGGGAAAACCGAAAAGTCAATAGCTGAGGGAAGAATAAGAAGAACCCTAATTCAGCAACAAACTAAGAATGATAGATTAAGTCAAAAACGGGGACGAGAGAGCTCATGATGAACTTTCATTGAAGAACAACGACAAAACTTGATAATCTCTAATCCTTTATTCTTAGTATAAAGGTGGTTTTTAAAGTTTTTAAAAAGTAGGAGGGTATTGGTGAGCGTGTTCTACTAGCCATTGCAGTAGTATCTGTCGCACACTTCTCTTTTCCATCAATTCTCTCCACGAACTCTTATCGTCCCGAACTTTTTTTTTCCCTTCAGATTTATAAGCTTAATAAGTCCTAAAATTAATAATAATTGAATTGATCAACTCCTTTACCTATTAAACATTTGTTCGATTCTTCTTTTGCAAAAACTAATTGGTTCAATATAGTTTTTCAGCTAAACTAGACCAAACTATCTGTTAGGATCGCACAACAACGCACACACTCGTTCATAGCCGACGGTTTTTCGTACATATTCGACAGTGCCTTCATCAGATCTGACGTTGTCTTCTCCTTGATGATGTTAAACGCCACGTTTCTGTTTAGCGTCAACTGGATCATCCCTAAGACTTTTCGATCCTTGAGCTTCCACTGCTACGTGGTCATGGTATTCGGCATCACTCCCAACAGGGGTTCGTGAAGATCTTTCTGGTACAGATAATCTTCAATTTGCATCTTCTAGAAACTGAAATCGGATCCATCGAACTTCTCAATTCCAATCTTTGAACTTTCCATCTTCACAGATCGTGGTGACTTCCGCCTAACTTTGATACCAGTTGTTAAGATCGCACAACAACGCACACACTCGATCTAGATGAACACCAAAGAACAGACAGAGAAAATGCAAGGAGAACTCTGGCTAAAGGATTTATATTGATGATTTCAAGTACTTTCTGGATTCTCTCTTACGGTACATACTTGAAATCATCAATATAAATTCTTTAGTCAGAGTTCTCCTTGCATTTTCTCTATCCTGTTCTTTGGTGTTCATCTAGATCGAGTGTGTGCGTTGTTGTGCAATCCTAACAACTATCGTCCTTACGAGTTAATTGGTTCAAATAGTTGTTGTGGGATTATCGGCGCTTCATTATTGGAGCTTACAAATGGAACCACTTTGTAGGCGCATGCATGTGAATTTGTGGGGTTTTTTTAGTGGGCACGCAGTCCTACAAAATGGCTTTTGCCTAGAAGTGTCACTCGAGGGCATTAGATACTTTATCACTTTTTTTTCACTTATTTTCCTACCTTTCTCGAGCAAATAATCGCCCGGTCTCGTCTTTATAGATCTCAACCACATATTATTTATAGATTTAAAAATAAAGTCTTAGTTAATTGAAAGGTTGTAACTCTCGTGGTCATCTATACCATAATGATCATTGTTGTAACTCTCGTGGTCATCAGTACCATAAAACACCATGAATTTGTATGCCACGATTAAAACACCTTATTTCGTATTATTAAGTGTATTTTTTTTTTCAATTTTCAATTTGGTAAATCGAAGAACCAAATCAAATTTAACTTATTTATTATTAAAGAAATGACGGAAGTTGAACTTAGTTACAGTTAAATCGATCCGAACACTTGGGAGTCAACCTAACGAGCTGACTCGATGATAATTCACTTTATTAAAATTAAATTGATCATAAATCCCAACACTTATATTTGACAAGAACTTGAATTATTATACAAAACCCAATAACCAACATTTAACATTAAGTGCCTTGTAAGTTGTAATGCAATTCATCTCCAACTTCCTTATTATCATGACCATGAGAGGCACATGAGCATTAATCACCACCATTCACAAGCTGCCACGTATCTCACATAACACTGCACCCGGATGCATTTTCTTCGTTGAGGTATTCACAGTGGCTAACATAACAGGGCCTCCCTCCGCCGTAACTGTCGTAAATGGGCCTTCCAGAAGCGCACCCATCGCAACATGGGCCGGGCCTACCAAACCCACTGTAACATGGGCCCCCACCCTGCCCTTCATAGCACTGACTACAGCACATCCCAATCGGGTAAGCCGGTGGGTATCCGGGAACCGGCACGCATATGTTAACCGGGAACGGTTCGGGTTGAGCCGGCGGCAGAGGGTCTACCTTTTTCGGAGGCGGTGGGTCGGCCTTGGGTGGCGGAGGGTCGGCCTTTTTGGGTGGCGGAGGGTCGGCCTTTTTGGGTGGCGGAGGGTCGGCCTTGGGTGGTGGTGGGTCGGCCTTTTTCGGTGGTGGTGGGTCGGCCTTTTTCGGTGGTGGTGGTGGGTCGGCCTTTTTCGGTGGCGGAGGGTCGGCCTTGGGCGGTGGTGGGTCGGCTTTTTTAGGGGGAGGAGGGTCAGGCTTAGCCGGCGGAGGAGGATCGGCTTTTTTGGGCGGAGGAGGATCGGGCTTTTTGGGCGGAGGAGGATCGGCGGGCTTGATTTCAATGCTCTTAATAACACCACAGCCCTTACAACAAATTTTATCTCGAAGCTTCTCAGGATTACAACAAACCACTTTGATAATCACAAGATTCTGTTTCTCATCATAAATCTGGTCTCGAATTTCTGGCGTTCAAATAATCAAAATCAATTTGGAAAAACAGAGTAAAGAACAGAAGAACAGTAGAAATGGAGAAAGAACTGACGAGGAAATTTGCAGAGAACTTTCTTCACTTTCTTGTAGCATCGATCACACTGCAAATCCACTTTAAGCAACATAACCACAGTCTTCTGCACAAACAATTAAAGTCACTCAGAATAAGCAAAACAGAGACAAGAAATTCAAAAACAGAGAGAAATGACCTTGGCGTCCGCCATGGATGAGTTCCTGGATGCTCTGTTTTGGAAAACCGTCGGCTGCAGCACTAAAAAACAGAGAAAAACAGAGGGGAAAAAGGAGGAAATGAAAAGGAAGGGCTATGAATTAGACCCAAATGGCATCTGAATCAGAGGAGAGAGAGAGAAAGAAAGATTGGTAATGGCGATTGTAGTTAGAGGAAAGATTGAGATCCAAACGCGTAACCATATCGTTAGAATTGTCAGATTTGGTATTTTAGGGTTTGTGTAATTAATATCCCTTCATTATAAAACTTATTAAAAATATTTAAAAATTTGATAAAAATCACACGTCCCCAAGAACCACAAAGCAAAATCATCAGAGATTGTGCTCATAGTGGACAATATCATATCGAGTCGTGTTCATCTAATATGGTATCAGAGTCATGCCCTAAACTTAGCTATGCTAATAGAATCCTCAAAGGTTGAACTAAGAACTCCCAAAAGAGAAGGAGTCGAGCCTCGATTACGGGGAGGTGTTGGTAGATGAAAGTTCGTGAAACCTTAAGCCATGAGAGCTTATGCTCACTTCATCCATTCAACACGTAAATTGAATTAGATTGAGTAAATTACTTTTAAAATAGAGTGATTAATTTTAATTAAATATTTAAAACTAAGTAAATAAATGTTTTAGGAACTGATCAATAAAAATTTTATTAATAATTTCGGTTGATTTAAAAGATACAAAATATTTATTTATAAAAAAAAAGTTAAGATCGGGTCATTTTTATGGATATAGAAGTTTTAAAATTTGCTTCTATCGACAACCATGTGCTTCAACTTTCAACTTCGATTTGTCCCACTCACCTTTCCATCCGTTTGTGTCGCATCTTGCTCATTATTAACCAACTAATCGAAAGAAACTAAAAAAAACTTGTAATTTAAGCGACCTTTATGGACCATTTTCTTCTTGGATTTCTATGATTTGAGTTTAGATTCCATTATATTAAAAAAAAGAAAATGGACGGTTGTTTGGTTCGTGAATTTGTGATTTCTAGGAGTGACTTCAGATATAAGTTTTGATGAATTTATATTATAAGTTTGGTTCGTAAACTTTTGAAACGCTTTAAAAAAAATAATAAGTTTTTAATTATACCGTTCGTACAAGTACTAACCAACTTTTAAGAATAGTATTAACAGTTTTTATCTTTATAAAAAAAAAAAATTTAATCTTATTGTAAATATATGGACAAAAACTGTCTATCTATCTCTCATAAATCATTTTCCCTTAAAATTTAATGATATAGAATACTAAAAAATTTGAAATACTAATATTATCGGTTGGAAGTTCACTGACGTTTAATTTTTTTTTTTAAAATTAAACTCATTTTTTAAAATATGAGCATTTTTTAAAGTTATTTTTCTAAATAAATTATTAATGGTGTGTATCCAATAAATGTATTTTTTTAAAAAGTTTAAAGGTATTTTCGAGACAAAGTGTAAAATTCCATTAATATTTGTTTAATCATTTTTAAAGTTCAAGCGTATTTTTTTAAATCTAATTAAAATTTAAGGGTATTTTTCAAAATGAATTATTAACGATTTCTTAATATATATATATATATATATTAATTAAGCGTAATTATTTTAGAAAAAGAAAACAAATAAAAAGAAAGGCGTATTTAAATTTTAATACTAAATTAGTTTAAAATTTAATAAAAATATTTATTTAAGAGAAGAAAAAAAAAAGTCAAAGATAAATTGAATATATAGTATTAAATATTGTAATAAAATAGAATAATGAGGGATGGCCCACGTGGCAGCTGATTAAAAGCACAAACGTTCCTTCCGCCCTAATAATATCCACGTTCATTGGAGAGCGGAACAAAACATTTCTTATAAGGGTGTGAAAACTTCTCCCTACTAGATGCGTTTTAAAATTATGAAGTTGATAGTGATACATAACGGGTTAATGCGAACAATATTAACTAGCGATGAGTTTGAGTTGTTACATCCTAATCTGTAAAGACAAGTGTGATTCACTTATGCATACATTGAAATTGATACCCTAAACGAACATAATAACAAATAATGAAGAAATGGAATGGATGTGAAATATTTGTCGTAATCCATCCATCACTGAGAGAGAAAAAGACAAAAGAGGGAAAGAGACTAAAAAGAGAAAATCATTTAATTAAATAATAATAAGAGAATGAAAGACGTGGTAAATTAAATCGTGATACGACCAAAGAAAATTATCATATGGTAGAAAGTATTGACGAATCAAATCCTCGTGATCCAAATACAAAGAAGAAGCTAATCATTAGTGAGTATTAGCGAGATGGATCCAAAAGAGATGAGCGTATATAAAAGTACAGTAAAAATGAGATATTATTTACGACTAATGTAAATAAATTTTGGACCTAACAGAATAGATAAGATCTTACTCAGTTTCGTAACAATTAATCTTTAAATTAATAAAATGTTTCTCATTAATTTTATTAAGTTAAATAAATAAAAATACTCCAAAAAATTTTATATTATTTAAAAATACTCTAAAATTTATTAAATTTATTAGAACAAATTTTAATTTAACACTTAATTCATTAATTTATATTTTAATAAATAATAGATGAACGTACACACTTTCTTGAAATTATTAAATCTTATATAAGTTTTTATACGTCACCTATTAAAAATATATTTAATTCGTTATACTAATTATTGTTTAGCTATCTTTATTTGGTTTGTGGACGTAATACTTTCCCACTTAATTAAAATAATTATTATTATGATTTTAAAAATATATATAAAGGAAACTTTTTTTAAGCAATTTAATCAATAATTAAATAATAATTTTCCATCCGATTTTTTATGTTAATAATAAATATTTTTTAGTGGATGTACGAGCAACTGTTCAATCAACTAACTATAAAATACTATTGACTCGATATAGTATCATGTCTCTACCTGTGATTCGTCGGGACATAATTTTTTCACCTTTTTTGTTTTCGAGAAAATAGGATTTAGGGTTTATTATTATGTTTAAAAAATGTGGAATTAACACTAGAATTTAAATTATCTTCAAACTTTTTGAAACATTAAAATTTTCTTAATGTATTTTTGGAGATTTTAAAAAGGTGTAAGGGTATTAATGAAATTTTTAAAAACTTAAAGGGTATTTTTGAAATATTTTGAAAGTTTAAGGGTATTTTTGAAAAGTATTAACGATTTTTATTCAAAACGTACGATAAAGTTATTTTAATTTTTTTTAATTATATCGATATATAAAATTATCTAGATATATGGATGATATCTGTAAAATTACAAAAATAATATATCAATAATTATATTTAGATAAATTAGATAAAGTAAGGGTCGTTAATATAAATAAAGAATAAATAATGGAACGAAATCTTTACAAAATAAAAAGAGTTATTAATAATAAGTGCATGTCAATGTAAAAGGCACTAAATGATTATTTAATTAAAAAAATATTATTATTGGATCATAGTCATACTTTATAAATTATTGAAAAAGATAAAGGCCACTAAATTATTTTTTAGCAAACCAATTATCAATCCTTCAATAATAATAATAATCATAATAATAATAACATTTTTTAATAAATAAATTTAAGAATATTATTTGATAATTATTGGAGGTTATAATTGAAAAAGTTTTACAAAAAGGTTATCTATTTATTAAAAAAAATTAAAAATTATTAAAAGTTATTTCTACTAAAATCAAGCTAACGAGGTGATTAGGGTTATAATCTTTTAAGTATATTTTAATGAAAAATTATCAATGTTTTTTACAAACAATTAAAATTGATAGGGATATAAAGTATGAAAAATTAATTTTAAAAAATATAATAAATTGGAACAATCACTGTAATAATTTCAAAATAAATACGATAGAGTTAGAGAAAATAACATGTTAGGATCGCATAACAACGCACACACTCGATCTAGATGAACACAAAAAACAGGATAGAGAAATTGCAATGAAAACTCTGGCTAAAAGGATTTATATATTGATGACTTCAAGTATGTACAGAGGAGAGAATACAGAGAATAGAAAGTTCGGACAGGATATATATATAATTCAGTTTACTATATGTAGCTTTACCAGATTTAACCATCTGCTATATATAGCTATTTACCATATATAGCTTTACCAAATATAGTTTTACCGGATATAACCGTTGACCGAGCTGTAAATAAGCAGGCTCCATAACTCCCACTCGGAGACTGATCTAGTCAACCAAGAATTTCATTTTCAAACGACCATGAGGGTCTTCATGGCACCATATCAATTGAGGCTTTGCACAACCTCAATATTCCAACATCAACACATTTTGTCAATATGTTTGCTGGATTCTTTGCACCCTCTATCTTCTCCAAACACATCACCATCTTTCACTAACTTGCAAGTGAAATGGTATTGTCTTCTGTGTTTTCTCTTTAAATAATAGACCGGGTTCCTTCGCCAACTGTATGACACTCTGACTATCTCTATAAAGAATATCTTTGTGCTACTTCTTGCCCATTCTTCCAGATAGTCAGTCATCCATATCGTCTTCTTTCCAGCTTCAACTATTGCCACGTACTCAGCCTCAGTACAAAGCATTTTTGAAGCCTAAACGTCCCATCATCCATGGCTTGCTCCTACTTGGTTGTATCCTTCAACTGTAGGGCCTCATCAAAGGGCTCTGGTTCCCTTTCATCAGCAACAAATAGTGTAATGAAGGTACATACATATCTGGTACTCTGATAGTACAGGAGTTTGTTGAGTATCTGCTACAAGATCACTAGGTGATTTTCTCCGCAACTCAACCTCAACTCCCACTTGCTTTGTTGTCTTAGAACCTTGCTCCACATCTGGTTCCTCAGCAGTAGTCTTAGGAGTTTCTTGAGTATCTGCTACAAGATCACTAGGTGAGTTTCCCTGCAACTCAAGCTCAACTCCCACTTGCTTCGTGGTCTTGGAACCTTGCTCCACATCTGGTTCCTCAGCAGTAGTCTCAGGAATTTCATGAGTATCTGCTACAACATCACTAAGTGAGTTTTCCTGCAACTCAAGTTCAACTCCCACTTGCTTCGTCGAACCTTGCTCCACATATGGTTCCATTTCTAACCGCACTTTCTTCAATTCTCTGGCAGTCCTTGTGAAGCTAACTCGTTTCTGCTTGCTCATAACGTAGTTCTCACAACGACCCACATCAACAGATTTCAAACCTTCTGAAACTCCTTTCGCAGCCAGCCTCTTCATTCCTTTCGCGCTCATATGTTCAAGTCTATTATGCCGTAGACTTGAATTTGAAGCACTCTCAGCAACAGCAGCTATGTTCATACACCCTGCAGTGTGTATAAGGTTCCAGATTTTGAGCCACGTGCTACCACCGTAGCACCTTTCATAATCTTCCACGAACTCTTCCCTAACTTTGTTGCATAACCTGTGCTGTCCAACTGACCAATAGAGATCAGGTTCTTTCTAAGACCAGGAATATATCTGACATCCTTTAATGTCCACTGATTTCCTGCCAGAGTTTTTATGCAGACATCTCCTTTTCCTTTAATCTTCAAATCTTTGTTGTCGGCAAGATACACCTTCTCGAAATTTCCAGACTTGAAATTTCGGAACAACTCTTTATTTGGAGACGAATGAAAAGATGCACCTGAATCCAAAATCCAGGATTCAATCGAACTGTCCACGCTGAGAATTAGAGCATCCCCAATGTCTTCTGTTGAATTTATAGCATCATCATCTCCAGATTTGTGATTCTGCTTCCTCTTTAGTCTTGTACAACCTGTTCGAAAGTGACCTTTTTCTTCACAATTCCAACACGTTACGTTTGGTCTATTTGGAGATTTTTCTCGGTTCTTTGATTTTGATCGTCCATGTTTGTTTGAGCTCTTTGATTTACTTCTTCCCCTTCGATCAACACTGAGAGCATTGCTTGATGAATCTCCAGTTTCCCGTTTGCGAATACTTTCGCTGAGAACTACATCTCGAATTTCACCAAACTTCAGTTTATCAAATCCTCGGGAACTGCTGATTGCGGCAACAACAGTATCCCATGACTCGGGTAAGGATGACATCAAAATCAACGCTTTAATTTCATCTTCGAAATTAATTTCCACCAAACTCAGTTGACTTATGATCATATTGAATTCATTTATATGATCAGCAACAGGTCCACCTTCAGACATCTGTAGATTGAACAATCTCCACATCAAATATACCTTGTTCATAGCCGACGGTTTTTCGTACATATTCGACAGCGCCTTCATCAGATCTGACGTTGTCTTCTCCTTATTGATGTTAAACGCCACGTTTCTGGATAGCGTCAACCGGATCATCCCTAAGGCTTTTCGATCCTTGAGCTTCCACTGCTCCGTGGTCATGGTATCCGGCTTCACCCCCAATAGAGGTTCGTGAAGATCTTTCTAGTACAGATAATCTTCAATCTGCATCTTTCAGAAACCGAAATCGGATCCATCGAACTTCTCAATTCCAATCTTTGAACTTTCCATCTTCACAGATCGTGGTGAATTTCGCCTAGCTCTGATACCAGTTGTTAGGATCGCACAACAATGCACACACTCGATCTAGATGAGTACAAAAAACAGGATAGAGAAATTGCAAGGAGAACTCTGGCTAAAAAGATTTATATATTGATAACTTCAAGTATGTACAGTAAGAGAGAATACAGAGAATAGAAAGTTACATTCAAAGCTCTGTCGGACAGGATATATATATAGTTCAACTTACTATATATAGCTTTACCAGATTTAACCATCTACTATATATAGTTATTTACTATATATAGCTTTACCAAATTTAACCATCTACTATATATAGCTATTTACTATATATAGCTTTACCAAATATAACTTTACCGGATATAACCGTTGACCAAGCTATAAATAAACAGCAGGCTCCATCACCGAAAATAACATACTAGTTTATTATTAGTGGTTCTGTCAAACTTGACCTACTTCACTCTTCAAAACCATTCTTGGAGATTTGAACGAACACTTTCTCGACCTTTAACAAATATGGATTATGTCTCTATCGACAAAATTCTCTATTAGTAGTCACTCTACAGGCTCCAAACAAGCTCCATAATATCCACTACTAAGTGCTAGCGAGTACTCCCTCAATGGTATTTGACAAGCTCCTTAATTAGTGTCATTTTAGGCTCCCTCAATAGTGCAAGACAGACTTAGCACTAAGTGAAACTGGTGCTCCCTCAATAGTGCAAGACAGGCTTAGCACTAGGCGAAATTGGAGCTCCCTCGATAGCATCCTCTACGATGTCACGGGTTCTAGATGGGTGATTTCACATCTCTTTGTACTAGGTAAACCCTCACCATTTGAGGCAAGTTCACGACTTGGGTTGCGCTTTAATTGCCCCCACGTAGTATTAGTCAACCCATATTACCCCCAATGACCTTAATGTGGCTCTTGGACCAAAGTATAGTAACTATTTGACTAAGTTTCACTATCATACTCATACATCATCATCAAGATCACATGGTATTTCAACCCTCATCCATACATAGGCATATGAGAAGGCCTAAACACCTAACATGCTTTCTAGCAATAAAAATCATGTATTTCTGTTCATTATCAAGCACACAAGTTATGATAAAGCATAATCATACGGGTTAGATTTCCAAGAATCCGAACAAATCAATAAAAGTCTCAATCAAAAGAGCGGAAGCTCTTAAATAATATATAGGTACAAAATCGTTTGAAATTTCATATTACTAGGTCCAATTCATCATTTTTAGGTACTTCTGTAACGACCTAGATCTACCGCTAGCAGATATTGTCCTCTTTGGGCTTTCCCTCAAGGCTTTAAAACGCGTCACTAGGGGAAGGTTTCTACACCCTTATAAATGACCAATATGGGACATCATAATCCACCCCCCTTCGGGGCCCAACGTTCTGGCTGGCACTCTTTCCTTCCTCCAATCGATGTGGGACCAACCCCAAATCCACCCCCTTTGGGGCCCAGCGTCTTTACTGGCACACCGCCTCGTATCTACCCCCCTTCGGGGAACAACGAGAAGGCTGGCACATCGTTCGGTGTCCGGCTCTGATACCATTTGTAACAGCCCAGATCCACCGCTAGCAGATATTGTCCTCTTTGGGCGCTTAACTGCGGAGTTCTGATGGGATCCGGTGCATTAGTGCTTGTATTCCTACACTAATCCATGCTCAAACTTATTTAGTCCTAGTCCTATTCGATCCTAGTAAGTATTTTTTAAGGAAATGTTTGAATAGTTACGGACAATATTTGAGATATGTGGAGGCTCAGTTTTTCGGTTTCTCCAAGTTCGAGTTCTCCAAAACTTCTCAAGTAGGCTCCAAATTGAGTCAAAAGAGGAAAACTAGTCAGAACCGGCAAAAAAATCAAACTTCTAAAGAGTAATATATATTATATATAGTGGAAGGTCGAACGATACTTGACATATGTTTCAACAAAGAAATTGTATGTCATACACATATGTTTCAACCCTAAGATTATATTTATTAAAGCTACCAGAATATATGTCATATGTGAAATAATATATTTTAATATATAATATTATATGACTATGATATTTAAATATATGAAAAATATAAGCTAATTAGAAAATTATATTAATTCTATTAAAAAATAATTTAATATAACATTTATATTAAAAAATAATTAAAATTAACGGATTCAATCAACCAATTAATTTAAAACATACACCGTGTAATTAAATTAAAAATAAAACAAAAAAGTTCATTAAACATATTTTAGAATTTGAAAATAAATTAAATTATAATTAAGAAAACGTATCATTTTGTGGAGTTGGTTTACATTCTCATCTAACATGACCTAAGATTTTGCTTCAAGTCATATGGTGTCAAATATTTTCGTTTTGTTAGGTACTTCCAATTCCAATTCAACTCACTCGATACCGTACTTGTAGCTATTGTGATGAACACATATCGTCGTCAGTCCCGAGTTATTAAGGTTCTCACACGTAAAACCTTTATTAAAACATTTAAGCCTTAAAGTTTTTTTATTATTCCATATTTTTTTTATTGTTTTCATGATATAACTTATATACCTTGTGTTAAGTATAGTTGACCGTTCATTATAAGGCAAATATCTAGATATTTGCCTTACATGATGGGTTACCATATTTGCGCTTTTATTAAAGGCAAATATATTGTATTCATTTATTATTCTTTCCTTTTATTGCTATTTCCATATTATTTGTAATTTACCATATTTCTGTATTCTGTAAATGATTATAAATAAGAGAACTCTCACCACCATTTAGGCGTGAATCCGTGGTGGATTCAGCAAACATTCACATGGTATCAGAGTCCTTTCGGTTTAACAACCCTGATCCTTTCTTCTCTATGGCTTCCGAATCTTCTTATCATCTTCTTCCTTTCAATACTCTAATCCATATGATCACCATCAAACTTTTCTTCCTCCAATTATCTTCTCTGGAAAAGCCAACTTCTCCCTCTCCTTGAGAGTCAAGACATGCTGGGCTATGTTGATGGAACTATAGTTCCACCACCTCGCTTTGAACCAGAAACCTCCTCAACACTCAACCCCAAATATTTGGCATGGAGAGCAGCCGATCAACGACTTCTCTGTCTCCTGCTCTCCTCTCTCACTGAGGAAGCCATGGCTGTTGTCGTTGGTCTCTCTACTGCACGTGATGTTTGGCTTGCGTTGGAAACTACGTTCAACCATCAGTTGAAAGCTCGTGAACTGAGACTCAAGGATGACTTGCAGTTGATGAAACATGGCACCAAACCTGTTGCTGAGTATGCCCGTGCCTTCAAAAAAATTTGTGACCAACTTCATGTCATTGGTAGACCCGTCGAGGACATTGATAAAGTGCACTGGTTCCTTTGTGGACTCGGCACCGAATGTTCAGCTTTTTCTACTGTTCAGATGGCTCTCACGCCTATCCCCTGTTTTGCAGATTTAGTCTCTAAAGCTGAAAGTTTTGAGTTGTTCCAGCGCTCCCTTGAGTCCTCTGACACCACTCCTACAGCATCCACAGCCACTAATCGTGGTCGCACCCATGGAAGCCACCCTGCTTCCTTTACCAACCAGCGAGGTCGTTCTTATTCTCAAAAAAACAACTCTTCTAATCGAGAACGAACCCACTCAAGTCAGGGTCGTCGACCACCTCACTGCCAAATATGCCGCAAACAGGGCCATTGTAACGACCCTAAATTTCCACATACTCAGAGTCGCTACTAACGTCTCATGCTCATCTATAATGCGGAAATACAACTCTTACATGAACATAGTTGATAACGTAAACTTCAAAAAACGTTTAAAACAACTTCTTCTCTGGAAAACACAGCCATGGTCTTACGTGTTTAAATATGAAATACTGAAATTTAGAGAAAACAAAAACAAATACAAAATAATTTAAAACAATGAAATGCAAAACAACCTATTCTAACTTAAGACTAGAAATTTAAATATGAATCTACCCTATGCACGTGCCACAGTCTCTGCTCGCGATGCCGCCGTCCTCCGTACAAGTGCGCCTTGCCTTTACCTGAAAAATGATGTGGCACACGGCCTGAGTATTTCAAAGAATACTCAGTAAGTGGCCCCGCTATAAGGGCCATGCAAATGCAAACACATGCAATCATGATTTAGGGACCTATCTCTAATCATCTTAGGCGTGGCCTCCAGTCTCGGACAAATTGGATGTGTAGTACTTCCCTACACACGACTCACACGTGCGAGTGTGAGTCCCCAGGGCGCTCGCACACCCCCTGGACCCTCTGGTCAAGTTAATCTGTAGCGACGTCCGGAGGTCAGCGGAACCCCATAGTGTCATGCGCCTCATGAACACCCTCATCTGTGTGCTTTCGCACCTGTGCGCATTCGCGCTCATCATAAGGTGCGCGTCCGCACTCATCATCTCTAGGGGAAGTAGCCCTATGCTTATGAACATACAAAATGCATGAGGTCCCTCTAAATCCATCGTAATGTCTCTTCTGACACAACCCTCTAGTCTCATCTCTTTGTTACTCTAGGTAACGCATACTCGTGGATAATTATATTAATATCATTTTCATGCTCTTAGGGTTGTGTCCTACGTCGATCTAACGACATGATGCAATATGGCACTCATCATCATCTAGCATGCTCAATATGGAAAACATCATCATATTAAGGTAAAAATCATGCAATCATCATGCTCATCATAATGCCACAACGTGCGTCAAACATATCAAGCGTCACTCAACAAAATATGTATATACCGCACATATCATCAAGCATCATAATCCACACATCATCATAACTCATACAATTATTTAGCCTATCCTATAGTAAGGCCACTTACTTGGTTGGCCTTGGCCGAAGTACTCCCTAAATAGCTAAACATAAGCTCCCGTTCCGTGAGAGCTGCTTCCTACGTCGTCGGGGTTTGTTTTCTATCACACCGTTCACCACTTTCCGTTAGTATTTCACAATTAATTTACCTATAATTTAATAAATGTGAAATACGGCTCTAAAACGGCCTCGGATACCTTAATCGGGGCCGAAAACAGATCCGGGAGGGTCGAAACAGTGGAAACCGGGCTGAAAACAGGTGAGCCGAGCCGAACAGCCGCTGGAGCCGTCGGAGGAGCCGCTGGAGCGTCACCGAAGGGAGCCCGAGCTGTTTGCGCCGAGCCGAGCCGAGGGACTGCCTGCGCCGCTGTGTGACACGTGGCAGCAGCAGAGAAAGCCACGTCGGGCGGTAGTGTCGGGTCGAAGCGCGGGTCGTAGTCCGGTTCGGGTCGTGGTTCGGGTCGTGGGCTGTGGAAGGCTACTGGGCCAAGACTAATCGTTGGGCCTCGGCTTACTGGGCTGGGCCGCAAGTGTTTGGTTTGCAGGCCGGCTCAATTGGACCGTGGGTCTAGTCTAGGTTGGTTCAACTGAACCGTAGCTTCTGGGCCGGTTTGAGGTTTGGGCCGCTGTAGTTGGGCTGGGCCGAAGGCAGAGGCCAAGGGAGGAACGGGCTTGCTCTCCCGGGTTCTGGGTTTGGGTTGACCTGGATCCGTGGATCTCGTCTTCCTTACCCGACTTTGGCCAATTTTCCGGTGAGCTTTCTCTCTCCTTCCCGCGGCGTTTCCGTTGCCGATTTCGGTCCTCTTCCTTCCCTTTTCCTCTTTGTTCGTCGTCCTTCTTTTCTTTCTGGGAGTTTTGCGGCCTAAAAGCTCCTAAAGCCACAGATCTAATAATCGATTAAGAAACCTAATTTTTCGACCTCGGTTACCGACGACGACGCTTACGAAATAACACAAAACGCACCCTGAGTTATTGTGCTTTCGTTAGGGATCCCTCTTATGGTGGTAACAGGTCGTTTTGTGTCGGTTTGAGGGTGGTTTGAGGGCTCATCGGAGAAACTGGACACTCGCCGACGTTTGTCCGAAATCTCTCTCTCTCTCGAAATTTTCTCTCTTTTCTCCCTTTGCAGGTGTTCTGAAGATGCTGGGTGTTGTGGGCTGAGGGTGGGCGTGCTGTGACCGTTGTTTCGCGTGGGTTCCGCGAAACTCGGCGGTCGCCGGAAAACTCGCGGGTTTTCCGGCGACTGAGTTTTTTTTTTTTTTTTTTTTTTTTCGTTTTCTCGTTTTCCTTTATTTATTTATTAATATATATATATATATATATATATATATATATATATATATATATATATATATATATATATATTTTCTTTATTTCCCGGGTCGTTACAGCCATTATGCTGAGCGCTGCAACCAACGGTATGTTCGACCTGATTCTTCTCATGTCACCTTGCTGAAGCCTTTAACACGTCATGTTCTATTGCTGGACCCGATGCTGCTGATTGGTTTCTGGACACTGGAGCTTCGGCCCATATGACTACCGACCCATCTATTCTGGATCAGTCTAAAAATTACACGGGTAAGAACTCTGTGATCGTAGGAAATGGTGCATCCCTACCCATTACCCACACCTCTTTCCTCTATTCCTATTTCAAATTTCTTGGAACCACATCTTCATCATATTGATTCATCCCCCCCTACCACTTCATCACCGCACATTCCTCGATCCAGTTCATCCCCGTGTGATATTTGTTCTGACCTTATAGATGAGTCTGTGCAGGTTGATACTTCTCTTGCAGGTTCCACTTTGCCACCCTCGACTTCTTATTCGACCTCTATTGAACCTCCTGTTGATTTCTCTTCTTTGGGCACTCATCCTATGATCACACGAGCCAAAGCTGGTATATTCAAGACTCGTCATCCAGCAAATCTTGGTATTTTGGGCTCATTTGGATTTCTTTCTGCTCTTCTTGCATCCACTGAGCCAAAAGGATTCAAATCTGCAGCTAAGAATCCTGCTTGGGTGGCTACCATTGATGAAGAAATTCGAGCGTTACAACAAAATGATACTTGGACTTTGGTTCCTCGCCTTGCCAACACCAACATCGTGGGCTCTAAATGGGTGTTTCGTATTAAATATTTGCCTGATGGATCCGTCGAGCGTTTCAAGGCTCGTCTTGTTGCTAAAGGTTATACTCAGGTTCCTGGTCTTGACTACACTGACACTTTCAGTCCGGTTGTCAAAGCTACCACTGTCCGTGTTGTGCTTTCTATTGCAGTCACAAATAAATGGCCTCTTCGACAACTTGATGTCAAGAATGCTTTTCTCAATGGAACTCTTATTGAACGTGTTCATATAGAACAACCTCCTGGGTATATTGATCATCGATTTCTCACTCATGTTTGTCTATTAAAGAAAGCTCTCTATGGCTTAAAGCAAGCTCCTCGTGCTTGGTTTCAGCGTTTTAGCTCATTTCTTCTCACACTTGGGTTTTCTTGCAGTCGCGCTGACACGTCCCTTTTTTTCTTTAATCAGCAATCTAACCTTATCTATTTGCTTCTTTATGATGATGACATTATTGTTACCAGCAACAACTCATCTCTTATTGACAGCTTTACTCGCAAGCTTCATTCTGAGTTTGCTACCAAAGATTTGGGTTCTCTCAGTTACTTTCTTGGTCTTGAAGCTTCACCCACTCCTGATGGTCTCTTTATTAGTCAGTTAAAATATGCTCAAGATATTCTTACTCGTGCTCAGTTGCTCGATAGCAAACCAGTTCACACTCCCATGGTTGTTTCTCAACACCTAACTGCTGATGGTTCTCCTTTCTCTGATCCTACTCTCTATAGATCTCTTGTTGGCGCCCTTCAGTACTTGACTATTACGCGTCCAGATATTGCCTATGCTGTCAATTCTGTCAGTCAATTCTTGCATGCCCCTACTGCAGATCACTTTCTTGCTGTCAAACGTATTCTTCGCTATGTCAAAGGAACACTCCACTTTGGTCTTACCTTTCGTCCATCCACTGTTCCTAGTACGCTAGTCGCTTATTCGGATGCTGACTGGGCTGGTTGTCCCGACACTCGTCGTTCTACATCCGGCTATTCTATTTACCTTGGAGTGCCAAAAAGCAACCTACTGTCTCAGACTCCAGCTGTGAATCTGAGTATCGTGCTCTTGCCACAACTGCTGCTGAACTTCTTTGGGTTACGCATCTTTTGCATGACCTCAAGGTCCCTATTTCACAGCAGCCCGTACTCTTATGTGACAACAAAAGTGCTATTTTTTTTTAGCTCTAATCCCGTTTCTCACAAGCGGGCCAAACATGTTGAACTAGATTATCATTTTCTTCGAGAACTTGTTATCGCTGGCAAACTTCGCACACAATATGTACCCTCTCATCTCCAAGTTGCTGACATCTTCACAAAGAGTATTTCTCGACCTCTCTTTGAATTTTTCAGATCCAAGCTTCACGTTCGTTCAAATCCGACGCTCAGCTTGCGGGGGGTGTTAAGGATAGTTGACCGTTCATTATAAGGCACATTACGGGTTACCATATTTGCCCTTTTATCAAAGGCAAATATATTGTATCCATTTATTATTCTTTCATTTTATCGCTATTTTCATATTATTTGTAATTTACCATATTTCTGTATTCTGTAAATGATTATAAATAAGAGAACTCTCACCACTATTTAGGCGTGGTGGATTTAGCAAACATTCAAACCTTGATGAAGCAGGTAATGTTAGAGACTCGAGAATTGAAGAACACGAGCAAGAGAGTATCGAAAAATAAGTTTAAAATATTTTTTTTTAGTTTTGAGAATTTAGAATAGAAAATGTCAAAAATAAAATAAAATAAAAATTTGAGGGACTAAAACGAAAAGTATTTACAAATCTGAGGACCAATAAGCAAACAGCGAAAAAAGTCCAAAATAGGATGAAAATTAGACCCAGTGATATGTAAAGGCGTGAAGCCGATAAGGCGGACGGAGCCACTCAACCGGGAGCCCAGAAGAACTTACCGGAGAGTGCCGCACAGTCACCGGGATGGCGTTCCAGCTCTCCCATTTTCCCTCCACCTTCTCCACCGACCATAATTCCCTCACTTTTCACTATAAAACCACTCTCTGCAAGTCCTCCTCTCGCGTTTTCAAGCTCAATCCCATACCTTATCACTCAAAACCATTCCTCCAAATTACCAATGTGTCGCCACAGGAATACGCTCCTCAAGAAACCCGGAATTCAAGCCCCTCTGATGATGAAATCTCGAAATTCCCAGATGGGAAATCCGGGTCCTCGTCGAAAACCTCCGTTTGGGTCAATCCCAGTAGCCCCAGAGCTTCGAAGCTTCGGAAGCAATCGTACGAAGCCAGGTATGCTTCTCTTAAGAAAATATCGGAGTCTTTGGACTCTTGTAATCCTTGTGAGGATGATGTTGCTGATGTCTTGAAGAGGATAGATAGTAAAATTTTAGAGCAGGACGCTATTGGAGTGCTGAATAACATGTCGAATTCCCAAACTGCGTTGCTTGTGCTTCGGTACTTTCAGGATGTGTTGAAATCAAGTAAACAAGCGGTTTTTTATAATGTGACATTGAAGGTGTTTAGGAAATGCAGAGATTTTGAGGGTGCAGAGAAACTGTTCGACGAAATGCTTGAGAGAGGAGTTAAGCCTGATAATGTGACATTTTCTACAATTATTAGTTGTGCTAGGTTTTGTTCATTGCCAAATAAGGCTGTTGAGTGGTTTGAGATGATGCCAAGTTTTGACTGTAATCCTGATGATATCACCTACTCTGGGATGATTGATGCCTATGGACGTGCTGGTAATGTGGACATGGCTTTCAGCTTGTATGACCGTGCAAGAACAGAAAACTGGCGTATCGATCTTTCGACATTCTCGACGATGATCAAAATTCATGGAGTGGCTGGGAACTATGATGGATGCTTGAATGTGTATGAAGAAATGAAGGCTGTAGGCATCAAGCCGAACTTGGCTATATATAACAGCTTGCTGGCTGCTATGGGTAGGGCTAAAAGACCCTGGCAGATCAAGACAATTTACAAAGAGATGACTAAGAATGGATTTTCACCAAGTTGGGCAACTTATGCTTCTCTTTTACGTGCCTATGCAAGAGCCAGATATGCTGAGGATGGCATGCTTGTGTACAAGGAGATGAAGGAAAAGGGACTGCAGTTGAATGTAATTCTCTACAATACGCTTTTAGCTATGTGTGCCGATGTTGGCTACGTTAATGAGGCTATTGAAGTTTTTGAAGATATGAAGAGTTCTGGGACTTGCTCACCTGACAGTTGGACTTTTTCTTCCATGATCACCATATATTCCTGCAGTGGAAACGTATCAGAGGCGGAAGAAATGTTGAACGAGATGATGGAAGCCGGTTTCGACCCTAATATCTTTGTCTTGACATCATTAATCCAGTGTTATGGGAAAGCCAAACGTGTTGATGATGTAGTGAGGACATTTGATCGATTGCTAGAGTTGGGATTAACTCCAGACGACCGATTCTGTGGCTGTCTTCTCAATGTAATTACCCAGACGCCGAAACATGAACTTAGTAAGCTAATAGATTGTGTCGAGAGAGCTAATCCAAAACTCGGTTTCGTGGTGAAACTCTTGCTAGGGGAGAAGGACATGGAAGGAGATTTCAGAACTGAAGCCTCGGAACTCTTTAGTGTTGTAAGCGACGATGTGAGGAAAGCCTACTGCAATTGCTTGATTGATCTGTGTGTAAATTTAGATCTTTTGGATAAGGCATGTGAGCTGCTGGATTTGGGACTTTCGGTTCAGATATATACAGATTTGCAGTCCAGGTCTCCAACTCAGTGGTCTCTATATCTTAAGGGTCTTTCTCTTGGGGCTGCTCTCACTGCATTACACGTTTGGATAAATGACTTAACAAAGGAACTGAAATCCGGGGAGGAACTTCCACCATTACTTGGAATAAATACTGGACATGGAAAACACAAATATTCCGATAAGGGTTTGTCGAGCGT
This sequence comes from Cucurbita pepo subsp. pepo, assembly GCF_057944985.1. Classification (NCBI taxonomy): domain Eukaryota; kingdom Viridiplantae; phylum Streptophyta; class Magnoliopsida; order Cucurbitales; family Cucurbitaceae; genus Cucurbita; species Cucurbita pepo. The sequence continues at coordinate 4,864,945 of NC_141817.1, forward strand.
CTTTGAATCGCATCTCAAGGAACTAAATGCTCCATTCCATGAGGCTCCAGAAAAGGTTGGTTGGTTTTTGACGACTAAAGTGGCAGCAAAATCATGGTTGGAGTCTAGAGGTTCACCTGAATTAGTGGCAGCATAGGTTGTTCTGAAAGGTCCCATAATATTTGTGGTGATATCTTTTGATTTAAACCCTTTTTTCTTCTTTCTTTGAATCGGCCATATATTTCTTGAAAGAGAACTTAATGTTGGAGGATGCAATGAAGAATTCTGCTATCTTTGTTCTTTTATTGTAGGGTATATAGTTCATATGAATGTCAGATGGATATTCGAACTCTCTGCTTTCTTGCTTACTGCTAACTGTTTACGGTATATTTTTGTCCTTGGTTAGCACTCTCAACGTACATCCTTTCTAGTCCGTCCAAGATTAGTTTTGTGTATTAGTCGACACCTGAAATGTAACAGCCTAAGCTCATCGCTGCAAATATTGTCCTTTTTAGACTTTCCCCTTCGGGCTTTTGCTTAGGGTTTTTAAAACGCGTCTACTAGGGAGAGGTTTCCACACCCTTATAAAAAATGTTTCGTTCTCCTCTCCAATCAATGTAGGATCTCACAAACCTTCCCCCTTCGGGGCCCAGTGTCCTCACTGGCACTCGTTCCTTTCTCCAATTAATGTGGGATCCCTCAATCCACCACCCCTTTGGGGCCCAGCTTCTTTACTGGCACACTGTCTCGTGTCTACCCCCTCCGGGACTCAGCCTCCTCGCTAGCACACTGCCTTGTGTCCACCCCCTTTGAGGCTCAATCTCCTCGGTGGCACATCGCCCAGTGGCTGGTTCTGATACTATTTGTAATAGCCCAAGCCCACCGCTAGCTAAAAGGAGGTGATAGAAATGCAAGGTGAACGATCAAGTTCAAATATGCTTGGATGATAAAATTCTGAACAACGAGGGTAGGGGATATGTAACGAGTGGAATGGAGCATGGCTTAGATATTTCTTTTAGAATTAGAAGAATCCAGGCCTCTCATAGAGTTGAAGATATTAACGAATTAGGCTCGAGTCCTCGAGCTTTGTCCTGGAGATGTCAAGAGGAAAGAAGATGAACAGTAGGTTTGAAGAAGTGGAACTGCCATTGGGAAAGGTGGAAGTTCGGAGGATACTGAAGAGATGGAGAAGACTATCTCACAATGAATGGCCATGGACTACTTAGTTGTGACGCTCGAAATGGACTCTCGAAAACCTGCTATTAAGGTAACAATCCATATAAACTTGCTAATTTCTTAGTTTTCTGTTTCAAGTCTTGAGATGCATCTATAAGTTACCATATTTGGTCTGTCTTTTTCCCTTTCTGTAGTGTTAACAGCTGCATCTGGAGGAACCTATGTTGGAACTAGAATGGTTCATTCAGTCTTAGACTGCTTCCTAATAACTTGTATGTTGTTAGATTGAGTTTAAAAAATTCAAATGTTCTTGAAGAATATCACTTTCTTTTCAGGAAAAAAAGGAAAAAAAAGAATAGCAAGTCATTTGACCTATGTGAGTGTGAGATCCCACATCGATTGGAGAGGGGAACGAGTGCTAGCGAGGACGCTAGGCCTCGAAAGGGGGTGGATTGTGAGATCCCACATCGATTGGGAAAGAGAACTAAGCATTCTTTATAAGGGTGTAAAACCTCTCCTTAGCAGGTGCGTTTTAAAAATCTTGAGGGAAATCCCGAAAGGGAACGCCCAAAGAAGACAATATCGGTTAGCGGTTACAATGAGACATTACGGCTAATCTCTTATTTGACTTTGTTTGTGCAAAGCAATTCTAAAACAAAATGTCAAAGCCATTGACTTTGATCCTTGGGTATTGTTTATAATTTTCCAGTCTGAACACTGTGGTAGTGCTCATAACATGGTACTGTCTTCCCAATTGAAGTCGTTGGCTGTGTATATTATTATATTCACACAGGTCATGGAGAAGCAGTGTAATGGCTGGCACGTTAACAAATTGGAAACTGCTATATATGCTCATCAGACATCCCTTTCTTAGCCATTCATTAACAAATGGGAAACTTCATTGTCTTGCCTTGTGTTCGGTCGCCACAGAAGAAGCTCCGAGGTATCGAAAAAGCCACTGATTTGGCTACAACAGTCGATTCGGCCATCGAATGCTGTAATGACCGTCTTCTCCATGATTTTTCTTCTTCAACAAGAACCAGCCTCCAAGTTGGGGAGGTTCGAGATGTTGTTCCATGCCTGAAAGAGCTCGAAAAACTGCTGGTTTCCTCGAAGATAGCGTACTCGGATGGAGCGGGAGCGAGGAAGGTGAAGATTGTGGTAACTAAGGAACAGTTTAAGTTGCTGTTGGAAAATGCAAAGAAGTTGCAATCTCGTCATAGATTGTTCGGCTACACAAGCCCCCGTAGAGAGTGTCGAAAATGGCGACCGACGTTGTCTGTGATCTCAGAAGAAAAGGGTTTTTGAATGGAGTCTTAGAGGGAAACTTGTGTAGCTTTACAGAGATAATGGAGATTAAGTTGAAAGTTGAAGCTTCATTTGTAGGAATCTGGCAAGCAAATGATCTTACAAAGGCAAAACTACCAGCGCAGAAAGAAAGGAAAAGAAAGGAGAGAAATTACTAATACAAACTTTTTTTTGGGTTGCAAAACTCAATTTTGAGAGGTTTTTTTGGGGTACTTTTTAGAACACGGTAGAACAAACTAGAAGGGATTTGAAAATTCACCTCGTAAAAGGGGCGCCAGGAATGTAAAAGGGGCACCAACTCCTTCCACTTAAATTTTATATGACCATTCGATGAAATTACGCCTAGGTATGCCAGACATGAATCGCCTCAAAATGCAGGAGATTGACTAATGGTCAAATTCTCCCTATTTGAAAAGTTACATGCTATTTAAGCTGTTGTTGCAAGCTGTTGTTGCCTTGTAGTCATATAATATTATTTGACTAATTGTCAAATTCTCCCTATTTGAAAAGTTATAAGCTGTTGTTGCCTTGTACTTATAGTCATATAATATTATTTGACTAATTGTCAAATTCTCCTTATTTAAAAAGTTACATGTTATTTAAGCTATTGTTGCCTTGTACTTATAGTCATATAATATTGTTTTCAATCTTTCTTTCAATCTTGCTTTCAAACACTTTTTCAAAATCTGTTTGCCCCGTTCCCTACCACCTTCTCTTCAAAATAGGGCTACAAAACAGGGCTTAACTTTCTCCTCAAAATAGGGCTACAAAACAGGGCTAAACCTTCTCCTCAAAATATGGCTAAGGACTATGGCTAAGGACGATTGTGACACTTAGAATCAATCAAAAACCCATTATTAATGCCAATCCTTCTTGATTTACAATTCAAAAGCAGAATAATCATACTGTTTATTACTCTAAATTGTTCTTTGATTGAGCAAAGGATTAGATATACACAAGAAGAGAAAAGATGTCATTCTTTTCCTCAATAATACCCAGCAATCCATATGGAAATAAAGTGATTACTTCTCTGAAGGGACAAGGCAACCGACCAATCAAGCAAACAGACAACAATCTGATCAAGCATCCTTGTCCCCACGTTTCCAGTTGTTCCCTGTCTTATTGACTCATTAACCCCTGTCTCCCCCTCTCCTTCAACTCCCCAACAAAAATATCTACCGACTGTACAAGGGTATTTCAGTATTTTCACAATAACAGATTATATTCAAAATAAGAAGCTGATGAGCCAAGTCTTGAAACTCATGAGCAATACAATGTTTTGCAGTAAAGCATCATCATCACTCATAGCCATTCCTCTCTGTTTCTGTTTCTCAATCTCCATGGACGTTCAAACAAAGGTTCTCCAAAACAAAGACCAAATAACTGTTGTACCAGCAGTTTCAGTGGTTCTGTCATTGTTTCTAGCATTCTTTTGGCCTCTCTTTGCCTCAACAGCTGCACTCTTGGTCGGAATGATCGCCGCCTTTCGAGGTGGTTTCCAAGTTGGAACCGAAATTCATGGTGTAAGAGCAGCAGGTGAAGGGATCCTAGATTATGTTGCAGGACGACCTGAATATGGCAAAAACCACAATAAGTACCGGTAACAGATTCTTTGTCACAAACAAAATCAACAAAGAATAAAAAATTGTCTGTATGTTCGATTTGTATATTCCAGCTACCATCGGATTCAGTGTGATGAACACATGTATGCTCAATGCCAAAATGGTCTGTATAACAGCCCTAGCTCACTGCTAGCAGATATTGTCCGCTTTGGCCCGTTACTTATCGCGTCAGCCTCACAATTTTAAAACGCGTCTACTAGGGAGAGGTTTCCACACCCTTATAAGGAATGCTTCGTTCTCCTCTCCAAACGATGTGGGATCTCACAATCCACCCCCATTGCGAGTCCAGCGTCCTCACTGCACACTTCCTGGTGTATGCCTTTGATATCATTTGTAACAGCCTAAGCCTACCGCTAGTAGATATTGTCCGCTTTGGCCCATTATGTATCGTCGTCAGCCTCACTGTTTAAAACACGTCTACTTGGGAGAGGTTTCCACACCCTAATAAGCAATGCTTCGTTTCCCTCTCCAACCAAGGTGGGATCTCACAATACACCCCCCTTAGGGGTTCAGCGTCCTCGCTGGCACACCGCTCGGTGTTTGGCTCTGATACCATTTATAACAGCCCAAGCCCACCACTAGTAGATATTGTCCACTTTGGCCCATTACGTATCGCCGTCGGTCTCACGGTTTTAAGACACGGTTACTAGGGAGAGGTTTCCACACCCTTATAAAGAATGCTTCATTCCTCTCTCCAACCGACGTGGGATCTCACCGTTTGTAAATTGAATGTTATCTCACGCATCCACTTCTTCACATTTTGTGTCTGAATCCAAATGGGTTGGGTAAGGATATTTGGAATCAATGTCACTTTAAAGTTAACCATGAACATGAAATTTATGGTCCACTGTGAAAAGTTTTCAAGTTTTATACATTGGATTCTTATCTATAGACTGACAGGAAAGAGGCCTGCTCAAGTTTCGTCCATCGACCTTGTTGAACTCATGGTTTATATAGTTTGAATGGATAAGAAGAGAATCAATCAAACTGAAGGAAACTGTTCCATGTTTATGCTATCTGCTTCATCAAATATGCAATAACAATCTAAGAAACAATGTTGATATAATATTACTAATCTAGATTGGTAACAATTAGTTTCAATCTACCAAGCGAGAGGAAAAAATAAGGAGTAGGGATTATCACGTCCGATGCTCTACAAGAGTTATGGTCCAATAAGAGTCGGTGATATTAAGGCGACGACTATGAAGTTACTAAATCAGCTTCAGTTAAACATCCTGATTGAACAATGTCAAACTTCTTAAAAGTGTCAAGAATGGGAGAAATTCTTATGCAAGTATTGAATCAAAGCAGTATTAGTCATTGTTAAGACAAGGGTAATGGGAAAGAAGTCCAGTAGAATTCATGGATAAGAGAAATATGAAGGGAAATCAGGCTTTACCTTACTACTCACTTATTCATTATCAAGCTCTGCTACTTCAAGATGTGAGTATGTGAGGTAAGTGATTTCAATTAGGTGGGAGGAGTTGACGACCGGTCGTATCTCCCTGTAGCAATTTCATGTCTACCCGACGTAGACATGATTCTGCTGAAACGTCGTACACTTAGAAAAGACAAGAAGGAAATTATACATCACGAAAGCAGTAAAGGAAAGCGATAAAGTGATACAAGGTAAGGGTTGTGGCACGTAACAAGGATGCGACCATGGGCAACAACCTTGAACAAGCATGACCGTGACACATCTCAACCACGGTCAAGATAAGAGTTCCAACAACAACAACAAGATAATGATTGAGAAGGCTGATGAATTTGTATACACAGTAACATGGAATTCCCAGTTAACTTAATGATTTTCCCCTGAAAATTAGCAAAAGTTCATGCAAAATCATGATAAACATAATTGTTTAACCTGTTGAATCACTAAGGTAAGAGAAGAGTTTACTCCATGATAAGCACAGCAACAATTTAGACCAGAAAAATTGTCTTTCATCCTTTATTCAGAGCAGAACAAATTAAGAGTCAAGAAACTGAACAGTCACTCTCTGCCTTCCACATGCCTAAATCCTTACCACTCGCCATGAACAAGCCACCATTTCCCCGCAACCCCCACTAGTTGACAACGACACATCACAATAATAAGGCCAAGTCCGATTACAAACAAGAAACAGTAGCTATTAGCACAAAGCATCAGAAAACTTACACGACATCAATCCGCTGCATGAACGATCACTTCGGGGAGAACTGGAAGGATCAAAGCGAAGAACACTAATCTTCAAGAAATTCCATGATTGCATTACAGAATCGAACAGGGGACCCATTAAAGAGAGAGATCAAGAAGATGCACATGATTTGAATCCGGAAATGCACGGAAGAAAAGAAGGACAAAAACAGGCGCGGATTTGCAGCCACACGATGGGATTTGAGAGGTGGATTTTTAGGGTTTAGGGGATTGAAGGAAGTGGAAGAAGACAAATCGGGAAAAGTAATTGTCGGATGAATGAATGATAATGGAAGAAGGAATCATAGTAATTTGTGTTGTAATTGTCGAACCAAAAGATCCCAACAATTTCGCTCGCTGGGTTTACTGTGTGTTCTTCCCCTTTATTGATGCTGTTTAAAGTACAATCCTTTAAGTACTTCATTTTGCTTTTCCAATGTTGATTAAAGTTATCTTTCTTGACCATTCATTACCGGTGTATATTCGAATGGTAAGATGAATACGACTCCCACAATGGTAGTTATTGTCCACTTTGAGTATAAGCTCTAAACACGACTCTCCACAATGATATGATATTGTCCACTTTGAGTATAAGCTCTAAACACGACTCTCCACAATGATATGATATTGTCCACTTTGAGTATAAGCTCTGAACACGACTCTCCACAATGGTATGATATTGTCCACTTTGAGTATAAGCTCTCGTGGTTTTGTTTTGGGCTTTCTTCCACAATGGTATGATATTGTCCACTTTGAGTATAAGTTTTGAACACGACTCTCCACAACGGTATGATATTGTCCACTTTGAGTATAAGCTCTCGTAGTTTTATTTTGGGCTTCCCCAAAAGAAAGATCATTCTCTAAATTAGGGGACGTGAGACTTTCATCATCCAACACGTCCCCCCTCAGTATGATATTGTCCACTTTGAGCATAAGCTCTCATGGCTTTCCTTTTGGCTTCCCCAAAAGACCTCGTTCCAATAGAGAGAGTATTCCTCGATTATAAACCCATGATCATTCCCTAAACTAGCGGAGGTGGGACTTTTATCATTCAACACAAACATCTAATTTTTTATTAAAAAAAAAAAGTGTGGATCCATTAGGGATGTTTGAAAAATTTGACGACCCATTAACCCAACTCAATTAGTCTTTTTAAGTTAAGTTGTTTTTTTTTTTTTTTCTTATTAACGGATATTCAAACATCTAATTTTTATGAAAGCATAGGTCTCGATCAATTAGGAAGGTTCAAAAAATCTCAATGACCCGACGAACCGAACTCTTATAGATTGAATTATGAACTTATTCGAATCGGATTAAATTCAAATATATGAAAATTTTATAAATTGGTTTAGTTATGAGTTCTCCCAAAAAAAAAAAAAAAAAAAACTAAATTGAATTGAATTAAACAAATTTGAATTTATTTTAATTTTAAAAAATACATTTGGAATATTAAAATACTAAAAACATAAAGAATGATATTTTCCAAATTAAATTAAAAAAAAAAAAAAAAAAAAAAAAAAAAAAAAATCCTTCAGCTAGATTTCATTAAATTAATTTTATTTATTGAATTTAAAGTAAGAAACACATATAATCTAAATTTGCACAACAAATGGATCCTAAATTTTTTAGAAAAATATTCACCATTCATTAATTAATACTTAATTTTTTTTATTTCCTTAAAAAAAAAATTAAAAATAAATAAATAAATAAACTATTTAGTATTACATCAATGAAATATTTATGTGGAATATTCCTGAAAAAAAATTTATATTTATAGTCATTTTTAGGGAAAATAAATAAATAAACTATCGCCAATGTTGTCGGTTTGTAGTGTCTCTATTTTCTCAATGGTTGAAAGTTTATTTTACTATGACGACTTTTATACTTTATAGACAATTTTTTTCGATAAAAAATAGAGTTTCACATCTAATTCCATTTTTTCGTCTCGTTAAAATAAAAAATATCACATAAAATGATAAATATACCTCTTAATAAGAACAAAATACAAAAGGTAGTGTGTTTATTCAACTAACAATTGATTAACACCTCCCTAATTTTACTCGGCATCGGATTAATTATCTTAATTGTAACAACGATAACCTACTTTCAATAGATGCGAAACCGACGAGTTCAATCAAACAGCATACCGAGTCTAAAGTTAGAAAAATGTTCGTCAACTTCGATAGGTATAGTATTACAAGCAATAGAATAAAAGAGAGCTTACTACTCGTTTCTATTAGAGTTGGGATCTTGTTATAATCGGTCAACAAGAGATAATCATATCGAGGCGCTGTTGCACCGTCGAGACGGTGATGATTAAGTATGTTTTATGATTGTTTGAGCAGTAAATTCACTCCAAATTTGTTCAATAATTCCAGAATCTAAACATTTTTATTAAAAACACAAAACACACAAACATTAAAAACATCAAAAAGCTTCTGTTATAAAAACATTATCGATTACACTGCAATGAGCTGCTGAGTTTGAGCTGCTTCAATCCTCATTTCCTCCTTCATTTTCCTTATAAACTCTTCTATTTTCTTGTTCAATTCTTCTGTACTCACCACCACCTCTAAATCCCTCCTTTTTCCTTCTTCTTCCTCCTCTTCTTCTTCTTCTTCTTCTTCAACCTCCTCTGTAAAACACCCTTCATCTTCATCATCTTCATCATCTTCTTCATCTTCTTGTTCATGTTCTTCTTCATGTTCTTCTTCATGTTCTTGTTCTTCTGATTCATCAGAATCATACCCATCAGAGGCATCAGCCACAAGATCATGTTCAAATTGATCATGATCAACAGAATGGGAAAATGAATAATACCCAAAAGAGGAGGAAGAAGAAGAAGGAGAAGAATCTTGAAGAACAGAGGAAGTGGCAAGAAGAAACAGGATTCCATTACAGATCAAGAACATGAACTTTCTCTCCATGCCATGGTTGAGGAGAGAGAAGAGGAAAGTGGAGAAATAGACAGTAAATGAATGAGGGAAGAGAGAGAAGAAGGAAAAAAAGAATGCCAAAACCAAAGAAAACACACAAATTGACACTATGAACTTCACCATCCTTTTCAACCTCTCAACATTATTGCTTGTTGATGATGTTCTATCAAGATCCAAACTTTCATATGAATCCATGTTTATGGCATCAACCCTTTTCTCCATTTTGAAAGGGAATCACAAAAATGAGAGCTTTTCTCTTGAAAACGAGAGATTTTTGGGGGATTTGGGTTAAGTAAGTACACAGAGCTGCCATGTTCTGTTTCTTTTATAGTGGTCCTTGTAGCTCTTCCATGCCCATGAAAACGAGCTGATTTCAAGTGGGGAAATGACTGAAATGACCTTGAGGACATGAGGGAGGGCATGAGAAGAGAAGGGTATTTTGGGGGAGAGAGAAAGTGATGAGGGAGTTGAGACAAAAAGGAGGAGAGAGAGAGAGGGGGAAATGGAGGGTGGAAGGTTCTGGGGTTTGTCCATGAAAGTGATGAAATTAAGGGATGGAGGGATAAAGGAGAAGGGGACACGTGGAGTTATGAAGAAATGGAGATTAGGGTTATTATTTGGTTTTGAGGCTCAAAGTGTTCCATCCTTTTCTTCTCGTCGGATCCCATGAAAGACCTTACCATTATTGCCTCACTCTAAACGTCACAATCCTTGCTTTATTTGATTGCCGAAATCAATCATTTCCTTTCCTTCATCTTTTTCTTTTTGGAAATGAAAATTAATCCTCGACTTTTGTAACGGTTCAGTAAAGATAAACTACCTTTTTAAGTACGGTGATTCTGCGTGAATTCAGTGAAGAAAAGAGATGAAGCTACCTGCAAAACGAATGACTGAAGTATCAATGTAAGAACTTGTGATGCACACTCTAATGCTTGAATCAATTAAGATGTTTCGTAAGTGTAGCAAGAGTTACGATTTGTGAGCGTACCTGTTGGTGTGTCTGTTCTTTCCTTTTGTATGTTGTTGGAATGCTCGAGATTTGACTATAGGAGTGCTTAAGCCAATGTGGTAAGGTCTATATCAAGTTACTAGAGTAATTCTACCCATCAGGAAGGAAAGACACTCTCTCATCCATGGAATGCATTACCATTGCATTCTTGCAGTAGAATAACAATTGTGCGACATTTTTTTTAATTTAGCAAACAAGTCAGACGTGTGAAATTCGAACTTCACGGACAATATCGATGTATGCTTGAGCCTCGGGTCACGTTTGAGAAAAAAAAGTAATGTTATAAGCTAAAAGCGAGTAGCAACAACAATAGGTTCGATAACATATAACCAGTGTAGGAAGAATTGACAACTAGTCACATCCCTCTTTAGTACATTTTGGGGCATTTTAGCCTTGGCGGGTGTAGACATGATTTTGTTGACCGGTCATACCCCTTGTATTAACACAACATAAACTAGTAAAAGTCTATCTAACATGAGAGCAGGTAAAAGGGTTTAGAACAGGCATGTGGTCATAATTAACATGTCCTGTATAAGTATGGTCAGGACATCCAACATGCGATTACAGGTAATACGCCTTCGACAAACATGACCGTGACATATAATACCTAAAAATGTATTATCATAACTCTGATCTCAAACAAAAATCCCCTATATAATTCTATGATAATAATGTTTGAAACAACACATATATGAAGATTAAATGGTCAAATCATGGATCGAATTGGTTAGCAAAAGACAAAATTTCCAAATTTAGGCACCACCCGAAGTTAGACCAAAGTCACATGTCAAGTCCATAGCAAAAGATAGGCAACATGTCCAAGTCCATAGCAAGCATGCTAACCTTTCTTCAAGTCTAGAGGATGAAAACATAAAAATAGGTTGAACACAAGGACAACTTAGCCAATATTTTGTAGTAGAGCTCATGGTAAAGGACCCACCCCAACCCCAAATAACAAAAGACCTCATTGTCAAAGATGATTACGACTTAAATTTTGCACTAAACATTGTTTAATTATGCTCTTATGCTCGATGTGCACGTGAAACCTAGTTAGACCTCAAAAAATTCTGTTTAATATTTTCGGTGTGGCTTATGTTTAGGGCTCACCTTAAATCATAGATGGACAAAATTTGATATGTTTATACTCGTTGCAAAAAGTGACTACACAACATATAGTTCATATAAGGATAAAGAAAGCACGCTCGAAAGTTGGTTGTTCGAGATGGATCTTGCGATGGGCTATAAGAGTGCAAATTTTGGTTACTAAAAAACACACATGTAAGAAAGTATAGTAAAGGGAAATACTCCCAAGTTGAGCCAAGTTCAGCCATGAACCCAAATTGAAGAGTGAGATAATGTTATAGAGTCATTTTGGACCAAACGAGCATATTCGAGATTGGGTAAATTTGGGGACTATCATACTAGAAAGTGGCTAAAACCTGAGGCCAAGCTACAACCATGCTCGTCCTCGACTACTACTTTGACAAACGAGGCATGTTAAATACATACCTCCAACCCGAGGAACCTGAAGGCCAATCTAATACAACTCTAGAACTCAATTTTTGGAACCCTAGGACAAACCTTCCATAAATATCTAATTTTCATCTCACAAATTGTTGAGGAGAAGAGGGCAACAAAAATATGTAACATATAGAAATTTGAGATGGAAGTATGATTTGGTCCCTCTATGGTGTCTGTTTCCTCAAGACTTAGATGAAATTTCTTGACACTTGTCAATAGTTAGTAATGATTATAAAAGCAGCAGAGCCTTATAATGGCTTCATTGAATTCCACAAAATGATAAGAGAGATTTATCCATGCTAATAATGTTAATTTGGACATACATTCTTGGCCATTTGTTTGTGGAGTTTATTCAAATGGGTGTTGAATGAGTAATAAAGAGTTTAAAGCTTTAATATATATAACACAAGTTATTGATATTACGGTATAAATAGTGGTGAGTTGCTCCTACTTCTAACTGTTCTTCCATTTCATCGAGGGGTAAGAATTAAGCTACAAGAAGAAAATGAAGAATATCAAGGATGAGCAATACCCTTTTTGATGAGCATCTCATAGATCCTGTCGATTTTGGTTGGATCAATCTTGAATAAGCGATGGGCATCAGATTTCTTGGTTACATTCCCATTGAAAATCTCTACTGATAGAACTTCTTCCATCTTTAGGTAAAGGGGTGGAGTTACTCTGATTTCACTGCATAGGCTTTTTTCCTGCCAATCCAACAGTAAAACACTTCATCGAAACACCAAGAAGACATAAAGTACGACAAGTCTGCTGTTTTCTAAGATGGATTACTGTTTTGGTGAGTTTTTGTAATAGTCCAAGCCCACCGCTAGCAAATATTGTCCTTTTTGGGCTTTTTCCTTTGGGGCTTCCCCTCAAGGTTTTTGAAACACGTCTGCTAGGGAGAGGTTTCCACACCCTTACAAAGAATGTTTTGTTTCTCTCTCTCTAATCGATGTGGGATCCACAATTCACCCCCCTTCGGTGCTTAGCATCCTTGCTGGCACGCCGCCAGCGAGGACGCTTAGCCCCGAAGAGAGGTGGATTGTGAGATCCCGCATCGATTGGAGAGGGGAACGAAGCATTCTTTATAAGGGTGTGGAAACCTCTCCCTAACAGACGCGTTTTAAAAGCCTTGAGGGGAAGCTCGAAAAGGAAAGCCCAAAGAGGACAGTATCTGCTAGCGGTGAACTTGAGCTGTTACAATTTCTGTTAAAGGAAAAAGAAAATTGTGCATTTCTTTATGCTAATACATGAATCTTTCAGTTTGTGGTATACAAACGTACGTGAATGATTCAGAGTAGTTGATACAACTGTACTTGAATAGGATCTGTTCTATAGGTTGTACATCGATATCTTTGAGTTCTAAACAAAGGTTCAGAGTCGATGAATATGATAATAACAGTACATCTCACAAACATTAGTTCGAAAAAGCTGTCAAAAGGGAGCTGGCTAATAAAAGCTGAAAGCTGTCCAAAATTGAATAGAATTGGCAGCTTAGTTGAGATTACACTCTTATTCACCAAGGTTTCTAGTTCCATTTGATTACCAAAGAGTTCTCTTAATCTAGTGAAGACTTGGTTGTGGAGCTACAGAAATAAAGCAGTGTAGCAGCTTAGTTCCAAGGGAAGGCACTGAGATTTCCCTGGGATAGACTCAAGTAGATAGTTGAGATTGTTGTTCTCATAAGACCAATGAAAAGACTAATGGTGCATTTACACTAATGCCTACAGGGTTGTTTCTTAAAGAATGGTTTTCACAGTAATTGGGATCTCAAATCAAGAAAAATGTGAATAAAAAAAGCTCTAAGATGTTCGTTTAGTAAGTGGGAGATTGCACTTACAGCTTCAGAAAGAAAATCTGCACCAAACATATCGAAGTCGTTGACAGAGCCAGAAAGAGCCTGCACTGCTGGTCGTGAATTTGAATCCTTCCCAGCAGACTCGGATGGAGTGAACATGATTGAATTGCCCCGACTTCCAGCGCCTGTAAGATTACTTTCTTTCACTCTATGATCAGCTCCTTCAGATTCTCTTTTCCTTTTCTTATTGAGAAAGATCTCTGCCTCGCTCGGTGTACGACATCCAGCCACTCTAGCTTCCTGTATAATCATTTGTAAATATAGCACATCAAAAGTATGCAGAGAACTGAATGAATTATCAGACGAGTTACACGATATTGGCAGCATACAACATTGGTAAAAAGAATAAGAAAACAAGAATCTAACGTAAATCTGCATGATGAAAATCGAGTTTTAAAACCTTAAGTTCTTGAATTCGTTTCAAGGTCCGATGCTCTGCAACAATTGTTTGAAGCAATTCCTCGTGTTCTTCCTTTGAATGGAAGCGCATGAAGACATCATATTGACGACATATCGCCCTCTCTTCAGCTGATAATTCCTTTTCAAAAGAACTTGGATAAAGTAAATTTCTTTGTAATATAAAATCTTTTCTCCGCTTCCTCTCATCCAGCCTGCAGGATAGTTATATCACTATGTAAGATTTAGAGAGTAAAAACCAAAGAAACAATGGAAAGGTAAAGAAGTTTTGATGGATGTTTTTGCTAACATGTAAAGCCAACAAAAAGGTTACAAATTTTTACCTTTTTGAGTATAAACGCAACACTCTCATTTTCAGCTCACGCTCGTCCTCACCGTCAGCATCCTTAAATTCCATCTCCGCTAGCAGCTGCTCAGCGTCATTATCATATTCTGGATCAAACTCCTGTCTCTTTTCATTGTAACCACTCAGCTCTAATAAAGGACCCTTAGTTGCTGGAACATTAGGTTTCTTCCCATTAAAGCCCCGGTCTGTTTGAGAATCTGCCATTATATCATCATACAAATTTAGCTTCAACATCCAGGTCCTCTAAAAAGAGCATGCAAGTATTTGAAGAAATATAAAATAAGGGTGTGACTATATTATCGCCTTCCCATTGAATCCATATGATCGTCCGCTGAAAGAGAGAGTCGGGAAGGGAAGAATATGTCCTCTAATCAAACTAAGATTCATAATGACATACTCTGGCTAAAGGTTGTTATCCAGAAACAATAATAAGGCTCCAGGGGGCACACAATATGAAACCTGTGAAACTTTAACTAGACAACACAACCCAGAGAACACACAATGTCGAGCAAAAAGAAAGACTAAATAATCTACGTTGTCCATCCCTTCGTGTATGAACAACGTATTTGTTGACGATCGTTGGGAGGGAGTCCCACATTGGCTAATTTAGGGAATAATCATGGGTTTATAAGTAAGGAATACATCTCCATTGGCATGAGGTCTTTTGGGGAAGCCCAAAGTAAAGCCATGAGAGCTTATGCTCAAAGTGGACAATATCATACTATTGTGAAGATCCGTGATTCCTAATAGTATTCTTATGACTCCCATCTAAAAGAACAATATAGAAAGAAAGCCTTGGCTGGAGATTTCGAGAGCTCGTATGCACTAAAATGAAAATCGATTATGAATAGCTACACAAGCTTCCAGTAAAAGGATAAGGTTTAAGATCGATTAGAAAGATACACAATTGCAATCTCAAGAATTTATCTGCACCACCTTCCACTTTAACGAGGCTATCTTTAACTTGATTTGCAGATGATGCTTTCTTGTTGGCAATGGCAGCGGCCGTATTGAAGCTACCTTCTTCTACAATAAAATGAACATGCAAAGTATCCAATGATCACCTTGTCCATTAAACACGATATTCATTCACAGTCGATCAACAACAATAGACATGTACACCTCACCTGATGTAGAGCTTGATGATAAACGGCCAGAAGGATCTACTTTATGTATATCTTCAACTCTGAGAATAAAAGGAAATATTAATGCGAAGGTAGGGAAATGAAGAAAAAAGAGAAAAGTCATTCAATGGCAAGGTTGATATACTTTACTCTTGAAGGCGAATACGGGGGCTCTTCCTTCAAATTAAGCTCTCCAAGCGTTGAAAATCCTGCAGCATTATAACACATTAATCATAAGCTGCATCATCAAAGCAATACCAGAATCATCTGGAATAAAGCATAATAATAGAGATATAAGAAATTTTGCATTAGTTAACAATTATTCCTTCAACTCGTGAGGCTAGAGCTTGTTTCTCGAGAAGCAAAAGAAACATTGGTCAGTTTTTCCTAGGAAAACTCACGACCTAACACAATCTATTAAATAAACCGTTTCCCACAAAATTAACTTATCATCCAAGACAAATTTATATGTCACAGCATCTCTAGATAATATGTGAGATCCCGCATCGGTTGGGGAGAATAACGAAGCATTCTTTATAAGGGTGTAGAAACCTCTCTCTAGCAGACGCGTTTTAAAACTTTGAGGGAAACCCAAAGAGAACAATATTTGCTAGCAGTGGGCTTGGGTTGTTACAAATAGTATCAGAGCCAGACACCGGGCGATGTGTCAGTGAGGAGATTGAGCACCGAACGGGGGTGGACACAAGGCGGTGTGCCAACAAGGATGCTGGGTCCCGAAAGAGGGTGGATTGGAGAGTCCCACATCGATTGGAGAAGGGAACGAATGCCAGCAAGGATGCTGGACCCCGAAGAGGGTGGATTGTGAGATCCCACATTGGTTGGGGAGGAGAATGAAGAATTCATTATAAGGGTGTGAAAACCTCTCCCTAGCAGACACGTTTTAAAAAAACCTTAAAGGGAAGCCTAAAAGAAAAAGCCCAAAGAGGACAATATTTGCTAGCGGTGGGCTTGAGCTGTTACATAATAAGACCTAATGAATACTTCTCTTTTTCTTTTTTTTTTTTTTTTGACAAAATTATAGTTCTTGCAAGATTTATCTACATGTCATAGTGTGACAGGATGTCCCTCGCCAAGTGGATTGCCGATGTACCTCGTAACATAAAGATGAATGTCTCACTAACCTTTCTTGTCTTCACCATGCCCTTTAGCCATAGCAAGGAGCTCCTTTCTATTTTTTCCAACGACATGCGACATGTCCTGAGAACAATCCAAAAGTTACTTGGAAGAACCAAGGTTCTAGGAGAATCAAAATTGTTGAGAATATCGTACCGGTAGAGGAAAATACGGGGAGTTCATATATACACTTGAATAATGTTCTATGCATTGTTCTTTACTCTTCGTTCCCACATGCTCAGCAACTTCTGTCCAATTCCAGAAGCCATACATCTCAATCCCCTACATTATGAAATGTGAATATTCAGGGCAAAAGAAGAACATACAGGCGAAAGGACATTGGTAGAAAATAACATACCTCTAAAAGTAATATTTCGTCATCTGCATTCCAGTCTGGGCAAATGAGTGGAAAAAATAAATTATCCTGTCAAGATGAAGACACGTTCAACGAAAGAATATGCATATCGGGTTCAAATCGAATTCAGCAGAAACTGTAACGCTTTAATGAATCATTCATTTCCACTTGAGACGTAATTCTATCCGGAGGGAAAACCAGAGGTACTTATGAAATAGAGAAGACATCCAAAAATATTCGTCTCGAATTGAACTACCTCGCTTTAAAAGAAAATCAGATCTAAGAGAAAATACAATCCATTGGGGGCGCTACTAACCATAACCTTGTATGGGTGATTGCTTTTATGAGGTTTCACCTCAGCTCCAACCGAAAAACATTCTATACAAAGGTCGAAGTCAGGGCACATGGCACATTTGATGCGAATTTTCCCTGTAATGTCTTTAATGCAATAATTGCAGTGGTATAAGGCTTTTTTGCCTTCAGCTGGCCCTTGACCTTTCTCCCAAATAAGTTAAGGAGAGAAAAAAATGTGAGACAAATAAGTAGTTCAAAACAAGAGCACACGATATATTTAAATAACAGCTCTCGACTTGTAGATCTCGAACGGAACGTAGAACGGTTCAGGAAGAATGAGCATAACAACTAGTTTCGAAAACAATTAATCAAAGTAGAAAACAACCTGGTGTTGTAGATTCCAAATTATCTCCACTAGAAGAATTCCTTTTTCTCCTAGATCTGCAGCATCAAGAATGAATGTTCAAATTAAAAAAATGAACATAGGTATCTTTGAAGCATAAACACATGAAATATTACACAATAACGCGAACAGATGATCGGATTTAAGACATCTTCCAGTCAAAAACTGATAAAGACATCACCAAAATGTTGAACCAAAGAACAGAACACGACATATAATGAATCTATAATTACCAAAAATAACAAGTCTGGCATCAAAATTTCACAGCAAATAAGTAGCAGACATTGACATTAATGAGAAACCAACTTCCAAAAATTGAACAAACCACCCAAATTGTAGTTAGTACAGTAGAAAACCACTAAAGTAAGCCAACAAAACTGGTATGCCACCCTGATTATGCACTCAAATGTCTTCCCCCATTATGAAAATTGCAAGACTCAATCGAACACACAAAGGGTATCTTCATAAACTTCAGTAAAACCTCGAATCAGCAAACGTTCTGATTGAGAGGAAGAAAATACACAGAGAAAGGGAGAAAAATTGTTAACCTCTGAGACGGATCCTCGTCGGACTGAAAATTTCCCCGAGAGCGACCCATTTGATTTCGGAAATCAAACGAAGATTCCGAACTACTGGGCAAGTGTTTATTCAACAGAGACTGGCATATATGGCTGAAATTAAGTGCCCCAGCTGAAGGGCACCATTGATTAGGGATCCCGCTTGAAGAAGAAACTGGAAATTTCAGTAAAAAAATGAGCAAATTGGATGGGTTTTTTAGGGGGTGCGGATAAAAGAAGCGTGCGTTCGTGATTGAAATGGAAAAATAAACAGCGGAATTCTGAAACCTTCTGATTAAACCCAAAACGATGAAATTCAGAGAGTATCTATTATGATCAATTTAAGAACCGTTTAATTCTTATACTGTTTTCTTGTTCTTCTTTTATTCCATTTATTGAAACTAGTTAAATTTTTTATTAGTATCTTTTAAAGATTTTAAGATAATGTTACTTTTAATAATTTAAAATCAAACAATCGTCCATTTTTTTCGATTAATTGAAGTTTTCACTTCATTCTCGAGGTGGTTTCTTCATCGAAACACTGTCAAACACGATCGATTTCAATAGCTATATTTCAGCATATGCAGTGACATATGTAGTGATTTCTTTTTCTTTCATTTTCATGGTTACAGATCTTCACTGTCATCGTGTCCGTGAGGGTGTGGGAGCACAGTCTCACAATTCATTGGTCGGGTATTCGTTGTTTTTTTTTTTTTCAATCATTGTGGCATGTAGGGTTCACTACAAAAGCATTCACCATGAGACCTCGTGCCTTCTTAATTTTTGTCTTAACTCGTTCAAGAGTTTTTCTTACTATTTGGAGTTAGTTTTAGGGTTAATCGAGTGTTCGTAATGTAATTAATGAATCTAACATCAATTCTTATATGTTTGGAAGGTTATTGGTAAAATATGACTCTACTAGGGTTGAACCTAAGTTACGGTTAACTACAAGGATCACAGAAAGAGTAGAATTAAACTTATTGGTTAGTGAACTTATCGTTAGACGTTTAAGGCTCGGTTATAGAAATTGCTTGAGACATAAACACAAATTGAAAAATATGAGCTTCTATTTCAATTTCTATCCCTACAAAAATTTTCATTTATTTTCGTGCCCATTAGATTTTTGTAGTCATTTTTTTTTTTATCTTATATATATATATATATATATATATATATATATTTCAAAAAAAATTAATGAATAATTTCTATTAAAAAATGTAAAACACTCTAATAAATTTAATAATTTTTTTTTTATCAGGGAAGGAGGGAAATAAATTAATTATATTTAATTTTAAAAAAAATTATATTTATAATTAATTTTTCAATTTAATTATCGTAATAATTATTTATAATTTTATCAAAATTATTTATTTGATAATAATTATTAATATTGATCCTTTAAGTAAACTCAAAAACTTTAAATTAAAACATACTTTAAAATTTAAGGCATATTTTTTATAAATACGTATTAATGAATAAAAATTAAATCAAAGAAATTTTATATAATTTTATAGTATACTATCTTATTTAATATAATTATTCCACCGTATACACGTTTGATTTCTGAAATCTAATTATACTAAATATTTATTAAAAAAATACATTTATTTATTTTTACTAAAATTTATGGTATGATTATACTTCTATAGGATTAATATATAAATAAATAGTAAGGATCATTTTAATATTCTGTATAATTATATTTATATTCTAATTTTTACACAACAATTATGACATCAACTTTCATCGTTTATTAAAAAATAAGCTCCCAGCGAGGATCGAACTCGCGGCCTTTCGCTTACGAAGCGAACGCAATACCACTATGCTATGGAAGCAGCACTTGAAATCAATAATGGTTAACAAATTACTTTTATTTTTTGTGTCATAAATTTCGAAAATATTTGATAATGAAAAATGCTCCCAGCGAGGATCGAACTCGCGACCTTTCGCTTACGAAGCGAACGCAATACCACTATGCTATGGAAGCGGCTGTTGATAATAATAATGGCTACCAATTCTCTGTTTATTTCTTTTTATTTTTTTTGTGTAATTTCGCAAATATTTGAAAATGGAAAAAGCTCCAAGAGAGGATCGAACTCGCGACCTTTCGCTTATGAAGCGAACGCAATACCGCTATGCTATGGAAGCGACTGTTGATGGCAATAATGACTACTACTTCTGTTTTTATTTATTTATTTTTTTGTGTCATAAATTTCGAATTGATAATAAAAAATGCTCCCAGCGAGGATTGAACTCACGACCTTTCGCTTACGAAGCGAACGCAATACCACTATGCTATGGAAGCGGCTGCGGATATTAATAATGGCTACCAACTCTCTGTTTATTTATTTTTTATTTTTTTGTGTAATTTCGCAAATATTTGATAATGAAAAATGCTCCCAGCGAGGATCGAACTCGCGACCTTTCGCTTACGAAGCGAATGCAATACCACTATGCTATGGAAGCGGCTGTTGATATTAATAATGGCTACCAACTCTCTGTTTATTTATTATTTATTTATTTTGTGTAATTTCGCAAGTATTTGAAAATGGAAAAAGCTCCCAGCGAGGATCGAACTCGCGACCTTTCGCTTACGAAGCGAACGCAATGCCACTATGCTATGGAAGCGCGTCTGTTGATATTAAAATAATGACTAGCAATTCCCTCTTTATTTATTTGTTCTTTTTTTTTGTGTCATAAATTTCGCAAATATTTGATAAAGGAAGAAAGCTCCCAGCGAGGATCGAACTCGCGACCTTTCACTTACGAAGCGAACGCAATACCACTATGCTATGGAAGCGGCTGCTGATATTAATAATTGATACTACTTCTCTCTTTATTTATTTATCTTTTTGTCATAAATTTCTCGGAAAATATTGGATGAAAGAAAATAGCTCAAGCTCCCAGCGAGGATCGAACTCGCGACCTTTCGCTTACGAAGCGAACGCAATACCACTATGCTACGGAAGCAGCTGTTGATGCTAATATTGGCTATTGATTATTTCTTTCTTTATTTATTTTTTTGTGTCATAAATTTCTCGGAAAATATTTGATTAAAGAAAAAGCTCCCAGCGAGGATCGAACTCGCGGCCTTTCGCTTACGAAGCGAACGCAATACCACTATGCTATGGAAGCGACTGTCCATATCAATAATAGCTACATTTTCTTTTTATTTATTTATTTTTTTGAAATTTCTCAAATATTTGATTAAAGAAAAAAAAGCTCCCAGCGAGGATCGAACTCGCGACCTTTCGCTTACGAAGCGAACGCAATACCACTATGCTATGGAAGCAGCTATTGACATCGCTCAATTAAGTTTTTATTTCTTCGTATATTTGTTTGTTTTTCTAAATCAATTCAGACACACCGGTAATTAATGTTCTATTTTAAATCGTGAATATGTTATTCTATGCGTAAATTAACGTAATATCATTAATATATAAAGTTCTCCATTTTTCTCCCATTCTTCTATTATGCTAAATAATAGGCTTATCTCATAAGTTTTCAAGGCAAAAATAATTTTATTAATTAATTTTGAGTTTATTTGAAGTAGAATCAAGAAAAAATAATTATAAACTACCGTCGAATGAAATAAATTGATTCATTTATGAAAGTTGATAGTTTATAACTAAATTATTGATTTGAAGCTGAACAAAGTTTACGGGTATAAATGCGTTTTTTTTTTTTTTTTTTTTTTTTCCAAAATTTTATTTGTACTGCTTCCTTCTCAATCATAAACTGAAAATGGTAAACAATGAAAAATCAGAATCCTTTTAACTTAGAAATAAGAGTACCAAAAATATAGGTAGGTAGGAAGTCTCACAATTGGTTAAAGCCATTACAGAGTAGTATGGTTACTGGAAGATACCTTCATCGCACTTGGTCTTCTTAGTCTCTTGCTCATCATCTCTATCTCCATTTTCTTCCCCATCTACTGCATGGTCACTGTTACATTCAGCTTCACATCTTTTTCTTTGAGGAACGACTTGGAAGAAAGAAGCCTTCCAATCTCTCGTTTCTATGTACTTGAGTAGAATCTCTAGGACTTGATTCACAGTAAGGACCTGGAAATGAAATTGAAAACGTCCAACATATTGTAAGAGAACAATTACTAAATTATACGAGGCCAGTTCGTGATTTTGTAAGTAGGTAATCTCAAAAACCTATGCTTATAGATTTGGTTGGGACTTCTTCATCATTGTGACGGGTTGATGTCTCATCTCCCATTTGTTTTTCATTCCATTGGAGAGGGGAACGGAGCATTTCTTATAAAGGTGGTGTGTATAACTCTCCCTAGCAAATGCGTTTTAAAACTTTGACGGGGAGCCTAGAAGGAAAAATCCAAAAATGATAATATCTGCTAACGGTGGGCTTAGGCTATTACACTGTGTCCCTCCCTCCCAAAGTCACACACAGGACAATACCTAAAATCATTGCCCTCTATAACATGCCCAACTCCCCATATTTATAACCAAGAGACCACTAAAATACCATCCCACTAATTTTCCCAATACATCCCTTGGTAGTACTCTCATTAATTGTTGGTTGGGATCACGAGAGATAAGCCTCTTTACGTCATGTTCCCACATCTTTACCATCTTTGCATCTTGTGTTAAGCGTCCGAGAATCACAACCATGTTCTTTGGAATAGTCGATTTGCTTAGTCTATTCGGATCTGTTTTTGGAGTCATTTACTATATAATTGGCACGTACCCATGATTGTTGTTTTATGATGTCCTTTGACTAGCTAGTTTTATGTTTTTTTCCTATTTCATGGGGTATTTGGTCAAAGAGGAATGGCAAAAGTTTCAAAGATGTTAAAAGATCTTGGGAAGAGATTTGGAATGTTGCTAGATTCAATGTCTCTTTGTGGGCTTCCATCGTTAGGGTTTTTTGTAATGATCAGCTAGGTCTTGTTTTATTTGGTTGGAGTATATGAAGCAGGCTACACTAATATAGGAGGAGAACCAATGTCGAACACGTTCGGAACGCATGACTGACATGAGTATATTCTTTTTCTTATATGCCCATTATATTATTTCATTTTCTCAATAGAAGCTCAATTTCTCATAATAAAAATATAAAAATTAGAAGAAAGTAGGGAGCACACATGTATTCTAAATCTGCCATTTTATAAGTCTAGCATGAAAGAATTTAGTCTATGAAATGCGGATAAAAACGATATGCATGTGAAGACCAAAGTATACCTGAGAGCTAGACATCTTCAAGTAACTTCCTATTGGAAGTTTTGCTGTTTGAATTCCCTGTTCTTGTGCTTTCTTCATGGTAATCCCTTTCCATCTGTTGCGATCAACTAACCCACCAATGATATATATTTTCTTTAGATCGAGGTCATCAAGCACAGTTTCTGAATCAGCTGTGAGATAGACCAAATTTTCCTTCTGGTCTTGCAAAGCATCTATGTATGATCTATGTTCCTTCTCAATGATCCATTTGTCAAATCCTGGAAGCCTTTGCAGTTGGGTTTCCATTTCTCCATTACACCCAGTCAACCAGAGATGACCAGGAGAAGGACATCTTCCATTCACTGCATAACAATACATTATCTGCAGGTTTTTACCCAATAAAGATACTCAAAAACCTTGCAGTTTCCAGGAGATTATAGAATCATTCTTGCAAAATTAATCGTGCATTAAAAATCAAAATAAAGAACGACTGCATGAGGATAAAACATGCTCAGTAATTGGTCAGAAGTGTGAATCATTTGTAAATTGAAAAAAAGATACTATTATTTGGCAGGATCCTAACCATAACTTAATGTGAAGAAAATAAACCAGCTTTGGAATGATGTAGAATAGGGATGATGAAGTGTTTCAAAAATGTCTTAGCATGACAATTAACGTAGGAAAAGCTAAGTAATATGTGTCATGCTTTGACAGTTTCTATTTCTGAATCTTGAATTATATATGAGTAAATAAGAGTATCAAAAAATGTGGCATCTTAGTCTAATCTAATTAAATAGAGCTCATCCCAGACATTAGTAGAAGTACCGAGTATTTAGGTGCAATATAAAGTCATTGTCTCCCAACAGGAATCTTGTATAATCATATGATTCAAAGCAAAATTTAAACCTACAAACTAATGATTTTATTAAACACGTGGAAAGTTAAATTTTGAAAAGAGCGACTCCTATGATGCACTCCCCTGTTCTTTTTCATTATCTTGTCCCCCCTTTCCAATGGTTCTCTATGGTTTTGAGTTTCGAGAGGGTGGGATTAGTCAAGCATTTGATTGATTTAAGATCGTGGTGGCCAGTAGGTATGGAGAGTGCTATCCAAGGCTTGAATGAGAAAACAATGGTTCTTGTCACTCTCTATCAACCAGGTATCCATATAGTTGTTGAGTTATTGTTCCAAAGCTACCGCTATAGATTCAGTACAATCTAATTCCAAATTATTCTAAGAATTTCGAGTAATGATTATTTTGTTGAGTGGAGAATATATCTGACAGGATGCTTCAGCATGAATTCTTAAAAAATGATGGCAATGGAAAAATACACTCTTGATTCTTGTAGGAGGGGGAGGGAAGGTTGGGAGCCCTTCCATTATATCATAAAGGGTTACCCAAGGAAAGCAGTGTAGACAGCAAGTCCTACAAACCAGGTCATTTGGTTCAATTAGAGGAAGTGAAGGAAAATCACAATACCAATAGAGGGGTACATATCAAAAATCTCACACGTCAATCTCCTTCAGCTGGAAAAATGTGACATTACTAGACCAGGGGATAAGTCGACATCAAGGATGAATAACACCTACCCAAAGATCACGTTTTCAAATCTACAGGTGAGCTTACAAAGAAAAGTTCTTTATGTGAGCAAATTCTGGGTCTTGGAGCGAGAGCGGACTTTGTTTAAAAAAATATATCAAGGATGAGTAATATTCACTCATAAAATTCATTAAATTTTTTTGGAGAATTCAGTTTTGGGGAAAAGAGACTCAAACCTCATTTTCATCATTTGTAAGGCTTGAAGAAAACAAAGGTGAAACAAGGTTAAGAAGTTGTACTAGTGTAAATTATACCTATTGCTTTCTCTTGGTGTAAATTATACCCTCTTCGGCACATAGTTTGCCTTCTTTTGTAATTACATCTTATCAATGACATGAAGAAAGTGTTGTTTGTATATATATATATAAATTCTAATGTTGGAAATGAAGGATAAGGATCCCATGGTAGAAGCTCAAGCTACTCCTCCTTGTGGGAGATGGATTGAAAGAACAATACTGCCTACATACTAGTCATTAAAATATCCAACTAATTTCTAATATAGATCATTTTTATTGTCTCTTTCTATTGCATTTAATAGATAAGTAGACTCCACTAAACTTTTTTGAGCCACTAAAAATACACCATAATAGAAAGGCAGTAGGGTATCCTACCGTCAGCAGCTGGTGTGTAGGCAAGCCAAGTATTTTTCAAATCAAAATATGCAATATCCCACGTGATAGATGTTACATACACAACTTTCATTCATTGTCAAAATGTGTGGGAAATTTATCCAACACTAAGGAAATTTTGCGGGAGCTTCACTAGGTGGAATGCATATTTAAGGATAAAAGACATTAACCAACTGAAATCATCACTATGTTAAAAGATTGGAGATGAGCATACCAACTTTCAAACCAGGTGAAATCATCACACTACGTTAAAAAATTGGAGATGAGCTATTGCATATAAGTTTCTAAGAAGTAATAGACTAAAAAATCCTCCAAGAGCTTTCGTGTAGTATTGTTGGTATTTATTTCTTAAAGAAAGCTTTCAGGAAATATCACTATGAGCATAACCTTTTCACAAACCTGGAGATGGAGGCAATGAACTCATTGTTTGTTAGTACGTAGATGATCTTACGAATACTAGAAATGATGTGATCTTGAAGTATGTATTATTTCCTTGGTATTGAAATATTACAAACAGCCACAGGCCTTTTCTTTTCCTCCCAAATAGTACAAAAAAATCTTTACAGTTTCAAAGGTTTGTTGCAAGAAATTTTAAATGCTTTTCAAACAAAGTACAATCCTATGCATACTCGAACTGAGTCTGGCTTGGAACTAAATCAAGACCGTGAAGGAAAGAAGAAAGAAGGTGAACGACACACTTTATAACCAAATGGTGGGTAGTTTGATGCACTTAACTGCAACACAAGAGATTTAGGGAGAATCCAATGTAGCTGCATCTTTTTTGGATACTGAAAGGATCTTTTGCTACTTGCAAGAAACCAAAAATGATCAATTGTTCTAAAAAAGTGGGAAAGAAAAATAAAGAAAAGGTAGAGGAGCACTTCAAGTCATGCGTTTGTGTTGACTCAGGCGGCATTTGATTGTCTTCCAAGAAACAATCAATCGTCACTTGATCAACTACTAAAACTAGATTTGAGTCTGCCAACGCTTTCCTTCTCAAACTATTTGGTTTAGAAACTACGTTTCAAGCACCTCCCAAATCTATGGTATTCCTAGAACACATTCAATTTCACTTCTTAAGGGACCTCATAGAAGAAGCCCTTCATCTCAAATGTATGGTCTTCTAAGAAACAATCAATTTCATCTCTAAGATGCTCTACATTCCATCTACTAGAAGAAACATTTACCAAACCTCTAAAATATAAGAAAACAATCCAGTATTCGCACCACCACAAATAATAGGTAATCAACCAAATGAAGTGAGTAACAAGAGAACAAACCTGCTGAACAAGACTGTGAATCTCCGAGGGGGTCATGAGGTCAGAAAATTCAAGGTCGATGACAATCTTCTGACCACAATCTTTAGCCCTGTTGAGCCTCTCAATCTTCTTCTCCTTCTCCTCCGACCTCTTCCCCATCCTCTCCTTCCTCAGGCTTTTCCTAGACTCGATCAGCTTGGCTCTCTCCTCCTCCGTAACACTCGCCAGTGTCTCCTCCCATTCCTTCCGTTTGCGCTCAATATCTTTCTTCTTCTGCTCTTTTTCCTGAGCTTTCTTCTCCGCTTTCTTCGCTTCGTAACGCTGTTGTTTCAGTAGCTTCTTCCTTGCATTCTTCGAGAGGGGGGGCTCTGGAGGATTGCAGCCGGAAGGGGAACAAGGAGGATCCATTTTGGCGCTCTGGTCCTCTTCTATGGCCTCCATTTTTGGTTTCCAAGTACTCAGTACACTAGGTTAACTGTAACTTTGCCTCAAATGTTGAAGAAAAGACGGGTTATTGTAAAAATGACTCTCTTTATGTGAAATTACGTTTTCACCCTTATTATCATACAAATTGATATTTAACTCAAAAAAACAATAAATTTTTATTGTTTGGGAGTTATTTTGTTGATTTTTATTTTTTATTTTTTATTTTTTATTTTTGATTAATCAGTGTGATTTAGGTTTTGAGAGGTAAGGATTTAAAATTGAAAAAAAATATTTGAATCCCGATCAATTTCAGTGAGTTTCGATGAATTTCGACCAAAATTTCAGCCAAAACTCATGAATCTCGACCAATTTTTTTTTATCAAAACTCATGAATTGTAGTTGAAATTTTTGAATTATTGATCGAGATTTTAGAGTTATTCATGTTTTTTCAAAAAATCATTAAATAAACTTTATTATTGAGTTATGGGACATAACGAGACTCCGAATGTTTTTTAAGATGACTTGTAAGTAAAAAACAACCTTTATTGTTTTTTTTTTTTTAATTATTTAAAACTTGTATTCATCGACGATACATTATATTAATAACTAAAATCTCATAAAATTCGAATATCAAATATTTATTAGTCACAACGCATCATAAATGTCAAATATCCTCAATATTCATCAAAAGTAATGTAAGGTTAGATTGGTTTATAACCCTATTTTTAGATGGTTGGATTTTGGACAGAATAAAAAATGTTAACTCGCGAACAGGCCCAAATCTTTTAATTTTTTAAAAATTCAATCTAACCCAAATCATAATAAATGTAACCCAACTCAACCCAACTTTTATAGTTTGATTGGATGATATGAGTTAATCAGATTATCGGATCATACAAATAGCTCTTAGAAGTTTGTGCATATAAGTTAGAGGTCGATAAGGATAAACAACCGAGCTATTAACAATAAAAACCAACCATATAATAGCTTCTGTTGAGTCTGTTTGTTATTTATAGCTTAGTCGATTATACATAGTAAAATGATATAAGGTAAATTGTCATAAATTGTAAATAGATAGTTATATATAGTAGATGGTTATATCTAGTAAATCTATAGTAAGTTGAACAGTACTTTTTATATTCTATATATTCTCTCTTAGTATACATATTTGAAGTCATCAATACAAATCATTTAGCTAAAGTTCTCCTTCCATTTTCTCTTTCTTTGTGTTCATCTAAAATCCTTTAGTCAGTGTTCTCCTTGCATTTTCTCTATCATGTTCTTTGTGTTCATCTAGATCGATTGTGTGCATTGTTGAGCGATCCTAACACTTTCCACAGTTAACTACTCTATCTAACTCTTAACCTATATTTACTATCGTTGTTGGTTAAGTAACCCTAGTTAGCAAAACTCTAGTTAGTAAAAGAACTAGAGTTAGAGAATTTGAAAAGGAAATTTGGTAGACAAGTGCTTAATTAAATCCATCAAGTGCCTTAAATGTGCAATTTTTTCATGTTCTTGCTACCACTATTATGTGCCTAGATTGAACAATAGTACATGCATACAAAAATAATAAGACACCGAGATATAAATGTTATACTAAAAAAAGAAATGACAAAAATTAATGATTTCATCTCTATACTAAACTTACTTTTTTTTTTTTTTTTTTTTTTTTTTTTTAAGTTAAAGAATATTAAACACTTCGTATTTTATCTAAAAATATGATATGAACCACGACCAAGGAATTTCCATACCTCAAGGTCCAATTACAAGGACGAGAGTTAAGGAGCTACAATAAACCTTATACAGTTATATTCAAGCAATGGTGAGCTCATCAAAGGAAATTCTAGAAGACGTTGGAGACTTCCCTTATATGTTGTGCAAAATTGAACTTCAAAAAAGAGATGAATTAAATGAACTTTAAGTTGCATTTAATAAACTCAACTAAATTTAGGAAACTAGTCCAAGGATGACTAATAAGCACATTTTATTAATTGCATTATTTAATTATAGTTTAACTATTTGTTTGTCTAGTTTTAAATATAGGAGGTAAGGTTATATGGTAATCCAATAGGTTACCATATTTCACCCTTAACTAGCCATTTTAATATGGAGGTTATGTGTATTTCTCGGTTAGTAGCCCATTTAATTTGGGAGTTATGTATCACATAGGTTAAGTTTGTAAATGCTATATAAAACTTTTTTTTTTCCTCGGATTAGACATCAGATTTTGGAATTAAAAATAAAATTTCTATTTTAGGCTAAATTTTTTCTTTGCAAATCCTCGTGTTTAGAACTTGCATGCTAGAGTCATTCAAGTGGTATTGATCAAATATAGTTTAAAAACGAGTATTGATCAAACCTAGTTTAAAAACGAATTTTCTTTACTCTTGATATTGATCATCAAAGTAATCCGCTCTATACTTTCCATTGGGTTGATTTCCATATCAAAATACCACTTCAAAAAAAATTAAAAAATGTTCTTACCCTAATTTTTTTTAGGTATTTTTTTTACCCTTAGCTCTTATAATTAGTACCATATTTAAAATAATACCCATGAAAAATTTTAAAATAGCATTATTATCCTTAACTTTTATTTAAAAAAAATTAAAAAAAAAAAATTTACTGTTAATAGAGATAAAAATTATCTTAACTTTTTTTAGTTTAAAATTTTCATTATATATTTTAAGGTTAAAAAAAACACATTATACGAAAGGGGATCTTTTCCGTTGTGCCACTTCTGGATTCCATTTGTCTACAAATTTCCGCCATTATAATACCCTGAAAAGCTTCCCAAAGCTTCCAAATTCCATTTCAATGGCGATTTCCCAAGCCCTTCTTTCACCATTCTCCCTTCCCCACATACCCTCTTCCCCAATTCACTCGCCATTCAGAACCCACTTCCAACCCCACTGCACCCTCCGCAAATTCGGCAACTTTCTTGACCTTAAACCCGAGTCCAAACCCCAGCCCCTCAAGTTCGATCTTCCCCTGTTTCATCCCTACTCCGATCGCCCCCGCCGCTTTGATGTGGTGGTCGTTGGCGCCGGCCCCGCCGGCCTCCGCCTCGCTGAGCAGCTCTCCGCCTACGGAATCAAGGTCTGCTGCGTTGACCCTTCCCCGCTTTCTCCTTGGCCCAATAACTACGGCGTTTGGGTGGATGAGTTTCAGGCTTTGGGTTTCCAGGATTGCTTCCACAAGACTTGGCCCATGGCTTCCGTGTATTTAAATGACGAGAAAGTCAAGTTTCTGGACCGCCCCTACGCTCAGGTGCTTACCCTTCAACCCGATGATTTAAGCTTAATATTCTCGACTTAATTTGGGTATAAGCTCTCGTGACTTTGATTTGAGTTTTCTTCCCATGACCATTTCTTAATTTGGCCGATATAGGACCCCCTCCCTACAATCATCTCTTCAAACAAAGTACATTACAGAGCGGAGCCCTCGAACAACCTTCCCTAAATCAAGGCTCGACTCCTTCTCCAGAGTCCTCGAACAAATTACACCCTTTGTTGAGCCTCCCCTGAGGCTTATGGAGCCCTCGAATAGCCTCCCCTTAATCAAGGCTCGACTCCTCCTTTCGAGTCCTCAAGGCTCGACTCCTTCTTTAGAGTCCTCGAACAAAGTACACCCTTTGTTGAGCCTCCCCTGAGGCCTGTGGAGCTCACGAATAGCCTCCCCTTAATCGAGGTTTGACTCATTTCCTGGAGTTCTCGAACAAAGACCTATGGAGCCCTCGAACAACCTCCCTTTAACCGAGGCTCGACTCCTCCTTTCGAGTCCTCGAGGCTCGACTACTTCTCTAGAGTCCTCGAACAAAGTACACCCTTTGTTGAGACTCCCCTAAGGCCTATAGAGCCCTCAAATAGCCTCTTCTTAATCAAGACTCGACTTCTTCTCTGTAGTCTTCGAACAAAGTACACCTTTTGTTCAACACTTGAGAATTCTGACATGGCTAAAAAGGCATGACTCAGATACCATATTTTTAGCCATGACTCAGATACCATATTAGAAATCACGACCCTTCACATAGTATAATATTAGCTCTCGTGACTTTGTGTAAATGTAATCTTTACTCATTCCCTAAATTATCCTCCACAATATATACCCTTTTATTCATTGGTTTTCAACGCAGGTGAGCAGGAAGAAACTTAAGATGAAATTAATGGAAGAATGCGCAACAAAAGGAGTAAAGTTCCATAAGGCCAAAGTGTGGGAAATTAAGCATCAAGAATTCGAATCATCAGTGGCTTGCGACGATGGAACTGAAATCAAAGCAAATCTGGTGATCGACGCAAGTGGGTTCGCAAGCAGATTCACAGAGTATTCAAATTCGAAGCCAAGAAACTGCGGCTTTCAAATCGCCCATGGAATTCTAGCGGAAGTCGAACAGCACCCATTCGATCTAAACAAGATGGTTCTAATGGATTGGAGAGACACCCATTTAGGGAACGAGCCATACCTGAGACAAGACAACAAAAAATCCCCAACATTCCTCTACGCAATGCCATTCGATTCCAATCTAATCTTCCTGGAAGAGACCTCCCTCGTCGGCCGCCCAGCGCTGCCGTACGCGGTGGTGAAGAGGAGGATGGCAGCCAGACTGCGGCACTTAGGGATAAAGGTGAAGAGAATCTTAGAAGAGGAGAAGTGCGTGATTCCGATGGGGGGTTCTCTACCGAAGATGCCTCAGGCGGTGGTGGCGGCAGGTGGGGTTGCAGGGATGGTGCATCCGGCAAGTGGGTACTCGGTGGTTTTGGGAATGGCAGCGGCGCCAGGGGTTGCGAGAAGGGCGGCGGAGGGGCTAGGCAGCGGCGGGAGGATGATCAGAGGGAGGGCGCTGCAGGGGAGGGTTTGGGAGGGGGTGTGGCCGGCGGAGAGGAGACGTGTGAGGGAGTTTTATTGCTTTGGGATGGAGACGTTGGTGCGGCTTGATTTGGATGGGTTGAGGAGGTTTTTTGATGCGTTTTTTGATTTGGAAGGGTTTTATTGGGAGGGCTTTTTGTCTTCAAGGTTGTCTATTAGGGAGTTGGGTATGTTGGGATTGTTACTCTTTGGACATGCTTCTCCTATGTCTAAGCTTGATATTCTTACTAAATGCCCTCTTCCTCTTGCTAAAATGATGGCTAATCTTGCCCTCCAAGCTTTGTGATCAATGAATACGTCACCCTCTTTCGTCCAATTGTTTTCGAGAACCTTTAGAATTAGTCTCTTCTGTGGATCCCGACCTAAAAACGAGAAGCTGCTGTGTGAGTATCTTAGTCGTGGGTGCACGAGAGGGCGATGACGAAACAAAAATTGAATGCACTGATTTGTCTTCCTTCATGTCGTAGTCTTAGCTTTTCGATGGGTCTTGCATTAGATACATACAACATTCTTTCTGCATTGGCTCTTATTCATTTTTATTTGGGATGTTCATTTGACTCGTCTAGCTAATCTAGAGTACCCAACCAAAACCACACAAAGTTTGGTTGGATTATATATATATATATTTTTTTGGTTAAGTTAAGTTTTGATAAAATTGAAAATTCGTTTTTCCAACCACATCATACTTTTAAAAACATTAGAAATATTTGATGTGTAACGTCCCAGATCCACCGCTAGCCGATATTGTCCTCTTTGGGCCCTTTCGGGCTTCCCCACTGGGGGAAGGTTAAAAAGGTGTTTTGTTCAATGTAGGACATCACAATCTACCCCACTTCGAGGACGCTGGGAAGGTTTTCACACTCATATAAAGAGTGTTTTGTTCTCCTCCCCAAACCTTTATAAATGGTGTTTTGTTCTCCTCCCCAACCAAAGGTGTTTTGTTCTCCTCCCCAACCAATGTGGGATATCACAATCCACCCCTGGTTAAAAAGGTGTTTTGTTCAATGTGGGACATCACAATCTACCCCACTTCGAGGACGTTGGGAAGGTTTCCACACCCTTATAAAGGGTCTTTTGTTCTCCTCCCCAACCAATGTGGGACATCACAATCCACCCTCTTTCGTGACCCACCGTCCTCACTGGCACTCGTTCCTTTCTCCAATCAATGTGGGACCGCCACCAAATCCACCTCTCTTTGGGGCGCAGTGTCCTTACTGGCACACCGCCTTGTGTCTACCACCCTTCGGGGAACAGCGAGAAGGCTGACACATCGTCCGATTTCTGGCTCTGATACCATTTGTGATGCCCCCAGATCCACAGCTAGCAGATATTGTTCTCTATGGGTTTTCCGTTTTGGGTTTCCCCTCAAGGCTTTAAAACGCCATATGCTAGGAAAAGGTTTCCACACCCTTATAAAGATGTTTTGTTCTCCTCCCCACCAATGTGGGACATCACACAATAATTTGTAATCAATGTGCTAGTGTTAGGTTGTCACATTTAAATATTTGATATTTGAACTTCATGAAATTTTAGTTATTAATATAATTTTTATCAGGGATAAGTATAATTTTAATTAAATTGTGTTGGGCCCTAAAATCTATTTGGGTTATTTAAGTAGTCAACTCAACTAACCAAAATTCTCGGTCCAAAATATTTTTCTAACCCACCCCAACACGTGAATACCCCAAACAATTACGGCGAAAGAATGTTCAAGTGGCAGGAGATTAGTAAATGATATTAATCTAAAACTCGGTCGTCTTTGTTTAAAGGTCGAGAGTATTAACGATATTTTATCATTTGAAGATACCAGAAACATTTTCTATAATTTAATTCACGATTTTATTGTAAATTATTATTGGTTGATAAAATTATTTCAATATACAATAAAAAAACAAAATATAAAATTAATGGAGAACATAAAATTTGCTGAAGTAATTTTTAAATTTAAGAAAAACAGCAAAAGAAAAAAAAAAGTAATTAAAATTTTTAAGTAATTAATAAAAGGAAAAAACAACTTAATAATTAATGAATAAATAAAATAATGAAAGTCAATATAATCTTCTATCCCATTCCAATAACGGGCATGTTTAAAATTAATTGTAAAATGTGGGTCAATTTTCTAAACATAAAAACTATTTGGGCCAGAAGTGTAATTTTTCAAGAAACAAAGGAAAAAAAAAAAAAAAAAAAAAATCCTAATGCGGGAAGAAAAGTAAGACACACGCAAGCCTAGTCGAAGGGAGAACTCTCGCCGTCGTTGTTCTGAAGTATTGCGCAAGTTTTTTTCTTCTCTTCCTTCCGAATTTCATCTCAATTTCGATTTCCTCTTTACATTTGTTCTTCCAAAGTTGATATTTGCTTGCAAGATTTTGTGGATTCATTGAAATAATCCTATTGTGATCGATGAGGCCGATACGGCTGCCGGAGCCACCGAGCCCTACCATGGTTAAGGCAGATATATTTGAAGGCGGGGTTTATGGCGTTATTAGGCGGGCGATTGTCATCGGTAATGGGTCTTCCGGTTCTGAGAATCAGTGTATCGGTTTGGTTCAGGCGCTTGGCCTGGCTGACAAGCATGTGCTCTATGTAAGTTCTGCGAATTCATCTTTTTCGAGGGTTGGAAGTGGTCTAGTTGTTTTTGTAATTGAAGTTATTGAAGTTAACTGTTTAATTGAAGCTCTATGTATTGCTTGTGGAATGCGTCGTTTTTTCTTTTTTGTTGTTGTTAAGTGCACTGCGTTACTTTGCATATGGGACTGGTTGTTATGTTAATCTAATAGTAAGAAACAACTTCTGTATTTCCAGGTTTGATATCCTTAGTAAATCCTAAAACTAGAACTGCTCATGACCTTTTTTTTGAAGTATTTGAAGGCTTGTATAGTGAAATCCCGAGACTAACAATTCTTATCTTATACGTGTTCCCCTCAAATGCAGCGGGTTACGAGGCCTAGAGGAGGAATAAATGAATGGCTCCACTGGCTTCCCGTTTCTCTTCACAAACGATTAGATTATATCATGATCCAGATAGGTGTTTACACTCGGATTTTGTTGCGATCCAAAAGGACAAAACTTGTGCCTCTATCTTCAGAAAATGGTGGAAGCATGGGCTTGTCCTGCATTTTAGAAGCTGACTTGAAGCATATTGTATCGATGGCTAAGGAGACTTATGAAAAGTAAATTCGTTTCCGGAATATTTTTATGGGAAATTTGATTATTGGACTTGATTTATGATGTGTGCTTGTATATTTCCAGGGATGGACCGTTATTGGTGGTTGCATCTGGTAGGGATACCATAACTATTGCAAGTTCCATCAGACGCATGGCAAAAGAGAATGTTTTTGTGGTGCAAGTATGATAACTATCTTTCTTTGTTCTATTTCATATGTTACTTGTATTTGGCTAAGGGATATGTTTGATGACCATTATGGAAGTTGAAAAGTTCTTTCACAAGCTACTTCTTTTTGCAATTCTATCGAGTATTTAGTTGGAGAGGAGAAACAGGGTTTCTAGAGGAGTCCTGCAAGGAGGTTTGGAGTTTGACACGTTTCAATTGCTCCCTTTGGATGTTTTTGACTAAAACCTTTCATAATTATCCTTTTTTTCCCCATCTTTTTGAGATTATTTTTGTCAGTATTTTCCAGCTTTCTTAATCTGGGCTCTATTGTGTGTAAATCTCATGTTGTTTCTTTTATTTATCTTATCTGAAGTTGGATTCTCCATTAAAAACAATAAATTATGAAGATGGATGATAATGGCAATAAGGGGAATGTCATCCTAGTAGGGGTGAATTGATTGGGATGAAAAGTTTCTTGGCATGAGATGCCGGACAGTTTTCTTGGCAATCCTTCAACTTAACCATTTTAGGCTTTTTAGCAACAGTAGCCTTAAGTGAGAGGGAGAGAAGACTTTTGACTAACCTTCTTAGAGGAGGAGTTTATTCTTTTTGTGTGAAATTATGTACATTGCCCTTGCATTGGAACATTAGAGAAAGAGCTTATTAAGTAAACTTGAAAGTACTGTAATTGTGTTAAAAGTTTTTTCACATGAGGAAAAACCTATTATTCTCTCTCTCTGTGTGTCTTTAAAGGGGGAATCAAGTTTCTTCTTTATTTGAAATTTTGCCCCCTTTTTTTTGTCAATCACCCCTTGCTCTTGTTTCATGTTCTCATGCTTTGGAGGTTGGTAGTTAAGATTATTCTATTATCGAGGAGTTTGTGCATGTAATTGAAGGCTGAACTTTGTATGACATTATATTTGTTGAGAGTCTTG
This sequence comes from Cucurbita pepo subsp. pepo, assembly GCF_057944985.1. Lineage (NCBI taxonomy): Eukaryota > Viridiplantae > Streptophyta > Magnoliopsida > Cucurbitales > Cucurbitaceae > Cucurbita > Cucurbita pepo. Next base: position 4,901,398 of record NC_141817.1, read on the forward strand.
ATAGGATTGTTAGGAGATATTTCCATGATGATTGGTACAAAGTTCTTGCTCTTTAGTTATGTGAGAGTGTGGATAATTTTCTAGCCGTTAGGGCGATGCCTAATTGTGTTGACAAGTATGAAGCTAGGTTATTGAGTATTGATTGTGAAGAAGAGTTGGCATTTACTCTTTGTTTCTTGTGGAAGTTCAAGTGGAGGTGTGGTCTAAACATCAGAAGGCCTTGTTATGTATGTTTATGAAGATACATTAGGACTAGGAACCTCCACAACTTTGGATTGCTTCACATTTGTTAGAGATAGGTGTGGGTCTTTTGGCAAGTGGCTTTGAAGTAAGCTCCACAACATGGAGCCATGTATCATGGTGAAGTTGAACAATAACTATTTTAAGTTTTTCCCTTTCTAGGTTAAGGCCTTTCTGCTCTTAAATCTTTTGTATGACGTTTGTTATTGTTAGCATGGGTTAAGTCAATGACTCTTTTTTCTACATGTTTTTTTTTTTTTTGGTCTTTGTTTGATGGCTTTAGAAGTTTGAAAGGAGCTTTTTGTCGCCCCCTCTGTTAGTGCAAGGAGTCTTAATCATACAAAGCCTTTATTTCAACTTCTTCTTGAAAACATATAACCAAGTGGGACCCGCCTAAAAAACTCAGTTAGCTAGTAGAATGCTTTTCCCAAGATGTACATTACAGTCACTAGAGAAATGTGACTTAGTCCTCTAGGTATTTATACTCTTGATTCTTGGTGAATATTGTTGCCTGTAATTTAGTATTGTTCCTTCATTTTCTTACCTTTTGGCGAGGAGCAAAGCTTGTATTAAAATTTAGTTTGAGGTGAATAAGGGTCTTCCCTCAAAAATCTTAGGAGCCAGAAGGGAAAAAAAAAAAAAAAAAAAAGAAGAAGAAAGAAAGAAAGAAAGAAAGAAAGAAAGAAAGAAAGAAAGAAGAAAAAAGACGCCAATGGGCATAACTGAAGAGACTTGTGTCTGAAAAAAGGGCGGCTTTATTAGTATATAAGATGATTGTAGGTGCGATGGTTGAAGATAGAGAAATGGTCAAACAGCTTGTGAATGCTCGGAGCTTTTGGATTTTATTGGAACAAAACTAGATATTTGGTTCTCCAAAGACTGAACAAATGTTTTTCACATGCATACGCATGCATATGTTTTTCTGGGGAGGTGGGAGCACTTGTGTTGGAGTGTTTCGTGGAGTTCATTTGTTACTTGTGAACTGGCAAAAAGAAACTAATGAGAAGTTGGACCGAGCCTAAGTTACCAAAGTTTGTGCCAGCCTTTAGGCCCAAACTTTGGAGATATGAAGGGTTTTTTCTATCAAGCTCACACAAAGATTTGAATACGTGACCTCCGGTGGGTAGGTGTTACTCGATCAAGCCTCAGTTATTAATATTCAAGTCTCTAGTGGAACGAGCCTTGAGCAAGGAGGACCCACAAGAAGCAACCATTTGAACTGTTTGTATGGAATGTTTATTTGGGATGGATTGCCAGCGCTTGTGAAAAAGGAAGAAGCTCGATGGAAGATCAATTGTGGGCTTGAATTGAATGGAGACAATTGGAAGGAAACTGAACATAATAACAGGAAATGTTGGAAAGCATAGTAAAATGTAAGATGTCATTAATGAGGCTCTCAATTTTCAAGTTGGCAATGGTTTTAACATCAGATTTTGGGATCAGGCATTTATACAGAAAAATCAGCTTTCTTTAACCTATTTAACTGACCGTATTTTGCTGATAAAGTTGATTTGGAACGGCAGAAGCCCAAAGAATGTAAAATGTTTCTCTGGTCTATGGCTTACAGAAGCTTCAATACTGATGATAAGCTGTAATGGAAGTTTTCTCTTGGGCTCTTTTCATGTCTACCTGTAGATCGTGTTTAAGAGACAAAGAATCACTAGGTCATCTGTTTTTACACTGCCCATTTACGCCTAAAACTTTGACACTTTATTTGTGGTAAAATGGGGGTATCGCGTACCTGTCTTGGAAAATGGATGACTGGCTTATAAAAGACTTAAATGCATGGATTTTTAGGGGCAAAGCAAAGGTTTTGTGGAACCCTGCAACCAGAGCACTTTTGTGGCACATTCTGGAAGGACAAGAAAGATAATTTTTTTTTTCGATAATAATATTCAAAAGATTATATTCCAAAAGAACATAAACAACCTAAGGGTGGGGTAGAGGGAACCCCCCAAACAAAGCTATAGAGTGAGTCTTCCAATCGCTAATAATTGTCAAGAGGTCATTTACAAAAGAATTTCTTGTGTACAGATACCTACCAAGACACCATATTTTGTACAAGATTACAAAAAGTCATAAAACTATAAGAGTTAGAAGACTTATCGTCAAAGTATCTACCGTTCCTATTCTTCCAAATGTGCCACAAAATAGCTCTAAAGATGCAACTACCCATCGCCTTAGCTTTCCTTTTCAAATTCCACACAAGAAAACCTTTCATTGAACAGTCATCAATTTTCTTAGGTATACAAAACGATAATCCTAAACTTTCAGCTGAGAAGTTCTATGACCTATAAGCAAAATTGCAATGGAGGAAGAGGTGATCAATGTCTTCTGCCTCTTTCAAGCACATTCTACAACTTGCAGGTGACAAAGACCACCTTCTAATTTCCTTTGGATTCTGTCATCGGTATTTAAACTCCTACGGGCCAAAGACCAAAAGTGGGGTTTGTATGCTTTTAAACTGTCCCAGTCAGGGATAAATTGACCTTAGAGGTTTCAGACGCAAGACTCTAAAAAGCAGACTTACAAGAGTATACTGGAGCCTTCAAGTGCCACAAAATACGATTTTATGCCTCTCCCATCTGCACTGAGCTCAACTTTTCCACTAGGGCCACCTTACTATGTAATTCTCCAAAGAGCCCTCTTCTCAAGCCCCAATTCTAGGTTTGGTTACTATCATCTCAACAGTCAGCAACTAAAGCTTACATTTTGCAAGAGACAACTTAAATACTCGGGAAGCAAGTCTTCATAGGGAGATCTCAATCCAAATGTCGTCTCAGAATCAATAGTTTTTACCACAACCAGCTTTAAAAATCATGCAAAATGCTCAAAGGAGGAGGTACTTATTTGCAATATCAGCTCACAGTGTATCTCCTTTCTTCTTCTTGAAGTCAATAGTCATCCAACCTTGGGGGACACTCCATAAATGCTAGCAATGACCTTCTTCCAAGCCCAAAGAATGATAAACTTTTGAAGATATAAGTCTTTTAGATTTCAATTTTTTTTGTACTTTTGACACAACACGATTTCTTGGTGTTCTTTTAATTCAATTTTCTTTTATAATTCAGTTTTTTGACACAACACGACTTCTTGGTTTATTGAGTTTCATTATCTCTTATGGGTTTTTTTTTTTTTTTTTTTTTTTTTTTTTTTTTTTTTTTTTTTGCATCGCTTCCTATTTGTATCATAATAAAAGTTGTGCTTTGTGCTATTACAAATTTGTAGAAGCACACTCTCGCATTATTGAATATGTCCAGATTGAAAAAACTTCAAAGTTTGCATAGTTTTTAATGTAGTGCACAAGTTTCTCTTTTATTATTTTTGTGTATTTTTATTCATGGATATCTTTGTAAGGCCAGAATTAAGTTTTGAGTTCTTATATATATTTTTTATATTTTTTCTTTTGGGGTCAGATTCAACATCCAAGGTTGCATTTGAATCGGTTTGACATGGTCATTACCCCTCATCATGATTATTATCCTTTAACTCCTCAAGCACAAGAGCAAGTTCCTCGATTTATAAGGAAGTGGATAACTCCACGCGAACCTCCAGATCAGCATGTGGTAAGTGTGCTGACCATAAATATCTCTTATTTTTTTTCAAAATCAATGTTTAGGCTTATAATGTCATGCTCCCTTCTCTCCATTAACAAAATCAGTCTGTTCTAAAATTTTCAAAAATTAGGTCTTGACTGTTGGAGCCCTGCATCGGATTGATTTTGCTACATTACGTAGTGCAGCTAGTGCATGGCATGATGCATTTGCTCCTCTTCCAAAACCCTTATTGGTGGTCAACATTGGAGGGCCTACAAGTGAGTTTTTCTTAATATTGGGCCGTCATACTTGTTCAATCAAATTTTCCGTTATTCCTCATTCTCTTTGTTTTTAAAACATCAACTATACCTTGTTTACAATTATTACTTTCCTATAAAAATTATTATTCCTTGTTTATTTGCTATTGCGAAAGTTATATTATTAGCCCTAGTGTACGAGTGTCTATATAGCAGGCTGAATGATTGTTTTTGTATTATGCTGCATGAGTAGATTCAGCAGTTGGTATGTCTTTGACTGAATTTTGGTCGGTCATTGACATTATATTAATTATGCATTTTTTTGGAAAACATTTCAAAGACTAACTAGGTTTGAGAAATATTATATGTATATGTTTGAACAGAAACAAATTTGGTTGATGAATTAAAAGGAAAAAAAATGTTCAAGGATACCAGTTCCTAATTGGGAACAAAGAAAGACAAAATCAACCCAAAATTGAAAAGCCCAAAAAATACATGAGAATTAAGCATTTGAAGAACAACGAAATAAACATCTAAAAATGTATCCAACAAACAGCAGAAAATGCTCAAAGTAACTGGAAGGAATCAGCAAAGAGGGCTGCTACCATCTCTAGGAAATAAACCTAGTTTCTCCTTTGAAGCTTTGAAATTCAACTGGAAGAAGAAGCTTTCTGCGAATTCGAAACTATTATGTGAAGCACAAACCAAATGATACCCTATCCATGCTTAGGCCAAGAAGCTCTAAAGCTTTCGTAAAACCATGATTAACCTTGATGGAACCAGTAAGCTTCTCAACACTTTAGCTTCAACGATTTCCCCTTTGTTACAGGTATCTGGTCCCGTTTCCTCATTGTTTTCAGTTGGTCTATTACTGTCCTGTTTGAAGGACAAGAAGAATATCTAGCTACAAATCAACAGGGTGCTTATTTGGATAATTTGGAATGAGCGGAATGCTAGAACTTTCAACTACAAGGAAGATCCATACCATCATCAAGCATATTATTTATTTTGAATTTCTATTGGTGTAAAACTAGATCAAATTTCAAGGATTAATCTTTAATCTATCTTATTTCCGTTTGGAGAAGTTTTTTGTAACTTCATTTGGCGGCAAAGGAAAAAACCCACACAATAATCAGGAAAAACCAAAAAGAAACTATAGAAGCTTTGTCCTATGCAATTTCTGCCCCAATGAAATTACTAGTTGGCTGAGCTGCCAAACAAGCTTAACCTTTTGAAAATGGTGGAATTTTCTGAAGCTGAAGATAACAATTATTGAGGAGCAGAGAATCTTTTAAACCCAATGGAGAAGCATTCCCTGTATATTTTGTCAGAATAGTCTTGTTGCTTGAAGAAACAACCATATTTCCTCATTGAGTACCCCAAATGAAGAGTCTCATCAAAAGAATCTTCCACAATGATATCATCAAAAACATAAATCCGAGCCAATTCTATGCAAACTAACTTTGGATTCCAAATCAGAATCTTCGAACTTCTTGTATTCAATATTTTGAAAGTAATAAAACATTAAAGGGGCGAAGATCAACTACAAGTAAGAGAAGAACTAATGGTCCATGAATATACAACATTTTACCATGAAAGTTGCATCCATTTAATTGAATGGCGATTCTTTGGATAGAATGCTTGTAGGGATTAATGGTCCCATTTTGAGAAATCTCAACTACAGTAAAGAAAGTTAATTCAGATGTTACTCCAAAACATTGTTGCATTTAGGTTAGATGTATGGTTTTGACCAGATGTGATCAGTGGCAAACAAGGACACCACTGGACTGCTCAGACAAGGCACGGTGAATCCTCCAATAGTCGTGCAGTTCAAATATGGATGGTTGATAATGATGCAAGCTTATTTGGATGGTGCAAACGCGCAGACAAATTGTTGTCATTCTTTGCGCTGGACCAGTTTGTGTACTACGGTTTTGAAAGGAGAAAACCTTTTGGCATGCTGGAGAGTACAGAGACACTGTGCATAGGAGAAAGAGCATTGGACAAAAAGATGCACCGAGGGTCTAACATCAAACAAAATAAGAACTTTTATTGAAGTGTTTATACTAGCATGCAATCCTGAATTGTGTTGGTAGGTTTTCTTTTCGCTCTAACACCGACTGGTGTGAAAAACAGACTAGAGTCAAAAAGGTAAGTTTGCATTTTGCAGAAACATAATTTTTCACACTATGTGAACAACTAATGCTTTAAATTTAACACCTATATTACTCATGAATAAAGGATATAAATAAACAAATAATTCGTATACCACCTCTCTCCCTCTTTCCCTTTCCTCCCATACCTAAACATTTTCGGTCACCATGACTTCCACCACTAAATCACTCCCTTGGAATCACTCCACCTGGTCCATCACCATTGATAGGAAAACCTTTGCCATTGCTTTTGATGATCATTACCATTTGGAGCTGAGCTAAGATACTTGGCATACCAGAGTTTCGTTCCACTCTTTGCCCCTCAATTGGCTAGCCTCATCCTTCCACACCCTAGGCAATGACCCATGCACCTACAAATTCTTGAGAGAATTCAGATCCGAAGATTGTCCTCTAGTTGGAAAAGCTTAATAACAAGAATGACTATTTTGTGGAATTAAATCAACTGCAGCACTTCGGCTGCTGCCAATGAAGCCTTATTCCACCAAAATCCAATAAGCAAAGTTGGTTTTCTTTTTATTGATTGATCTCTGATTACCTAACTCAGGCTCGTCGCCACTCTCCTCCCACACAAAGTACCACCTCCAAAGAAATACATCAAAGATGGATTCCCTTGTTGAACCTCCCCACACGCGAACATTACAAGAACCTCAAGGTTGGGAGAAATAGAAGGGGTTCATCATTCTCCAATGTTGCAATCAACATGACGATTGGCCTAGTATATGTCAATAAATCTTTGCCTCTCCAACCATGCGTTGTACTATCAATCCTTTTATGGATAACAAGGCCATGCTTCATGTTTATGATTAACCTAAAAAAGTGAAGTTCTTTCTTTGGAAAATAGTGTATAAAACCATTAGCACAAGTGAAAATCTTCAACAAAGAATGCTCGACATGACTCTATTTCCAAATTGGTGTCCATTATACAAGAAAGAAAGCGAATCACAAAAGCACTTATTTATGTGATGCACATACGCTCAAACTTTCTAGATAATGATTCTCAATATTTTCGGATGACATCACATTTCCTAAGGAGGCAAAGGATTTATTGGACATGGCCTTATCGTACCATCCTTCAAGAATGAAAAAGTCTATGGAAAAAACTCATCATGACTTTCTTTTAGAATCAATGGAAAGAAAGAAATCAAAGAATATCTATGGAAAAAACAGATTTATACAAAGCTCTTCGACAATTTTGTTTATCAAGCTATCTCTTGGTGTAAATTGTCTAATATTTTTTCTTCCTAGAGTTATACCTCCCTCATTGTAGAGTGGGAAGGTCTTTTGTAAACATCATGGATATTACATTCCTTTTGTGAGTTTTAATCATCAATGAAATTATCTCTTACTAAAAAAATAAATGCTATGACTTCTTATGGAGAGGATGGATTGAACTGATGAATCTTCCAGTAAACATATGGACAAAACAAGTTTACATCAATCAATCCTTGTTGAACCTCCTCCCCACACGCCACCATTACAAGAGCCTCAAGGTCGGGAGGAATGAAAGAGGTTCATCATTCTCCGGTGTTGCAATCAACATGACGATCAACCTCGTATACGTCAATCAATCTTTGCCTCTCTAAACCACATGTTGTACTATCAATCATTTTAAGAATAACAAGACCATGCTTCATGTTTATCATCAACAATTGCATGTTCCCTCTATGGCAAATCATATTGGATTTTCATCGGTAAACGATGAATGTGTTTTCTCCCATTGATGACAATCACCCTTCAACAAGATGCTTTGACTTATGGAGGAGGATTGAAGTGATGAATCTTCCTCTAAACGTGTATGGACAAAACAAGATGATTGGGCAATTTCATTAGCTCTACTTCTGACCTTATTTATAGCAGAGTTGCTAGATGTTTGGACAATTGTTTATCTACCTCACAATTGTTTATCTACCTCACAATTGTTTATCTACCTCTTTTTGGCATGAATCCCGACTCAGTTGTGGGATTCTCTCCTTGGTTTTCGCTCCCTTCGCTTAACTGCTCAACCTCAAATTACAGTCAGTGATCATTGGATAGTCTAAAAAAGTACCTGGAATCTATATATTTGTCGAAACGTAAATGATTTGGAAACAGCTGCATGGGCGTAAATGATTTTGATCCATCCAACACATTTGTTGGATTCTCTTGTTCCTCATTTGAGTAGTCTTTAAAGGGTGATTTGATCAGATTTTTATCCAAGGAAGATTATTAAAATTTTATTTGGAAGCTCAATCTTGGAGCTATTAATCAGCTGATCACCTTCAATGGCGTATGCCTTCTATGAATCTCTCCCCTTCTTGGTGTATTATGTGTGTTTCTCAGTCTCAATATCTGGGTCACCTTTTCTACATTGCTCTTTTTCTTCCACTTATTGAGCCATCATCCTACAAGCTTTTGGTTGGTCTTTGGCTTTACGAGATTGCATCTGTGATTTCGTTGCCTCCACTTTTGATGTTCTCAACAAAGTTTTCCTTTGGTTTCTTTGGGGGAGAGGAATGAAGACTTTTCAGAGATTCCTTTACTTCTTTTTTTGTAGGTTTATGGATTTGTTTATTTTTCATTCTTTTGTATTTGTGTCAGCGTTATCCTCCTTCCTCTGATTTTTCTAATTTGAAAGTCCTCATGTAACGCCCTAATTTTCTTAACCTAATTAGTGAAGTCATCTATACATGCATAAATCTTTAAGCGGAAAATACAACATAAATAGTCTTGAAAACAATACCAGTCTTACATAAAGGTTCAAAATCCGAACTAAACATAACTCCGAAACGAAGACATCCAGTAACTGAATCCTGAAAATTGAGATAAAATAAATATTCAACGATTTAACGTAAAACCCAAATAAAAACATAAACTGCTAGCTATGCCATCTCATTAACTTCCATGGTAACCTTAGCTCCACCGTCAACCGTACATTGGTGCCTTGCCTTTACCTGAAAAATGTAAGTAGCACGTGGCTTGAGTATTTTATGAAATACTCAGTAAGTCACCCCATTGTTGGGGTTAGATATGCAAACACATGCAACATATGAGTGGGGCCTAACTTTGGTAAACTTTACATGACCTTGGGTACTTTTCTTTCTGGGTAGGGTTGGATGTGTAGTACTTCTCTACACACAGTCCATGTACGCGCACATAGACCCACCAGACGGGCTCGTATACGTACCCCTTGGGCCGATCTTGGTCGGGCACAACATATTACACGTTGCTGAACACCACAGAACAGAAAAAGCCCGCATGATATCATGACGAACATAAATATCGAATTCATACTTTTATGACATAAAGGGGAAGTATCTCGATGCAAATGACATACAAATATGCATGAGGTCCTATAACTTACATTACATGGCATATTACGTAATATGAAAATACGTTCCAATTCCATAGGCATTTCATAACATAATTCAATCATGCTACGTGTACACATGGCAACATTGATCACTTTCATGGCATATAATACTAGCATATCAACCATAACTTTTCATAACATCTAACAGTCAACATAATCCATGCATCACACAGTCATATCACATAAAATATGGTGCATGCAGGGGCCACAGGGCACGCACCATCATACAACACATAATAAGCTAACTCCAACAGTAAAGTCACTTGCCTTGATGGACTTGGCCGAAGCTACTCACAACAAGCTAATTCTAACGGCTAACTATGTCCTATAAGAACCACATAATATATTTAGGAACTTTTCGTAATGTATCCTAGTTAAACCTCATGTTAATTATCAAGGTAAACCCCTAACACAATCTGTTTTTGACTATTAAGAGCCATACTGACCTCAGAGGCAAAAACAAGGGCAGAAACGGCTTCGGAAGGGCCAAAAACCTAGATACAATATATTGTGTCGAGCCGACTTCGTGCACGTGTGAGCCGAGCCGAATTGTGTACGTGTGCGGAGCCGAATGTTGGGTGCGCGTCTGTAGGCTGAGTATTGGGCTGCCAATGAAACGTGGCCTGATTCTTTGTCCGAGCTTTGAGCTGAGATCGGAGGCAGAGCGTGAGGCTGTGTTTGTGGGTATTTGACCCAATCCAAACGTTTCGTCTTCCTAACCCGAAAGACAGCGAAACCCTAATCGATCTGCCTCCTCGATTCCGCCGACGCACAACACCCTCCACCTATTCTGACGAACACACAACGGTTTCAATGTCACTTCCTTGCTTCCACTCGATTCTTCCTCCGAAATAGCAACCCTAACATTCCGAGAAACCCTCAAAATACCCAGTGAACCAATTCACTCGATTTCCTGTCGAAAGCTCTCGATTTTCCGTTCTCTCAAACACACTCAGACAAATTTGGGAGAAAATTGTTTCAAGGCTGCTGAAAGGTTGTGCGTTTAAAACGTTTTCCATCGAGGCAATAATTGTCTTGCCGGAAATCACGCATATTTTCCGCCCAGAATAAATGCTACAGCATAATATCCTGTCATTTTTGGAAATAAAAATAAAATCTTAAAAATCAAGTTACGTGCATCTCATGGAATTTTACTTGGAATTTTAGAGGATATGTTACGTGCTTGTGTGCTTGACTTCGTTGGTAGTTGGGATTCGAAGCTGCATTTTGCTTATAATAATAGTTATCAGACGACACGTTATATGGAAAACGGTGTAGAACACCATTGTGCTGGGATGAGGTAGGGGAGTGTGAGTTTGTGGGTTCCGAATTGGTCCAAGTTACGAATAAGACGATGCAAAAGATCAGAGAAAGGATGTGCACTGCTCAGAGTAGACAAAAAAGCTATGCGGACTCAAGACGGAGGAATCTAGAGTTTGAAGTGGGCGACATGGTATTCTTGAAAGTGGCCCTGATGAAAAGTGTCTTAAGGTTTGGACGCAAAGGCAAGCTGAGTCCTTGATTTAGAGGACCTTTTGAAATTTTGGAGAGGAATGGACCCGTTGCGTATAGGTTAGCCCTACCACCATTACTCTCAACTGTACACAATGTGATAGATTATGAGGCCTTGGGTGTGGCAGAAGACTTATGCTATGAGGAAAAATCGTTGGGAATTTTGGCTTGCAAGGTAAAGACTCTACGCACCAAAAACATTGCATTTGTCAAGGTGTGGTGGAGAAACCAACTAATGGAGGAGGCTACATGGGAACGAGACAATGAGATAAGAGAGAAGTATCCAGAGTTTTCTTGCTATAGAGACTTTCGAGGACGAAAGTCTTTTTTAGGAGGTTTAGATTTTTCTTTATTTTTAAGATTTTATTTTTTATTTAAAAAATGACAGGATATTATGCTGTAACATTTATTCTCGCCAGAAAATATGTGTGATTTCGGCAAGACAATTATTGTCTTAATGAAAAACATTTTAGACTCTTTTATATCTCTATGCACGATCTTTCAGCAGTCTTGAAATTTTTTTGTCCCGAATTTGGCTGAGTGTGTTTGAGAGAACGGAAAATTGAGAGCTTTTAAAAGGAAATCGAGTGGGTTGGTTCACCGAGTATTTTGAGGGTTTCTTGGAACGTTAGGGTTTCTATTTCGGTGGAAGAATCGAGTGGAAGTAAGGAAGTGTCTTGGTTTTCGGCCCTTCCAAAGCCGTTCTTGCCTCTGAGGTCAGTATGGCTCTTAATAGTAAAAAAAAGATTGTGTTAGGGGTTCACCTTGATAATTAACGGTTTAACTAGGATACGTTATGAAAAGTTCCTAAATATATTATGTGGTTCTTATAGGATGTAGTTAGCCGTTGGAATTAGCTTGTTGTGAGTAACTTCGGCCAAGGCCATCAAGCAAGTGACTTTACGGTTGGAGTTAGCTTATTATGTGTTGTATGATGATGCATGCCCTGTGGCCCCTGCATGCACCATATTTTATGTGATATGACTATGTGATGCATGGATTATGTTGATTGTTGATGTTATAAAAAATTATGGTTGATATGCTAATATTATTTGCCATGATAGTGATGAATGTTGCCATGTGTACATGTAGCATGATTGAGTTATGTTATGAAATGCTTATGGAATTGGAACGTATTTTCATATTACGTAATATGCCATGTAATGTAAGTTATGGGATCTCATGTATATTTGTATGTCATTTTCATCGGGATACTTCCTCTTTATATCATAAAAGTATGAATTTGATATTTATGTTCACCATGATATCATGCGGGTCTTTTCTGTTCGGTGGTGTCCGTTGACGTGTAATACATTGTGCCCGACCAAGCTAGGCCCGCCTGGTGAGTCTATGTGCGCGTACATGGGCCGTGTGTGGAGAAGTACCACACATCCAACACTACCCAGAGATGGCATAGCTAGCCGTGTATGGATGACGTCACTAATTAGGATAAGAAAATTTGGGGCGTTACATCTCTCATGTAATCCACCAGTTGGTGTTGGGAGCTTTTGCTCCTTTCATTTCGATCATAATAATAATAATAATAAATAAAGTCATATACTGTTGAGAAACCTTCATTGCTTTGCTGTTTGTGTTTGTAATTTTGGAGGGAGTCACAGTGCTGGCATTTAACCTGCTTTGTCAAGGCTGTGAATGTTAGGAATGGTAGTAGGGAATCTTGAGGGATTTGTTTACAAAGCAGAACAATAGCTGAAGTCAATGCAGAATTTAGGGTGGTCTTTCTAATTGTGCTGCTTAGGCAATGTCGGGAAACATTTATCATCCATGATTTATAGCTATTATCTTCTTTTTCCATATGCCTTATATCTGTTTATTTTGTTTTTGTTTTTTTTTTTTTTTTCTCGTTTTGTTCATTAAATATGCGAGGGAAAATTGCCTAGGGGGTTATACTGGCGCCTTGTGCCCTCTTTTCTTTATTTTCTCTTCATTTTGCTTACTGGATACAAGTAATGAAATAGGAGTACGATAGTTTCTAGTGTCTAAGTGTAGAAGAGGAGATATATTGACGTTCTCAAATTTCAATCCAGATCAATAGTAGAACCACGGGTTTGAATTAATTTACAATTTGTATACACAAGTCATAAGTCTCAGAATTTTCACTGCATTTTTGTTGGTGAGATCATGTGAATAGAGAATAAATAGATAACATGCTTTTGAATTATAATATGATTTCTGCAGGTAGCTGTCGATATGGTGTGGATCTTGCAAAGCAGCTGGTAACCGGTTTGCTGAGTGTTCTTGCAAGCTGTGGAAGCGTCAGAATATCCTTCTCAGACAGAACTCCTGAGAAGGTAGTGTTGAGAACAAAAATCTTAGTAATATCCATCTGTGACCTTTCTTATACGTTATTCTTTTCTTGACAGGTATATAACGTTGTTGTGAAAGAACTTGGGGATAATCCAAAAGTTTACATCTGGGACGGACAAGGTTCGTTTTCTATGAAATGAGTTTATTGAGTTCGTCTGTAGTTTTGAAGTATTGTTGCCATTTTTGCAAATTTAATTCAGTAATTCAATATTAATATTCGTCAGAGCCAAATCCACACTTGGGCCACTTAGCTTGGGCAGATGCATTTGTTGTAACCGCAGATTCGGTTAGCATGATAAGTGAGGTTTGCAGTACTGGGTATGATTGTCCATCTCACGATTAATCCCCCTGCTTTCATTTTTTCAGTGTTTTAGTCACAGTTTATACCTTGGTGTGTTGATAATTCCTGTGTTATAATTGCAGGAAGCCTGTCTATGTCATTGGAACTGAGCGCTGTAAGTGGAAGTATTCAGCGTTCCACAAATCTTTGAAGGAGAGAGGAGTCATCCGCCCATTCACAGGCACTGAGGATGTAAGTGTTTTTTTAATTCCATGATGCTTCACATACTTAGTGACCACGCTGATACATGTCTCTCGATGTTTTTTCCTTCTTTGAATGCGTGATCTAATTAACTCATTGTTACAAAATTAAATGCTAGCATGGAGAACGGAACGAATATTCTGAAATTATCTCATCTTAGTGTTCTTGTGTTAGATCCCACATCGGTTGGGAGGAGAACGAAACACCCTTTGTAAGGGTGTGGAAACCTCTCCCTAACTGACGTGTTTTAAAAACCTTGAGGGGAAGCCCGAAAGGGAAAGCCCAAAGAGGACGATATTTGCTAGCGGTGGGCCTGGGCCATGACAAATGGTATTAGACACGGGGCGATGTGCCCACGAGGAGATTGTTCCCCGAAGGGGGTAGACACGAGGCGGTGTGCCAGCAAGGATGTTGGGCCCCGAAAGGGGTGGATTTGGTGGGGGTCCCACATCGATTGGAGAAAGGAATGAGTGCCAGCGAGGACGCTGGGCCTTGAAGGGGGTGGATTCTTAGATCCCACATTAGTTGGGGAAGAGAACAAAACACCCTTTATAAGGGTGTGAGAACCTCTCCCTAGCAGACGCGTTTTAAAAATCTTGAGAGGGAACCCGAAAAGAAAAGTCCAAAGAGAACCGTTCTGCTAGGGGTGGACCTGGGCAGTTACATCTTGTTTGGCTTAAAGTTTGTCTTGTGCTACTATTACAGACACCTTCTTCAATTCAACTGAGTAGTTGTCAGCCGTATAATATTACTTCATTACGACTTGTCTTGTTATATATAAGATCATATTACGTAAGTTGATCCAAGTATACTCTGTTATATATAATATTGTTGACGGCTTATTCATTTCTAAATGGTGTACCGATATATCTTTTGGGGGACTACTTAACGATTTTTTTTAAGAAACTATTTACAGTTAAGACAAATCGAGGAATATATTGATGCTGATGTTGATAACCTAGATTTATGAATATGGAACACTGATGTCTTAAGATACATAATAGGAATCAAAAGGTCTTGTATAATTGGTTGAGTTATTAAATAAAACTTTTAAGTCTTGCTTAATTAAATTCACAATCTGATGTTCTTATTACATTTATTTTTAAACGTAAGTAATCACATGACTGAGGGAAATTGATTTCAATAACAGTGTTAATCTTAATCTTAAAGCACATTCTTGGAACATAAAGTTAGCATGGGAAAACAAGTTATTCCTTTCCCTTACTTTACAGTCTCACAATTGCATTGCTTCTCTGTCTTCGTCGTCTTCTTTCTTCTTTTCCTCTGTTCCCTTGCCTTATTTATGGAACGAGGTAAATGGGCTTCTCTCCTTCACCTATTCTATTGGTCTAACTGTAAACTCGGTTGCTTCGCTCCTTAGCTTTGCTTTAAGACTCCTTCATGCCCCTGAGTAAATAGGGCTCTGGCTGAGAAGAGAATAATCCTGAACCTTCTTTCACTGTCTTTGTCTTCTTATATTTTTTTTGTCTTCTTCTATTTTTTGAGAGAATTAGGGAGAAGTAGCAGATGTTAAAAGACGTGATATCATTGACAAACATGTTGACACCTCATTGACTTCCCCAACAATCTGTTATACTGTTCACTAGGAACTTGCCTTGAATCCACAAGACCCAAGCCTCAACGCCTTTGCATCAGCTTAGATCAACACTAGGTGAAGGTTCTAACGGATTCACCTTTGGTCAAAGACAAAGAGATAAGAGAACTAGTTCATATCTCAAAGTTAAAACACTTCACAAGTTTGGTGACCAATCAATCTAATGCTTCAAAACATGCAACCTAAACACAAGGCTTGCATAGGGGTAGAATGGAGCCTCCTATGGGTTTATATAGCCAAGCAGTTAAACAACTTTCCTTGATTCTCCGTACGACAAACAAGTAAGGTTTTATATAAGGTATCGTGACAGTCTTGTCTTAGTTTTTTCCATAGCTCTCTCGCTCTTGGGACACGCCATCGGTTTCCTTTTGTCAGCAAAAGGTCCCCTCAACCCATAACTGTGTAGTCTTCCGGCTCTAGCTAGCTCAACAACACGCCTTGAACAAGCATAACCATGACATTGGATGACCTCGTGAGCCAACATATGCACGCAACCTGGTGGACCTTGTGTGCACGCAGGGCTAGGCTAAATGCTTGGTAGATATGGTGTGTGTGTAGATGGGCTTGTTGGCCAAGCTAATGGGTGCCACACGAGCATGGGTCGATGGGCCATAGGTCAAGCAGTTGGGCTAGTTATTTGGAAGTTCTTCTTGAGCTCAACTTTGGAAGTTCTTCTTGAGCTCAACTTGGGCTGCTCACCTAATTAGATTCCCACGTGTTTGATCAAGACCATGATCACATTAATCTGTTTCCTGTTTTTTAATTGACAATAATAGATGAACATAGAAATAAATGAAGAAATCTCATTAAAAACCCCTTGATTGCAGAACTATTTTTAATACACGAACGTGTCTCTACTTTAATTATATTATCCAGTACTTGGGAAAATTTATCATCAGATTCTATTTGCATTTACACGTTTTAGTGTTCCAGATTCCCTATTTTTGAGGCAGGTCAGTTGTCTTGTTATCATACCCCGGATAGAACTTTGATTTTCTTCAGTTTGAGTCAGTCTTTTTCCTTGGAGGCTTGGACCATGGAAAACTTAAGATGTTTCAGTATCAGTTCCTAATTTTGATATCTTTTTTAGATTCCTTTCACTGTAGAGCTAGAAAGCGATGGATACTTTTGTCTAGTATAATTCTGTAATAGCCCAAGCTTACCGTTAGTAGATATTGTCTGCTTCTGTCCGTTACGTATCACCGTCAGTCTCACGGTTTTTAAACGTGTCTACTAGGGAGAGGTTTCTACAACCTTATAAGAAATGCTTCGTTCCCCATCTGTTGATGTGAGATCTCACAGATTTTGTCTTTTTCAATATAATTGATAGCATTTGGCCATTCTTCTCTGCTTGGCGACAAAGTTGAAAAGAATATCTTGGATGTGGTGGCTTTTCTATTTGATGCGAAATAAAAGTTAACTAGTTAAGACAAAGCTTCATATTCCTTCTGATGTTGACTAATGGATGTTTGATGCCCCTTTTATATATTCTGTTTAACATTTCAGATCTCGGAGAGCTGGAGTTACCCTCCACTGAACGACACAGCAGAAGCAGCTACTCGGGTGCGGGATGAATTAGCCAAGCGCGGCTGGAGAATACGACCATAGGGGAAGTCTGTGGATATGTGTTACGTTACACACACTGCTTCATTTGTCATAAAAAATGGCACCCCTTCACCTTTTGAGCATTACTTTTGTACACTGGTGCACATAGGAACAGAGAACTACAAGCATTAATGGTTTCAAATCCAATTCTTGGACAAAACTTGAGATAAGAATAATGAAGCTAGCAGCTGTTTGTTAGTGCGGCTTGTATCATATGCAGAGGCTTTGGCTTGCTCTTTTCCACAGATCTGGCAGCTCTTAGATTTTGATCAGCAAAATTTTTATACCGTACGGTGAAAAATATGTTTATTGTAAATTGGGTTAATTGTATTTGTTTAAAATAAGCAGAATGTTAAATGGTTTTGTTAGTAGCTACTGTTGGAACAAACGACTATGAAACTGACCATTGGTTTAGTGGAAATTAGTTACATCTGTGTATAAATCATTGGTTTAGTGGCCCATGCTTTACTAATTGAGCTTTGCAGCCATTATTATCTTTTAGATAAGCTTACACTCATTCCTCATTCGTATTGGTTCATGTAGCTATGACTCGAACTTTATGCTCTTTTAACGTAAAAGGTGGCCAGTCATTCATCAATGCCTAGGAATTCACTTAACATCTCGGCGGAGGGATTGAATACCCGCGTCTGATCGAAGGTCCATTTTAGTTTCTCCTAACATAAAGGCGAGCTTTTCTAGGTGGGTCGCTTTGTGCAAGACATTGCTTAGGACTAACCGGTCACATGATAGGTGCCTGATTGACTTTGCGCACGCTTCCTTCGGCCCTTTGCCTATTGGCTTGGCACGCAAGCTACCTTGATCCGACGTTATGCCCAAAACCTCCAACAAGCCCACCAGTCTTTTGCTACCTAAAACTCCGCCAATTAAGCGCATAAGAACTTACAACACCAAACTCCGCCAATTAAGCGCATAAGAACTTACAACACCCAACACAACATTATGACCTCTAAATAGTATATGTGAAATTTATAATAACACTCTAAAAATGGAGTCATAGTCTTACACATTTAATTTGTACAAGAAATTGGAAATAATAGTCTATTAACATAAAAAAATGAAATAAACCACCTATCGACTATTAAATGTAAATCCATGCATGTTATTGCCCTATCTTGACTTTAATGGCATTTTCAGCATTCACGGCTATTCGTGTAGAGGCGTTTTACCTTTACCTCAAAAATATAAGAGTAGCATGTGACTTAGCGTTATACCTTTACCTAAAAAATATAAGAGTAGCATGTGACTTAAGTATTTTAAGAAATATTCAGTAAGTCATTCCACTATTGAGGTTAGCAATGCAATCACATGCATAACATGATTGAGACCTATCCTCTAAAACCTTAACATGGCCTTGGACTTTTTCCAGTTATGGGCCGGGTTGAATGTATGATACTTCCCCACACACGGTCCACGCACGCACATATGGATCCACCAGGCGGGCTCATAGACGTACTCCTGACCTGACATGTCGTGCACAACATGTTACATGTCGTTAAACGACACAGAAAAGGAAAGGCCCCATGATATCATGACGAACATGAATATCGAAGTTACGTGTCCGTACTAACATAACATAATGGAGAATTATCCCGATGCACATGACATATACATGCATGAGATCCCCATGATTTACCTTCATAGCATAACAATAACATCATTCCCTTTTTCCTTTCATCCATGACATATTACATATATGCATTATGTATACATGGAAATCATCATATAATCCATCACAAACTTTACATGGCATACATAGCATTTCAATTTATTCATAACATAGTGTAATGGATATCACATGCATACATAGCATAGCATCACATGTAATACATAGAGCACATACGCATAACATAAAATAAGATGGTGCATGCAGGGTCACAAAGCCTATAGCATCCTAAGTCATCCAATTATCTAACTTCAACAACAAGGTCACTTGGTTGCCTTTGGCCGAAGTTAGTAATTATTCTGTAATTACTTCAAAAGCTATGTTTCAACATTCACTGTCACCTATATCAACCCATACTACGTACTTAGGACATATCAATATCTTAGTGTAGCTAAACGTGAGAATTACTTTCCAATATAAGTCATAAATGTTAGGATCGATATCAGTCGTTAGCTCTGATACTAGTTGGAGCCAGGCGGAAGTCAAAGCCAGGTGGAAGTCAGAGCCAGGCATAAGTCAGAGCCAGGCGGAAGTCAGAGCCAGGCGGAAGTCAGAGCCAGGCGGAAGTCAGAGCCAGGCGGTGTCAGAGCCAGGCGGAAGTCAGAGCCAGGCGGTGTCAGAGCCAGGCGGTGTCAGAGCCAGGCGGTGTCAGAGCCAGGCGGAAGTCAGAGCCAGGCGGTGTCAAAGCCAGGCGGTGTCAAAGCCAGGCGGAAGTCAGAGCCAGGCGGAAGTTAGAGCAAGGCAAAATTCACCACGATCTGTGAAGATGGAAAGTTCAAAGATTGGAATTGAGAAGTTCGATGGATCCGATTTCGGTTTCTGAAAAATGCAGATTGAAGATTATCTGTACCAGAAAGATCTTCACGAACCTCTGTTGGGGGTGAAGCCGGATACCATAACCACGGAACAGTGGAAGCTCAAGGATCGACAAGCCTTGGGGCTGATCCGGTTGACGCTATCCAGAAACGTGGCGTTCAACATTATCAAGGAGAAGACAACGTCAGGTCTGTTGAAGACACTGTCGAATATGTACGAAAAATCGTCGGCTATGAACAAGGTGTATTTGATGCGGAGATTGTTATGAGTCCTTGTGAGAATTGCGTTATGAGCAAACATAAACGAGTTAGCTTCACAAAGACTATAGAGAATTGAAGAAAAGTACCGAAAGCATCGCTGAAACTCCAGAGGAAGTTGCATCGGCCGGAAGCGTCGCTGAAACTCCAGAGGGGGTTGTGTCGGTTGGAAGCGTCGCGAAACTCCAGAGGAAGTTGCGTCGGCCGGAAGCGTCGCTAAAACTCCAGAGGGGGTTGGGTCGGCCGGAAGCGTCGCTGAAACTCCAGAGGGGGTTGTGTCGGCCGGAAGCGTCGCTGAAACTCCAAAGGGGGTTGTGTCGGCCGGAAGCGTCGCTGAAACTCCAGAGGGGGTTGTGTCGACCGGAAGCGTCGCTGAAACTCCAGAGGGGGTTGGGTCGGCCGGAAGCGTCGCTGAAACTCCAGAGGGGGTTGTGTCGGCCAGAAGCGTCGCTAAAACTCCAGAGGGGGTTGGGTTGGCCGGAAGCGTCGCTGAAACTCCAGAGGGGGTTGTGTTGGCCGGAAGCGTCGCTGAAACTCCAGAGGGGGTTGTGTCGGCTGGAAGCGTCGCGAAACTCCAAAGGAAGTTGCGTCGGCCGGAGCGTCGCTAAAACTCCAGAGGGGGTTGGGTTGGCCGGAAGCGTCGCTGAAACTCCAGAGGGGGTTGTGTCGGCCGGAAGCGTCGCTGAAACTCCAGAGGGGGTTGTGTCGGCCGGAAGCGTCGCTGAAACTTCAGAGGGGGTTGTGTCGGCCGGAAGCGTCGCTGAAACTCCAGAGGGGGTTGTGTCGGCCGGAAGCGTCGCTGAAACTCCAAAGGGGGTTGTGTCGCCCGGAAGCGTCGCTGAAACTCCAGAGGGAGTTGTGTCGGCCGGAAGCGTCGCTGAAACTCCAGAGGGGGTTGCGTCGGCCGGAAGCGTCGCTGAAACTCCAAAGGAGGTTGCGTCGGCTGGAAGCGTCGCTGAAACTCCAGAGGAGGTTGCATGGGTCGGAAGACTCTTGCTGAAACACCTGAGGTGAAGCAAGTGGGAGTTGATGTTGAGTTGCTCAAAGATTCACAGAGTGATGTTGTAGCGGATACTCATGAAACTCCTGAGACTCTTACTGAGAAACCAGAGGTGAAGCAAGTGGGAGTTGATGTTGAGTTGCTCAAAGATTCACTGAGTGATGTTGTAGCGGATACTCATGAAACTCCTGAGACTCTTGCTGAGAAACCAGAGGTGAAGCAAGTGGGAGTTGATGTTGAGTTGCTCAAAGATTCACTGAGTGATGTTGTAGCGGATACTCATGAAACTCCTGAGACTCTTGCTGAGAAACCAGAGGTGAAGCAAGTGGGAGTTGAGGTTGAGTTGCTAAAAGATTCACATAGTGATGCTGTAGCAGATACTCAAGAAACTCCTGAGACTCATGCTGTTAGCGAGGAACCCGGTCTATCATTAAAAACACAGAAGGCGATGCCATTTCACTCGGAGGTTAGTTGAAGATGGTGATGTGTTTTGAGAAGATAGAGGATGCAAAGAATCCAGCAAATATGTTGACAAAATGTGTTGATGTTGGAATATTGAGGTTGTGCAAAACCTCAATTGGGATGGTGCAGTGAAGATGCTCATGGTCGTTTGAGAGTGAAATTCTTGGTTGACTAGATCAGTCTCAAAGTGAGAGAATTGTTAGGCTATGGAGCCTGATACTTATTTATAGCTTGGTCAACGGTTATATCCGGTAAAGCTATATTTGGTAAAGTTATATATAGTAAAGCTATATATGGTAAAGCTATATCCGGTAAAGCTATATATGGTAAATAGCTATATATAGTAGATGGTTAAATCTGGTAAAGCTATATATAGTAAACTATACCATATATATATCTGGTCCGGTAGAGCTTTGAATATGTACTCTCTATTCTCCTTGCAATTTTCTCCATTCTTTTCTTTGTGTTCATCTAGATCGAGTGTGTGCGTTGTTGTGCGATCCTAACAATAAACTATCTAAAAATGAGTAAACGAGAGTCTTGTTGACCTCAATTACTAATAAGTTCAAAAATGGCTTCAGAATGGTCAAAAATTTAGGAAACGGTATAAAGTTTATATACCGACTCGTCTAAGCGACAAGTCAAGCCGAAATTGAGCTGTCAAGCCGAGCCAATTGCATCGCTGAACCAAGTCGACACTGGAATGAGGCGGGTCGTCACTCGGGTCAAACCGCGGGTGTACAGGTTGTGTCGAGCGTGACTGGGCCGACATGTTTTGGAGTGTACTTGCCGGCTGGACTACGTGTGTTAGGCCGTGCACTTCTGGGCCGCAGACGCTGCAGCGGCGTGGGTCACCCGTAACTGAAGACTGAAAATGAAACTTTTCGTATTCCTTTGTCTCCAGCGATGCTTTCCACATTGATCCAACTATCAACGGGGACCTCAATACTCCTGCATAGCCAGGAACTGAAAACCTAGTTAATCCACCAAGAGAACCAGGTGGAGCTGAGAGACCTATGCAAACTCGCTCTGAAGCAAGAGCATATGCATCCACCAATAGGGACGTCGGGAAGTCCAACACAGTGATGACAGGTACACTATAAGTCTTGGGACACTATGCTTTAACTTTTTTTTTTTTTTTTTTTAAATCCAGGCTCTACACATTCCTTTATATATGTCCCATTTGTTTGTCAAGTAGGGTTTGAACTAGAATTCTTGTTGCATGTATTAACTCTTAGTTCCCCTGCGGGTAGACCTAGTTGTTAAGAATAAAGTAAAAGATGGACATGTGATAGTAGCGGGACAAACCTTGAACATAAACTTGATAGTTGTTAGTATCACAGATTTCAACGTAATACTAGGGTGAATTGGTTAGCTGAGAACCATGCCAATATACATTGTTACAAGAAGGTGGTATTCTCACCGTTGTCTAGATCTAGTTTTAAACTCAGGGTACATGCAATGGAGTTGCCCCTAAAGTAGTCTCGATAATGAAGGCCAAGAGACTGACCCAACAAGAAGGTTGGACCATATTAGCAAATGCAATAGATGTAAAAGGAAAATAGAAGACCTTGGATATGGTACCCATAGTGGACGAATTTTCAGATGTCTTCTCGAAAGATCTACTAGGGATACCCCTTTTTGAGCTGTGGATTTTGGTATAGAACTTGAGCCGGGTACTGGACCTATTTCTAAATCCCCTTACCGTAGAGTGTCAATAGAATTAAAAGAACTCAATGTGCAATTACAAGATCTACTGAACAACAGCTTCATTCGCCTAGCGTATCTCCTTGGGGTCTGTTGGTGCTATTTGTTAAGAAGAAGGATGGCTCGATGCGTCTGTGCATCGACTGTAGAGAGTTAAATAAGAGGAAGGTAAAGAATACGTCCTCACTCCCTCGTGTTGAAGATTTTTTCGACCAACTCAGAGAAACGACAGTATTCTCCAAGATAGATCTTCAGTTAAATATCACCAGATTAAGATTAAAGAAGAGGATGCGCCAAAGACAAAATTCATAATGAGGTACGACCACTACGAGTTTGTGGTGATGTTGTTGGTCTCACTAATACCCCAATGGTATTCATAGAGCTAATGAACCGGGTATTCAAAAAGTGTCACGACGCATATGTCATCATGTTTATAAACAACATCCTAGTATACTCAAAAGATGGATCAAAAACACCAACGACACCTTCGAAAGTCCTAACCACTTTGAGAGAGAATAAGTTGTACGCCAAATTCTTCAAGTGCGAATTTTGACTACAACAAGTATCGTTTTTAGGACACCTGATGTCGAAAGATGAAATTTCAGTAGATCCCACCAAGATTGAAGCGGTCACACATGGTATTCTTTCGGCTATGTGTGTATATTACAAAAGAAAGAAATGTCTGAGTTGGTGATAGAGAGCATGAGAGTGGAGACGCTTTAAGGGGGTGGTGGGGCGGTTATCCTCGCAATATTAACGCTGATCTTTGGCAAATTTTGAATATACATATATATATATATATATATATATATATATATATATTTTGTTACATTATACTTCTAAAAAGGTCTTTCGTCCTCGAAAATTCTTATATTCAGAAATAGCTCTAGGTATTTCTCCCTCGTTCCATCCTCTCATTCCCACGTGGCTTTCTCTATTTGCTGATTTTTCCCCAACACCTTGACAAAAGCAATATCTCTGGTGCGTAGAGTTTTTATTTCTAGTGCTAAGATCCTCATGGTTTTTACTTCATAACTTCAATCCTTTGCCACTTCCAAGGGCTCATAATCTATCACATGTGTGGGTTTGGTCATATACTTACGGAGTATGGACACATGAAACACGTTATGTACAGCTGAGAGGGGCGGTGGTAGGGTTAATCTATACGCAACGGGTCCAATCCGATTTAAGACCTTGAAGGGTCCTATAAAAGGTGGATTGAACTTTCGTTTGCGTCCAAATCTTAGAACACCTTTCATTGGGGTCACCTTCAAGAATACCATGTCGTCCACTTCAAATTCTAGACTCATGTCTACTCTGAGTAGTGAACATTCTTGCCTTGATCTTTTGCACCGCCTCATTGGTGACTTGGACTAATTTAGGACCCAAAAATTCACATTCCACTACTTCATCCTAGCACAATGGAGTCCTATACAGTTTTCCATACAAAGCCTTATACGGTGTCATGCCAATAGTTGCCTAGAAGCTGTTGTTGTAGGCGAATTCCATTGAATGTAATTTTGAGTCCCAGTTATCCGCAAAGTCTAACACACAGGCACGTAGCATATCTTCTAAGATTTGGCTCAAACGTTCCGTCTGACCATCTGTATGTGAGTGAAGTGTTGTATGAAAACTAGGCGAGTACCAACGCTTTCTGAAGTTCTCACCAAAATGCTGACGTAAAGTGTGGGTCTCGATCTGATACAATTGACACAAGAACTCCATGCAGTCTAACAATTTTCTTCATGTATAGTTGTGTTTAATTATCCATTGTGTAGCTAGCTTTACCAACAAGGAAATGTTCTCACTTTGTCAGCTAATCCACAATTACCCATATAACTCTGTAACTCTTCAATGTTCTTGGCAATCCTACTATAAAATTCATGGCTACATTCTCTCATTTCCATTATGGCACACTAAGGGGTTGCAACAATCTCGTCGTTCTTTATTTAGGTGCTTTGACTTGTTGGCATACTAGGCATTTACTCACAAATTTTGCTATGTTTTTCTTCATACCACGGCACAAAAAGTGTTACTTTCTTGATACATCTTGGTATTATCGGGGTGCATCACGCACGCGAAATTATGCGCCTCGCTTAGTATCTCATTTTTCAGTTCTTCTACCACTAGTACACATAAACGCCCTTAGTACAGTAATCCGCCATCAGACAACTTGGAGTAACCATCAACTGGTCTTGTCGCTAACTCGTTAAGTATTTTTTCCTAACCCAGTGTCTCCTATTTGATCATCAATGATTCTCTATCGGAGTGTGGGTTATACCGTTAATTGGGCTAGCTGTGCTCTAATTCTTTCCATTGTCACCGTTATCCCAGCTTGTTTAAAATTTGTCTATACTCCGGGCTCTCTCATGATTAATGCTGACGAATGGGTTGTCTTTCTACTTAGGGCATCGAAGACAACATTGGTCTTCCCAAGATGGTACTAGATGTCGATGTCATAGTTTTTCACTAATTCAAACCACCTCCGCTGTCTCATATTCAATTCCTTCTAAGTGAAGAAATACTTTAGGCTTTTGTGGTTGATGTAGATCTGAGTTTTCTTCCCATACAAGTAACGTCACCAAATCTTTAACCCAAAAAACTACAGCCGCTAGTTCCATGACATGCGTGGGAATATTTTGTTCATAATCCTTCAATTGTCGGGATGTGTATGCAAAAACCTTTTCGCGCTGCATCTACACACAACTGAGGCCCTTCTTGGAAGCATCACTATAAATTACATAGTTTTTTATGCCATCGAGCATCGTGAGTACTGATGTAGTCACTAGTCTATCTTTTAGATCCTGAAAACTTGCCTCGCAATCTTCGATCCATACAAACGACACACCCTTTTGCATAAGTTGCATAAGTGATGAGGCTATCATGGCAAACCCCTGTATGAAGCATCGGTAGTAACCTGCTAGACCCAAGAAACTACGTATCTCAGTAACAGTGGTTGGGGAACCCATTTAGTGACTGCTTCCACCTTGGCAGGGTCTACTGGCACACCATTCTCAAATACAACATCTCACAAAAATGAGACCTCGCGTAACCAAATTCACATTTGGAGAATTTAGCATACAACTTACTCTCTCTCATAATTGTCAGGGCCTTTCAAAGGTGCAATGGATGTTCTTGATCTGTCTTAGAGTATATCAAGATATTTTCTATGAACACTATGACATAAGTATCCAGACATTCCTTGAACACTCGATTCATTAGAACCATGAATACTGTTGGGGCATTAGTAGGTCCAAATGACATAACCACGAACTCATAATGACCAGACCTTATTCTGCAAGTTGTTTTCGACACATCTTCCTTTTTTATCTTGATCTAATGGTAGCCTGCTTAGAGATTTATCTTAGAGAAAACTATTACTTCCCTGAACTGATCAAATAGGTCTTCAATGCGTGGAAGGAGGTACTTATTCTTCGTTGTACTCTTGTTTAACTCCCTATAATCGATGCACAAGTGAATCGAGCAATCCTTTTTCTTAACGAACAACACCAGTGCACCCCATAGAGATGAGTTGGGGTGGATTAATCCCTTATCTAATAGCTCTTGCAAGTATGCCTTGAGTTCCTTTAGTTCAGCTAGTGGCATATGATACGGGGCCTTAGAGATAGGGTCGTACTTGGCTCCATCTCTATTATGAAATTCACATCTCGATATGGGGGAATCCTGGTAAATCCTCTAGAAACACGTCTGAGAATTCATTTGCTACAAACACTCAGTCAAGGAAGTTTCTTCCTTTTTGGTATCACGGCGCTAGCTAGTATAGCCTACACTCCGTGCTATACCAACTTTTTCGCTTTCCACCATCGATATCACTTTAGGCGTAGTACCCGGACTTGTACCATTGAATTTGAATCTAGTCTTCGACAGTGATGTAAACACCACTTCTTTCATATAACAGTCTATGTTAGCATGGTTTTCCACTAGCCAATCCATTCCAGTATTACATCATAGTCATTCATATCCACGACCATTATATTTACCTCTAGGCTAATTATTGACACTATCACTTGACTGTCTTTTACCCTATTCGCATCAATCAAATCCACCTATGCCAGGGTGCTAACAGAAAATTCATGCACAGAGGTTCCAATACAAATTTTACTTGACGAATGAAAACAGTAGATATAAACAAATGCATAGATCCCGAATCAAACAATGTTAAAGTAAGATGACCAAAAATAGATAAAGTACTTATCACCACAATGTCGGGATTTTTAGTGTTCTTACTAGTGGAGGCATAAGCTTCCGCCGGAGGATGGTTATGAGTAGGGCAATCCGCTGCAGTCGAACCCCTTTGCTGATTTTCAGGATTATCCACGCGACCCCCGTGAACAATTTTTGGCTAAATGACCTTCTTGCCCACACCGAAAATAGGCTCTGATACGGGCTAAGCACTACCCCAAATGATTCTTCCTATGTTCATTGCATTTAGGTCTGTCATCCTCTCTAGTATCATATCAACCTGATTGTTGACCACGCCTAGGATCTCGACGATGTCTGTTAGGTCATCATTGTGGTCAAGCAGAAGGTTGCTCGTGATGATGAATCTGGTCATGACGTCATTTCTATCCTACTGTAATAGTCAGTGGAGGGGGTTCTTGAGATCCATCTTCTCCTCCCATGGCTTTAGCTACTCTTCGAGCGGCAACATAAGTAGTATGCGTTATCGCCTCAACTGTACGATGAATCTTCTTGTCCAATTCCAGGGTGAATCTTTGTGCTAATTTATGTTCAGTTGTCCACCAACTATGGGGCAAATCGTTTCATTCTTATATAGTCCCTTGCATATGTGGTAAATGACCGTTCTCTCTCACTCAATTGTGTGAATTCTTGTTGTTTACTTACTCAGCTGGTAAATGAATGTTCTAGAAAGGCACTCTTGAAGTCCGACCACGAGATTACACTTCCCTCAGGACTAAGAATCTCACGAGTGCACTGCCACCACAACTCTGCATCGCCTCGCAACATGAACGCTCCATATTGTACCTTATGATCATTTGGGCAATTTGTCAGCCCAAACATTGTCACTATTGACGTCAACTACAACTGTGCCACTGTTGGATCATTTGCAATCCCATTAAAGTTACAAGGGTCATCCCTGAAGTTTTGCAGGTATTTTGCCTATATGGTTGATGACAAAGCATTGGCTTGTTGGGTTGTTACTATTGTTGCATAACTGCTTGTAACGATTCCATTAAGGTAGTTGTGAGGTCTGGTGCGACCTGAGGTTCCGCTGGAGGTGGGGGTGGCACTGTTTCTCAGGTCAATTTACCAATTCCTTGCGTATCGGACCTTTTCTACCTCTTCCTCTACCTTTAGTAGGGGGTCATCCCCTACGCCCTCTTCCTTTTCCTCTAGGTGGCATAATCTATGTATAGCACATAACGTACTAAGTCTATAATATTCCACTTACTTACATTACATACTTTTCCACTCAATTACATAAATACATCCAACACATGCTTATAACTTCACATTAACATACTTAACTTGCATCATCATAACCATGCAAACATATCAAACATAACATGTCAAACTTTACTTTATTAAATTAATCTACTACATGCATCATTTGACTAAACTAGTATTATCTTCAAAAAAACATACCTGACGGTGACGGTACATCTGCTAGAGGACCATGAAAGTATAGTGGGCCTACAGGATCTAAAACCTAGAGCTCTAAATTAATGACATCATTGCATGCATGCCTTAAATATATGCAGAAACTCATAATAAACTCATAATAAATACTTTAAAATAAAGTTAAAAAAATAATAGGTTTGAAATAACATTCTTTTAACATGAAACATAAAAGAAACCACCTATTAACTACTAAATGTAAAACAATGCTTTCTACTAGCCTATCATGACTTATCTCGACTTCCATGGCCTTTCCTGCATTCACCGCCATCCGTGAATGGGAGCTTTACCTTTATCTGAAAATATAAGGGTAGCACATGACTTGAGTATTTTAAGAAATACTCAGTAAGTCACCCAACTCTTGGGGTTAGTAATGCAATCATACACGTATCATGATTTGGGACCTATTCTCTAAAACCATAACATGGCCTTGACGATATTCCAAATGTTCCAACTAGACCTATTACACAATCCAAGATTAAGAAGATTCAACAAGTAGTCATTCTTCGTCTACAAAATTTTATAGGATCGATGCAACCATTATTTGATAGAGGAATGACCATAGCAGTGTGTCATGGTTGTATTAACAACATCGGTTTTTAACAATAATATGAATGAATAATTTAAATAAAACAGTAAATTATTTAATTTAACATTAAATTGTGTGGAGATGAAATCGTGGGAGAGTTGCCACGTGCGTGATTGAGGCGGCAGCAAATTATATATTTATTTATATAAATAATAAATAATAAGACGATTTTTCTGAAATTTTCATGATATATATATATATATATATATATATATATATATATATATATATATATATGTAAATAAAAAAATAAAAAAATAAAAAAATAATAATAGTGTTGGTGTTCTTAGCCCCCAAGTTTGGTTTTCCCAGTTTTGGCTGCAAAAACCCTAAAATAATTTCCCTCTTTTCAATTCATTCCTTTCTTTTTGCTCTCCACTCCTTTTTTTTTTCTTCTTCTCCACTTCCTTCCCTCCTTCCTTCCTTCTCAGATCCAACATTCCGCCCTTTCTTCTTCTCCAGGTGAGCATCTTACTCTCCCCCAGTCAAATTTTTCCCCTTATTTCTTCTTTTTCCTGTCCGATTTCGTCTTGATTCTGTTGATCCGATCTTTCTTGCTCTTTTCTTCTTCTTTTCCTTTGTTTTGGTGGATAATTCTTTCATCAAGATTTTGAAACGTTACCGGTGGATAATTCTTGCCCTTTTTGTTTGATTTTGTTTTTCCTGCTCTTAATTCTCTCTCTTTATCGATTTTCTTTGTCATTCATGGTTGTTGATTGCAGCTTGGACTTGTGGAACCGCCTCTCTGATCATTTCCGGGTAAATTCGACTACTTAAAAGAGGGTTTTCTTGTTTAAAGTTCGAGGTCTGGGTCTCATGAGAATTTTTAGGGGAATGCAGAAATCGTTTTGCAAGGAGCAGAAGGAGCTGGGCTGGAAGAATATATTCTGCCGAGGGTTGGGTGTCACTGCTCCCAAGGCAAGAACTCGTGATAAACCCATGCTTATTACTGCCTTCTTGACTCTCTGAGCTTCTTGGTTCATTTCTCGAGGCGTCCTCCTTTTAATAAACCACTCCAATGACGAGGGTCTTTATATCGCGAGCTTCCTCTGGTGGTGGTTCTTCTTCTTCTACTAACCCCAACCGATCTTCTGCCCCTGGTGGTTCTTCATCATCTCGCCCTGAACAACAACACGTTTCTACTTCTCCACACCCAGTTTCGAAAGATGAGGACCTTGGAGAGAATGTACAGGAACAGTCTACTACTGTTGATGAGGTTTTGGACGCCACCAATAGCGAAAGCAAGACAGTGAAAACAGAAGATGTTTTGATCGAAGGCTCTTATAACGATCAGCACATGGAGATTTTGAGAGATGAACTTTCTGGAGATAATGAGAAAGTTGTTAAAGATGATGCTCCGGATGTAGGGGAACTTAGAATGATATCGGATCACTTGCAAATTCTGGAGAGGAACGCACTTGAAAATGAGTGCTGTACCGGGGGTTCTTCGATGGCCATTCCGGGGAATTCACCACCTCCACCACCCCCTGCCCCACCGCTCAAGCCGTCTTCAGTGAGCTCATCAAACACTAGGAGACATGTTTTGGGAAGTTCTAATGCGGGTAGAATTGGGTCCCCAAGAAGTAGTGGCATTGCCCGGTCTGTTGTTTCAAATAGGACCTCCCTCACTGGGTCACGGCCTTCATCTCCAAGATCACATGTCGATAGCGAGGGGTACAACAGTGCCGATGAGCACAACTCTTGTTATGTGTCCTATTATGATCTGGTAAGGTTTTTAGAATGATGCAGATAATTTGATCGATTTCTTGGTTTACTCTTTCGTGTTTCCTAGACCAAATATCTTAAAATTCTGAAATGTTTCTTGTTTTCTTGTTCTAAATAAATGTTAAGACGCTGAAGTGGAATTCTAAAGATCCTCTCTTCTAGTGGTTTCCCCTGATATATTGTGCTTTAGTAGTTAAAGATGTTCATGCAACTCATATTGAATGTCAAGGTTCTCCATTTCTATTTCTTGACCATCAAATAAGGTTTTTCCCTCTTTTTAGGGGTTTATTTATCTAGGTATTTGAATACCTTGAACATTACTGCATCTTCTGTAATAAACTCTTGTACTGATCCAATATGTACGTTTCACTTTAACTCATTTCAGGAAAGAGAGAGGCAATTTGAGGCTGAAATTAAGCGAGTAAAGGGTTTTGAAGTTAAAAGAATGCTGGAGGATGGGAATTGCCTCTTTCGTGCTGTTGCAGATCAAGTGTATGGGGATTCTGAAGCATACGATCTGATTCGACAGATGTGTATAGATTACATGGTATGATGATTTCTGTTGATCTCTCTTTGATGATATTAAGTTAATGATCTCAAAAGATTTTTGGTTTCAGCTTCTGCATTTGACTTAGTTGAAGGATTTAATATTTAATTTGGATTGAATTGAATGTTAATGTTGAACCAAAATTTAATATTTTGATATGGTAAGGTTCATTTTCACCATAACAATGTTAGTTAAATAAGACCCCAGATTAGTTTTTGTTACTGATGTTGGAAAAGACACAATACATGCCTATTTATCTTTTTTTTTTTAAATTTTTTATACAGAGCTGGTCTTCCAATAATGGAGGAGATATATATAGGTTGAATAACAGAGAAACAGTGAAATAGTGACCTTAGGCATGCCTAGAGAAGATATTAGAGAAACCAATGAATAGATCAAAGCATTAATCTTCATTAAATAGAGGGAGAGTTCAAAAGGAGGTAGGACAATTGTCCTCCCGAACTTATGCCAAGGGAATTAGGTAAAATCTACTTAACTAGCAATAATCATCGACGGCTAAGAATAATGCAAGATAATTGAGAGAACATACCCTTCATGGAATTCTCATTACGTCTAGTTCTCCTTCGTTCTGGAGGCCTCCTGTGAAGGAGCTATTATCTCTTTACGTCAAATTGATCTTGGTCTTATCTTAAAATTCCCCAACGGGGTTTGTTTGGAGATAGGAAAACCGAACAAGGATGCTCGAATTTATTATAGTTTAAAGGTAAACCATATTTGACAAAAAGGATATGCTAAGTTTTTTATTTAAATATAAAAAAAACGGAACTATGATAGATAGCCAAAGAAGGCATGAAAGATCTCCAGTTGGAAATGGTGTTGGCTTTTGATTAAAGAAAAAATGATTGTTGTAGTATAGGGGGTACAGGGACACAAACTATTTGTAGTAGAGCTAGCCTACACTAGAGTCGTCCACCTTTCTAATTTTATCTTTATTTTTTTTAAGTTATTCCCATCTTACGAATTTTATCTTTATTTTTTTAAAAGTTATTACGACCTTTCTAATTTTATCGTTAACTTCTTTTTAAGTTATTCCCAAAAAGTAGCCATGACAACATTCTAAACAGTACTAAGCCTTGAACCCCACAACAATTGGATGGACACTCTGTGTTGTTAAAAAAAATGTATTCCTGAAGAATTCAGCAATTTATCCAACAATAAATTGAAAGAACAATCAAAGAAAAGCTGGATTTAGCTTTCCGTCAAATTTTGTATGGCCTACCAACTAATGAACTATTAACGACACCTAACTAACTGTAAACAAATCAAGGGTAGTTATACTGAAACAGCAAATTGAACTCACTAGTCACCCATGTTTTTTAAATCCAGAGGCGCACTAAGGTGCAATGACTCTTTGGGGCTGAAGTGCAAGGTGCAAAAAAAAAAAAAAAAAACACGTTTTGTTTTTGAGGTAAACTGTATCAAAAACAGAAAATATAGGTACGTGTATATATACACAATAAGAAACCTTCAAGGAGAAAAAAGAGGTTCTAACGAAGAAAAATGTATAAACGAACAAGGTCCAAATATTTGCCTTTTAACATAGTGTCAGAGGCAGTACTCCAAAACAAAGAACAAAACATGAAATAATACAGCAAAAATCATACATGAAAGTTTAAAGTCCTACACTAGATAAGGGTTCATCCTCATTCTTCCCATTATTAGACTTATAGCCATCTGTAAGTTTTTGTCTTCAAATTCAGAGTTGTCCAAATTGTCTAGTGTGGGTGTGGGTTGTGTGGAGGATGAACATGGAGCTTTAGTCTTGGTTCTTAAAGTATTTAGATAATAGATAAGTTCTTTTGGTCCAGTTTCTCTTGAAACATTGCCACTTGTTAAAGAATCATCGTTGGATGCAAGATCATCCTCATCTTCAGAATCATCATTTATTCTTCTTGTACTGTCATCAATATCTTTTGAAGAGATGGGGTCAATGACTTCCCTAATTTTATATCGACGTTTCAATGCCCTATTATATTTGATGAACACCAATTCATCCAAACAACTTTCTGCAAGCCTATTCCTTTGCTTTCTATGAAGCTGCAAGCGTTTATATTGAAATTCCTCCACAATTTGAACTAAGAATTTGAAACTTATTTCTCAAGGTAATTTGAGGAGAAATAACTAACTTGCCAAAAAAACTCTCCAATTATGTTCGCATCACTACAAGTAAGACCTAAAATCCTCATGGCGAACTCTTGCAAGTTTGGAGCTGATTGTCCAAAATCGTTCCACTATTAGATGACTATTTTGATAATATTCCATCTCACTTTAGTGTAAGGATCATGGTCCATTTGGATCCAGTTTTTCCTGTACATTTAATTGAGTTTACTATACTGTTCAGGAGCGTGAGAGGGATCACTTTTCCCAGTTTATAACTGAAGGATTTACATCTTATTGCAAGAGGAAAAGAAGAGATAAGGTTTGGTGTAGTTTAGATTGTTATTATTATGTTCTAATTCTATAACCTTTTCCTTCAATTTTGGTGCTTGGTGATGGAATGAGGTTATTTCATCTGTTGCAGGTATATGGAAATAATGCTGAAATCCAAGCGCTTTGTGAGATGTATAATCGACCAATCCATATTTTCTCATATGGCACAGGTGCAAATTGTGTGTATATTCATATGGTTTTGGTTACTGCTCTTTTATAGTGGTTTAGCTACCTTTTTAAAAAGTAGTGCCCAATCGTCTATGCTTATAGTTTGTGATTACTGCACTTTTTTGCAAAGAGGGCAGTTTTTTATATTTTTTATTTTTTTTTATTTTTACGTTCTCATGGTTTGTTACTATTATCATTAGTTTTAGTGTTAAATGAAAGTCTTTGGTTTTTTTATACATTTTTTATAATTACCTTTATTATAATGCAGAACCTATTAACATCTTTCATGGAAACTATACTACTGACCTGCCTCCCATTCGGTTGAGTTATCATCATGGCAATCATTACAACTCTCTTGTTGATCCACGACGCTTAGCAATTGGTGCAGGGCTTGGCTTCAGCAGTCTTCGAGGGGTATGCTTATATTTTAAAGCTCTACATTTCTTCTTTGTTTGTTATAACAACAATTAAGGAAACAGTTAAAGGCTTCCCTGGAAACAGGGAGATCTATAAAACAAGGTGAAAAGATGGCAACCCACCCGATCAAATGGTTTTTAAAATGCTTTTTCCAATAAGCCTTCGAAGGGCATAGTATGATATGGCCTGTTCAAGGCGTGGTATTGTCAGAGACCAGACAATTCCTTTCTGAGAAAAAAGTATAACCAAGAATTTAAGAAAATTTTAGGGTTTTGGTTTTCCTTCCCTTTCTTGTAATTTCATTTTTCAATGAAATTATGTCTTGCAAAAAAGCAAATAATAATAATAATAAATAAACAAACAATCAAAAGAAAATTCTTGACTGCCCTAAACCTTTAAATAAATGTTGTCATTCTGCCCATAGGTCTTAGGGCAAAAGATTTTAGAGCCGTAGTTTTGGACCATGAATTTTTAGTCTAAATTTAGTTCCTGAATAGTATGGCTTAACTTCCTTAATGATTTTTTAATGTTAAACTCTAACTAGCCATTGTCATTACTACTTTTACTTAAATATTGACCTTACATGCCGAAGGGACTAGCAGGTGATGATATGGTATAACATCGCATAAGGGAGTAGTTTAGCTGGATAAATGAGGGTGGGAGGGGAGACAAAAAAAGATGGTGGGGCATGAGTGTAATACATTTTAAACTGGATGTTTTACCACTCTATGCGTTTGTATTTTATTTGCTTGGTCTACCACTTTGTGCCATCTTCAGGTCGTGTGAAATCTCACTTATTATTAGTTAATATGATGTGTTATCCATATATAACTAATATGAATGATAGGAAAATTGTATCGGAATTGAAAGTTCAACACATAAATGGACTTTATAATATCAGTGACTATGTAGATGCAACCGTGATTCATTTTTTAATGCTCAGAGACTAAACTAGGGACTGAATCTGTATTGAACCACAAGAATTTTTTGCTAAGGTCTTGGCAACAAGGATGAGATTGCTGCTGAATTTTTCTAAGGGAGCATTTGGAGCTAGGAAACAAATTTTAGAAGACACATTTTAGATGAGGTTCTCATACTTAATGAGATGAAAGAGTGATGTCATCATCTTCTTTTGCTTTGTGTCAATCTCAACGAAGATCTGGTTTTAATTTTGACAAGAAGAAATTTTTAGTTTTGACTTCAATTGTGATCTTGGTAAGCTTGAGAGATAAGCTCAGTTGTGGACGGTTGTGAGATTTTATCTTTGTCCATGACATGGACATTCATTGATATGTAGTCCAAGGGCTTGTTCTTTTTTAGATCCGTGGTTTGGAAGAATTCAATGGTGTTCTCTGCTTGAAACAAAGCCTCTTTTAAGCTTTTTGAATCCGTAAGGTTGCACGGGTGTTTTTTTCTTAGTTTGAAAATATTTTGAGTTTGAGCAGTTTAGATTAATGAGTCGGAATATCATTTCACTATTTCTTCTACAGATAGAGAGATTTTTCTGACTGAGTTCTTACGAGTTAGTTTATCCACCAACTGGTTCCTAGGGCCAAATTTAACTGGAAGAACTTCAATGGATGATCATTCTTTTAAAATATATTTGATGACTATTGTGCATCAGTTTCCTTTGATGACTATTGTGTGTTTTTGAACTTTTTGTCGAACATCTTATGGACCTTAATGTTTTCGGTCTGCAGGCAAATGTTGACAAGGATAAAGTGAAGGCTGCTTTGAAAGCGCAGCAAGATCAACAGATTGATAATGCAAGTATCTTGGACTGTTAAATTTTTAGATCACAGGAGATTTGTAAAGTAAAAGTGATCTTAACATTATTTTACTTTTCTGACTTGACAGTCCCTTCTTGCTCAAGGACGGTATTTCTCAGATCTTGAGGTTACTGAAAAGGAGATAGAACAGATGGTGATGGAAGCTTCGAGAACTGAATATCTCGCTAAATATTCCTCGAAACAGCAATTGGACCGAAGAGACAATTCCTCAACCCCGGGTGCAGAACCATCTTCTTCAGGCGCCAGTACGTATACTCTTCTTATGACTCTCATACTCGTTGGAAATGGGAAGTAAAAAACGTTAGCTTTATGTTAAAAATTTCAGGATCGTCAGGAAGTGAGGGTACCTGTAAGAGAGAAAGCGGCGGGGTGCCAGAGTCGGTTTTAAGCAATGGGATGCAAACAGTGCTTTCGATGGGGTTCGGTTACCTACAGGTGATCGAAGCTTATAGCATATTTGGAGACGATGTGGATTCAATGGTTTGTTATTTGTTGGAAACTGGGGAGAGCAGCAGACGCAAAGGCAAGGCCACAGAATGATGGAGTGAGTAAAAGCAGCAGCCAGCTTTTACGTTTAGGACAAACACTACTACTGGTGGAAAAGGGTTGGTCTCTCAATCTCTCTCTAATATTCCAACAACATCATCATTGGTTTCACTGGGTAAGTGAGAAAGTATTAAAGAGAGAGGTGTGTATGGGAACGAACTTGGATCCTGTTCTGGCATCATCATCATATATGATAATAAAGCAAACTCTACCCTTTTAATCTCTCATCTCTATTACAATCTCTCCTCTATTGGTTGATAAATAATGTCTTCCAAGAAAATTCTCAATGCTTTCTGAATATAAAGGGAATTTTTTGTTGAAACACTATGAATCTGTATCAGTTTAGGGGAAGATGATTTAGTTTTGAACCCAAATTGAGATTTTCTCAAAGAGGTAAAAAGAAGGCTTTGATCTAAACAAGCCCTTTTGTGCATAGTCAAAGTTTCTTCATGTTGCTTTTTAAAAAGCTTTTGAAATTTTTACATACATGATTTTGATTTAGGGGGTACACGAGTTGACTTTTGGGTGTACACAAGTCAAAGTCACAAATCTTATAGACCCGTTCAAAATTTTGGATTTGTTAGGTTGAAGTCAATGTGTTACATATGCCCTTTATTTCTCGTTTTCAATTCAATGTGTTACATATGCCCTTTATTTCTCGTTTTCAATTCAATGTGTTACATGTACCCTTTATTTCTTGTTTTCAATTCTTTTTTGAATTATAATAGCGGTTTTCATTCATTAACCTAGTAAATGGTCGAGTACATTTATCCTTTTCATTCATTAACCTAGTAAATGGTTGAGTACATTTATCTTTTCATTCCTTGACCTAGTAAATGGTTGAATTTAAAAATAGTAAAGATGAAGGAAGTGGTGAGTGATATGATACAATTTAGATTTAAATATTACTTTGATCCAAGTACCTCTAGCTGTAGTTTATTTTGGTTCCCATTACTTAAAAAAATATTCAGTGAAGAAAATATTCAATTTAGTTCAGTATTTTTAAATTTGATTCATTTTAGTGAGCATCAAAATATTTATTTTTGTCCTCAAAAAATGAGGAAAAAAATTAACATAAAATTAATAAAATGAAAAATAAAAATCAAAGGACCAAAATAATTATTGAGACCAAAATTAACCTTTTGAAATTATAAAAATTAAATTTAACTAAATTTAAAGTATAAAGACCAAATTTAAAGCATTTTAAAAAAACATGAATCAATTAAGTTAAACCTAAAAGAAAGTATAAAGACTAATGTAGTATTTAATGGTTCACATTTTAACATTTGACGATTGCTTTGGTGTGTTCTGACATTTTTTTAGTTCAACAATTTATAATTAGAGATCAAATCATATTTTTTTAGTTCAACAATTTATAATTAGAGATCAAATCATAGATTTTTTTAATTCAACCGTTTATAATTAGAGATCAAATCATCTACCTTTGGATTGACGCAATTAGATGATAAACAAATAAGATTTAATCAATAGCTCTTGGGTTTAGCTAAATTAGGAACTCACACATATGCACTCTATAGAATGGAGATTTCTCTCTATACCTCTCCCTCCCCTATTCATTGTAGATTTTCTTTCAATAAACTCTCACAAGTTGTGGTCTTGTATTCGAGTCGAGTCGCAGGAAGACTTTGTGGAAGTATAGGAAATTCAATTTTTTAATTAAATTTTGCTTAATTCTAGAAGAAAAGTTCATTTAGAATCAACTTACATTGCATCGATCAATTTGATGACAATGATGCCACCAAAACCTACCAAAATTTTTAGAAAAAAATGAGGGCTCCCCATGGGCATACCGATGGTTGAACTTTTTTCTTTTTTTTTTTTTTTTTTTTTTTTTTTTTTTTTTTGCATATTCGGGCATGTGACAATGATCTGAGGGTTCAATCGTTGAGTTTGTTTACTACGTCTACTATTGTAATGAATACTTAGAGCATAAACCCCAACAAATGCTTTGGACTTAGTTTGATATATATGATTAAATGAATGTTTGCATTGATTTGTTCATGTATTCTAATGTACAGCCATGTTGATTTTTGATTTTGTGATGCAATTAATTCAAAAGTTAATGGCGATTGGAATGAATAATTAGAGCATAAATCCCAACACACTAACTATTCAATACTTCAAGTAATTATTTTCTTAAAAAAAAGGACATTAAGAGATCCATTTTTAAAGACTAAATAATACACCCAAGCAAAAACCATATGATGATTGCAAGTCCAAGCAAGTAATAATTCATCACTGGCTTTGAGAAGAATTCCAAGATGAAACCTGAAATGTTCTTGATAGAAAGAGCTATAAGAATCAAATAAGACACTAAGAAGCAAGAACAAGAACTAACATATCATTATGATCTAGAAAGTATGGATTCTGGATTGTACCCCATCTGCAAATTGAGAAAAAGGTAGAAGAATTTGGAAACGAACAAAAGCCTATCACTCTGGATTTTGAACTTGAAATGGAGATATGTGAGATGAAATCATGTATATTATTTCACCTGTCAGTAACTCCATGCTTTCATACTGAAAGTCAGGGGTTCGATAAAGCTGAGTAATTAACAAAATAACAAACTAATGACTAAGTGAAGTTAATTCCAAAGCCATCAAGCAACTGTGAAATAATAATGATAAATAACATCAATATATTCTGAGAGATTTTCAGAACTGTTCGAACTGAATCTATTGCCTGTCTCTAACATCAACCGAGCAAGAAATAATAGACACCAACAAATTCTAAAGAAAAAATCATTGCCCAAAGTGGAAACCACAAATGAGGGTTAAACTGTGCGAATTTAAATGAGAAAACGAAAAATTATCGCACCTCGAGAGTTCTCATAACTGTTATTATGTAAGGATGTCAAAAAGAAGAAAGAGAGAATCCTGAGAGGAATGCCACATAAAATCTTCAGTTCCTCGATCTCTTATGCCACATTGGACCCCATCGTAAGGCCTGTCTAATCTAGATGGGAAAAAATTCAGGTGGCAATGATGCAAATCCAAGCATCAAAATCTACTGCAGTCATCAAGCTGTTTTTACTTTTCGGGAAGGAGGGCGTCTAAATAGACCAATCAGATCGTCGAGACCCTATGGCACAGAAACATTTTGTGAGTTTGTACTATTGGAAGGGTGAAAAGTACAAAAATTCTTTTAAATAAAACACTTGAAGAGTGTTTTCCAAGGAGCAAAACAAATAGTTTACTTACAAAACACTATTCTCACAGTTCATCTCAAACTCAAAATGTGCTTATGAGTGCTTTTAAACAAGTATTTTTGACAAAGGTGCTTATTAACAAATCAGATTTGACATTTGTTTTATACTCTTGAGTAACTCACAATCAAGCACTTGAGCCAAAACACTAAAATATTTTCTCGCAAGACTTCTTCCAAAACTATTTTTATGTTTCCAATGAGCCTGTTTGGAAGGACCTTTTCAAGTACCAAAAACTTTTTAGGCACTTGAAAATTCATTCCAAACTGAATATACGATCATTTTGAGTGACAAGTGCTTGTAATCAAATGTCCCAAGAGCCTTTTTCATCTCATAGACATTTATCTATTCTATTCATGTTTAAGGAATTCTATATCATGAGGGATAACTTTGTCAAGTCGATAAAGTAAATAATACAACTTACCCTGGTTGTGATCACAAGGAAACAGAAGAGTAAAACTAAATACGATCCCAAGACCAAAAGCAAAACCAAGTCGAATGTCACGCTAGCAACCTGAAACAACGAACATAAAGCTTGCTTAGATCCAAGCCAAGAAAGAACACCCAAGGATAAACATAACCACCGATCTAGAATCAGCTAACACGAATATAGAAAATAATGTTGTACAAAACTAAAATAAATGGAGCTTAATTTTCAGATGGAGCAAGTAGAGAGTCAAGTTCACAATTGATCTGCGAAGTACCTGGTATATGTGAAGTTTAGCTGCAGTTGAATCATAAAAGGTGAACATCCCGTCAAATGGCTCATGTTGCAAGCTCACATCATGGGTATGGACCTCCAGTTCCTGAAAAGAGTAGAAACATATCATTGGACGAGGCCTGGGAGGTGACTTCAATTAGTAACCTAAAGCATTCGTATGATCAGCCCAGCCAAACTAAGCAACCACTAAAACATTGCGTCTGCGTAAATGGTTTTCGTGCTTTTGTAACAGACAAACATCCAAGGAAAATATGGATTAGCACTGACCGTATCCAAGGAAAATATGGATTAGCACTGACCGTAGAAGTTCCACCATATAAGAAATAGTAGATTTTATCAAACTAATTTCAAAAAGAGAGCTGCAATTTCTCAAAAATTCAGAATTTTTTAGCACGTCAAGTATGTTTCAGAGCAATATTTTCAGGTTGAGCTAAATGGAAGGGGACAATAATGGTAACACCTGACAATTTTGTTTTATGATATAAATTTTTCTGATGCCAGAGAGAAGGAAGGAGTAATCTTTTCAGATCAATTCTTTTTCCTTTTGAAATTGCCAATCAATCTTTGGGCGAATACAGTATACAAATGGAAGTAGATGGTATCAATTGGCACAATTTTGTTTATGATATAAAACCTTTTTTAATGCCGATATGAAAGGGTCATCTTTCGACAGAAATGGAGCAACTCGAGGCGTCCGTGACAAAAGATCCAACCATGACCGAATATAAGTTGGATTGACTGCCAAACTACTATCATCTGCAAATACTTGTATATTCTTTCCTTCATATCTGTAAATATGCCTCTGGATAAAATACAAGGAATTATGCATTAGAGAATTCTCAAAAAAAATTATAAAATAATACCATGAACCAATTACAATTTGAAAATCAATAATGAATGTCATCCATACTTGTGCGCTCTCCACTTATAAATAAAAGTAGAATCTAAGTGTCATATTTAAACATTCTGAACTTGAGGTGAATTCTCAATTGCCAAAAACAAACACTTGCAGCTGGAAAAAGGAAAAGGTTGCGATTGCAGCAAAAGTATGGCTAAGCAAGACATAGTAAAACTTACTGCAAGACTCTCTGCGACTAACTTGATACTCTTGGCAATTGCACTCTCGTTCAAAAACAATCTATTGGAAGTTACGGTCTTGTCAGAATATACACATTTCTGCATGAATATGCATGCTCGCACACATGCAAACATGGAAGTGAAACAGAACCAGGAAACTGATCAATTTCTAAAAATTAGAACCTGTTGTCAGCTAAACCTCCGGTCCTTTCCAAAAGGTCAGGAGCAGCAGAGATTCCAGAAAGGGTAGCAGCAGTTACTCTTAATCTTGAAAACTGTTCGTGCTCCCAGGCTACCTACATCATAGAAAGGATTTATCGAGTGGGCTACGATAATCACAAAATAAAAGTAAAAATCATATACTATGCTAAAGGAAACCAAGAACAGTCTTTTTGGAAAAAAGAAAATTATTAAATAGCACACATCATGATGAAACATGTGATGATGGAGATGTACGTTAGATCAATTTGAGAACAAGCAAAAATCTTTGGCTCTTTCTGCTTTGTCCTCTCCCGCCCCCTGAATAAAAAGGAAAAAGAAAAAAGAAAAAGACCGTATCCTCTTTCCTACTAAATGTTGCTATTATCCTAGAAACATCCTTTTCATGTTGCATACACCAAAGGATACAGTAACTAAAAGAACTCAGGGTTGGTTTGGGTTATTAACTAATTATAAGCTAAGAAGCATGCACACTTACTTTCGTTTGAGCTATATTACCCCAGCCACAAGATAAACAATGCAAGCCCACATTGTCAAAACAACCAAACATAGTAATACAATGATTTCTATATTTAGAATCACAATTACAGATTTCA
Source organism: Cucurbita pepo subsp. pepo (assembly GCF_057944985.1). Lineage (NCBI taxonomy): Eukaryota > Viridiplantae > Streptophyta > Magnoliopsida > Cucurbitales > Cucurbitaceae > Cucurbita > Cucurbita pepo. Next base: position 4,944,214 of record NC_141817.1, read on the forward strand.
CTTTTCATAGAAGTATCTTGTACGATACTGGTACCCTAGTCATCAAATTTCCACTAATATTCTCACTCTTTTACCAATGACAATGGAACCAGAGCCAAGGTCCAAGTTCAACAAACCACTCAGTGGGCAAGATCTCAACTCAGGTTACCAGAAGGTCTGGTGTGATTGTTTATAAATCCTGATATCAAAAAGGGTGTCAACTCAGGTTAATAATGCTAAACTATACTATAGATGTATTAGAAGCTAATAAACGTAGGAAAGCTGAGGAGTTTCATAAAGAGGATTTAGTCATGGTTCACCCCACCTATGCAAGAACTCTAGTAAGAGACAAAAAAGTGAGATGGTTTTGTGGATATACCTATGCAAAAATTGACAACCTTTTGGGATATCTACACAAGTTGAAGAAAGAAGGTTGGACCATATAAGATACTCAAAAGAGTGGGATCTAATAAATAGGTTCTTGAATTTCTAGATGTTTTACATATCTCCAAGGCTTCTAATCTTTCTAATATTATCTTTGGTAAAAGAAAATATTAAAATAAAAACTCGAGCACAACATGCATTTGAGTGCAATAGCATGAAATGAAGCACACAAAAATAGGAAAATAATTTTTTTTAAATATCTTACAAAATAAAGACAAAAATAGAAATTTTACATGTGAAGAAATGGGGGACAAAGGTTAAAAAGAAAATTTCAAAATCTAAGGCAACAAGTTCCAGAACATGGAGAGTATCATCCACACATAAAGCTGCAATCCTAAACTTAAGAATGAGTTTTTCTTAAGGGACCAATACATGTGGGGTACTTGTTATTTTTAGTTGTTTACTTGACCATTATTAACTCTGTTATTTTAGTGTTAGGTGGTTTGTTATTTTCTGTTATTTACTGTTAGTAGCTAAAAGTAAGACCAACATAAAAATACCTACGCAATCATTTTACTGAATAATTATTTTTTTAATAAAATTCCAGTCTGATTTGTTAAAGAGTTCTGCATCAATCAGAAGCCAAAAACAAGGTACGGAAAGGCAGGAGAGAGTTTTTCTCCAGACATTACAGTCACAAAGCATCTGTAGTTTTTTTGTATCATAATCAACATGTAGACTAATAGGCTTACTTAAACCACCCATTAGATTTGCATGCACACGTAGAAAGAAAGGTGGGGAAGCACGAGGCACAGAGTAAATGGACGTGAGTATTTTGTTAAGAGGATAAAGTGGGTATGGGACACCCTTGGTTAGATATTAAGGGAAGATTCTAGGAGCAATGTATGTGTAACAGATAGGTGGGAGTTAGGCTTGTTCTGGGGTGAGAACGAACCTTTCAAACCGTCCTGTCTTCTTTTTCCTCTTTCTATTTCAGTAATATTTCTATATAACGTTTTAGATTGTAGATCAATTTTCAAAAGAAATAATTGAATTCCATAATATTCTTTTCAGTGAAAACTAATTTTCTGCCAAAAAAAAAAAAAAGAAAAGAAAAGAATTCAGGTGAATTAACTCACTCGAGGATTTGAAATATTAATCTTCTTGTGCTTCAGATCAACTTTAAAGCCCAAATCCTCGGCAACATTTGAGAAATCCTACAGAGAGGCCAGGTCATCCACAATAAACCGTTACAATAATAACACGGTATTAAGACAATAACATTTTTTATTTATTTACACAAGACAGAACATTTTAAAAATACATTTGCTTACTTCAAAGATTTGCTTTATGTAAGCATTTTCTGGAGGCTTAGAGACATGCAGCCATAATTTGTCATCCCATGAGCCAATACTATTTAAGCAAATGGCATAGTCAATACTCTCACGGATACGGTGATCAAAGCTTTGAAGCCACTGGGAAAACGATACTTTACATTAATGGACAACAAATAGAAACAATTATAAAAAATAAAAAAATAAAAAATTAAAAAATTAAAAAAAAAAATTGAAATGAAGAAGTTTAACTAAATGGAATACATTGTAATGATAGAAAGAAATAATAATTATGATGATTGTATGTACATAGAAAGAATGAGAACCTTGTGAGTCCCATTGTAGTTGTAAGGTCCGCCAGAAGTGAGCCCAAAAAGTAGATTGTACCTTCCTCGTGTCTTAGGACTGGAATAAAGAAGAGAAAATAACCTTGCAATTTCAAGAAGTGCAACAATTCCACTTCCGTTGCTATCACTTCCCACAGATAATTCCTACAACCAGAGAGATGATCCACATCATCGAGATAAAATATAGACAAGTATGGTAGATAATGTTCGTGCACTAAACAAATCACATACAGGAGCAGCGCCAAATGTATCATATGATGCTACAATTGCAATTGTTGGGAGTTGATTAGCATCTCCATCAGATTTTAGTCCAGGCAGCCAACCCTGACACCAATTTAAAAATAAATAAATACAAAGATGAAAAAAACGATGCAACACTATCAAAAAGAATTAAACCAAAATGAGGGGAGAACAAAGCTAATCACAGCACCTCAATAACAGAACACAAACTACACAAATACACCAACCAGGGAAGTGTAAATTATATGGAAAATACACAATTACACCGTTGTATTTTTGGACACATGACCTCTCGCTTGACCTGTCTCCATCTTGACTCATCTAATCATCATTAGGTGTCAACAGAGAAAGCATTGACATGAATGCCACGTGAAATTTTCAATTTAGTTTAACAGATATATCTGACAGAGCGGTCAAATAGACTGAAAGGTATAGGGGATCCAAACCAAAGCTAGGGACTCGGAAGATTACAAAAAGATCTCCAACAAATCAATAACACATTAAGAGGGTAACTACAAAACACTTGGGTACTAAAAAGTCAAAGAGACATAGACACAAAATTTCATATTTTTCACATTCCTAAATTAACCCAAAAATGAAAAATAAATAAAGAGCATGATGGCCTGATGAGAGTGAAACTTCCCATTGATCTTCCACATTTACTTTTAAGTTCCACCCCTCTTTCAGATACGCACAGATACTATCCCTACGCTTTTCTAATGTGGTACGGATACCCAAGACTCCAGAAGTATTTTTTTTCCTTTGTCCTGGATTGTTTCAAATGTTTCAAGATGGGTTTTGGTTTTAGCAAGAATCTACAAAATTCATGTTTGTCTGATGAATGTTCACTTTTTAAAGCTTAGATAATAATTGTCTAAACTTTCTTTTTTTTTTTTTTTTTTTTTGAAGAATAAAGCTGGCAATATATGAACTATAGGATTTTATTATAGTTCTCGGAGATGAGACTTTTTTTAAAGAATGAATGGGAAAGAGAAGAGAGAAATATACTCATTGAATAATTTCAAGTTAATATCTAAACTAATTCTAATTGGTTTAACTAATTTAGATATATTTAATCAAATGTAGTAATTAAAAAAATTACCAGAGTGGAACCTATAAAATAAACCATTTAATTCTCCCGGTAATAATTATCTTACTTATCCAAATACAAGCATTTAATTTTTCTTATAATGAACCGAACTGTCATTGAAAAAAAAAATACTAGGGCATCCAAAAAAACCAAGACCCCATAAAAAAGACAACTAAAGAAATGGGCTTCACTCAAGTAAAATGAGACTTAAGAAATAATTACAAAAAAAAAAAAAAAAAAAAGAAACTTGTCACCAAAGACCAAAGAGATATAGAACCTAATGAGGGACCAAACATCTCTAGGATCCCCCACAAGTTCCACAACACGACAAAAACTCCCACTTGCCACAAAAACCTCTCCTCTCTCGAAAAGACAGATTGAGAAGGATCTTCTCGATCATCTTTCTATACCCCTTGTGTTGAGCAAACTAAAAGCCGAAGTTACGACTATAGAGAATATGATCAAGATCTTCCTCTACCATCTAACGAAGAATGCAACAAAACGGTTCTATCAAAGTAGACATCTTTTTTGCATGGATGATTTGCAAACGATTCTTCAGAATTTTCTCATTCCACACAATTGAAAAAAACAAACTCAATGACCAAAAAAGGGTTCAACAAACACAGAAAGAATGAGCTACAAGAACAACTCATAGTGAAGTTCAGACTCCAAAAACCAACATCCTTCTCCCTAGCCTAAGCTCAAACTAATCAAAGATAAGAGAGCCATGACATCCACCATTCCTCTGTTCAATAGGGGTCTATACCTCCTTATCCTTCCAAAAGTACATTTCCCTCCCATCACCTACTTACTCGACCAAATAAGAAAAGGATTGGAGTTCAATGGAAATGTCTTTCCAAGAATATCTAAAAGTGCCTTTGACCCCACCCAACATCCATGAGGACTATATTTACTCACTTCTTTGACCCCTCCCAACATCCATGAGGACTATATTTTACTCACTAGGTTTGACTCAAAACCACGAGAACCATTCAACCAACAAAAAATCATGTAACAAGAGAGTGATAATGAGTTTAAGCCTGTGGCGTTAGGTGGCCTTGAGATTGGGAGCCTGAAGTTATGTATTGAGGGTTTATTGCCCAAGTGGTTGCGGTAGAATCCAATGCTTTGTGGCACAAAGTTATTACAAGTCAAATGACCCCAGACCCTTTTGAGCGGGGTATGATGTCAGTGGCACCAAGGGGCCTCATAAACTTCTCTAAAAAGTGATTGCCCTTGGCTTCCCTTCTTTTTCTTCTGGGTTAGAACCTGTTAGGGAAGGAACCCGTGTGTATTATTGGGAGGATTGGTGGGTTAGAAACCCTCTACGAGTTTCATATCATTTTTTGGGAAAGAAGTTGCATTTTGTGGCTTCTATTCTACTATCATTGGATCCCTCCTCCTCGTTTTTGGGTTTCAAATGTCATCTTTCTTATAGATAGACGTTAGACGTTGTAGGCCTCCTTTCTCTTATCCATGATCTAACATTTGGTGCAAAGGAGAAAGGACTTTAGGCTTTGGACCATGGAATCTTCGAGGGGCTTCTCTTGCAGTTCTTTCTTTTGTTTGTTTTCAAACCTTTCCTTGCCCCAACCTACTTAGTCTTCTCCTCACTACAGAAGGTAAATAGCAAGTTTTACATGGGAGAGTGAAAAATATGAACCGTATTCATAGACATTCTTCCTTTGTGTTGCTCCTACGGTGGTGCACCCTTTGTAGGTGTCACTCAAAGGAATTGCATCACTTATTGTGAGGTTGTCAGATTGTTTAGACTCTGTGGCCTTGTTGGCTGACCTTGTTTGGTTTATGGGAAGAACTTAAGTGATAGTCAAAGGGAAGAACTTTTCACAGCCTATTAGCAAGCACTTTTGCAGGAATCTTGTAAATAGTAGTAATGAGATTGATGGGCCTAAAATCCTTCACCTTAGTTGCCCTGCCTTTTTTAGGGATAAGCAAATAAAAGGTTTCTTTCCAGGTACTAACCACTATCTCCCTCTAACAAGGTCATCCTTGATAATATCCTGGTTATCTTGGAAGAAGGCTATGGAAAAATCGTCAGGACCAGGAGACTTATTCCTATCACACACAAAGACCAAACTTCTAATTTCATTCAAAGAAAATAGGGCCACCAACTCCACATTCTCAAAATTAGAAACAGAAATAGGGCACGAATCAAAAACCTTTCAATAAAGTTCTTGGGAGAAACAATCGGGTCATAGAGTGTCGTGAAAAGGAAAGAATCTCCTCATCCAACTCTCCTTCCCCTTTAACCTCCTTTACTCTTTCATTCCGAAAGAACCCAATAAAATTCTTGCATTTTCTTCTATTAACCATCCTGTGAAATAAGGGGCATGTTACAATCCCCTCTTTAGCCCATCTCACTTTCGCCTTTTACCTCCAGCTGCAACTTTCCTTTCTAACCAAATCTTCAAATGCACCCTTAAGGGAGTGTATGCCCAAGTGCATTCTTTCATTTTGCTCAAAGAAAACTCGAGTATATAAAACTGTAAGGTCAACAAGCCCAACCACTTTTTCTGAGTAAAAGTTTTCTAATTTGCTATTGTATTTGATATCAAGACAATCACTTGGACTCCAACATGTTGCTTAGAAGCATAATGCAGATGGTGCATCCTAGCTTGCTTTAATTAAGCTGTTTGTCGAGGGAAATGTATTCAAATATACAACTGTAGACAATAACTCTAGTTGTTCACATTTTAAGGAAACCGGAAAAGGTACCTGAATATTTGTAATCGTGGAAGATACAAGTTTCCTTGGTTCTGCTGCTGAAACAACAAGCTTGTACCTGCAAACATTTATGAATACCGAGAAGATTAGCAACTATATACTTAACCTCAAGCTCTCAAATCTTCTTTATGATGAACAAGATTGTAGATAGTATGAATTTAAAAAAATAAATAAACAAAAAGTTGCAAATGGCACAACAGTTTATACTGCAAGTACTTCTTTTAATGCAAAACTGAATGAATTGATATCAAATCAATATTAAAGGCTGATAGATTTTCTTTTTAACATGGTGTAAATTTCAATCAAACATCAGAAGTGTCAAGACATATTAAGAATTCACCAAAAAAAAAATGATCACAATTTTATAAGTTTTTTTATTAAATAAAAAAAAATTAAAAATAACCAGGCTTTCATTGAGAGAGATGAAAAGATATACATGAGCATAGAAAGAAAAAACAAGCCCAAGAACAAAAAATAACCCCAAACCAAATACAAAATGGGGCTCCAATCCAAAAGAATTTCATAAGTTATTTAAGAAGTGCAGAAACTCTATTGATTTCTATAATTTTTCCAAAATATTAATTCACATCGATAACTAGATCAAAATTTCTAAAAAAATTGAGATCACAATCATTGGTAGTTAATTCCTTCAGTATGAACTAATAAAGGAAAATAACAGGAAAGGGGAGGATAGGAGATAGTAGCGAAAATAAAACATAAGAAGGAGAAACATAATATAATGTAACATCCAATACTTATGTTGTTGTCTGTTGCAATAGAAGGCTTATGCAGCAGCAAAAAGAACCCTTGCAGCAGCAAAATTTCATAATAAATTCAACTAACCCGCCAGTAGTTGCAGTTGCAAGCTGACCAGTGGCATCATTGCTCTTAACATCAGCCAAAACAGCATTAATATCTTCACCTTCTGAGGCAAAATATACAGGGTACTGGAACGACACAGATACTTTCAGAAACACAAACATGTTATAGAAATTGAAAATATAAATTGCAGTAAGGGAATACAAGACGGTGGTCATAATTCACAAACTGATAGAACATAACGTGCATTTATCAAACGTAGAAAGAAAAAACTTTCATTGATATAAAAGAAGTTAAATGCTTAAATGTTTCAACCAGAAGTTATTTTCATTTCACTTACAGGTAGAGTAGCATGTATGAGCAACCGTTCAAGTTCAACCAGTAAATCCTTAATCATCCCATCTCCATTTTGTGGACATTTAAAGTCATCATTTTTCGGGCCATCCGAGCCAAGAATCTTGGGAAGCAAGATCAGGAGACCTCCCAGACGCTTTCTTTGAGATATACATTCTGCACAAGACCAAAAAGATATCCCGGTTACCAACAGGAGAAAGAAGAGCGGTAATTGTAAACCCACAATTCTTATATCACATAATCTTCAGGATTTCTAATATGTGAGAAGTTAAAAAGTAAGAACAGTCATATTCTTCATCCTTCAAATAGAGGAGAAATTAGATTAACGAAGTTCTGCAATTCTTCAAGCACGCTATTGTTCGATAATAGAAAGAAGATCAAACCTCCCACACTTGGCATATTCCAATGCATCAAATACTCAAAGGGTGAACAACTTCACAGACTTGTTCAGTCATTGAAGCCGGGGGGTCGTGAACGAAATTTCCCCACAACAAACGAAGTTAATCTAAAACTGTATCTACGAAAGTAATTCAAGCCGCCAACAGTTAAAACACAGTTCCTAAAATCTCCACACGCAACTAAGAAAGTGTAGTGGTTTAAGATAACGACAAAGTGCATAAAGGGAGTCGAGAAGTAGGAAAAAGAAAAGCACGGTGTACCTTTGACGAAGGTGAAGTTGAGTTCACAAAGAGGAATGATGAAAACGGTGCGAGAGAGATCAGCAGCAGGGGGAAAATGAAGAGAGGCAGCATGGTGATTGAGTGAAGCGGCGCGGGATCCAAAGGGAACGCCAGAGATATCGTAGTGAATGAGGCGATAGACATCGACGACAGTGGCGGCGTCACAGAGCTCGGTGCAGGCAACTAGAAGGAAGACGAGAGCAAGGAGAGGGTAGAAGGATTCGAGGACTTGAGGCTCGCGGGGTTTACGAGGAGCCATGGATGGATGCAAGATCTGGAGGAGCTCAGTTGGGGGAGGGGAAGGGCGTTGGAGGGATAGGGAATTTGATCACAATAATATGGGTTTGGATGCGCACATGGAAATGGAATCAGCTCGTGCCTCTTGCCGGTTCTTCTCGCCGTTCAGTTCAGATGCCCACCGGCTGCATAAATGACACACCTGCCCTTCCACCCCAACGCCCACTAAGCGCCGCCTAAATTAACGGAAACATATTTCTCAAAAAAAAAAAAATATATATATATATATATATAATTTTAATAAAATATATTAAGATGTCAAAAATAAATTTATTTCAAAAATACTTTTAAATTTAAATTTTTTTATTAATACTCTTTAATTTTTTTAAAATTTTTAAAAATATTTTTATCATTATTACTAGTTTTAGAAAATATTCATGAAATTAACGCTTTTTTATAAAAAAAAATTCTTATTGAAATATATGGATAAAAATTGTCTTATCGATATTTTATAGATAATCTCTAAACTTTTTTTTATGTTACTTTTAAAAATTCATGAATATTTTGTTGAATGTGATAGTAACGATAAATGTTGAAATTTTTTAAAAAGTAACTACTCTTTCAAAGATTGATGATTTGATCTCTCAACGTTCAACTCCCTAGGGTGCCCTGTAGGGCTATCGAAGAATCGAAGTGTTGTGTTTCTTGGGTCGTTCGGGTGGCGTGGTGGCGTTCCGGATCCTTTGCCACATGGTTCTTCTTTGGGATCTCTTCTCTAATTATGATGGAACTTATGTTGTTATATTCATGTGGTTGGGTTTGTTTCTCAATTCACTGGTTTTTTAGAGAGAGAAATTACATGTAAATAAACTACCTAGCACCAATTATCTCATTTTTCAATCCATTTTTGCATTGAACGAAATAAGTTGATAATGTAAAAATATCATTACAAACCTAATAGAATCAAATCCAATAATTGTACGAGCTCATTTATGTAGTAATTTGTACAAATGTCTCGTAATCTCTTTTCGATTGATGTTAATAAAAAGGACAGATAATGCATTAGAAATAAAAAATAAACTTTATACGAAAAATATGAAAACATCCAATCTATGTACTTAGTATTAACGAAATTGTCTCCTATAAACATTTTTAACGAGTAATACATCCAGAAAGAGCTACCAAGCAACCCCCTGCCTACTCATCAAGGGCCAATTAAAACAAAAAAAAAAAAAAAAAAAAAAAAAAAAAAACAATGGTCATTGCTGTAATCTGATGATTGCCAAAATAAATCTTAGAAAAAGTTCAATCATATAACTCATAAATAACATATCAATCACTGGCCTAGCTAAAACCGACTCGAACAACAACTGGGGTTCAGTAATGGCAGAAACAGGGCACTTTTTAATTCTTCTCTTCACTAAGCAACCAACCATTTGTGCACTAAAACATGAAATGGCATACTACTTAATCCCAATGGTGTTTGATTGAATTACTGAACGTCTGCATATCATCTCCATATCAGTTATGGTGTAGGAAAGGGAGTTAAAACGCTGACCTGCAACCAGCAGTTGCTTCGAACATAAAATGGGCAGGTCATTTGTCGCTGGTTAATGTCGAAAAGCGTGGCGCAGTCATGCCGAGCCCCCATCATTTTCTGGAAAGTCCAATTTCAGGTTTTCATTGTCCCTGTAAACTTGAACAAGTGCAGCTGCTTTATAGACAAACATCCCAACCATGGCTGGCGTGAGCTAAACACAGGAAGAGAATCACATGACAACATAAGAGAGTTATTTTCGGGGCTACATGCATTTAAAATAAATAGACTTTTCAACTCGAGACTAGTTCAATTGGTTCAAACGATGAAAGGGTCCACACATATAGTCATTTGTTACCTGGAAGTCAAAGAAGTCGTTGGCAAGATATTTATGAGAGAGGATCCATATTGCATATATTGCAGCAGGAATCAAAAGCCTAGGAGATGACAGGGCAATGCTACTTCCCCTCACTGATTTTTCAAACACGTTCTGGATATCTTCACTTCTTATTCCAATTCTGGCACAAAGAATGAATGTTGATTGTGACAAACAAGTTATACTCAATAAACAAATAGATCGACTATGGCATTTATCCATACTTTTTCGTCTTTTTCTGCGTGAAGATATCGGGAACCGTGTCTTTAGATAGTTTGTCAGCATGTCGATATAATAGCTGGAGGTATAAGCAGCTGCATTAGAGATAATCCCAGATGTTATTGCACAATTACAACAAAATAACAAGGTTTCTCTGATAAATGTGCAATAGAAATCTAATCACAATTTGAGAACGGATATATTTTCTTTTTATTTCCTCCGTAGGAGGCAAAAATTGATTAGATGTCACGTTGATTCTTACAAACTTCTCCAAGAAATTGTTTTGGAAGAGTCTTGTTAATTAATATTTATTCTTATATCCTGACCAAGATCTTGTTTGAAAACTTCAAATCTTGGAATGAAAACTTAACTCTTGGTAGTGAACCAAAGCATGCCAAAATGAAGTTGCAAAATAACAGCAACATTAAACTCATATCAACTAACCTCGAAAGGGCTCCTACTGCATAACTAATAGCAGCCTGAACAGAAAAAACATATAAATTCCTTCATCAGCAAGCAAGCTCCTCTCAACTCATGAGTCATGTTAAGAAAAAGTGAGGTGTCACTTGAAGAAAATGAGATGATCCAGGCCAATAAATGTTAATGAAATAGATACTGGAGTCTAAGTAACATAGCAACTATATTATAATATAATGACTCTAGTCTATAATGGCATCCTTCCTTCTACTTTGTACTAAAAGAACTGTAAATCAACCAAAAAAATTTACTGTAGCACACAAGATAATGCCCTATCTTCTTCAATTGGAATATACCTGGAACGAAAACACTATCAGGCAATACCCGCTGCATGCAGTTCCAATGCCAACAGACAAAAGCATCAGTTCCCTCTTGAGCTGTGTTAAAAAGGGAATTAATGATCAACTTCCAAATTCTTTAATGGTCAAATGTTCATCTTCCATCATTTTTTGCCAATTATTCTGTAGTTTCATGATGTAGCCAAAAAGTAAATTACCACAAAAGAAAAAGGAAAAGGAGAAAAGCTTTAAATGCAACTAGATTACATAAGGGAGCACTTTATCAAATCAATTTTATACTCAAAGCATCTCATACAATCAACGCCAAAGCCACAGTAGTGTAAGGAGCAAAACATCATCTGCCCATGCGAATTGAAAAGAAAACAAAATGGAAGCATCTGTAAACCAATAAGTGTGCAAGCACAGAAAGTTTACATGCTCAACAAATTACTATAGAAACTTAAAAAAAAAAAAGTAGGTTAAAATGCATAATGAATATTATCTACGTAGAATTTATTAATGACTAATATATAACTGATTTCCATTAAAAAAAAATAATTTATTTAAGCTTGTAGGTAAACATATAATAATTTCATAATTTTTTCCTAAAATCAGTTATTAAAAATATAAAACTATAAGGTCTGCTTATGGCCCAATTAGCCAGTACAGCCCAACTAATCGAACTATAGGTTTAAGGGTTGTTTGGGCCAAATGTTTTTATGCTAGACTTGGTCCATTCAACCGCCTATGTTTCAAAAATGAAAACAATTCCTTGGGAGGCTCTTACCTCTGTAGGCCCCAATTCAATCCAGCCCCAACTCTTTTGGTGACCCATTTATATTAGGAACAAACTTTGAAAAATATGGGAAATTTTGATTTTGGACAAGTTTAGTGATTGAAGGGCAGACATTAATTTTATATCAAGATGATCTTAGATGACATAAAAGTATTACCACCTTACATAAACAACCAATGAACATACTGAGTTCAAGTATCATACAGCTTCATATTTGAGAAAATTTAGTTTCTTCCTTCTTTCACGGTCATCTGGCAGTATCTGTTAAAGAAAATAGAGAGTTAAGGAAAGTGATTGACTGATCTTATCTGGCAACTGATCCAGAGCAATTAAACTGGTTCATGGAAACCACATATAAAATGAATTCTATAACTCATAACATAAGAGCTGGAGTAGGCACACCTTATCACCAGCTTTTTTATTGATTGGTGCAGAGGTACCACCTGAGACCCATGCTTGAGTGGCGGACAATTTCAAAAATCCACCACCATCATTGTTTTCATCAACCTACAAGTTGTAAATCAAGAATTAAGGGGAAAATACTACACTATCCTCTTAAGAAGGTAAAAAAAAAGCAGAACACCGTTTTGGTGCATTTTAAGCATTGATAAAACCATTCAAAATACAGTTTAGTATTCAGAAAATTAACAAAGATTTCAAAATTACATGAATTTCATCAATTTAGTGTAATGTACAGTACATGTAGTGCAGATAAAAAAACTGATTTCAACAGCATACGTGGAAACTCACATTCAGTGTCTGTTCCTTCTACTATAGCCAAAAAGTTTGCAAACAATTCTTACATAGAACATTTTGGTGTTATTTGTTCATCTTCCTGAAAAATTAGATGGGCATAGCCACAACTTTTATCATTTTCTTCACATAATTTGACATGATTGAGCCTGTGTTTCATCTACTTATACTAAGTTGGAAGATATCTACTATCATACTGCTAGAGTAACAAAATGCTACTAGGGTACCAAAGTGACGATACAAATATGTTCTTTAAATATTGTAGAAACATATTAATTTCTTAGTTTCCAATGGCTGGCTATGATGCAGACCTCCCTTTGACATCATAAATACTAAGCATTGAAATGCTATCATAAATTGAACATTGAAACTGAAAGCATTAAAAATGCTAAGCATATTGTACCAGAACTTCTTGGGAAGTATCAGTAAATCTGTCATCAGTCACATCTTCGAATTTCACGACCTCTCTCTGCCAAAGCATATCAGAAGTTTTTGATATAAAATCTGCATTTAGTTTTCGTTCCTCGAAGAATGCTTGTAAAACATCCTCTTCTGCAATTTCACTTACTGAAAAAACAAGACACTATGTGAAGATCAGCATGCGCTCGTTAGCCAACTAAAAGTTAAAACCACTGGAATAGGCTGCCAGAAAATAACAATAATACATTACTTGTAGTAAAGAAACTACTAATGAAAATGCAAGGAAAATCACAAGCATTGTGTCAACAGTACAAAGCCCAAAGAAGAGGACAAAATCTTTGTAAGTTTCAAATAGGCCAGTAAATTACTATGTACTTGTATCTAATATAAACAATTATTAATAAATAGTTAAGAGTATCTATGCATAGATAACATGCAATTTAAACAATAACTTCATGAAAATTAATATTTTTCATTACAAAAATTAGAAAAAGGCTGAATGATGAATTTTATAATATATTATTGTAAGAACAAATAAAAAACAATTGCTATATATTAATGATATCAAAACTTATGAAGTTGATCGTATCCTACTTGATTAAAAAATAGTCAAATAATATCCTTTTCATATATAAAGAATATTTCAAGAAAACATATTAATATTACTGAATTTATTTTAAAAAACATGAATTAAAAGTTACGTATAAAAAGACATTCAAGGCCATTAGATAGTTTGCAAAATCAAATTAATTGAAGAAAATTTAACTGGATGATATACTTTTTTAGTAAGCAAACAGGAATTTCATAGATGGTATTAAATTAACAAATTACGAACAGAGGGAAGAGAAACAAAGCCCCAAAGCAAAAAAAAAAAAAAATTACAGATAGCCATTGAAGGAAGGATACAGTTTACACCATGAGAAGCCTACAAAATAAACATTGTCAAGGCAGTAATCTATGCTTTTTTGCTTTATCATTGAAAGTTCTAATGTTCCCCTCAAACCAAAGGCTTTGCATCAAATATTATTGAATACATGAGAGAGATTCTAGTCTAAAGGGAGTATAAAAATAAAAACAGATACTAAAGGCATTAACAAAGTAATCCAGTAAGAATTAAGCTTAACATGAATTTACCACTAATCCTACTGCATTAGTAAATATTAGCTGCTACCCACCCTACTTATCCTAGTTCTTAATTATAACTGTTGACTTGATAACTCAAGTTGATTCAACAGTGGTTCTTCTTATTCTGTTATTCTGTGGTGAATGGTCTGATTATCGTATCCAGACGTTATCTCAACTTTTGACACATTCTTCTTAGACTTCGACTTTCACTAGATTCACAACTCTAAGTGAAGAAATCACGCAGGAAGTGAGTGAGCATTTACCACTCGAATGAAGGAGGAAGATGCGGGAGAAATCATTCGAGTTCTCTAAGCTCTCTTTTCTAATATCTCTCTGATTCTTAAAAAAAATATCATGAGTCATCCTGGGATCGCATAATAGCTTGACATCACTCTTCAGCCATTGGTTCTTCTAAGGAGAGGAACCGCATGAAAATTGGCTTTTCTGAAGAATAGGACTTAGTAACTTTGGCTTTCCCCAGTAAATTGTCAATTCCTTTGGGAAACGTAGCTTAGAAGTTAGAATACGTCAACAACTCAAACGAATAATCTACTTTTCACATCCTAGTGTCCTTGAAGTTGGGATCAATGAAAACTGAGTTACATGGGAGAAGTAAGACTACCTATTAATTCCCTATCTCTACGTATACAGAGTTAAGAACAAAGCGTTCAGTTTCTTATCAAAACGCTGTTGAATTTCAGTGGAAAAAACTTCAAATTCCCCCATTATAATCACCTTCCAATTGAAGCAACCAAACAGTCTTCAAATTGGACAGAATCAATAGAATATCAAATCACCAAACCGAAATTCCAAAAAATGACTCCTAACTTCGATTCTAACCTCGCGTTATTACGCTCTTCTCAGTCCACTGGAAAATCAAGCTAACAATGTGAAAAGAAGTATGGAAGAACAGACCTGCCCGAATTCTTGTTCGCGATAATGGAATAGGGAGCTTTGATTTCTGCAAATGAGATAATGCTGTAGCTGTGCGAGGTAGGAATCTGGTTGGCGGTGGAGTCTGCTTGCAGGTGAAGCATGTAACCATAGAAAGAGTTTCCATGGCTTATCCGAGCTTCACAATCGTGGGAACCAAAATATCTTTCCGGGAAGCATTTTTTGTAAGCCGGCTGAGTTCGACTTTATTTCTCGATTAAATTATTAAAATACCTCTAAAAATTTTCATTTTAATTTAAAACTAAAATAAATTGAAAATATACTTGAAGGCTATATGTCACGCTGACAGTGCATTCGAATGAAAGAGATCATAAAGATATGATGGTTAATAAATTATGACACCCGAGTAAATGAGAGGTACATGAATGAATCAAGACAAGCGATCCTAGGGATAGGATAACTAAGAAAGACTCAAAGAGGTACATGAATGAACCGAGACTATATCGAACGGTTTGTGGAGATAGTCTTCACTCATTGGAAATATTAGAAGAGCTACGTCCATCACGAGAGTCCCTGGATGATCTTCTAGGTTGATTTGGATTGCAGATGAAAGTTTCGAGCTCGCACCAAATATAAGTTAATATAATGTTGGCGTAGGTCAACTATGCAAGTGACTCTACTGTTTGTTTGGTTGGATGAATGTATGATGTATGATGACATGTGCCCTATGGCCCTTACATGTGTCTATGTTATATTGTACTATATTATGCCATGTTATGTTATACCATGTTATGCTACTTTGTGATGTGTGGTGTTATGTCGTGTTTATACGCTATATTATAGAGTGGCTATGACATGTCGTAGAATTATGTTATGATGTTGATAATCTATGATGCATAAACCTCTATACATCACACCATGTAAGCTATGCTACGTACCAAAGATTTGACAGGAATTATGAATGCATGATTAATAGACTAATTATTTTATAAATTAATAGAGTTTCGATGTTATGAGAACTTCATGCATTTTTTGTGTGTCATATGCATCAAAATACTTCTCCGTTATGATTAGCACGGACACGTACCTTCGATATTTATGGAGACCTCCTGCTATGGGGTTCCGTACTAATCACAATGGGGAAGTATCCCACTTATTTTATAATACACAATAATGTATTAGGTCCCCATAACTTAAAATCATGACATAAGTTTATGATACAGGCCATGTCTCCGTTCATTTAATAACATAATAAGCCTATGAATCATGCATACATAATTTATGTCAAATTTTCATACTTATGACAATGTAGGGGCGACAAGGCACGCATCAATGTACATCATATAAATTTGTCCAACCAAGCGAACAGTAGAGCCACTTACTCGGTTGCCCTAGACTGGAGTCGCTAGATATTCTTAGAGCTGGCCCATATTTGTTCCTCAACATTCGATTCAACCTATATGGACCCACAACATCAGATTAGAAGATATTAACAAGCTTAATGTACTTAAAAGTTAGGTCGGTTTACGGAGCAGATGCACGGGTGCGTGCTTGCAGAAATGAAGTGGGCTGTGTATTTTGGGTGTGTGGGAGTCGCTGAACTTGCTCGTGGGCTGGATGCTTGTAATACTTCCCAGGTCGCGGGTTAGATGCACTAACGTTGGGTTGGATGTGCACCTGGAGTAGATTTGGATCCAACCCGAGTTTTGAACCCATAGATTCTTCTTCTTTACTTGGTAAATGTATGTTTTTTAAAAGAGAACCATATTTGCTAATGATGGGTTTAAGCTCTTACAAGATATATCCCGAATTCACTTCACACTAAAGTGATCTGAGCACCATTCGTCGTTGTTAGGGAAGACGGGTGATTGGTTGAGATCCTCGAAATTTCTAGCGACGTTTTTCAAATTTTTTTAATGTAACTTTTGATATTGGGTAAATATTTTTTAAATGTGTATCTAATTGTAAGTATATATATATATATATATATATATATTTTTAAAATTTAAAGTATTTTTTAAATGTTGTATAAAGCCATGTTGTTTTTCTTTGAACACTTTTTTTACCTTTAGCTCTTGGTTTCTGTTCACCGAGGAGAAACGCGCGGTATTGCTGCTTTGAGTCGCCGGTCGTGAAAACCGCCGCAGGAAGCTGTGTATCGCCTTCTGCTCGTTGTCGGAGAAGGAGACTGGCCGCTGCATACAGAAGCAGCACGCCGTGGATCTTCGTCAACTGGACGGACTGTCGCACATGGACTGCAGCTCGTCGTCCGCCGGAAGAGGTCGCCGGAGTTGAAGCTGAACAGGGGAGGGGCGGCGGGAGGGAGAAGCAAGAAGAGAGGGTGGGCGGCCCGATCCGCTCACATTTTTTGAAGTAAGTCTCATGCTTGATTTTAAATCCTCCATATCATAAGCATTATGAGGTCTGCCTAGATGAATTCTTTGTTGAAGCATGGAGTTCAAATTATAGTATCCCTGATAGCTTTTTTGAACAGTTTACCTTTTTGCTTGATTAGTTCGGTACTTTGTAGAATCTGGGCGTACACTTTTTTTGAAGTTCAGGAATAGAAAGAGAGGAAATGTATCATTTGCCATTTGAAATTAAATATATAGATAAGATTACAACTAAATGACCAGCAAGTGTAGGGAACAAATAAGACCTCTAATCCCAGATGAAGAGGTTCAGTGCAAGAAAATTTGCGAAGCAAACTTGCAATGGGAGGTAAACAAAATTTACGTCTTCTGATATGGAATCACACAAAAACCAGCAAAATATTTTCTCAGAAGTATTTAACATTAATGAATGAGAAGGGGGCCTACATCTCTTAGTAGGGGTGGACCTAGTATGCAATGAGTTCTATGAATTGGTTACTTGACAAAGCCTTGATATTATCATTTGTATAGCTAATATTGTAGTATTTGTTTTTGCCTCATAAGAACATCACGTATCTCATTGGTTAGTGCAGTGTCGGTTTTGTCCTAGTACTTGAGATTATGAGCTACTGATTTTGTTTTTTTTTTTATTATTTCACCTGTTATTAATTTCTCACATTATTAACATTTGATGGATTTGGAACTTTGCCAAACAACCATATAGAAAGTGGTTGTGCAGTATTGTTTCTTTCAATTCCTAGCAATAGTTCGAATTCTTGGTGCTTTAGTAAATCGAATTAGGGATGTTATACTAGTTAAATATTCAAGGAAATAAAAAGTTTAGATTCATCTAAATGTTATTTTCTTGGAATGCACTTCTATTTTTGGTGTTTGGGATGATGGGTTCAAGAGTCTTGTTATTTCAATTCTGCTGCATTATTTTATCCTAAGCTAACCACTTTCATGTATTTTAGTTGAGGTTTTTTTTCTTTCCACTTTACCTTGGGGAGGGACCTGTTAGAAGAGTAAAAGAAGAAAAAAAAACTACTCGAGGATTTATCTTGAAGGGAAGAAATCGTCATAAGAAGGTTCAGGAATATGTAAGTTTGTAAGGAGATTATGATATGAAGTATTAGAGTTTATTGACATATTTGAGTTTGGAGTTTGTTGTCAATTGTGAGTGCCGATAGTGTTTTTCACCATCCGCCATCTTGTAGTTCATTGGTACTTTTGAGTTAATAAACGTCATTTGTGTGTATATGTTATAGGTGAATTCATGTATTTAAATAAACCTCTTGTTGGATGGGACTTGTTCCATGTGGTTAAGGTGATATCATGTATTAGTGATACGTGTCTTTTCAGTTTTGCAGGTTTGGCGTAGGAAGTTTAACATCAGACACAAATGTTTTGTTGCACAAAGGTTGCATTGTATACATGTCTCCCCAAAACAAGGTCTATTTCTCTCACTCCTTCCTCCTTACGGCTCTACCATAGAGTTTGTGATTGCTATACTTTTATGTTTCTTTACTTTTTAGGAAATATATCACATGCTATTTGGCTAGGCTATTCTGTAGTTATGGAAGCGATAATCTTCGATCTTTTTGGCTTTTATATTTCTGTTATATGATTACCAGTTGTCAAATTGTAGTTTTTTACATGAATCTCTAGTTTTGAAAGTTTGCTAAATACAAGTTGTGTATGAGCATGATTATTGGTGGAATACATTTATAGTTTCATATTGGTTGATGGGGTTTATCATTTTGAAAATACTTCCAATATGGTGAATACATTTAGGTTGTAATTTTTGACTTTCTCACATGTTTGATAGAGCTTATGGTAATTTCCAGACTTGTTCATTAAGTTGATGAATTTCTTTGAAACTCTGAACTAGTGTAATGGAAGTTATTCATGGAGCATTTATAATTTTGAAGATGCAAGTATACAGTTCTATTAGTTTGGCTTTCTCACCTAGATTATTTCCAGGTTCTTCCTCAGGCTCTTCCATGGCCTCCCTCCTCAGGTTCGCCGTTTTTCAACTCAGGAACAATTCCTCTATGGAAGGTTCAATCTCGGTCATGATCCCTTTGCTCAGCTTTCTTACATGGAACTCTCCCAAAAATTCTTTGAGGCCATGAAAGCTTGTACTTTTCTTGGATCAACATCCATTGCATCAAAGCTTCATGGCCAACTCATCTCCACTGGTTTGTGTTCCTCTGTTTTCCTCCAAAACCATCTCTTACATATGTACTCAAAATGTGGATTAATAAGTGAGGCTCTTCGGATTTTCTTTGATAGCGAGCATCGCAATGTCATTACTTGGAACACGATTCTTAATGGGTTGTTGGATTCTGGTCGAGTAAGGGAAGCAGAAAAGATGTTTGGTGAAATGCCCCTTAGAGATGCTGTTTCTTGGACTGCAATGATGTCGGGCTACTTCCGTAACGGTCAAGCGGTGGATACTATTAAGCTTTTTGTTTCAATGTTTCGGGATTCAGATTGTGTTCCTGACTTGTTTTCTTTCTCTTGTGCAATGAAGGCTTGTAGTAGTGTTGGTTATTTACGGATAGCTCTTCAGTTGCACGGTCTCTCAGTGAAATATGGCATTGGAAACAACGAAGCCATCCAAAATTCTGTCATTGATATGTATGTAAAGTGTGGTGCTATTTATGCTGCTGAGCAGGTCTTTCTAAGGATTGAAAAGCCAAGCTTATTTAGTTGGAATAGTATGATCTATGGTTACTCTAAATTACACGAGATGGGACGAGCACTTGACACTTTCATGAAAATGCCTGAACACGATTCCGTCTCTTGGAACACAATCATTTCAGCATTTTCTCAACATGGCCTGCACACACGGAGTCTTAGTACGTTTGTTGAGATGTGGATTCATGATTGTCAACCAAATTCAATGACATATGCAAGCGTTCTTAGCGCATGTGCCAATATCTATGATTTTCAATGGGGTAAACATTTGCATGCCCGAATTGTGCGCATCGAACCCTTTTTAGATGTTTTGGTGGGCAATGGGTTGGTAGATATGTATGCAAAATGTGGGCTCATCGAAGCTTCAAAAAGGGTATTTAACTCGTTAACCGAACGCAATGTAGTAACCTGGACTTCACTAATAAGTGGAATTGCACAGTTTGGTAGTCAAGAAGAAGTTTATGATATTTTTTATCGAATGAGAGAAGATTGTGTTATTATGGATGGCTTTATTCTTGCAACCATTCTTGGTGTATGTGAAGGGGAAGAAAATATTTCAATTGGGGAGCAATTACATGGATTTGCGGTGAAGACTGGGATGGATTCATCTTTGCCTGTAGGCAATGCTACTTTGACAATGTATTCAAAATGTGGAGATGTTGAGAAGGCAAGTCTTGCTTTTGAAACAATGGCTGCTAGAGATGTTATTTCATGGACAACAATGATCACTTCATTCACTCGCAATGGCAATGTAGAAAGAGCACAGGATTATTTTGACCGAATGCCGGAGCGTAATGTCGTAAGTTGGAATTCAATGTTAAGTGCATATTTCCAGAACGGTTTTTGGGAAGAAGGTTTAAAATTATACATTTGTATGCTAAGACAAGAAGTTAGGCCCGATTGGGTCACCTTTGTTACCACGATTAGTTCTTGTTCGGAGTTAGCAATTTCAAAACTTGGAACACAAATAATATCCCAAGCAGTAAGAGTAGGGCTTGGTTCTGATGTTTCAGTTGCTAACAGTGCAATTACCTTGTATTCTAGATGTGGTAAAATTGAAGATGCGCATAAAGTTTTTGACTCAATACGAGAGAAGAACTTGATATCTTGGAACTCAATTATGGGAGGATATGCTCAAAATGGTCAAGGCAGGAAGGTGATTGAACTGTTTCAGAACATGTTGATGGTTGGTTGCAAACCTGATCATATCACCTTTGTAGCAATTCTCTCAGGTTGCAGCCATTCAGGCCTTGTGAAAGAAGCAAAACATTACTTTAACTCCATGACTAAAGATTTTGGCATCTCTGCAACTCCCGAGCACTTTGCGTGTATGGTAGATTTATTTGGTCGAGCTGGGTTACTAAAGTCAGCCATGGATCTGATTGATCAAATGCCATTTAAGCCAAATGTCACCATATGGGGCACTCTACTCAGCGCTTGTAGGATCCACCATGACACCGAAATGGCAGAGGTGGCAATGAAGAACTTGCTAGAATTGAACGCTGAATACTCTGAAAGTTACATTCTGCTAGCAAATGTCTACTCCAGCTCTGGAAAGTTGGAATGTGTTTCTGATGTGAGACAA
Organism: Cucurbita pepo subsp. pepo; assembly: GCF_057944985.1. NCBI lineage: Eukaryota > Viridiplantae > Streptophyta > Magnoliopsida > Cucurbitales > Cucurbitaceae > Cucurbita > Cucurbita pepo. The sequence goes on from NC_141817.1 coordinate 4,965,958, forward strand.
TTGATGAGAGAGAAAGGAGTACAGAAAGATCCTGGTTGCAGCTGGATAGAGGTGAGCAATAGGGTCCATGTCTTCACTGTCAATGACACAAACCATCCACAAATCAAGGATATTTATAAGGCATTGGAAGACATTGTTAAGAAGATCAAAGATGATTATGGTTATGTTGATGCGTCAAGTTCGATTGGCTATCATAGTGAGAAGCTTGCTATTGCCTTTGGTTTGATTAGCTTGCCTGATTGGATGCCAATCCATGTGATGAAGAACCTTCGAGTTTGCAACGATTGTCACCAGGTGATGAAATTGATTTCTCTTGTTTCCATGAGAAAACTTGTTGTGCGCGATGGGCACCGATTTCATCACTTGGAGAATGGGAGTTGCTCTTGTGGAGATTACTGGTAGTCATAAACTTGAATTCTGATGCTTTGATTTAAGAAAGGATAGGAAGAAGCTTAGCACATTACTGAACTCATCTCCCCCAGTGATTGTGAAAGGGATGAAGTGAGGGTGTTCATCCAGTGATTTGATTCAACTTGCTGGCTTTATCATGTCTTGAGTTTACGTGACTCTAAACGAATCGATTAAAGATGCAGGGACATTAGAGATTGAAAGGTATTTGTTTTCCATTTTATAGTGTTTATGTTTCAAATGCTTCCCGTTTCTCGCACTAATCTTAGGTGTCTTGCCTGTTATTATGGTCTTTTATCCTGTAAGAAAGATAGGTTGGTTTTGTTCATTTTCAGTATTTTTGCTTCAAATTCCAATTGGTTCTATTGTATAGTTAGTACAATTTAATTGTCTGCCGAACAAACAGTGATTTTGGTGATGTTGTTTGATAAATATTTCGATCTTTCTGTTTTTGCTAACCATGCATAGATCTGAAGCAGGGAATATATGTGTACATTCCTTGCTACACCTTGATGGCTATTGATCATACAAATTTATTTGTTTATAGGATGTTGCTATTGCTTATGCGTTCAATAACATTCCAAAGAGAAAACTAGCGTCTTTGCAACTCATTGGAGCAGAGGTACATATTTACAGTAATTGGTTTGTTGTATCTATGCTCTAGATATGTACAGTTAATGAATATCTATGCTCCATTTCTCTTTTATTTTTTATTTTCGAAAGTTGCTTTCATTTTTTTCACGATTTCTATACAATGATTTTGATATTTCGTATGGAATAGGTTAAGTTACTTCAAAAATATTCCTAAAAAGTATATAACAAATAAAGAAATACGTATATGAAAGTAGTGTTTATAAGCCTAATTTTCGAAACTAAATGATTATTTGATAACTGTTTTGTTTTTTTATTTGGGCGGCAAGCCCTCCAACAAGGAGGTGTATTGCAGGCAAGCTTTGATACATAAGCCATAACGTGTGCTGAACCTGCATGCATATTGTGTCAACAAGGTATGCCAATTTGTTCATTCTCCTACTGTTCTGCATTGGAGGGTTATGAAGCGTATTCTTTGCTGTTTACAAGGGATTCAAATGTTTTGGTTTGTTATTATCTAGACGTAGTGATTTTTATAAGGGCATTCTTTGCTGAACAATGCTTAGATTTTGCAAAAGCTAGAGTTCCTTTTAGGTTTCTTGCAAAATTTCATAATAAAGTTAATTTATCGAATGCTTCCAATTAAGAGCTAGTTAGAAAGATTAATAACTCTTAGATCGTACATAGAATCTATGATGGTCATTCTTAGATCCCAAGACGGCTCACTTCAGAATTAGATTGATCAAGACTAATCTAATGAATCGATTATACTTCAAACCTAAAGCAAGGTTTGAAAAAGAAAGTAACACCCAGTAGGATTTCAAAACAACACATGATTTTTAAACTGAATATTACATGCCTTCAAATAAGCCAAAAAGATAATCCAAACTATCAACTACAAACTACCAATAAAAACTATTAAATAAAAATGGAAGAAAACAACAGCATAAATAGTCTTAAATGTTAGTTCAACTATCAAAGATAAAAAGTCTTCAAATCACTTTCCAATGTCAACCGGTATTTATTGCCACTCCATTATTTTTTTGATTTGATATTTAAATCTTCTTTGCCTTGGTTCTTGTAATTGCTTCTTTGGGTACATGTAATTGATTAGTGGTTGGATTCATATCAAGCGTATTCTTTTCTATTTACAAGGGACTCAGTGTTTTGGTTTGTTATCATCTAGACGTAGTGATTTTTAAGGGCATTCTTTGCTGATGCGGATTGGGGCATGGATCGAAGTGATGGAAAATGGTTTATTTTTGGCAGGAATAGGGTAAGATGGAGCTCAAAGAAACAACAAATTATATCAAGATCAAGTATGGAAGCGAAGTTCAGATGTCTTGCGAATGCAGCCACCAACCTTTTGGATTCGAGCCTTCTTACGTTTAACTCAGAGTTTCTTGCCCATCTCTCTGCGACAAACTTCGAGTTCGTGTTCAAGTCGGTGCTAAATCCTATTCGCCCCTCGCAACCCAAATATGTATCTAAGATTCGACTTTCTAAAACTCTAGGTTGATTCAATGTGTTACCTAGTGTTTGTTGATGACATTCTTAAAATGGAAAATGAAAGAAAACATGCAAGTTTCGAATTCATACATTTTCAAACAAATAAATGAACTTTGTGAGGGCATATCTCTTTAAAGAGGTCCGAATAGGTTACTTGAATTTAATTTATTGGTTGATTGGATTGAAGCTTGTATAGTCAAACTGGTTGGACAATGAACCAACCCTTGTATGCAATGCAGCTGTGTAGGTGCCATCAACATGAAAACGCATCTACCCTAGCTTCAATCTCATGGCTATCGTCGTGACGTCGTCATCTGTGAAGATGTGCATTGCCTTTATTTGAAAAGTAAGAGTATCACGTGGCTTAAGTTTTGAAAAAAAATACTCAGTAACTCCACAACTAGGGTCAGAAAATGCAATCACATACAATTATATCTGGGACCTATTGTTTTATAACACGTCATTACATAGCCTTGGTCTCAACTTCCAGTATGGGCAAACTTGGATGTATAGTACTTCTCTACAAACGGCCTACATACTCGCACATGAACCCCTTGGTGAGCTCGTATACGTATCCCTTGAATCTAACATTCAACTAGCTTACACTCATGCTACCATCATACCACAGAGGGAAGGGAGCACACATAGTATTCTGGTGTATACAATGTCGTATTATAATATCATGGCGAACATAAATATCGTAAGCTACGTGTCCTTACTAATAATAAAAGAAAAGTACCCGATGTCTGTGAACATACAATATGCATAAGATCCCATAGTTTAAAATCATGACATGTATCTGCGATGCAATATATTCATACATACCATAATTATTTCATGTCATTACATAAGGTAATGTACAATATGGTACCATATTTTCTTAGCATGTCTCATTCATCAACGACATAACGTGTCAACATGATATTAAGGAGCATCGAAATGGTTCCAGCTTAGTTCTTGGATTTCAAGGTAGAGACTTTTCAATTAATTAAACCCACTTTAAGCATTTTTCAACTATTAGATGTGTATGTATGTGATCGTTTATAAATTGGTGTATAATTTTTTTTGATGTTTTGTTTACTTGGAATTGATCCTTATGAAACTTTGTAGGACCAATATGCATCTGATTTAAGAAGAATACTTATATGTGTTCCTGGGAATTATGGTAATTGTCTATCTGTGTATATGAGAATTACACCCGATGCGAGACAATTACTTATATCTATGCATGAAAATTACTTTGGATATTATGTTAGAGTCTTGGGTAAATTGTCTATATGTGTATAAGGATTATATCACATTTTCATGATATGGCCATACGACAATCGCATATCTGTGTGTATGGAGATTGAACATGTAACAGCTCAAGCCCACGGTCCACTGGTAGCAGATATTGTCCTCTTTGAGCTTTCGCTCTCGAGTTTCCTCTCAATGTTTTTAAAACGCGTTTGCTAGGAAGAGGTTTTCACACCCTTATAAAAAATATTAACTGACGTGGGATCTCACAATCCACTCCCTTCGGGACCAGCGTCCTCACTGACACTCGTTCCTCTCTCTAATTGATGTGGGATCTCACGGAATTTACTTGCAACAATTGCTCATCTATGCGATGAAAATTGATAAATTCAGGACGATTTATATGTCTTCTCGTTATTTATTGTGATTATATGCATATCTAGCTTGAGAAGGGAGGTCATTCATTGAGTATTTTGAATACTCAACTTTTTCAAAATGTTTTCGGGTCATACAACGATTTATAGGTCCATTGATTTCTCATTATTATCGTGATTATATGTTTACGACATGTTTTTATTTTATCTTTCACATTTTCTAGTTATTTAATATGAATTTTTCCTCGATAATGTATGAGTTTGCAACGTACACATCGATCATTTTTTCGGGTATCGATAATCGACGATCATAATTTGTATTTAATTGATTAAAAGAATATAAAGTAATTTATTTTCCAAAATAAATAATTACAGAAAATATGCCATTCAATATTTTAGGGTAGGGATGCATGAGACACCAAGTTTCAACAAAATCAATCCAGCCGACAACAGAATTTGAAGGCGTCTTCGGAAGGCAGCGTCCGTTCCGAGCAGAGCAACTTGGATTTTCGCTACAATGACTCGATTGGATTCAGAGCAAGTTCTCAATGATAACAGCACCCAAGACCCGCTCGCAATCGGTACTCTCAAGCTCAATCACAAGGCTCTTTCTGATGTACGATCCTCCCTTTCTTTATCTCTGTTGTTTTCTCTGTTTTTCCATTTCATTGAGTTCTTCGGCAATCGTGTTGTTTTGCAGGTTAATGATTTGTCCGTCTTCAAAAACTTGGAGAAGCTCGATTTGACATTCAACAAGCTTACATCGCTTGAGGTATGTGCGCGTTTTTCTGTGTCTCATCACTAATGTGTTGATGTATTATTGGGCTTTTGTCGATTCTGGACGTTTAATTGAAGGGATTGAAGTCATGCACCAATTTGAAGTGGCTCTCAGTTGTACAAAACAAGCTTGAAAGCTTAAAAGGAATTGAGGGGCTTTCTAAACTTACTGTAAGTACCACTTATCCTTCATCTTATATTATTGCCAATGGACCATAAGCATAATGTAAATAGTGTTCTTCGATCCTTGAGATATGAAATGACCTGTTTTCTTGAATATAGAAAATCGCCTTTGTCCATCTGTAGAATTATTCACCGTCTATTTAAACACTATGTGAGAGTACATTTATTTATGTGGGTGTAGTTTCTTTTTTTTTCTTTGTATTCTATTCTTTCTATACTCTCTTAAGAATTTTGCAATGAGAGTTCCACATGAGAAAGATAAAGAGACGTCATAAGATATGTAGTTACTCCTTTCATTGTCAATTGGTTTTGAGATGAATCTTAATGTTTATGCAGTATATGTATCTTGTTCGAAACCCTATGTTTATCTAATATAAGTATTTTTTCAATTGTTCAATCATGGTTATCTATAGATTTTTGATATGCACAAATTTCTGTATGAATGCTACTTGGAATACGTTAACATTTTTCTATGAGCTCCCACATCGATTGGAGAGAGAAACGAGTGCCAGTTAGGATGCTGGGCCCTGAAGGGGGTGGATTGTGAGATCCCACATTGGTTGGGGAGGAGAGCGAAGCATTCTTTAAAAGGGTGTGAAACCTCTCCCTAGTAGACGTGTTTTAAAAATCTTGAGGGGAAACTCAAAGAGGACAATATCTGCTAGCGGTGGGCTTGAGTTGTTACAATGGTATCAGGGCCAGTCACTAGGTGGTGTGCCAACGAGGACGTTGAGCCCTGAAGGCGGGTGGACACTAAGCGGTGTGCCAATGAGGACGTTGGGCCCCGAACGGGGTAGATTGTGAGATCTCACATCGATTGGAGAGAGGAACAAGTGCTAGGAAGGACGTTGGGCCTCGAAAGGGGTGGATTGTGAGATCCCACGTCAGTTGGGAAGGAGAATGAAACATTTTTTATATGGGTGTGGAAACCTCCTCCGAGTACACATTTTAAAAACCTTGAGGGTAAAGCCAAAAGGGAAAGCCTAAAAAGGACCATATCTGCTAGCGGTGGGCTTGGGCTTGGGCTGTTACATTTTCTTATACGGTAAATATATGGATGTAGATGCAATGGATTTGATTTTGAGTGTCCTTTGTATTTTCCTAATCAGGTATTAAATGCGGGAAAGAATAAGCTTCAATCAATGGACGAAATCAGACCCCTTGTTGGCTTATGTGCTTTGATTTTGAATGGTAAGCATTTTGCTTGACATAAAAAACTTCTTCATCAGGTTTATATGTTGATTATGATCATATCAATCAGATTATTTCATTTTGGGGCTTTACAGACAATGAGATATCTTCTATTTGCAAGCTTGATCAGATGAAGAACCTGAATACTCTGGGTATGGTTTCTCATTTTCATGTCCACTTTTAATGCTTTTCTGGTAGTTCGCATATTCAAGATTCTTACCAAGCTTTATTTTCTTTTATTAAATAACATGTTCTGAGAATAGCCTTTTCTTATTCTCGAATCTGTCTTACATGTTCCAGAGTTATTCTCATTAGAAACATAAACTAAGTTATCTAACCGTTCGAGTTATTATGCAGTTCTTTCCAGAAATCCAATCCATAGTATTGGAGATTCTCTATTTAAAGTGAAATCAATGAAAAAAGTAAGAAACAATCTGTTCTTCTGTTCGATGTTGTTTGATGATTACTCGTACTTGAATACGTCCAAGAATCTTATAAGTGATATATTTATCCTTGTTTCAGCTATCTTTTTCTAATTGCAAACTTCAATCTATTGATTCTTCCCTCAAATCTTGTATCGAATTGAAAGAGCTTCGACTTGCTCACAATGAAATCAAGGTATGTGCTGTTTGGATTAGTTTGTTTTACTTATGCAGATCTCTTGAGAACTTGTTTATTACAACTAAGATTGCACAATGATGGGATAGAATCTTTATTTGTCTTGCTTTTGGAAACTAATTCGTACTCATTCTCGAGCGTACTTCCCCTATCCAGATGCTCCCCAAGGATTTGGCTCATAACAAGAAATTGTTGAATTTGGATTTGGGAAATAATATCATAATAAGATGGTCAGATGTGAAGGTAAGATAAATCCTAACATTTTTCCTTAATATTGTCTCCATTTTATCCTCTTTTTCATGAATCACTGTTTGTACTATTCTAGGTATTGAGTTCATTAGGTAATCTGAGAAATCTTAATCTTCAAGGGAATCCTATTGCAGAAAGTGCTAAGTTAGATAAAAAGGTCCGTCCCCATTCTCTCTATAAATCTTCTACCTCTACTTTTTTTTCTTAATTTGAACCTCCGACCTCAATGGAGGGAATACATGTAATTAACGTTGAGCAACACTTACTTTGGCTACCCATTTTAAATAAATCTGTTCATCGAAAAATACGTTTCTGACAAGTGAAACTACAGATTCGTCGACTGCTTCCAGGCTTGCGTGTATTGAATGCTAGACCAATTGATAAATACATAAAGAATGAGAAGGATAACGGGAGTGATAAAGATGATGACACTTCAATCAAGAAGCTAGAGCTACAAAAAGAGAAAAAGGATGGAAAACTGAAAAGGAATGCCAAAATGCTGTCTGATGAAGGCAGTGATGGCGAAGTTGATCATTCTCATGATGATATGGAAAAGAAATCGAAATCGGAGCTGAAAAAACGCAAGATGGACAAGGTCACCAGGGAGGAGAAAGAAGCTCCATCTCTCGACAATAAGAGAAATCATGGTACAAATGATATTGCTGAGGATAAGAAGACTTCGAAGCAGAAAAAGTTAAAAAGCAACAAGGAGCCATCTTCACCCAAGATCGAAAAGCAGAAGAAGAAAGCAAAGAAGGAAGGGGAAAAGCAGGTTGATGTTGTCGACGATACTGAAGTGCCATTCGAACAGCTTTTCGGAGGAGATGGTGTTGAAGACATGGATGCTGGTCTTAGAAAGGTTGATGAGAAAGTAGCAGAGGACATGAATTTAAAGTCCAACTTGGTATCATTTGCAGCTAATAGAAAGGAATCTAAAAAGCCAGACAGAGCTACAAGGTTACAAATATCCCCAGTAGTTGAAATCGGAATGGGTGGACCATCAGCATGGGCTGATGAGTAACTGCGATACAAATCCATTCAGTTACTTGGGGGAAGTTTTGATCTCCTGGGAGTTCCTAGATTGAACAGATGTTTAGAATATGAACTCATTTCGGTGTTTAGTCTGGCTATGAGCTATGAAGCATAAGCATAAGCAGCTGCTGTTGGGCATCGTCTACTGATGTTGGGAGACTTTCACAAACATGGAATGGTGAAGAATTGTCATGATACCTCAATCTGCCTAGTTAATTTAAACTGTGACTAACCAAATCACGTTGTAGCATGTTGGCTTAGTTTGGGGCAACCGAGCAAGACTTGATGCAATCGAAGTTTCAGGTTCGATCGGTTTCGGTAGGGAGAACAATTTTAAATTAGTTGTACTTTTTAGTTCATGATCATATTGCGCCCTTGGAAGTGATATTTTGCTTCTTCAGGTATGGAAAATAGGTTTAAATGCTTCTTGAAGTTTTTGCTTCCAGGAATATTTAGTGAATACGAGTGAAAAGGTGCTGATTCTTTAACGAGCCATTTGTTTATGAATCTATCATAAACTAATTCAATTCTAGTCCACAAAAGGGTGGGGTGAAGCTCCATGGTTCATTGAGAGTCGAGCTCATAACTCACTCAAGATTAATATCGAGTCACATATGATCATTTCATGAAATATCAATTTTCTCAATTAACAGATTTATAAGGAGACATTAAGGATTTCGGGATTTAGTCTTGTACAAACTCATTGTATAGGATACCATTCCTTAGTGTTCAACAAGGAGTCCGTTAGTAAGTGTTTGGTACGACAAGTTAGGCCCAGGGAGTGTGCAAGCCTGCCTGGTGGACCTATACTCGCATGCGTGTGTCATGTATAGAGAAGTATTATGCATTTAACATTAAAAGAATAGGTCCTCATGTTTACTTAGTATTTATTAGTATTTATTAAAATTCTCAAACCATGTGCATACTCATACATTTTAGTATTTATTAAAATTCTCAAACCATGTGCTACTCATAAATTTAAGCGCTCCTATACGGATGACAACGATGTCACGTTAGAGACCATAAAACCGGTACTCGAGTAGCTATTTTTTTTATTTTGCTTATTAGTCCTAGGTTAGTATAGGACATCATTTATTTCCTAATTTTCTTAATTTGTTTATTTTTCATTTATTAAATGCTGTTTACTTTGATTAACTATTTTATTTTTAACATTATGACATCATTTATAAACTATTTAAAAGAAATGTTTTTGTATAAAAAAAAGCATCATGCATGTGGTAGCGACTCCATTTCAGTAGAAAAATAGGGTCTTTACAAATATATTTTATATTAACTATATCATTGATATATCTATTATAATATATACTGATAATTCGCTTATATAATTTACCTACTTTATATTAAAACTAATTTTATCTTCCACAACCTTAAAAAAGACGATGCAACGGGTTACTCATATACATGACAATTAATTACAACTCATCGATTTACTTAATCATCGATATTTCTAGTTATATGTTAATGAAATAACAAGTCGATCCCTAATATACCCTAACATCATTGTACAATGGGTAGAAATTAACGTGTTTACGGCACATATTATATTTTAAAAAAACTACATTAAAATTTTTTTTTAATCGATAATTTCCATATTCCATATAATCTCTTTAAAGTCAAAACATTGTAATAAATTCAATAATATATCATAAAAAAAAAATCATTTCTAAAAATTTAAACATTACTAAATATTACAACATAATTTTCCACATATATGTACGTATGTCTATATATATATATATATATATATATATATATATATATATATATATATATATATCCTGTTTGAACTGAGGTTTCCTCAGGAGGATAGATGAGTTGATTCAAATGAGATCCAATGTAGATCTAACTTTCTATTGACTCGTGGGATCCGAGCGGTCCGGGGGGACCACCTCGGCTGCTCATGCATCCCTTATTAGTATATGGACAGCTATCTCTCGAGCACAAGTTTAGGTTCGGCCTCAATGGGAAAATAAAATGGAGCACCTAACCACGTATCCACCCTACACAGTATGGTTTGTTACGGCACGACTCGTAATAGCAAGGTATCAAGTAGTTGATATATATATATATATATATCGATAGAGTTTCATGTACTAATTTTGATATATATTTAATTATTAGAGAAATATAAATAAAATATAATTGAAATGAAAAATCTAAGCTCCCACCACCACACCACACCACACCATACCATACCACAAATGTTTGATGGGCCCACTTTATCCAAATAAATCCGACGTGTCAAAGCCTGATTCATCAAAAATACATCCAAATATCCACAGCAATCGAATCAACAGCGCTTCCCCAAATCTCCTCCCCAACAAAACCCCTCCCTCACTTCCACTACGTACCAATCCCAAACCCTAATCCGCACCATCCCTCCCAAAAATGGCGTCCGCCTTCGCTACCTCCTCCTCCGTCGTCGGCCTCGGGAGCTCCTCCCTCTCCTCTCCTTCCTCCAGATCTCCCCGTCTCGTCTCCGGTAACCGACTTCCACTTGCAACTATTTTCCCCTTCCTCTCCTCTTTAATTGATTTTGGCGTTTTTTCTCGTCTTCGCAGAGTTCGTCAAGCCTCCCGTCGTCGCGAGGAATCCGTTCGGCGTGCCGCGTTCATTCGGCGGAAGGATCACCTGGTAAGTAAGATTAGAGTGAGAGATAGTATATGAGTTGTGATCGGTTTGGGATTCGATTTGGAGATTGACGATTTTGTTGTACGGTTTCGTGTTTTGAAAGCTTTCAGAGAGATTGGCTGAGGAGAGATCTGAATGTGATCGGATTTGGACTCATCGGATGGATTGCGCCGTCGAGTATCCCGGTGATCGACGGGAAGAGCTTGACGGGGCTCTTCTTTGAGAGCATTGGAACAGAGCTTGCGCATTTCCCGTCTCCACCGGCGCTCACTTCTCAGTTCTGGTAACATATATAATTTACCGCCAATTTCTTTTTCGCAGAATTTTAAAATTAATAGTTAAAATATTATTTTAAATAATTTAAAACTAAAAATTAGGGTATTTGTCCAAACCTATTTTAGACTAACTTAATTGTTTTATTTCAACTAAAATAAATTTTATTAAATAATAAACTCAATTTATCATAATTTTTTTTAGGTTTTGATTTGACTTTTGGTTATTTATTAAAAATAGCTCTATTTTAACTCAATTTTAATATATATTTTGGAGAGTTATTTCAAAAATATTAAACTATTATTTTTAAAACTAGTGGGATAATAAATAAGCAAAAATTATAAAATTAAATAATATATATATATATATATATATAATTATTTAGATCAATTTTTTTTTTAAAAAATTAACAATAATTTTGAGTTTATTCAATTAAATTTAATCTAGTTTGAAGAGAATTCATGAATCAAATCTAACCTCAATGTAAATAGTATAGATTAAATTGGATTGTTCGAGTTTTTCGGGTGTATTTAACTTGAAATGATTATTAATAAAAATGATATATATATTTAGAACAAAAATATTGTGAAACTCAGGCTGTGGCTGATTACGTGGCACTTGGGTCTGTTCATTACGCTGACATTTGGACAAATAGGGTTCAAGGGGAGGACCGAAGACTATTTTCAAAAGTGAAAAATGTAATAATTGTTATTAAAGGAAATGTAATTTCAGTTTTTATTCTTCATGTTTATTACTTTATTAAGTTATCAACTAGTGTTTAGTGTTTGAATAATTATCATTTTCTTCGCCTTTTTATCATTCCAACCTCGAAATTGGATCATATTCACTTGGCTATACTAAAATTTATTAAGTTTTAAATGTCAAAATTTTGAAACGTTATCTTTTCAAAATTTGACTAAGTTGGATGATAGTCAAATTATGTCTAATTTGAGAAAAAGAAAATATTATATTACAAATAAATAAATAAAATTTGATATTAATAATATTCAACATGTCAACCAAACTTTGTGTAAGTTGGGCATGGAAGTAAACAATAACTTCACTCCTTACTAGTACATTTTACACAATAATCTCACATAAATAATTCCCGAACCCAACTCAGAGCATAAGTAATGCTATTATTTTGAGACCAACCCATATCAATTTGATTATAAGTCGAACTAGTTTTGGTTTCATAGTTGAGAATGATTGAACTAAATCAAGACAATATTATTATTTTACTTTAGACATCCACGAGTGTCCAACTCAGCTTGTACGCATCTCAACTAGTCTCATAATATAACTCTATCCCTACTACATTTAGTTGCCTATGTAACCGGTAGGATATTAAATTCAAGGTAGGTTTTCTCTAAGCAATAACATTTTCGACCACTAGACCAATCCATATTAGTTTGGGTGATTCAGATGATCTTTGCCCTTTCCCATCATAATAATCTTCAGCCAAGTTTCTATTCATCTCTCTAGACACTAACATCAATATACCAATATCTTGATCCACCTAAATACAGTATCATGAATCAATCTAGGCTAGAAATGAAGGAAATAGTGATATTAAAATCCACCGCTGATATAAATTCAGAAATATTCACAGTTCTGAATGATTAGGATGAATATAATACAACACTGAACGCATGAGGAAACAGTAAAACATAGACAACACATGTAGATTAGAACAATTAATGGAACTAAATTGAAGCTTCGACAATAAACTTACTATTTTTTACAAGAATCTTCGGTTTTTGTAGATGCAGATGTGAAAGTAACTGGGGTTGTAGGATGGTCCCTCACAACCAAGCTAAGCACTTCAGGCCTTGCATAATGACCAACCACGTCGAAATCAAATTTCGCCCGTGCTATATCTCCAAGATCTGTTTCAGTTATTCATCCAAATTATATAAATGCAAGTCATACCAAAAACTTTCTATAACAATAAAAAATCAGAAAGTTTAACTTGTTAAGAGTTGGGATGGATCAATAATATCATAATGTACCATGATGGGATAGCACCACACATTATGGTTGCTTGTTTAAATGGGTAGCTCCCCTTTATAGAATAGCACATTGTAGAATCTTTGGTAAATAGTGGGACTATTAGTATCCAGGTGGCTAATCCTAACATCATTTGAAATGGGAACATAGTTCATCTTGTTAGAAATAACGACTCTCCACAATGGTATGATATTGTCTACTTTGAGCATAAGCTCTCGTGGCTTTGCTTTGGGCTTCTCCAAAAGGCCTCATTCCTATGAAGATGTATTTCTTGCTTAAAAACTCATGACCATCCTCTAAATTAGACAATGTAGGACTCACACCCAACAATCCTCGACAATCTCTCTAAATTTCATTTGCAGATGATACTAGTGCTTCTGCTTGAGAGATTTGATTGTGCGTCTTTAATCCTTTATTCAATCCTTTATTCAATGTTTGGCTTGAAGACCAATCTCTTATTCAAGTTTAGAAGCTGGCATTAGTGACCGTTCTTAAGAGGTTAAAAAATCCGATAACTCTCTCTTAGCTTTATTGCTTCTTGACCTATCAAATATTAGGAGCTCCCTTTGAAGGTGATCTAACGTTCATTATTTGGACTGTGGTTGTGGAAAAAATAGAAGGGAACCTTAGTAAGTGAAGGAAAACCCTTCAACCTAATTAAGAGACTTACCTTAGGAATCTCAAGTTCAACCTTGGCTCACACAAAGATGGAAAATTTTCACAACCAAGGCATGGAAGGTTCAACAAAACTACCTCGGATTATCACTCTATTCTCCAAGGAACTTGTTAGTTAGCAAGAGACATATAGGCCATCCCTATCTTAAAATGGTTGGTTGGTTCATCATAACTTACCCACTTGGTTGGGAAATCAATTTGTACTAGGGAAGACAAGCCATTCTAGATCCCACATTGGTTGGAGAGGAGAACGAGGGTCCAACATCGATTGGAGAAGGGAACGAGTGCCAGCGAGGACTTTGGGCCCCGAAGGATGGTGAATTTTGAGATCCCACATCGATTGGAGAGAGGAACGAAATATTCTTTATAAGGGTGTGAAAACCTCTCCCTAGCAGACGCGTTTTAAAAACTTTGAGAGGAAGCCTGAAAGGGAAAGCCCAAAGAGGACAATATCTGCTTGCGGTGGATTTGGGCTGTTATACATTCACTCGTATTGTAACTAAAAAAGAGCTAAGCATAGAATAAGAGCTTAGAATGATGGTTTTCATACTACTCGACTGTCAGGAGTATTAGATCATCTAGGAGAAAGAATCCCCAAAAAGTGGCTTCAATGAAATAGTAGGTTTCCTAAAGATTAAACATTTTTTTTATATAAACCACTAAACGTAGTACATAACTAAAGCTCTAATGACTATAAGTAGAAGGACGTCATGACATACCTAGATCTGCTGAAATAAGTGCCTCTCCATCGTAATTGGGTCCAGCTAGGATTGTACCTGATGGCGATATGATGACACTACCCCCAGCACAAACAACAGAATCTGGGCTGAGTTCCTCTTCTGTGCCAGAAAAAACATAATCTGGTGGAGGTGGGTAGTCTTTTCTTCGGCAGAACTGGTTGGCTGACAAAACAAAACATCCACCCTCCAAAGCAATGTGGGTCATAGATGCTTGCCATATATCCCGAGAATCAGCAGTAGGTGCACAATATATTTCAATGCCTACAAACAGGACCACAAATATAAGTCATTTCTAGTGATCGACAGGCCGAGCAAAAGAAAAGGAACGTGTGGACGGAAGTTACGTAACTTTCAAGTAAAAATTTTGAACGTTAAGGTAGCAGTAGAACTTTAACCATATGAAAATCTTCTGTTAAATGAAAATTTTCATCTAATTCAGTTAATGAGCACTTTACAGTCTAACGAAATGAATGGAATTGGATTTAAAATGGGAAGGTCAGGGATTTTATTATTTCAAGCGAAGAATAACTAACCTTTGGCATACATAGCTGTTCTAAGGAGTGGCATTCTGTTTTCCCAACAAATGGCAGCACCTATCTTTCCAATTGAAGTCTCAAAAACAGGAATTGTTGATCCATCACCAAATCCCCAGATTATCCGCTCCAATGCAGTTGGCATCACTTTCCTGTGCTTACCCAAGTAACGACCTTGAGGATCAAAAAATAGAACAGTACAGTACAGTGTGTAGCCATCTCTCTCTATTACCCCCATTACCAAATGCACCCTATACTTTCCAGCCATTGCTGCCAATCGATCGACTTCAGGACCTGCATGTATCGTTATCAACATATTAACATTTACTCAATTAGAACTACATGTAATGCACTTCAAGTGCTTTCTTTTGTGATTGTGACATACGACCATATAAGTGAATAAGAATGGTTTTAGACAATTAGTTATGAGAAAACCAGATTTCACTAAGATGAATGGAATTAGAAACAAGGCCAACCAGATTGTATTAGAATGAATGAAAGTAAAAACAAGGTCATACATGAACCCAGTCCCAGGCAAAAAAAGAACTTCAAAACAAACCCAAGCAGCACCTAAGACAGACAATGGCTATAGCTTTTAGACCTTCAAAATATTATGTCTAGGTGTAAGCAAGAGTAGGAAGGTTTGAATTTCTACCAATTCGTCTTTTATTCGTCAAAGTTCATCCTAATCTCCGTTGAGATTACTGCCTTAGCCTTGTCCAATCATCCATATAAGGGGGTTCGTCATTTATTGACGGATTTTGTTTCGTTTTGGAAGAGAGAAAAAAAGACAAATTTCTGATGATTGATAACTCTCTTCTTCAAAGCTTATGCCATAGAAGAATCAAACTATTGGCGTTTTATCTACATCTTCCTGACCATGACCCAGAAAGAAGGGGTTCGCTTTATTTGGGATGAACTCGCAAAGACTCGACCAGGGAAATGCCTGTAGATTTTTGAAGCATTGTTTCTCATTCATCAATTGTAAATTACAGGAGCCATTAAAATAGGGCTTAAGTCCCATTTCACATTTCATGAACAACCGACTCATATTTCAGATGGAATAGAGTGACATCACTAAGTTCTTATTGTAGTGTCCTAATATGAGCTAGTATCTACTTAAAGATTGAAAGTTCATAAAGAACAGAAGATGCATACTAAGATTTAAGACTTTGATATTAATATATGACCATATAATAAAGTTTGGTAGAGACTCATAGAGGAACGAAGTCGGCCTTCAAGAATGAGTATTATTATTATGAACCTAACAACGTCCATTTAACCTGGAATCATCCATGGTAAGACACTAATATTGTTCTCTTTACAGATGCAACCAAAACTAAGTTAAACAAAGTCAAATTGGAAACAAAGACTAACCAGGTACATCGATCGCTGCTGCGTGGTATTTACGGAATTCCTCTTTCCCCTTGGGAGTTCTATTCCCAATGGAAACACCAAAATTTGATCCACGGGGATAACCACCAACAAAGGCTTCTGGAAACACAACTAGCTGGGATCCAAATCCAGCAGCTTCAGCCAACAACCTCTCGGCCTTATCTGTTCATGTAAACCAGAATTAGTTTTTCATTACAACCCCAGAAATTAAACAACACCCACATGGTCATAGGCTAGTAGATGGCGTAAAATCTACTAAAATAGTAGCTATCTACGTGAGATGATCCACAACTCTATTAATCACTTTTGGAATTTATGAATTAAATAATTTCTCCAATCCACTGAAATTAAGGAGAAAAGAACAATCAGAGTACAATGTTAGGCGACATTGCCAAATTCATTGTAACGGTCCAAGCTCACTGCTAGTAGATATTGCCTTCTTTGGACTTTTCTTTTCAGACTTCCCCTCAAGGTTTTTATAACGAGTTTACTAGAGAGAGATTTCCACATCGTTCTAAAGAATGTTTCGTTCTCCTTCCCAAACGATGTAGGATCTCACAATCCATCCTCTTTCGGGGCCCAGCATCCTTGCTGCCACTCGTTCCCTTCTCCAATCGATGTGGGACCCTCCAATCCACCCCCTTCAGGTCCCAAGGTCCTTGCTAGCACACCGTCTCGTGTCCACCCTCTTTAGAGATCAGCCTCCTTGCTGGCACATCGTCCAGTATCTAGCTCCGGATCTCACAATCCACCCATTTCGGGGCCTAACGTCCTACATCAATTGGAAAAAAGAACGAGTGCTAACGAGGACGTTAGGCCCTGAAGGGGTGGATTGTGAGATCCCACATTGGGAGGATTCTTTATAAGGGTATGCTACCAAACACGTTTTAAGGAAAGCCCAAAGAGTACCATATCTGTTAGCTGCGGACGGACAGTTACATTCACATTGACCGCAAACAGGAAAACCAATGAAAAACGAAAAGAAAAAATCGAGGATATAATAGCTTAAATGAACTAAATCTCATTATTCGCAAATCTGCAGATAGAAGGGAAGAAACTTCATAGAGTAAACAAAACATTCAAACAACTGATAAGCTTCTAACATCACACCAAAAAACAACCAGGAACTCATTCCAAACTCTGAAATGACCATCCCAAGCCAAGAGATGGTTAGCAAAGAAACAGCAGTAAGAGAACTACACAATGATAAAATTAAAGTGTAAGTGAGGAAAGGAAACCTAGAGTGGCAGGAGTGTCGTAGAAGATGGTGGAGGCCTGAACGACGGTGGCTCGAACAGTCGGTACAGATACATCGGAGCCCATATCCACCTCCGCTATCAGTTGGGTATCGGTGGCGGCCGTGGTTGGCACAAGCGCCATGGTGGATGGATGGTTCGGAATCGCCCTTTTTCCCTCTTAGCTTGAACTTGAGCTTGAGATTGGAGCAGAGAATTGAGTGTGCGATGAATGGCTGCAATGGAGTCCAGTGGTTTTCAGATAGTTCGTGGAAGTTGCTAGAAGGATATATAAAATTAAGTAAAAAATGGAATACGTTTCCTTCTTTTTCTATTATCCATATATATATATATATATATATATATATATATATATTCATTTATATCCTATGAGTTTAACTTACAAGTTTACATCGAGATGGAGTATACGCGCTTTATCTCGAGACTCATGACTCTATCTCGAGATTGATTATTTTTCGCCTCAATTTTGATACTGACCTAAATTTTACTTGAATTATGATTTATCACAGAAATTTCAAAAAATTTGAAGCTCCGTCGCGAGCGAAAAAACGAGTCCAAGAAGAGATGCATCACCCAAGTAAGTACTTTCAAGTAGTATTTGTTGGCATCGCTAAGACATGCTAGCATGCGAGCATATCTTGCATTAGGTGGTTAGAATATACTTGATTATGACCGGAGAAAGACAATTTGGGTAATAAAGTTAAGTACATTCTGAAAAAAAAAAAAAAAAATCAAATTGCGTGTATGTTAAGAATGAGAAATAGAATTGAGATCGAAGATATGTATTCTCATAGATATTCATAACGTTTAAATAGGATACAAGCTACTGACTAATACTTACAAATAAGGAAAATATGAACTAATTAAATATTGAGAATAAAATAAAATATACTACTAATCAAATCATTAATATATATATATATATATATATATATATATATATATATATATATATATATATAAAAAGATATAATATTTAAGATATATTCCATAACTAATATATTCTCAAAATATTATATCTAGGATTGAGAATTTAAGATGCATGCTCTTTTTATTGGTTGCTGATCTCTTAGAAAGAAGGATGAGAGGTTGTGATCTGTGTTCTTAGTGATTGATGAATGTTATCTCCCTACTGAGCTTATTTGAACGTTTAAAAAATGTATCTTGTATTTTAGGTAATTGATATGATTATCTTCCTAGGGCGCTAAATGTACTATGTTAAGAACGTATCTTGTGTTTTAGGTGAAGTATGCATGAATGTACTATGTTAAGAATAGGGCGCTAAAGCTAAACTGGTTTCACGTTGAACTATGTCAAAACATTTTTAGTAGATCGAGCATAGTAGGATCATGAGCTGCAATCAGTGATCAATGTTGGATGATGAAAGTCCCACATCGGCTAATTTAGGGAATGATTATGAGTTTATAATCAAATAATACTCTCCCCATTGGTATGAGGTCTTTTTGGCTACTATCTCCATCGGTATGAGCCATTTTGGAGGAGCCCAAAGTAAAACTATGTGAGTTGATGCTCAGAGTGGACAATATCATACCATTGTGGAGAGTCGTCTTCATCTAACAATCAAGACCATAGTGCTGTGAAGAAGAGCTAGTCTTGAGCATCATAGTAGGCTGCGTTGCTCTTTAGATATTAACATTATGGTGGTTTCTCCAAGGGAATGCAATCCTCATTATTTAAGCTCTGCACTCCTCATTATTTAAGCCTACCGCTAGGCGATATTGTCTTATTTGTGCTTTCTTTTTTGGGTTTTCACACCCTTATAAAGGGTGTTTCGTTCACCTCCCCAATCGACAATCGATGTGGAATCTCACAATCCACCCCCCTTCAAGGTCTAGTGTCCTCGCAATCAATGTAGGACCCTCACCAGCGTCCTTACTGTCATACCGCCTCGTGTCTACCCCTCTTTGGAGAACAACCTCCTCGCTGACACATCGTATGATATCTAGCTCTAATATCATTTGTAACGACTCAAACCCACTGCTAGCCGATACTGTTCTCTTTAGGTTTTCTCTTTTGCGCTTCCTCTCAAGGTTTTTAAAACCCGTTTGCTAATGAAAAGTTTATACACCTTTATAAATCGTTCTCCTCTACAAAGGATGTGTGGGATGTCAACCTTCCTATAGCAACCAATAAGACTATTTTCAGTCACTTTCTTTGTTTCTTACAAAAAGGAACAAAGCTTGAGAGCCCAAATCACATGAGACAGAGAAGTATGGGCATGGCCAATGAGGTAACAAGTCACCTCTGCTGCGATGACTGCTCACCCATGGATGAATCCAAAACTCCACCGTTATTTCCCTTCAATAAAGAACCCTATCGCCATTGAAATGCCCCCAACATAGCCATCAATTTCCGATCCAACTGTCTACATACACCGCTCAAATCAACCCCCATGCGTCATTTCACTTTCTTCAAGGTTTCTAACGCCTCAGCAAAATCCCTTTCACATGCGGCCAAAGCGAAGAATTCTCCCAACCTTTTTTTTTCCTTTTCTCCCACCGCAAACCCTCCGAGAAGATACGAATTCGTTCCTTTGTTTCACCTCTTGTGAGTCGAAAACTCGACCTATTTGGCAATGGCGGCTGCTGCTGAGAACGGCGTTTCCAAGGAACTGCAGCTTTCAATGACGGTTTCGTCTATGTTTCCTGGTTTTCGCTTTTCGCCGACCGATGAGGAGTTGATTTCGTTTTATCTCAAGAACAAATTAGATGGCTACGAGAAGAGCGTTGAAATCATCGCGGAGGTCGAAATTTACAAGTACGAACCCTGGGACTTACCTGGTCAGTGTTGCTTTTTTCAATGGTCTCTGATTCTTAGAGCCCTAGGCGAAAACCCTACATCGATTCTATTATGCTCATTGGCGGCTATTTCGATTGTTCTTGATTCATGCTTTCCAATTTGGTTGGGCTTTTTCTGGTGTTTGATTAGGGGATGTTTTTCTTTTTTCTTTCTTCATGTAATCAGCCAAGTCTATAATTCAATCAGATAATGAATGGTTCTTCTTCTCCCCTCGTGGAAAGAAGTACCCAAATGGTAATCAGACAAGGAGAGCCACTGATTTAGGCTACTGGAAAGCTACAGGGAAAGAGCGTAATGTTAAGTCAGGTTCCAATGTTATTGGAACCAAGAGGACTCTGGTTTTCCATACTGGCCGTGCACCCAAAGGGGAAAGAACAGAGTGGATTATGCATGAATATAACAACAAGGATAAAGCTCAGGTATGCTGTTAACTACATTTTGCCTTTGTTCTGAAATCTTTCCTTCAAATATAGTCACTGATATATTGTCACAAAGAAGCTAGGAGTTGATTCTTTCTATAACTTTTCTTATTGGTCTTACTTAGAAGAAGAATGTTTGTTCCAATTCTAGCACCTTGCAAGTACATTAAGCATTTTGAGTTTAGACAAAAAAAAAATTATGAGATCCCACGTCGGTTGGGGAGGAGAATGAATCATTCTTTATAAGATTGTGGAAACCTCTGTATAGCAGACGCGTTTTAAAAACTTTGAGGGGAAGTCCGAAAGGGTTGCTCAAAGAGTAAAATATCGGCTAGTGGTGGGCTTAGGATATTACAAATGGTATTAGAGTCAGACACCGGGCAGTGTACCAACAAGGACGCTGGCCCCCAAGGGGGTGGATTGTGAGATCTCACATTGGTTAGAGAGGGAACGAAGCCTTCCTTATAAGGGCGTGGAAACCTCTCCCTAGTGGACACATTTTAAAACCTTGAGGGGAAGTCCGGAAGAGGAAGCCTAAAACGGACAATATCTGCTAGCGGTTGACTTGGGCTGTTGCAAATGGTATTAGAGTCAGACACCGGGCAGTAACCAACGAGAACACTGGGCCCCAAGGGGGGTGGATCGTGAGATCCCATAACGGTTGGAGGGGTGAATGAAGCCTTCCTTATGAGGGTGTGGAAACCTCTCCCTAGTGGACACGTTTTAAAACCTTGAACTGAAGTTCAGAAGGGGAAGCCCAAAAAGGACAATATCTGCTAGTAGTGGACTTGTGCTGTTGCAAATGGTATCAGAGCTAGACACCAGGTGGTGTACCAGCGAGGATGCTGGCCCCCAAGGGGGTGGATTGTAAGATCCCACGTCGGTTGGAGAGGAGAACGAAGCTTTCCTTGTAAGGGCGTGAAAACCTCTCTCTAGTGGACACGTTTTAAAACCTTGAGGGGAAGTCCGAAAGGGAAAGCCCAGAGAAGATAATATCTGGTAGGAGTGAGCTTTTGTTGTTACAAAATTGACAAACTATCTTTTGTACGATGCAGGATTTTCTAGTTGTTTGCCGCCTCAGGAGGAATAATGAATTTCGTCAACATAGTAGCTCAAACCGAGCTTCTTGTAGTCAAATGAATTTATCCTCTTTGCAAGCTCATTCTGGCGAGCGGGTTGATTCTACATCTGAATCCAATCAAAAAGATGCTGCAGAAGCTGCACTTGTGGAATGCTCTGATGGGCAGAAGGTAAATTCTAACATCCTGTCACCAGTAGTCTTGTTCTTCGTACTACAGTTGTGCAATGGATCTGCTAATGTATAGGCACTCCTCTTACTAATCTTGTGAAGGAAACTATTGACTAGAGATTCATTCCCAAGTTTCATTTCATCCCAGAAATGTGGCAAGGGGACTCTATTAGACTTTCATTTCATCACATATACTCTCAAAGCTATATATTTAGTTGGACCTAGTTTAGACATTCAGCTAGTTAAATGCCTAAGTAGATTAGTGAAACATGGGATTCTGGAGAGAAAAAGAACACCCAACACGTCGATTAGTAAAGTCCCGCTTTCTCGCATCCAGGATCATGGTTCTGATGATTTCTACTCCGACATACTAAAAGATGACATTATAAACCTCGACACGGCACCTTACGATGCTGCTTCAGATCTGATGCCACTGGATTTCCATAGATCAGACACAGCGCGAGAATCCCAGACTGAGGCGAACGACGGATTGGAATGGCTACCAAGCCAAGGGTTTGCAAATAGGAGAATCAGATTGAAAAGGAGAGAAGCCACTAAAGCAATGAAGTTGGACGCTGTGAAAATTGGTGGTTCCAGATATAAGGTTGAGAAAGTAAGGTTTTCTTCCTTAGAACTATGGCGAAGCAGGTTGATGAACACTGCCTCTTCTATTAGCATTGTTGGTTGCTATGTTCGAGTTGTTGTGATATCTTTTTTGTTGATTTGTTAGCTTTGTTTATGTCTCGATTGGAGGTCTTTGGTATGCCCAAAGGGCTCTACTAATCTGTGCTGATATGCCAACAAGAGGTTACTTCAACCAAGTAAATAAATCTGTGGGCATTTGAAGTTGATATCTAATTGACATCTAGTCGTAGAATAAGTAAGATTTAAGTTTGATATCTATTTGGTAACTCTACTTTCAAAATAGGCGTATGACTCGGCTAAAGCAATAGTGACATGGCATGACATGACAAAACATATTACTATCTTTTCTTATTCACGGACTACATTTTTTTTAAATTTAAAATTTATGAATTTTAGTAGAGATCTTTTTCACTTAACACTATTTTATAAATTTTAGGGATCAAATTCAATTCAATTATTAAAGAGAAAAAGTATTATATTACTTTTTGCCTTCGACACGAATTAGTCGTCGTTACATGTAACAAACCTACACGAATTGGTTACTTACATGTAACTTGTCCTCAAAGGAAGAAGTACACCTTTTTACTTACATGTAACTTGTCCTCAAAGGAAGAAGTACACCAAAGGAAGAAGTACACGAATTGACCGATGCAATTCAATATATATGCCATTTTGGGAACTTGGCGAAATAAGAAGCTGAAAATATAATCTTAAGAGATAAAATTCATTCTTTTATATATAGCTCTTTTCTATATAGGAGAAGTAGATGAGTGATTCCCTTGAGTGTTGATATCGTGTAAAATTCGAGCCCCAACGAGAATGAGATACCCAATATTTTTTGAAATTGAGTCTTAGAGGTCAAATTTGAAGGTTCTAAAATTTTAATATGTTGTTTTTGAAGTGATTTCACACAACCTTCGTGAATAAAGCCGGAATTAAATCGGACCTGAAGATGAGTTCTAGTGTCACCAAGAATAGTATAAAACTTTACAACTTTGGTGAAGAAAGAAGTTGATTCGAGTTACCTAAAAAAAGATATAAAAAATTAAAAAATTAGAAAAGAAATCGAAAACTAAAGGAATTTTGTGAATCATATGCGTATGCGTTGGCTGATGAGGAGCGGACATGCGTCAAACAAGTAATGGTGGAACGTGCTACCATTGGTATGGATATGCATCAAAAGAAAAGGGAGGCACACGTCTCAATGGTTAAGGAGGACTCACAGACCATTTTGACCTAACTCGTCCACTCAAAATCACATGCACTCTATCCAAGCTTCGACTCGAATCAGTTGACCCAAATATTGAAAATAGTTGGAGTTTTTCATTGGCTAATTAAGGGGAAGATCATGAGTATATAAGTGGAGGAAACTATCTTCATTGGTACGATGTCTTTTGGAGAATCCAAAAGCAAACCCACGAGGGCTTATGTTTAAGGTAAACAATATCATACCAATGTGGAGGTTCACTATTCCTAACATTGAATTGACCTGACGGATGTGCCAGTCTACGTGCGCCACATGTTGAACCAAGAGTGCATCTGCACCCCC
The DNA here is from genome assembly GCF_057944985.1 of Cucurbita pepo subsp. pepo. NCBI lineage: Eukaryota > Viridiplantae > Streptophyta > Magnoliopsida > Cucurbitales > Cucurbitaceae > Cucurbita > Cucurbita pepo. Next base: position 4,990,342 of record NC_141817.1, read on the forward strand.
CTTCGGTGTGTTTGTACACGTGCGAGACGCCTGACCTTGTTATTACTTTTAACCACTTAGACTTTTTCAAGTAATATTTGTAGACATCGCTAGGACGTGCTAGCATGCAAGCATTCATTGCCTTACGTGGTTAGAATATGCATGTTTAGGACTCTAGAGGTGCTATTTTGGATGAAAATGCATTCTATGTATGTTATGAAAAATTATGATATACTCTTAGGATGCGATTTCGAGATGCATACTAGTTTTAATGCTTTTCGCAAAGCGAGAAAGGGATTATGCATGACTAGAATTTGAGTTAAGCAATTCAAACGAGTAAGTTATGTAAGATGTAAAAAATTACCAAAATGCTCTTAGGACGAGATTTTGAGATGAATGTTGTTTTAAATACTTTTCACTTTGTCTGAAATGAGGATGAGATACTGTAATCTATGCTTTGATGTGCTATTTTGATCTGTCTCTAAGTGACTAATGGATGTTATTGCTTCGTTGAGTTTGAATGAATGTTCAGCTTATGATTTTGGTGTTTTAGATGATTGATAGGATTTTCTCCCTAATAATTTTACACGAGTGTTAAGATTATGAATACCATGCTTTAAGTGATCGATAGAATAATCTCCCTGACAAACCATGCACAAGAGAATTAGTATAAGACTAGAGCACTAGATCTAAGACGATTTCAAGTTGACTCAGGTCGGTCTATTTTTAGTAGACTAAGCACTCTAGGATCGTGAGTGGTGATCAGAGTTGTTGACTTTTGTGCACCCAGAGAATGGATTAGCCCGAGAAGTTAGTCTTAAATGTTCTAGAAACGAGAGACCAGATTTAAACTGCCTAGACGCTCTTAAGAACCTAGTAGACCTCCCCGATTTTAAGGTAACTCTCTAGACTATTAGTAGTATAAACAGTGTCAACAAGGTCTCTACTACCCTTTCCACTCTAGCACCAGTATTTTGAGCTATGACTAGTCTAGTTAAGGTAGTATGACAAGATGACTAGGTGCCCCAACCTTGTGGAAGTAGCTAGAGTTCTCCTCAATAGGGTCACTCTACTGCAAACCTGTCCGGAGAGGGGGCATGGAATAACGTACGTTAACCTAGTAATTGACTAGCACATGGGGGGTTGCTCTCCCAAAACTTAGATCTTTATGGTTCTGTGGGAGGGTCCGTTAGTTAACTTTCATGGATGATTTTTAGATTAGTAAACACCATACTGTCCCATCAAAACTTAATGAGGTGATGCTGGTCATTATGTTGCATAGGCAAACATATGCTACCTAATTCAACGAACAAAAATGTTGGAAAACATGTACACACTCCTAGCGGTAAGATTCAACACAGAGAATTGTCCAAAATATCGTTGCTTAGGATTAATTGTTGATTAGGTCAAACAATCGTTTAACAGTAGCATAAGTCGTGGAAAGGTTTTGGACTATTCGTTTGTAAGTTTGGCCTTTGTCTACGGCTTGAGTCTCTCATCAAAATGGAAGATCCTTTCTTTCTCGAACATATCATGAATATCTAAAATAAGCCTAGAAAACTGTTTAACGAGTCACGAATATTTCCAATATGCCTCAGCTCCCTTAACTAACTTCTTGCTAATACTTGACATTATTTAGATAGAACTATGAGCGGAGTTCTTGTTTTTAAGCTCTCCCAAGTGACTATGCTACATCGGTCATCTTGAATGTCCATATACTTGAATTTCCACCACAACTTTACATTGTTAGCTAGATGAATTGTGGCAAACGTGACCTTCGCCTTTTCTACCTTAATATTTGTTACTCGAAAGTACTATTCGAGGTCAAAGATAAAGTTCTCTAAAGCCTTAGTATCTGGAGCCCCACAGATGGGCTTAGGTTTCAAGACATTCATCGTGTCAAATTGGATCACACTCTCAATTGAAGTTTTGTTCCCCACTACTCTCATGGTGAGATTTAGCTTGGCGCTCAGATCTGCCACTTTAGCCCTAACCACTCCAAGGGCTACTCTTAAATCTCAGACATTTCTAAGAAAATCTAAATGATCGTTTTTTGGGCATTGTTTAGGCCCTCGATATGTTCATCCATCTAGGCAACAAAGCCTGTTGAGCTATCCCCATGCTCGAAGCCACCAACAGTTGTGACCTTGTCTTCTAGAGCCTCGATCCTAACCATTAATTCACGAATGAGCATTGTCTCAAGGCAACCTGCCATTTTATTAATCATGTTGGCTTTAGCAGCAATCTCATTCATTTGAGACTTCAAAAGCCCCATCCCATCAGGAACTTCACTCAGACAGAGCAACTGATCTTTGATCTCCGTGATTCAGTCAGTCCGAGACTTACCTAGTTGTTTTCAGCAGATATGTTTGATTACTATAATTCAAGGAGCTGACTCAACTCTAATACCACTTGTCACAATTGCACTCTTGCGGCAACGAAAGAGCAATTGTGCGACACTTGTTCTAACCTAGCGAACAAGTCAACCATGTGAAAATCAAACTTTATGGGTAATCTTGACATATAATCAAACATCGAGTAACGTTTGATAGAAAATATTTTATAAGACGTGAGCGAGTAAATTTGTTGAAAATAATTTGAGTGAAAATATTGTTATAGGCTAAAAGCAAATAAGCAACAACCATAACTTTGATAGTACAACCCAGATAGGAATAATTGACAATTAGTAATATCTTCCATAGTCAATTTTGGCGCATTTTAGCCTGGCGAGTGTAGATACCTAACGACACATAAAAGCAAGCAAAAGGAATTTGGAATGAACATACGACCATGGACAACATGGCTTGGATAAGTATGACCGGGGCATCCAAAACGTGACTACATGCAACAAGCATTGGACAAGTAGGACTATGACAATAGGCACACATACGCCTCATAGGTGCACATGTTTATTTGCACGTGAAATTGTGCGTACTCGTTCTCCTTTGCATGCATGGACGAAGTGTGAATTCCTTTTTTTTATATTTTTTACTATTTTTCATCCCAATTTCGATATTGTTATTAATTTCACTTGAATCAGGACCTACAAGTTAATTTACAAAAATTTTGGAGCTTTCAATAAGTGGAAAAGCAAGCTCGAAGAGACACTCTACATCCCAGTTAGTAGTCACATGGAGTTTAGGCAAGTAATACTTGTAGGGATCGCTGGGACCTTCTAGCATGCGAGCAAATCATTCCTTGGGTGGTTAGAATATGCATCTTTACGACTATAATGATCAATTTTAGATAAGTGAACAATGTATGTTATAGAAAATTACGAAAATGCCCATATGATGGGAATTTAAGTTGCATGTCTATTTTAATGTATTCCGCTTTGATATAATGGAAGATGAGACATTGTGATATGCCTCAGAGTAATTGATGGATATATCCTAGTTGACTTTGAGGTCTGTTATGAATTTGTGCTCAGGTGGTTGTAGGAATATATCTTGAATACGCGTGCATTAATATTTTAAATATGTTCCCCGTACTGTAGGTGATCAATAGGAATATCTACTTAGTAAAGCAAGCAAGCTCGAACCAAGTTAAGTTTAGGATAGTAGAGTTAGGGTAGTTTTTTAGTTGACCTAGGTCAATAGTTTCCAGTACTCCGAGTACCATAGAATCTTGAGCGACGATTAGAAGTATATATTTAAGAGTACCTTGAGGCTGGATTAGCCTCGAAGTGTTAGCCCCGAATGTCCTGGAAATGATAGAAGATATGTAAATTTCCTAGATGCCCAAAGAACCTAGTAAACTCTACGATAAGGATGATTTAGAAAGCCTACCAGACTTATTGGTAGTAAGAATGGTGTAACCAAAACCTCTAAGGTAATTTGAGTTACTATTGTGTGTGGGGATGGATCAAGTCTGACACCACAATCCCGTAACCCGGTCCTGAGGAGGGACATGGGACCACATGGTTTGCTAGCTCTTCTATTGTGTGTAGAAACGGATCTAGGTTGACATCGTGATTCTGTAAATTTGTTTCGAAAAGAGATTTGGGACTACATGAGTAGTTATTTCAAGGTGAGTGTTTATATTGTGTGCAGAAATGGATCAAGACTGACGCCATGATTCTTTAAATCGATTTCGAAAAGAGATTTGGGACTACACAAGTAGTTATTTTAAGGTGAGAGTTCTCTATTATGTGTAGAAATAGATCAAGGTTGATGCCTCAATTTCGTAAACTGAGCTTAAAAAGAGATTTGGGACTATATGGTAGTTATTTTAAGCTGAGTATTTCTATTGTTTGTAGAAATAAATTAAGGTGACGCCGCACTCCGGAAATTGATCTGAAAGAGAAGTTTGGGATTACACAGATAGTTATTTTAAGGCGAGTGTTTCTATTGTGTGTAGAAACAGATTGAGGCTAACATCGCGATTTTGTAAACCAGTCATGAAGAGAGACTTGAGACTACAGAAGTAGTTGATTCGTGTTGGTTGTTCAACTTCAAGACCTATACAGAAGCATAGATAGTTGTAGGAATAGGCCCAAACTTTATTGAGTCGAGAGAAAAACCTTGAAAATGGATGTGACGTGAGCTTGCAAATAAGTTGCTTAATGAGTTTTTTTATACTCACCCCTTTCCCTTTTTTCTAAGTGAATGCATGTACTGATGAAGGTGGAGGAATTCTCGAAAGTTATGTTGTCACAGAGGGCTATCGACCCGAGGTGTTAATGCAGTCTATATTTTTATGGGTTGTCATTTGTACACTTTTGTATTCTATTCTCGTTCACTTTTTATAAATAACCTAAACAACACCTGTTTTGTATTATTTTGGATTTTGATAATGATGTTGTATGTTTTTAATTCGCCCAAAATTTTACTGTGTTTTTGCCTTCATTTATATATTGTTTGTCTTGTCTTTTTAGTCACAGCTCGAGATTGGAAACCTCGAAATTCGGGTTGTTGTAGTAGTTAATCTTCAAGTCAACTATTTATGTCGTCCCTCGTCCACTCTCAAGGCTAGCTTATCTTACACAAACTAGAGACTCCTCAAATTGATACCATTCACGTTGATAGCGGGCTCATAAGTTCTCTAAAATTTCCTACGGTGCTGTGTGTCATGGTCATGCTCATCTAGGACATTTTGCCCATGGCCACATGCCCATGACACGCTAAAACCCCTTTACTTACTTTCATGTTGTATTATTTTCTTAAATTTATTTTTGTTGTATTACTGTTCGGTGAAATCATGTCTAATCTTGCCCGACCTGAATTGTCTCAAAATATACTATAAGGGGGAATAAGTAGTCATCAAACCTGCCCCGACCAAGTATTTCAATTTCTCTTGCCTAAATGTTTTCAATGCAATTGATTTTCACAATGTAAACTTCCAACATGTTTTCAATGATTTTGGTTGCCCGCATTTTCCAAAACCTTTTTCTCTCAAAACATGGCTAAAGGCTCGACCCTACATTAAAATTGTCCGCAAAATTCAATTTTGACACGGTTGGCTTATTTGTTGGGTTACAACAAGTGCCACACAATCGCTAGTCCGCTGCCAAGAAAAGTGCGATTGTGACACTATAGAGGTTTAGTAAGATCTTAGGGTGTGTAGACAATTTAGATCTTATCTTGCGTTTCCTAGTCACTCGAAGTTAGCTCCTCGGGGCTAAACCAATTATTTAGGTCCACTTAAGTCTAGACCTCTAATCACCGCTCACGATCTTAAGGTGATTGGTCTACTAGAAACATACTAACCTAGGTCAACATAGAAACCGCTCTAATTCTAATTTCCTAATCTTAACTTTGTTCATTAATGCACGTTTTGTTAGGAATCTATTCCTATCGTTTACCTAAAGTACAACAAGCATAACCTAAACATTCATGCAAACTCAAGAAGGTGATAGCATCCATCAAATGCCCAGAACACATCACAACATTTCACATGCAATTGGGGAGCTTGTACCTGATCTGCCCGGGAGTCCTATTCATCCTAAGGGCATTTTGGTAATTCTCGTACATTCAATAATTTTAAAAAATAGTCGTCCTTGATTTCTTTTTCTAAATATACTTCAACAATATTTTCTCTATGAATTTTAGAAGTATGTTTATTCTAATCCATAAACAAAAATGAGAAAGAACAAATGTAATAATAATTGGAGCATTTACCTTTAAAATCACCGGTGGATTTGCATGTGAACGCACTCGTTTGGTAGGCGGCGTTGCTATTAGTAACCAACTACTACAAAAGATGAACCACTCACTGCCTTTCATTTCCTTCTTTGTCCGACAAATGTCAAAATGATTACTTTGTTCTTGTCTTGCTTTGTTAGTGGTATCACATCTATCTTTGTATCAAAATTATTTCGATCAAAACGGTTATATGTGAATGGTATATATAGTATTAGTTCATTCATACACATGTCTACTAACTTCTGTTTTAGTTCATACTCGAACCACATTTCAATGGGAGAGGTACTGCTCTGACACCATTAGTAACGTAACCATGTCACAAGGGATGCAGGAGAATGTTGTGGCCATCAAGTGCCGAACCCAGATTCCGAATCTTGAGTATGAGTCATTACAAACATACTATCTAATGTGTGATGTGATTCTTTCTCTTGTATATATAATTAACACGCGGGTCGAAAAGCTTGTTCTATAGCATATTTGATCTCTTTGGATGATCGGTCCTTAATATGTTCTGTTTCCTATCCCTATGGCTCAATAATCATCTTTAATCGACTCTCCGACTTATTGATGACTTGTGTTAGGAATCACTGATCTCCATAATGGTATGATATTGTCCACTTTGAGCATAAGCTCTCATGGCTTTGCGTTGCACCTCTCCAAAATACCTCGTACTAATGGAGATAGTATTCCTTGATTACAAACCCATGATCATTTCATCCAACAACTTGGATTGACCGTCCATTTAAAAAAGATGCTAATTGAAAAAAAAAAAAAGATTGAAATTTTGAAATGAGATATTGTTTCTAATAGCACGTGTTTCATAATTTTTTTTGATGAGAGAGTAGAGGGATAGATGAAATCCTAAACTTTTGAATGGACAGGAACCAACCAGGTGTTGTGACTCAGCATTACTCATTTTGATATTTCAAAGCATTCCTTTATATAAAGCTTTCATAGCATTTGGCCAATAACAACAAAGTAGAGAGAAAGAGAAGCAGAACAACCAGCAGCCATGAGCGTCTCTTTGCTTCCCACCGCTGCAAGAAGGTAACCTTATTTTCTCTCAAAACCTAATCTCGGTCCGCCTCGTACCAATGGAGATAACCCACTCCCCTTAATCGAGGCTCGACTCACAATTCTTTGTTCGATATTTGAGGATTCTATTGACGTGGCTAAATTTAGGGCATGACTCTGATACCATGATATTGTCCACTGTGACTCTTCATAATGGTATGATATTGTCCACTGTGACTCTTTATAATGGTATGATATTGTCCATTGTGACTCTCCATAATGGTATGATATTGTCCACTGTGACTCTCCATAATGATATGATATTGTCCACGATGACTCCATAATGGTATGATATTGTCCACGATGACTCCATAATGGTATGATATTGTCCACAATGACTCCATAATGGTATGATATTGTCCACGGTTACTCTTCCTAATGACTTTGTTTTGAGCTTCCCCCAAATGCCTCATATCAATAGAGATAGTATTCCTCACTTATAAAGCCATCATCTTGCACTAAATTAACCAACGTGGGACTCACTTCCAATAATTCTCAACAAAACATTATATATACGTTTGTTTATGAAATATATCGATTTATTAAGATTTTTTTTTTATAATTTTTTAATAAATATTATATTTTTTAAAAAGAATAATAAACTAGAATGGATGGATATTTGTATTCATTGAAAAATTACTTACAACAATACAATCATTTGATTAGGCTAGAAGGCAAAGTGGCCGTAATCTTGGGCGCAGCCAGAGGAATTGGGGAGTCCACTGCAAGAACCTTCTTTAAGCATGGAGCAAAACTCGTGATTGCAGACATCCAAGATGATGTCGGTCACTCTCTTTCCAACCATCTCTGTTCTTCGTCATCTTCATTCGTCCACTGCGACGTAACGAAAGAGAAAGACGTCGAAAATGCGGTTAACACAGCCATTTCCAAGTACGGAAAGTTGGACATCATGTTGAACAACGCAGGCATTCTTGGAAATCCCATATTCAACATTCTTGAAAACGACTCATCTGACTTTCAAAAGGTACTCAACGTCAACTTACTTGGGACGTTTTTGGGCACCAAGCATGCAGCAAGGGCAATGATTCCAGCTCGTCAAGGTAGCATAATCATGACGGCAAGTGTTTGCTCGGCAATTGGTGGGATTGGGCCATATGGGTACACGAGCTCAAAGCATGGCGTGTTGGGATTGATGAAGAATGCAACGGTTGATTTAGGACGATATGGGATAAGGGTTAATTGTGTGTCGCCCCATGTGGTGCCCTCGGACATGACTAAAGAGCTGTTTAAGCTTGAAGATGGCGATGAGTTTCCTAATGTTTATTCGCATTTCAAATGTGGAGATATCTTAAGAGCAGAAGATATAGCTGAAACCGCTTTGTATTTAGCAAGTGATGCATCAAGGTTCGTAAGTGGACATAACTTAATTGTTGATGGAGGCTTCACGGCAGCAAACCAAGGTTTTTGCTCCTATCAACAATCTGATAACTAAAAAAGGTTGAATCGAAGAACTACTTCTTTCAGACTTTTGGTTATTTGCTAAAGTTTCATCATGAATTTTCTTCCCAAGTTTTAATTTTGTGCTTTGTGTTTCAGTTAAACTATCACCAGTTATATTTGTTGCGTCTTTCTCGTGTTTAAAATTATTGTAAGGATATGAATTATAATAATAATGTAATTTGGTTCTTGTTATAATATTTTATATTAGCTCACCCAAATCAATAGACACCATCATAAGAAAAAGTGTATAATTCACTTTAGAACTGAATTAAGTGACATATGATCAATCTTATCAAATATTTACAAAGAGAAGCTAAATATCATGTGATTCAATCTTATGTAAATTCATTATTATATCAAATCCTTTGTAATTGTTGAGTAAATTGTCACAAATAATAGTAGCTTTGGCCTTAACTTTATATGAACTTATAAGAACACTTATTAATTAAAGTAATTAACTAGTTAAAACTCATAACTCACAAGAACAAAGGGTAAGAGTACTATGGAGCTAGGCCTAGGCCGGTTAGGGTAGTGCGCTAAGATGACTAGTAGCCTAACCTTGTGAAGGAGCTGCAATAGTAAACCTTCTCTAGGAGGGGTGAGGGGTAAGGTGCCACATAGGTTGACTCAAAAGCTAACTGGCTCATAGGGTCATTCCACCAACCTTTGGTGACTATATGGTCTTATGGGAAGGGTTCGTCAGATAATATTCCATGGAAGATGACCAAACTAGCACACATCATACTGTCCTCACGAGAGAGAGAGAGAGTTTTACGAGGTAAAATCTCTACTCAGGACACTGGTTTCACATTGCTCAAGCAAAGAAAGCTACAAGTCTAAGAATAGAAGAGTAGTTCATCTGAGAGATGAGATTTGTAGCCTAGGAGATTCGCGACCAGAAATAGGTGAACCACCTCCCTCGAACCTAGAGTGAGTCTGTAAGTAGCTAAAGTACTGCTCGGAACTTCAAGGCACCTAGATGCTTAGATAGTAGTAGACTAGACTCGAATTTTTTATAGCCCAAAGTAAATTCCATTGATACCTACTAGGATAAGGATGCGATAAGAGCTTACAGGTAAGTTGCTTATTGAGTATTTTGTACTCTCCCCTTTCCACTTTTCTTTTTCAGGTGTTCGCAGGCTATCAGTCGAGGTGTAGTAACATACGAGAGTTGTGTGGTCATAAAAGGGGTCATTTCGGAGCGTCAATCCATTTTTATATGATGAGTTTTAATATTTCGATTTATAAATGTATCCCAAACATATTTCTCCATTTGTATTAAATTTGAACAACACCATTTTATAATGAGATTCTCTTATATTTATTTGTTGTGTTGTTTGTTATCTTTATTTTGCTTCACATTTTATCGGATTTTCATCTTTTATTTTTATTTTATTTTCTCTTGGTCTTTATCTTTTAGTCATGGACGAAGTTTTAATGCCTTAAAAATTGGACTATGACAAATTGGTATTCGATCAGTAAGGTTTTGGGTTATGTAGACTTTTTTTTTGAGGGTGGAGATTTGTACACCTCTGTGACTCAGCTCTACGATATGCCTCATCGTGACTAAGTATGCAATCTAATCCTATTTAGTATTATTTAGTATTATATGATATGCTGTAAGACGTGTATGAACTTGAAGTTGAGAGAGTTCATGAGATAGCAGATTGGCCCTAAGAATGAAGAGAGCTAATGCCACAGAGTGCAACATCCAACCCATGAATTTGGGTACAAGATTTAACACTTGGTACTCGTTAGGAGGTACCTAATACCCAACCTCCCATGGCCATAACTTCGAAGGCCAAGAATGCCACCATACATATCACGTAGTAGGCCCAGAAAATATAGTTCACTTAGGCAAGGGTGACTACAGTGGAACCAAGCACCTGTTGAGCATATCTTTACCCAAGGGAAGTTTTAGAAAAGTTGGCATTTCAAGAAAAAAGATTTATCAACTTTGAGAGACGAGCAATGGGGGACATGGTTGCACGATTTTGGTTGTTGTCTTCGGTGACTAAGCTCAAGTTTATGGACTTCTAGGATTACAAAGTGCACGATATGCCATTTATGATTTATGGGGTGAAGGATATTCCTGATAAAGGATTTCCCAAGAGATCACAATTTGCTATGGATTTTAGAAAATAGGACCAAGCCCATACGTGGTTGTTAGAATTATGTGATAACATTCTAAGTTATTCTTAGATTTGAACAAGCATGCCCATCGGGATAAGGTTGTGGAACTGTAAGGATAGACCAGATAACCTTGGAGTTGATGGCAACGAAAAAAGGGTCAAGCTATGGCCACACCTTCACCATCTAGGGAGAGAAGACCGAACACCATGATAGTAAGAACCTACCCTTGAATAGGTTATGTAGATTACAAAAAGTAGGTACTAATCTGTACCAAATTTGAAATAAGGTTGTGTAGATTACAAAAAGTAGGTACTAATCTTCCATGGCCATTCATGTACCAAATCTGAAATAATGAATCTACTTCGTACATGTATTAATCATTAGGGTGATTCATGAATAATCTAATACATGTATCCACCGAATGAATCTAACTTCAAAATGTATCCAATGAACCTCATTTTTAAAATCTGTCCATGTGCACCCATTTCATTATTGATGAATTCAGTTTATTCATTAACAAGGTTAACATCAAGTCTCTTTTGTGATCAGACAACAAAACATCAGACAATGACGGAGCGACCTATGATAGATTGATCGACGTTCGAAGAACGCTCGACCGAAGGAATGAGTCACAAGGTGAATTGTCAGCCCCAACGTCAAAGGAACGAGCATTTTCGGGGACTAGCCTGCTTCCCATTACTCGACGAAGGCTATTGTCCGATCCTCTTTCATGTGGAATCGTTTTAGTTAGATCGTACCCAAGCCCGCGTAAGATCATGATAGAGTCCTCTTTACTTGATATTAAATTCTTGAAGCTGGCAGCTCTGTCTAAGGATGAGGACAGTAGTTCGGGAATTCGCTTGAAAGAACTGGCGTACCAAACTTTCGATCACTCTGTTAGATTCAAGGCACGTCATCATCAAGCTCTTAGAGGGTGGATTTCAAAAAAATATTTAAAATAGTCCTAAGAACAAAAGAAAAACATAAATAAAAATAATGAAAATGGAGAAGAAATTGGTCATTTTGTCCATTTATCTTTGATCACGGGTGGATGTGTATGTGAACTGAGTGGTCACTGCCAGAAGTCAATCATTTGGTGGGCGACATTGCTGTTAGCAACTGTTACAAAAGATGAACCACTCACTCACAACCTTTCATTTACTCATTGTCCCCAAAACGATTACGATGTTCTTGTCTTCTTTTTATTGATAATGTCCCTTTTGTTTTTTGTTTTTCCTTTTTTGATAATATTTCACATGTTTAAAATTAATATAGTTTAGTTCATTAATTTCAATAGTTTTTATACATTTTTATAGTGAAACAATATTCTAGTAAATATTGATATGCTTTCATTAATTTACCTTTGATGTAAGGATTAAAACATAAAAAAATATAGTCGCCGACCGTTCGAGAATTCCATGCATATGGTAGTTGTAGACATCCCTGTATGGTTGACGGCGAAATTGCAATTCGAGACCATGACACATGCATATGGTAGTTTTAAACATTTCTGTACGGCTGATAGTGACATCGCAATTCGAGACCATGAGACTTGCATTGAGTTTTCTTAGACTTAAGTTAGAATATGATGTTTTTAATTTTTAATTTAGCATTTTGTTGTGTCATTTTAAAGATGTTTTCGAATAGGTAAGTCTATGACAATGTTTTAAGATGAAATTTATGTTTTATGATGAAGTTTTAAATGTTTAATTCTCCATATGAGTATAGATGATAACGACGGTAGCAACAATAAAGAAGTAGAAATTTAGGGTAGTTGAATTCGAAGATCCTCCACTCAGCACCACCTTCTTTGAATAGCTGAAATTTTTATCAAAGCTAGTAAATATGTTGACAGGACTCGTGTTGGTATGTGGAGATAGTGTTCACTCTTAGAATCGATGAGTAAATAACGTGACCATATCATAGACAAATGTCAGAGTTATCAGGTGCAAAATTCAAATTTTGAATCGTGGACACGGATCGAAAGAGTAAAAATTTGAATGGATGGAACCAAAGACTCTTGACTCAGCTTTACTCATATTTTCAAGGTTCCTTCTTACATACTCATCTTTAAATCGTTTATTCCATTTTGTCTATACTACTTTTTCAAAGACAACAACAAAGTAAAGAGAGAGAGAAGAAGAAGAACAACAAGAGCAGCCATGGGCATCTCCTTGCTTCCTGCTGCTGCAAGAAGGTAATTCTATGTTCGATTATATCTACGCCCGTTCGATTAATTTTCTAACGGTTTAAAAATAGCTTTTAAAAACTAAGTTAATCAAACAAATCCTCGATTAGCTCGCTCGAGATCATATTTCCTAAGGCTTCATGGAAGAATTTCACTGTTAAAACCCTAAGAATCCACTAGATATATGGATAAGAATAAGAATCTTTCCTTAAATTTTAAGAGATTTGGGCTAAAATATTGTTTTTTATTTAGATTTGAAGAGAGAAATAAATATTTTAAAAGGAATTAAGAAAAGATTAGTGGTTAAATAGGGAAGACAAGAGATTTTAGAACATCTAATCAAACTATAAGAACAATAATGAGAGATTGAAAAGTATACTAAATTAAGGTTAATGAGTGTATGAGTTGAGGTGGTAGCTGGTGGAAAAAACAAGAACCACACCCAAAAAAAAAAAAAAAAAAAAAAAAACATAATCATTATTTTAGACGAACATTGTGAATTATATTGTCCATAAAAACAGAAATAAGGACCAATGAGATGAAAAAATGAAACCCAACTCCTTCCATCACAATCCAAAAACAAATGGTTGGTATCATGGAAGATGGAAAAGAGAGATATCATAACTCGATGTTTGATACTCAAATTTTATACTATGATTTGAAAGACAAGACTTAATTAATAGGTAACGGAGTTCATTTAGTGGGTTATTTTTAATGTTACTTGAATTTCGAGCAAATTGATCGATTTAGGGCCTTAACTCATGGTTCCTTTCGTATTTACTTAATTCATATTCATTTTAAGGTTCATACAGAAATCCAATCGATTCCTACAATTATTTTTTAAGAAAAGTCTAAGGTGACTACTTATCTTATCGTTGAAGTTCGGGACCTTCATTCTCGAGCTTTCGGTATTCGAATTACTTAAAATTTTCTTTGACTGAATCCTTAGAGGGCTTAGTTTCTGGAACCATAAAGTTTTTCTTGAGAACCCGTCTGAAAGAAGGTTAATATTGAGAAAATCCGAGGGAGAATCGTGTTTTGGCTTGACATGGGCGGTTCAGTTGAACTGCCTACATCAAAGATGGTGTTATAGGGAAGAGCTAGAGAATTCTTTCATACCTTCTCATGGATTAGCATGAGTTATTCACCTCCAAAGTTCGTCGAAAAATTGTTTCCTCGCCGAAGTTCAAACTAGAGAACTTCTTATTGGACAACCGATTCTAGAGGTTATCAAGGCTTGATTTCTTCATGATATTTCATCCTTGTACTCCTCTCTAGCTAAAAGAATTGTTTTTGTAGAACGTCTTTTAAGTATGTGGCCTTAATTTTGAAAATTACTCCTCAGTCTTCAACTCACCAAAAAAAGCAAATTTTCATTTTCTTGGACAGCTTGTTCTACACGTTTTAGCTCTCATTTATTTATTAAAGTTACTCATATTGATCCTCTTAAGCTAAAGAAATGCTCAATTTTATGAAAAATGGACTATAGATGGGAATCCGAGCCTTACCCCCAATTTGTACAAAAGAATGACATTCTTCAATTGGGTAAGCTCTGAGACTTGTTAGCCTTTGTAGTCTTCTATTGAAATGCTTCTTGAAAGTGTAGAAACCGAATGGGATGGGTATCACTCGACGAACTTGCTTGTAGGCACAAATTGATTTTTTCAAGTTATAAGCTTCTTCTTCAATGACGACCACGATTGGGAATTGGTATTTGAGGTGCTTTCAATACTCGATCTCTTCATAAAACTTGTGAGTAATCTTGTTTAGAAGGTGTATGAACAAGTATGAAAGGAAATTTTGGACAATTCCTCTCGAATTTGGAAGAAACTAGAGAGTAGGAAACCCAAAAAACTCAACAACTATAACTTGCAATTGGGAGCTCGACTTAGCTTGATTCTTGTTCCAAATGAAAGCCCTCACTCAAGATGGGCTTTTGTCCACGTGATAGTAGTACATTAAAAAAGTAAGAAAAAAAAAAAAAATACTAGAATGACAACCTATAAATAAAAGAAATACTAGCATTATATCCTATAAATTAAAGAAAAAGAAAATAATGTACAATATTGATGAAAAAGGAAATAAAGAAGAAAAAGGCAAATAATTAAAAAGAAAGATAAGTTGATAAGGATGATGTTAGAAGACATATCCTTCAGGATTTTTATTTTTATTTTTATTTTTTATTTTTTATTTTTTTTATAAGTAGTTTAACACTATTCAGTGTTGAGAATCCAAAAATAGATCATTGAGACGGTAGATTGTATCCTTCTGCTATAGAAGGAGAAGATATTGAATTGAACAATGCCGCCTATTGAAGAAGCTTTTGAAAATCAGCTTATGAAGGGTCTGGGCTAATGCAACAAGCAACTTAGACTTTGAATTAAGAAACTTGGTGGTCATTCTCAAATAACCAGACCTTTACTGCTTTGATATCTGCGTAGTATTACACGTTAGAATCCCACCATTTGATTTTGATTACTTTGAAGACATGTTTTACTTGATCTTCCGTTTCCTTTACTTGAAAATTCATCCAAGGAATTTGAAAATATACGCTAAAACGCATAGTCAATGGAAAATGAGTTTTGAAGATATTTTGAACGAATTAATGGAACGATTCCTGTATTGAAACGGGAAATATATCTTTGGCAGATCTAAAGATTTTCCACCATTTGATAAACCAAAATGGATAATGAATTTTGTGAGCATTCTGGCAGAATTGAATGAACAACGAGTTCTCGTAATTTTGATACCAAATGACATTGAACCATGCCATCTGATAATCTCGGTAGGAGAAAGAGTAACAAAAAGTTTTGAAAAAGTCTTCATACGGATCTTGGTTCCAGTACGTCGGATTCATGACTTTGAAAATTTTTAATTGTGAGTACTCGATTTTTGAAGGATCATCGCGACTCGGAATATGAGTAATCTCGACAGAGTTGGTGTCGACCAAAATGAATTCATAAAACCTTCTGGTCTTATGAAGGTCTTCCGGGATATAGAAAAATCCCGATGGTATCAGAGCCTCGATTTTTGTGAGGGAAGAAGAGTTACTCAATCTTTAAAGAATGATAGTGCTGAAAGTAGGAAGACGATGAGAGAAATTCTGAGGAATTTGGAGCATGTGATAGCTGAGCGAATAGCCCTTGTGTTCTAGGTAGTAAGACGCGGGAAGCGCAATAAGTCCGTTGGCAAGCTTGGGTGCTTAGTCATACGAAAGATTCCGAAGAAATTTTATCATCAACTTGACATCTTTATTAAAGACAAAATGACGATTGATAACTTGTGAGCCACACACGGAAGGCTTGCATGTGAATTATCAGTTTTTGTCTTTGTAAATTATTAGTCTTTTAAATTATTAGTTTGCATGAAGTATTTTCTTACTTTTAGAAAACAGATCTCGCATGGGTCCTATCCTGCTAGATTTGATCTTATCTCTTAGTTTACGTTTTTCAAATCAACTCTCAAAGTCCGAAGTCTATAAAATGACTTCATCAATGTTAAATAGGAAATCGATCAGCCCATAGCTCTCCCTCTTGAAAATCAATTGAGAAATTCAAAAAAAGAATTATTATATTCTATCTATCTCTTATTTCTCATATCTTCTTCTTATGAACGAATTTCTGAGAAAATTCAAAAAATCAAATCATTTCAAATGTCCCACATAAGAAGAAGAAAATTCAAAGGAACACCGAAGAGGAGAAAATCTCACCATCTCAAATATTGTCAACCAAGAATATCATATTGGCAGAATTGAAGATCAACTCCAAAATTGGACTATTCCCTTCAATTTTACTCCAAAATCATGTATCAAATTCTCACATAAATAACCCAATTCATAGCAATAGGGAATCTCTGAATCTTTTTTCAAAATCTCTTGTACTCCAACATCATGAAGAGTTTAATTATCTTCACGTCAGTCTTGTTCAAGTCGCTGTAAAACCATTCTTCAGACTTGGATTAGATATCCCAGTCCTTATCTCCCTACGAGATAAGAGACATGAAGACTTCTCAAATTCTTTACAGGGAATGGTTCAATCTAATTTAGAGAATGGACCAGTTTATCAATTGTAATCCAAATTTTACTTTGTCGCTCACGACCCGCACATATTATCAGCCCTTATGCTGGACTTACAGTAAAAAAATATGAACATCAAGGCTAAAACTCATTCTTCAGTCGTCATATTCAGGGTTTATTATAAACTCATGAATACAAATATTTGTCCGAGAGCATTAAGATCCTCACCAAAGGGATCGACCATGCTCATAAAGGCAAATATTGGAAAGTCTTCAGTGACGATTCCACAAACTCTCTATTGGGATCAAATAAACAGAAATACTCTCTGTAAAATAGAGGATACAAATCTTCTAAAAAGAAAAGAATCTCAAAACCAAGTCCAAATCATTGAACATGACGACAGAAGCGTTGAAATAAAATTCAACGAAGAAGTTTCGTCAGATTCAAAAGTAAAAGAATTTCTGAATTCTAGACACAGTACTTTAGGAGTTTCGAGATCAACATATGACCCCTTAAAGATAAAAGGGGTCAATTATGATCAAAGGAGGCCATCAATCCACTACGAAGATGGCTCAAGATCTCCAACACATACTGATATGGATACTCAATCCGTCTACGAAAGTCAGCTAAATGTCATTAGAGCTGATTTCCAAATAGACAATGAATCTTTAAAAACAGATTTTATGTCAGCTACCAATTCTTCAATAAGAAATGCATTCTTTCAAACCTACAAAGAAGCTGAGCGAAATGAATTGAAGGCTCAGCGGTTTTCTCATATGGAAGCCATAGAAGAAAATATACCATTCTTCGAATGGTTTGAAGAAAATATTTTGCAGATATGCACCTTGACTCAGAGGAGCTGAAAGACTACCAGAAGAGGCGAGGTATATTCAAAACATCCTCCGTGGGAAGAAGTTGAATTTGACAACTACTCCGGAGAAAAGGTTAAAGCTAGTCCTTTCAAAACGATTCCAAAAGGACTAGAAAAGGGTAATCTGACCCTAAAGGATATCAAGAATATCCAGCATCAAAACAATTATTCAAATAAGATTTTATCCACGATTGCTACTCAACTTGAGAATATCGAGGGAAAAATCTCAAAGAATTCTGGTACTCAGCAAGAACAAGCAAGCAGCTCTATACCAAAGATCGATGAGTCAATCCCAATACTCAGACCGGCAAATCTCGACATATTTATGAAAAGGGTTTCAAAGGAAGAGGCTGCAATGGCCAAGATAGAAAAAAAATTGGATAGGATTCTAAATCCTGGAATAACACTTCAAGATTCATCTGTCAATGTCGTTAACAATTACGACGAAATCCAGGAATCCGAAGATGAGATTGTAAATGAGTTGGAAGAACCTCTCTACAATCGAATTGAAATTATCTCTAGAAGAAGTCAAAATAATACCAGTAATCAGAAAAACTGGTATCCTCAACCGTCTTTTCCGGATATTCAATTCGAAGAAAAGACGCTACAAACTCAAGCCCATTACGATGGTCTAGCAATCTATGAATGGAATATCAACGGATTGTCCAACTATCTGATAATGAATGTTGTCAATGAGATGATGATGGCCGCAGGCGCGTATAAATTACAGGGCCACAAATCCGACCATCAAATAGCTCAAGTCCTAGTAACTGGATTTACGGGGCAACTCAAAGACTTGTGGGACAAATATCTTGACAAATCAACTCGCCAACAGATATTAAACCACTATGTTATTATGCCAACTACTCAAATCATTAAAGAAGAAGGTCCATCAACCGGGACTGAGGTACAACATGAAAAGGTAGAGGCTGCTGTCAACACCCAAGTCTATACCCTCATAGAATTCTTCGTATGTAACCCCCTGAAATACTAGGTGAGATCCGCTGAAATACTCATGAATCTAGCTTAATTTACAATAGAGAATACTTAATTTACAAGTAGTAGACAAAATTGGCTCTTGTCCACGTGAAAGTAGTACATCGAAAAGGTGAGAAATGAAATACTCATGACAACCCGTAAAGAAAAGAAATACTAGCATGATATCCTATACATAATAATAATAAAAAAAAAATGTATACAATACTCATCAATTATATTGATGAAAAAGGAAATAAAGAAGAAAAAGGCAAATAATTAAAGGAAAGATAAGTTAAGGATAAGGAATATGTCAGAAGACATATCCTTTCACAATTTGTCTTTTCAAGTAGTTGAACGATTATTGAGTCCATTGTAACTGTGAAATTTTTGCAAGGTGGTTGAGAATCCAAAAATAGATCATTGAGATCATAGATTTTATCTTCTTCTACTATAGAAGGAGAAGATATTGAATCGACCGATGCGACATCTTGAAGAAGCTTTTGAAAATTAGCTTCTGAAGTTGTCTTGGCTAATGCAGCAAGCAGCCTAGACTTGAAATTAAGAAACTCGGTGGTCTTCTTCTTGGATAAATCTTAAAGGTGGTCATTCTTAGATAACTAGACCTTTACTGCTTTTAAATCTGCCTGGGTATAAGTGTATTTATCCCACCATTTGATTTTGATTACTTTGAAATCTGTTTTACTACCATTTGATTTTGATTACTTTGAAATATGTTTTACTTGATCTTCAGTTTCCTTTCTTTGGAATTCCAAGTTAGAATAAAAAGAATTTGAAAAGATATGCAAGAAGCGCATAACCATGGAAAAAGAGTTTTGAAGATATTTTGAACGAAGTAATGGAACGATTCCTGCATTGGAACGGGAAATATATCTTTGATAGATCCAAAGATTTTCCACCATTTGATAAACCAAAATGGATAATGAATTTTGTGAGCATTCTGGCAGAATTGAATGAAACATGAGGGCTCGTAATTTTGATACCAAATGACATTGAACTATGTCATTTGATAATCTATGTAGGAGAAAGAGTGAGGAACAAAAGGTTCTGAAAAAATCTTCTCCGTGTACGGATCTTGGTTCCAGTACGTCGGATTCATGACTTTGAAATTTTTTAATTTTGAGTACGCGATTTTTGAAGGATCATCGCAACTTGGAATATGAGTAATCTCGACAAACTTGGTGTAGACAAAAATGAATTCATAAAACCTTCTGGTCTTATGAAGGTCTTCCGGGATATAGAAAAATTTCGATGGATAGTTTTTTTTTTTTTTTTTTTTTTTTTTTTTTTTTTTTTTTTTTTTATGACCTCGCTGATCTTTGGATCGTCGTATTCTGGTTCTACTAGAGCTTATGGTAGGGATACAAATTTTTGAAAATAAGTCCTGATTTCAGGAACGGGAGAGAATCGAACGGGAACAACCGCGTCCGAGTAGGTTGAGGGGACAGAAGGTCCTTTTGAAGTGGAAGAGACAGTACAGACATTAAGATTTGAAAAAGGTCAAAATCTTATATGCTTCGCCAAGAAAATCTCAAACTTCAGAAAAGGCTGCCCGAACAAAGGGAAACGGCACAACCAAACTTGGACGAAGATGATTTTCAAAGTTCATTCGTGGGAGGCATCACCACTTCTCAATATCAACCAAGCATATAAGATTTTGACCTACTGTCTCTTCCACTTCAAGGGACCTTCTGTCCCCTCAACCTACTCGGACGCGGTTGTTCTCGTTCGATTCTCTCCAGTTCCTAAAATCAGAACTTATTTTTAAAAATCTGTATCCCTACCAGACGCTCTAGTAGAACCAGAATACGACGATCCAAAGATCAGCGAGGTCGTCAAAAAAGCCTATCCATCGAGATTTTTCTATATCCCGGAAGACCTTCATAAGACCAGAAGGTTTTATGAATTCATTTTGGTCGACACCGAGTCTGTCGACATTACTCATATTCCGAGTTGCGATGATCCTTCAAAAATCGCGTACTCAAAATTAAAAATTTTCAAAGTCGTGAATCCGACGTACTGGAACCAAGATCCGTACACGGAGAAGATTTTTTCAAAACCTTTTGTTCCTCACTCTTTCTCCTACAGAGATTATCAGATGGCATGGTTCAATGTCATTTGGTATCAAAATTACGAGCACTCGTGGTTAATTCAATTCTGCCAGAATGCTTACAAAATTCATTATCCATTTTAGTTTATCAAATGGTGGAAAATCTTTGGATTTGTCAAAGATATATTTCCCGTTCCAATACAGGAATCGTTCCATTACTTCGTTCAAAATATCTTCAAAACTCTTTTTCCATGGTTATGCGCTTTTAGCGTATATTTTCAAGAATTCTTTTGATTCTAACTTGGAATTTCCAAAGAAAGGAAACTGAAGATCAAGTAAAACATGTCTTCAAAGTAATCAAAATCAAATGGTGTGATAAATACACTTATACCCACGCAAATTTAAAAGTAGGAAAGGTCGGGTTATCTGAGAATGACCACCTTTAGGATTTATCCAAGAAGAAGACCACCGAGTTGTTTAATTTAAAGTGTAGGCTGTTTGCTGCATTAGCCTAAACAACTTCAGAAGCTAATTTTCAAAAGCTTCTTCAAGAGGACGCATCGGTTGGTTCAACATCTTCTCCTTCTATAGTAGAAGAAGAAGATACAATCTACGATCTCAATGATCCATTTTTGGATTCTCAACCACCTTGCGAAAATTTGGCAGTTACAATGGACTGAATAGTCGTTAAACTACTTGAAAAAACAAATTGTGAAAGGATATGTCTTCTTTATCCTTTTAACTTATCTTTCCTTTAAATTATTTGCCTTCTTCTTCTTTATTTCCTTTTTCATCAATATAATTGATGAGATACATTATTTTTTTTTTCTTTTATGTATAGGATATCATGCTAGTATTTCTTTTCTTTATAGGTTGTCATGCTAGTATTTCTTTTCTTACCTTTTCAATGTACTACTTTCACGTGGACAAGAGCCAATTTTGTCTACTACTTGTAAATTAAGTATTTTCTATTGTAAATTAAGCTAGATTCATGAGTATTTCGGCGGATCTCACCTGGTATTTCAAGGGGTCACCTACGAAGAATTCTATGAGGGTATAGACTTGGGTGTTGACAGCAACCTCTACCCTTTCTGTTAGGATCACACAACAACTCACACGCTCGATCTAGATGAACACAAAGAATAGGATAGAGAAAAGTGCAAGGAGAACTTTGGCTAAAAGGATTTGTTTTTATTGATGACTTCACGTATGTACAGTAAGAGAGAATTACAGAGAATAGAAAGTACTTTTTCAAACCTCTACCGGACGGGATATATATATAGTTCAATTTACTATATATAGTTTTACCAGATTTAACCATCTACTATATATAGCTATTTACTATATATAGCTTTACCCGATTTAACCATCTACTATATATAGCTATTTACCATATATAGCTTTACCGGATATAGCTTTACCAAATATAGCTTTACCGGATATAACGGTTGACCAAGCTATAAATAAGCAGCAGGCTACATAACCTAACACTTTCATGTTGTACCTCGGTCCCGGTTGATGGACCTTCTTCTTTAATGATTTGAGTAGTTGGCATAATAACATAGTGGTTTAATATCTGTTGGCGAGTTGATTTGTCAAGATATTTGTCCCACAAGTCTTTGAGTTGCCCCGTAAATCCAGTTACTAGGACTTGAGCTATTTGATGGTCGGATTTGTGGCCCTGTAATTTATACGCGCCTGCGGCTATCATCATCTCATTGACAACATTCATTATCAGAGAGTCGGACAATCCGTTGATATTCCATTCATAGATTTCTAGACCATCGTAATGGGCTTGAGTTTGTAGCGTCTTTTCTTCGAATTGAATATCCAGAAAAGATGGTTGAGATACCAGTTTTTTTGATTACTGGTACTATTTTGACTTCTTCTAGAGAATATTTCAATTCGATTGTAGAGAGGTTCTTCTAACTCATTTACAATCTCATCTTCGGATTCCTGGATTTCGTCGTAATTGTTAACGACATTGACAGATGAATCTTGAGGTGTTATTCCAGGATTTAGAATCGTATCCAATTTTTCTTCTATCTTGGCCATTGCAGCCTCTTCCTTTGAAACCCTTTTCGTAAATATGTCGAGATTTGCCGGTCTGAGTATTGGGATTGACTCGATCTTTGGTACAGAGCTGCTTGCTTGTTCTTGCTGAGTACTAGAGTTCTTCGAGATTTTTCCCTCGATATTCTCAAGTTGAGTAGCGATCGTGGATAAAATCTTATTTGAATAATTGTTTTGATGCTGGATATTCTTGATATCCTTTATGGTCAGATTACCCTTTTCTAGTCCTTTTGGAATCGTTTTAAAAGGACTAGCTTTGACCTTTTCTCCGGAGTAGTTGTCAAATTCAACTTCTTCCCACGGAGGATGTTTTGAATATACCTCGCCTCTTCTCGTAGTCTTCTAGCTTCTCTGAGTCAAGGTGCATATCTGCAAAATATTTTCTTCAAACCATTCGAAGAATGATATATTTTCTTCTATGGCTTCCATATGAGAATACCACTGAGCCTTTAATTCATTTCGCTCAGCTTCTTTGTAGGTTTGAAAGAAGGCATTTCTTTTTTAATAGTTGGTAGCCGACATAAAATCTATTTTTAGAGATTCCTTGTCTATTTGGAAATCAGCTCTAATGACATTTAGCTGACTTTCGCAGACGGATTGAGTATCCATATCAGTATGGGTTGGAGATCTTGAGCCATCTTCGTAGTGGATTGATGCCTTTCTTTGATCATAACTGACCTCTTTTACCTTTAAGCGGTCATATGTTGATCTCGAAACTCCTGAAGTACTTGGTCTATAATTCAGGAATTCTTTTACTTTCGAATCTGACGAAGCTTCTTAGCTGAATTTTATTTCAACGCTTCCGTCATCATGTTCGATGATTTGGACTGGGTTTTGAGATTCTTTTCTTTTTGGAAGATTTGCATCTTCTATTCCAGAGAGTATTTCTAGTTATTTGATCCCAATAGAGAGTTTTTGGAACAGTCACGGAAGACTTTCCAATATTTGCTTCTATGAGCATGGTTGATCCCTTTGGTGAGGATCTTAATGATCTCGGACAAATATTTGTATTCATGAGTTTATAATAAACCCTGAATATGACGACTGAAAAATGAGTTTTAGCCTTGATGTTCAGATTTTTTTACTGTAAGTCCAGCATAAGGGCTGATAATATGTGCGGGTCGTGAGCGACAAAGTAAAATTTGGATTACAATTGAAATAGACTGGTCCATTCTCTAAATTAGATTGAACCATTCCCTGTAAAGAATTTGAGAAGTCTTCATGTCTCTTATCTCGTAGGGAGATAAGGACTGGGATATCTAATCCAAGTCTGAAGAATGGCTTTACAGCGACTTGAACAAGACCGACGTGAAGATAATTAAACTCTTCACGATGTTGGAGTACAAGAGATTTTGAAAAATGATTCAGAGATTCCGTATTGCTATGAATTGGATTATTTATGTGAGAATTTGATGCTGATTTTGGAGTAAAATTGAAGGTTGAAATTTGTTTGATTGTTTTAGGATCTACCTTTGGAATAGTCCAATTTTGGAGTTGATCTTCAATTCTGCCAATATGATATTCTTGGTTGACAATATTTGAGATGGTGAGATTTTCTCCTCTTTGGTGTTCCTTTGAATTTTCTTCTTCTTTAATTAGGACATTTGAAATGACTTCATTTTCTGAATTTTCTCAGAAATTCGTTCATAAGAAGAGATATGAGAAATAAGAGATAGATAGAATATAATAATTCTTTTTTTGAATTTCTCAATTGATTTTCAAGAGAGAGAGCTATGGGCTGATCGATTTCCTATTTAACATTGATGAAGTCATTTTATAGACTTCGGACTTGAGAGTTGATTTGAAAAACGTAAACTAAGTGATAAGATCAGGATAGGACCCATGCGAGATCGGTTTTCTAAAAGTAAGAAAAGACATAATGCAAACTAATAATTTAAAAGACTAATAATTTACAAAGACAAAAACTGATATTTCACATGCGAGCCTTCCGTGTGTGGCTGAGAAGTTATCAATCTTCATTTTGTCTTTAATAAAGATGTCAGGTTGATGATAAAATTTTCTTCGGAATCTTTCGTATGACTAAGCACCCAAGTTTGCAAACGGACTTACTGCGCTTCTCGCGTCTTGCCACCTGGAACACAAGGGTTATTCGCTCAGCTATCACATACTCCAAATTCCTCTGAATTTCTCTCATCATCTTCCTGCTTTCAACATTATCATTCTTTAAAGATTGAGTAACTCTTATTCCCTCACAAAAATCGATGCTCTGGTATCATCGGGACGCTTAATGGCTTGAGCTCTAAAATTTATATGAACTCTGCCATCAAGCTTAATTTATAATATGAGTTGAGGTGGTAGTTGGGGCAAAAACAAGAACCACACAATAAAAACATAATCATTATTTTAGACAAACATTGTGAATTATATTGTCCTCATGTTTTTATTGGTTAAATTTTATTTAACCAATGAAATTGTGAAGGGTTGGCTACATTAAGAATGATGTATAAAAACTAGATCTAAGAAAAACAAATCCTATAAAAACTAGAAACCCAACTCCTTCCATCACAATCCAAAAAACGAATGGTTGGTATCATGGAAGATGGAAAAGAGAGAGATGTCATAACTCGATGTTTGATACCTCGAATTTTATACTATGATTTGAAAGACAAGACTTAATTAATAGGCAACGGAGTTCATTTAGTGAGTTATTTTATTGTTACTTGAATTTCGAGCAAATTGATCGATTTAGGGCCTTAATTCATGGTTCTTGGTATTTTTCTTTCGTATTTACTTAATTCATATTCATTTTAAGGTTCATACAGAAATTCAATCGATTCCTACAATTATTTTTTAAGAAAAGTCTAAGGTGACTACTTATCTTATTGTTGAAGTTTGGGACCTTCGTTCTCGAGCTTCCGGTATTCGAATTACTTAAAATTTTCTTTGACTGAATCCTTAGAGAGTTTTTAGTTTCTGGAACCATAAAGTTTTTCTTGAGAACCCGTCTGAAAGAAGGTTAATATTGAGAAAATCCGAGGGAGGATCGTGTTTTGGCTTGACATGGGTGGTTCAGTTGAACTGCCTACATCAAAGATGGTGTCATAGGGAAGAGCTAGAGAATTATTTCATACCTTCTCATGGATTAGCCTGAGTTATTCACCTCCAAAGTTCATCGAAAAATTGTTTCCTTGCCAAAGTTCAAACTAGAGAACTTCTTATTGGACAACCGATTCTAGAGGTTATCAGGGCTTGATTTCTTCATGATATTTCATCCTTGTACTCCTCTCTAGCTAAAAGAATCGTTTAGAAGAAATCGATAGGTGAAGGAGAATGACTCTTTAGTTGAGTCTTGACTTGAAACACTTGAAGGGAACGTCTTTAAGTATGTGGCCTTAATTTTGAAAATTACTCCTCAGTTTGAAACTCACCAGAAAAAGCAAATTTTCATTTTCTTGGGCAGCTTGTTCGAACACGTTTTAGCTCTCATTTATTTAATAAAGTTACTCATATTGATCCTCTTAAGCTAAAGAAATGCTCAATTTTAAGAAAAATGGGACTACAGATGGGAATTCAAGCCTTGCCCCCAATTTGTACAAAAGAATGACATTCTTCAATTGGGTACGCTCTGAGACTTGTTAGCCTTCGTAGTCTTCTATTGAAATGCTTCTTGAAAGTGTAGAAACCGAATGAGATGGGTATCACTCAATGAACTTGCTTGTAGGCACAAATTGATTTTTTCAAGTTATAAGCTTCTTCTTCAATGACGACCACGATTGGGAATTGGTATTTGAGGCTCTTTCAACACTCGATTTCTTCATAAAACTTGTGGGTAATCTTGTTTAGAAGGTGTAAGAACAAGTATTTAAGGAAATTTTGGACAATTCCTCTCGAATTTGGAAGAAACTAGAGAGTAGAAAACCCAAAAAACTCGACGACTATAACTTGCAATTGGGAGATCGACTTAGCTTGATTCTTGTTCCAAATGAAAGCCCTCACTTTAGACTTTATAGAGGGAGTTTAAACCGATGTTGAAACCTCTAGAATCTTCGTGATTTGGAGTTTGAGTTTTTTTTCGTCGAAAATATCATCTCAGATTAACGAGCAACTGACCTCCAATTTGAATTATGGCCATTAGATGTGATGAGGTGTATCTCCTCTAGAACATAATCAAATTTGGTGAAAATCCAAATATTGGAAATGAAGATACAGAGAACTTTCTTATCGCTGCTCACTGTCGCAAATTTAATTTTTTGATCAACGACATTTTTGTACCTATCTTGAAGTTCAAGAGTAGTAACTCTTTATTCATTTTAATAGGTCGAGCCTTCGTAGAAATATTTTTCTCCTCGAAATTTTTGATGTAAGGAAGATTGATTATATGCTGTTTCCTAGTCTAAAAGGCGTTAGGAATATTTGAACAAATTTCTTTTTCTATTTGGTTTTGTATGATTTTGATTTTAGATTGAAGAACTTTACTTTGAAGTTGTTCTTCTGTTCTTTTGAATGAAATCTCTTCGTTCACATAAGAGATTTGCCTTTCTTTGTAATTCAAAACATTGATGGACGAAAAGATTGAATTCTTTTGAAGATTATTTATCTCATTGATCCTTACCGGGGAAAGCAAATTAAACTTTATCTTCTTTCCTAAGGCTTTTGATCCTAGTCTTATTCAGTTATTGCGAAGGGTATAATTGAGTAATGAACGAGTACCGCTAATTCTTGTCATAAGTCCTTTGCTAGAATGAAGGAATTTACAAAGCAAATTTCGTCATTACAAATATGAACTTTTGATAATTTGTAATTAATTTTGAGTCTATTGTTGTTCGCACCTCTAAGACCTTTCGTTGTTTTTGCAAAATATTTTGTATATCTTCTTAAATGCAATTTTGATCGGCTCCTGTATCTATGAGAGCCTTTAACATTATTTTGAAATCATAAACTTTTAGGATAATGAGAGCATACCATTTTTTATATTGAGAAGTGGTGTTGGCTCCAACAAAAGAGCTTTGAAAATCATCCTCGTCCAAGTTCGGTTGCATCGTTTTCCTTTGTTCGGGCGGCCTTTCCTGAAGTTTGAGAATTTCTTGGCAAAGCATATAAGATTTTAACATTGTTTCAGGTCTTAATGCATGGACTTCTTGTTTGAGATTATTTATCTCTCTTTCACGGTCTTAATTAGTTAGTTCTCTAGGTTTTTCAAACATTTGGAGAACTAATTGGAGCCGGTAGAGATTTCTTTCTTTCCTTTCTGGTGGCTTAGAGATCATCCTTGTGTCTCTAAGTCTTTGAGCAATTTTTTTGGTTTTTTTTGTTGAATTTCTGAATCTAGGACCTTCTCTACACGCTCGAGTAGAATCTCTTGATCCTTTGTAAGGACATTTATGCATCCTTCGCATGTTCTTTTTCTTTCTTGTTCTGATTCGTACTCTGTGCTTGAATATGAATCAGATTCTTCATGTAGTTCGAGGATTTCTCCCTCGCTTGATTGTTCTGAATCGGTTAGTAGTTGATCTTTCAGCTCTTGATCAATATCTAATTCATTGATCTTTCCTTTGAGCATACACTTATTGGCATAGTGTTCTTCTTCCCGACATTTAAAGCAAGTTTGCTTTCTTTTGCCTTTGTTGGTTTTTGTAGAGGCATACCTTTTCTTTGAATATATTGGCTTTTGAGATTGCACGGGTTTACTCCGATATTTTTCTTTGGGCCTGCACGATCTATATGATCTTGGATACATTTTGATGCTCTTTCTCCTAGAGGTCGAGGGAGCTTCTACTCCCCTGCATCCATATTGATCACAGAATCTTCCAAGCTCTTTTATGTTTGATACCAAAGAATTGAGATTGTTTTGAATCTTTTGACTCATTGCAAAGTTTGAGCCCTTCTTCTATGATGAAGGAGGCTATGGATCCATATGACAAAGTCTGCCATGGAATTGTTCCATTATACTTCGTCTTAAGACCGTCTTTGATTCTTCTTGACAAGTGTTTTGGCAGTCCATTGTGTTGAAATATCATCATTAGCCCAATAGAGTCAAACCCAATAATTGTACGAGCCCATTATATATTTATTTTAGTAGAGATTTTAGGAAAGTTAGCTAGAGATTTTAGAAAACATAGCTAGAGATTTTAGGAAAGATACCTATAGATTTTAGGAGAAAGAGATCTAGATATTTTAGGAAAAGATTCAGATTTGTTAGGTCTAGATTTAGATTGGTTAAGTCTAAATGGCATAGGATGTAGTATAAATACCCGTCCACCCTACCTAGGTTATTCATCCAAGAAATCCAAAAACAATAAAAAGTAGTAGTATTCTACCGAGTGTCTTGTATTCTCTTCTCGATTGGTGTTAATAAAGAGTGCGAGTGTTTCCCACAGAGAGTTGTGTTCAATAAATGGTATTAGAGCAAGGTTAGCGCAGGTTATCTGATCTCTTGGAATTCTTAGTATGCTCTGTGGTTGCAATTCTATCTGATCTTCCACATCAGAAACGATTTCTTGAGATTAGTAGTGAGTGAATTTCTTTTGTGTCGTGAGTAGTCTGTGACTCTGCAAGTCTTATGTCGAAAGAGCTTGTTTGGTATTACTGAGGTATGGCCAACACGATGGGTGATTTCCAAATCGTTGGAGGAATCAAGAAACTCAACAACAACAACTACAACACGTGGGCAACATGCATGATGTTTTATTTAGAAGGACAGCTTCTTTGGGAGATCGTTGGCGGGTGTGAAACTACGCCGCCCGAGGAGGATTCTAACGGCACCTTACCCAAATGGAGAATTAAAGCAGGCAAAACAATGTTTGCCTTGAAGACCACAATCGAAGAAGAGATGTTAGAACATATTTGGGACGACAAGACACCGAAAGAAGCATGGGACACGTTCGTGGTGTTGTTCTAAAAGAAGAACGATACAAGGCTACAACTTTTGGAGAATGAGTTGTTGTCAATTTCACAACGGGACATGACAATTGCTCAGTACTTCCACAAGGTCAAGTCGATTTGTCAGGAGATTAGTGAACTAGACCCGAAGTCCGCCATTGTAGAATCTCAAATGAAGAGGATTATAATCCATGGATTGCGATCGAAATATCGAAGCTTCATTACTGTTGTACAAGGATGGCCTATTCAACCATCACTTGTAGAGTTCGAAAATTTGTTAGCCAGCCAAGAAGCCACGGCTAAACAAATGGGAGACATGACATTGAAGGGTAAAGAAGAAGCACTCTACACAAGTGAAAGTTGGAGCAATAATAGGCCGTCGTGGATACAATGGTGACAAAAGA
Source organism: Cucurbita pepo subsp. pepo (assembly GCF_057944985.1). Lineage (NCBI taxonomy): Eukaryota > Viridiplantae > Streptophyta > Magnoliopsida > Cucurbitales > Cucurbitaceae > Cucurbita > Cucurbita pepo. Next base: position 5,020,569 of record NC_141817.1, read on the forward strand.
AGAAGCCACCAAGGAACTTCACAACCTGAGAGAGCTCAGAAGAACGACAACAAGAGTTTCCAAGGAAAGAGATTTGAAGGTATTTGCTATAATTGCGGGGAAAAGGGCCACATGTCTAGAGATTGTTGGTCCAGGAAAAAGTCTGTTGAAAGCAATGTGGCAATATCCAAAAAGAAGATAGAGGATGAATGAGATGTAGAGGTACTATGTCCAATAGTAGAAGATGAGCTAGCACTCATGGCAATGATGGAAGAGCATATCGATTACTAGGATGACTGGATCATTGATTAAGGATGCTTAAACCACATGATTGACGATCAAAGCGGTGCAATGGAAGAGGGGTGGCCCTCAGAGAAGAAGTATTACCAGGCCTTGAGAAAATTGAAGAAATTCTTCAACAGAACACGGGGGAGCAAATTAAAGAAATTCTTCTACAGAACACAGGGGAGCAAACTGAAGAGATTCTTCCACAAAAGACGGGGGAGCAAATTGTACACATTTGCTTAACTGCTGCTGTGCCTGAAGATTCAAGTGATACTAGTGTTGGTGATCAAGAAGTGACTTAACCAAGCGAGCCTAGTGAAAATGAAATGACACCTCAACAACTCAAACATTCAGAAATAATCCTAAAGGCAAATCCAGAGTATGCCAACGAAGTAGAAGACGAAGTTAATGAGCCGGAGACATATGCAGAAGCATCACAAAACTTAGCTTGGCAGAAAGCGAAGGAGAAAGAAATTATAGTGGAACAAAATCAAACTTGGGAATTAGTGCCAAGACCAAGAGATACCAAACTCATCTCTTGCAAGTGGGCTTACGAAATAATGTGTACCCCGGATGGATCAATCGTGAGATACAAAGCTCAGACTTTAGATTTAGGGTTCTCTCAAGAATATGGACTAGACTATGATGAAACGTTTAGTCCAGCGGCAAAGATCATTATCGTACAAGTTCCTCCAATACTTACGATAAATAAAGATTGGAAATTATGGCAGATGGATATGAATAATGCTTTCTTGCATGGAGAGTTAAACTGACAGTTCTACATAGACCAACCGAAGAAAATCGAAAATGAAGTTGGAGTCATTGATCAATATATGCAAAATTCAAAGAAGACTCATTTGGACACGTCTCAACAGACCTTGAGATATGTCAAAGGTACAATCAATTACGATCGTTTATACAAAAGAAGCGAAGACTAGAAGCTAGCTGGATATACTGATGTCGACTATGCAGGAGACCACGATACCCGAAGATCAATCACTGGGTATGTGTTCAAGCTCCGTTCGAGAACAATTTTTTGGTGTAACAAAAGACAACCAACAATATCATTGTCAACTGAAGAAGCAGAGTACAGAGCAGCAGCTAGGGTAGATTAGGAAAATACATGGTTAAAACTTTTGATGGAAGATTGACACCAGAAAATTGAGTATCCAATACCACTTTATTGCAACAATCAATCTGCAATTCGCCTAGCAAAAAATTCGGTGTTTTATGCTAGAACAAAGCATGTGGAGGTACACTACCATTTTATTAGAGAGAAAGTCTTGAAGGAAGAAATCGAGATGCAGCAGATCAAGACAGATGACCAAGTGGCAAATTTGTTTACAAAAGGGCTGAATACTGGCAAACATGAGAGTTTTCGCTGTCAGCTCAACATGGTGCAGCGAATGAGGACTAGTGCTAAGGGGGAGTGTTGAAATATCATTCTAGCCCAATAGAGTCAAGCCCAATAATTGTATGAGCCCATTGTATATTTATTTTAGTAGGGATGTTAGGAAAGATACCTATAGATTTTAGGAGAAAGAGATCTATATATTTTAGAAATAGATTCAGATTTGTTAGGTTAGAGAGAGATCTATATATTTTAGGATGTTAGGTCTAGATTTGGATTTGTTAGGTTAGATTGCGTAGGCTGTAGTATAAATACCCCTCCACCCTAACTAGGTTATTCATCCAAGAAATCCAAAAACAATAAAAAGTAGTAGTATTCTACCGAATGTCTTGTATTCTCTTCTCGATTGGTGTTAATAAAGAGTGCGAGTGTTTCCCACAGAGAGTTGTGTTCAACACATTGATGAAATTTTCTTTCCAAAATTCCAACGAACTATCTGTCCTAATGAAGACTTTGCTAAAGTACATGTCTTTATACCAACTAAAATCACCTATGGTTGGGTACTCTAGGTTCATGAGTATTTTAGCGATCTCTTCTGGTACTTCAGAGGGTCATCTACGAAAAATTCTATGAGGGTATAGATAAGTTGTTGACAGTGTCTTCTATCCTTTCACGTTGTACCTCGGTCCTGGTTGATGGACCTTCTTCTTTAATGATTTGAGTAGTTGGTCTAATAACCTAGTGGTTTAATATCTGTTGGGGAGTTGCTTCATAAAGATATTTGTCCCACCAGTCTTTGAGTTGCCCGATGAATCCTGTTACTAGGACATGGGCTATCTGATGGTCGGATTTATGGCCTTGCAATTTATATGCGCCTGCGGCCATCATCATCTCATTGACAACATTCATTATTAGATAGTCGGATAGTCCATTGACGCTCCATTCATAGATTGCTAGGTCATCATAGTGGGCTTGAGTTTGTAGCATCTTTTCTTCAAATTGAATATCCAGAAAAGACGGTTGAGGATACTAGTTTCTTTGATTACTGGTATTGTTTTGTTTGATTGTTCAGAGGTTCCTCTACCTCATTTACAATCTCATCTTCGGATTCTTTGATCACGTCGTAATTGTTGACGACATTGATAGATGGTTCCAAACTTGTTACCTTTGGATTTAAAATTTTATCCAATTTTTCTTCTATTTTGGCTATTACAGCCTCTTCTTTTGAAACTCTTCTTGTAAACATATCAAGATTTGCCGGTCTGAGTATTGGTATTGACTCATCGATCTTTGGTACAGAATTGCTCACGTTTTCTTGCTGAGTACCAGATTTCTTCGAGATTTTTCCTTCGATGCTCTCAAGTTGTGTAGCAATCGTGGATAAAATCTTATTTGAGTAATTGTTTTGATGTTGGATATTCTTGATATCCTTTAGGTTTTTCATATAATACAAGTAATCTATTCTGGCACAAATACAAGTAATCTATTCTAGAGAAAGTAAAAGACATTAGATTTTTACAACGATTACCATAATAATTTAGAAGAAGTAATATATAAGAGGTAATAAATAATTCACATGGAGATGAAATTGGTCCAGAGACAAATTGGAAAAAAGGTGATAGGAAATCATATAAAGGAAATAATTCGTCATAAAAGACAAATTTGAGATGAAGAAATGATATAGGAAGAGAAGACAAGGAGAGAACATGTCAAGATAAATTTTCGGATTTTTTTTTTCAAATAGTTTAACGACTATTAGTCTTTTGTAGATGGCGATTATTAACATGGTGGTTGAGAATCCAAAAATGGATCATTGAGATCATAGATTATATCTTCTTCTACTAGTATACAGGGAGAAGATGTTGAACCGACTGATGCAGCCTCTTGAAGATTTGAAAATCAGATTCTGAAGTTGTCTGGGCTAATGCTTGCAGCATGCCTAGACTTTGAATTGAGAAACTCGGTGGTTTTCTTTTTAGATAAATTTTGAAGGTGACCATTTTCAGATAACCATACTCGGTTTTATTTGATTTGAAATTCATTTGGGTCTAATTAAACCAATTCAAAAATCAATTGCGTTTGCCTTAAATTTGATAAAACTCAACTTCAAAGATTTTTGGATGTCTCAATTATGTGTCTGTTTGTTTCAAAATATCAGACCCATTTGCAAACTACTCTTTGAAAGGCTCAAAAAAATAAAAAACCGTAGACTGAAGAACACACCAAAACAGTCCAAAACATCAAATCCCTTGTCAAATCAATTCTGTGTCTATCTCTGATAAATCCAAAGGCTAGTTTAATAGTGGAGACCGACACATCCGATATAGGATATGGAGGAATCTGAAACAGTCCTTTGACAAGAAAGAATCCATTGTCCGCTTTCATTCGGGGATATGGAACTCTACTTAAAAAAATTACTCAAGAGTAAAGAAATACCTAAATTTCAAAGTGATTTAATTAACAAAAACTTTGTTATCAAAACGGTTTTCAAAGCATCCAAATTTGTTTTAGAAAATGAGGGGAAGAATCTTGTATCTAAACGAGGCAAGCAATTTTATCTTGCTTCTGTTTTCAAATTTTGCCTAAAGGAATAAAAAATCCTTTGGAGGATTACCTTTCAATGACTATTCCTACTCTAAAAAAACACTCTCCTAAAAAAACACTCTCTCCAACCACTCTCCTTCATTGATGACTAGAGAAAATATAGTTGAAAAATGGAAGAAACCTATTGCTTCTCACTCCCCATCCATTGACAGTAGATAGCTATACTATGGATGCTCGTTTGGTGACCAGATCTAAAGCAAAACTTGCTAAAAAACAATCGGAGGTTATCACTTCGACGAAGCCTTCTGCTTCTTCAACATGACCATCTACCGTTACTCCATCGAGAACTACTGTCTCTTCCACTTCAAAGGGACCTTTTGTCCCCTCAACCTACTAGGACGGGGTTGTTCCCGTTCAATTTTCTCCAGTTCCTGCAATCAGGACTTACGTTAAAAAATTTGTATCAGTACCAGAAGCTCTGGTAGAACCAGAATATGACGATCCAAAAATCAGTAAGGTCGTCAAAAAAGCATATCCACGGGATTCTTCTATGTCTTGGAAGACCTCCATAAGACCTGAAGGTTCTATGAATTCATCTTGGTCGACATCAACTCTGTTAAAATTACTCATATTCCGAGTTGCGATGATCCTTCAAAAATTGGATACTCAAAATTAAAAATTTTCAAAGTCATGAATTCGATGTATTGGAATCAAGATCCAAACACGGAGAAAACCTTTTCAAAACCCTGTGTTCCTCATTCGTTCTCCTATAAAGATTATGAGATGGCATAGTTCAATGTCATTTAGTATCAAAACTACGAGCCGCATTCAATTTTGCCACAATGCTTACAAAATCAATTATCCATTTTAGTTTATCAAGTGGTCGAATATCTTTGGATCTGCCAAAGATATCTTTCCCGTTCCAATATAAGAATCATTTCATTACTTCCATCAAAATATCTCCAAAACTCCATTCCCATTGACTATGATATATTTTCAAATTCCTGAATTCATTTCAAGATAAAAGAAACGAAAGATTAGATAAAACAGGTCTTCAAGATAATCAAAATCAAATGGTGGAATAAATACACTTGAACCCACGCAGATATCAAAGTAGTGAAGGTTTGGTTATCGGCCACCTTTAAGATTGATCTAAATTGAAACCACCTAGTTTCTCAATTCAAAATCTAGGCTACGCATTAGCCGAGACAACTTACTGATTTCCAAAAACTTCTTCAAGAGGCGGCATCAGTCCCTTCAATCTCTTCTCTCCCACTATGGTAGTAGAAGCAGGTACAATCTATGATCAATGATTCATTTTTTGATTCTCAACCACGGTGTTAATAATCTCCATCTACAAAAGAAGACTGAATAATCATTAAACTATTTGTAAAAAAAAAAAAAAAAAAAACAAAAAAAAAAATCCGAAAATTTATCTTGACATGTTCTCCCCTTCTTCTTTCCCTATATCATTTCTTCTTTTCAAATTATTTCTTTTTTGATTTCCTATCACCTCTTTTCCAATTTGTCTCCGGTATATTACTTTATTCTAAATTATTATCGTAATCGTTGTAAAAATTTAATGTATTTTACTTTCTCTAGAATAGATTAATTGTATCGGTACAAACTCAACCTAGTTCTCCTAAGCTTGCTTTGCTCCTAGGTTCAACTTCACGTGGTCCAGTTTCTTATTTCGTCCATTCATAAAATTAGGCTTAAAGCATATGTCATTCCTAGATTAATTCAAAATAATGCTAATAATATTAAATTGTTTTTTTTTTTTTTTTCACTAATTGCATTACAGTGAAATAAATTCACTAACCTAATAGAATTTGACCTCCCTTATCCCTTAAAGCAACAAAAATGGAGGAGGTAAAAAAAGAGATGTTAATTAATCAAAGGTCTAATTGATCATTGAGTTTGTACGGTAAATATGCAATAATGCATTGTAAAATGAGTTTAGTTCATGTTGGGTTCGACTAGCTACAGTGAAATATGTCTTACAAGCCAATTGGGACCATATTTAATGGGGATGTCAGGCTTATGTACACGTACCTTTAGAGTAGTGAGGAATGAATTCTAACGAAAAAAGAAAGGAAGGAAGGTTCTTTTAAGGCGTTGACAAACTAAACTCTTTGATGCATTAAACTATGTGTAAATCAGAGATCTACGCTTTATTCTCATTCTTTTTATCATATTTTGGTTTACCCTATGGGTCTATCTTATCCTGTGTGCTGGCAAACTTGCATTAAAAAAAAACATAGCTTGTAGGCAAGGCATTGAAAACCTCCGCTCTTGGCTAGCATCTAGAGTGCTTTATGTAGCTACATCCCTCAGGGTTTAGCATCTAGAAAGGCACGTAACAAGTTATCAAACAATCAGCCGTGAACTCCAGAAAGGAAAGAAAGAACTTCAGCACATGTGTATCCACTCATGTGGTATTTCATTGTACGATAAACCTATTATCTTAAAATAATCAATTTATTAATGACGGGATGAAACCAAGAAATAACCAGTCACATGCGAAATTATAGAAGATCTCCTTTAAGACCAAATATTGATATCTTCTTTTTATAAAGTAACTCGACTTTGATTCTTGAATAATCCACCTCAAGAAATCAATTAGACATGTAGGTTTACAACATTTGAAAATTGAAAGCTAAGCTGATATCTCTCAGTTGGTAGAGTAGAGGACTAAAAAACTTCGTTTCAACGGTTTGTTATTAGAATAAATAAAGATCCCTCCCAACAACTCATGAATTAAGAATTCTCGCAACAAGGTCTACTACGTCGATGGCAGCTCCAACACATCGCAATCTTGCAACCCTAGGTGAAAATTTTCCAAGATCTATGGACTGAGTTCGAACTATCTCTAATGCTCGACCACGAACAGCGGCTGTAACTTAAATAGTGGTTATGCTTATCTTTTTGGCACTAAGTGCATTACAAATGGTTCTAAAACGATTCAAAAGGGTAAAACAGGGCAAGCCGATCAAAGGCAACTAATCGAATAATTTTTTCCCATTTGACTATTATAATATAAGTGGGCATGTGATGCTTGAGTAAAAAACGGGTACATGAATGAACCGAGACCACACTGACTAAGAGTGATCATGAGGTTATGATGGTTGAGAAAGACTTCAAATGCAAGACCCTAGATTTCAGCTACCTAAAGCCGCTACTATCATCTTAATCTAAGCTCATATTCGGAATATAACTCTTAAAACATTCTCATTTAAATAATTTCAAACGTAAACATACTTCATCATTGAAAACACCATCATGGTCTTACATGTTCAATACATAATTCAAAAATGAAATAAATTTAAAACATGAAATGCATAACTACCCATTCTAACCTAATTCTAGGAAATTAAATATGTTATCTCATATGCATATGTCATGGTCTCTGATTTGCGATGCTACCGTCAACCGTATAGGGACACCTTGCCTTTACTTGAAGAATGATGTAGCACACGTTTGAATATTTCAAAGAATACTCGGTAGCTAACCCCACTACAGGGGCCGTGAAAAGATGAAAACACATGCAATAATGCTCTAGGGACTTATCATTAAAACATCCTAGGGGTGACCTCCAGTCCAGACGAAATTGGATGTGCAGTATTTCCCTACACACGACCCACACGTGCGAATGTGAAACTCCAGGTGGTTCGCACCCCCCTAAACCCATCATAGTTGAACTAGTTGTCCATAGCGACGTCTGGAGGTCAGCAGACCCCGGAGAGTCATACTCGACATGATCACCATCATCATCATAGCGTACACGTCCATACTCGTCATCATAAAAGGGAAAGTATCCTTATGCTTATGTACATACAAAAATGCATGAGGTCTTTATGGTTTCTCGTCTTTAAAACGTATTTATGACACAACCCTGGTTGCATCCTTATATTAATATTAGTAATATATGTGCATTAACTTTCGATCTTAATATCATAAATAATATTTTGTAGAGGTTGTATCATAGGCCAAATTACCTACATAATGCAATCTGGCATTCACAACATGCATCTTAACTTAATATGGAACATAACGTCATATTAAGGAAATAACATCATGTATCATCATATAACTCATACAAATCCTGATTCGAATCTCAAGCATGTGGCATGACAAGAAAAAAAAAAATCATTTTCATTTCATTCTAACTCAACAATAAATAAGTGGATATTGAGATATTTAAATCTCTATTTTCTTAATTAAAGATATAATTAAGGTAGCTAACCATTTCCAAAAAAAATAGTAAAAATAAGAAAGTTTAAACTTCCAAGCATAGTTAATTTATGATCGAAAAAGTTATATATTCAAATGTAAAAGGTTTCATTTCGTAGGAGAGTGGCCAAAAGTGAGAAAATTCTAATAAAAATTAGAATTTTAATTTTAATATTTGTTTTAAAAAAATTCTTAACATGCTTAATTTTAATTGGTCACTTAAATTTTCTACGACCACTTCACTCTTTGGTGCACTACTAGGCTAGAAGGCAAAGTGGCAGTAATCACAGGTGCGCCCAGCGGAATTGGGGAGTCCACAGCAAAACTCTTCTTTAAGCATGGAGCCAAAGTGATGCTTGCAGACATCCTAGACTATGTCGGTCACTCTCTTTCCCGCCATCTTTGTTCTTCGTCATCTTCATTCATCCACTGCGACGTAACGAAAGAGAATATCATCGAAAATACAGTTACCACAGCCATTTCCAAGTACGGAAAGTTAGACATCATGTTGAACAATGCAGGCATTTCTGGAACCTCAAATTCAACATTCTCGAAAAGAATTATAGACTTTCAAAAGGTACTCAATGTACTCAATGTCAACTTACTTGGGTGTTTTTAGGTACCAAGCATGCAGCAAGGGCAATGATTCCAGCTTGTCAAGGTAGCATAATCATGATGGCAAGTGGTTGCTCGATCATTGGTGGGATTGGGCCATATGCGTACACGAGCTCAAAGCATGGCTTGTTGGGGTTGATGAAAAATGCAATCGGTTGATTTAGGACAATATGGGATAAGAGTTAATTGTGTGTCGCCTCATGTAGTGCCCACGCAGATGACTAGGGACCTGTTTAAGCTTGAAGATGGCGATGAGTTTCCTAATGTTTATTCGCATTTCAAATGTGGAGATATTTTAAAGGCAGAAGATATAGCTGAAGCTGCTTTAGTGATGCGTCGAGATTTGTGAGTAGACATGTGTTGATGGAGGCTTCACTTCAGCAAACCAAGGTCTTTGTCCTACCAATAATAAAGTTGAAACGAAGAACTACTTGTTTCAGACTTCAAGTTCTTTCCTAAACTTGATCATGAATTATGTTCATAATTTTATTTTTGTGGTGTGTCTCAATTGAGCTATTGAGAAATATTCTCATGTTTAACATTATTATAAGAATGTGAATTCTAATAATGTGATTTAATTTTTAGCTACTTAATTTCTAATTTGGTTCTGGTCTCAATTTCTAACTTGAGATAGCCTAGGTTTCCTCGTTACGTAGAAGGTACGGCGTAATGCTATATTAATTGATATGCTCACTTGGGTTGGCGCCTATAAAACTATGAGATTGTAATCACGCCCTAATGGACGACAATGCCCTCATAATGACCTTTAAACCTTTGACAAGATGAAATGTCACTAAAAAAGGTGGGTAGCTCTAGAAGCATCCCAAGAATTAAAAACATGTTATTGGACATGAAATTCGAGGAAGTGTTCCCAAGAGAACGGTAAGTTTTGGTAGACTTCACCATCCACAAAAAGGATGTTCGTGAGTGGACACCCATAGTCGCGGTTCAGTATAGTTAACGCCGAACAACGTAGTAACTTAAGTAAGGAAAAGGGACAAGAGGATGTCCAACCGTGAAAATCAAGAATAAGAAACTTTCATGGCCAAAATTTGTTAAAGAATGGAGAATTTGTAATACTCCAGCCGTAGCGGGATTAAATACCTAATTTTTTTTCAAGCTCAAACTTTTAGGATTTTTATCCTATGAACCGAAAATCGAACCGAATCACTTCGGGTTCAGAAAAAACAACCCAACCCAACCCTTACAATTTTTGGGTTGAATTAGTTCGGGTTGTCGGATTGGATGTACACCCCTAACTTCAATCACGGGTGGATTTGTACGTGAACTGAATGGTCACTGTCAAAAGTCGATCATTTGGTGGGCGACATTGCTGTTAGTAACTGTTACAAAACATGAACCACTCACTCACTCACTCACTCACTACCTTTCATTTCCTTCATTGTCCCACAAATGTCAAAATGATAACTTTGTTCTTGTCTTCTTTTTATAAATAAAATCCCTTTCATTTTTGTTTTTTTTCCTTTTTTGATAATATTTTAGATGTTTAAAATTAATATAGTTTAGTTTATTAACTTCAATGTTTTTATACATTTTTATAGTGAAACAATATTCTAGTAAATATTTGATTTGCTTTCATTAATTTACCTTTGAATTTGAACATCATCTACTCGATACCGCCTTCTTTGAATAGCTAAAATTTTTATCAAAATTAGTCAATATATTGACAGGACTCGTATTGGTATATGGAGATAGTGTTCACTCTTAGAATCAATGAGTAAATAACATGACCATGTCACACAAAAACGTCATGTCTAGACTATCAAATGCAAAATCCAAATTTTGAGTCGTAGACACGAGTTGTTACATTTTTTAAAAAAGTTACCATCTCCAAAGCTACTTTTATTGATGAGAGATTGAACACGAGGCTGTAAAATTTTGAGTGGATGGAACCAAGGACTCTTGACTCAGCTTTACTCATATTTTGAAGGTTCCTTCTTACATACTCATATTTAAAGCGTTTATTCCATTTTGTCTATACTACTTTTTCAAAGACAACAACAAAGTAGAGCTTAGAGAGAAGAAGAAGAACAAGAGCAGCCATGGGCGTCTCCTTGCTTCCTGCTGCTGCAAGAAGGTAACTCTATTTTCTCTAAAGAACTTCGATATCTTTTACTTAAAAAAAAAAATTATATCTAAGCCCGTTCGATTAACTTTTTAACCGTTTAAAAAGCGCTCTTAAAATCTAAGTTAATCCAAATAAATAACTCGCTCCAGATCATATTTTCTAAGGCTTCATCGAAGAAATTCACGGTTAAAACCCTAAGAATCAATTAGATATTGTTTTTTTTTAAGAGATTTGGGCTACAATATTAGTTTTTTATTTAGATTTAAGGAGAGAAATAAATATTTTAATAGGAATTAAGAAAAGATTAGTGGTTAATTTGGGAAGACAAGAGATTTTAGAACATCTAATCAAACTATATGAACAATAATAAGACATTGAAAAGTATAATAATTAAAATAATAAATTAAGGTTAATGAGTTTATGAGTTGAAGGTGGTAGCTGGTGGCAAAAACAAGAACCACAAAAAAAAAAAAAAAAAAAAAAAAAAAAAAGAACATAATCATTATTTTATACAAAAACATTTACATCATGTTGAGGTTGGGTAGACTTTGTCTTCGAGATTCACGGAGTGGATATACCTAAGGCCCTTGTCCTCACGTTTTTATTGGTTAAATTTAATTTAACCAGACCAAAGGTAGAGGTGAAAATGAGATGGGTTGGGTACATTAAGAATGATTTATAAAAACTTAGATCTAACCAAACAAATCCTATAAAAACTAGAAACCCAATTCCTCTCATCACAATCCAAAAACAAATGGTTGGTATCGTGGAAGATGGAAAACAAATGGTTGGTATCGTGGAAGATGGAAAGGAGAAAGAGAGATGTCATAACTCGATGTTTGATACTTCGAATTTTAGACTGTGATTTGAAAGACAAGACAACCACGATAAATAAATGAAGGCAAAATACGGTAAAAATTTCTGTCAATTAAAATGGAAGTGGGAGACAACATGAACACAAATGACAACCCACAAAATACAGATTAAACTGAAGCCCATAGTGGACACCCTACTATGATAACGTAGCTCCTAAGCACACCTCTAGTTTAACCAGTACCTGTGATCACTTGAATAAAAGGAGAAGGGTGGGGTATAAAATACTCCGTACGTAATCTATTGGTATTCTCTCATTGCATCCTTAACCTAGTAGGTCACCATAGGCTTTTCTCTACGCTCCAAGTAGTTAGAGTCATATCTATTGGTGGGGAGGTCTCTTAGTATTGAGTTGTTCTCTGGTTTGAATCTTATCCTCTAGGAATTTGTCCGGGTTCTACAACATTTGTGTTTTTTGAATTAAGGTACCTTTTTTGCAATGTAGTGAGAGATTGGTGTCTTGGGTTGAGGTGCTATCTCAGAAAGATTTGATGAGACAATATGGTGTCTACTAATCTGAACACATGGAACGTTAATTGATAGACCCTTAATAACTCTTGAATTTGAGGGGACCGACTCCCTATGTGTTGGCCAGCTACTGGATCAACCTATGTGGTCTCGTGCTCCCTTCTCAAAAACAGGTTTACAACTCAGTGGCCCTATTCAAGAGACCCATGACTATTTCACACGCATTACCCTAACCGATCTATGCCTAGCTTGATAGTACTAGTACTAAAGGGGAAAGGGCAGTGGAGACTATGATGACACGGTTCCTACTACTTATAGCTTGGAGTGCTACCTTAGTCATTCTTGAATATTGTGGAGGTTTACTAAGATTCTTAGGGACATTTAGGCAGTTTAAATCTCGTCTCTTGTTTATAGCAAGCGTAGGATTTTCTCCTCAAGCTAATCCATTCTTTGGATGTACACAAGTCTAGACCTCTGATCGCTGCTCACAGTTTTAGGGTGCTTGGTCTAATGGAAATGTATTGACCTAGGTCGACACAAAATCACTCTAACTCTTGTGCCTTAGTCTTAACTTGGTTCTCTTGTATATGCTTTGCTAGGAAGATTATCTTATCGATCACCTAGAGCATGGTATACATAATCTACATATTCGTGTAAGCTAATTAAAGAGATAATCCTATAAATCACCTAAAACGTGGAAAACATAAACTAAAAAACTCATGCGAATCCAACCGGAAGATAACATCCATCAATCACCCAAGCACAGATCACATTAGTCCATCCTTCTTTCTACGCAGCAAAAAGCATATTAACCAACATTCATCACAAAACTCGTCTTAGTGCATTTTGGTAATTTCATACATTTTATATAGCTTACTTATCTAAATTGCCCAACTAAAAACCTAGTCGTGCATAACTGCTTTCTAGCTATGCAGAAAGTATAAAAACAACATGCTTCTCAAAATTTCATTTAGAGACCAACAATGATTATTCATAACCTACGTACAATGCATTATCTTCCAAAATTTCTCGTCTGAAGTCCTAAACATCCATATTCTAATCACCTATGGTAAGGAATGCTCATACTAGCACGTTTTAGCAATCCCTATAAATGCTTTTTTTGAGCTTGCTTATCCGGTTGTTGGAAGCTTCAAATTTCTTGAAAATTTTACTAGTAGGTCCTTGTTCAAGTAAAATCAAAGTCAATATCAAAATCATGACGAAAAATGAAGAAATAGAAGCCGAACAAGCTAAAGAGGACTCACATGTGCCTTTCACGTGCTTCCATGCACCCTTAGTGCAACCTATGTTCGTGTTAATTTAGCCTTTACACCACTATTGGGACAATAGAAAGATTCTTCAGATCTAAACTACTATTGTGAGTTTCGGAGTACCCTTGGATGTCTTAGTCCCCTAGGGACTAAAGAATATGGCATCAATCATATTCTCTAATTTGTAGGTCCTAAATCTATAGTCAAACTGCTTATTTCCTAACGTACATTCATATTTATCGTTTTCTAGGCTCGAGCTTCTAGAAACAACACCTCTTGACTAACTAGGCTTAGGGTCAAGGAGTAGTCATTGGAGTTGCATAAGTAGCCTACATAAGCTTTCTAACCAATCTTGAAAAGTTTGCGTATAGTAGAATTAAATAGTAGGTCACGAGGTTGTAGATGCAATCAAGCATAAATAGCTCGAGATTTATAGGCTACAACATGCATAATTCTAGATATAAGTTCATACCTACATATTCATGCAATTCTAAGTCGACCCATGCAATTCTAAGTCGACCCTATAGATAAATTCGTGCGTTAAATTCAAAAAGTCACTTTCCCATATCCAAATTTCTTAAAATTCCTTGAGTTATTTTTTTTTTTTTCTCTCAAATTCTTAGGTTTATCTTGGGAACTTTTTCCTTCTTCCATTTTTTAATTTCTTTCTTAAAAGCTCTAAAATTTAAGTAACTTAGAAAAAGAAAATAAAAAAAAGAAACGTTAGATTTTTATTCGTAGCCTTCTATAGACAAATCCGCCACTTGGTCATCTGTATTCTTCCTTCATGACTTTATCTCTAATAAAATGGTAGCCTCTACCTACTTAGTTCTACCATGAAACATCAAATTTTCTACTAGATAAGTCGCAGATTTATTGTCACAATAAAGTGGTATTGGATAGACAACTTTTTGGTGCAAATTCTCCATTAAGAGTTTCAGCCACGTAATTTCTTGAGTTGCTCCAATCGCTGCTCTATACGTCGCTTTTGTAGTTGACAATGATACTATTGGTTGCCTTTCACTACACAAAGAAATTGTTCTCGAACCGAGTTGAACACATACTCTGAGTTTGATCTTTGGATATTGTGATATCTTGCATAGTCAACATCACAATATTATTGTTTCAAGGCTTGGATTGGTTTGTACAAATGACCATAGCCAATTGTAACTTTAACATATCGCAGGATCTATCAAGTTGAAGCCTCTCTTCAAATTTTGTATATACTGACTCATGACTCCAATTGCATTCTCAAATTTCTTCGGTAGGTTCATGTACTTCCAGTCCAACTCTTCGTGCAAAAAAAACATTCTTCATATCAATCCGCCATAATTTTCAATCTTTACTTACCACAAGTGCAGGAGGAACCTATACAATAGTGATCTTTGCCACTAGACTAAACATTTCATCATAGTCTAGTCCATATTGTTGAGAGAACCCTTGAGCTACCGTCCAAGCCTTGTATCTCTCGATTGATCCCTCTAAGAGACAAATTATTTCGTAAACCCACTTGCAAGAGATGGATTTAATATCATTTGGTCTTAGCACTAGTTCCCAAGTTTGATTTTGTTCTATGGCTATAGTTTCTTCCTCCGTTTCCTGCTGTCAAGCCGTATTTTGTGATGCTTGTTCATACCTCTCTAGCTCTGTAACTTCGTCTTTTAAAATAGCTGCATTGACATATTTTGGATTTGGATTTGGATTTTGGATTCTTTCTAACCATCTAAGTTGTTGAGGTGCCATTTCCTTTTCACTAGGTTCGCTTGGTTGAGTCACTTTTTGTTCACCAACATAAGTGTCACTTGGATTTTAAGGTGCATAAGCAATTAACCAAATATGTACCGTCCCCCCAACCCCCCCCCCCCCCCCCCCCGTCTTCTATGGAAGAATTTCTTCAATGTTGTCCCAGTCTGGTAATACTTCCTTCTCCCAGAGCCACTCTACTTCCATTGCGTCACTCTGATAGTCAGTCATGTGGTTTGAACATCCTGAATCAATGATCCAGTCATTCTCGTAATCAATATGCTATTTCATCATCACCATGAGTGCTAGCACGTCTTCTTCTATGGTGCATAGTACCACTGTATCCCGTTCATCTTCCATCTCCTTTTTGGATGCTGCCGCATTGCTTTCAACAGACGTTTTCTTGGACTAACAATCTTTGGACATGTGGCCATTCTTTCCACAATTGTAGCAAATACCTTCAAATCTCTTCCCTTGAGAACTCTTGTTGTTGCCCTTGTACAACAATAAAGAAACTTCTATATTCTAGTCGTAATTCGTGGATAATGATCATTTTCATTCAATCATATCCAATGACATTGTGAGATTGATAACATTTTGTTCTGTAGAAGTTGTAGAATCGTATCGTTCTTCTTTGAGAACAACTTCATGAATGTGTTTCATGCCTCTTTCAGTGTCTTATCATCCCAAATATGCTCTAACATCTCTTCTTCTATTGTGGTCTTCAAGGAAAACATCGTTTTGCCTACTTTGATTTTCCATTTGCATAAAGGCACCATTAGGGTCCTCCTCTGGTGACGTAGTTTCACTCCCGCCAACGTCCTCCCAAACGTCCTATCCTTGTAAGTAGGACATCATGCCTGTTGCCCACTTGTTATAGTTATTACGGTTGATTTTCTTAATTCCTCCAACAATTTGGAAATCACCCATCGTGTTGGCAATACGTTAGTAATACCAAACAAACCTTTTCGATACAAAAGTTGCAGAGGCAATGACTAATCACGATACAAAACTCACATACTACTAATCTTAAGAAATCTTTTCTGATGTGGAAGATAAAATAGAGCTGCCACATAGAGCATACTAAGAATTTCAAGAGATCAGACAACCTACACCAACCTTGCTATAATAGGAGATGGTTGAACACAACTCTTTGTGAGAAACACTTGAACTTTTGATTAAGACCAATCGAGAAAACAAGACACTTTGTAGAATACTACTGCACTTTACTTGATTTTTTGGATTTCTTGGGATGAAAACCTTAGTAGGATGATTCTTGGGATGAAAACCTTAGTACCGTGGATGAGTATTTATAGCAGAGGCTAGATAATTTAATCCTAAAATATCTAATTATTTATTCTTAAAATATCTAAATTATTTTACTAAAGTATATAGACAAGGCTCGTACAATTATTGAGTTTGACCCTGTTGGGCTAATGATGATATTTTAACAATCTACTCACTCAATCTCTAACAAGTATTATTTTTCAAACATTACTCGAGTCCTAACATATCTTTTCAACCTCTTTCCAAGTTCTTATCCATCGTTTTTCCATATTCGGGACTTACTCTTTCAAGATACATTGACCCTTGACTAATGTTTCTATACAAATATCAACACTTGACTAATGTTTCTATACAAATATCAACACTTGACCCTTGACCATTTATACCAAGAACTCAATTAGTGAGCAACATATTGGCCCTTGAACATTTATACCAAAGACCTCAATACTTGCTTCAAGATTAATTATATCAACCCATAACCATTTATACTTAGGGTATCAATGCTTCTCTTTATTCAATATTGGCGTATCACCCCAACCATTTATACTTGAGGCCTCAACACCCAAAGGAACATACCAACCCTTCACTAGTTATACCTGAGGCCCTAATATTTAGTTATTTTCCTTGGAATAATGTCAGCTCACCACCATTCGTATACGAGGCTCTAACATTCTTTACTTAGACATTCGTACACTTGTAACTAAGATCAAATATCTCTAAACATAAATTCAAAGATAAAAATATTACTAAAGTATTCGAACATTAAATCATTTGCATGGCCTCGTCAGCAAACACGGTCAACTGTGCATCAACTCTTTTCCTTTACCTTAAAAAAACGTATGATGAGTGTGAAAAAAAAATTAGTAAGTGACTTCACCGTTGGAGTTGAGAAAATGAATTTATATACAATATGTATCAGAGTGGTGGGACCTAACTTTTTATGATTGTTCACTAGGCTCTACTTTCTATTCTTAATAGGGTTAGATGCAGAGTGATTCTATATACACAATTCATGCACGAGCACATAAACCCATTAGGTGGGTTTGTTAACATACACCATAGGCTTGACTATGAGCTAGTGCACACCCGTGCGGCCAATAACTAACAAAAAGGAAAGGAACACTAATACATGTCATGGTGTACGCATCCATACAAAACATGTTAGAGAAGTAATTCATGATCATATGACATACAATATCCATGAGGTCCCACATTAAAATCATGGTCAATAAGATGATACACAAATACTTTCATGCTTATCAAGACATAAATTCCTTAGGAGACGTACATCCATATGCATGATATTTCATTCATGCTTATCATACATGATATATCATGTTATCTCTCTAAGCATAAACATAGTCCCATCAACATAACAATCATTATCAAACATAAAAGGAATTACATGCATCACATAATTCATTCCGATATCATTACTTAAATAATAACATGTAAATAGAATCATAAGTGATGTGTTATTCATGCATCAACAAACAACTTCATCCAACCTATCTCGTAGGTGTTCCAACTGTCAAACTCAACTCGATGCTCCTTAGCTTGATTTGTTCCTAGCTTCAACTTCATGTCATCCAATTTCACCTATCATGTTTCATCCATTCAAAAAATTAGGCTTAGAGCGTAACCATAGAGCCATTATCACTTAACAATTCCAAGATTAATTCTAAATAATGCTAAAAAATTTAAATTGTCTAAAATCGTGGTTATGATGACCTTTTCCGGCACTAATGGTACTAGAAATGGTTCTGAAACGGTTCAAAAGGGCAAAACGAGGCAAGCCGAGCCAAGGCAACGGATCGAAAATTCTTTTTCCATTTGACTATAATAATATATGTGGGCATGCGATGCTCGAGTGAAAGATGCGTACATGAATGAACCAAGATCACATTTGAATGAGAGTGATCATGAAGTTATAAGGGTTGAAAAATGGTTGAAAAAAATTTAAAAGGATTAAAGTTACCATTTATATTAACAAAGTGCACTTTCTTTTTAAGTAACTCAACCATAAAAACTTTAAAATTAAGCGTAGTTTTTTTTATAGCGATTCTATATTGTGTGACCTCCATGAAATTTTTCTATGTGAGTGATAACAAATCATGTTAAAAGAACCCACGATGATTTGTGGAAGTGGTAGTCATCACTCTTGGTAACATGGTAATGTTTGTATGCAAGAGAATTTCAAGGTCGTTACGTATCAAATCTAGATTCCAATTCTAAGCATGGGACATTGCATTATTAGAATTTTAATTTTAATATGCTTAATTTTAATTGGTCACTTAAATTTCTACGATCACTTCACTATTTGGTGCACTACTAGGCTTGAAGGCAAAGTGGCAGTAATCACAGGCGCCGCCAGAGGAATTGGGGAGTCCACAGCAAAACTCTTCTTTAAGCATGGAGCCAAAGTGGTGCTTGCAGACATCCTAGACGATGTCGGTCACTCTCTATCCCGCCATCTCTGTTCTTCGTCATCTTCATTCGTCCACTGCGACGTAACGAAAGAGAAAGACATCGAAAATGCGGTTAACACAGCCATTTCCAAGTACGGAAAGTTAGACATCATGTTAAACAACGCAGGCATTTCTGGAACTCTCAAATTCAACATTCTTGAAAACGAATTATCAGACTTTCAAAAGGTACTCAATGTCAACTTACTTGGAGCGTTTTTGGGCACCAAACATGCAGCAAGGGTGATGATTCCAGCTCATCATGGCAGCATAATCATAATGGCAAGTGGTTGCTCGATCATTGGTGGGATTGGGCCATATGCATACACGAGCTCAAAGCATGGCTTGTTGGGATTGATGAAAAATGCAACGGTTGATTTAGGACGATATGGGATAAGGGTTAATTGTGTGTCGCCCCATGTAGTGCCCACGCAGATGACTAGAGACCTGTTTAAGCTTGAAGATAGCGATGAGTTTCCTAATGTTTATTCGCATTTCAAATGTGGAGGTATTTTAAGGTCAGAAGATATAGCTGAAGTTGCTTTGTATTTAGCAAGTGATGCATCCAGATTTGTGAGTGGACATAACTTAATTGTTGATGGAGGCTTCACTTCAGCAAACCAAGGTCTTTGTTCCTACCAATAATAAAGTTGAAACGAAGAACTACTTGTTTCAGACTTCAGGTTCTTTCCTAAACTTGATCATGGATTATGTTCCCAAGTTTTCTTGTTATAGTTTGTGTCTCAATTGAACTATTTCAACTTGTGTTTGTTGCATCTTTCTCGTGTTTAACATTATTATAAGAATATGAATTCTAATAATGTAATTTAATTTTTCGCTCCTTAATTTCTAATTTGGTTTTTGTCTCAATTGTAGTGTTGACATCATCTTCATCCACTTTAGTGGTCGAGTATTAATCTGAACAATGGTGGGTTTGGATCCTGTAATTACTAAGAATTTAGCTAGAGACATGGAAATTACTTTGTATTTTGGTAGAAAATCCATATCTAACACGACATCAAAGTCATTCATCTAGACAATCACAAAATCGATCTATTCATTCTAATTCTCTAGTTTGATTGGAGTTCTTTTTACAATTCTTGAGACGAGTAGGGCGGTTGAGTTGACGTCGTTCATCCTTCTTTTATCTCAATGCTATAGAATATTTAAGCATTTCACTCCAATCTCTTTCATAAAGTTAAGGGTAGCTCGAGAGTCAACCATAGTGCTCTTTTACGATTTTTGGTTAACTTAGGCCTCGACTGTGAATCAATAAATTAGACTAGCAAAAGAAGTTATTAACTTGAGGTAATTTTAGGATAATTGTTAGTAGTAATCAAGTTGTTAGTAGTTGATAAATTGTGGAGAAAGGGTAGGAAATCTATTAGTGCTTTCTCGGTTATAAGTAATTTTCAAATGAATGCTTTCAAACTCCTCTAGGTAGACTTCGAGGACTTGGCGTTAGCTGGCACACACTTGACACTATCAAGATCTTTCTTAGGTGATCTTTGTGATCCACCTCCACCTTGGAACGCTTATATGTCATCAGCGATGACAATAATGACCATATCAAGAAATTGCTAAAGAACACTTGATTTGTTAGTTCCTTTAACTCGACGAGACATTAGTTAGGCCGAAGGACATAAGGGTAATCTCTTAATTCTCTTATAGCTCGTGAAGGCAACTTTTGGTATGTTCTTCTCTCTAATCCTCATTTGGATGTAACATGACCTTGACATGACCCTTGTAGTCCTTTGTCTTACCGAGGATAGCCTCAGAGTTCCTTCTCATGTGACCAACTCGAGTTCTCATAGCGTGACACTCTGTCACCTGCTCGCTAGAGCACTATTACTCATCTAAATTTTTTTAGAGGCTATTTGAGAGTAGTTAATAATTTTATGAGTCTTTTTGGTGTTTACCTAAGAAAGTTCTCATAATATATCAAGGTTGGCCCAGTCAAGCCTCCTCTAGGCGTGATATCTCATCACTAGCTCATCCAAACACATTAACCTCTTGGGCTCCTGTACTAGACCCTAGAGAACTCTCTATAAGCTCAAATGTGGTGGCTAGCTTTTCTTAAGTTTCCTGGTACTTCCTCTACAGGTAGTTGTAACGTCCTATACCCAGGTTTCAAATCATAATTTAAATCTGGATTTAGTACCTAATGGCCCCGACCATCCCTTGAATCCCTTGTGACATACTATCTCTTCTATTAGTCTTGTCTACTTGCTAGTCGTGAATACTACCACCACTGAGATAGTTCTTAAATCGTGTTATCTAGAGGCTCTCTTCTATATGAGCTTGCTTCACAAGCATTTCATATGAAATCGTGCATTTGGAATTTGAGTTCAACTCTTCATAATCTAGATCACCTAAACGAGTGTAGGTTCTTATCATCGCAGTGTCGGTGTTAATATAACACATGCGGAAGCATTTTGGATCTTAGGCACTTTTAGAACATCAATTATTGTAAATAACTAGCATGTTCATAAGTATTAAAACTTAATGGGTTTAAATACTAACCTTTTGTAGTTCAAACTCCTTTTGCCTCACGAACCGGTTTCGAACCACCACTAGTGTCTTCTCCACTATCCTCCGGCCTTAGAACGGGATTGTGGAATCCGGTGAGTGACTAAACTTGGGAGGGATTTTGTATATGTGAAAGAGAGTGTTTGTTTCAAGGTTTTTTTATCAAGATCAAGAATTCCTTCCAAGTATCATGATCACTCTATTTAAAGAGTCAAGTTTGCATGTTCATGCAAACTTGAGATCACCAAATTTTGACACTTAAAATTCCACTCAAATGTTTGGGATTATGTGGCAAGCATGCATGTTTGAGTTAACCAAATTTTGACACTCAAAATTCCACTCAAACTTGTGGGGTTTATTTGGCAAACATGCAAGTTTGGTTAAACCAAATTTTGACACCTCAAAATTCCACTAACATGGATTTTTCCATTTGATGAAAGTCAACATTTTGACTTTCTTCATTTTAATTCAACAATTAATTTGAATAATGAATTTCAAATTAAAGTAACATTAAATGATTAATTAAACTATTTAATTAATATTTAACATTAATTCAAATGCCAATCCCAATCAATTTCGACACATAATTGATTAAGATATTTAAATCTTATTTAAATATCTCAGATTCTCTCTTTTCGTTTAATTCGTAAATAAAACAAAATTGCGGTTAAATATATCGTATATATGTAACGCATATTCCCTAATTTGAATTCGAACACTTCGAACTCACTCGTCACACTGTTCTATGGTTTAGTCCGATATGAGCTAGCAGAGGGACCTAATGGACCTATAGATCATGGGCTCCAACGATCCAAGATTAACCGATTAAACTCATTAACCTGGTTAACCAACATTCCTTAACTACTAGGACACTCCACTATAGCCTAGTAGTTGCACTCCCCTCACTATAGATATATTTCTGTCCATCTGATATAACCATGATTAGTAAGTCGATCCTTCACAGGTTGTTCGTAACTAGAGCTGGGTCAATTTACCGTTTTACCCCTGAAGTTATTTCTTGTTCCTTATGTCTCACTGATCCTCTAATGAACAATTGGTTTGTGGTCCAACCAGTAAACCGAATCCCTCTCAGGCCAATGAGAGGGTGGGGCCCCTTGTTCAAGACCTGGAGTCAGTGCTTAAGGGAACTACCTTTCT
Source organism: Cucurbita pepo subsp. pepo (assembly GCF_057944985.1). Classification (NCBI taxonomy): domain Eukaryota; kingdom Viridiplantae; phylum Streptophyta; class Magnoliopsida; order Cucurbitales; family Cucurbitaceae; genus Cucurbita; species Cucurbita pepo. Next base: position 5,043,459 of record NC_141817.1, read on the forward strand.
TCTATCCCTAAAAGTGGGTAGGAGTGAATTCCGTCTTGCACCCCACGTCCCCAGCCATTCACCCAGTCTTACCCCTGAAATGGGAGGCCTGTTGAGTCGGCGAACTAGAGCCACTCTCACCCATGCAAATCTAAGGATAATTCCGAATAAACAGGAGTTCATGGTTAGCTCAGGATTAAAACCGAGTTACCTAGGTTATCGAATGAAAAGAAAATCAGTCTCAACAGTAAACGACTTTATAAAGTGAGAGTGGTTTTCTTCATAGTCCGATCTTATGCAATACTCATTGCATAGGACGCCCCCACTCACATGTCTCCACATGCACAATTTAGTGATCACATTGTTTATATCATATACAAAAGTGGGCCGCATCCATAGTGTCCCCAGAATAAGGTACTCAGCCTTATCCTTATACTATAGATCATTTTGACTATATACTTGAACTTGATCCACTCTTATGTCTCTACATATAGTTCAAGTAATCATACTATAGCCAGAGTGTTCTTAGTTTATTGGATTTAGATTAATGATCGTAAAGTTCACTTTATTCAATAACAATTTATTACTGAATAAACATCAATAATAACTTTATTGAAAATAGAATATATCTTTGTTTACAAACTATGAGTTTTAGGATATAAAACCCAACACGCAGCACTTTCTTTAGATGATGAAAGAGTGGGTCGTAGCTTGACCAATTACTATTGTCCATCACTAGCCAACCATGAGGGTTCTCCAACCTTGACTTTGTGAACATGCTTGTCTAATGGTGAGGACGGCTCAAATCACAGTCATATAATCTTGATAACTACGTGCTGCTACTAAGCTTGAACCTCTCCTCTAAAGTCTATAACAAATTCGTCATCTCTTCTGAACCAAGGATGCTACCCAGAACAAGTACTTTTTGAGACTCTGCAGCTATTTCTATGTGCTCCTATTGTAAATGAAAAAATATTTTGTTATCATGAATTTTAATATTTTGACAACTTTATTTATAAATTACCTTTTTTCCGAGTTCATTGAAAAAGATTGAATCAATTAACGGGTTCTAACAGTTATCATGAGGTGGGGAAGTAATCCTATCAATACCCTGCCAATCTACGATGACAAAACCCTGAAACACAGTGTTAGTGGGTTATCAACTCAACCTCTACTGACATAACGCATGTCACCTCCCTCAACTTGGTTTTTTCACTAAAGTTGTGGAGTTTAATCCATCTTTCCATCAAAATTAATTTTGCATTAATCAGTTAATTATACATAGCAAAAACTCATCCAAAGAAGACTCAAAACTGTAAAACTTACGATTCTTGGCATTCATCGGAACTTCGACTTTCGAACTGATTAACCAATGTTCATAACCTAATTTCTAAAAATTGAAACCTTATTGCTTTTCATCGATTATTAATTGTTTAAGTGATTCAAATGCGCAAAATATTTCTTTATGAGAAGAATCTTTGGCCAAATTCAGACTCTATTGAGTAGGTTCGAGCAATTTTTATTTTTTTCTCCTTTTATTTCTCTCTCTCAAACCCTAACTTCACAACTCTTTCCTTTTTCTTCTTCATCATTTATTATTTTTTTTTTCTCCTTTTCTCCTTCATTGTTAATTAGTTTAGGGTTCTTACCCGTAGAAAAAGGGGTTGAAATGACCATTTTGCCCCTTCGAGATTGACTTTGAGAACTTTTTCTAATTTTCACTATTTTCTTCTGTTTTTTTTAGTTATTAGAATTTTTCTAAGAATTTTTATCTTTTATATCAAATTCGGCTTCTATGGCCATTAATAAACTTCGTCCATTAGAAGTGTTAACGAAAATTGAAAATAAAGATATCCACAAAGGAGACAAGTGAAAAAACTTCGTCCATTTGATCGGCTACTTCGTGATTTTAACTTGTGGCAATTACTCTGTAAGACTTGAGTTCCGAGGCGATTGCAAATAAAGATATTCACAAAGGAGACAAGTCGAGAACATGATATGTGATTTTTAATTCTCGAGTCATTATTAATCATTGAGTAAAGGGGCGGTGTGATGATATGTTTAAAAAATGGCAAAATCATATAGGAAGAGTCCTAAGTTCCATCATAATTTAATTAACATCCCAATCTTTTTAGATTATTATTTTTTAATCATTTGTAGAATAGAAAAGGGTTGAAAGGAGAGTGCAATTGTGTTTATTAAATTGTATAAATTTATAGTTTTTCATAATGCCAATTGTCTCATTTGAAAAGCTCACTTCCTATAATCTCAAATAATAAATGATTGGATGTCCGACCATTTCCTACCCTAATAATCATTGGAATTAAGGTTTGATGTTTCTAATAATTGTCCAAACAAAATGTTTTTTAAAACTCAATCATTTGAAAAATTCGATCAATCCAACTTAACTCTGCACGGTTTTAGTTTGGATTATGAACTTATTTGAGTTAAACTTATTCAAATAAATAAAAAATTTATAGATTGAGTTGGTTCATGTATTCCCTTAGATTAAATTAAACTGAAATATTTTTATAAATATATTTTTTTGTCTATGATAAAATTATATATTATGTTCTTATTTTTATTTTTATTTAATTTCATAATTTTTTTATTATTTATTTTTCGAAAATTCTTTAAAATAATTATTTTTTTAACTATTTGTAAGACAATTTTTCAAAATGTATACATTTTTTTTTTATTTTAATTTGAATTAAATTTGAATAAATGGCTAGAATAACCCAAATCAACCCAACACAAAAAAAAAATTATGATCGGATTGAGCTGAAATATTTATAACTTGAATAGGGTTGGGTATAAAAAACGTTCCAATCCGATTCAACCCAACCCAGGAACGGCTTTATATTTAAGAAAGTTGTGTACATTTTTAAAAAGTTTCTCGAAATTTGACAACTAAGGATAGTTAAGTGTACCTACAAAGTACAAGCTTACACGGACATGAAGTAGTTGAAGTTGATGAATTCTTTTTCAATTTTGTGTCGGTTTGTGTGAAAAGTATGTAGGATTAGGGCTCAATCCACCTTAAGCTATGGATCGAGCCTGTTCTTAAAGCATAGACTCTCGTACCAAATTCTATAAATCAGCCTAGACCTATAATTATAGAGAATATCCAAAATCTTCCTAATGATCAAATCAATTATCAAAGACTCTCTACTAGAAAAGCCTAACCCATACACCAAAAACCCTCCTCTCTCTCTCTCTCTCCCTAAATTATGTCTAATCGCAAGAAGTTCTCCATATCCATTTTCTCTCCGACCGCCGGCTGCGGTGGCTGTGGTAAGCCAAAACTCTCCGATATTGTCGAACCCGACAAGAAGCGCACCGCCGCCTTCTTTAACCCCGACCGCCACCACCCAAAATCCCGATTCTCCTCTTCCAGCTCCGGCGGCCAGAATGGCGGCCTCTCTCTTGACGACGAAGACTGCACCTCCACCACCAGATCCACCGGAATCCAAAGCCCGGTAGCGATCAGCATCCCGAACAGCATCGCAATCGAGAAGAATTCCGACGACCCATACGACGATTTTCGCGAATCGATTCTTGAAATGATAATCGAGAAGAAAATTTACTCCACCAATGGTCTTCAAGAGCTTCTCAATTGCTTCCTCCAACTCAATTCTCCTTATCACCACGAAATCATCGTCCGAGCTTTCACCGAGGTTTCGAATGAATTTACGTCGCATCGCCTCTGAATCTCTAATAATACTGACCGGAAACAGCCGCCCGCCGGTGAAGGTTGATGGGTTGAAGAGATGCCACTTGCAGAAAGCCATGTGAGGGGCATTGAATTGGCCACATGAAGGATGGAGGAGGGCACAACATGGCGAGGGTAAAATGGTCATTTCGTGTAGAGTTAGGTCAATGATTTAATGCTGGTTTTTCTCTGACGATTTTGAATTTTTTTTTAATTCATTTCTATTTTCTATTATCTATTTTTCTATTTGCTGTAAATAGTTTATTTATTTATAATAAAATTATATATTTATTTATTTATTTATAAAAATTTTAATATTCTATTTTATTTAACTCTTTGACCAATGATATTTAATCAAAATTTATTTATCTCGAATCTAGTGCCTGACATAAAATTATTTTCTATGCAATTGTTCAAAAATTAAAATAAAATATTTGAAAATTTAAAAAAAAACGAAAATTAAGTTGGGGTCAATATAAAATATTTAAACAAAATCTAAGTATTAGTATTTGTTTTTTTTTTTTTCTATAAAAAATAAATATTGATTTTTATTTTGTTAATTATTTGTATTCATTTTTTTATTCCTCATAATTATTTGTATTCATTAATTGTTAAGAGTATTAAAAATGTCAACAATAGCTGCCTAGCATTACCAACGTGCTCTCCACATTGGATTTCAAGTAATAAAATTTAAATATTCCCAAATAAAATATAATAAATTCGATAATTTATTCGTAACAAATACTAAACGTCAAAGAAAACCTCAAAAAATAAATTCTTTGTAATACCCTAAAGTAAAGGTAATTGATTCCAATAGGATTTAAGTAGTTCACATCAAAGGATAGAAGGAAAGTAAGGGATAAGCAAGGACAAGACTCCTAAACGAAAGGGACAAAAAAAACGAAAGGGACAAAAATGTCATTTTTTTTTTTCGGAATGTCGTTATCTAAAAAAAATTTCAAGATGGTCAAAGGGATAAGCAAGGACAAGACTCCTAAACGAAAGGGACAAAAATGTCATTTTTTTTTTTTCGGAATGTCGTTATCTAAAAAAAAATTTCAAGATGGTCAAGAAGGGGAAAATGTCCAAAGATGAAGAATGTTTAAAAAAAATTTGGATTTTTTAGAGAAAAATAATAATAAAATATTCTAAAATGACAAATTACCAAAATACTCTTATTACGAAAATACCACGGATCAGAAAATCAAATCCGCTAAAGTGTAATGTCACCAGAAAATCCTTCGGATCTTCTAATCCAACTGTTGGATCTTCACCAAATTTGAATAGGTTCTAGAGAACTCATAGCTCACCACATCGAATGGCTAGAATTAAAATTGGAATTTGATAACTCGTTGATCGAAGAGGATATTTCTGACGGATAATCCAGAAAACTCATTCTCCCAACTACAATGATTCTCGAGACTTCAATATCGGTTTAAGCTTCCTCTATAAGTTTGAAGTTGGGGCATTCATATGGATCAACAATTGAGTTGAGTCGAGCTCCCAATCGCAAGTAATAAGCTTTTAGATTTTGGGTCTCCTACTCTCGAATTTAGAAATTCAAGAGTAATTGTCTACCATTTTTCTTTATACTTGATCCTACAACTTCTAAACAAGATTACCCACAAGTTTTATGAAGGAATCGATTGCTGAAAGAGCACAGAACCTATTCCCCAGTAGTGATAGTCCTTGAAGAACTTCAAATGTGAGCTCAAAATATGAATCTGAGCCTACATGAAAATTCGTTGAGCAAGGATGATCTCATTCGGTTTATGCACCTTCAAAGAGTAATTCCATAGAAGACCTCGAAGAGAAATAACCTCAACAACGTGCCGAGTTGAAGAAAATAAATTTCGGGTAGAGTTTGGGGGTAAGTATCGAACACTTCTTGTAACTAACCTAAATTTCTACTTACCTAGAGTTGCTACTAACATCTCATACTCAACTCATATGCAGAATATTATTCTTAAAAAAGAACATCATTTATAGCAAAATCTTGAGAATTTAAAACAATTACATCTTTGAAAACACTACCATAGTCTTGCGTGTTCAACACATAACAATGAAAAATGCAAATAAAACAAATACAAAATAATTTAAAACATATGAAATGCAAGACAACATATTCTAACCTAAGTTTAGAAAATTAAATATTCTTCTATCCTTATGCACGTGTCATGGTCTCTGCTCGCGATATCGCTTTCATCCGTACATGGGTGCCTTGCTTTTACCTGAAAAATGATGTGACACACGACCTAAGTATTTCGAAGAATACTTAGTAAGTGACCCCACTATAGAGGTCATGTTGAATGCAAACACATGCAAATATGCTTTAGGGACCCATCTATCTCATACTAGGGGTGGCCTCCCGTCCGAACTAACTATGGGTTTGTAATACTTCCTTACACAAGACCCACACATGCGAGTGTGAATCCTCAGGCGGTTCGTACCCCCTGGACCCATCATCGTCAGACCCTTGGGTGTCATGCTCAATATGATCACTGTCATCGTCATACTATGTGAGTCCACACTCATCATCGTAGAGGGGAAGTATCTTGATGCTTATGTGCACACAACATGCATGAGGTCCCTCTAGTTCTCGTCTTAAAACATATTTCTGACACAACACTACTCTCATCTCTATATTACATTTAGTAATACACGCTCATTAGATACTTATGTTAATATCGTTATTCATGTTCTTAGGGTTGTGTCCTAGGTCAATCTCTCGAAATTATGCAACATGGCATTCATCATCATGCAACATGCTTAATATGGCAAACATCATCATATTAAAGTAAATGTCATGCATCATACACATCATAGTCATCATAACGCCATCAAATACATCAAGTACATCATGCATCGTCATATACTCACGTACGTCATCCTACATCATCATACATCATAGCTCATACATCATTACATAATTCAAGTACGACATTATATGTCACAACTCATACATTGCATCATATAATTCACATACGTCATCATACGTCATCAAAAGTCATCATACATCGTAGCTCGTACAATTTTTCTAGCCTATCCTATAGTAAGGTCGCTTACTTGGTTGGCCTTAGCCGACGTTCTCTCTAATTATTATACGTTAGCTCTCGTTCTTCGAGAGCTGCTCCAAATGTCGTCAGGGTTCGTTTCCTATTACACCGTTTGTCACATTTCGTTAGTATTTCACAAATTAATAATAATTCAACTATCATATGTGAAATACGACACTAAAACGGCCTAAATTACCTTAATTGAGGCCAAAAATAGGTCCAAGAGGGTCGGAACAATGGAAATTGAGCTAAAATAGGGGTACCCGAGCCGAATAAGTGGAGGAGCCACGCCGAGCTGTTTTTGCCAAGGGTCGACACATGGTAGACCAGGCGTGAAGCATACCCTAGGTGAACATATGGTGGTCAACAATCTCTTTCATGAAGTGAATCGAGTGATCTGATGTCGGATTTGATCGTTTTGGTTAAGGTTTCTTGGATTTGGATCTCGCCAGAAACATCTTTTTGTTTCCCTCTCTCTCTTCTGTCCTTCTCCTCTCTCGTTTCTCCTTCTTCTGTTTCCTTCCTTGCATGTGGCTTTGAGGACGCGCAGACGTCGTGAGGTGGTCTGGCATGTCGTGGAGCGTGGGTGCGTCCCTCTAGAAGGTCTTTAAATACGATAACCAAAATTGAAATAAAATAAAAACCTATATACTACACATTTAAATGCGTACTAACCTATACTAATAGTTTACGAAGTTTAAGTTGCAAACTACCCTATGTATGTGTCATGATCTTCTAAGTTGCGATGTCACCGTCAGCTGTATAGGAAAGCCTTGCCTTTACTTGGAAAATAAGAGTATAATATGACTTGAGTATTTTAAGAAATACTCAGTAAGTGACTCCGCTATCGATGTTAGATGCAAGCACATATCATAAACATATCGTGTCTTCAACGTATCGTATTTCATGTCAATCATATCATATATTTCATTATGTCAAACATATGTCATATCATAAACATATTGTGTCTTCCAATGTATCGTATCATACATGTTCATATCGTATCCTATATCATATCACAACATGTATCGTATTGTCAATCATATTACACCATAACATATATCATATCACGAACATGTTATCAGGCATATGATATCATATATATCATATCATTCACGTACCATAAACATATCATTTCATAACCTTTCACATATAACAAGCATATGACACGTGCCAAGCCATAAGGCACATTTCATCATACAACATATAATTTCTAACTCCATGAACACAATTGGGGCGTTGGTGAGGCCAAATGACATCATACAAACTCATAGTGACCATACCTTGTTCAAAAGGTTGTCTTCCGTATATCTCCTTCTTTGATCTTAATCTGATGATAACTTATCGAAGGTCTATCTTAGAAAATATCGTCGTATCTCGGAGTTTGTCGAACAAATCTTCGGTGTGAGTGAGTGGGTACTTTTTCTTTACTGTTCTCTTGTTTAACTCCCTATAATCAATACATAGGAGCATCGAGTCATCCTTCTTTTTCACAAACAATACCGACACACCCCAAGGGGATACGCTAGAACGGATGAAACCTTTATCCAGTAAAGCTTATAATTGTACTTTAAGTTCCTTTAGCTTTGTTGGTGTCATGCGGTACAGTGCTTTAGAGATGGGTCCAGATCCTGGTTCGAGTTCTATCCCAAAGTTTACGCCTCGAGTAGAAGGAACTCCTAGTAAATCCTTTGAGAAGACGTTTGGGAATTCATTTACTATTGGTATCGTATCCATAGCCTTCTTTTTCCCTTTTACGTCCACTACACAAGCAAGTATGGCCCACTCTCTTTGTTATACTAGTCTTTTGACTTTCATCATCAACACTATCTTGGGGGTAACGACCGTACAGGTTTTCTTGAACTTGAAGTTGGGTTCGGTTGGCCGCGAGAATACTACCTCCTTCTTGTGACAATCTATACTGACATAATTCTCGACTAGCCAATCCATTCCTAATATGATGTCAAAGTCCGTCATACCTACTACTTTCAGGTCTACGCCTATGGTTCGTTTGACTACTATTACTTGTCTGTCTTTTATCCTATTTTCAGTGACTAGATCTACCCCGCTAAATTACTAACCGTTAACACATGCAATAAGGGTTCTACTTTGAACCCTCCTTGACTAACAAATGGCATGGATATAAAAGAATGCTTAGAACTGGAATCAAACAATGTTAATGTGTAGTGTTCCAGTATGGACAGTGTACCTGTCACCACGATGTCAGATGTACCAGAGTCCCTACTAATAGATGCATAAGCTTTTTCTTGTGAGTGGGTTTTCATAGTTCTCTCACTCCCTCATGAACCTCTAGGCAGCTCAATTGGATTCTTAGTGCAATGACTTGGCAATGTGACCCTCATGACCACATCTAAAACAGGCCCTAGATCCGACCAAACATTTGCCCCAGTGCTAATTCTCGCATTTGCGGCATAGTGGTTTCTCAACCCAACCTCTTGACCCTCTCCTTGTCTCTAGGGTAGATGTCCACATGTCTAGCAGAATGCCTGTCAGCTTATTGAGGCCTTGACGCTGATGGTCGCGGTCTGACTCCCTTGGTTCATATGGTCGTTTCTCTCTATCAATGAGGCAAATTTTGAGTTTCTTTTTTCGGTCTGCAACTCAATCCAGAACGAGTTTTCTCCCCTCTATTGGGCAGCTCGACTTAGGTCGAATTAGGCCTCGATTTCTTCATCAAACATACTCCATTTAGTCCCCTCAAACTATTGGAATCATTAATTTTGGGCATTAAGGACTGTAAGCAAAAAATCAAGTTTTACCCTAAATATTACCCGTTATGAAATTTCTTCGATTACGCACATTTCCAAGTTCGTCTCTATTCGAGACCTTCTTCAATAGTTATCCATAAAGATCAAAGAACTATTTCAAACCATTTTTATTTTACCATATAATTTTTATTAAAAAATATATATATACCAAAATTTAATATAATATTCACAAACAAAAATATAATATAATATTCACTTCTAAAAATCAAATTTCAATATTATAACATATTTATTCAAATATATATATATATATATATATATATATATATATATATATATAAAATTAAATACAAGATTGTAATATATAAATAATAATATTAATTTATAGATTTGGGCATGTTTGCAAAAATAAAAAAAAATGACTGAAATAAAAATTTAGGCTCGTTTATTATAATTTATTATAATTTGTAAAAAAGTGGGGACGGAGAATTGAGTGAGGGTGGAGAATACAATCCCCATCTTTAGGCTCGTTTATGTGACGAGAAGAAATCTCTCCCTATTCCCTGTTTAAACGAAAATTCTCCACTACATTCGGAACGGATCCTCGTAGGCTCCAACCTCATTGGGTAAATTCATCTCTAAATGAGATGTTCTTTTTAAGTCCGCTCGTAAAGTTGGTCTCCAGGCTACTAAGCTAGTGTGAATATGTGCAATTAGTAGAGAAAAATGGTGGGTTGTGGAAGGTCGTATGTATTTCTGTTTTTTTTTTTTTTTTTTTTTAGCATCATTTTGTTACTATAAATGAGATTAGCGAATGACCTGTAACGACCCAAATTTTCTACTAACCTAGAGTAGCTAGTCATATGCCTGACCTAAAATCGCTACCACATGTCTTACGTAACTTCATAAAACAATCTCATGGACTATACGTTTATGAAAAGATCTTAACAACATAAGGAAAAATATTCAAAGGAAAATATTAAAAAAAGTAATGTCTTATACTAACTTAAGATCTATGGAAATAAATGCAATTATCCTATACAGGTTCTATGGTCTTTCGTGTGATGTCGCCGTCAACCGTACAGGGGTGTCTTAACTTTACTTGAAATATAAAAGTAGAATATGACTTAAGTATTTTAAGAAATACTCAATAAGTGACCCACTGTTGTAGTCAAGAAATGCAAACACATGAAATCAATAATAGAGACCTATCATTTAAAATCATAATCTCTTAAGTGGCTTTCAATTCGAACAAATTGGATGTGTAGTACTTTCTTACACACGACCTACACGTGCGAATGTGGGCCCACCAGACAGACTCGCACACACCCTAGGCCTACATGGTTCGGCTATATGGCTGTAGTTAGACAGACGTCTGGAGGTACAATGATCGTCGTGTATCATGTCAAGCATGATAGTAGTCTTCATCATCATAGTATACGCATATGTACTCATCATATAAGGGATAGTATCCCGATGTAAATGAACATATAATATGCCTGAGATTCCTATATTTTTTATCTTAAACATTCATGCGGCACAACTCCACACATTATTCACCTATTATCCTAGGCAACATGCATAATCTTTCATACATTCATCATTCATAATATTACTTACAGTAGTAGTAGTATATCAGTCATACATGTCGTAGCATGTCATATAATAGTGCAACATGACATCTTATACATATCTATCATCGTAACATGAGATAACGTCATAATATATCATATTGTCATACATCTGATGTCATCATAGCATATTACATCATCATAACATATCATACCATCATAGCATATCACATCATCATAACATATTACATTATCACAATATATCACGACATCATAACATATCACAGTATCATAGTATATCACATCATCATAACATATCATATCATTATACATGACATGTGCAAGGGGCCACTAGCCATGCATCATCATACATAAGATAAGTCTTCGACCGGATCGATAGTAGGGCCACTTAGTTCGCAGAGCGAAACTACTACACCCATTAATGCAAGCTTAACGCTGCTATCTAAAACTTATCATACCCAAGCTAGATCAGCCAAAATGCTCGCCTGAGCTGTCAAAAAATGTATTCTCCGACTAACTTCTCTTTTTTAAAATGGAGTCCAATTTTTTTTTCGTCCTCGTCGTCGTCATGATTACATAACCATCAACATTGAAGGTCAATCACTACAATACCTCAATCACGTTAATGGCATTCGATTATATGCGAGATTGCATCTTCAAAACACACATCTAAAAATGCGTACATTGGAATGCAATCAAGACCTAATTAACTCCACAAAAGTTGAAATATGCTTGAAAATATACCCTAATAAGTATTTTTTTTTATGATATGATCTATTTATTTACTTCATTTTTCCCTACTTTCTCTTGGATTTTGGAGTAGTTTAAAAGGTTGATCTATTCGGGAATCTTCGGATCTACGCTTATTTTCAACTCCTCGAAGCATTTCGTTGTTTACTACACCCTTCCTCGTCTCTGGGTGCCTAGGTATCCACTGTAAGCCTTTCTTTGTTTGAGCCTCGCCCTTAACTTTAAGGCTATGCCATCCTAAAGTGCTGCTAAATGAAAAGATCTTATCAACGTCCATGAATGATAATCCTCATCACTTTTCTTCTCTATTCTTTTGTTCTTTCATTCTCTTCTTTTTGCTCTCTCTCTACTTAACCCACAACCATATTTTGAAATTTTGTACCGTTTGAAAATGACTAAAGTTGAGAATTTGACTTAAAAATATAGAGAGAGAGAGTTTTCGGTCTATCAAATCAACTGTCGAGCAAAAAAAATATATATCTTTCATTATTATCAATTGACATGATTTGAAGATATCTAGTAATATCAAATAGTTTCTTGAACCATGACATAGAATGAATTGAAAAAAAAGTGCTCGAACAAGGAAGCTAAATTAAGAATTAAGAAACGAAGTAAAAGAGTATACATAAAGGTAAAGAAGGTAACTACAATGGGCATGTCGATAAACTCCTCATTTAGCAACGTCGATTGACATGTCAACAAGATTTTTCTTGGATGCTTGATTGGCCAAATTGTGAACATCGAGCAACGTAGTGTTATTACATTTGGGACACTTGAGATCGAACTTCGACGACATGACGTACATGAGGCATTGAGTACATCCCAGTAACACCATGACCGATGTCGTAGCGTCCTCGGTTTTCGAGCTAGATCCTGCCAAAAACAAATCTTGCAGTATCGGTTCTGACTTTGGATGGTTGAAATTTCGACCCATAATTTAGAGTTCTTCAATGGAAAAACGGAGAAAAGAAGAAGAAGAAGGAAGAATTGAAAGATCAAATCTTTGTATCAACAATTGGAAGATGTATATGATTTATAAGAGATGAAAGACGGCCAAACATGGAGTATACAATTCACAATGTCTAAGTTATCATTTAATACAAAGTTTGAACATTGACCTTTGAGTTTTGCCGGTAGGAATATCCAATTTTGTTTTGAAAATCAACTCATTAACTCCTTTGATATGGATACAATATGACTTCTGATTCACAAGTTTATGATATGACTTGTCAACCATATCAAGTTCAGTGACCTACCACCAATCATACCACAAATCAATATCCGAGTTCATCTTATTTAAATAATGTGTTCTTCGCATCTTTTTAAAAAAATTTAAAATATTCAAAATGTTAAAATATCGATTAGTTTGACCCTGAATTTGTTTGAATTTTTCAAAATTGACGTATTTATTGGACATAGTGTAAAATTCAAATTAATTTAAAAAAAATTGAAATTTTCATAAAAGAACGTCCTTCAAATGTGAGGATTTTAGGTGTCTCCAAAAGGCGAACAGCCAACCCCTCCCCCCAAACTAGTCGTATGAGGTGGGGTGGGTAAGCAGGTTTGAATAGTTTCAACCATTACAGCGAGCATCGACTAGCTTTGCGATGGCAATCACTAAAAAAATGGTTAACTATTGATTCATTGGATTCCGAGCCGGATGAATCCAGTGCAAGACTAATCCATTACATAATTGAAAGTTCGAGGACTATAAAACACAGCAACAACAAAAAAATATATTCAAAATGTTCGGAAAGGAAAAAACAAACTACTAGAAACGTATCAAATTCATTTTTTTAGAAAAAAAAATTATATCATTAATTATAAGAAATTAATTGAGTTTGAATTTTTAAAAGTTGTACACAACTCTTTCTCACTCTCCAGAACCAGAAAATGGTTTCATTCATCAACAAACTCGATTAATTTTCATTGTCTTATCAATTTATACATTTAATTTTTCTTGTTTGGTACTAGACTTGTATAGATATGAACATCAACCTCTAGCTTGGACCATTTTAAGAGACGTGGTGTTATTGAACAAGAGCAGAGCATAGCCATAAAGATGCGTGTAAGCATTCCTCATCAAAGCAAAGCTGGTTAGGTGTGTTAATATGCAATTGAGTGGTGTTTGTGGTACGAGTTCGTTGAGGAGCTTCCATATGCTGATGATAAGATCGGAAGATTTGCTTTAAATGATTTGCTCCCTACTTTATTACACCAATTATTGTGCCATTTGGCGTGCTAGGCAGGAATTTATGTCCAATGTCGTGACATCTAAATCACATGTTTCAAAATGACATTCCCTCTACAATAAAACATGTTAGGAGGTTCATGCATCCTAAGTAACCTGAGCTTCCTGTAAATTCTATTGGTTTTAAAGTCTATTTAAGAGATCTAGGATGTCAAATTCAGCATGACCAATAGAATAGGTTCCGAAAATAAAAGATAAAAGACCGAAGTTAATGAGGGTTTGGTTCAAGAGAAAAATGAGATACTCGGAATAAACTAGATATGCATTAAAGGACAATATTGCTTCGAGACTCAAAAATAGGTCACTCATTTGCTCCTATGGCCTATCTTTCTGCAAGGTCAGACCCCTATGGAAAGTTCAGGATTTAAGGCCTAAACGGCCTTCTAGAAGATCTCTTAATTGTTCCAGAGCAACTTGAAAGAGATTCTTTAACCAAAAAGAAATCCGTTCAGATGTGGGATACCTATCCAAAAGCTTCCGAAAACAACCAAAACAACAGTTGGAAAAGAAATCTGCATATATACGTCTTAACAAATGATAACTTGGTTTACTTACTTTCGACAAAGATGCTGCAACTTCGAGCAGCTGCGTCATCAGGCTTCATCCGTTGCTCTCCTTGTTATCTCGACACAAGGATTCTCACATGAACCACGAAACAAAAATGTGATGTCAAAGCCAGAGATCCAAGATGAATTTGACCATTAAGAACATAACTATCAACTATCATCCATACAACAATAACATTTACATATTTGTCCTCAGGTTAATCCATACAGGTCAAGTATTTCACACCTCCTTTGTTCTTTTTCGAGCCAAAAATCGCTCTTTTGCAGCAGCGACAGCATCTTCACTTCTTTTATGGTGATCGCGCTTTGGTTGTTGTTCACCTTGGTCATGTTCGGGCTGTTTCTCAACTGGAGTTTTATTGTGTAATGGAGGGGGGCTAGTACCTCGTACATCAGAAGGTGTTGGTTTGTTTGAATTCGAAAGGTGCTCTTCGAGGTGACGATCCTCTTCTATTGTCTTTGTTGACTGGGAAGGCGAGCTGGGGTATTTCGGTGACTGATGATCATTAACAATATCGGCATTAGCACTCTCTTCATGCTTCTTCAATTTCTGGACTTCAGCCTGCTTCTCTGACTGAAGCTTCTGTGGAGGTTCCCTCGGCTCGACTGCATTACCGGCACCGTAGGCAATATTCTTTTGAAGGTTGAAGTAAAAGTCGCTAATGTCGCTCTTCTTGGTAACCTTCAAATTAGAACAAAAAGAACAATCAGACAATTGGCTGTCAATGAAAAACACACATTAACGAAAGCATAAAGCAATTCTTAAGATAACCCAAGAACAAGATAATGGATTGCTGTAACGACCCTAGCCCACCGCTAACATATATTTCCTCTTTAGACTTTCCCTTCCGGCTTCCCCTCAAGGTTTTTAAAACTCGTCTGCTAGGGAGAGATTTCCACACTATTTTAAAGAATGTTTCAATGTTCCTAACACGGTCCTAAATCATTTTGTGATTATATTAGGACCCTTATTAGTGGTCGCATATTAGGACCCTCATTAGGTTCAATGTTCCTCGTTCAGTCACAAATAAACTATACTCGCTCATTTTGTCACAGAGGGCATTTAGCAAAGTATAATAACTTATAAAACTATAAAACGAAAAGAAAAAGAATCAGCGTGCAAAGTTAAACATACATCGTCTTTCTCCTCTCGAAGTTGTCGGAGACGTTCTTCCTCCATCCACTTAGCTTGTTCTGCAAGTTTCTTTTTGTAGGCACTAGTGACGAATTTGTCCTTACCAGCATAAAGATGATCATCTTTGCTTCTCTCCTTGGCTAGTTTTCTTTCATATATAACCTCCTGTTCTCTCTCTCGCTCTTTTGCCTTCTTCATCAAATTTTGAATATACTTTGGCTGCAATATGAAAAGGCAGTGAGCAAATAAGTAATTTCACCACACTGGCAGAGCATTACATAAGGGTGATACTGTATTTTTACACAAGTTTGGGATCAAATTATAAACATACCTTTCGCTCTTCACGATCATATGCTCGAGGTAGAACAGCCTTTTCTTTCATTTCATCGTAGACTCCATCGTAATCGAAAACCGACGGATCTTCCGCTAGTGCTTTCTTGTGTTGCTCCTCGATCTAAATTGATATTTCAAGGGAGAAAAATAATATTAAGGGTAGCATACGACCATGATATTCGTGTTAATGACAGTCATAGATATATAAGCTAGCTTACATCCTTAAGTGCCTTATTCTTGGAAGCTTGTCGGGATATCTCTCTCTCGACATCATCATCGTCGTCGTCTTGAAATCCAAGAGGAGCAGGAAGGGGCGGTCTTGTAGGCTGTTTCTGCTGTGATGGCTTAACTCTAAGTTGTAGGCCGTACTTGCTCATTTTTAATGTCTTCTAATGTTCCTGTGAAGACTTGAATGTACCTCATTGATGCATAAAACATACAAAATTCTTCCATATGCATAAAACACCAATTCTCTACTAGGAAAGATTAAACAAAATAAAAATACTTTTCAAGGTCCTGAATGATTGTATGAACACAATGGCCTAAATCTTAAACATTGGCTAGAATCCTCGTCAGCTGCTAAATATGGGCAGAAAATGTAAAGCAGCTATGAGGAAAATAAATTGTCAGAATATTGGCCAACAATGAACAAACGGTAAAGTAGCCTTCATGACTTGGTTTACAAGATAAATGGAAAGAAAAAAAAGGTGAATAATCAGCCTAATTGTAACGATTCGGTTTTCCCAAAAATAAATAAATTGTAGCACTTAACTTACCGTGAGTAACTTGGGTCAAGGTCAACCGGACCTCACTGTAGGTGTTAGCTTAGTGTATTGTATGATGGTGCATGCCCTATAACTTTTAATGTACCATAGAAATGTCTAAGTTATGCAATATTTATGTATTCTTGTATTAACAGAGATTTGCTACGTATGCCTGTAATCCATTACCCTATTTTCATGAAATGAATTGAAAAATGTTGTCATGCATACATGTTCCATAAATAAGTTATAATATGAAATAAATGAGTTATAATATGAAATGCTTAAGAGTAATGAAAGGTATTAAGTATTATGTCATGAAATGTAAATCATGGGACCTCATGCATGTTTGTATATCATGTGCATCGAGATACTTCCCCTCTATATTATGATAGTACGGACGCACGTTTGATATTTATGTTTGCAATGAAATCCTGTGGGCCTTTGCTTTTTTGTGGCGTCCAGTGACGTGTAATGCATTGTGCAAACTGTGGTGGACGCATTGCGTTATGATAGTAATGCATTATGATAGTACAGCTGCTCTGGTGGACGCATTGCAAACTGTTATACAAAACCTGACTGCTAATCAACAAGCAAATGACTCATCATCGACCAAGGAAGTAAGGTACTTGCGTGATTTCAAGAGGGGTGACCCACGAACCTTTAAGGGAACTTCTAATGATCCGACTGTGGCACAAATGTGGCTTAGATCTATAGAGACTATGTTTGTGTTGACCAACTATCCTAAAGATCAGAAGGTGGAGTGTGCAGCATTCATGCTGCAAGATGATGCAGAACTATGGTGGCAGTCCACCCGCGAAATTATTAGTCCTGAGGAAGGTGCAATCTCGTGGGCGAAATTCAAGGGTGCTTTTATTGAAGAGTACTATACCGCGAGGACGTTCAACTTCGCAAGCAGCAAGAGTTCACCCAGTTGTGTCAGAGGGGGCATTTTGTTACCACATACGCCTGAGAGTTTTCCAAGTTGAATCATTTCCCCTTGGAGTTGGTGGACACTGACTACAGAATAGTACGGCAGTTTGTGTTGGGGTTAGACAGGGTTGTATGTGCTGATGGGCTACCGTGGGGTACAGTTGGGTTGTGACAATTGGGTTAGTTATTATATTTGGATCGTGGGCTATATCCGGATCTGAATGCCGACCCGATGTTCTTTATTCCTCACCCGAATATGCTGAAAAACCCTAGATATCCTCTTTCCTTTCTTCGACGGAGATGCCAACGACTCCAACGTCGTAACTGCACGTTTATGCCAAAAATTCTGACGCCATAACCGCACGTTTCTGCCACCGTTCGTCCGCCTCTCACTCGTACAACAACTCCACGGTAAACCTCTTCCCTAAACCCCAAAAATCTCACAAACGAAGCTTCTCGATTTCCCTTCTCAAAATCCTTCAATATAGGAAAGATGTGGAATAGATAAAATTTTTAGAACATTTCGAATGGTTATCTTGATTCATTAGAAATTGAACTGGGCAGCAGAGAGAGGAGAAAGAGAAGGGAAAGAATCGAACGACCGTAACGGATGTCGGCTCAATCTCTCTCGACTTCTCGTTTCTTTCACTCTTTTTGGCTCTCGGTGCATGCGTAAACAGCAGAACAAAGGTAATGGGATAGATGGATGAAAAAGGGCTTTTAAGGGATTAAGAAAACATTTCCACTTGCGTTAAACCCTTGTCGAAAATCTCGCAAGATTTCTGGCGGAAATTATTATCATATTTTCCAAATCAGTCCATTACATTTTAAAGGGGTCCACAAGGACTTACCAAGGACTTCCCAAAGTGGTCACCTACTAAGTACTAATCTCGCCCCCAAAGTGGTCACCCACTAAGTACTAATCTCGCCCCCAGCACGCTTAACTGGGATCTGGTGTATTAGCGTTGTTACACTCTCCTCTTTATCTTCATCTCTCTTCTCTTGTGATAGTTGCACATTCGTTGTTGAGGGTACGTCCTCGCAACAGCTCTGTCAAGGAATAATCTTTGCAGCAGCAAAGCCTGACAAACAATGCCTCTTCGCACTAGCATTGTCAGTCATTGCCCCCTCACAACAAAGCCATCAACTATCACCTCCTTGCACCAGATTTGGGTTTGTTCCAGATATGAAATCTGGATTAGCTCACAGGTTTCCGCGGCTTTACCAGATCAATTCGTGAGTATTGTCAAGTCACCGTCAATTGGGAGGAGGAGTGGTTAGAGTCACAAATTTAAGGAATTGTTATCATCAGTGGGTCGTGAAGCCATGGGTGTGCAAGCTATGTTTGTCACCACCAATCAGAGGCTATCGGATTGTCATTATGGTCTGTCGAAAGAGGCAACTAGTTGTGATGATGGTGCACGGCTACGGTAGCCATGGAAGAAGGAGGATGATGTGAGGAGGAGGGAGAAAGAAAAGAGAAGAGAAGGGAGAGAAAAAAGAAAATTAAAATTTGGACGGAAGAACTAAAATGCAACTAAATCCAAAACTCATGGACTAAATTGTTGAGTTTGAAAGCTCAGGTACCTAAATGCACCGAACTTAGCACCAAACTCAAACCTGAGATATCAAAAGTGTATTTTTCTCTCTTAGCTTCAACTTGCTCAGGTTGAGGTCCCTCTAAGTTGCTTTGGAATATTTTCCCTTTTTTCTTTTTTCTTTTTTCTTTTGTTAATCAAGTTTTCAGTACAATTTCTATTTCAATCCTTTGTTCCAATCAAGTTAGCCAGAGAAGTTTGATATGGGTTCAGGGACTAGAAGAACACAGGTGGAATTAGAAAAACACTTGGTGGAGATGATGACTGGACTTGCAAAATCCAAATTGAAGAGAACAGAGAAAATGAAATTGAAATCCAGGGCAATGGGACAAGTGCAAAAAGATAAGAAAAAGAATAATCAAATCGAAGAGATTAAGAACAGAAAAGGATTGCACGCAAAAATGAAGAACATGTGAAACGGAAAACAACCAATAAGATGGAAAGAAATGAGAACTGAAGGAAGTGTAAAATCCGAATCAAGTTGAACACAAAACCAAACGGGATAGAACAAGCATGCTCAAACTCAAATGGGTTTAATCATGAAGGGCATGTTTGAGACTCATTGTAGTATAAGTGATTTTATAAAAAGAGATCTAATTACAATTGGTTTTGTAAAGTGATTTTCATATAGCCATTTGAATGTTTGGTTTGAAGTGATTTACATATAATATTTGCTAAACTTAAATTAACTATTCACACCAGAATTATGATAATATATATATATATAGCTAAATGAACAATTCACAAAAAAACAGAAGCAAAAGTAGAAAGAGAAGTAAGATTATTGATCAGAGGAGGATGAGAAGGAAACAAAATGGTAGAAGATTACTGATCTTATCACAATCAAAACAATGACAACCAAAGAAAAGCTCCCTAGAAATATAATGGTAGCCAAAAGCTTCCAACTAACAAAAAAGCTCCCTAGAAATATAATGGTAGCCAAAAGCTTCCAACTAACAATGCTCCAGCAAGGATTTTCATATACACAATTAACAAAAAAAGCCCCATCAGTACGATCAAAATCGAAAACAGAAAAGCTTCACAAATGAAGGCAAACTCCAACAATGCAATACCACACGAAAAGCACAAACAAAAACACACCATCACACCAAAGAAACAAAACTTACTGCCGTCGAATTCCAGAAATACACCACCCAATCATAAGTAAGAAAAGCAAAAACGGAAAAAATCAAAAACCTAGTTCAAAACGAAACACAAATCAAAACCACCAGTCAAAATTACATAAACAAATTGAAAACCTAGTTCAAAATTAAGAATAATGCAAACAGTTCACAATCAATGTGGAAACCACACGTCCAAAACTCAAACAAGGATGAAGCTAACAACTACCAGCGAAAACCAACGAAATGATCGGCAGAACGAGAGAGAAAGCGGCCGGAGATGAAAGAGTCCTCTGAAGATGCTACAATGGTGAGAGAAAGCGGAAAAAATCGAAAGCAAAGAAATTGTTCAGGGCTGAGAATCGTGTTCTTATATTTATGGGCAAGCTTAATAAAATCCAGGTAAATTTTGGAGCTGATTTCAGGTCAGTCACCCTATCAAAAATCATCTACCAACTAACACTTCCAAAATCAATTTCATCCTCTGCGCAATTGCAAAGGTGATTTTGGCAATTCCAAACAGGCCAGAAGTAAATTGAAGCTGATATTCGAGTGAGAAATCGGATGAACCCATCGAAGAGCAAAATCGGTTGCAATGAAACCAGAAGATTGGATTCAAAATATAGCAAAACAAGAAAGATTGAAAGACAGAGATGGGAATTAAGAAGAATACCTGAGATCCAGAGATGAAAAAGGGAGCAGAACGGCGGTGCCTGATCCGAAGGAGGGGGAGCCGCCGTGAAACTGAGGGTCGAGGGAGGAGTTTTTTCTTTTTCTTTTTATTTTAAATGAAAACAATTTGGGCCGGGCCCAATGGGATACGACGAATTGGGCTTCTAAGGCTTCCTTTATTTCTTTATAGGCGAATATCTAGATATTTGAATTTTAACTATAAATAGAGAACTTTCACGCTCCAACTTTGTCGTACACAAATAAATCTTTTCACGAGAAATAAAAATATTTTTATATTTGTTTTTATTTTTATTTTTTTAATTTTAAAATCTATTCTTATATTTTTTTAGAGGATGTTATAATATTACAATTCTCGCTTGTTGGGACTATATTATAAAAAATAAAAAAATTGTTTATTTGAATAATTATAGATGAATTTGTGTTTGTTTATTAACTTTTAACCAAGACTGTATTGAATGATAACGTACAGTGAATAACTTTTAAAAAAAAAAAAAAAATTTTTTCAACCATCTGAAAATAGAGAATTAGGTTGAGTTGCAAAACAATTTCGAGTTAGGTTAGACTACTAATCCAACCAACCCGAACTTTTAGGTTGGTCCAAAAAGTTCCCTCAATCTATTATGTGTGTATACATATAAAAAGGAGTCGATTTAAAGAATTTAAAACTATAATTCTAATAAATCTCGTTGATCACAAAGACTCATAAAGGTCGTGGAAAAGAAAATACAAGAAGTGGACTCTTGCGACCTTAAATATCGACATAACAACCTTGGACGAACCGAAACTTCATCGCTGGTCCGAATGCAATCCCATTCTTTGGATCGCCGAACTTTATATACGCCGGACAATTCGCGTTCAACCGATACCTGCCTGAGATCCAGCTCCCAACCTTCCACCTAACCTGTTTCGTCGAGACAAAATATATTAATGTTAAGAACAAAAAAAAGATACTGATTACAGCTATACAAAATATATTCTACGAACAAAACCTGTCCATTGATCTTGATATTGAACAGCATAGCTCCAACATTATTATCCTCATTCAAAGCTTCAGCAAACTCGGGCGCCACCGGCACAGCTTCGCCGTACAAAAACGGCGACCAAACGGTGACATCATTGTGGCCTTGGTAAGTCGGTGGCAAGAGCGTCGGGAGAGTGACCTGTTGGCCGCGGTAGGCGGCGTAAACATCCATGATTTGGTAGTAAACACCAATGCGGGAGTTGGGGTTGTGGGAGGAGATGGTGACCTGCATGGTGGTCGAGATGGCAGCCGGTGGCACCGACGAGACGTTCAGGCCGAAAACGGTGACGTCTTGGAGAATGAGGCGGGGCTTGGACGGCCGGAGGATAGCCCAGATGAGGAAGATGACTAGGCTAATCAAGAGGAGGACAGTGAAGATGGCGCAGGCTATTCGGCGGTAGAGACGGCGGCGCTCGCAGTCGTGGTGGTGGTGGTGGTCGCAGTCCTTTACCGTCATTGTTGTGTGAGAGAGGGAGAAAGGGATATATTTTTGGCTTCACAAACAAGATAGTTTTATAGTAGGTGAGAGTGGAAGTACATTATTCAATTATTAGATGATTATTTTTTCGAAAACACATATTATATTATATAACATACTAATAATTTCATTTAGTCGAATGATTATGATCGAATGGTCTATTGATCTAATACAATTCAACTAATCACTACCAGATATTGTTCTCTTTCGTCTTTCTCTTATGGGCTTCTTCTCAAGGCTTTAAAACGTGTTTGATAGGGGAAAGTTTTCACAAATGGTGTTTTGTTCTCCTCTCCAACCAATGTGGGACATCACAATAATGGTATCAGAGCCAGACACCGAACGATGTGCCAGCCTTCTAGCTGTTCCCCGAAGGGGGGTAGACACGAGACGATGTGCCAGTAAGGACGTTGGGCCCCAAATGGGAGTGGATTTGGTGGCGGTCCCACATCGATTGGAGAAAGGAATGAGTGCCAGCGAGGATATTGGACCCCGAAGGGGGTGGATTCTGATGTCCCACATTGGTTGGGGAGGAGAACAAAACACCCTTTATAAAGGGTGTGAAAACCTTCCCCTGCAGACGCGTTTTAAAGCCTTGAGGAGTAGCCCAAAAAGACAATATCTGTTAGCGGTGGATCTGGGTTGTTACAGGTTATGTGGTGCCTAGTAGGTTTGTAACAGTGTCGAGAAGAGGTATGCTTGAAGGGTCTAGTAGAGGTTCGTATCAATGTCGGAAAGCGGTATATTCGGAGGGTCGTTTAGTTATTTTATTTCTTGATCATTGACTATATTTCTTTTCTTAAAGTTAGATATTCCAATTCTCGTACCTTCGTAGTATGAAAACAAGATCTGAATTCGATATTCAATTAGAATTAACGTATAGATAGTTTAAAAATGGAGCGATTTGATTTTGAAATCATGAAGAACGATGACAAGTGAACGGAAACTTAAAAGAGCAATAATATATGAATGGTGGTTATGAGTAGGTGAGTTTGGTAGGGTAAGGGATAGGAGTTGGTTCATTTCCTTGCTTTGAAGGGAAAAAAAGAAGCCTCCTTTGAAGAAATGTGAGTGATGTAATCATATGGTTACAAAAGGAGAATTATTAATGTCATTTCCAACCTCCTTCTTTCTCTCTAACTTCTAAAGTTCTCGTGTGACTTCACTTGTAAACCTAATCATGTATCGGGATTTCGATTTTTATTCCGCTATTATTATGGAAAGCAATTGAAATTACGTTGGAATTTAAAATTGAAACGTTACTATACTATCCTATCAATGGGAACATAAGTTGTGATGTCCCATATTGGTTGGGGAGGAGAACGAACCACCATTTATAAGTGTGTGGAAACCTTCCCTTAGCCGATGCATTTTAAAGCCTTGAGAGGAAGCTCGAAAGGAAAAGCCCAAAGAGGACACTATTTGCTAGCGGTGGATCTGGGTCATTACAAATGGTATCAGAGTCAGACACCGGACGATGTGTCAGCCTTCTCACTGTTTCTCGAACGGGGTAGACACGAGGCGGTGTGCCAGCGAGGACGCTGGGCCCCGAAGGGAGGTGGATTGTGATGTCCCACATTAGTTGGGGAGGAGAACAAACCACCATTTATAAGGGTGTGAAAACCTTCCCTTAGCATACACGAGTCTCACACACGTACACGTAAACCCACTAAGTAAATACTACTTTCTCATAAACCCTACACCGATATTTGGACTGAAATACGGTAGCCTCGGGTACAAGCGGTAGATTTGGAATCCAAGGCTAACTCCGAAGCTGAGCTTCAACAAGCAGACCATTCAGGGCATAGGGTTGGTTCCAAACCTAGCCAGGCTCAGAATCTGCAAGCCCAGCCACGCACCTACGGCCCAAATCGACTCACATGCGGCCCAGCTTGCTTCCAAAGCCTACAGTCCAGCCACCTCACAACTTAGTCGAGTCTTCAACCCAACTCCCAATTTCAGTTCGACCCACTCGACTCAGTTCCGTTCACTCAGCCCTAAGCTGACCCGCAACCGAACCTACCCAAGACCCGCACGTCGACCTGCCTTGTGGTGGCTCGTCCTCGACTCACCCTTCAGCATGCGGCTCCCGCTCTGGCTTGACAGCTCCAATGGCTCCGACTCAATTTATCCAGTTTATTTGGTTGAAGTGGTTCAGAATCACGACTCTTCATAATGGTATGATATTGCCCACTTTGAGCAAGCTCTCATGACTTTGTTTTGGGCTTCTCAGGAGGCGTCATACCAATCGAGTTAGTATTTCACTCCCAAAATCCTTGACACAAGTTGTCCATTTTGAGCCCCTTTGACATCTTTGGTCCTTGTCTTACAATTTTTTTACCCTGTTGGAGCCGATTTTAACGTTTTTAGAGGTGTTTAAGGTTAGTAGGACCATTATTTGGTCAATTTCAATTATTTTTTTTAGCCAAAAGTAGAGTTAATTGATCTTGATTTAAATTGCAAATTACACTTTCAGATTAGCATCAAGAATAAGATATTAACGCCGACTTAAGTCAACTAAGTAAGTGGCTATACTGTTGACTTGCTGGATGACTTATACGACGTATGAATGACACATGCTTTGTGGCCTTACGCATGTCATATTTTGTTATTGTTTGACATATGATATGATATGTTTATGTCATGATATATATTATGCTATAATAGAAGCTATGCTATAAGTTACGTTATGATATGATTATGTTATGTTGTGGAATTATATATATAAAAGTGATCTGGTATGATGCATGAACTTCCGTAAGCCATGCCAAAATTATGTTAACATGGCCACCCTATGCCTATGAGACATTAAGAAGCCATTTATGTAATCATGAAAGACACGACAAATATTATGTATGAATATATCATAGAGACGTTTTTTTATGAAAAGAATGAAGTTATGCTTTGCATCATAGGTTTATGTCATGATTTAAATCTACGAGGACCTCATGTATTTTGTATGTCACATGCATCTGAATACTTCCCCATTATGATGAGTATAAACAGGATATTATGCAACCTTCTTTCCCTTCATGACTTCGGCAACCTGACATGTGTCAGCTAAAGAGCAAGTCTAGGGGGTACGTATAGGCCAACTTGATAGGTCCACATGCGCGTGCACGTGTGTAAAGAAGTATTACAAATCCAATTTTCACCCAAACATAAAAATAAAGTTCAAACCATGATGATTTTATGAAATGATAGATTCGGTCACTTGACCTCAATAGTAAAGTTACTTACTGAATACTTTTAAATACTCAAGTCACGTAATATTTTTTTTTTCTAGGTAAAACTAAAATACTTCTATAGGATGACAGTGTTACTATGAAAGTGAAGTTGTGATAGCTACACTCAGAGTTTATACCCTTTAGGTTAGATCTGAGCGACACTTTATTTTATTTTATTTTATTTTATTTTTTCATAACGATAACAATATTGTTTTATGCATATATTACATCCCTATTTTATTTGGAAATGGGATTGTTACATATAAAATCGATCAAGATTTTCTTCGGATTGTTCATGTTCTTGAGTTGTCCATGCTCTAGTAGACGATAGAGAAGAAGTAACAAAAGATGAAGAACAAAACGATGCATATGAGAGAGAAGAAAAAGATAGAGATGAGAGAGATTTACAAAAGTGTTACCTACGGGAAAGGAATTCCCCATTTCTTAAACCTATTCTTCTCTTAATTCAAACATCTCCCGATTTCTCCACTGATTTCAAGCTTCCGCCATGGTTGATTCGCCGTCTCTTTCCACTTCCCACCGAATTGATGTGTTTTGGCACGAGGGGATGCTCAATCACGACACCGGCAATGGCGTATTCGACACCGGAGAGGATCCAGGTTTTCTCGACGTGTTGGATAAGCACCCAGAAAACTCTGACCGGATTAAGAACATGGTTTCAATTCTCAAAAGAGGACCTATCGCTCCTTTCATCTCTTGGCATTCCGGACGACGCGCACTCCTTCCTGAATTGCTGTCTTTCCACGATCCAGGTGCTTCTTATTTCAATTTATAATTGGGAGATTTTGCTTTCCTGTTGATTCATGGGTTGAAATTTTAGAAAACTCTGTTGTGTTCTTGCATAGTTGTTTAGGTCTGAATGAAATCCTCGATGTCACCTGGAAATTAATTTAACGGAGAGTTTGTTTTTCCCTTTTTTAGATTGAACAGTAGGGTTCTTCAATGCGGAAGAAATTGAAGGATATAACTTACATATATGTTAGGATTGTTGGGAGGGAGTCCCACGTTCCCTAATTTAGGGAATCATCATGTGTTTATAAGTAAGGAATACATCTCCATTGGTATGATGTCTTTTGGGAAAACCAAGAGCAAAACCATGAGAGCTTATACTCAAAGTGGACAAAATCATACCATTGTGGAGAATCGTTATTCCTAACATGGTATTAGAGCCATGCCTTTAAATTAACAATGTCAATAGAATCCTCAAATGTCGAACAAAGAAGTTGTGAGCCTCGAAGGTGTAGTCAAAAGTGACTCAAGTGTCGAACGAAGGGTATATTTTGTTCGAGGGCTCCAAAGAAGGAGTTGAACCTCGATTAAGGAGAGGTTGTTTGAGGGCTCCATAGGCCTTAAGGGAGACTCTATCGTGTACTTTGTTCGAGGGGAGGATTGTTGAAGATTGTTGGGAGGGAAGTCCAACATTGGCTAATTTAGGGAATGGTCATGGGTTTATAAGTAAGGAATACCTCTCCAATGGTATGAGGCTTTTTGGAGAAATCAAAAGCAAAACCATGAGAGCTTATGCTCAAAGTGGACAATATCATACCATTGTGGAGAGTCGTTGTTCCTAACAATATAGGCAGATAATTTCTACCGGTAAATCGAGTAAAAACATTGTTGAATGCTGTGCTTATTGCTTCGCTCATTTTTCCAGACTATGTAAATGAGCTAGTTGAAGCTGATAAAAAAGGAGGGAAGGTTATGTGTTGTGGAACATTTTTGAATCCAGGCTCTTGGGATGCCTCACTTCTTGCTGCTGGTACTACGCTATCAGCAATGAAGCATGTCCTTGACAGGCAGGGGAAGATTGCTTACGCACTGGTTAGGCCTCCTGGACACCATGCTCAGCCAACTCAAGCCGACGGCTATTGCTTCTTGAACAATGCTGGTCTTGCCGTTCAATTAGCCTTAAATTCTGGCTGCGAAAAGGTTGCAGTTGTGGACATTGATGTTCACTATGGAAATGGAACTGCTGAAGGATTTTACACGTCTAACAAAGTTCTGACTATTTCACTTCATATGGATCATGGTTCCTGGGGTCCTTCCCATCCTCAAACTGGATCAATCGATGAGCTAGGTGAAGGACAGGGTTATGGCTACAATTTGAATATACCTCTGCCGAATGGAACAGGGAACTGTGGATATGAATACGCCATGAAAACGTTAGTTGTCCCAGCGGTGCAGAAGTTTGAACCAGACATGATTGTCTTGGTTGCAGGCCAAGATTCAAGTGCTGTAAGTCAGTTCATTTATTTACATTCTTAAGATGATGAATTACTTTGTCAAATTTTTGTGATTATGTACATAAATTTGGGGTCTACTTATTTAATAGACATAATTCCTAGTTCCAGTTGGTGTTGAATGTCTGGTTTAGTTTCCTACTTGAGTTAGGTTGCTCAAGTAACTGAATGATGAATATATAGATGAAGAGTTGATAATTAGCTGTAGAGAACCCCCTTTGGACATTGGAGATAATTTCAATGTGCAAACTGTGAAGATGCATGATTTTTAACCGGTTGTATGTTGAACACAACTCTTTGCGGGAAACACTTGCGCTCTTTATTAACACTAGTCGAAAAAAGATTACAGGACTCTCTATAGAAACTACTACGCTCTAGGAATAAATGGAGCCTCGACTATGAATACCTCTCTACCCTACCTAGGTTTTCATCCCAAGAAATCCAAAGCATAGAGTGCAGTAGTTTCGACAGAGCGTTTTGTAATCTCTTCTCGATTGGTGTTAATAAAGAGTGCGAGTGTTTCCCACATAGAGTTTCAACATTGTGTGAAATTGTGACTGAAATATTGTAGACGGTTGGTGGTAATAACACTAATTATAGATATGGGTTGTGTTGTAAACTAGCTACTTTATAGTACTTTGGTTCTTGGTTCCGTTGGTTCTTGTTTTTCTGGGTTGTGTTGTAAACGAGCTACTCTAATTGTGATCCTACTTATGGTCATGCTTACTTTTTGGTACAAATATTGGCGAAACGAAACAATGATCTATTTGATTGTAGTGAACTGACTTTTTTACTTTCGAATTAGTTCGATCCAAACGGAAGGCAATGCTTGACGATGGATGGTTACCGTAGTATCGGGCAGATCATGTCGGAGCTAGCAAATAAGTACAGCAGCGGAAGCCTCCTTATAGTCCAAGAAGGAGGATACCATGTCACTTATTCAGCTTATTGTCTTAATGCAACACTTGAAGGGATACTCAACCTCTCGCCTCCTTCGATATCGGATCCTATTGGTTGTTACCCAGAAGACGAGGCGTTTTCTGTGAAGGTAATTGATTCCATTAAAAGGTATCAAGATGAAAATGTACCGTTCCTAAAAGTGTAGCATTGTCTTGGTTGATGTTTGTACTGTGGTTGGATAGAGATTTCTAAGTTTAGTTGACATAATCTTCCACATGGCGTCCAATGATCTAGAAAACCAACACATTTTGATGCATCAAAGGCACTTGTACTCTAAATATGATGTAAACAAGGATGAAGAGATGAGCAAATGGTTGAAGGAATGAGTCTTAGTTTGTAATGCACTTTGTTAGATCTTTTTATTAGGACAAATGCTAAAGGGTTAGACGTATGGAAATAAGTTAGTCGTATGGAAATCGTAAGTCACGAACAATTGCGGATGTATGATCGGGTCTTGGTCACGTTTGAGAGAAAGTATTGTTTTAATATGACGAATAAGTTAGTCGTATGGAAATCGTAAGTCACGGATTATTACGGATGTATGATCGGGTCTTGGTCACGTTTGAGAGAAAGTATTTTAGAAAATGTGAGTGAGGAAATGTGTTGAAATAATTTGTAAATAATTTGTAAGAAAACAATGTGATAGGCTAAAAAGTATATAGCTCGGAACAATTGACGACTAATGCATTTTGAGGCATTTTAACCATGATGGGTGTAGACATGATTTTGGTGAACAATCGGTACGGACATGTGACTCTAGACAACATGTCTTGAACAAGCAGAACCGTGACATTAAGCACGAAGCTTGATGCTTTGTTTGGAGAATCATGTTACAAAAACATTTATTGAATATGATCTATTTAAACTATTCCATAATTGATTTTTGTACAACCTAGTTCGTTCGTTCAAAGTATAAGACATTTAACGACATTTAACATTACCTTTTGAGGTTAATGGTTCAAATCTATCCATATTTGTTCACAAATCCACCAAAGTAATAAAGTGGGATATTCTAAGAATAGCCAATTTTATAAATTTTAAATATGGAATTTATAATATGGTATAATCATGTCTAGCTTGAATGATTCTTGTTAATGTTCTTAGAGATTATCAAACTATTTGATTGAGGTAACAATCTGCATGAATTTAGATGGGACGACTCGAAATAACTTCTTGACGACAGAAACCTCCTCCACCTTTTTGCCTAACAAACGGATACTGGTGACGATCATCATTAACTTCATGGCAAAGTCGTCTACCGACCCACCGCCTTTTATACGAATGGCCTCAAACTCACTTTTCAGAGTTTGCACCTTAGCACCATCGACCCATTTTACACCCATATATATTGTTTGGAGCGTCTTCCACGCAACTTTTATCGAATCCTTCTCTGCCAACACAAGAAAAGCATTGTCTGAGACTGGTTAGTAGATAGCAATAGGAGTCATCTTATCCTCACACACCTCGACGTCCTCACCATGCTTGATAGCGTCTCACACATCTTGTGTCTTAAATTACCACACATCTTTTATCAACCATGCTGCATAGTTACTCTTCATGAGTAATGGGTATTAAAGCATTACACTCCCCTCCTTTTTACTCCTTATCATTGTCATATCTCCTCTGCCGACTTTTTGTGGTGACGACATTTGTTTTGGTCTCTTAGCTAAGCAGACAGAACAACTTTAGCGGAGAACTTTTTGTCCCGAACAACTTTAAACATTATGCTTTTCAATTATTTATTTATTTATTTATTTTTATAATAACTACTACTAAATAAAATACACTAATCATTAAAAAAAAAAAAAAAGGCTAAAATAGTATTTTTTTTAAAAAAATAAAAACAAAATCCACAAAACCCTAAAAATTATTTTTCGTATTAAAAACTCATAATAAATGTCAAATATAATAAATTTTAAAATTAACCAAAACAAAATAAACCCAAATCATAAAAGAATTTAAATGAAATATACTAAACATATAATTTTGCATTAAAGTCCATTGAAGGGACAGCTCACACGTGGGAGTGTTTGGCGGCGTGGAATTTGTTTTTCCATTTTATGGATTAAATATATTCCTACGAGGAATAGAATCATCCTCAATTAACGCCGACTTTTTATTTTCCTTATTATTTTATTATCACACGTGGGTCCCACTTTCTTTAAAATAATAACCACTAATTTTAAAATTACATAAAAAATAAAAAATAAAAAAAAGGTAGAATTATCCATTTATTAATAATTGATTAAAAAATTTGTAGATATTGCTTTTGCAATTAAATCATTTTTAAATTTAGATTTTCGAATATCTTTTAAATATTTTTTAAATAAAAGTGCGTAAATCCAGGATAATTATTATATATATGAATGTGATTTTTTAAATAATTAAACATTTATTATAATATTTTATTACACGTCATTTGCCATATATATTTCATAAAATACAAATTTCCACGTGTATATTTCCAAATATGAATGCCAACAAAAATAGTAAAAGTATTTCACTACATATTTAAATTCCATATTTTATTTAAGATGAACTAAGAATCATAAATAATAAAAAATTTAAAATAATATATATAAATATATATATATTTTGTTATAAATTATATAATATTGTAAAATAATAATTTTACAAATTTTTTAAATAAAAATATGTTCACAAATTAATTAATAACTGGACAAATCTGGATTATCCAACCCAAATCGTAGAGATAGGTTAGGCTAAATTTTTTTTCGGTTTGGGTTAAGTCAATTTGGTTTGTGGGTTGACATTCTTTTGGTCGGGTCCCAACGAATCAAAAAATAGGGTTACAACCCAGCTCTACTCTACTCTTAAAAAAAATTAAGAATATTTAACGTTTGTAACTGAGTGTGACTTATAAAGGTTTGATATTTGAATTTTAAGAAAATTTTAATTATTAATATAATATATATCACAGAGAAATATAAAAAGATGTGAATTCTATTTAGGTTGCTCGAATCACCAACTCAATGACACCCATTAACAATAGTTCATATTCAATCCCGTGTTTAATAGACAACTATGACTAATTTTTTTAATTATAAATATATTATAGAATAATGAGACGTTCGAATCCTCCAGTTCTATCTATTGTGGAACTAAAATAATTCATTTTGTATAAGAAAAATACAAAATATTAAACAAAAACTATGTTATTTTTAGAAAAATATTTGATTTTATAACTAAAATCTATGTTCACATGTTTAAATCTTCCTCCTTTGACTTCTTTTTGAAGAAAAAAAAAGTCATCTCCTTTTGACTTTTTTTTTTTTTTTTTTCCACAAAAAAGAAAAGAAAAGAAAAAGAAAATCCGAATTTCAGTGGAAAGGCATAGCTGGATGTTGAGTTTGGGCGTAGTAATTGAGTGTCGGCGAGCTCATCTGTCAGTGGGTGGAGCATGCTACCACTGTTGCTTTAGGTAATAAGGCCAAACGGATGGATGAAAAAGACAAAGGGAACCGAGTTAGGTTCAAAGGAAGAGCACCCGACGATCCAGAAACAGACAGTCGTAAAGGCGCCTTCTCTACTTTGCCCCATCTATCCCTCTCTTTCTTCTTCTTCTTCTTCGCCTCTTATGGAAGCTTTCACTCTCCCTTCTCCTCTTCTTCGTCATTGAGGAAACAGAGCTTCGATTTTCAGGTGTTTTTACCATTTTTCAATGTATTTTCTGATCTGGGTTTTGTTTGTTTCGGCTTGATTCGTTTGAAATTGATGCGATTTTACATTGCATTTGGGTTTATTGTTCTAGTTTTTTGATTACTTGTAGATTGGAAATGGTGGATGAGAAGTTGGGGCTGTGTATCTCTCTGTTTTTGTTGTGCCTATCAAGTGTTTGTTTATATGCCACTGACGTAAATGATGTGAAAATTCTTAATGATTTCAAAAAGGGTTTGGATAATCCAGAGCTTCTCGAATGGCCTGACAATGGAGATGACCCATGTGGGGTTCCTCCATGGCCTCATGTTTACTGTTCAGGTGATAGAGTTTCTCAGATTCAGGTTCAGGGTTTGGGTCTAAAAGGGCCATTGCCTCCCAATTTTAACCATCTCTCTAAGCTCTCCAATTTGGGTCTCCAAAAGAACAAGTTCAATGGGGCATTGCCCTCTTTCAGTGGCTTATCAGAACTGGAATTTGCTTTCTTAAACGACAACGAGTTCGACACGATCCCATCGGATTTCTTCGATGGTTTAAGCAGCATTAGAGAATTGGCTTTGGATTATAACCCTTTGAATGCCACTTCTGGGTGGACTCTTCCTGATGAGCTTGCTAAGTCAGTTCAGCTCACAAATCTTTCACTGATACAGAGTAATCTTGCTGGACCTCTCCCTGAGTTCTTGGGGACATTGCCATCACTGTCAGCTCTCAAGCTTTCCTATAACAGGTTAACAGGTCCAATTCCCAAAAGTTTTGGGCAGTCTTTGATGCAGATTCTGTGGCTGAATGGCCAAGATACAGGAATGATCGGTCCGCTTGATGTAATTCCGTCGATGACTTCGTTGACTCAACTATGGCTTCATGGAAACCAATTCTCAGGAGTGATCCCTGAAAATATTGGGGATCTAGCTTCTTTGTATGAGCTTAATCTCAATAGAAACCAGCTTGTTGGTTTGATTCCTGAGAGCTTGGCCAATATGAATCTGCATAATCTGGTCCTCAATAATAACGTTCTAATGGGTCCAATACCAAAGTTCAAGGCTCTTAATGTTACTTATGATAACAACAATTTTTGTCAATCAAAACCAGGTCTACAATGTGCTCCTGAAGTCACTGCGCTTTTAGATTTTCTTGGCAGTCTGAATTATCCGATACCTCTTGCATCGGAGTGGTCAGGGAACGATCCATGTCAAGGACCATGGTTGGGGATTAGTTGCAATCCCAAGTCCGAGATTTCGATAATCAATCTGCCCAAGCGTGGTCTTCTTGGTACTTTGAGTCCTTCCATATCGAAGTTAGATTCACTGATGGAAATTCGACTTGCTGGAAACAATATTAGTGGTAAAGTTCCTCAGAATTTTACGAGTTTGAAATCTTTGAGGTTGTTGGATTTGACTGGAAACAATTTCGAGCCTCCATTACCAAAATTTCGAGATGGGGTTAGAGTTTTAACCTTGGGGAATCCTCTTTTGGTTTCTAATCACTCTGCAGCACCTCCTTTACCTGTTACACAGCCACCAGGTACCAGTGTGGCACCTCCACCAGAAACATCCTCAGGTGATGCGAAACCACCACCGTCATCAAAAGGGAGTCCGGTTCCAAGATCTCCGGTATCATTAACGAATTCCTCTTCATCTGGGACACAGAAATCTTCAAAGCCAAGAAGAGTTATATACGTGATCGCCACAGTGCTCGTCATATTCATGATATTCCTATCAGTTTTGTTCTGTATCTTCTGCTATAGGAAGAGAAAACGAGCAGATGAATCTCCTACTTTTGTGGTGCACCCAAAAGATCCTTCTTACCCTGAAAATATGTTTAAGATTTCTGTTTTGAATAAGAACCCAGGAAACTTATCCAATAAAACAGGAACTAGCATGACAAGTTCTAGTAGTGGTGGAACTGAAAATTCTCATTTGATTGAGGATGGGAATTTGGTTGTAGCCGTGCAAGTTCTTCGTAAGGCGACCAATGATTTTGCCCCTGAAAATGAGCTCGGACGAGGCGGGTTTGGTACCGTCTATAAAGGTGAGTTGGAGGACGGGTCGAAAATGGCAGTGAAGAGAATGGAGGCTGGATCAATCAGTAATAAAGCATTAGAAGAGTTTCAGTCTGAAATTGCTGTTCTATCCCATGTTAGGCATAGACATCTGGTGTCGCTTTTGGGGTACTCCACAGAAGGAGCTGAAAGGCTTCTTGTGTATGAGTATATGCCTCAAGGTGCTCTTAGCAGGCATCTCTTCCATTGGAAAGCTCTTAAATTGGAGCCGTTATCGTGGATGACTCGGCTCACAATTGCATTGGATGTTGCTCGAGGGATTGAATATCTACATAGTTTGGCCAGACAAACGTTCATACATCGAGATCTTAAATCGTCTAATATTCTTCTGGATGATGATTTTCGAGCAAAAGTTTCGGATTTTGGATTGGTCAAGTTGGCTCCAGATGGAGAAAAGTCAGTGGCGACAAAGCTTGCTGGGACATTCGGGTACCTAGCACCTGAGTATGCAGGTACTTTCTCTATTCTATTTCTCATAATTCATAGCTGTAACATCCCAAGTTCACTACTAGTAGATATTGTTCTCTTTGGGCTTCATTTCGAGCTTCTCCCTCAAAGTTTTTAAAACGCGTATGCTAGGGGGAGGATTCCACACCCTTATAAAGAATGCTTCGTTCTCCTCCCCAACCGATGTGGGATCTCACAATCCACTCTTATTCAGGATCCAGCGTCCTTGCTGGCACTCGTTCCTCTATCCAATCGATATGGGATCTCACAATCCACCCATCTTCGAGGCCCAGCGAGACGCTGGCACTCGTTCCTCTCTCCAATCAATATGGGATCTCACAATTCACCCCCCTTAGAGACCCAACATCCTCATTGGCACACCGGTGTCTAGCTCTGATACCATTTGCAACATCTCAAGCCCACCGCTAGCAAATATTGTTTTCTTTGAGCTTTCCCTTTTGGGCTTTCCCTCAAGGGTTTTAAAACGCGTCTGTGAGGGGAGGTTTCCACACTCTTATAAAAAATGTTTCGTTCTCCTCCCCAACCGATGTGGGATCTCACAATCCACTTCCTTTGGGGTCTAGCGTCCTCGTTGGCACTCGTTCCTATATCCAATCAATGTGGGATCTTACAATAACAACTCAATATAATCGTGCAGATGCAAATTATTTGGTTCGTCTGAACTTTTTCAAGCCATGTTAGAACCTGAATTTGCCCTGCACAGTAACAAAATCCAGTAGATAATGCCTTCAATTGGCTTTAAACTCCAAACTAAGAAACTTTCTGAGATCTAATTCTTCTGCAATGTTTTATTTCATTTCTGATCAAATTCTTTGAATTCAGTGATGGGGAAGATCACTACAAAAGCTGATGTATTCAGCTTTGGGGTGGTGCTGATGGAACTTCTGACTGGAATGATGGCACTCGACGAGGCGCGCCCAGAGGAAAGTCGGTACTTGGCTCAATGGTTTTGGCAAATCAAATCGAACAGAGAAAAGCTAATGTCTGCTATCGATCCATCTCTATCCGTAAACGACGACCTCTTTGAGAGGATCTCCATAATCGCTGAATTGGCAGGACATTGCACAGCTAGAGAGCCAACCCATCGTCCCGATATGGGACATGTCGTGAGCGTGCTTTCACCTTTGGTTGAGAAGTGGAAACCAATTCAAAACGATGCTGAGAGTTTCTCCGGTATCGATTACAGCCTACCACTTCCTCAAATGCTGAAGGTATGGCAGCAATCTGGAAGCCGGGAAACGAGCTTTACGAGCCTTCAAGACAGTAAGGGAAGCATCCCCGCCCGCCCCACCGGATTTGCAGACTCCTTCACCTCCGTTGATGGAAGGTGAGTAAACTCGTTACAACACACAAGGGTGAACGTTCCCTTTTGAACTATTGCCATCTTTGCTGAATATAATATATGATCAATTACAAGTAAAACAGTGCTTTTGATTTCACATTTTTTCCCCATATTTATATCATGTTTCTTTATACCATGGAATTTACGCTGTAAATAATGGTGCCCATTGCAAATATGAACGATATTATCCATTTAAGTTCACGCCCCATGTCAAGGCTATGGGCTCTGGTATTTTTCTACAATATGGCCACGTTACTTGTTTCTCATTTCTAAGAGTGAAGACTATCCCCACAATCAAACACGAGTCATTTCAAGATCTTTTGTATTCACTCAAATGCATATTAGAAAATTGTGACCGAGGTCACGTGACATTAAATTGCTCCAACCAAAATATGTCTCAATCTCGCTCTCATTTAGATATTTACCCATCTTTGGTAACAAGGTACACATTTTACTCCTAGGATTGAAAATCATAATGGATGTATTGTCATCACATCTGAAAATGTAAGCAAACCTCTCGATCGATTAGCGAGTTTTGATTCATAATTCCTGGAAGGCATTACTAACACCATTTGATTGCATAAAACATTTCGAGCAATCTACAAAGTTGATACTAGAACGTAAGCGAGTCAAGTTTGGACAAAATTGATGTCGAAACAAAAATCGAATAGAGGGAAACTTATGAAACCAACCCACTAAGCATATCTTGGCATCATAGTTTATACAATCAGTGTTGCTTCATAAACCGTGTTTGCACCCTATCAGCCACCTCGGCTTTCCCATGAATCCTACAAGCACTCAGCAGGGCGCCCCACAATGCCTCATCAGGCTCAATCTCCATCTCCATAATCAACTTCTCTGCTTCTTCCACTTGTCCCACCCTCCCCAGCAAATCCACCATGCAGGTGTAATGCTCCAACTCGGGCCTCAAATTGAACCCCATTTTCATCATATCAAAATACTCCTTCCCCCTCTCAATCAACCCTCCATGGCTACATGCCGTGAGAAGAGCTGTAAAAGTGAGCTCATCCGGCTTTTGTCCCTCTTCCACCATCCTCCCAAACAATCCAAACACCTCACCAAACATCCCATGAACACCATAACCCGCCATCAGCGCAGACCACGACACCTCATTTCTCTCAGGCATTCCATCGAACACCTTCCGTGCAACACCCAAGTCCCCGCACTTCCCGTACATCGTAATCAACGCATTCAAATTCGGCAAATCGGTTGAGAACCCATTAATCACAACAGCCCCATGAACCTGCCGGCCAAGGCGCAAGGACGACAGCCCCGTACATGACTTGAGCACCGGCGGCAAAGTATGACGGTCAATGGGCTTTCCAGAAACAAGCATATGGCGGAAAATCGAGAGTGATTGGGAGAAGAGACGCAGAGAGGAGTGGGCTCTGATGAGGGCATTAAAGAGGAAGGTGGGGCGGCGAGTGGCGAAGGAAAAGATGGTAGTGGCTTGTGGGAGATGGTGGCAGGCGGCGTAGGTGGAGGCAAGCTTGGTTCGAATGAAATCATGGTGAGAGATTCCGAGTCGGATGGTTAGAGCGTGGATTTGCTTGAGGGTGCGGTGGTTCTTGGTGGAGGA
Source organism: Cucurbita pepo subsp. pepo (assembly GCF_057944985.1). Classification (NCBI taxonomy): domain Eukaryota; kingdom Viridiplantae; phylum Streptophyta; class Magnoliopsida; order Cucurbitales; family Cucurbitaceae; genus Cucurbita; species Cucurbita pepo. The sequence continues at coordinate 5,081,762 of NC_141817.1, forward strand.
GCATGCTTGGAGGAGAGCGGCGTAGAAGGGGATTATGTCTTGTGGTTTGGGCATTTACCAGATCGAAGAAGATGAAGCTTCAGATCTCTCAGCTGTTTAGTATTGGTAGACCAAGATGAAGGCCAAAAGACGCCTCATGATTAACTTCAAGCATTCCCCTCTTCTCCTCTTAACTTCAACCATTCCCTCAAGCAAGATGGTGAGCAACTCAATCTATGACGAGGAATTCAATCTATCGTTCAAATAAAACACAGAAGGTGATACCATTTCACTAGAAAGTTAGCATAATACAGTAATATGTTTGGCTAAAATAGAGGGTGCAAAGAATCCAAAACAAACACAGTAATATGTTTGGCTAAAATAGAGGGTGCAAAGAATCCAAAACAAATAGTTGAAACAGTTGATATTGGAAAGTTGAGGTTTGAGGTACGGTGCAATGAAGATTGAGAATAAAATTCTTGGTTGACTCGATAAATCTTGTGGGAGATTATTTATTGGGATATGGAGCCTGAGGATGCATAGGATAGAGATATATATATAGTACATATTTCATAATAATTTGGTATATATATATATATATATATATATATATATATATATATATATATATATATATATAATAGATATTTCATAAAGATATAGTATATATTACCGATAATGAAAAGAATACCTATTGTACTGTCTAATAGGATGGATATATATATATATATATATATATATATATATAAAATAGATATTTTGTAAGATTTAGTACAGTTATATATAGTACACTGAATGAAAGAAAAAAAAAAAAAAAAAAAAAAAAAAAAAAAAATATATATATATATATATATATATATATATATATATATATATATATATATATATATATATATATATATATATATCCTGTTAGACAGTATAATAGGTATTTTTTTCATTATCTGTATTTTCTCTCTGTGTACATACCTAAATTCATCAATAAAACATAAGTCAATATTCTTTCTTGAGTTTTCTCTCTCTTGTTCTTTGTGTTCATCTTGATCAAGTGTGTGGGTTGTTGTGCGATCCTAAGAACTAAGGCACAACAAAGATGAAGGTCGTCAATTCGACAGTTTTACCTGGTTTAAGAGTTGCAAAGAGAACTCCGATCAAGCTGAGGACTTGGACTTAACAAACTGACTTTGTGATAGTCAAGATGGATGACTTCAACATCGTGTTAGGGATGAACTTTTTGCTAGAACACAAATTCATTCTCATGCCCCTAGCGAAATGCTTAGTAGTAATAGGGTTAAACTTGACGATTATTCAGACAAACACCTGTCAACCAAGAGGGTGACAATGATGTCGACGCTATAATTGAGAAAGGATCTTAGTCATGAAGAACCTATGATCACTACCATTGCTATATTCGAAAAGAGGAGTTCAAGTGTGCCAACCTCAACAGAAACCTCTTGGCCGCTACAAGAACACCGTGATGCAAATCCTAAAGGACAAACAAAGGATTTATCCCCACTTGGGGAGATAAATCACGAGATTAATTTTATGTTAGGGGCGAGATCGCCTGCCAAAGATGAATGTCATGTTAAAATATCACCACTAGCCCAATAAGGTTAAGCCCGACCATTGTATAATAATTATAATTATGTTAAGAAAATGATTTAGGGATAAATGTAGGAAAATGATTTAGGGATTTTAGGAATAAATTTAGGAAAATGAGTGAGGTATTTTAGAAAAAACGTTATAAATTTTAGCAATAGATTGGCTACTATCCAGTATAAATACCCTCCACCCTACTTAGTTCATCATCCAAAGAAATCCCAACCAACACAAAGTAGTAGTTTCTACAGAGTGTTTTGTAAATCTCTTCTCGATTTGTCTTAATAAAGTGTGCGAGTGTTTCCACAGAGAGTTGTGTTCAACAATCTGGTATCAGAGCGAGGTTAGTGTAGGGTATCTGATCTCTTGGAATTCTTAGTATGCTCTGTGGTTGCAGCTTTGTATGATCTTCCATATGAGAAACGATTTCTTGAGATTAGTAGTGAGTGAGTTTCTTTTGTGTCATGAGTAGTCTGTGACTCTGCAAATCTTGTGTCGAAAGAGCTTGTTTGGTATTACTGAGGTATAGCCAACACGATGGGTGATTTTCAAATGGTTGGAGGAATCAAGAAACTCAACAACAACAGCTACAACACGTGGGCAACATGTATGATGTTCTATTTACAAGGACATGATCTTTGGGAGATCGTTGACGGGTGCGAAACTACGCCGCCAGAGGATGATTCTAATGGCGCCTTGCGCAAATGGAGAATCAAAGCAGGCAAAACAATGTTTGCCCTGAAGACCACAATCAAAGAAGGGATGTTAGAGCATATTTGGGATGACAAGACACCGAAAGAAGCATGGGACACGTTCATGATGTTCTCAAGGAAGAATGATACGAGACTACAACTTCTGGAGAACGAGTTGTTGTCAATTTCACAATGTGACATGACAATTGCTCAGTACTTCCACAAGGTCAAGTCGATCTGTCGAGAGATTACTGAACTAGACCCAAAGTTCGCAATTGGAGAAGATTGAATGAAGAGAATCATAATCCACGGATTGCGACCAGACTATCGAAGCTTCATTATTGCTGTACAAGGATGACCCACTCAACCATCACTTCTAGAATTCGAAAATTTGTTAGCCAGCCAAGAAGCCATGGCTAAACAAATAGGAGGCATCACATTGAAGGGTGAAGAAGAGCACTCTACACAAGTGAAAGCCGGAGCAATAATAGGTCGTCTACCAAACGTAGATATAATGGTGACAAAAGAAGAAGACTGTGCAACCAAGAAAAGCTCAGAAGAATGATAACAATAACTCTTAAGGGAAGAGATTTGAAGGCTTAGGGGCGTTACATTTCACATCTCGTTCATCATTCATATCATATCGTTTCTCATTCTTCAGTTCTCATATCATACATAATTCTAACCGGGTTATATTTCATGTCATTTGTCGTGATTTCATGTCATTCATATCATACAATATACACACAATTTAGGAGACATAACATTTCATCATATACATATCATAGCATAACATATTGCATCACATTATCTCATATCATAAACATGTCAATTTATCACATATCTCATACCATAACATTTTTCATATCATATGACAACATGTATATATCTGTCATTCACATGTCGTATCATAACCATATCATATCGTAAACACTTCGTGGTTATATCGTTTCCTAACTTATCATAGTCTTAACATTTTTATACCTTTCACAGTCATGTCATTACATGAACGTACCTTAGTCATATCATCACAGGAACATATCCTAACGCTATCGTTTTATCAATCTACACCTGTCACTTTCTACCCATAATCTAACTGTATTCTTTTATCAATCTCTCATATCCATAGCACTTCAGTATGTAACTTAACTTTAAGGTTTCATGAACATATCTTACTCCTATCGTTACATTTTGTTTTGTGCATCATTCTCATATCCTATCTCAAGCATATCATTGAACACATCGTATTGTAATTATTATCATACAATTCACATATTATAACATATCATAAACATATGGATCCATAAACAATTCACACCTATCAATTCACATATTTACTTTTCTCCCAAGTTTTTAATTCATGGATCTTTTATTTATTTATTTATTTATTTATTTATTTACTCCCTTGTCTTTTAATTTTGTTCACCTGTCTTCAAATTTTTAGTAGATCCCTATTTTCAAATCTCTCCATATTTCCTTTTCTCTCTTTCGGTTAACACTTCAACTCTATTTACAAATTTGAATAGCCATTTTATTTTTAATTTATTCATTTATTTACTGATATAAATTTACTGATCTAATATTACTAATATCATGTTATTTACTCTGATTCATAAATGATTGACATCTAGTTTCTAACTCAGAGCTAAATAATTGTAATGATGCAATGAGATCTAACTATAAGCAGATTTAATATGATTTAATATATATTTATCTTCACTTAAATCACGTTAATTTTTTGGTAAAAGGTCATTCTCATTCTTTTCCTCAAATTAAATTTGGCAATGTTATTTTTCATTTTTTTTTTCTTCTTTTTACAAACTGTGATTTTTTTAGTTTGAGAGGTGGGTTGAGGAGAGATAACTGGGGAAGGGATAGAAGTAAGTGGAGAGAATTGGGGGAGAGTTTTTAGTAATTTTTTTAGTTTAATGGGTTGGTTGAGTAGAGATAATTGGGGAAGGGATGAGAGGTCAGTGGAGAGAATTGAAAGAGGGTTGTTGGTTATTTATTTATTTATTATTTAATGATTTATTATATTTTTTTAACTAATTTTTTTTATAATTATTTTTATTTGTTTATTTATAATTTTTTTTTGTGGGCTGTTGGTTATTTATTTATTTATTATTTAATGATTTATTATATTTTTTTAACTAATTTTTTTTATAATTATTTTTATTTGTTTATTTATAATTTTTTTTGTGGGCTGTTACACTTTTATCTATCTGGTTAGCACAATTTTCAATCAACGGTAAAGTTATTATTCTAAAACAAACTCGTAACACGAGAATAATATATTCATTTTATTATATTATAATTACCCTCCATTCTATTTGAAAATAGGCTAACAGAGAGTATCTATAATTGACCGTAGATGTGTCTATAACCATAAATAGATTTGTATGAACGTCTATTCAAATGGTCATGTCATCTTATGTTGTCAATAGATTATTAATTGTAGTACATGTATTTGTGCAAGAATCATTTTTAAACTCAATCCAATAATTTTCTTTTAACGTTAAATAATAAACTTAATGAGGCTAGGTTGGGTTGAGCTGTTCTAGTCCTTTATACATTTGTTTAAGTTTATACATTTGTTTAAGATTTACAACTCAACAATATATAGTTCTATGGTAAGCACATATGTTTTTTTTTTTTTTTTTTTTTTTTTTTTTTTTTGCCATATTTATAAAATTTTCATTTACTTAGTTCAATACAAATTAAATAAGTTGGTAATCTAATCCAAGTTGTACATTCTGAATTGGAATGATTAGGTTTTTTTTGTTAGATTATCGAATTTCTTTTAACGAACTTGAAAATTTATGAAAGAGTAATCGCAGTTGACAGGAGTATCATGGATTTATAGATAAATAACACTATCTCTAGTAAAATTAAAATAGAGTGACCTGAGCTAAATAAAGTGACCAGAGCTCAGGTTCAAAATAGACAATATAGGATTGTGATTCAAAATAGACAATATAGGGTTGTGATTTGTAATGTGGTATAAAGTCAGCATTACAATTTTCTTTTTGATTTTTAGAAATTATATTTATTTTCTCCTAATTTTCATTTAAATATTTAAAATAAGTACTCATTTAATTTACAAATAAAATATTTTCAAAACCAAGCATTTAACTTATTATTTAATTTGCAAATAAATTTTTTCAAAATTGAGCATTTAACTTATTTGTCCACTAACATATATTTTAATATTTTTGAAATAAATTACTGGTAATCGATCAAATTAAAATAATTATAAAAAAAAAAACCGTGAAAATACCTAAAAGTTAAAACGTATTAAATAAAGCAAAAAAATAATAATTGAAAAAAAATTCAAAACTAATATTTAAAATGAGATTTAAAATTCAGTCAATTTTTTTTTTCCTATTTTTGAAAAATGAGTACAAATAGATCTCATATCTATTTAATATTTAAAATTAGAAAATAAGTTTCAATCATATCCCTAATTTTTCTCAGTATTTAACAAAAAAAAAAAATTCTTTAAATTCTTTATAAATAGGAGTAATGACAATTTTTTTTAACATAGCAGAAGGATAATTAAGTTGGAGTGAAAGTGACAATTACATAGCAGACAATTACATAGCAGAGGATAATTAAGTTGGAGTGGAAGAGGTGGAAAGATGAATTTTACTAATTTCATCCTTATTTTATTCTGGTTTGTTCCGTTAATATCACCTGCCATTGCAGTAAAAAAGGTAATGCCATTTGTTTCATAGTAAAACTAGTAATGTCATTGCTTGATACTAAAACTAGTAATGTCATTGCTTGATACTAAAACTAAATGTCATTTGCTTGATATTAAAACTAGTAATGCCATTTGCTTGATACTAAAACTAGTAATGCCATTTGCTTGATACTAAAACTAGTAATGTCATTTGCTTGATATAGTTTTTTTTTTATTCGACAGTGTGTTCTTCTTATGTTTACAAAGTATTATTATACGAACTCTAATTTTATTTTTTTGGATTTCAGTCCTATATTGTATTATTAGGTCTCACTCACATGGGTTAGAGGTATCGGCAATAGATGTTCAAAGAGTGGTTGATTCCCATCACAAATTGCTTGGATCCTTCTTGGGGAGGTTTGAAGTTCGATTTTTTTTTATTTTTATTTGAAAATATAGTTAATATTATATTATTTTGAATTAATAAAAATTGAAAAATTTCAGTTCTGAGAAGGCAAAAGATGCCATTTTTTACTCGTATAAGAACCATATAAATGGGTTTGCAGCCATTCTAGATGAGGAGGAGGCAACCAACCTTGCAAGTAATACCAAACTATTTTAATTTTAATATATAAATAAATATATATATATATATATATATATATATATATATATATATATATATATATATATATTTAAATAATAATTAATAATAATTTATGGGACAGAGCACCCAGAAGTCGCAACAGTGTTGCCAAACAAAGCCAAAGAGTTACACACAACTCATTCATGGGAGTTCATGCATTTGGAGAAGAATGGTTTTATTTTCCCTTTTTCTCCTTGGAGGAAGGCTAGATTTGGAAAAGATGTTATTATTGCCAATCTCGACACGGGTATATATATATTATCTTTTACTTATTCATATATATTATCTTTTACTTATTCATATAACTCGATCAGATTAACATGAAATATCTAATTTAGATCATAAAGGTTGAATTTGATTAAATATATATTATCTTGTGGATTTTATTCTGGTACCATTTACCTAAATTAGATCCTAATGATTAGTTAAGATGGTGGATTTTATTTTGGTTATTTGGGTAAATTAAAAATTTAGGTAAATTTAATGTTTTTTTTTTTTTTGCTAAAAAAAAGGTGTATGGCCGGAGTCCAAGAGTTTTGGAGAACAGGGCATAGCTGGAGGTGTGCCTTCGAGGTGGAAAGGAGGCTGCACGGATAAAACCCCTGATGCAGTGCCTTGTAACAAGTACCATTGTTAATCATATTTTGATATTTTATTATTATTTTTAATTCCGAGGGTGATTAACTGCATTAATTATGATTAACCCAGGAAATTAATCGGAGCAAAGTATTTCAATCAGGGGGTAATCGCGTACTTGAAATCCCACAATTTAACGGATGAACTCCCATTGATCGTCAACTCCACGCGCGACTACGTAGGTCATGGAACCCACACGCTATCGACGGCCGGCGGCAGCTATGTCTCCGGCGTCAGCGTATTTGGGTCCGGTATCGGAACTGCCAAGGGCGGCTCTCCCAAGGCCCGCGTCGCTGCCTATAAGGTCTGCTGGCCGTTCCTCAACAGTGGCGGCTGCTACGACGCCGACATTTTTGACGGATTTGATCAAGCCATCTACGACGGCGTCGATGTCCTTTCGCTTTCCATCGGCAGTCCACCAGAAGAATACTATGATGATACCATCGCCATTGCTTCCTTTCATGCACTGAAGAAAGGAATCCCCGTGGTGTGCTCTGCCGGCAACTCCGGCCCGAGCATGGCGACTGCTACTAATATTGCTCCGTGGATTTTGACGGTCGGGGCTAGCACTTTGGACCGTGAATTTCAAGCCCCCATTGAGCTTGGAAACGGGCAACGCTTCTGGGTTTGTTTAAGAATATTTAGTCATGAATTATAATTTCACATATATATTATATTTGATTTTTATAAGCAAATATCCCTTCCATTACTGCTTAACCTATGTATCATATTTGTCCTCGTTTGGTTGAACATAAAAATTGTTCCTGCTGATTAGGGGTTGAGCCTTTCGAGACCATTAGCAAGAAGAAAGCTATACCCATTGATAACCGGAGCTCAGGCGAAAGCAACGACCGCCTCTGCCGACGATGCCATGCTCTGCAAGCCGAAAACTTTGGATCATTCTAAAGTGAATGGGAAGATCTTGGTTTGCTTGACAGGGGGCTCTTCGAGAATTGACAAAGGAATGCAAGCCGTCCTCGCCGGTGCTGTCGGAATGATTCTCTGCAACGATAGGTTTAGTGGATTTAAAATCATCGCTGATCTCCATGTTCTTCCAGCTTCCCATATCAGTTACAACGACGGTCAAGCTGTTTCCTCGTACATTAATTCCAGGAAGTAAACAAATTACAATTTCTTTACTTCTTTATGAATCTTTGTTGGAATGTTTCTCTGATTGTTGTTGTTTTTGACAGAAATCCGATGGGATATTTGTTCCCACCGTCGTCCAAAGTTAATACCAAACCTTCTCCGACCATGGCGGCTTTCTCATCCAGAGGACCCAACATAGTTTCTCCGGAAATTATCAAGGTTTGGTTATGAATTACGACACCCATTTGAGATTATCAAGAACAGAGCTCATGAGTTTCTAATTCTTTGCAGCCGGACGTGACAGCGCCGGGAGTGGACATAATCGCGGCATTCTCCGGCGCCGTGAGCCCAACAGGGGAGCCATTCGACAACAGAACAGTTCCATACATAACAATGTCAGGGACTTCCATGTCCTGTCCCCATGTCTCCGGCATTGTCGGCCTCCTCAAAGCTCTCCACCCCGAATGGAGCCCTGCCGCCATCAAATCCGCCATAATGACCTCTGCCACAATTAGCGACAACACAATGAACCTCATCCTCGACGGCGGCTCCCCTTTCTTCGCTCCAGCCACCCCCTTCATATATGGGTCAGGGCACATCCACCCCACTGGCGCCATCGACCCCGGCCTCGTCTACGACCTCTCCCCCAACGATTACTTAGAATTCCTCTGCGCCAGCGGCTACACGGAGAAGAATATGCGAGTATTCGCCGAGGAAAATTTCAAGTGCCCTGTTTCTGGTTCTATTTTAAACTTTAATTACCCTTCCATTGGGGTTCAGAACTTGACTGGATGTGTCACCCTTACTAGAAGGCTGAAGAATGTTGGCAGGCCGGGAGTTTATAGAGTCAGAGTTCGACGGCCGGAAGGAGTTAAGGTTTTAGTGAAGCCAAGAGTTCTGAAGTTTCGGAAGATTGGGGAGGAGAAGAGGTTTGAATTGACGATGATCGGAGCTGTGGCGGAGGGTCAAATTGGTTATGGTACGCTAATTTGGACCGACGGCAAACACTTTGTTAAGAGTCCAATTGTGGTTTCTTCTGGCTTTTTCTGAACCCATTTTGTTAGGAGGGGTTACTAGATTTCAAGTTTTGATCCATTTTGTTAGGAGGGGTTACTAGATTTCAAGTTTTGATCCATTTTGTTAGGAGAGGTTACTAGATTTCAAGTTTTGATCCATTTTGTTAGGAGGGAGTACTAGATTTCAAGTTTTGATATCGGTTACTAAAATCATATAGTTTTTTTTTTTTTCTTTTCCTGATATGAACTAGTTCTTAGGAATTCTTTCTTTTTATTTTAAACATTTTCCGGTCTTCGTTTTTAGTTTAATGAATTGTGTTAGTTTAACAAATTATTGAAACAAACAATTTCTTTTCATCTCTCTATTTTACCTAGACTCTCTTCGAAACAGTGCCCAGATTTTTATGCCTTTCGTGCAGGAAACTTACCTGACAAGAAATTTTGCTACTTCGGATCGTTATAATTTCACCAGGGTTTCGATCGCTAGCTCACTTGTTATCAGGTCACCAACTTCCTTGACCTTCTTACATTGGGTAGGCGTCAGTTTTCATAATTGTCTATGGGTGATGTTTTTTCTACTACCACCACCATGTTAAGGCCCTTTTGATCTCATTGGTATTTTTTTAAAAGCATGAGTGGCATGGCAGGTAGCACACTTGACAAGAGATAGATACACGTGATAGGAAAAAAGAGGCAAACCCCTAATTCAAAATATAGTGTGAGAGGGGCCGAGCTTGGACCAAGTTTCCATTTCCAAGTATGATTCTCCGCCTCAAGGTGTCTTTTTCTTCTCTCATCTCAGCACAATTTTCAATCAACTAGGTTATTTATCCTAAAACTTGTAATTTTTTAAACCCAAATAAGTTAAATAATAAACTCAATTTTGGGTTGGGTTGATTTGAGTGGTTCATTTATTCAATTTATTGTTTTTTTAATAGAAGTAAAATGTTATTCTGTAAAACGTCAATTTATTTTGAAAAAGTTACTTCCAAATGATTCAAAATTATTTTAAAGAGTTGTTGGAAAATAAATCATAATAAAACAATGATGAAATTAAATAAAAATAAAATAAATATAAGTATATAGAATTGTATCGGGAGCAAAAATGTATCATGGGTTTATATGTAAGGAACATTATCTCCATTGTTACGAGACATTTTGTGAAAACCAAAAGCAAGCAAAGTCATGAAAGTTTATGTTCAACGGCCAATATCATATCATTGTGGAGGTTTTTGGTTACTAATTTGGTATTAGAGCCACATAGCAATTTCTTTATGCTTATGAAAAATTGATCTTTGGTGGAGACAGTTCGTTAATATGCTTATGGAAAATTCTTCTTCGCTCAAATGAGTATTGTATGATAGCCTTTGGTGGAGATTATTCCAACATAGACGCTCCCAAGCAAATTTGGGACACTATGAAGCCTCAAAGGAATATTGTACGACAATTGAAAATTAGTTGGAAATTGGTGTTTATTAGAAACTTCGAATATAGACTCTTGAAATTATTGGTTTTTAGTGGAGATTATTCCAATATAGAAGCTGTCAAACAAATTTGGGATAGTATGAAGGGAACAAATTAGCACAGCTCAAATTCTCCTTTTAGGAAGGAATACCAGAGTTCTTTCAAATTAGTACCACCTTCTTCCCGCAATTGTAGCAAAGATCTTAAAATTTATTTATTTGAGAACTCTTGTTGTTCTTCTTCTCCAAGGTTGTGCAGTTCGTTAGTGACTTCTTTCTTTGACAACATTTGCTCTCCAAGGTTGGGCAGTTTTTTAGTGACTTCTTTCTTTGTCAACATTTATGTATCCATGTGTCTTATTGTTACTCCGACTTTTACTTGTGTAAAATACTTCGTTTTCACTCTTCAGGGTGATACCTCTCATTTGCTTAGCTATAGGTTCTTGGCTGGCTGGCTGGCAACTTCTTTTTCACTCTTCGGCGAGATACCTCTCATTTGCTTAGTAATGGCTTCTTGGCTGGCTTGCTAGCAACTTCTTTTTCACTCTTTGGCGTGATACCCCTCATTTGCTTTATTATGGCTTCTTGGCTGGTTGGCTGGCAAATTTTCAAACTCTACAAGTCATAGTTGAGCATGAAATTCTTGTTCAGTTATCTCCAAGCAGATCGACTTGATCTTGTGGAAGTATTGAGTCAACGTCATGTCACGTTGTGAAATTGATAACAGCTCGTTCTCCAAAAGTTGTAGTTTCATATTGTTCTTCTTTGAGAACAATATCATGAATATGTCTCATGCTTCTTTCAACGTCTTGTCATCCCAAATGTGCTCAACATCTCTTTTGTTCGGTTGTGGTTTTCAAGACAAACATTGCTTCTCTCTAGGACTAGGATAGTGTCAAGATCTTTACATATAAACTAGTTCTTAGGAATTTTTTCTTTTTATTTGAAACGTTTCCCCCTTTTTCCTTTTTAGTTTAATCAACTGTTTTAGTTTAACCCGTTGTTTAAACAAACAATTTCTTTTCATATGTCTATTTCGACAAGCCTCTCTCTAGGACTAGCACAGTGTCCAGATCTTTACATCTTTCGTGTTGGTTGGAGTTTACCCGACAAGGAATTTCACTACCTTAGGACCGTTATAATTATGGCCACCATTCACTAGGGCTGATCGCCTGCTCCTCTGATTTTCCAGCACTGGCAGGCGTCAGCCTCCATACATGGTCTTAAGGTGGTGATTTTTCTTACCACCATGATAACCCTTTTGAGCTTATTCGTATTATGATCGAAGAGAGGTCAGTTTGACCCAGAGATAGATGGTGAAAAAAAAAAAAAAAAAAAAAAAGTCCCTAATTCAAAATATAGTGTGAGAGGGGCCAAGCTTCGACTCAAAATTTTCTACTTAATTTAAGATCGCTGCTGTATGCATATCATAAACATTGAATGCAGAAATACTTAATTTAAATTGTCATAAAACATAACCTTCAGCTAAAAACATAGCTACAGACTTACGTGTTTCGAACGATAAATAAAATAAATAAACGTTTAAATTAAAAACATCCTATCCTAGTCTAAGTCTAAGAAAATAAATACAACCACCTTATGCATGTGCCATAGTCTCGAGTTGCGATGCTGTCGTGAATGCCTTGCCTCAACCTGAAATAAAAGTAGCACGTGACTTGAGTATTTTAAGAACATGTGAATGCAATGACGGGACCTATCATATCAGTCTATTTTTCCTACGGCACTATTCTAATGGGAAGCTTGAATGTGTATCATATACTCTACACACATCCCATATGTGCGAGTATGGGCTCACCAGACAATTTGCACACCGTTGGGCCCCTTTTCTTATCGGACGAGCCTTCTCTGGTAGCTTAACTTTTGCTGGATACCCATTAGAATTAGTAATCGTCACGGCAGCATTATGTAAAACATAACGATACTTCGCCTGCCTAATGGATGTACGCATCCATACCCTCGTGATGAAATAGGGGTATCCCCCAATGCATGAGCACACATAATGCATGAGGTCCCAACCTTTTTCTGTTTTTATTATCATTTAATACAACCCCGCTAGTGTTCTGTACATATCATATCGTTTTTCATATCATTTCACGTATCGTTCATCATTCATTTCATATCGTTTCTCATTCTTCAGTTCTCATATCATACATAATTCTAACGGGGTTATATTTCATGCCATTTATCGTGATTTCATGTCATTCATATCATGCAATATACACATAATTTAGGAGACATAACATTTCATGATATGGAATCAAATCAAGGAAAGTATGAAACGGATTACCTTGATGATCTAGATCAAGAGTAAAGAAAACTTGTTTCTAAACTTGTGATTTGAATCACTCCACAAGAGGTTTGATCGATACCACTTGAATGACTCTAGCATGCAAGTTCTAAACACAAGAATTTGCAAAGAATATCTTAGCTCTCAACAAAGCTAAAAAAAATAGAAATTATATTCTTTCTTAATCCCAAAATGTGATGTCTCTAATAAAAGAAAAGAAAGTAGTGTTTACAACCTTAACCTAGACACAACCTTAAACTTAACTTCTATATGAAAAAACAAATAAATATTTAAATTATAATTAAATAGTGCAATGAATGAAATGTGCTTATTAGTCATCTTTGGACTAGTTCCATAAATTTAGAGTTCATTAAATGCAACTTAAAGTGCATTTAATGCATCTCTTTCTTGAAACACAACTTTGCACAACATATAATGGAGGTTTCCAACGTCTTCTAGAAGATGAGCTCACCATAGCTTGAATACAAGTGTACAAGGTTTGTTCTAGCTTCTTGGCTCTCGTCCTTGTAATTGGACCTTGAGGTATGGAAATTCCTTGGTCGTGGTTCATATCATTCTCCCCTTCTTGAGAAGGATTCGTCCTTGAATCCCAGCCATCACCTACATCAAAAGGACTCAAATCAACAACATTAAAAGTTGCACTATTACCATACTTACCTGATATCAATTTTATAAGCATTGTCGTTGATATGCTCAAGAACTTAAAATGGTCTATCTCCTCGTGGTAAAAGCTTAGATTTTCTTTGAGTAGGAAATCTTTCTTTTCATAAATGCACCTAAACCCAATCTCCTGGCTTGAAGATGACAATCTTGCGTCCTTTATTAATTTGGGTGGCAACCTTAGAATTTTGCTTCTCAATTTGTTCTTTTACTTGGTTGTGCAGGTTATGAACAAACTCAACCTTGGCATTTGCATCAAAATTCACAAACTATTTTGACGGCATAGGTAACAAGTCAATGGGGGTTAAAGAATTAAAGCCATAAACAACTTCAAAAGGTGTGCATTTAGTAGTGCTATGAGCAACCCTATTTGAAACCACCCGCTCATCGACAACGCGACTTACAGGAGTTACCATCCACACCAATAACAAACTCCGACAACCAACCATAAATTTAGAAACATTTCCAAAACATTTCTATAAACATCTAATAAAACATTTAAAACAAGTACTATTTAAAACATTAAACAACCAACATAACTTTTAAACAACGAAAAGCAAACTACATAAACAGACCGATACATGGATTCCCAGTGGTCCCTAGCCCGTTGGTCTCGTCCTCGGTTGACCTGCATCTTCTAAATCTGGAAAAAAAAGTTATAATAATTTTTATAGTAATTAAATTACCTAGTAAGTAGCTAACTTATCTTTCACGAGTTATAACTAATCTTTCCCCAAGTGTTTTTAAGTTTTATTCGCCATTGACTCCTAGTTTCTCTTACCAGAGTCACCTGTTCATTAATGCGGTATCTCAGCTACCTCCAGCTTAGGTTACTGACTCTCTCTCTATATGCTTATCTAAAATTTTCGGACTCATATGCAAGACTCGCTCTCGGTCAAATACGGCCCATCTACTAATTTCTCTGGCGGCCTGTTCATCTCATATACCAAAGGTCAGGACTACTCTCATTCTCTCTGACTTAGCACTCTGCGCGTTGGTCAGGAACTCCGCAGGAATTAGTAAACTACAATACTCATATATATAAGTCATGGCTCAACAACCAATAAGCATATCCTAGAGTCATAACCTTTCCATTAACATGCATAACATACTCACGTCCAATGCATGTTTTGATACATTTATAATGTTTGACACAAAACATTCCGGTAATCATTAATAACATGCTTACATCACAAGCAAACAGTCACAATATACAATAGACATTAAATATCATCACAGCTCATATTAACATATTAAGCTCTTAATCATGTAAACAACATACTCACAAGTTGTAAAACAAGTTAAGAGCTAGTTTAAAGAACGATATGCTACTTACTTGGTTTCGAATCCTGTTTTCCCTTGGAGGTACGTTTAATAGGGTATTTCAACCCAATTCCTTCCTATTAGACCTATATTTCACAATTTTCAAGATAAGTATAGACCAATCTTGATAGGACAGGTCAGAAGGAGTCGAACGGGACAATCCGGGAGCCAAAACAATGACGCACGCGCTCCCACTCTCTCTATCAACAGAATTCACACGCCCTTTCTTCTTCCTTGCAATTTCCTGCAATTTTCCCACTTTTACATTAATTCCCATTAAGTCCCGAGGCCATACTCCAACCCTACAACTCGTATTTCGTCCCAACTTCTTCTATAACTTTATAGATCTCTTTATTACGATTCTAACAAGTCCTATTTCATTACCTATTACTCAACATACACCAAGATATCAAGTTTTAAATGTTCGGTAATATGGGTTTTGCGTTACCTTCGTATAAACGTTCGATTCAGCTCAAAATTGCCCTTTGTCCTTAAAGAACTTCTCGGCAACAACCTCCCTCTTCTGATTCCTGAGTAGTAACTGAGTGTAATCAAGCTAAACCACACCAAATCCGAAATCCCCAATATTTCTACTCTATTTTTGGTGTTCCCCTTCTCTCGTGTTCTTCATTTTTAAATCCAAACCTACTCCCCATCTTGCTTCCACCACTAACTCACAAATCATCCAATCACAGTACAAATATACATATTATTATTATTATTTTTAGATTATTACAATTCTACCCTCTTTTTAGAAACTTTCGTCCTCGAAAGTTTCTAACTCTACAAACAAGTGCGGATATTCTCGTTTAAACACCTCTTCTCATTCCCAAGTAGCTTCACTAGCTTGGTGATTCTTCCATAAATTTTTAACAAAGGGAATATCTTTGCTACGCAAGGATCTCACTTTCCACGCCAAAATTTTAATAGGTCGTTCTTCATAGCTTAAGTCCTCCTTTAACTCCAAGTCTTCATAACAAAGAATATGCATAGGATCTGCAACATACTTCCTCAATATCGAAACGTAAAAAACGTTATGTATAGTATTCAACAAACTTGTAGGCTACTGGGCCAATTCTTTCGAGGATCTTGAAAGGTCCAATAAAACACGGGCTAAGCTTTCCCGTCTTACCAAATTGCAAAACACCACGAACTGGTACAACTTTCAAGAACACATGGTCCCCCACCTCGAACTCTAGGTCCTTCCTCCTAACATTAGCATAACTTTTCTGACAACTTTGAGCGGTTAGAATTCTCTTCCTAATCTTCTGTATCGCCTCATTGGTCGTCCGTAGCAAATCTGGTCCTAACAGCTGTTTACTACCTACTTCCTCCCAATAAATTGGAGTTCGACACCGTCGTCCATAAAGTGCCTCAAAAGAAGCCATCTGAATGGTTGCCTGATAACTATTGTTATAGGCAAATTCCACCAAATATAGGTAGGTGTCTCAACTGCTAGCAAAATCAAGTACACATGCACACAACATATCCTCGAGAAATTGATTTAATCTCTCTGTTTGTCCATCTGTCTGAGGATGGAAAGTTGTACTAAACTTCAGTTATGTACTAAGGGCTTCTTGAAGACTCTTCCAGAATCGAGAGGTAAACCGTGCATCCCTATCTGACACAACAGAAACTGGTACACCATGCAACCTTACAATCTCCTTTAAATACAATTGTGCCAACTTGTCAACTGAATACGAAACGTTCCCTGGTATAAAATGAGATGTCTTAGTTAATCTATCCACAACAACCCATATCACTGTAAACCTTGACTGGGTTCTAGGTAGTTCTGTAATGAAATCCATGGTCACCTCTTCCTACTTCCACTGGGCACATTTAGAGGTTGCAATAATCCAGCAGGTTTTTGTCTAGGTGCCTTAACTTGTTGACAAGTTAAACACCTACTCACATATTCAGCAACATCTTTCTTCATCCCAGGCCATTTCCAAGTATGTTTTCAAATCCTGATACATCTTTTTGGCACCTGGATGTACGGTATAGGGAGACTCATGTGCCTCAGATAAGATCTTCCTCTTGATCTCCACATCGTTTGGAACACAAGTTCGATTCTGTCACTTCAAACATCCATCGCCTGTCATCAAGAAATCCTTGACTCGTTCAGTCTCAAGTTGCTTCACGACTTTTGCAAAATAAGGGCACCTCTACTTACCCTGAGTAATTTGTTGCTGCAACGTCGGGCAGATAATCATAAGAGCTAGCTAAGTTGTCGCTTCCCTGACCAACACAACTATCTGAGCTTGTTCAATCTCCATCTGAATGTTGGGTTGTGTCGTCAACATTGCAGATGAGTGAGCTGTCTTACGACTCAAGGCATCAGCTACCACATTAGCTTTATCAGGGAGATGTAGAATCTCCATATCATAATCTTTCACTAACTCCAACCATCGACGCTGCCTCATGTTAAGCTCTTTTTGGGTGAACCGATATTTGAGACTCTTATGATCGGTATATATTTGTATCTTCACACCATACAGATAATGTCTCCATATTTTCAGAGCAAACACCACAGCAACTAACTCTCCCATTCTGCATAAGTACGCAACTCAACCCATTCTTAGAGGCATCACTATAAGTTACTAGATTCCCAGTACCGTCGAGTACAGTAAGTACTGGGGCTGACGCTAGTCTTTCCTTGAGTTCCTGAAAACTCCTTTCACAAGCTCGACTCCACTCAAATTTCTTTCCTTTACGAGTTAACTGAGTCAGTGGCGCTACAATCTTTGCGAAGTCCTTAAAAAATCGCCTGTAGTATCTTGCTAAACCCAGGAAACTTCTCACCTCAGTAACTGTAATTGGTCGAGCCCAACCTATAACTGCCTTCACCTTTGCTGGATCAACGGCTATACCATCCTTGGATACCACATGACCAAGGAATACTACTTTCTAAAGCCAAAACTCATATTTTGAGAATTTGGCATATTATCTTTGTTCTGCATGTTCATCTTTTGTCTTGGAATAAACCAAGATATCATCAATGAACACAATGACAAAAGATTCCAGAAAATCCTGGAATACCCGACTCATCAGCTCCATAAATACTGCAAGGGCATTAGTCAAGCCAAAAGACATTACAACAAACTCATGGTGCCCATAACGGTACAAAAAAGCCGTCTTCGGTATGTCCTCTTCCTTGACTCTTATCTGGTGATAACCAAAACTAAGATCAATCATCGAAAATACTGCTACCCCTTGAAGCTGGTCAAACAAGTCGTCAACTCGCAGCAAGGGTTACTTATTTTTCATGGTCACCTTATTCAGCTCCCTATAATCAATGTAGAGATGGAGTGTACCGTCCTTCTTCTTCACAAACAACACCGGAGCTCCCCACGGTGACACACTAGGTCGTATGAATCCCTGGTTCAACAACTTCTACAGTTGCCATTTCAACTCTTTCAATTCTGCAGGGGCCATCCTATAAGGAGCTTTAGAGATAGGTGTCGTCCCTGGTTCAAGTTCAATGCCAAAGTTGACTTCCCGCTCTCGTGGCAAGCCAGGCATCAGGGAAGACATCCAGGAACTCATTCACCACAAGTACAGCTGATACATCTGTATCAACTCATCTCACTTCTAACCACACTAGCCAGGAATGCCACAGCACCGTGACTAATCAACTTCCTAGCCTTTAAAGTAGTTATTCTTGGGAACACTTCTCGGCTTCGTACCCTGAAACCAGAAGCTCTTTCCGATTGGGGGGGGGGGGTGAAAAACTATCTCCTTCTTATAATAGTTGACACTGACATGATGAGCAGATAGCCAACCATGCCCAAAATAATATCGTAATCATACATATCTAGCACCATTAACAACACGCCTAATGGTTGGCCAGATACTTCTACCTTATCCAGTTTCACCCTTTCACGAGTCATCAATATGACTCCTGAAGGTGTAGAGACCAGAACCTCATAACTTCGGGGGTCACCACAACAACAGACCCCGATCCTCAGTCAAACCACATGCAAGGAAGAAAACAAAAAACGTAGAGTTTGAGGAAGACACCGACGACGCTCCGGCTAAGCCAAACCATATGAAATCGACTTTGAAACCTTTGATCTCCCCACGAAAACAATTCCAAAGACCTTTACACACCAGGGATAGATTTCGACATTGCTTACACGTCGTACACCATCGAGAAAGGAAGACAGAATATCGGGTTTTCGAAGTCTCTCAGATCTAGGAGTCTCAGACCTTGTCGAGCCAAAATAACACATAAACGGGTTTAGGGGGAAGAGGGGACTCAGGAACGAAAGGAAAACGAGGAAAATGGACATCGAAAATGGCGTTACCGTGTGGAGAGAGGGATCGCCAAAAAAATTTGAATAACCGGACGAAGAAGACGAAGTTCGACCCGAGGTTCGGACCTCGCGACCCAAACTGAGTCCAACCCACTTCAGTCCAAACCTCGGCCGATGACACCCCCACGGCACAGATGCCTCAGCCCAAACCAGAAAGCCCAATTACGGCCTAACCCATTAGCTGTGACCTGAGACCAAAAAACCAACCGACCCGAGACCCGCAAGCCCAATCCAATACCCGACGCTGACAGCCCAACCCACCTGTAACCGTTTCCTTTCAACCCAGGTCCGGTCCACCACTCGCGGTCAGCCTAGACCCGCGACTGCAACCCGTAAACCAGCGCCTTGGCCCGACTTCGGCTACCACACAAGGATGCTTCTAGTAGTGCCACGTGGCAGCAACTGGCGCAAAACTCCCCTCGGCTCAAGCGGCTTATTCTGCTCGGGAATCCTTTTTTCGACCTGTTCGACATTGTTTTGACCCTCCCAAACTTGATTTCGACCCCATTTAAGGTAAAATAGATCATTTTAAGGTCGTATTTCACAAATTCAAGTTGAAAATTAATTATGTTTGTGAAATACTAACGAAGGTATCGAAAGAACCAATAGGAACCAACCAACAACTGAAGCGTAGGACATATACGAAGTAAGTGGCTCACCCTTCGTAAGTTACGCGTTGTATGTTGTATGTTGTCACGTGCCCGTGGATTCGCACGTGTCATTAAATTGTATGCTAGACTGTTATGCTTGAATACGTAAACTTGGAAATGTGAATGTATGCTCTTTAGTATGATGTGATGTGTTGTGCTTATGACGTTTATGATATTTCTGGATGATTCTCGTATGAACGGTACTATAATTTTGAATGTAAACAACATGAAATGTATGACATGTAATCACGATAAATAACATGAAATGTAACCCCATTAGGATTATGAATGATATGTAGACTGAAAAATGAGAAACGATATGACATGCATGAAAAATGATAGCGGAGTTATATTTAATAATGTTGAAAATGGAAAAATGTTGGGACCTCATGCATTATGTGTGCTCATGCACTAGGGGGATACCCCTATTCCATCACGAGGGCACGGACGCGTACATCCATTAGGCAGGCGAAGTGTCGTTATGTTTTAAATAATGCTGTCGTGACGGTTACGAATTCTAATGGTTGTCCAGCAAAAGTTGAGCTACCAGAGAAGGCTCGCCAGACAATTAAAGGGGCCCAGCCGTGTGCGAACTAATTGGTGATCCCATACTCACACGTATGGGCTGTATAGAGTATATGGTACATATCCAAGCTGCCCAATTAGAATAAGTGTCGTAGGAAGAAAAATAGACTAATAGGTCTTGTCATAGCATTTTGCATGTTCTTGTTGCATAACCTTGATAGGGGGTCACTTACTGAGTATTCTAAAAATACTCAAGCCTCGTGCTATTACATTTTCAGATAAAGGCAAGGCACCCATGTGAGACCGACGACAGCATCGCACATCCCGGGATCGTGGCACATGCATAGGATAGTTGTTTTCTATTTATAGTATAGGTTAGTATAGGTTGAATTTCATTTGTATTCGTAGAATAGGTTAGTATAGGTTTAATTCCCGTTGGCATAATTAGTATAGGCTAGTATAGGTTGAATTGTAATTACATTAATAAATCATAGGTTAGTATAGAACATTTAGTTCGGAGTTGTTTTTTTTTTTTTTTTTTTTTTTCCTTTCTTTCCCTTGTATTAGTTGTTCATGAGTTAATAAATGACAGATTGATGTTGCATTTATAATAAGAGTCCATTTAAAGTAAATTCAGCATTAAATGTAGAAGCATTAAGATAAATTTCTCATTTAAAATATAGTAACGACCTTAGATTGAATAGAAAAATCTTAGGGGCGTTACATTTCACATATCGTTCATCATTCATATCATATCGTTTCTCATTCTTCAGTTCTCATATCATACATAATTCTAACGGGGTTATATTTCATGTCATTTGTTGTGATTTCATGTCATTTATATCATGCAATATACACACAATTTAGGAGACATAACATTTCATCATATACATATCATAGCATAACATATTGCATCACAATATCTCATATCATAAATATGTCAGTTTATACCTTATCAGACTTATCTTCACTTAAATCACGTTAATCTCTGGGTAAGAGGTCATTCTCATTTTTTTTTTCTCAAATTAAATTTGGCAATGTTATTTTTCATTTTTTCTTTTCTTTTTACAAACTGTGATTTTTTTAACTTAAGGAGTGGGTTGAGGTGGGAAAAGGATGAGAGGTTGGTGGAGAGAATGAGTGAGAGTTGTTTGTTTTATTTATTTATTTATTTATTGATTTATTATATTTTTTTAACTAATTTTTTTTATTTGTTTATTTATGATTGGCTGTTACACTTTTATCTCAGTAGCACAATTTTCATGTTGGTGACAACAGAAAACTGGAGTGAGATTGAGAGGAGGAGTGATTTGAATGATGGGGAGGGAGGTTCTTTTATAGGGGGATTCCCGAAGTTGGTTGGGATTTTTGTGGATGAAATTGAATTCACCTCCTCCTTCTCTTCCGTAGTAACTAATTCAAACTTCTATGATTACCTTCAACACCCTCCTTTAAACTGAATTATGTGGAAATCAGTTTACGACTTCACTTCATCTTTTTGATATACATCTTGGATTCTGCACATCCACATCTTTCTTCTAACCTTCTCGAACAATGGTTGTTTCAAGGGCTTTGTGAATAGGTCTGCGATTTGTTCATCACTTCGGCAAAAGTTGAGTTCAATAATGCCTTCTTTACACAAATCACACAAGAAATGAAATCGAACATCGATGTGCTTGCTTCTTCCATGCAACACAGAATTTTTAGACAACTTAATAGTTGACATATTATCACAATATATAACCGTCGTACCTGGTTGCTTCTGATTAAGAATTTCAAGCATTTTTCTTAACCAAATTGCTTGGCACGAGCATGCTGCTGCTGCCACAAATTCTGCTTCTGTAGTTGAGAGTGTTACAATAGGTTGCTTCTTTGAAGACCGGCAAATAGCTCCTGAACTCATCATGAAAATACTTCCTGGAGTACTTTTACGATCATCTATATCACCTGCATAGTCGCCATCTGTATAGCCAACCATCTTCGGATCATCTCCTTTCTTGTAGAATACCCCCAAACCGAAGGTTCCTCTCACATAACGAAGTATCCTTCTTGTTGCATTGAGATGTTTTTCCGTTGGATGCTCCATGTAACGACTTATCATACTAACTGCATACATGATATCTGGTCTTGTTGAAGTTAGGTACATCAAACTTCCCACAATTTGTTTGAAGTACCTATTATCAACCTCTCGCCCGTCAATATCCTTGTGCAACTTTAAACCCAATTCTGATGGAGTTCCAAATGTGCGCTCATCCAATTTAAATCTTTCAAGTAATTCTTGAGCATACTTCTTCTGACAGATAAAGTTACCTGCGGGAGTTTGAGTAACTTCTACTCCAAGAAAATATCTCATCAAGCCAAGATCTGTCATTTCAAATTCCTTCATCATGCTCTTCTTAAAAAATTCAAACATTTCTTCATTATTGCGAGTAAATATTAAATCATCAACGTATAAGCAAATAATGATAATGTTACCTCCCTTTTCAGTTTTCACATACAACGTATGTTCATACGGGCATTTAGTGAATCCCATCTTTTCAAAATGAGAATCAATGCGACTGTACCATGCCCTCGAAGCTTGCTTCAAACCGTACAAAGCTTTCTTCAACTTGTATACTTGTTCCTCTTTGCCATTTTGAACAAAACCTTCTGGTTGCTCCACATATACTTCTTCTTGAAGCTCTCCGTGTAAGAAGGCCGATTTCACATCAAGTTGATAAATAGGCCAAGATTTCTGTGCTGCAATAGAAATTATGAACCTGACAGTGTCTTGACGTGCCACTGGTGCAAATACCTCCTTATAATCAATTCCATACTTTTGCTTGTATTCTTTTGCAACAAGTCGCGCCTTGTACTTATCCACCTCACCATTTTCATTCAACTTGGTTTTGAAAACCCATTTTA
Source organism: Cucurbita pepo subsp. pepo (assembly GCF_057944985.1). NCBI lineage: Eukaryota > Viridiplantae > Streptophyta > Magnoliopsida > Cucurbitales > Cucurbitaceae > Cucurbita > Cucurbita pepo. The sequence continues at coordinate 5,105,271 of NC_141817.1, forward strand.
CTCCGATTGTTTTCTACCCTCTAGGAAGATCAATGAGCTCCCAAGTCTTGTTCTTCTCTATGGATTTGATTTCACTGTCCATAGCTTCCTTCCATTTCTTCTTCTTTACTGCTCCTTCATAGACAGTTGGATCACTATCCATAAAGAATGCAAAATAACCACTATCACTTGATTCATAGTCCATCTCATAATCAATCATCCAGTTTGGTCTCTTTCTTGTTCTTTGATGTCTTTGATTATGAATATGATCTTCTTCTACTGGTTCTTATTGTTGAGCTTGTGATGAGCTCTCTCCATGCTCATAGTGAGGCTGAATAGGGGCTTTCAGTTTGTTCTTCTTCAAGATCTACAAGAATCTGCTGATTCACAATGATCTTTTCTTCCCATGTCCAAGTCTTCTTTTCGTCAAAGACTACATCACGACTTACCACCACCTTCTTTGTCAAAGGATCATAGAGCCTGTACGCCTTAGAGGTCTCGCTTACTCCAAGGAACACACACTTCAAACTCTTGTCCTCAAGTTTCTTCCTTTTCTCATCAGGAACGTGTGCATATGCTATGCACCCAAAGATTCTAAAGTGGTCTACTGCAGGTTTTCTTCCGCTCCATGCTTCTTGTGGAGTCATATCTCTAACAGAAAAAGTAGGGCTCCGGTTGAGAATGTGAACGGACCACACAACAGCTTCTGGCCAGAATTCCTTCGGGACTTCTCCTTTATTTAGTAAACTTCGAACCATGTTGGGAATGGTCCTGTTTTTCCTTTCGGCCACACCATTTTGTTGTGGTGTATATGCTGTTGTTAACTGCCTCCGTATGCCCATTCTCTTCACAAAATTTAATAAACTCGTTCGAGCAGAACTCTCCACCTCTATCAGTTCTTAAAGCCTTGACTCTTCTTCCAGTTTTCGCCTTCATAGTAGCAAAATTTTTTTTTGAAGCAATCAAAGGCTTTTGATTTGGCGTGCAAGAAATAAGTCCACGTTTTTCGACTAAAATCATCGATGAGGGTCATGAAATATTTCTTGTTACCATTTGATGCCGGAGAGATGAGACCACATATGTCTGAATGAATCAACTCCAAAATTGCTTGAGCTCTTCTTGATTTTCCAGATGGAAAAGAGTTTCTTTCATGTTTTGCTACTACACAGCTCTCGCAAATTTCCGTTGGTGGAGTAATATCTGGCAACCCAGTTACCATCTTCTTTGAGGACAACGTCTTTAATCCTTTGAAGTGTAGATGACCATACCTAAAATGCCGAAGCCAGGTGGTATCTTCTTTCTTCACCATCAAACTTTTGGCAACGATATTTAACGTCAACGGATATAGGCGATTGGTCGTCATCTTAGCAATCGATCCTCTTTTGGAGTCACAAATCTCACATTCATCATTTTGAAATGTGATCACATACTCCTTTTCTTGTAACTGACCGATACTAAGTAAGTTGGCCTTCAGATCAGGAATGTAGAATACATTAGAAATAGACTCTACAAAGCCATTTCTAGTCTTGATATCTACGGTTCCTTTTCCCATCACTTGGAGAGTTGAATTGTTGCCAAGAGAAACCGTAGTATGAAAATTTTCATCCAGAGTTGAGAAGAATTCCTTACAACCTGTCATATGGTTGCTGCATCCAGAGTCTACGACCCATACACCTTGATCTGCAACCTTCATAGCATGGAATGACATTAACAATGTTTCTTCTTCTCTTCTCTCCACAAAATTGGATTGATCTCTTTTTTCCTTTTGGAGCCTAGTATAGCATTCATTTTTGTAATGTCCAAGGCGTTCACATCTGTAACATTCCACCTTAGACTTGTCAAAGTGTCTCTTGCCTTTGTTGTCATAATCGTTTCTGACTAGGTCTGCTGACCTGCCAACATCTCCACTTCTTTCTCGACTGCCTCTCCCACGACCACTACCTCTTCTTTGCCCTCTACCTCTAGAGCTTGAAGGTTCACTTGGTGTGGATATCTTTAAGGCTGTCATCTCCTCTATTACACTTGTACGATTGAGTCTCTGCTCATGTACTAATAGGGAGCTTTGGAGTTCATCTATTTGCATCTATTCGACATTGTTTGCTTCTTCGATAGAACATACAATGTAATCGAACTTTGGAGTTAGTGGTCGCAAAATCTTTTCTACGACCGCAACATCCGTGATTGAACCACCATGCATCCTCATTTTACTTGCAAGACTTATAACATTGCCAATATAATCATTCACCGTTTCTCCCTTTTACATTTGGAGAATTTCAAAGTCTCTTCTAACTGCTTGAAGTTGAGCATGCTCTACTCTCGTTGAGCCTTGATACTTCCTCCTCATAGAATCCCAAATTTCCTTGGATGTCTTCTTTTGAAGCATTGTTTCCAAGATAGTCCTATCAATGGACTGAAATAAATAGTTCTTGACCTTCAGGTCCTTCAACTTCGATGCTGCCAACAGTTGCTATTGACCAGCTGAGAGTATCTCATCTTCATTTGGTTCTTCATAACCCGTCTCCACCATATCAAAGAACTCCTTTGATCTGAGAAAATTTTCCATCAACATTGCCCAATGATCATAGTGACCATCGAACCTTGGGATGGCGGGCTGAACGTAGCTCTCAACTTGTTTTTCTACTGCCATTTTTTTTGCTGCTGCAAGATTGCTCTGATACCAGTTGTTGGTGACAACAGAAAACTGAAGTGAGATTGAGAGGAGTGATTTGAATGATGGGGAGGGAGGTCCTTTTACAGGGAGGATTCCCGGAGTTGGTTGGGATTTTTGTGGATGAAATTGAATTCACCTCCTCCTCTTCCGTAGTAACTAATTCAAACTTCTATGCTTAGCTTCAACATTTCAATCAACCGAAAAAGTTATTTATTCTAAAATTCCTAGCACGAGAATAATATATTCATTTTATTATATTATAATTACACTCCATTTTATTTGAAAATATGCTAACATAACAATAAATGGAGAGTATCTATAATTTACGGGAAATGTGTCTATAACCATAAATGAGATTTGTATGAACATCTATTCAAATGGTCATGTCATCCATTAATTATGTTGTTAATAGATTATTAATTGTAGTACATATATTTTGTGCATCAGGTTAGAATAATTTTTAAACTCAACCCAATTATTCACGTTGTAATTTTTTTTTATCTAAATAAGTGAAATAATAAACTCAATTATGAGGCTGAGTTGGTTTGAGCTGTTCTAGTAGTTTATTCAATTTATTGTTTTTAATAAAAGTAAAATTTTAATGGGTAAAAGGTTAATTTATTTGTTTCAAACATTTGTTTAAGATTTACAACTCAACAGTATATAATTGTATGTGAGCAGATACGTCTTTTTTTTTATAAGAACTCATAAACCAACCGTATTTATAAAATTTTTATTTATTTAATTCAATACAAATTAGATAAGTTCTTAATCTAATCCAAATTGTACAATGTGAATTGGATTGATCACGTTTTTTTTGTTAGATTATCGAATTTCTTTTAACGAACTTGAAAATTTATGAAAGAGTAATCGCAGTTCACATGAGGATCATGGGTTTATAGATAAATAACACTTATCTCCATCTACTGGAAAAACTAAAATAGAGTGACCAGAGCTCATGTTCAAAATAAACAATATAGGGTTGTGGTTTGTAATCTGGGATAGAGTCAGCATTACAATTTTATTTTCGATTTTTAGAAATTATATTTATTTTCCCCTAATTTTCATTTAAATATTTAAAATAAGTACTCATTTAATTTACAAATAAAATATTTTCAAAACCAAGCATTTAACTTATTATTTAATTTGCAAATAAAATTTTTCAAAATTGAGCATTTAACTTATTTATCCACTAACATTTATTTTAATATTTTTGAAATAAATTACCAGTAATTGATCAAATTAAAATAATTATAAAAAAAAAACCGTGAAAATACTCCTAAAAGTTAAAACGTATTAAATAAAGCAAAAAATAATAATTGAAAAAAAATTCAAAACTAATATTTAAAATGAGATTTAAAATTCAGTCAAATTTTTTTTTTCCTATTTTTGAGAAATGAGTACAAATAGATCCCATATCTATTTAATATTTAAAATTAGAAAATAAGTTTCAATCATATCCCTAATTTTTCTCAGTATTTAACAAAAAAAATTCTTTAAATTCTTTATAAATAGGAGTAATGACAATTTAAGTTGGAGTGAAAGTGACAATTACATAGCAGACAATTACATAGCAGAGGATAATTAAGTTGGAGTGGAAGAGGTGGAAAGATGAATCTTACTAATTTCATCCTTATTTTATTCTGGTTTCTTCCGTTAATATCACCTGCCATTGCAGTAAAAAAGGTAATGACATTTGTTTCATAGTAAAACTAGTAATGTCATTGCTTGATACTAAAACTAGTAATGTCATTGCTTGATACTAAAACTTACTAAAACTAGTAATGCCATTTGCTTGATACTAAAACTAGTAATGCCATTTGCTTGATACTAAAACTAGTAATGTCATTTGCTTGATATAGTTTTTTTTTTATTCGACAGTGTGTTCTTCTTATGTTTACAAAGTATTATTATACGAACTCTAATTTTATTTTTTTGGATTTCAGTCCTATATTGTATTATTAGGATCTCACTCACATGGGTTAGAGGTATCGGCAATAGATGTTCAAAGAGTGGTTGATTCCCATCACAAATTGCTTGGATCCTTCTTGGGGAGGTTTGAAGTTCGATTTTTTTTTATTTTTATTTGAAAATATAGTTAATATTATATTATTTTGAATTAATAAAAATTGAAAAATTTCAGTTCTGAGAAGGCAAAAGATGCCATTTTTTACTCGTATAAGAACCATATAAATGGGTTTGCAGCCATTCTAGATGAGGAGGAGGCAACCAACCTTGCAAGTAATACCAAACTATTTTAATTTTAATATATAAATAAATATATATATATATATATATATATATATATATATATATATATATATATATATATATATATATATATATTTAAATAATAATTAATAATAATTTATGGGACAGAGCACCCAGAAGTCGCAACAGTGTTGCCAAACAAAGCCAAAGAGTTACACACAACTCATTCATGGGAGTTCATGCATTTGGAGAAGAATGGTTTTATTTTCCCTTTTTCTCCTTGGAGGAAGGCTAGATTTGGAAAAGATGTTATTATTGCCAATCTCGACACGGGTATATATATATTATCTTTTACTTATTCATATATATTATCTTTTACTTATTCATATAACTCGATCAGATTAACATGAAATATCTAATTTAGATCATAAAGGTTGAATTTGATTAAATATATATTATCTTGTGGATTTTATTCTGGTACCATTTACCTAAATTAGATCTAATGATTAGTTAAGATCGTGGATTTTATTTTGGTTATTTGGGTAAATTAAAAATTTAGGTAAATTTAATGTTTTTTTTTTTTTTTTTTTGCTAACAAAAAAGGTGTATGGCCGGAGTCCAAGAGTTTTGGAGAACAGGGCATAGCTGGAGGTGTGCCTTCGAGGTGGAAAGGAGGCTGCACGGATAAAACCCCTGATGCAGTGCCTTGTAACAAGTACCATTGTTAATCATATTTTGATATTTTATTATTATTTTTAATTCCGAGGGTGATTAACTGCATTAATTATGATTAACCCAGGAAATTAATCGGAGCAAAGTATTTCAATCAGGGGGTAATCGCGTACTTGAAATCCCACAATTTAACGGATGAACTCCCATTGATCGTCAACTCCACGCGCGACTACGTAGGTCATGGAACCCACACGCTATCGACGGCCGGCGGCAGCTATGTCTCCGGCGTCAGCGTATTTGGGTCCGGTATCGGAACTGCCAAGGGCGGCTCTCCCAAGGCCCGCGTCGCTGCCTATAAGGTCTGCTGGCCGTTCCTCAACAGTGGCGGCTGCTACGACGCCGACATTTTTGACGGATTTGATCAAGCCATCTACGACGGTGTCGATGTCCTTTCGCTTTCCATCGGCAGTCCACCAGAAGAATACTATGATGATACCATCGCCATTGCTTCCTTTCATGCACTGAAGAAAGGAATCCCCGTGGTGTGCTCTGCCGGCAACTCCGGCCCGAGCATGGCGACTGCTACTAATATTGCTCCGTGGATTTTGACGGTCGGGGCTAGCACTTTGGACCGTGAATTTCAAGCCCCCATTGAGCTTGGAAACGGGCAACGCTTCTGGGTTTGTTTAAGAATATTTAGTCATGAATTATAATTTCACATATATATTATATTTGATTTTTATAAGCAAATATCCCTTCCATTACTGCTTAACCTATGTATCATATTTGTCCTCGTTTGGTTGAACATAAAAATTGTTCCTGCTGATTAGGGGTTGAGCCTTTCGAGACCATTAGCAAGAAGAAAGCTATACCCATTGATAACCGGAGCTCAGGCGAAAGCAACGACCGCCTCTGCCGACGATGCCATGCTCTGCAAGCCGAAAACTTTGGATCATTCTAAAGTGAATGGGAAGATCTTGGTTTGCTTGACAGGGGGCTCTTCGAGAATTGACAAAGGAATGCAAGCCGTCCTCGCCGGTGCTGTCGGAATGATTCTCTGCAACGATAGGTTTAGTGGATTTAAAATCATCGCTGATCTCCATGTTCTTCCAGCTTCCCATATCAGTTACAACGACGGTCAAGCTGTTTCCTCGTACATTAATTCCAGGAAGTAAACAAATTACAATTTCTTTACTTCTTTATGAATCTTTGTTGGAATGTTTCTCTGATTGTTGTTGTTTTTGACAGAAATCCGATGGGATATTTGTTCCCACCGTCGTCCAAAGTTAATACCAAACCTTCTCCGACCATGGCGGCTTTCTCATCCAGAGGACCCAACATAGTTTCTCCGGAAATTATCAAGGTTTGGTTATGAATTACGACACCCATTTGAGATTATCAAGAACAGAGCTCATGAGTTTCTAATTCTTTGCAGCCGGACGTGACAGCGCCGGGAGTGGACATAATCGCGGCATTCTCCGGCGCCGTGAGCCCAACAGGGGAGCCATTCGACAACAGAACAGTTCCATACATAACAATGTCAGGGACTTCCATGTCCTGTCCCCATGTCTCCGGCATTGTCGGCCTCCTCAAAGCTCTCCACCCCGAATGGAGCCCTGCCGCCATCAAATCCGCCATAATGACCTCTGCCACAATTAGCGACAACACAATGAACCTCATCCTCGACGGCGGCTCCCCTTTCTTCGCTCCAGCCACCCCCTTCATATATGGGTCAGGGCACATCCACCCCACTGGCGCCATCGACCCCGGCCTCGTCTACGACCTCTCCCCCAACGATTACTTAGAATTCCTCTGCGCCAGCGGCTACACGGAGAAGAATATGCGAGTATTCGCCGAGGAAAATTTCAAGTGCCCTGTTTCTGGTTCTATTTTAAACTTTAATTACCCTTCCATTGGGGTTCAGAACTTGACTGGATGTGTCACCCTTACTAGAAGGCTGAAGAATGTTGGCAGGCCGGGAGTTTATAGAGTCAGAGTTCGACGGCCGGAAGGAGTTAAGGTTTTAGTGAAGCCAAGAGTTCTGAAGTTTCGGAAGATTGGGGAGGAGAAGAGGTTTGAATTGACGATGATCGGAGCTGTGGCGGAGGGTCAAATTGGTTATGGTACGCTAATTTGGACCGACGGCAAACACTTTGTTAAGAGTCCAATTGTGGTTTCTTCTGGCTTTTTCTGAACCCATTTTGTTAGGAGGGGTTACTAGATTTCAAGTTTTGATCCATTTTGTTAGGAGGGGTTACTAGATTTCAAGTTTTGATCCATTTTGTTAGGAGAGGTTACTAGATTTCAAGTTTTGATCCATTTTGTTAGGAGGGAGTACTAGATTTCAAGTTTTGATATCGGTTACTAAAATCATATAGTTTTTTTTTTTTCTTTTCCTGATATGAACTAGTTCTTAGGAATTCTTTCTTTTTATTTTAAACATTTTCCGGTCTTCGTTTTTAGTTTAATGAATTGTGTTAGTTTAACAAATTATTGAAACAAACAATTTCTTTTCATCTCTCTATTTTACCTAGACTCTCTTCGAAACAGTGCCCAGATTTTTATGCCTTTCGTGCAGGAAACTTACCTGACAAGAAATTTTGCTACTTCGGATCGTTATAATTTCACCAGGGTTTCGATCGCTAGCTCACTTGTTATCAGGTCACCAACTTCCTTGACCTTCTTACATTGGGTAGGCGTCAGTTTTCATAATTGTCTATGGGTGATGTTTTTTCTACTACCACCACCATGTTAAGGCCCTTTTGATCTCATTGGTATTTTTTTAAAAGCATGAGTGGCATGGCAGGTAGCACACTTGACAAGAGATAGATACACGTGATAGGAAAAAAGAGGCAAACCCCTAATTCAAAATATAGTGTGAGAGGGGCCGAGCTTGGACCAAGTTTCCATTTCCAAGTATGATTCTCCGCCTCAAGGTGTCTTTTTCTTCTCTCATCTCAGCACAATTTTCAATCAACTAGGTTATTTATCCTAAAACTTGTAATTTTTTAAACCCAAATAAGTTAAATAATAAACTCAATTTTGGGTTGGGTTGATTTGAGTGGTTCATTTATTCAATTTATTGTTTTTTTAATAGAAGTAAAATGTTATTCTGTAAAACGTCAATTTATTTTGAAAAAGTTACTTCCAAATGATTCAAAATTATTTTAAAGAGTTGTTGGAAAATAAATCATAATAAAACAATGATGAAATTAAATAAAAATAAAATAAATATAAGTATATAGAATTGTATCGGGAGCAAAAATGTATCATGGGTTTATATGTAAGGAACATTATCTCCATTGTTACGAGACATTTTGTGAAAACCAAAAGCAAGCAAAGTCATGAAAGTTTATGTTCAACGGCCAATATCATATCATTGTGGAGGTTTTTGGTTACTAATTTGGTATTAGAGCCACATAGCAATTTCTTTATGCTTATGAAAAATTGATCTTTGGTGGAGACAGTTCGTTAATATGCTTATGGAAAATTCTTCTTCGCTCAAATGAGTATTGTATGATAGCCTTTGGTGGAGATTATTCCAACATAGACGCTCCCAAGAAAATTTGGGACACTATGAAGCCTCAAAGGAATATTGTATGACAGTTGAAAATTAGTTGGAAATTGGTGTTTATTAGAAACTTCGAATATAGACTCTTGAAATTATTGGTTTTTAGTGGAGATTATTCCAATATAGACGCTGTCAAACAAATTTGGGATAGTATGAAGCGAACAAATTAGCACAGCTCAAATTCTCCTTTTAGGAAGGAATACCAGAGTTCTTTCAAATTAGTACCACCTTCTTCCCGCAATTGTAGCAAAGATCTTAAAATTTATTTATTTGAGAACTCTTGTTGTTCTTCTTCTCCAAGGTTGTGCAGTTGGTTAGTGACTTCTTTCTTTGACAACATTTGCTCTCCAAGGTTGGACAGTTTTTTAGTGACTTCTTTCTTTGTCAACATTTATGTATCCATGTGTCTTATTGTTACTCCGACTTTTACTTGTGTAAAATACTTCGTTTTCACTCTTCAGCGTGATACCTCTCATTTGCTTAGCTATAGGTTCTTGGCTGGCTGGCTGGCAACTTCTTTTTCACTCTTCGGCGAGATACCTCTCATTTGCTTAGTAATGGCTTCTTGGCTGGCTTGCTAGCAACTTCTTTTTCACTCTTTGGCGTGATACCCCTCATTTGCTTTATTATGGCTTCTTGGCTGGTTGGCTGGCAAATTTTCAAACTCTACAAGTCATAGTTGAGCATGAAATTCTTGTTCAGTTATCTCCAAGCAGATCGACTTGATCTTGTGGAAGTATTGAGTCAACGTCATGTCACGTTGTGAAATTGATAACAGCTCGTTCTCCAAAAGTTGTAGTTTCATATTGTTCTTCTTTGAGAACAATATCATGAATATGTCTCATGCTTCTTTCAACGTCTTGTCATCCCAAATGTGCTCAACATCTCTTTTGTTCGGTTGTGGTTTTCAAGACAAACATTGCTTCTCTCTAGGACTAGGATAGTGTCAAGATCTTTACATATAAACTAGTTCTTAGGAATTTTTTCTTTTTATTTGAAACGTTTCCCCCTTTTTCCTTTTTAGTTTAATCAACTGTTTTAGTTTAACCCGTTGTTTAAACAAACAATTTCTTTTCATATGTCTATTTCGACAAGCCTCTCTCTAGGACTAGCACAGTGTCCAGATCTTTACATCTTTCGTGTTGGTTGGAGTTTACCCGACAAGGAATTTCACTACCTTAGGACCGTTATAATTATGGCCACCATTCACTAGGGCTGATCGCCTGCTCCTCTGATTTTCCAGCACTGGCAGGCGTCAGCCTCCATACATGGTCTTAAGGTGGTGATTTTTCTTACCACCATGATAACCCTTTTGAGCTTATTCGTATTATGATCGAAGAGAGGTCAGTTTGACCCAGAGATAGATGGTGAAAAAAAAAAAAAAAAAAAAAAAGTCCCTAATTCAAAATATAGTGTGAGAGGGGCCAAGCTTCGACTCAAAATTTTCTACTTAATTTAAGATCGCTGCTGTATGCATATCATAAACATTGAATGCAGAAATACTTAATTTAAATTGTCATAAAACATAACCTTCAGCTAAAAACATAGCTACAGACTTACGTGTTTCGAACGATAAATAAAATAAATAAACGTTTAAATTAAAAACATCCTATCCTAGTCTAAGTCTAAGAAAATAAATACAACCACCTTATGCATGTGCCATAGTCTCGAGTTGCGATGCTGTCGTGAATGCCTTGCCTCAACCTGAAATAAAAGTAGCACGTGACTTGAGTATTTTAAGAACATGTGAATGCAATGACGGGACCTATCATATCAGTCTATTTTTCCTACGGCACTATTCTAATGGGAAGCTTGAATGTGTATCATATACTCTACACACATCCCATATGTGCGAGTATGGGCTCACCAGACAATTTGCACACCGTTGGGCCCCTTTTCTTATCGGACGAGCCTTCTCTGGTAGCTTAACTTTTGCTGGATACCCATTAGAATTAGTAATCGTCACGGCAGCATTATGTAAAACATAACGATACTTCGCCTGCCTAATGGATGTACGCATCCATACCCTCGTGATGAAATAGGGGTATCCCCCAATGCATGAGCACACATAATGCATGAGGTCCCAACCTTTTTCTGTTTTTATTATCATTTAATACAACCCCGCTAGTGTTCTGTACATATCATATCGTTTTTCATATCATTTCACGTATCGTTCATCATTCATTTCATATCGTTTCTCATTCTTCAGTTCTCATATCATACATAATTCTAACGGGGTTATATTTCATGCCATTTATCGTGATTTCATGTCATTCATATCATGCAATATACACATAATTTAGGAGACATAACATTTCATGATATGGAATCAAATCAAGGAAAGTATGAAACGGATTACCTTGATGATCTAGATCAAGAGTAAAGAAAACTTGTTTCTAAACTTGTGATTTGAATCACTCCACAAGAGGTTTGATCGATACCACTTGAATGACTCTAGCATGCAAGTTCTAAACACAAGAATTTGCAAAGAATATCTTAGCTCTCAACAAAGCTAAAAAAAATAGAAATTATATTCTTTCTTAATCCCAAAATGTGATGTCTCTAATAAAAGAAAAGAAAGTAGTGTTTACAACCTTAACCTAGACACAACCTTAAACTTAACTTCTATATGAAAAAACAAATAAATATTTAAATTATAATTAAATAGTGCAATGAATGAAATGTGCTTATTAGTCATCTTTGGACTAGTTCCATAAATTTAGAGTTCATTAAATGCAACTTAAAGTGCATTTAATGCATCTCTTTCTTGAAACACAACTTTGCACAACATATAATGGAGGTTTCCAACGTCTTCTAGAAGATGAGCTCACCATAGCTTGAATACAAGTGTACAAGGTTTGTTCTAGCTTCTTGGCTCTCGTCCTTGTAATTGGACCTTGAGGTATGGAAATTCCTTGGTCGTGGTTCATATCATTCTCCCCTTCTTGAGAAGGATTCGTCCTTGAATCCCAGCCATCACCTACATCAAAAGGACTCAAATCAACAACATTAAAAGTTGCACTATTACCATACTTACCTGATATCAATTTTATAAGCATTGTCGTTGATATGCTCAAGAACTTAAAATGGTCTATCTCCTCGTGGTAAAAGCTTAGATTTTCTTTGAGTAGGAAATCTTTCTTTTCATAAATGCACCTAAACCCAATCTCCTGGCTTGAAGATGACAATCTTGCGTCCTTTATTAATTTGGGTGGCAACCTTAGAATTTTGCTTCTCAATTTGTTCTTTTACTTGGTTGTGCAGGTTATGAACAAACTCAACCTTGGCATTTGCATCAAAATTCACAAACTATTTTGACGGCATAGGTAACAAGTCAATGGGGGTTAAAGAATTAAAGCCATAAACAACTTCAAAAGGTGTGCATTTAGTAGTGCTATGAGCAACCCTATTTGAAACCACCCGCTCATCGACAACGCGACTTACAGGAGTTACCATCCACACCAATAACAAACTCCGACAACCAACCATAAATTTAGAAACATTTCCAAAACATTTCTATAAACATCTAATAAAACATTTAAAACAAGTACTATTTAAAACATTAAACAACCAACATAACTTTTAAACAACGAAAAGCAAACTACATAAACAGACCGATACATGGATTCCCAGTGGTCCCTAGCCCGTTGGTCTCGTCCTCGGTTGACCTGCATCTTCTAAATCTGGAAAAAAAAGTTATAATAATTTTTATAGTAATTAAATTACCTAGTAAGTAGCTAACTTATCTTTCACGAGTTATAACTAATCTTTCCCCAAGTGTTTTTAAGTTTTATTCGCCATTGACTCCTAGTTTCTCTTACCAGAGTCACCTGTTCATTAATGCGGTATCTCAGCTACCTCCAGCTTAGGTTACTGACTCTCTCTCTATATGCTTATCTAAAATTTTCGGACTCATATGCAAGACTCGCTCTCGGTCAAATACGGCCCATCTACTAATTTCTCTGGCGGCCTGTTCATCTCATATACCAAAGGTCAGGACTACTCTCATTCTCTCTGACTTAGCACTCTGCGCGTTGGTCAGGAACTCCGCAGGAATTAGTAAACTACAATACTCATATATATAAGTCATGGCTCAACAACCAATAAGCATATCCTAGAGTCATAACCTTTCCATTAACATGCATAACATACTCACGTCCAATGCATGTTTTGATACATTTATAATGTTTGACACAAAACATTCCGGTAATCATTAATAACATGCTTACATCACAAGCAAACAGTCACAATATACAATAGACATTAAATATCATCACAGCTCATATTAACATATTAAGCTCTTAATCATGTAAACAACATACTCACAAGTTGTAAAACAAGTTAAGAGCTAGTTTAAAGAACGATATGCTACTTACTTGGTTTCGAATCCTGTTTTCCCTTGGAGGTACGTTTAATAGGGTATTTCAACCCAATTCCTTCCTATTAGACCTATATTTCACAATTTTCAAGATAAGTATAGACCAATCTTGATAGGACAGGTCAGAAGGAGTCGAACGGGACAATCCGGGAGCCAAAACAATGACGCACGCGCTCCCACTCTCTCTATCAACAGAATTCACACGCCCTTTCTTCTTCCTTGCAATTTCCTGCAATTTTCCCACTTTTACATTAATTCCCATTAAGTCCCGAGGCCATACTCCAACCCTACAACTCGTATTTCGTCCCAACTTCTTCTATAACTTTATAGATCTCTTTATTACGATTCTAACAAGTCCTATTTCATTACCTATTACTCAACATACACCAAGATATCAAGTTTTAAATGTTCGGTAATATGGATTTTGCGTTACCTTCGTATAAACGTTCGATTCAGCTCAAAATTGCCCTTTGTCCTTAAAGAACTTCTCGGCAACAACCTCCCTCTTCTGATTCCTGAGTAGTAACTGAGTGTAATCAAGCTAAACCACACCAAATCCGAAATCCCCAATATTTCTACTCTATTTTTGGTGTTCCCCTTCTCTCGTGTTCTTCATTTTTAAATCCAAACCTACTCCCCATCTTGCTTCCACCACTAACTCACAAATCATCCAATCACAGTACAAATATACATATTATTATTATTATTTTTAGATTATTACAATTCTACCCTCTTTTTAGAAACTTTCGTCCTCGAAAGTTTCTAACTCTACAAACAAGTGCGGATATTCTCGTTTAAACACCTCTTCTCATTCCCAAGTAGCTTCACTAGCTTGGTGATTCTTCCATAAATTTTTAACAAAGGGAATATCTTTGCTACGCAAGGATCTCACTTTCCACGCCAAAATTTTAATAGGTCGTTCTTCATAGCTTAAGTCCTCCTTTAACTCCAAGTCTTCATAACAAAGAATATGCATAGGATCTGCAACATACTTCCTCAATATCGAAACGTAAAAAACGTTATGTATAGTATTCAACAAACTTGTAGGCTACTGGGCCAATTCTTTCGAGGATCTTGAAAGGTCCAATAAAACACGGGCTAAGCTTTCCCGTCTTACCAAATTGCAAAACACCACGAACTGGTACAACTTTCAAGAACACATGGTCCCCCACCTCGAACTCTAGGTCCTTCCTCCTAACATTAGCATAACTTTTCTGACAACTTTGAGCGGTTAGAATTCTCTTCCTAATCTTCTGTATCGCCTCATTGGTCGTCCGTAGCAAATCTGGTCCTAACAGCTGTTTACTACCTACTTCCTCCCAATAAATTGGAGTTCGACACCGTCGTCCATAAAGTGCCTCAAAAGAAGCCATCTGAATGGTTGCCTGATAACTATTGTTATAGGCAAATTCCACCAAATATAGGTAGGTGTCTCAACTGCTAGCAAAATCAAGTACACATGCACACAACATATCCTCGAGAAATTGATTTAATCTCTCTGTTTGTCCATCTGTCTGAGGATGGAAAGTTGTACTAAACTTCAGTTATGTACTAAGGGCTTCTTGAAGACTCTTCCAGAATCGAGAGGTAAACCGTGCATCCCTATCTGACACAACAGAAACTGGTACACCATGCAACCTTACAATCTCCTTTAAATACAATTGTGCCAACTTGTCAACTGAATACGAAACGTTCCCTGGTATAAAATGAGATGTCTTAGTTAATCTATCCACAACAACCCATATCACTGTAAACCTTGACTGGGTTCTAGGTAGTTCTGTAATGAAATCCATGGTCACCTCTTCCTACTTCCACTGGGCACATTTAGAGGTTGCAATAATCCAGCAGGTTTTTGTCTAGGTGCCTTAACTTGTTGACAAGTTAAACACCTACTCACATATTCAGCAACATCTTTCTTCATCCCAGGCCATTTCCAAGTATGTTTTCAAATCCTGATACATCTTTTTGGCACCTGGATGTACGGTATAGGGAGACTCATGTGCCTCAGATAAGATCTTCCTCTTGATCTCCACATCGTTTGGAACACAAGTTCGATTCTGTCACTTCAAACATCCATCGCCTGTCATCAAGAAATCCTTGACTCGTTCAGTCTCAAGTTGCTTCACGACTTTTGCAAAATAAGGGCACCTCTACTTACCCTGAGTAATTTGTTGCTGCAACGTCGGGCAGGTAATCATAAGAGCTAGCTAAGTTGTCGCTTCCCTGACCAACACAACTATCTGAGCTTGTTCAATCTCCATCTGAATGTTGGGTTGTGTCGTCAACATTGCAGATGAGTGAGCTGTCTTACGACTCAAGGCATCAGCTACCACATTAGCTTTATCAGGGAGATGTAGAATCTCCATATCATAATCTTTCACTAACTCCAACCATCGACGCTGCCTCATGTTAAGCTCTTTTTGGGTGAACCGATATTTGAGACTCTTATGATCGGTATATATTTGTATCTTCACACCATACAGATAATGTCTCCATATTTTCAGAGCAAACACCACAGCAACTAACTCTCCCATTCTGCATAAGTACGCAACTCAACCCATTCTTAGAGGCATCACTATAAGTTACTAGATTCCCAGTACCGTCGAGTACAGTAAGTACTGGGGCTGACGCTAGTCTTTCCTTGAGTTCCTGAAAACTCCTTTCACAAGCTCGACTCCACTCAAATTTCTTTCCTTTACGAGTTAACTGAGTCAGTGGCGCTACAATCTTTGCGAAGTCCTTAAAAAATCGCCTGTAGTATCTTGCTAAACCCAGGAAACTTCTCACCTCAGTAACTGTAATTGGTCGAGCCCAACCTATAACTGCCTTCACCTTTGCTGGATCAACGGCTATACAATCCTTGGATACCACATGACCAAGGAATACTACTTTCTAAAGCCAAAACTCATATTTTGAGAATTTGGCATATTATCTTTGTTCTGCATGTTCATCTTTTGTCTTGGAATAAACCAAGATATCATCAATGAACACAATGACAAAAGATTCCAGAAAATCCTGGAATACCCGACTCATCAGCTCCATAAATACTGCAAGGGCATTAGTCAAGCCAAAAGACATTACAACAAACTCATGGTGCCCATAACGGTACAAAAAAGCCGTCTTCGGTATGTCCTCTTCCTTGACTCTTATCTGGTGATAACCAAAACTAAGATCAATCATCGAAAATACTGCTACCCCTTGAAGCTGGTCAAACAAGTCGTCAACTCGCAGCAAGGGTTACTTATTTTTCATGGTCACCTTATTCAGCTCCCTATAATCAATGTAGAGATGGAGTGTACCGTCCTTCTTCTTCACAAACAACACCGGAGCTCCCCACGGTGACACACTAGGTCGTATGAATCCCTGGTTCAACAACTTCTACAGTTGCCATTTCAACTCTTTCAATTCTGCAGGGGCCATCCTATAAGGAGCTTTAGAGATAGGTGTCGTCCCTGGTTCAAGTTCAATGCCAAAGTTGACTTCCCGCTCTCGTGGCAAGCCAGGCATCAGGGAAGACATCCAGGAACTCATTCACCACAAGTACAGCTGATACATCTGTATCAACTCATCTCACTTCTAACCACACTAGCCAGGAATGCCACAGCACCGTGACTAATCAACTTCCTAGCCTTTAAAGTAGTTATTCTTGGGAACACTTCTCGGCTTCGTACCCTGAAACCAGAAGCTCTTTCCGATTGGGGGGGGGGGGTGAAAAACTATCTCCTTCTTATAATAGTTGACACTGACATGATGAGCAGATAGCCAACCATGCCCAAAATAATATCGTAATCATACATATCTAGCACCATTAACAACACGCCTAATGGTTGGCCAGATACTTCTACCTTATCCAGTTTCACCCTTTCACGAGTCATCAATATGACTCCTGAAGGTGTAGAGACCAGAACCTCATAACTTCGGGGGTCACCACAACAACAGACCCCGATCCTCAGTCAAACCACATGCAAGGAAGAAAACAAAAAACGTAGAGTTTGAGGAAGACACCGACGACGCTCCGGCTAAGCCAAACCATATGAAATCGACTTTGAAACCTTTGATCTCCCCACGAAAACAATTCCAAAGACCTTTACACACCAGGGATAGATTTCGACATTGCTTACACGTCGTACACCATCGAGAAAGGAAGACAGAATATCGGGTTTTCGAAGTCTCTCAGATCTAGGAGTCTCAGACCTTGTCGAGCCAAAATAACACATAAACGGGTTTAGGGGGAAGAGGGGACTCAGGAACGAAAGGAAAACGAGGAAAATGGACATCGAAAATGGCGTTACCGTGTGGAGAGAGGGATCGCCAAAAAAATTTGAATAACCGGACGAAGAAGACGAAGTTCGACCCGAGGTTCGGACCTCGCGACCCAAACTGAGTCCAACCCACTTCAGTCCAAACCTCGGCCGATGACACCCCCACGGCACAGATGCCTCAGCCCAAACCAGAAAGCCCAATTACGGCCTAACCCATTAGCTGTGACCTGAGACCAAAAAACCAACCGACCCGAGACCCGCAAGCCCAATCCAATACCCGACGCTGACAGCCCAACCCACCTGTAACCGTTTCCTTTCAACCCAGGTCCGGTCCACCACTCGCGGTCAGCCTAGACCCGCGACTGCAACCCGTAAACCAGCGCCTTGGCCCGACTTCGGCTACCACACAAGGATGCTTCTAGTAGTGCCACGTGGCAGCAACTGGCGCAAAACTCCCCTCGGCTCAAGCGGCTTATTCTGCTCGGGAATCCTTTTTTCGACCTGTTCGACATTGTTTTGACCCTCCCAAACTTGATTTCGACCCCATTTAAGGTAAAATAGATCATTTTAAGGTCGTATTTCACAAATTCAAGTTGAAAATTAATTATGTTTGTGAAATACTAACGAAGGTATCGAAAGAACCAATAGGAACCAACCAACAACTGAAGCGTAGGACATATACGAAGTAAGTGGCTCACCCTTCGTAAGTTACGCGTTGTATGTTGTATGTTGTCACGTGCCCGTGGATTCGCACGTGTCATTAAATTGTATGCTAGACTGTTATGCTTGAATACGTAAACTTGGAAATGTGAATGTATGCTCTTTAGTATGATGTGATGTGTTGTGCTTATGACGTTTATGATATTTCTGGATGATTCTCGTATGAACGGTACTATAATTTTGAATGTAAACAACATGAAATGTATGACATGTAATCACGATAAATAACATGAAATGTAACCCCATTAGGATTATGAATGATATGTAGACTGAAAAATGAGAAACGATATGACATGCATGAAAAATGATAGCGGAGTTATATTTAATAATGTTGAAAATGGAAAAATGTTGGGACCTCATGCATTATGTGTGCTCATGCACTAGGGGGATACCCCTATTCCATCACGAGGGCACGGACGCGTACATCCATTAGGCAGGCGAAGTATCGTTATGTTTTAAATAATGCTGTCGTGACGGTTACGAATTCTAATGGTTGTCCAGCAAAAGTTGAGCTACCAGAGAAGGCTCGCCAGACAATTAAAGGGGCCCAGCCGTGTGCGAACTAATTGGTGATCCCATACTCACACGTATGGGCTGTATAGAGTATATGGTACATATCCAAGCTGCCCAATTAGAATAAGTGTCGTAGGAAGAAAAATAGACTAATAGGTCCCGTCATAGCATTTTGCATGTTCTTGTTGCATAACCTTGATAGGGGGTCACTTACTGAGTATTCTAGAAATACTCAAGCCTCGTGCTATTACATTTTCAGATAAAGGCAAGGCACCCATGTGAGACCGACGACAGCATCGCACATCCCGGGATCGTGGCACATGCATAGGATAGTTGTTTTCTATTTATAGTATAGGTTAGTATAGGTTGAATTTCATTTGTATTCGTAGAATAGGTTAGTATAGGTTTAATTCCCGTTGGCATAATTAGTATAGGCTAGTATAGGTTGAATTGTAATTACATTAATAAATCATAGGTTAGTATAGAACATTTAGTTCGGAGTTGTTTTTTTTTTTTTTTTTTTTTTCCTTTCTTTCCCTTGTATTAGTTGTTCATGAGTTAATAAATGACAGATTGATGTTGCATTTATAATAAGAGTCCATTTAAAGTAAGTTCAGCATTAAATGTAGAAGCATTAAGATAAATTTCTCATTTAAAATATAGTAACGACCTTAGATTGAATAGAAAAATCTTAGGGGCGTTACATTTCACATATCGTTCATCATTCATATCATATCGTTTCTCATTCTTCAGTTCTCATATCATACATAATTCTAACGGGGTTATATTTCATGTCATTTATTGTGATTTCATGTCATTTATATCATGCAATATACACACAATTTAGGAGACATAACATTTCATCATATACACACAATTTAGGAGACATAACATTTCATCATATACATATCATAGCATAACATATTGCATCACAATATCTCATATCATAATAATGTCAGTTTATACCTTATCAGACTTATCTTCACTTAAATCACGTTAATCTCTGGGTAAGAGGTCATTCTCATTTTTTTTCTCAAATTAAATTTGGCAATGTTATTTTTCATTCTTTCTTTTCTTTTTACAAACTGTGATTTTTTTAACTTAAGGAGTGGGTTGAGGTGGGAAAGGGATGAGAGGTCGGTGGAGAGAATGAGTGAGAGTTGTTTGTTTTATTTATTTATTTATTTATTGATTTATTATATTTTTTTAACTAATTTTTTTTATTTGTTTATTTATGATTCTTATTTGTGGGCTGTTACACTTTTATCTCAGTAGCACAATTTTCATGTTGGTGACAACAGAAAACTGGAGTGAGATTGAGAGGAGGAGTGATTTGAATGATGGGGAGGGAGGTTCTTTTATAGGGGATTCCCGAAGTTGGTTGGGATTTTTGTGGATGAAATTCAATTCACCTCCTCCTTCTCTTCCGTAGTAACTAATTCAAACTTCTATGATTACCTTCAACACCCTCCCTTAAACTGAATTATGTGGAAATCAGTTTAGGACTTCACTTCATCTTTTTGATATACATCTTTGGATTCTGCACATCCCCATCTTTCTTCTAACCTTCTCGAACAATGGTTGTTTCAAGGGCTTTGTGAATAGGTTTGCGATTTGTTCATCACTTCGGCAAAGTTGAGTTCAATAATGCCTTCTTTACACAAATCACACAAGAAATGAAATCGAACATCGATGTGCTTGCTCCTTCCATGCAACACAGAATTTTTAGACAACTTAATAGTTGACATATTATCACAACATATAACCGTCGTACCTGGTTGCTTCTGATTAAGAATTTCAAGCATTTTTCTTAACCAAATTGCTTGGCACGAGCATGCTGCTGCTGCCACAAATTCTGCTTCTGTAGTTGAGAGTGTTACAATAGGTTGCTTCTTTGAAGACCGGCAAATAGCTCCTGAACTCATCATGAAAATACTTCCTGGAGTACTTTTACGATCATCTATATCACCTGCATAGTCGCCATCTGTATAGCCAACCATCTTCGGATCATCTCCTTTCTTGTAGAATACCCCCAAACCGAAGGTTCCTCTCACATAACGAAGTATCCTTCTTGCTGCATTGAGATGTTTTTTCCGTTGGATGCTCCATGTAACGACTTATCATACTAACTGCATACATGATATCTGGTCTTGTTGAAGTTAGGTACATCAAACTTCCCACAATTTGTTTGAAGTACCTATTATCAACCTCTCGCCCGTCAATATCCTTGTGCAACTTTAAACCCAATTCTGATGGAGTTCCAAATGTGCGCTCATCCAATTTAAATCTTTCAAGTAATTCTTGAGCATACTTCTTCTGACAGATAAAGTTACCTGCGGGAGTTTGAGTAACTTCTACTCCAAGAAAATATCTCATCAAGCCAAGATCTGTCATTTCAAATTCCTTCATCATGCTCTTCTTAAAAAATTCAAACATTTCTTCATTATTGCCAGTAAATATTAAATCATCAACGTATAAGCAAATAATGATAATGTTACCTCCCTTTTCAGTTTTCACATACAACGTATGTTCATACGGGCATTTAGTGAATCCCATCTTTTCAAAATGAGAATCAATGCGACTGTACCATGCCCTCGGAGCTTGCTTCAAACCGTACAAAGCTTTCTTCAACTTGTATACTTGTTCCTCTTTGCCATTTTGAACAAAACCTTCTGGTTGCTCCACATATACTTCTTCTTGAAGCTCTCCGTGTAAGAAGGCCGATTTCACATCAAGTTGATAAATAGGCCAAGATTTTTGTGCTGCAATAGAAATTATGAACCTGACAGTGTCTTGACGTGCCACTGGTGCAAATACCTCCTTATAATCAATTCCATACTTTTGCTTGTATTCTTTTGCAACAAGTCGCGCCTTGTACTTATCCACCTCACCATTTTCATTCAACTTGGTTTTGAAAACCCATTTTACTCCGATTGTTTTCTACCCTCTAGGAAGATCAATGAGCTCCCAAGTCTTGTTCTTCTCTATGGATTTGATTTCACTGTCCATAGCTTCCTTCCATTTCTTCTTCTTTACTGCTCCTTCATAGACAGTTGGATCACTATCCATAAAGAATGCAAAATAACCACTATTACTTGATTCATAGTCCATCTCATAATCAATCATCCAGTTTGGTCTCTTTCTTGTTCTTTGATGTCTTTGATTATGAATATGATCTTCTTCTACTGGTTCTTCTTGTTGAGCTTGTGATGAGCTCTCTCCATGCTCATAGTGAGGCTGAATAGGGGCTTTCAGTTTGTTCTTCTTCAAGATCTACAAGAATCTGCTGATTCACAATGATCTTTTCTTCCCATGTCCAAGTCTTCTTTTCGTCAAAGACTACATCACGACTTACCACCACCTTCTTTGTCAAAGGATCATAGAGCCTGTATGCCTTAGAGGTCTCGCTTACTCCAAGGAACACACACTTCAAACTCTTGTTCTCAAGTTTCTTCCTTTTCTCATCAGGAACGTGTGCATATGCTATGCACCCAAAGATTCTAAAGTGGTCTACTGCAGGTTTTCTTCCGCTCCATGCTTCTTGTGGAGTCATATCTCTAACAGAAAAAGTAGGGCTCCGGTTGAGAATGTGAACGGACCACACAACAGCTTCTGGCCAGAATTCCTTCGGGACTTCTCCTTTATTTAGTAAACTTCGAACCATGTTGAGAATGGTCCTGTTTTTCCTTTCGGCCACACCATTTTGTTGTGGTGTATATGCTATTGTTAACTGCCTCCGTATGCCCATTCTCTTCACAAAATTTAATAAACTCGTTCGAGCAGAACTCTCCACCTCTATCAGTTCTTAAAGCCTTGACTCTTCTTCCAGTTTTCGTCTTCATAGTAGCAAAAAAAAAAATTTGAAGCAATCAAAGGCTTCTGATTTGGCGTGCAAGAAATAAGTCCATGTTTTTCGACTAAAATCATCGATGAGGGTCATGAAATATTTCTTGTTACCATTTGATGCCGGAGAGATGGGACCACATATGTCTGAATGAATCAACTCCAAAATTGCTTGAGCTCTTCTTGATTTTCCAGATGGAAAAGAGTTTCTTTCATGTTTTGCTACTACACAGCTCTCACAAATTTTCGTTGGTGGAGTAATATCTGGCAACCCAGTTACCATCTTCTTTGAGGACAACGTCTTTAATCCTTTGAAGTGTAGATGACCATACCTAAAATGCTGAAGCCAGGTGGTATCTTCTTTCTTCACCATCAAACTTTTGGCAACGATATTTAACGTCAACGGATATAGGCGATTGGTCGTCATCTTAGCAATCGATCCTCTTTTGGAGTCACAAATCTCACATTCATCATTTTGAAATGTGATCACATACTCCTTTTCTTGTAACTGACCGATACTAAGTAAGTTGGCCTTCAGATCAGGAATGTAGAATACATTAGAAATAGACTCTACAAAGCCATTTCTAGTCTTGATATCTACGGTTCCTTTTCCCATCACTTGGAGAGTTGAATTGTTGCCAAGAGAAACCGTAGTATGAAAATTTTCATCCAGAGTTGAGAAGAATTCCTTACAACCTGTCATATGGTTGCTGCATCCAAAGTCTACGACCCATACACCTTGATCTGCAACCTTCATAGCATGGAATGACATTAACAATGTTTCTTCTTCTCTTCTCTCCACAAAATTGGATTGATCTCTTTTTTCCTTTTGGAGCCTAGTATAGCATTCATTTTTGTAATGTCCAAGGCGTTCACATCTGTAACATTCCACCTTAGACTTGTCAAAGTGTCTCTTGCCTTTGTTGTCATAATCGTTTCTGACTAGGTCTGCTGACCTGCCAACATCTCCACTTCTTTCTCGACTGCCTCTCCCACGACCTCTACCTCTTCTTTGCCCTCTACCTCTAGAGCTTGAAGTTTCACTTGGTGTGGATATCTTTAAGGCTGTCATCTCCTCTATTACACTTGTACGATTGAGTCTCTGCTCATGTACTAATAGGGAGCTTTGGAGTTCATCTATTTGCATCTATTCGACATTGTTTGCTTCTTCGATAGAACATACAATGTAATCGAACTTTGGAGTTAGTGGTCGCAAAATCTTTTCTACGACCGCAACATCCGTGATTGAACCACCATGCATCCTCATTTTACTTGCAAGACTTATAACATTGCCAATATAATCATTCACCGTTTCTCCCTTTTACATTTGGAGAATTTCAAAGTCTCTTCTAACTGCTTGAAGTTGAGCACGCTCTACTCTCGTTGAGCCTTGATACTTCCTCCTCATAGAATCCCAAATTTCCTTGGATGTCTTCTTTTGAAGCATTGTTTCCAAGATAGTCCTATCAATGGACTGAAATAAATAGTTCTTGACCTTCAGGTCCTTCAACTTGGATGCTGCCAACAGTTGCTATTGACCAGCTGAGAGTATCTCATCTTCATTTGGTTCTTCATAACCCGTCTCCACCATATCAAAGAACTCCTTTGATCTGAGAAAGTTTTCCATCAACATCGCCCAATGATCATAGTGACCATCGAACCTTGGGATGGCGGGCTGAAGTAGCTCTCAACTTGTTTTTCTGCTGCCATTTTTTTTGCTGCTGCAAGATTGCTCTGATACCAGTTGTTGGTGACAACAGAAAACTGAAGTGAGATTGAGAGGAGTGATTTGAATGATGGGGAGGGAGGTCCTTTTATAGGGAGGATTCTCGGAGTTGGTTGGGATTTTTGTGGATGAAATTGAATTCACCTCCTCCTTCTCTTCCGTAGTAACTAATTCAAACTTCTATGCTTAGCTTCAACATTTCAATCAACCGAAAAAGTTATTTATTCTAAAATTCCTAGCACGAGAATAATATATTCATTTTATTATATTATAATTACACTCCATTTTATTTGAAAATATGCTAACATAACAATAAATGGAGAGTATCTATAATTTACGGGAAATGTGTCTATAACCATAAATGAGATTTGTATGAACATCTATTCAAATGGTCATGTCATCCATTAATTATGTTGTTAATAGATTATTAATTGTAGTACATATATTTTGTGCATCAGGTTAGAATAATTTTTAAACTCAACCCAATTATTCACGTTGTAATTTTTTTTTATCTAAATAAGTGAAATAATAAACTCAATTATGAGGCTCGGTTGGTTTGAGCTGTTCTAGTAGTTTATTCAATTTATTGTTTTTAATAAAAGTAAAATTTTAATGGGTAAAAGGTTAATTTATTTGTTTCAAACATTTGTTTAAGATTTACAACTCAACAATATATAATTGTATGTGAGCAGATACGTCTTTTTTTTTTATAAGAACTCATAAACCAACCGTATTTATAAAATTTTTATTTATTTAATTCAATACAAATTAAATAAGTTCTTAATCTAATCCAAATTGTACAATGTGAATTGGATTGATCACGTTTTTTTTGTTAGATTATCGAATTTCTTTTAACGAACTTGAAAATTTATGAAAGAGTAATCGCAGTTCACATGAGGATCATGGGTTTATAGATAAATAACACTTATCTTCATCTACTGGAAAAACTAAAATAGAGTGACCAGAGCTCATGTTCAAAATAAACAATATAGGGTTATGGTTTGTAATCTGGGATAGAGTCAGCATTACAATTTTATTTTCGATTTTTAGAAATTATATTTATTTTCTTCTAATTTTCATTTAAATATTTAAAATAAGTACTCATTTAATTTACAAATAAAATATTTTCAAAACCAAGCATTTAACTTATTATTTAATTTGCAAATAAATTTTTTCAAAATTGAGCATTTAACTTATTTGTCCACTAACATTTATTTTAATATTTTTGAAATAAATTACCGGTAATTGATCAAATTAAAATAATTATAAAAAAAAAACCGTGAAAATACTCCTAAAAGTTAAAACGTATTAAATAAGCAAAAAATAATAATTGAAAAAAAATTCAAAACTAATATTTAAAATGAGATTTAAAATTCAGTCAATTTTTTTTTTTCCTATTTTTGAAAAATGAGTACAAATAGATCTCATATCTATTTAATATTTAAAATTAGAAAATAAGTTTCAATCATATCCCTAATTTTTCTCAGTATTTAACAAAAAAAATTCTTTAAATTCTTTATAAATAGGAGTAATGACAATTTTTTTTAACATAGCATAGGGATAATTAAGTTGGAGTGAAAGTGACAATTAGATAGCAGATAATTACATAGCAGAGGATAATTAAGTTGGAGTGGAAGAGGTGGAAAGATGAATCTTACTAATTTGGAAAGATGAATCTTACTAATTTCATCCTTATTTTATTCTGGTTTCTTCCGTTAATATCACCTGCCATTGCAGTAAAAAAGGTAATGCCATTTGTTTCATAGTAAAACTAGTAATGCTTGATACTAAAACTAGTAATGTCATTGCTTGATACTAAAACTAGTAATGCCATTTGCTTGATATTAAAACTAGTAATGCCATTTGCTTGATACTAAAACTAGTAATGTCATTTGCTTGATATAGTTTTTTTTTTATTCGACAGTGTGTTCTTCTTATGTTTACAAAGTATTATTATACGAACTCTAATTTTATTTTTTTGGATTTCAGTCCTATATTGTATTATTAGGATCTCACTCACATGGGTTAGAAGTATCGGCAATAGATGTTCAAAGAGTGGTTGATTCCCATCACAAATTGCTTGGATCCTTCTTGGGGAGGTTTGAAGTTCGATTTTTTTTTATTTTTATTTGAAAATATAGTTAATATTATATTATTTTGAATTAATAAAAATTGAAAAATTTCAGTTCTGAGAAGGCAAAAGATGCCATTTTTTACTCGTATAAGAACCATATAAATGGGTTTGCAGCCATTCTAGATGAGGAGGAGGCAACCAACCTTGCAAGTAATACCAAACTATTTTAATTTTAATATATATATATATATATATATATTTAAATAATAATTAATAATAATTTATGGGACAGAGCACCCAGAAGTCGCAACAGTGTTGCCAAACAAAGCCAAAGAGTTACACACAACTCATTCATGGGAGTTCATGCATTTGGAGAAGAATGGTTTTATTTTCCCTTTTTCTCCTTGGAGGAAGGCTAGATTTGGAAAAGATGTTATTATTGCCAATCTCGACACGGGTATATATATATTATCTTTTACTTATTCATATATATTATCTTTTACTTATTCATATAACTCGATCAGATTAACATGAAATATCTAATTTAGATCATAAAGGTTGAATTTGATTAAATATATATTATCTTGTGGATTTTATTCTGGTACCATTTACCTAAATTAGATCTAATGATTAGTTAAGATCGTGGATTTTATTTTGGTTATTTGGGTAAATTAAAAATTTAGGTAAATTTAATGTTTTTTTTTTTTTTTTTTTGCTAACAAAAAAGGTGTATGGCCGGAGTCCAAGAGTTTTGGAGAACAGGGCATAGCTGGAGGTGTGCCTTCGAGGTGGAAAGGAGGCTGCACGGATAAAACCCCTGATGCAGTGCCTTGTAACAAGTACCATTGTTAATCATATTTTGATATTTTATTATTATTTTTAATTCCGAGGGTGATTAACTGCATTAATTATGATTAACCCAGGAAATTAATCGGAGCAAAGTATTTCAATCAGGGGGTAATCGCGTACTTGAAATCCCACAATTTAACGGATGAACTCCCATTGATCGTCAACTCCACGCGCGACTACGTAGGTCATGGAACCCACACGCTATCGACGGCCGGCGGCAGCTATGTCTCCGGCGTCAGCGTATTTGGGTCCGGTATCGGAACTGCCAAGGGCGGCTCTCCCAAGGCCCGCGTCGCTGCCTATAAGGTCTGCTGGCCGTTCCTCAACAGTGGCGGCTGCTACGACGCCGACATTTTTGACGGATTTGATCAAGCCATCTACGACGGCGTCGATGTCCTTTCGCTTTCCATCGGCAGTCCACCAGAAGAATACTATGATGATACCATCGCCATTGCTTCCTTTCATGCACTGAAGAAAGGAATCCCCGTGGTGTGCTCTGCCGGCAACTCCGGCCCGAGCATGGCGACTGCTACTAATATTGCTCCGTGGATTTTGACGGTCGGGGCTAGCACTTTGGACCGTGAATTTCAAGCCCCCATTGAGCTTGGAAACGGGCAACGCTTCTGGGTTTGTTTAAGAATATTTAGTCATGAATTATAATTTCACATATATATTATATTTGATTTTTATAAGCAAATATCCCTTCCATTACTGCTTAACCTATGTATCATATTTGTCCTCGTTTGGTTGAACATAAAAATTGTTCCTGCTGATTAGGGGTTGAGCCTTTCGAGACCATTAGCAAGAAGAAAGCTATACCCATTGATAACCGGAGCTCAGGCGAAAGCAACGACCGCCTCTGCCGACGATGCCATGCTCTGCAAGCCGAAAACTTTGGATCATTCTAAAGTGAATGGGAAGATCTTGGTTTGCTTGACAGGGGGCTCTTCGAGAATTGACAAAGGAATGCAAGCCGTCCTCGCCGGTGCTGTCGGAATGATTCTCTGCAACGATAGGTTTAGTGGATTTAAAATCATCGCTGATCTCCATGTTCTTCCAGCTTCCCATATCAGTTACAACGACGGTCAAGCTGTTTCCTCGTACATTAATTCCAGGAAGTAAACAAATTACAATTTCTTTACTTCTTTATGAATCTTTGTTGGAATGTTTCTCTGATTGTTGTTGTTTTTGACAGAAATCCGATGGGATATTTGTTCCCACCGTCGTCCAAAGTTAATACCAAACCTTCTCCGACCATGGCGGCTTTCTCATCCAGAGGACCCAACATAGTTTCTCCGGAAATTATCAAGGTTTGGTTATGAATTACGACACCCATTTGAGATTATCAAGAACAGAGCTCATGAGTTTCTAATTCTTTGCAGCCGGACGTGACAGCGCCGGGAGTGGACATAATCGCGGCATTCTCCGGCGCCGTGAGCCCAACAGGGGAGCCATTCGACAACAGAACAGTTCCATACATAACAATGTCAGGGACTTCCATGTCCTGTCCCCATGTCTCCGGCATTGTCGGCCTCCTCAAAGCTCTCCACCCCGAATGGAGCCCCGCCGCCATCAAATCCGCCATAATGACCTCTGCCACAATTAGCGACAACACAATGAACCTCATCCTCGACGGCGGCTCCCCTTTCTTCGCTCCAGCCACCCCCTTCATATATGGGTCAGGGCACATCCACCCCACTGGCGCCATCGACCCCGGCCTCGTCTACGACCTCTCCCCCAACGATTACTTAGAATTCCTCTGCGCCAGCGGCTACACGGAGAAGAATATGCGAGTATTCGCCAAGGAAAATTTCAAGTGCCCTGTTTCTGGTTCTATTTTAAACTTTAATTACCCTTCCATTGGGGTTCAGAACTTGACTGGATGTGTCACCCTTACTAGAAGGCTGAAGAATGTTGGCAGGCCGGGAGTTTATAGAGTCAGAGTTCGACGGCCGGAAGGAGTTAAGGTTTTAGTGAAGCCAAGAGTTCTGAAGTTTCGGAAGATTGGGGAGGAGAAGAGGTTTGAATTGACGATGATCGGAGCTGTGGCGGAGGGTCAAATTGGTTATGGTACGCTAATTTGGACCGACGGCAAACACTTTGTTAAGAGTCCAATTGTGGTTTCTTCTGGCTTTTTTTGAACCCATTTTGTTAGGAGGGGTTACTAGATTTCAAGTTTTGATCCATTTTGTTAAGAGGGGTTACTAGATTTCAAGTTTTGATCCATTTTGTTAGGAGGGATTACTAGATTTCAAGTTTTGATATCGGTTACTAAAATCATATAGTTTTTTTTTTTTCTTTTCCTGATATGAACTAGTTCTTAGGAATTCTTTCTTTTTATTTTAAACATTTTCCGGTCTTCGTTTTTAGTTTAATGAATTGTGTTAGTTTAACAAATTATTGAAACAAACAATTTCTTTTCATCTCTCTATTTTACCTAGACTCTCTTCGAAACAGTGCCCAGATTTTTATGCCTTTCGTGCAGGAAACTTACCTGACAAGAAATTTTCCTACTTCGGATCGTTATAATTTCACCAGGGTTTCGATCGCTAGCTCACTTGTTATCAGGTCACCAACTTCCTTGACCTTCTTACATTGGGTAGGCGTCAGTTTTCATAATTGTCTATGGGTGATGTTTTTTCTACTACCACCACCATGTTAAGGCCCTTTTAATCTCATTGGTATTTTTTTAAAAGCATGAGTGGCATGGCAGGTAGCACACTTGACAAGAGATAGATACACGTGATAGGAAAAAAGAGGCAAACCCCTAATTCAAAATATAGTGTGAGAGGGGCCGAGCTTGGACCAAGTTTCCATTTCCAAGTATGATTCTCCGCCTCAAGGTGTCTTTTTCTTCTCTCATCTCAGCACAATTTTCAATCAACTAGGTTATTTATCCTAAAACTTGTAATTTTTTAAACCCAAATAAGTTAAATAATAAACTCAATTTTGGGTTGGGTTGATTTGAGTGGTTCATTTATTCAATTTATTGTTTTTTTAATAGAAGTAAAATGTTATTCTGTAAAACGTCAATTTATTTTGAAAAAGTTACTTCCAAATGATTCAAAATTATTTTAAAGAGTTGTTGGAAAATAAATCATAATAAAACAATGATGAAATTAAATAAAAATAAAATAAATATAAGTATATAGAATTGTATCGGGAGCAAAAATGTATCATGGGTTTATATGTAAGGAACATTATCTCCATTGTTACGAGACATTTTGTGAAAACCAAAAGCAAGCAAAGTCATGAAAGTTTATGTTCAACGGCCAATATCATATCATTGTGGAGGTTTTTGGTTACTAATTTGGTATTAGAGCCACATAGCAATTTCTTTATGCTTATGAAAAATTGATCTTTGGTGGAGACAGTTCGTTAATATGCTTATGGAAAATTCTTCTTCGCTCAAATGAGTATTGTATGATAGCCTTTGGTGGAGATTATTCCAACATAGACGCTCCCAAGCAAATTTGGGACACTATGAAGCCTCAAAGGAATATTGTACGACAATTGAAAATTAGTTGGAAATTGGTGTTTATTAGAAACTTCGAATATAGACTCTTGAAATTATTGGTTTTTAGTGGAGATTATTCCAATATAGAAGCTGTCAAACAAATTTGGGATAGTATGAAGGGAACAAATTAGCACAGCTCAAATTCTCCTTTTAGGAAGGAATACCAGAGTTCTTTCAAATTAGTACCACCTTCTTCCCGCAATTGTAGCAAAGATCTTAAAATTTATTTATTTGAGAACTCTTGTTGTTCTTCTTCTCCAAGGTTGTGCAGTTCGTTAGTGACTTCTTTCTTTGACAACATTTGCTCTCCAAGGTTGGGCAGTTTTTTAGTGACTTCTTTCTTTGTCAACATTTATGTATCCATGTGTCTTATTGTTACTCCGACTTTTACTTGTGTAAAATACTTCGTTTTCACTCTTCAGGGTGATACCTCTCATTTGCTTAGCTATAGGTTCTTGGCTGGCTGGCTGGCAACTTCTTTTTCACTCTTCGGCGAGATACCTCTCATTTGCTTAGTAATGGCTTCTTGGCTGGCTTGCTAGCAACTTCTTTTTCACTCTTTGGCGTGATACCCCTCATTTGCTTTATTATGGCTTCTTGGCTGGTTGGCTGGCAAATTTTCAAACTCTACAAGTCATAGTTGAGCATGAAATTCTTGTTCAGTTATCTCCAAGCAGATCGACTTGATCTTGTGGAAGTATTGAGTCAACGTCATGTCACGTTGTGAAATTGATAACAGCTCGTTCTCCAAAAGTTGTAGTTTCATATTGTTCTTCTTTGAGAACAATATCATGAATATGTCTCATGCTTCTTTCAACGTCTTGTCATCCCAAATGTGCTCAACATCTCTTTTGTTCGGTTGTGGTTTTCAAGACAAACATTGCTTCTCTCTAGGACTAGGATAGTGTCAAGATCTTTACATATAAACTAGTTCTTAGGAATTTTTTCTTTTTATTTGAAACGTTTCCCCCTTTTTCCTTTTTAGTTTAATCAACTGTTTTAGTTTAACCCGTTGTTTAAACAAACAATTTCTTTTCATATGTCTATTTCGACAAGCCTCTCTCTAGGACTAGCACAGTGTCCAGATCTTTACATCTTTCGTGTTGGTTGGAGTTTACCCGACAAGGAATTTCACTACCTTAGGACCGTTATAATTATGGCCACCATTCACTAGGGCTGATCGCCTGCTCCTCTGATTTTCCAGCACTGGCAGGCGTCAGCCTCCATACATGGTCTTAAGGTGGTGATTTTTCTTACCACCATGATAACCCTTTTGAGCTTATTCGTATTATGATCGAAGAGAGGTCAGTTTGACCCAGAGATAGATGGTGAAAAAAAAAAAAAAAAAAAAAAAAGTCCCTAATTCAAAATATAGTGTGAGAGGGGCCAAGCTTCGACTCAAAATTTTCTACTTAATTTAAGATCGCTGCTGTATGCATATCATAAACATTGAATGCAGAAATACTTAATTTAAATTGTCATAAAACATAACCTTCAGCTAAAAACATAGCTACAGACTTACGTGTTTCGAACGATAAATAAAATAAATAAACGTTTAAATTAAAAACATCCTATCCTAGTCTAAGTCTAAGAAAATAAATACAACCACCTTATGCATGTGCCATAGTCTCGAGTTGCGATGCTGTCGTGAATGCCTTGCCTCAACCTGAAATAAAAGTAGCACGTGACTTGAGTATTTTAAGAACATGTGAATGCAATGACGGGACCTATCATATCAGTCTATTTTTCCTACGGCACTATTCTAATGGGAAGCTTGAATGTGTATCATATACTCTACACACATCCCATATGTGCGAGTATGGGCTCACCAGACAATTTGCACACCGTTGGGCCCCTTTTCTTATCGGACGAGCCTTCTCTGGTAGCTTAACTTTTGCTGGATACCCATTAGAATTAGTAATCGTCACGGCAGCATTATGTAAAACATAACGATACTTCGCCTGCCTAATGGATGTACGCATCCATACCCTCGTGATGAAATAGGGGTATCCCCCAATGCATGAGCACACATAATGCATGAGGTCCCAACCTTTTTCTGTTTTTATTATCATTTAATACAACCCCGCTAGTGTTCTGTACATATCATATCGTTTTTCATATCATTTCACGTATCGTTCATCATTCATTTCATATCGTTTCTCATTCTTCAGTTCTCATATCATACATAATTCTAACGGGGTTATATTTCATGCCATTTATCGTGATTTCATGTCATTCATATCATGCAATATACACATAATTTAGGAGACATAACATTTCATGATATGGAATCAAATCAAGGAAAGTATGAAACGGATTACCTTGATGATCTAGATCAAGAGTAAAGAAAACTTGTTTCTAAACTTGTGATTTGAATCACTCCACAAGAGGTTTGATCGATACCACTTGAATGACTCTAGCATGCAAGTTCTAAACACAAGAATTTGCAAAGAATATCTTAGCTCTCAACAAAGCTAAAAAAAATAGAAATTATATTCTTTCTTAATCCCAAAATGTGATGTCTCTAATAAAAGAAAAGAAAGTAGTGTTTACAACCTTAACCTAGACACAACCTTAAACTTAACTTCTATATGAAAAAACAAATAAATATTTAAATTATAATTAAATAGTGCAATGAATGAAATGTGCTTATTAGTCATCTTTGGACTAGTTCCATAAATTTAGAGTTCATTAAATGCAACTTAAAGTGCATTTAATGCATCTCTTTCTTGAAACACAACTTTGCACAACATATAATGGAGGTTTCCAACGTCTTCTAGAAGATGAGCTCACCATAGCTTGAATACAAGTGTACAAGGTTTGTTCTAGCTTCTTGGCTCTCGTCCTTGTAATTGGACCTTGAGGTATGGAAATTCCTTGGTCGTGGTTCATATCATTCTCCCCTTCTTGAGAAGGATTCGTCCTTGAATCCCAGCCATCACCTACATCAAAAGGACTCAAATCAACAACATTAAAAGTTGCACTATTACCATACTTACCTGATATCAATTTTATAAGCATTGTCGTTGATATGCTCAAGAACTTAAAATGGTCTATCTCCTCGTGGTAAAAGCTTAGATTTTCTTTGAGTAGGAAATCTTTCTTTTCATAAATGCACCTAAACCCAATCTCCTGGCTTGAAGATGACAATCTTGCGTCCTTTATTAATTTGGGTGGCAACCTTAGAATTTTGCTTCTCAATTTGTTCTTTTACTTGGTTGTGCAGGTTATGAACAAACTCAACCTTGGCATTTGCATCAAAATTCACAAACTATTTTGACGGCATAGGTAACAAGTCAATGGAGGTTAAAGAATTAAAGCCATAAACAACTTCAAAAGGTGTGCATTTAGTAGTGCTATGAGCAACCCTATTTGAAACCACCCGCTCATCGACAACGCGACTTACAGGAGTTACCATCCACACCAATAACAAACTCCGACAACCAACCATAAATTTAGAAACATTTCCAAAACATTTCTATAAACATCTAATAAAACATTTAAAACAAGTACTATTTAAAACATTAAACAACCAACATAACTTTTAAACAACGAAAAGCAAACTACATAAACAGACCGATACATGGATTCCCAGTGGTCCCTAGCCCGTTGGTCTCGTCCTCGGTTGGCCTGCATCTTCTAAATCTGGAAAAAAAAGTTATAATAATTTTTATAGTAATTAAATTACCTAGTAAGTAGCTAACTTATCTTTCACGAGTTATAACTAATCTTTCCCTGTTTTTAAGTTTTATTCGCCATTGACTCCTAGTTTCTCTTACCAGAGTCACCTGTTCATTAATGCGGTATCTCAGCTACCTCCAGCTTAGGTTACTGACTCTCTCTCTATATGCTTATCTAAAATTTTCGGACTCATATGCAAGACTCGCTCTCGGTCAAATACGGCCCGTCTACTAATTTCTCTGGCGGCCTGTTCATCTCATATACCAAAGGTCAGGACTACTCTCATTCTCTCTGACTTAGCACTCTGCGCGTTGGTCAGGAACTCCGCAGGAATTAGTAAACTACAATACTCATATATATAAGTCATGGCTCAACAACCAATAAGCATATCCTAGAGTCATAACCTTTCCATTAACATGCATAACATACTCACGTCCAATGCATGTTTTGATACATTTATAATGTTTGACACAAAACATTCCGGTAATCATTAATAACATGCTTACATCACAAGCAAACAGTCACAATATACAATAGACATTAAATATCATCACAGCTCATATTAACATATTAAGCTCTTAATCATGTAAACAACATACTCACAAGTTGTAAAACAAGTTAAGAGCTAGTTTAAAGAACGATATGCTACTTACTTGGTTTCGAATCCTGTTTTCCCTTGGAGGTACGTTTAATAGGGTATTTCAACCCAATTCCTTCCTATTAGACCTATATTTCACAATTTTCAAGATAAGTATAGACCAATCTTGATAGGACAGGTCAGAAGGAGTCGAATGGGACCAACCGGGAGCCAAAACAATGACGCACGCGCTCCCACTCTCTCTATCAACAGAATTCACACGCCCTTTCTTCTTCCTTGCAATTTCCTGCAATTTTCCCACTTTTACATTCATTCCCATTAAGTCCCGAGGCCATACTCCAACCCTACAACTCGTATTTCGTCCCAACTTCTTCTATAACTTTATAGATCTCTTTATTACGATTCTAACAAGTCCTATTTCATTACCTATTACTCAACATACACCAAGATATCAAGTTTTAAATGTTCGGTAATATGGGTTTTGCGTTACCTTCGTATAAACGTTCGATTCAGCTCAAAATTGCCCTTTGTCCTTAAAGAACTTCTCGGCAACAACCTCCCTCTTCTGATTCCTGAGTAGTAACTGAGTGTAATCAAGCTAAACCACTCCAAATCCGAAATCCCCAATATTTCTACTCTATTTTTGGTGTTCCCCTTCTCTCGTGTTCTTCATTTTTAAATCCAAACCTACTCCCCATCTTGCTTCCACCACTAACTCACAAATCATCCAATCACAGTACAAATATACATATTATTATTATTATTTTTAGATTATTACAATTCTACCCTCCTTTTACAAACTTTCGTCCTCGAAAGTTTCTAACTCTACAAACAAGTGCGGATATTCTCGTTTAAACACCTCTTCTCATTCCCAAGTAGCTTCACTAGCTTGGTGATTCTTCCATAAATTTTGAACAAAGGGAATATCTCTGCTACGCAAGGATCTCACTTCCCACGCCAAAATTTTAATAGGTCGTTCTTCATAGCTTAAGTCCTCCTTTAACTCCAAGTCTTCATAACAAAGAATATGCATAGGATCTGCAACATACTTCCTCAATATCGAAACGTAAAAAACGTTATGTATAGTATTCAACAAACTTGTAGGCTACTGGGCCAATTCTTTCGAGGATCTTGAAAGGTCCAATAAAACGCGGGCTAAGCTTTCCCGTCTTACCAAATTGCAAAACACCACGAACTGGTACAACCTTCAAGAACACATGGTCCCCCACCTCGAACTCTAGGTCCTTCCTCCTAACATTAGCATAACTTTTCTGACAACTTTGAGCGGTTAGAATTCTCTTCCTAATCTTCTGTATCGCCTCATTGGTCGTCCGTAGCAAATCTTGTCCTAACAGCTGTTTACTACCTACTTCCTCCCAATAAATTGGAGTTCGACACCGTCGTCCATAAAGTGCCTCAAAAGAAGCCATCTGAATGGTTGCCTGATAACTATTGTTATAGGCAAATTCCACCAAATATAGGTAGGTGTCTCAACTGCTAGCAAAATCAAGTACACATGCACACAACATATCCTCGAGAAATTGATTTAATCTCTCTGTTTGTCCATCTGTCTGAGGATGGAAAGTTGTACTAAACTTCAGTTATGTACTAAGGGCTTCTTGAAGACTCTTCCAGAATCGAGAGGTAAACCGTGCATCCCTATCTGACACAACAGAAACTGGTACACCATGCAACCTTACAATCTCCTTTAAATACAATTGTGCCAACTTGTCAACTGAATACGAAACGTTCCCTGGTATAAAATGAGATGTCTTAGTTAATCTATCCACAACAACCCATATCACTGTAAACCTTGACTGGGTTCTAGGTAGTTCTGTAATGAAATCCATGGTCACCTCTTCCTACTTCCACTGGGCACATTTAGAGGTTGCAATAATCCAGCAGGTTTTTGTCTAGGTGCCTTAACTTGTTGACAAGTTAAACACCTACTCACATATTCAGCAACATCTTTCTTCATCCCAGGCCATTTCCAAGTATGTTTTCAAATCCTGATACATCTTTTTGGCACCTGGATGTACGGTATAGGGAGACTCATGTGCCTCAGATAAGATCTTCCTCTTGATCTCCACATCGTTTGGAACACAAGTTCGATTCTGTCACTTCAAACATCCATCGCCTGTCATCAAGAAATCCTTGACTCGTTCAGTCTCAAGTTGCTTCACGACTTTTGCAAAATAAGGGCACCTCTACTTACCCTGAGTAATTTGTTGCTGCAACGTCGGGCAGATAATCATAAGAGCTAGCTAAGCTGTCGCTTCCCTGACCAACACAACTATCTGAGCTTGTTCAATCTCCATCTGAATGTTGGGTTGTGTCGTCAACATTGCAGATGAGTGAGCTGTCTTACGACTCAAGGCATCAGCTACCACATTAGCTTTATCAGGGAGATGTAGAATCTCCATATCATAATCTTTCACTAACTCCAACCATCGACGCTGCCTCATGTTAAGCTCTTTTTGGGTGAACAAATATTTGAGACTCTTATGATCGGTATATATTTGTATCTTCACACCATACAGATAATGTCTCCATATTTTCAGAGCAAACACCACAGCAACTAACTCTCCCATTCTGCATAAGTACGCAACTCAACCAATTCTTAGAGGCATCACTATAAGTTACTAGATTCCCAGTATCGTCGAGTACAGTAAGTACTGGGGCTGACGCTAGTCTTTCCTTGAGTTCCTGAAAACTTCTTTCACAAGCTCGACTCCACTCAAATTTCTTTCCTTTACGAGTTAACTGAGTCAGTGGCGCTACAATCTTTGCGAAGTCCTTAAAAAATTGCCTGTAGTATCTTGCTAAACCCAGGAAACTTCTCACCTCAGTAACTGTAATTGGTCGAGCCCAACCTATAACTGCCTCCACCTTTGCTGGATCAACGGCTATACCATCCTTGGATACCACATGACCAAGGAATACTACTTTCTAAAGCCAAAACTCATATTTTGAGAATTTGGCATATTATCTTTGTTCTGCATGTTCATCATTTGTCTTGGAATAAACCAATATATCATCAATGAACACAATGACAAAAGATTCCAGAAAATCCTGGAATACCCGACTCATCAGCTCCATAAATACTGCAAGGGCATTAGTCAAGCCAAAAGACATTACAACAAACTCATGGTGCCCATAACGGTACAAAAAAGCCGTCTTCGGTATGTCCTCTTCCTTGACTCTTATCTGGTGATAACCAAAACTAAGATCAATCATCGAAAATACTGCTACCCCTTGAAGCTGGTCAAACAAGTCGTCAACTCGCAGCAAGGGATACTTATTTTTAATGGTCACCTTATTCAGCTCCCTATAATCAATGTAGAGATGGAGTGTACCGTCCTTCTTCTTCACAAACAACACCGGAGCTCCCCACGGTGACACACTAGGTCGTATGAATCCCTGGTTCAACAACTTCTACAGTTGCCATTTCAACTCTTTCAATTCCGCGGGGGCCATCCTATAAGGAGCTTTAGAGATAGGTGTCGTCCCTGGTTCAAGTTCAATGCCAAAGTTGACTTCCCGCTCTCGTGGAAGGCCAGGCATCAGGGAAGACATCCAGGAACTCATTCACCACAAGTACAGCTGATACATCTGTATCAACTCATCTCACTTCTAACCACACTAGCCAGGAATGCCACAGCACCGTGACTAATCAACTTCCTAGCCTTTAAAGTAGTTATTCTTGGGAACACTTCCCGGCTTCGTACCCTGAAACCAGAAGCTCTTTCTGATTGGGGGGGTGAAAAACTATCTCCTTCTTATAATAGTTGACACTGACATGATGAGCAGATAGCCAACCATGCCCAAAATAATATCGTAATCATACATATCTAGCACCATTAACAACACGTCTAATGGTTGGCCAGATACTTCTACCTTATCCAGTTTCACCCTTTCACGAGTCATCAATATGACTCCTGAAGGTGTAGAGACCAGAACCTCATAACTTCGGGGGTCACCACAACAACAGACCCCGATCCTCAGTCAAACCACATGCAAGGAAGAAAACAAAAAACGTAGAGTTTGAGGAAGAAACCGATGACGCTCCGGCGAAGCCAAACCATATGAAATCGACTTTGAAACCTTTGATCTACCCCACGAAAACAATTCCAGAGACCTTTACACACCAGGGATAGATTTCGACATTGCTTACACGTCGTACACCATCGAGAAAGGAAGACAGAATATCGGGTTTTCGAAGTCTCTCAGATCTAGGAGTCTCAGACCTTGTCGAGCCAAAATAACACATAAACGGGTTTAGGGGGAAGAGGGGACTCAGGAACGAAAGGAAAACGAGGAAAATGGACATCGAAAATGGCGTTACCGTGGGGAGAGAGGGATCGCCAAAAAAATTTGAATAACCGGACGAAGAAGACGAAGTTCGACCCGAGGTTTGGACCTCGCGACCCAAACTGAGTCCAACCCACTTCAGTCCAAACCTCGGCCGATGACACCCCCACGGCACAGATGCCTCAGCCCAAACCAGAAAGCCCAATTACGGCCTAACCCATCAGCTGTGACCTGAGACCAAAAAACCAACCGACCCGAGACCCGCAA
The DNA here is from genome assembly GCF_057944985.1 of Cucurbita pepo subsp. pepo. NCBI lineage: Eukaryota > Viridiplantae > Streptophyta > Magnoliopsida > Cucurbitales > Cucurbitaceae > Cucurbita > Cucurbita pepo. The sequence continues at coordinate 5,145,114 of NC_141817.1, forward strand.
GCCCAATCCAATACCCGACGCTGACAGCCCAACCCACCTGTAACCGTTTCCTTTCAACCCAGGTCCGGTCCACCACTCGCGGTCAGCCTAGACCCGCGACTGCAACCCGTAAACCAGCGCCTTGGCCCGACTTCGGCTACCACACAAGGATGCTTCTAGTAGTGCCACGTGGCAGCAACTGGCGCAAAACTCCCCTCGGCTCAAGCGGCTTATTCTGCTCGGGAATCCTTTTTTCGACCTGTTCGACATTGTTTTGACCCTCCCAAACTTGATTTCGACCCCATTTAAGGTAAAATAGATCATTTTAAGGTCGTATTTCACAAATTCAAGTTGAAAATTAATTCTGTTTGTGAAATACTAACGAAGGTATCGAAAGAACCAATAGGAACCAACCAACAACTGAAGCGTAGAACATATACGAAGTAAGTGGCTCACCCTTCGTAAGTTACGCGTTGTATGTTGTATGTTGTCACGTGCCCGTGGATTCGCACGTGTCATTAAATTGTATGCTAGACTGTTATGCTTGAATACGTAAACTTGGAAATGTGAATGTATGCTCTTTAGTATGATGTGATGTGTTGTGCTTATGACGTTTATGATATTTCTGGATGATTCTCGTATGAACGGTACTATAATTTTGAATGTAAACAACATGAAATGTATGACATGTAATCACGATAAATAACATGAAATGTAACCCCATTAGGATTATGAATGATATGTAGATTGAAAAATGAGAAACGATATGACATGCATGAAAAATGATAGTGGAGTTATATTTAATAATGTTGAAAATGGAAAAATGTTGGGACCTCATGCATTATGTGTGCTCATGCACTAGGGGGATACCCCTATTCCATCACGAGGGCACGGACGCGTACATCCATTAGGCAGGCGAAGTATCGTTATGTTTTAAATAATGCTGTCGTGACGGTTACGAATTCTAATGGTTGTCCAGCAAAAGTTGAGCTACCAGAGAAGGCTCGCCAGACAATTAAAGGGGCCCAGCCGTGTGCGAACTAATTGGTGATCCCATACTCACACTTATGGGCTGTATAGAGTATATGGTACATATCCAAGCTGCCCAATTAGAATAAGTGTCGTAGGAAGAAAAATAGACTAATAGGTCCCGTCATAGCATTTTGCATGTTCTTGTTGCATAACCTTGATAGGGGGTCACTTACTGAGTATTCTAGAAATACTCAAGCCTCGTGCTATTACATTTTCAGATAAAGGCAAGGCACCCATGTGAGACCGACGACAGCATCGCACATCCCGAGATCGTGGCACATGCATAGGATAGTTGTTTTCTATTTATAGTATAGGTTAGTATAGGTTGAATTTCATTTGTATTCGTAGAATAGGTTAGTATAGGTTTAATTCCCGTTGGCATAATTAGTATAGGCTAGTATAGGTTGAATTGTAATTACATTAATAAATCATAGGTTAGTATAGAACATTTAGTTCGGAGTTGTTTTTTTTTTTTTTTTTTCCTTTCTTTCCCTTGTATTAGTTGTTCATGAGTTAATAAATGACAGATTGATGTTGCATTTATAATAAGAGTCCATTTAAAGTAAATTCAGCATTAAATGTAGAAGCATTAAGATAAATTTCTCATTTAAAATATAGTAACGACCTTAGATTGAATAGAAAAATCTTAGGGGCGTTACATTTCACATATCGTTCATCATTCATATCATATCGTTTCTCATTCTTCAGTTCTCATATCATACATAATTCTAACGGGGTTATATTTCATGTCATTTATTGTGATTTCATGTCATTTATATCATGCAATATACACACAATTTAGGAGACATAACATTTCATCATATACACACAATTTAGGAGACATAACATTTCATCATATACATATCATAGCATAACATATTGCATCACAATATCTCATATCATAATAATGTCAGTTTATACCTTATCAGACTTATCTTCACTTAAATCACGTTAATCTCTGGGTAAGAGGTCATTCTCATTTTTTTTCTCAAATTAAATTTGGCAATGTTATTTTTCATTCTTTCTTTTCTTTTTACAAACTGTGATTTTTTTAACTTAAGGAGTGGGTTGAGGTGGGAAAGGGATGAGAGGTCGGTGGAGAGAATGAGTGAGAGTTGTTTGTTTTATTTATTTATTTATTTATTGATTTATTATATTTTTTTAACTAATTTTTTTTATTTGTTTATTTATGATTCTTATTTGTGGGCTGTTACACTTTTATCTCAGTAGCACAATTTTCATGTTGGTGACAACAGAAAACTGGAGTGAGATTGAGAGGAGGAGTGATTTGAATGATGGGGAGGGAGGTTCTTTTATAGGGGATTCCCGAAGTTGGTTGGGATTTTTGTGGATGAAATTCAATTCACCTCCTCCTTCTCTTCCGTAGTAACTAATTCAAACTTCTATGATTACCTTCAACACCCTCCCTTAAACTGAATTATGTGGAAATCAGTTTAGGACTTCACTTCATCTTTTTGATATACATCTTTGGATTCTGCACATCCCCATCTTTCTTCTAACCTTCTCGAACAATGGTTGTTTCAAGGGCTTTGTGAATAGGTTTGCGATTTGTTCATCACTTCGGCAAAGTTGAGTTCAATAATGCCTTCTTTACACAAATCACACAAGAAATGAAATCGAACATCGATGTGCTTGCTCCTTCCATGCAACACAGAATTTTTAGACAACTTAATAGTTGACATATTATCACAACATATAACCGTCGTACCTGGTTGCTTCTGATTAAGAATTTCAAGCATTTTTCTTAACCAAATTGCTTGGCACGAGCATGCTGCTGCTGCCACAAATTCTGCTTCTGTAGTTGAGAGTGTTACAATAGGTTGCTTCTTTGAAGACCGGCAAATAGCTCCTGAACTCATCATGAAAATACTTCCTGGAGTACTTTTACGATCATCTATATCACCTGCATAGTCGCCATCTGTATAGCCAACCATCTTCGGATCATCTCCTTTCTTGTAGAATACCCCCAAACCGAAGGTTCCTCTCACATAACGAAGTATCCTTCTTGCTGCATTGAGATGTTTTTTCCGTTGGATGCTCCATGTAACGACTTATCATACTAACTGCATACATGATATCTGGTCTTGTTGAAGTTAGGTACATCAAACTTCCCACAATTTGTTTGAAGTACCTATTATCAACCTCTCGCCCGTCAATATCCTTGTGCAACTTTAAACCCAATTCTGATGGAGTTCCAAATGTGCGCTCATCCAATTTAAATCTTTCAAGTAATTCTTGAGCATACTTCTTCTGACAGATAAAGTTACCTGCGGGAGTTTGAGTAACTTCTACTCCAAGAAAATATCTCATCAAGCCAAGATCTGTCATTTCAAATTCCTTCATCATGCTCTTCTTAAAAAATTCAAACATTTCTTCATTATTGCCAGTAAATATTAAATCATCAACGTATAAGCAAATAATGATAATGTTACCTCCCTTTTCAGTTTTCACATACAACGTATGTTCATACGGGCATTTAGTGAATCCCATCTTTTCAAAATGAGAATCAATGCGACTGTACCATGCCCTCGGAGCTTGCTTCAAACCGTACAAAGCTTTCTTCAACTTGTATACTTGTTCCTCTTTGCCATTTTGAACAAAACCTTCTGGTTGCTCCACATATACTTCTTCTTGAAGCTCTCCGTGTAAGAAGGCCGATTTCACATCAAGTTGATAAATAGGCCAAGATTTTTGTGCTGCAATAGAAATTATGAACCTGACAGTGTCTTGACGTGCCACTGGTGCAAATACCTCCTTATAATCAATTCCATACTTTTGCTTGTATTCTTTTGCAACAAGTCGCGCCTTGTACTTATCCACCTCACCATTTTCATTCAACTTGGTTTTGAAAACCCATTTTACTCCGATTGTTTTCTACCCTCTAGGAAGATCAATGAGCTCCCAAGTCTTGTTCTTCTCTATGGATTTGATTTCACTGTCCATAGCTTCCTTCCATTTCTTCTTCTTTACTGCTCCTTCATAGACAGTTGGATCACTATCCATAAAGAATGCAAAATAACCACTATTACTTGATTCATAGTCCATCTCATAATCAATCATCCAGTTTGGTCTCTTTCTTGTTCTTTGATGTCTTTGATTATGAATATGATCTTCTTCTACTGGTTCTTCTTGTTGAGCTTGTGATGAGCTCTCTCCATGCTCATAGTGAGGCTGAATAGGGGCTTTCAGTTTGTTCTTCTTCAAGATCTACAAGAATCTGCTGATTCACAATGATCTTTTCTTCCCATGTCCAAGTCTTCTTTTCGTCAAAGACTACATCACGACTTACCACCACCTTCTTTGTCAAAGGATCATAGAGCCTGTATGCCTTAGAGGTCTCGCTTACTCCAAGGAACACACACTTCAAACTCTTGTTCTCAAGTTTCTTCCTTTTCTCATCAGGAACGTGTGCATATGCTATGCACCCAAAGATTCTAAAGTGGTCTACTGCAGGTTTTCTTCCGCTCCATGCTTCTTGTGGAGTCATATCTCTAACAGAAAAAGTAGGGCTCCGGTTGAGAATGTGAACGGACCACACAACAGCTTCTGGCCAGAATTCCTTCGGGACTTCTCCTTTATTTAGTAAACTTCGAACCATGTTGAGAATGGTCCTGTTTTTCCTTTCGGCCACACCATTTTGTTGTGGTGTATATGCTATTGTTAACTGCCTCCGTATGCCCATTCTCTTCACAAAATTTAATAAACTCGTTCGAGCAGAACTCTCCACCTCTATCAGTTCTTAAAGCCTTGACTCTTCTTCCAGTTTTCGTCTTCATAGTAGCAAAAAAAAAAATTTGAAGCAATCAAAGGCTTCTGATTTGGCGTGCAAGAAATAAGTCCATGTTTTTCGACTAAAATCATCGATGAGGGTCATGAAATATTTCTTGTTACCATTTGATGCCGGAGAGATGGGACCACATATGTCTGAATGAATCAACTCCAAAATTGCTTGAGCTCTTCTTGATTTTCCAGATGGAAAAGAGTTTCTTTCATGTTTTGCTACTACACAGCTCTCACAAATTTTCGTTGGTGGAGTAATATCTGGCAACCCAGTTACCATCTTCTTTGAGGACAACGTCTTTAATCCTTTGAAGTGTAGATGACCATACCTAAAATGCTGAAGCCAGGTGGTATCTTCTTTCTTCACCATCAAACTTTTGGCAACGATATTTAACGTCAACGGATATAGGCGATTGGTCGTCATCTTAGCAATCGATCCTCTTTTGGAGTCACAAATCTCACATTCATCATTTTGAAATGTGATCACATACTCCTTTTCTTGTAACTGACCGATACTAAGTAAGTTGGCCTTCAGATCAGGAATGTAGAATACATTAGAAATAGACTCTACAAAGCCATTTCTAGTCTTGATATCTACGGTTCCTTTTCCCATCACTTGGAGAGTTGAATTGTTGCCAAGAGAAACCGTAGTATGAAAATTTTCATCCAGAGTTGAGAAGAATTCCTTACAACCTGTCATATGGTTGCTGCATCCAAAGTCTACGACCCATACACCTTGATCTGCAACCTTCATAGCATGGAATGACATTAACAATGTTTCTTCTTCTCTTCTCTCCACAAAATTGGATTGATCTCTTTTTTCCTTTTGGAGCCTAGTATAGCATTCATTTTTGTAATGTCCAAGGCGTTCACATCTGTAACATTCCACCTTAGACTTGTCAAAGTGTCTCTTGCCTTTGTTGTCATAATCGTTTCTGACTAGGTCTGCTGACCTGCCAACATCTCCACTTCTTTCTCGACTGCCTCTCCCACGACCTCTACCTCTTCTTTGCCCTCTACCTCTAGAGCTTGAAGTTTCACTTGGTGTGGATATCTTTAAGGCTGTCATCTCCTCTATTACACTTGTACGATTGAGTCTCTGCTCATGTACTAATAGGGAGCTTTGGAGTTCATCTATTTGCATCTATTCGACATTGTTTGCTTCTTCGATAGAACATACAATGTAATCGAACTTTGGAGTTAGTGGTCGCAAAATCTTTTCTACGACCGCAACATCCGTGATTGAACCACCATGCATCCTCATTTTACTTGCAAGACTTATAACATTGCCAATATAATCATTCACCGTTTCTCCCTTTTACATTTGGAGAATTTCAAAGTCTCTTCTAACTGCTTGAAGTTGAGCACGCTCTACTCTCGTTGAGCCTTGATACTTCCTCCTCATAGAATCCCAAATTTCCTTGGATGTCTTCTTTTGAAGCATTGTTTCCAAGATAGTCCTATCAATGGACTGAAATAAATAGTTCTTGACCTTCAGGTCCTTCAACTTCGATGCTGCCAACAGTTGCTATTGACCAGCTGAGAGTATCTCATCTTCATTTCGTTCTTCATAACCCGTCTCCACCATATCAAAGAACTCCTTTGATCTGAGAAAGTTTTCCATCAACATCGCCCAATGATCATAGTGACCATCGAACCTTGGGATGGCGGGCTGAACGTAGCTCTCAACTTGTTTTTCTGCTGCCATTTTTTTTGCTGCTGCAAGATTGCTCTGATACCAGTTGTTGGTGACAACAGAAAACTGAAGTGAGATTGAGAGGAGTGATTTGAATGATGGGGAGGGAGGTCCTTTTATAGGGAGGATTCCCGGAGTTGGTTGGGATTTTTGTGGATGAAATTGAATTCACCTCCTCCTTCTCTTCCGTAGTAACTAATTCAAACTTCTATGCTTAGCTTCAACATTTCAATCAACCGAAAAAGTTATTTATTCTAAAATTCCTAGCACGAGAATAATATATTCATTTTATTATATTATAATTACACTCCATTTTATTTGAAAATATGCTAACATAACAATAAATGGAGAGTATCTATAATTTACGGGAAATGTGTCTATAACCATAAATGAGATTTGTATGAACATCTATTCAAATGGTCATGTCATCCATTAATTATGTTGTTAATAGATTATTAATTGTAGTACATATATTTTGTGCATCAGGTTAGAATAATTTTTAAACTCAACCCAATTATTCACGTTGTAATTTTTTTTTATCTAAATAAGTGAAATAATAAACTCAATTATGAGGCTCGGTTGGTTTGAGCTGTTCTAGTAGTTTATTCAATTTATTGTTTTTAATAAAAGTAAAATTTTAATGGGTAAAAGGTTAATTTATTTGTTTCAAACATTTGTTTAAGATTTACAACTCAACAATATATAATTGTATGTGAGCAGATACGTCTTTTTTTTTTATAAGAACTCATAAACCAACCGTATTTATAAAATTTTTATTTATTTAATTCAATACAAATTAAATAAGTTCTTAATCTAATCCAAATTGTACAATGTGAATTGGATTGATCACGTTTTTTTTGTTAGATTATCGAATTTCTTTTAACGAACTTGAAAATTTATGAAAGAGTAATCGCAGTTCACATGAGGATCATGGGTTTATAGATAAATAACACTTATCTTCATCTACTGGAAAAACTAAAATAGAGTGACCAGAGCTCATGTTCAAAATAAACAATATAGGGTTATGGTTTGTAATCTGGGATAGAGTCAGCATTACAATTTTATTTTCGATTTTTAGAAATTATATTTATTTTCTTCTAATTTTCATTTAAATATTTAAAATAAGTACTCATTTAATTTACAAATAAAATATTTTCAAAACCAAGCATTTAACTTATTATTTAATTTGCAAATAAATTTTTTCAAAATTGAGCATTTAACTTATTTGTCCACTAACATTTATTTTAATATTTTTGAAATAAATTACCGGTAATTGATCAAATTAAAATAATTATAAAAAAAAAACCGTGAAAATACTCCTAAAAGTTAAAACGTATTAAATAAGCAAAAAATAATAATTGAAAAAAAATTCAAAACTAATATTTAAAATGAGATTTAAAATTCAGTCAATTTTTTTTTTTTCCTATTTTTGAAAAATGAGTACAAATAGATCTCATATCTATTTAATATTTAAAATTAGAAAATAAGTTTCAATCATATCCCTAATTTTTCTCAGTATTTAACAAAAAAAATTCTTTAAATTCTTTATAAATAGGAGTAATGACAATTTTTTTTAACATAGCATAGGGATAATTAAGTTGGAGTGAAAGTGACAATTAGATAGCAGATAATTACATAGCAGAGGATAATTAAGTTGGAGTGGAAGAGGTGGAAAGATGAATCTTACTAATTTGGAAAGATGAATCTTACTAATTTCATCCTTATTTTATTCTGGTTTCTTCCGTTAATATCACCTGCCATTGCAGTAAAAAAGGTAATGCCATTTGTTTCATAGTAAAACTAGTAATGCTTGATACTAAAACTAGTAATGTCATTGCTTGATACTAAAACTAGTAATGCCATTTGCTTGATATTAAAACTAGTAATGCCATTTGCTTGATACTAAAACTAGTAATGTCATTTGCTTGATATAGTTTTTTTTTTATTCGACAGTGTGTTCTTCTTATGTTTACAAAGTATTATTATACGAACTCTAATTTTATTTTTTTGGATTTCAGTCCTATATTGTATTATTAGGATCTCACTCACATGGGTTAGAGGTATCGGCAATAGATGTTCAAAGAGTGGTTGATTCCCATCACAAATTGCTTGGATCCTTCTTGGGGAGGTTTGAAGTTCGATTTTTTTTTATTTTTATTTGAAAATATAGTTAATATTATATTATTTTGAATTAATAAAAATTGAAAAATTTCAGTTCTGAGAAGGCAAAAGATGCCATTTTTTACTCGTATAAGAACCATATAAATGGGTTTGCAGCCATTCTAGATGAGGAGGAGGCAACCAACCTTGCAAGTAATACCAAACTATTTTAATTTTAATATATATATATATATATATATTTAAATAATAATTAATAATAATTTATGGGACAGAGCACCCAGAAGTCGCAACAGTGTTGCCAAACAAAGCCAAAGAGTTACACACAACTCATTCATGGGAGTTCATGCATTTGGAGAAGAATGGTTTTATTTTCCCTTTTTCTCCTTGGAGGAAGGCTAGATTTGGAAAAGATGTTATTATTGCCAATCTCGACACGGGTATATATATATTATCTTTTACTTATTCATATATATTATCTTTTACTTATTCATATAACTCGATCAGATTAACATGAAATATCTAATTTAGATCATAAAGGTTGAATTTGATTAAATATATATTATCTTGTGGATTTTATTCTGGTACCATTTACCTAAATTAGATCTAATGATTAGTTAAGATCGTGGATTTTATTTTGGTTATTTGGGTAAATTAAAAATTTAGGTAAATTTAATGTTTTTTTTTTTTTTTTTTTTGCTAACAAAAAAGGTGTATGGCCGGAGTCCAAGAGTTTTGGAGAACAGGGCATAGCTGGAGGTGTGCCTTCGAGGTGGAAAGGAGGCTGCACGGATAAAACCCCTGATGCAGTGCCTTGTAACAAGTACCATTGTTAATCATATTTTGATATTTTATTATTATTTTTAATTCCGAGGGTGATTAACTGCATTAATTATGATTAACCCAGGAAATTAATCGGAGCAAAGTATTTCAATCAGGGGGTAATCGCGTACTTGAAATCCCACAATTTAACGGATGAACTCCCATTGATCGTGAACTCCACGCGCGACTACGTAGGTCATGGAACCCACACGCTATCGACGGCCGGCGGCAGCTATGTCTCCGGCGTCAGCGTATTTGGGTCCGGTATCGGAACTGCCAAGGGCGGCTCTCCCAAGGCCCGCGTCGCTGCCTATAAGGTCTGCTGGCCGTTCCTCAACAGTGGCGGCTGCTACGACGCCGACATTTTTGACGGATTTGATCAAGCCATCTACGACGGCGTCGATGTCCTTTCGCTTTCCATCGGCAGTCCACCAGAAGAATACTATGATGATACCATCGCCATTGCTTCCTTTCATGCACTGAAGAAAGGAATCCCCGTGGTGTGCTCTGCCGGCAACTCCGGCCCGAGCATGGCGACTGCTACTAATATTGCTCCGTGGATTTTGACGGTCGGGGCTAGCACTTTGGACCGTGAATTTCAAGCCCCCATTGAGCTTGGAAACGGGCAACGCTTCTGGGTTTGTTTAAGAATATTTAGTCATGAATTATAATTTCACATATATATTATATTTGATTTTTATAAGCAAATATCCCTTCCATTACTGCTTAACCTATGTATCATATTTGTCCTCGTTTGGTTGAACATAAAAATTGTTCCTGCTGATTAGGGGTTGAGCCTTTCGAGACCATTAGCAAGAAGAAAGCTATACCCATTGATAACCGGAGCTCAGGCGAAAGCAACGACCGCCTCTGCCGACGATGCCATGCTCTGCAAGCCGAAAACTTTGGATCATTCTAAAGTGAATGGGAAGATCTTGGTTTGCTTGACAGGGGGCTCTTCGAGAATTGACAAAGGAATGCAAGCCGTCCTCGCCGGTGCTGTCGGAATGATTCTCTGCAACGATAGGTTTAGTGGATTTAAAATCATCGCTGATCTCCATGTTCTTCCAGCTTCCCATATCAGTTACAACGACGGTCAAGCTGTTTCCTCGTACATTAATTCCAGGAAGTAAACAAATTACAATTTCTTTACTTCTTTATGAATCTTTGTTGGAATGTTTCTCTGATTGTTGTTGTTTTTGACAGAAATCCGATGGGATATTTGTTCCCACCGTCGTCCAAAGTTAATACCAAACTTTCTCCGAACATGGCGGCTTTCTCATCCAGAGGACCCAACATAGTTTCTCCGGAAATTATCAAGGTTTGGTTATGAATTACGACACCCATTTGAGATTATCAAGAACAGAGCTCATGAGTTTCTAATTCTTTGCAGCCGGACGTGACAGCGCCAGGAGTGGACATAATCGCGGCATTCTCCGGCGCCGTGAGCCCAACAGGGGAGCCATTCGACAACAGAACAGTTCCATACATAACAATGTCAGGGACTTCCATGTCCTGTCCCCATGTCTCCGGCATTGTCGGCCTCCTCAAAGCTCTCCACCCCGAATGGAGCCCTGCCGCCATCAAATCCGCCATAATGACCTCTGCCACAATTAGCGACAACACAATGAACCTCATCCTCGACGGCGGCTCCCCTTTCTTCGCTCCAGCCACCCCCTTCATATATGGGTCAGGGCACATCCACCCCACTGGCGCCATCGACCCCGGCCTCGTCTACGACCTCTCCCCCAACGATTACTTAGAATTCCTCTGCGCCAGCGGCTACACGGAGAAGAATATGCGAGTATTCGCCGAGGAAAATTTCAAGTGCCCTGTTTCTGGTTCTATTTTAAACTTTAATTACCCTTCCATTGGGGTTCAGAACTTGACTGGATGTGTCACCCTTACTAGAAGGCTGAAGAATGTTGGCAGGCCGGGAGTTTATAGAGTCAGAGTTCGACGGCCGGAAGGAGTTAAGGTTTTAGTGAAGCCAAGAGTTCTGAAGTTTCGGAAGATTGGGGAGGAGAAGAGGTTTGAATTGACGATGATCGGAGCTGTGGCGGAGGGTCAAATTGGTTATGGTACGCTAATTTGGACCGACGGCAAACACTTTGTTAAGAGTCCAATTGTGGTTTCTTCTGGCTTTTTCTGAACCCATTTTGTTAGGAGGGGTTACTAGATTTCAAGTTTTGATCCATTTTGTTAGGAGGGATTACTAGATTTCAAGTTTTGATATCGGTTACTAAAATCATATAGTTTTTTTTTTTCTTTTTCGTGATATGAACTAGTTCTTAGGAATTCTTTCTTTTTATTTTAAACATTTTCCGGTCTTCGTTTTTAGTTTAATGAATTGTGTTAGTTTAACAAATTATTGAAACAAACAATTTCTTTTCATCTCTCTATTTTACCTAGACTCTCTTCGAAACAGTGCCCAGATTTTTATGCCTTTCGTGCAGGAAACTTACCTGACAAGAAATTTTGCTACTTCGGATCGTTATAATTTCACCAGGGTTTCGATCACTAGCTCACTTGTTATCAGGTCACCAACTTCCTTGACCTTCTTACATTGGGTCACCAACTCCCTAATTCAAAATATAGTGTGAGAGGAGCCGAGCTTGGACCAAGTTTCCATTTCCAAGTATGATTCTCCGCCTCAAGGTGTCTTTTTCTTCTCTCATCTCAGCACAATTTTCAATCAACTAGGTTATTTATCTTAAAACTTGTAATTTTTTAAACCCAAATAAGTTAAATGATAAACTCAATTTTGGGTTGGGTTGATTTGAGTTGTTCATTTATTCAAAATATACTTAATTTGAGGTCGCTATTGTATGCATATCATAAACATTAAATGTGGAAATACTTAATTTAAACTGTCATAAAACATAACCTTCAGCTAAAAACACAGCTATGGACTTACGTGTTTCGAACGATAAATAAAATAAATAAACATTTAAAGGTGTAGGCCATGAAAACTTGCAAGACCATGAAAACTTCTTACCTCACTTACACTTTTAGGTGTAGGCCAATCTTTTATAGCCTTCACTTTCTCCTCATAACCTGAACACTATTAGATGAAACTACAAACCAAAGATAGTTAACTTTTTCCATGCAAAAGCTACATTTCTTTAAATTTACATACAAACATTTGTTTCTTAAAGTAGTCACAACATTGCGTACATGGGTAATATGATCATCTAAAGATTTAGAGTAAACAAGGATGTTATCAAAACAAACAACCACAAACTTACCTAAGTATTCTCGTAAGACATGGTTCATTAGTCTCATGAATGTACTAGGTGCATTAGTTAATCCAAAAGGCATAACCAACCATTCATAAAGATCATACTTGGTTTTAAAAGCTGTTTTCCACTCATCCCCAATATGCATGCGAATTTGATGATAACCCGATTTTAAATCAATCTTAGTAAAAAGACTACATCCATGCAATTCATCAAGCATATCATCTAATCTAGGAATTTGATGCCTATATTTTCTAGTTATCTTGTTTATAACCCTACAATCAACACACATACGCCAAGAACCATCTTTCTTAGGTACAAGAATAACTGGAACAGAACAAGTACTCAAACTTTCACATACATACCCTTTAGCAAGGAGTTCACTTACTTGCCTTTGTATCTCTTCAGCCTTCTTTGGATTAGTCCTATATGGTGGTCGGTTTGGAATGGGCGCACCAGGAATGAAGTCAATCTTGTGTTCAATCCCTCTAAGTGGTGGCAAACTACTAGGCATCTCCTCGGAAAATAAATCTTCAAACTCTTGCAAAAGCACAACAAAATCACTAGGCAAAGAAGGGTTAAGCATGTTAGTAAAGTAACAAGACCCCTTGCACATAAGTACAAGAATAGTTGGGTTAGAGAGAAAAACATTCCTAGCCTCACTTGATCTAACATACAAGCTTACTGATTTGGCTTTTCTCTCGGCTAAGTGCTACTCTCTTGCTTTTCACTCAAGCTCTTTTTATCACTTGATTCTTTTTTAATCTCTGCTTTTGCATCAGCCTCTTGCCTTTTCTTTCCAAGTTTGCAATGATCAATAAATACATCTTTTGGAGACAATGGAACAAGAGTAGTTTTTCTACCATTGTGAGTAAAAGAGTATCGATTTACATACCCATCATACATTACCCAACGATCAAATTGCCAAGGCCTCCCCAGTAGTAAATCTCCAACATGCATGCATACAACATCACATAAAACATCATCAACATATTTTCCAATAAGAAAAGAAACAAGAGCTTGTTGAGTTACCCGTACTTCCCCACAATTATTCAACCATTGAAGCTTGTAGGGTCTTGGATGTGGTTGTGTCTTTAAATTAATTATTTTGACCAGAATGGAACTCACAACATTGGTGCAACTACCGCTATCAATGACAACACTACAAGGAACAGATTGAACAAGACACTGAGTTTGAAATAAGTTCTCTCGTTGGTCTAGGCCGTCCTCCTTAATGTGGGTGTTTAGAGCTCGTCGAGTAACCAAAGATATATGTGTAGGGTCCTCTTCACTAAACTCCTCACTCTCATTAGTTTCCTCATTTATGTCGTCATGTGCCTCTTCATCCGTAACAATTTCTCCCTCCTTGATGGTCATAATTCTTGCATTTGGGTAATCTCTACTATAGTTTCCTACCCCTTGACATCTCCAACACTTTAAATCCCTATTTCGAACATTAGACTTTTCTACTTTTTCTTTCCCTATTCGAGAACTCTCACCTTTCTCAAATTTAGCTTGAGGCTTCTCATTAATCTCTTGATTTCTATACTTATAATCAATATATTCTTACTATCCTTTTTCCTGTAGAAGTAGAATTGGGAAAAGTTCTAGAAGAATACCTTGAGACCTTTGTTGGATTTGCCTCTCCATCTTAATTGCAATGTGCAACAACTCCTCGATATCAGAATAAGGCAGTAAATCAGTCTCTGTGTTTAACCCATTAAGAAACCGCGCCATGAGATCCTCCATGTCCTCATCGAGATCAAGTCAATCCATCAATGTATCCATCTCCTTGTAATAATCCTCCATAGATTTGCGTCCTTGTTTCAATGCTTGAAGCTTTTGCGCCATGTCCCGTTGAAAATATTGTGGAACAAAACACTTCCTCATGGACTCTTTGAACTCGTACCATGAATCAATTGGTGCTTCAAGGTTTCTTCTCCTACTTGACATCAATTTATCCCACCAAATTTGAGCATATTGTTTGAATTGAGCAATGCATAACAGTACCTTCTTTTCATCACTAAAATTATGACAGTTGAACACCGACTCCACCGTTTTCTCCCATTGAAGATACTCCTCTGGATCAATTTTGCCATAAATCTTGGGAAGTTTTAATTTGATGCTCCCCACGTTACGATTAATTCTATCATCATAAGGAACACGTTGTTGCAAATTATGATACCTTCTTCCATGGTCTCTCCCTCGCATCAAACCACGACCAACCGCATGTGGATTATCCTCGTGTTGATCAGAATTGTCGCCCTCATATTGATTGGTTGAGGGCACAGGTAGTCTCCAATCTTCCTATTCGATCTGTCAACTCTTTTATTCCTCGAATTAGTCTTTCCATGGTTCGTTGTTGTGCTTCTCTCAATCGTGCATCAGTAATGTTAGGATTGTCGTCTGGATATTCCATGTTACAAAAGAAAGTTAAAAGAAAAAAAAAAGGACCTTACAAGCGCTCCCTCACGTGTGTTCACTCGTAAATGTAGTTCACTCATGTTTAGCACTCAACACTCGAATCAATGTATCACTCCCTTACAAACTCACCCTCAAAGTTGAACACATACAAATCACACTCCAAAAAAAGAAATTGGGATGTGAGACAAGCTATGTTATAGAGCTAGGTGCAATTCAAAGTGAATAGAACAGCACACTCAACACATAAACAATGGTATTAAAGGAGCAATCTGAATAACGACAAAGAAACGAATTAAAGAAAGAAAATGATTAAGGACTAATTTAGACGTAGTAACATATGAGAGTTAAATATAATAATCAAGAGAATAAAAGAATACATTTAACATCAATAAGCTTTCTTTTTTGTTTTTTCTTCTATAACTTATGGCAAAATCTAATCAATTTATCAACAAGAAAATTAATTTAGAATATCTTAAAGAAGAACAAAGTGTTGATAAGATCGAGATCTAACACTTTTTAAAATATGTCAACATAAACTAAAGCACGAAATAATGTTTTCCGTTTTTTTTTTTTTTTTTTTTTTTTTTTTTTTTTTTTTTTTTTGCTATATAATTTTTAGATAGAATGTGAACACACTAGGTAAACCGAAGAAAAATATATATATATATATATATAGATGAGAATCAAAGAGATAAACGCAAGGAAACATATGTCCGATCTTGAGCCTAAAGCTCTGATATCAAATGATATAGAATCAACCCAAGGAAAAGTATGAAACGGATTACCTTGATAATCAAGATCAAGAGTAAAGAAAATTCGTTTCTAAACTCGTGATTCGAATCACTCCACAAGAGGTTTGATCACTACCATTTGAATACTCTAGCATGCAAGTTTTAAACACAAGAATTTGCAAAGAAGATCTTAGCTCTCAACAAAGCTAAAAAAAAATAGAAATTCTATTCCTTTTTAATTCAAAAATGTGATATCCATAATCAAAGAAGAGGAGGCTTTATATAGCATTTACAACCTTAACCTATCTAACACAAAACTTCCAAATTAAATTTGATAGTAGATGACAAATACCAATAACCTCCCTATTAAAATAGCTGGTTAACTGTGGAATACGGTAACCTAGGGGAGATTACAATATAACCTTAACTCCGGTATTAAAAACAAATAAATATTTAAATTATAATTAAATAGTTTAATGAATGAAATGTGCTTCTTTGTCATCCAGACTAGTTCTAGAAATTTTAGTTGAGTTCATTAAACTTAAAGTACATTTAATGCATCTCTTTCTTGAAGCTCAACTTTGCACAACATATGATGATCTCACCATAGTTTGAATATAAGTGTACAAGGTTTGTTGTAGCTCCTTGGTCGTGGTTCATATCACCAAGGCTATATGCTATCAAAGCCATTGTTATTGCCTTTTCACACACACTAATAAAAGAAAAAATGTGCCAAGGCATATATTAAGCATGAATCCTTGTTGAACTCCAAACGAAAGTTTTGCTGATAATGAACGTATGTAAGATATAAAATATTAACTATTTCCATCCCAAACTAATGGAAACCATATATTTTAACATTTTTTAAAAATTAAAAAAAAAAGAAATTAAAAGGTAAGGAAATATAATATTATTTTGAGTTGAAACTAATTGATATGGGAGAGTGGCCAAATATAGTGCATGATGTCATTAAAAAAAAAAAGGAAATTAGGAGGGTGCAACCTCATCCAATATCCACTGCATGAACATGAAATAGAACCAAATCCATCAATAATTCTCCATCATCATCATCATCATCACTGAAACTCATCTCTCCATGGCCTCACCTATTCACATCCTCCTAGCTATCCATTTTTCAAGCTCCTTAGACTCACGTTTCTGTTATTATGAACAGTCCACCCCGGATCTTCCTTTTTCAAATTTTAATTATTATTTCTTCTTCTGACACCGAAACGACAGTCGTTTTAAATCTTAATTCAGACCACTGCAAAACATTAAAAAAAAGACAGAATCTAAGAGTTATTAGCAACTCAGATTTTGTTCATCATTGCCAAATTCATAACGGAATTCAATCCCAAAATCGTACACCATCCCTCTTACAACAGAATATGCCAAATACTTCCACTCCCGCCCGCCCCGCCCACTGCTGCGCTCTAACTGGCTGACTTTCTGCCACTCCACCCCCGCCCCCCTCGCCCACTGCTGCGTTGTGCCTCTGCCTGTCACACCCACCAAAGATACTCTTTCTACTCGGCGGGGCTGCTCCCTGGATAAGGATGACAGCGGGCAGCGCCTGGGGATGTACGTCCCAACCTCCTCACCCTTCGCCACCGGTCGAGCACCGTCTTTACGCTAAAACAAAAAATTTCATTTTTTTAATTGTCTTTTTTTTTTTTTTTTAATTAAATTTTGTGTTTAATTTATTCAAATAACTAATTTTAAAAATATTTCATCTTTATTACAAATTTAATACAAAAAAATTATTATTATATATATATATATATATATATATATATATATATATATATATATATATATATATATATAGTTTTATCTACTCTGTTTACACACGTTGAATATGTTGTACTTTAGAACGCATTAGATATTTACCTAAATCAATAAGTCATTGAGCAGATCCAACGTTAGCTCAAGACGTTGGTCTTTAACTGGAAACGTAAATGCTTGAGCTTGAGAAGCTTCGAGTCCAGTCGCCCTGTAAAGCTCACTCAGATAAGCAGTATTATTGAACCAGACAAAACAACAAGTAATAAAACCAAAAACGGATAAAGCACCTAAACTATAAAACAAGTAAGCTTCTCTAAACCATACAAGTACACGGCGAGCCCATGCAAATAGTTTAGTTAAGATATGCCGAATTCCATATGTGAATAGTATCACTTTCCACGCACTAACCCTACATGTGAGATCCCACGTCAGTTGGGGGGAGAACGAAACATTTTCTTATAAGAGTGTGGAAATCTCTCCTTAGCAATCGCATCTTAAAAACTTTGAGGGGAAATTTGCAATGGAGAGATGAGTTTCAGGGATGATATCTGCTAAAAAAAAAAAAAAGAACGATATCTGCTAGCACTAGGCTGGAATATAAGTGTACACAGTTTGTTATAGTTTATTGGCTCTCGTCTTTATAATTGGACCTTGAGATATGGAAATTCCTTAGTCGTGGTTCATATCAGTTACCCTACATTAAATGTTTTAATACTGGTAAGGTCCCTACAAGACATGCATGAGGGTCCCCACGTATAAAATATCAGTTCATTCGATAAATCATTTAAAAAGCTAATAATGTTTAAATTAATCACATGGCTAACATATTCGTAAGATAGACGCTCTAAGAACAATATGATTTTTGAAAATGAGATAAGACCCATGAATGAGTATTATTATATTAACTCACGTGCAACTCTAAGCTACATGACTGAGACGAATGTGTACACGAGTTATAAGAGTTTAGATAGATCTGAATTATAATTAAGACTCCTTTGTGTTTCGATATGTACATGATTTTGATTATTATTTTGTAAACAAAGTTCTAAACCATTTTCTAAATGAATTCATACTTATTCTACACAAATAGTATAGTTTATGACCATTAATTAACAAGTAGATCGTTCATATTTCATATAAAAACGTGTCAAAATTAACTAATATATAAAATATAAGTTGATTAATTGTCAAATAAAAAATGGAAACAAAAAAAAAACATAAGAAAATTAAACAACATTCTTAACCAAGATCAAAGCCTACAATTTTCATTAACATATATGAACAAGAGAAAAAAAAAAAAACCCAAAAAATTAATAGCCATTGATAAACCCAACAAAAGATCTCAACGGTTAAGATTGGTTGTTAGGTTCAGCCAAAACCCTAGCGTAGTTTCAAAAGACGAACTTGGAGACCAAACTTATCATTAGCCTGAAGCCGAATACGACATCGTTTCAATACTCAAGGAGTTCGAGGCTTCTTCGGGCTTCCACCATTATGATGCAAAGGGTCAGGTCCGGACGGCACCCTCCGCAACTGATCCCACTCCACCGACGGCCGCCGTCTCTCTCCGCCGTCAACTTCCAATTCCTTAACCATTTCTCGAAGCATCTGTAACGTAAAAAAAATTAGTCAAATTTGTCGGATGAAAGTAGCTAATTTAGAAAATGATCGTGGGTTTATAATGAAAGAATACTATCTTCATTGTTACGAGAACTTTAGAGGAAGCTCAAAGCAAAACTAGGACACCTCCAGCTAACCTGTGGCACATACGTGTGTCACAGTGTGGGCAAGTGTGTCGAGACTAATGTCTCGAACAACTTCCTTTGAAATGAGTTTTTCAAGGACAGTACCGGGTGGCCCGGGTGTGCCGGTATTGCACCCCGCCCGCGTGTTAGATGTTACTACATATGGATCATATCAATGGGGATCGAGATGATAAGATAAGATGGGACGTTGCATTAAGAGACCTTGACCTCAAGTAGAGGCCATAAGAGCTTATACTTAAAGTGGACAATATGATACAATCAATAGGAAGTAGTACATAGAATTTTGTCAAAACCTTACCTTCCGGGTCTGCAGCGCACGGAGGAGAGGCGGGGTATCGGGAACGCAGCAAGAGAAACTGTGGGAAAGGAAGAAAGTGAGAAGGAGAAGGGAGAAGATGAGGTTAGAGGGAGCCATTAAAGAAGGTGTGGGAGGAAGAAGAAAAGGAAGGGTAAATTTATAGAAGGGAGGGAAGAGAAGAGTCAATGATTGCTCAAGCAGCCATTTGTGGCGAAATTATGATTAGTGACTCAATATGACAAAAGCACGATGGTGACCATCAAACGCCGATATGCATCATCATCATCATCATCGCTCCCCCGACCTCTTCATTTTTCTGTCACTGTCTTATGTCTATCTTCCATTAAGATCCACCATATTTATTACTATCTTTTTACAAAATATTAGTACATTTTAATTAATAACCCCAAATTTATGCTTATTTATTTATTTAAATTTTTTTTTAATTCTATTCATCTCCCTCGTAAAAATAAGAATTCCACTCCGCATGCGAAAAAGCTAGCTGAGGAAGGCACACGTCATCCATGTAACTAGTCTAATTTTTTTAAGTAATATGTGTATAGATAGCTAGTACGTATTGTGCATGCAAGCATTTCTTACTTAAAGGTGGGTAAACTATGAATGTTTAGTATTTCAAACCGCAACTATAGATGAGAATGTAAGGCATGTATGTTATAGAAATTATGGAAATACCCTAAGATTCTGAGATGCGTGCGGGGTTTTTATGCCTACCGCAAAGCTAGAAATTGATTATGCTTGACTATAATTCGAGTTGGGCAATTCAGACGAGCAAGCTATGTAAGATACAAAAAATTACCAAAATGCCCCTAGACCAATGCATACATAATAACGTAAAAGATGCAGTCTAAAGATCGCCCTTGCAATTGCACTAACTCCTATATGTTCATTCCAAAATCACTACATACCTCAACCTTCCCCGTCTAGGGTATGATTCATTAGGCCCCATCTAGCTCATAATTCATTTGAATCTTGTTGTCTTTATTCGAGGTTTTAAGTGCGTTTAGCCAATCAAATATTTCACTTTAGTCTGCATAAGTCTTTATGCGATATGCGTAAAAGAACTGGGTGCGGTAATCCAATATCGGTCTCTATGATGGATGTAACAGGTATGAATCAAGTCGTTATGGTCTCTCTAATAGGTTCCAATGTTCATACATACGCATTCGTATGGTTTCCACCACTTATTATGCTTTCTAGGGGTCAACTAAGCCATATCTTCCTAAGCACACACATCAAGCATGAAAGGATAAAATCATAAATGCCAAAGTTCCAATAAATCAAGCAAAGAGACCCAATCAAAATAGCGAAAGCTCATAAAACATGAATACATTGCTAAATCGGTCAAATTCCATTCTACTAGGTTCAGTTCATAAATTCTTTAGCAATTTCCTACTTAAGTCATGCTCATAACCAGTATGAATCCCATTTTACTATGTTTAATTCACTAATTCCTTAGCGTATTCAGGCCTTTAGGTGTGCAAGCCGTGTGGTGAGCTTCTCATTTAACTAATATTAAACTTTTCTTAAGTAATATTGTACGGACCAATAGAACATGCTTGTATACATACACATCTTGTCTAAGGTAGTTAGAATACGCATGAGCTTCTCTTTTTTTTATGCATGTTAATCTTAATGCATTCTGCTATATAAGAATGGAGTATGAGATATTATGATCGGTGCTCTAGGTGATTGATGGATGTCATCTATTCCATTTTACTAGTATGAATGTATGATATAGTATTGACTCTAGTTGATTGATTGTTTATTCTCCTTATAAACCGCATTTATTTGCTGTTAGAGTCAGATTGACTACACATTGCCCTAGATCAAGACGTCTCCAATAGAATGAGTACCTTAGGATCGTGAGCGGATATCAAGAATTTAGATCCTAATGCTCTAAGACTAAAGAAGACATGAGGAATCATAATAGAGTACCCTTGAGTTGATAGTGTAGTACATCGAGGCGACCAGGTGCCACTATTGCGTGTGGAAACAGACATTGGTCTCCTGAATAGGCTCATTGTACTGCAAAACCGACCTTGAGAGGGGCAAAGGACCATACATGTGCCTTGCACTTTTTCGGTTTAATTTTGATTTGAGTGATTCAAAATTCATTGGAATCGTCATTCCAAGCTTTTGAACACTTCAAAATACTGAAATTATTAGTAATTAAAAGTATGTTTGTTATCATCAAAACATTAATTAATTTGAGATGAAAGGTCGTTCAAGGTGGAAAACATTCGAGAGCTGTGCGATCATAGAGGGGATCGTCCCAGGGCACAGTCTGTTTCGTATTTTCGGTCTTTTATATTTTGTTAGTAAATGTATCCCAAATTTGCTCTCCATTTCTAATAATCTTGAATGACTTGTATTTGAATTTCATTTTAAATTGTTGTATTGTTTGCATTTGATTTAAATTTTATCATATTTTCCTATTTCATTTTATTTACTATTTACTTTAATTTGTTTTCGTCCGGCGGTCGCAGATTGAGCTCTAATTTGAACAAAAACTCAAGGAACTTGGTCTCTTAGTTTTTATTTCTTCTTTCTTCATCTCTCTCTTGATTTATTCAAATGGATTTAATCATCTTCACATTAGGGGATGTAGTTCATATGGTAGAGCGTAGGGGTGTACATTCAACCCGACAATTCGATTACCCAGACCAACCCAACCCAAACTATAAGGGTTGGGTTGGTAGCATTTCGGGAGGGTCGGGTTTGGTTCGGTTTCGGATTCGTGGGACAAACCCTCGGGTTGACTCGAGCGACCCGATCCATATATAAAATATATTAAGAATCATACAAAAATAATGAGTTTACCAGAGTGGTACTTTGGCTAGTCTAATTAGACGCAGCCTATCTTCGACTTTAGTCTATTATATGTTTCTTTTCATTATTTTCTTTTATTTCTTTTTTTTATTTCTTTTTTTATTTCTTTTTATCATTTTTTATATATATACATATTTCTTTTTTGTTTAATTTTTTTTTATATTATTTTGTTCTATCATACAAATAATTATTTATATATACATGAGGATAGGTTTATTAATTATGATTTAGTTTAAGATAAGTTTTTAATATGATTTATACGAAAGCATATTTTAAATTTTAATATATTTATTATCTATTTGTTGCAATATTATTATATCCTAATTTATATATATATATATATATTTTAAATGTTAATGTATTTATTATCTATTTGGTGCAATATTATTATATTCTAATTTATATATATTTTTCTTTTTCTAATAATTTAGGACTATCTAAGAGCATATTTTAATTAAAATTATTTATATATTTTTTATTTTTGGTATATACCATACCTTTAAACTAATCATTTTTATTATTTATTTAATTTCATGATCTATCGTTATATTTTTGTTACTTTAACCAATTCTAAAAAAATATCGGTATTTAGTTGTCTTTAATTTTATGACAATGTTGAATAATATTAATATGTTAGAATTTTCGCTCCTTGTTATTTCTCTTTTTTGTTTTTTGTTTTTATTTTTGTGAATAATTATATGTTAATTTGTGTTTGTTTGTGAACTTGAATAATTATAGATTGATTTGTGTTTGTTTGTAAACTTTTAATATATTTTATTTAATATTGTATCCGAATAATTATGAAGTGTGGATTAATTAAACTTACAAAAAATTGACAACCCAACCTGAAAATAGAGGGTTGGGTTGGGTTACCAATCCAACTAACTCGAATTTTTTGGTTGGGTCAAAAAAATCTCTCAACCCAACCCAACCCGGACCATGTACATCCCTAGTCCTAGCATTTCATGAAGCACTTAACGTGCTATCGTGCTATCTCATGGCCTGCAATAAGCCCCACTCCTTTTGTTTTAATATATATTATAAAACAACCTAACTCGAACCATGTACACCCGTAGTCCTGGCATTGCCCACTCCCTTTGTTTTAATATATATTATAAAACAACCCAACCGGGACCATGTATGAACCACTTAACATGCCATCTCATAGGCCTGCAGTGGGCCCCACTCCTTTTGTTTTAATATATATCATAAAACGGGCTTGGATTGGGGGAGATTTGAAATTGGACAACAATATGGGCCGGCCCAATTCGTTCATAATGTGAGAAGCAAGACCTTGATAAACTATGTGACATATATAAGAATTCACATAGATTCTTAAATGATTTACAAATTTGAATTTTTTTATGTATTAAATATAAATGAAAATAATTTTAAATCAACTGTGTATAATATAATATAATATAATATAACCTAATTTGACATGATGGAACTAACAAGTCATACAACAAGTACGTAGGTAACCTATGTTTTAGTCCCTAACATATATATATATATTTTTTTTTTTTTTTTTTTTTTTTTTTTTTTTTGTATGTTTTAGCCTATATGATCTGTTTTAGTCCCGACTGTTTGTTTTTTTTGTCTGTTTTAGTCCCTACCATAACATATATTGTTTGTTTTTTTTTTTTTTTTGTCTGTTTTAGTCCCTAACATATATTGTTTGTTTTTTTGTCTGTTTTAGTCCCTAACATATATTGTTTGTTTTTTTTGTCTGTTTTAGTCCCTAACATATATTGTTTGTTTTTTTGTCTGTTTCAGCCTCACAGTTTTATAACGTGTCTGTGTCTACTAGAGAGAGGTTTCCACACCCTTGTAATAAATGCTTTATTCCACTCTCCAACCAACGTGGATCTCACAATCCACCCTCTTAGGGCCCAACGTCCTCGTTCGCATACGTATTGTTGTTAGCCTCAGGATTTTAATATATGTATACTAGGGAGAGGTTTCCACCGCCCGATATCTAGCTTTGATACCATTTGTAACCGTACAAGCCCACCGTTAGAAGATATTGTCCGCTCTAGCCTGTTCCACTCTCCAACCAACATGAGATCTCACAATCCACCCCCCTTTGGGGCCCAACGTCTTCCATTTGTAACCGCTCAAGCCCACTGCTAGCAAATATTTTCCGCTTTAGCTTGCTACATATCGCTCTCAAGCTCACAATTTTAATATACATATACTAAGAAGAGGTTTCCACCGCCCGATGTTTGGCTTTAATACCATTTGTAACCGTCCAAGCCCACCGCTAGCAGATATTGTCCGCTCTAGCCCGTTGTGTATCGCCATCAACCTCACAATTTTAATACACGTATACTAGGGAAATGTTTCCACACCCTTGTAAGAAATAGTTCGTTCCCCTCTCCAACTTATACGATATCTCACATAAATAGAATAGGTGACATAGCAATGACCTTTTTTAAGGTTGTGTTATTGATATAAACTAGAAACACAACGTAGAATTATAATTCAAAATTAGCGAAAGTACAGTCAACAATCAACTGGAGTATAGCCAAAACTAGTTTAGACATATTTGAATCCTCTAACTCCACTTACAACGTGCTATAGTCAATTCAGCTCAAACCATCATTTAGTTAACAATCTAAATAGCAGCCAATTCAGCACAAGCTCTTGAACATATATCAATTTTAGATATGAATAGACATATGAACAAGCAAAACAGGTTAATATCAACATTTAGAGAAGGAGATTGAACCTGCTATCTCTTAGCATCCTCCAATTTCTCTTTATACAACTTCAACAATCCAGGAATCAGCTCCTTATGAGGGTCGATGAATTTGCCTAAGAATCGGCTTTCAGTAGACTCAAACACCAGAGGAAGATTCACATCTTTCTTAATCAAACCCTTTGACAGCAAAACTTGATAAACAACGCCTCTTGGCACAATCCTCTTCTTTAAACTAAGTGTAATCACAGCAGGTCGCTTTGCAACGTATAAAGGTTCACATCCAATCTTGTTCACAAAGAAATCCATTATGCCATTGATCTTGTCCTCGGAAGCCATCATGCACCATGGATGCCTTCGAAAAGCGACGAGAATCTCTTCTTCAGGCCATCCCCATTTCTTGTAAACTTCAACTTTTTTTCTCCATGTACATTTGCTCATTGCTCGCATAGCAAAAACAGCAAGAACAAACTTCAATCGCAGAGGGTTGAATCCCATTTCCTTAACTTCCTCCACAATCTCCTTGAATCGGACGGTGTTTACCAAGAACACTCGTGGTTGGTACTGAAGAATGGTTGCAATGTTGGAATCAGGAACTCCAATTTGTATCAGAGTTTCAACATTGGGACGAATAGTTTGGAGATCCCAAGTGAGAATACCTAAAGACCGTTTTATGGATGCGATAGCCTTCTCCTTAGTTTGAAGTAGCACTTGAATGTAATCAAAAGCTGGAATGATTTTTCTGTCTAAACTTCGCGTTAAAATCGAAGGAAAACCACACACTAATTTGGCAATCTCGGGGGAAGAAAGGCCTTTCGATTCAAAGAACAACAATTTTGGCAATAGCGTCTTTTCCGGGTTCGCTGAAAGAACTTGAGGGAATTTCTTGACAAGCTCAGAGACCTGTGTTTTTGAGAATCCATGATTCTCAAAGAGCACGATTACAGGCTTCTCATCGTTCTCTGGCTTGACAGAATTAAAATCCGGCGATGCAGATTTTGGAGATGATGCGATCTCAGAAGAAGTCGATGAGTATCTGAGAGATTTCAACGGACTTTCAGAAAATCCGTGAGCAAAGAATGATGATGTCTGCCTGACTAGAATGATCCGACGAAGCAACAACATGACTGTGAAAACGCGAGGGGAAACAAAACCTGCTTCCTCTTGAGAAGACGAATCGGAGAAACACGAATGCCTCGCAAGAGTAACGAATAATGAAAATGGGAAGCGGAGGAGTGGCAGCGAGCGGCGGGAAGGGGATTATGAGAGAATGGCTCCCGAAAGAATATCTATGCTTAAAAAGATAAACCCTAGAAATTTTGGACGAGAATTCATTATAGGTATGTTATAGAAATTACTGAAATACTCTACGATAAGACTTCGGGATGCATGTTGGTTTTTATGCCTTCCATAGAGGTAGGAAGAGACTATGCCTGATACTAATTTGAGCGGGACATTTCAAATGAGCAAGCTATGTAAGATGTAAAAAAATTACAAAAAAATTCCTTGGAACGTTGCATATCGAATAATGGGAAAGACATGATCTAAAGATCCCCGTAGCATTGTACGACTCTTGTCCGTTCACGCCAAAGACCAGAACCTACCTAATAATCTACAATACTCAGTAAGCAACGTACTTATAGGCTCTTAACGGGTCTCCGCTAGTACTTGTGGTCCTAGAGATAACTAATTCCATGGCACTATCATCTAGCTCTTTCTTACTCATAGATACCTCAACCTTTCCATTCTTGGGTATGATTCATTAGGCCCTATATGGCTAATAGTTCATTTGAACTTTGTCTAGAGGCATAATTTAACTAATGGAGTTACTTGATGTTCTAAATGTGCTTAACCAATCAAACACTCAACACTTTGGTTCGCACAAGTCTTTATGTGATATGTGTATGAGAACTGGGTGCCCTAATCAAATCTCGTTTGCATAAGTCTTTACAACTCAAATCCACCGTTAGTAAATATTGTCCAAGTTTTGGCCCGTTACGTATTACCGTCAACCTCACGGTTTTAAAACGCGTCTACTAGGGAAAAGTTTTCACACATTTATAAGGAATATTTCATTCTCCTCTCCAACTGATGTGAGATCTCACAATCCACCTCTCTAGCACACCATCAGGTGACTAGCTCTAATATCATTTGTAACAACTCAAGTTCATTACTAGCAAATATTGTCCGCTTTGAGGAACCTTCGAAAGCTGCACAGTCACGTAGGGGGTCATTCTAGGGCACAACCCGTCTTATATTTTTTTGAAATCCAAAGAAATAGCCTTCGTGGACAAAAGGTCTATTGAACACTTTTCACGAAGAAATTAAATTAAAAACTTAAGATAATATAAGTAAACTTGACGCAGGATACACATTAAGGGGATGTAGCTCAGATGGTAGAGCGCTCGCTTAGCATGCGAGAGGTACGGGGATCGATACCCCGCATCTCCAAATTATTTTCTCTTTTTCTAAATCTTTACGGCGGCCCAGTTGCCCATATTTTGCTGGGCTGATGCAACGGCGTTCTTCTTGGGCCTTTGGTTGGAGCCCATTAAAGCTCAAAGACAGAGACCGATGAGGAAATCTTTTTTTTTTTTTTAATAAAATATAAATAAAATATCATATATTTGAATAATAGTTGTACAAATATAATATTCTTGAAAGTAATAGAAAAAAAAAATCAATAAGAAGAAGTAAAAAATATTTATGTATAAAATAATTATTACAATTTAATTATAGTTTATTATTATTAATTTGGATGAATTAATTATAATTCAACACAAAATACATCTAATTGAGAAAGAGAAACAATATTAAACATAAATAATAAAACATACCATAAATAATTTTTAGAAATAATTTATTAAACATAAATAATAAAACATACCATAAACAAAAATAATTTATTAAACTTTTTTTCCATCTTTTTATATATATATTTTTAGAAATATATTAATTTTAAAAAATTAATAAATAATTTTTTATTTTTTAATATAATTTCTATTAAAAAAATGTAAAACATAACACAAATTCCATAATATTTTAGAAACAAAATATAATATATTGTTAAATATGATTTCCAAAAATTCAAATTTTAATATACTATTACTCACATAAGAATACATATATGCATCCATATTAATTCAAAAAAAAAAAGACACAAATGGGATGTGAATTAAAATCTCCGTCTCCGATTCTATTTATGTGACGGGAAACTATCTTTCTCCACTCATTTGAACTTCATCATCCCTATTTTAGGGTATAATTCACCTATCGGGGTTACTTGATGTTCTAAGTGTGCTTAACCAGTCAAATACTCATTACTTTGGTTCACACAAATCTTTAGGTGATATGTGTATGAGAACTGAGTAGCCTAATCAAATCTCGTTCTCTAGGGTGGACCTAATAAGTATGGGTCAAGTCATACTATTAGAAACTTCATGATTTTCCTAATAGGTTCCAACGTTCAGACATGGGCATTCATAGGTTTTCAACTACCTATTATGCTTTCTAGAGGTCAACTTAGACATATCTTCCTATACACACTCATCAAGCATGAAAGGATAAAATCACAAGTTATTAAAAATGAGATCCATAAGCGAGACCGAAAGTACGATATTCATTAATGTTCACAACGTTTCGATAGGATACGAGCTACCAACTATCTCCTACAAATAAGATAAAATATACTCCCAACCAACTCTTAAAAATAAGGGAAGAAATATTGAGTGATTAAAGATATATAAAATATACTCCGAGTTCGTTTGAGACTTTGATTTCTATGATCAAGGAACTAGAGAAAATTTGATGAGAATAGTTTTGAAAACGATCCAAAAACGGCTCATGTGAACAGTGATATCTTCTCCATATTTTCTCCAATGTTTTTCTTAATTTCTTCCTATTTCATATTTTTCTTGTCAATTTTTTTTTTTTTTAAAAAAAACTGTATATATATATATATGTTAATTTCTTCCTATATATTAAAAAAAAAACTTATTTCTTGTCAATTTTATGAAATTAAAAACTTTATATATATATAAATAAATTATAATTTATATTATAAGTATTATTTTAATTTCCTTCATATCAAGGGGATGTAGCTCAGATGGTAGAGCGCTCGCTTAGCATGCGAGAGGTACGGGGATCGATACCCCGCATCTCCAAATTAAATTCTCCTTTTTCTAAATCTTTCCGGGGCCCAGTTGCCCACATTCTGCTGGACTGATGCAACGCCGTTATCTTGGGCCTTCGGTGGAGAGCCCATTTAAGCCCAAATACGAAGGCGAGGAAATCTTTTCTTTATATATAAATAAAATATCATATATTTTAATACACAATTATTTATTTATTTATATAAAATTATGATATCATTATAATACAATATTAATATTAGTCATTTGATTTTCAAACCTTTTATTATTATTATTATTATTATTTTAAAATTAAATTAGTAGTATATGTTTTGTGAGAACCATTTAAATACTAAGTATGTAGTGATTCTCGAAGGATTCTTGGTATCTTACACACAGTTTTCTTATCTATATTCTCTTGTTTTTGTGTTTGTTAGCCCCTTCCTTATATAACATTTGTACGTAAGTGTATATATATATATATTGCACTCATACTAATTCGAGAAAAGAAAATAGGTTAGGGGCAGGAACGGGATGTATATTAATTATGAAAGATAAGACAAATGTTATGTATGCATGTCTCATAGGATGTTACATCATGAAAAGATGGGAGGTATGACTTGCATCATACATAAAATAAAATGAATTGATATTATGAGACTTTATGCCTCGTGTATGTCAAGATACTTACTCATTACGATGAGTATAGACTCATACATTATGATATCTATGTTTCACCATTATATTATGTTGGCTCCTTCAGTTTTTGGCAACATGAGCATGCGCTAGCTGAAGGGTAAGCCCAACGAGTACGTATATGTCTGTCTAGTGGGTCCATGTGCATGCGTGAGGGCCGTGTACATCCAGTTTTCACCTAAACTGGAAAGTAGAATTCAAGGCCATGAAATGTTTTTATGAAAAGATAGGTTCCACTATAAATGCTGATGTTTGCATTTCCCGACTTCAACAATGGAGCTACTTATCGAGTATTTTTAAATACTAAACCCACGTAGTACTTTTTCAAGTAAAAATAAGACGCCCCTGAGCAGATGTCGTTGCTAGAGAGGTCATAGAATCTGCTATTTGATTGATTTTTGGTCAAATTTGTCAAATTTATCAATTTTTTTTGTTTATTTGGATCCAACAGATCCAAAAGTTAATGAATTTTTTTGGTGGAAGAAAGTGGACCCACACACCCATCCCTTCAATCCTATCAACATTCCATCATACTCCAATCAAAATCAGTCATCATCATCACCATCTTCCCATATCAATTTTAATGACATTTTCTTATCACTGCTCTCTGTCCTAATCTCTACAGCCACAATACTACTACTGTCATTCCAATCCATATGCTTTCTTTCTAGACATTGACTTCTACTTCAACTTCAAGAAAACAAGCACAATTTAAAAAAAAATAAAAACTATAAGAAATATAATATCGAATTACATATCGAATAGGTTGTAATATACGACGAGATTCATGAATCAAATAAAAAACCAACCGAGACGGAAGTCTTGAGCTTTTTGGTACAAAGAGGAATGGAGAGGACATTAGGAAGGTAGGCATGATGGAATAGAATTAAACATATACCAAAATGGTAACAGTCAAACTTGACTCTGATTATGATGGAATACTACAAACACACCAAAACGCATCCAAAACCAATTCTGTCTTTCAGTGGGATGCCACTGTTTTTCTAAACTTCTATAACTAAGGAATTCTTACCAGACAATTGCTTGATAGGAGTGGCTCTATAACTAACATCTATGACTATAAACTTCTATCCCATTCATATAACCTCTTAAAGCCCCAAGACATGGAGAATTAAATTTTACCTGTTGCCATAATTTGACTCCAGGAAGCATCTTTGATGGAATCATGAAAAGACAACTTTTCAGCCCAAAAAGGCTCGAACAAGCTACTCTTGAGCTCTAGATAGATATCCTTTGTAGCCTGCAAATCTACCTATTAGTACCTGCAGATATCCTTTGAAGAGAGCGTTTCCATATGAGGAATAATATAATAGGAATAACACTGACAAAAATCCTTTTCAATCAGAAACCCTTTCTACGAAACAGAACAGTACAAAACAGTAAATGACATGCGAAAAGAACATGGTGTTCTTAGCCAAAATGAAACTTTAATCATGAAGTGTGTACCCTTCACCAGAAAAGCAACAACCACTAACCTTACAGACGACCAGCACCCGTTTGATTTGAGGATGTGCCTGTCTCACAATTGCAATGAAAATTACGCAATTCTTCTCATTTCCTCCATTTCTAAGCAGTATAGACTTCCGAAGAGAGAATCTTAAATATTATAATCAGGTTTACATGTGCCCCTTAGTAGAGCGTGCAACTACAAAAGAAAATTCCTGATGGACTACATCGAAGTCTCCGGTTACATTTGAAGAAGAAAAAATTCATATCCAGAGAATTGCTGCAGCCTTTGAACTCCAACCATTTTGTCACAACGAAAAACTACACAAACTTCCACGATCATTCTGCACATTGTGATCAGTTACCAAACAAGTCATCATCACTGTCGTTAATATTGGTCCTGTTATTTTCTTCGTGGTTCTCAGTGGAAGCTTTACCAATCGAAACTTTAGGAGGGGAAGACGGTTTATTAGCAGTACCAGAAGAAGAATATGCCCAGGATGAACCCACATTTCCTGAAAATGATTCTCCGTAAAGGTCATCATAAATTCCGCTTTTTGATGGATTTTTTACCCTATTCAAGATTTCTTGTAATTTACCAGTCACGCCTTTTGGACAAATATTATCTCCCCTCAAAGAAGACTGCTCCTTGCCTTTTGGTATTATGGTAGTCTGCACCAGAGACTCGTATTTCCCAACTAGACTTCCTTCTTTAACACCTATTGGACCAGGTTCCGTCCCTACATCTGCACCATCTGAAAACCCCACAACTTCAACCAGCTCCCCTCCAAGTTGATCCCTGAAAGCCACTCTCATCTTCCTAAGCTTTTTGGTAGGTCTTCCATGCTGTGCATCTTTTGCACTTGCTGGGTTGTTGTTGTCTTCAGATGATGAAGGCAGGCCAGATTTGGTAAGACCTAGGCGATTTAGTAGTGTATTATAAGAAACAACAGCCTCCTCATCAGATGGATCAGGAGGTGGTGGTAAATCAAACTCGGTGGGCAATGGGGGACGAGCAAAAAGTGCTGCATTATTCTTTCTCAAGATATAAGTTCTTGTTGATGCAGCAAACCGCAAAGACTGTCCTGCTTCTAGCTCGACCGGAGAGTCTTTAGTCAATCGCTCATTAGCCACAAAAGTTCCATGAGCAGATCCCAAATCAATTACATATATGCTGCAAAATCAACTAATACTGTTTAATTCATATGGCCATCAAAAAGTATCTTTTGATGTTGAAAATTCAGTAGTGCAAAAATTAATAATTAAGAAGGAAATAAAATCAGATGGCTGCTAAGTCGTTTTCTAAGCAGGTCAAGAAAACCATCCCTATTATGTACTGGCAATTCTCAAAACATTTAACTGGTTAGTCTATTCTAGAGGTAATGTTTGTGTAATCCATGAAAAAAAAACTGATTTTTCATAAGAAACAGAAAGAAAAATAAAAGATATACAAGAGAATACAAAAAAGACAGCCCAACAAAAGGAGCTCAACAAACTACAAAAAGGGACGGCAATCCAAAAGAATAAAATCTAAGGAGTCCAACAACCTACATAAAGGACGTCAATCCAAAAGAATAAAATCTAACTAATAACTATAAAAGGACTTAGCCAATGATGCCTACTAAACTGTGGCATTAAAACTAAAACCTCCCACAACTCCCCCTCGAATCTCTCACCTCCTCTCAAATATCTTATAATTCCTCTCAAGCCAAATCCCCATAATGATGGCAAAAGAACAGGTCTTCCTAAAGATTTTGCCCTTCTTCCAAAAAGGGAATTCAGCAAAACCTCCTTGATCATAATCCTGCAATCACTATTCTGCACCATGGACATTCCAAAGACATTGAAGAACTTAGACCAAATCGACAAAGCAACCTAGCAACTCCAAAAAGTTATGGTCAAAGTCCCTTCTATCCACCCCTAATAAGATAGTTCAGTTGAGAGGTGAGAGAAGAGAGAACGGGAGGAGAGATAAGAAGCAGAGAAAAGCAAAAGGGAAAGAACGAGAGAAGAGTTGAGAGAAGAAGAAATCTAAGATTTTTAAATAATAAATCCACTTGAGAAAACCATAGTTTTTGTCGGACAAGTCTTTTTCAGCCTTTCATGTTACCATTAGTCTTCACCACGCACTCTAAAGTATTAACGTTCTCATGTAAGACCTGAACTTAAATCTCTCTGATCTTAACCTTCCAAAGTGAGGAAAATGGAGTCAATAGGGGAAGCGAGAAAACCCTCAGATGTAACAGGAGAGAGCTGGAAAAAAGAGGCCTTGTGGAGGACAAGAGGTCAAACGAGAATCACTCCTCCACATTTAACATGGAAGTACCTCAAAGGCAGCAAAAGCAAAGCAGAAAGTTCTGATAACTCGAGAGGAACCCCATAACAAAAGCCACAGACTGCAACATCAGATCTGGTACGGATAGGGGAAAGAGAACAAAACCTTGCATCTCGCTAAGTACCTAATTGAAAAAACATTTTTACCTTTTCAGACTCTACATGATAGGTCCTATAAAATAAATATATGCTTTTGACATTGTCATGGACACCTATCATCATTTTCATGTTCAGACCAATACAGTTCAATTATGAGCCTCTCAAGCTCTAAATATCACCTTTGAACTGACAAAAAAATTAACCCTTTTTTCATTAAACAAGAAATTAGACAACAAAAATTTATACTTAACAATCACCCCAGGAAGTCTCAACACTTTTGAATTACATGTGTTGAAATTATCAAAAGATAACAACATCGCCAAAAAAAAATCAAGAAAATTCATTGATGCTTTCCAAGTCCGGGCCTTCAGAGGTACCTAATAATTATGATTCATATACCACTAAAACAATCCAACTATTAATACAGAGGACAGGGATGAATCAAGTAACACTAACAGCCACTTAATCGACAACTAGTAAAATAAAGCACACAGACTTCTGTACGTAATTCTTGCTTCAAAAAAGTGAAATTGTTGTAACAAGGGTTATGTCACTTGAAAGGCTTGCATGAAGGCCATGGACGGAAACTACTTACAAAATCCAGCAAAAAATTCCTCCCCAAACAGACCCAAACTCCACAAATTTAGCTACAAAAGGGTTGCCGATTAAAATCAATACCAATGGCCAATTAATTTGACCCCCTACAAATATGTAGGGACAGAAAATTTCCATATAGTATGGTAAGCACAGGACCTTCCTAAAACATAATAACTTAATATCCAACCATAACACACAATTCTACCCTTCAACCAATTTCTCCACGCTCCTCCAAAAAGTTCAACTTTCCTAACTATTGAGCCCACAGTAGAACCACAGTTCACCGATGATGCAGTAGGAAAAGGCAACTCAAACTCACTGGCTGATATTGCCTACGACCATCAACCCATCACAATCACATGATTTATAGTACATAAAAAGAATGTCCACAGCAGCTTATGGCTTACACCAATTTTCCAATTCCACGAATCCAAATTAGTACCCTTATATGGAGGTGGATGGATTAGCATTCAAAGGGCTCTTCAAACTTATCATCTCCAACATTGATCGCACAAAGAATAGATTATTCACATCTACCATCACCAGGAATACCTCATCTTGTAAAAGAAAAGAAACCCAACAAGATGTGTGTTTGTTAATGATCCCAAATCTGCTCAGTAAGCCCATTGGTTTTATCACATTTTAGTCGCTAGAGACTCATCAGCCAAGTGGATCACACTGCAAACAGCTTAGTTTTATTCTAAACATGGAAGAAAGTATATTTGAAAGAATTGTAGTAACATGTTTTCATTTATGGATTGGATGCACCCGTACCACGCCTAAATCTTATATTTCAAGTGAAGTTAGAGCCTTAACTAGCATCAAGTAACTGAGTTATATAGTTTCTACATTGGTTGTGCTAATGTGGTGGAATGGAACCACGTTATCTTGCTCACTTCTTTGATCACAGAAAACACAAGGGAGCATTTCCATCTTCTCCCTACTCGCCAAAATCTAAACACCTTGGTGACAGACACTACCAATCTTG
This sequence comes from Cucurbita pepo subsp. pepo, assembly GCF_057944985.1. Lineage (NCBI taxonomy): Eukaryota > Viridiplantae > Streptophyta > Magnoliopsida > Cucurbitales > Cucurbitaceae > Cucurbita > Cucurbita pepo. The sequence goes on from NC_141817.1 coordinate 5,180,667, forward strand.
CAACTATGACCATTCCTTCCTCCATTTTGTTTTATGAACTCCTCCTTGGATTTCACTCTTTTTCTTAATAAAAGTGGTTCCTTCTCCAATAGCATCTTCGCTCTTGTGAGTCCATAAGATCCCAGTTGAAGTTTATTCCCAGATATCCAATCTCCCTTGCTCCGATGTTCATTGACTCCTTTAACAGTTTTCCATCTTTTAGCCAACGTGCCTATATTCCAATGTGATTCTAGAGGCAATCATCAAACTACAAGAGTTTGAATTTCTTTGACATGATTATTTCTTTTACCAATTCTTCTACAACCTTATGAGTGACCTCCTTACAGGCTACACCAACGCACCCCAAAAAAAATGAAAAGGGGAAAAGTCACTCTATTTATAATCACTATTTATAATTATTAATCATCTTCACTCAACAAAATCGCAAATTATAAATTATAACTACCCTAATGTAGGTTTGTCATTGTGTCAATGATGAGAACATGAATATCACAATGTATCAAGAATATTTACAATTAATTCAAATTCTAGAGAAAAAAACTTTATATATAAATAACCTGTAACCTGCAATAAAATTCAAAGGACTAGTAATGGGTTAAAAATTAGGAAATAAAACAAATAAAATGATATTATTGTCAAGAAAACAAACATCCAACCTTCCGTTCTTATGAGGAATAACAGCAGCATGTTGGCGTGATACAGACTGGTGATCAAGCACAAAATCGCAAGTATGAAATTGTCTCCCAAAAATGTGTCGCCGCCTATCCAGATTAATTCGATCTATAACCTCACCATCCTTTAAGACTTCAAGATAATAAACGCCCACACGTGGTTCAATTGCCCAGTCAGGAGGCTGCCAAGTGGACTGACTTCCTCCAACCTGAGTTGATTGCTGAGTCTGCCCCACTAATGGTCCTGCTTCAGGTCCAGTAAGTTTTTTTGAATCATGGGATTGATGTTGGTCAATGGATTGAAAGTGCGAAGATCTTGATTGTGAATATTGAACGAGTGGTTGAATGCCTTCTTTGCCAGAAGATTGAGCAGAGTCATGTGAAGTAGAATTGACAGTTACAGAGAACGGTTCCAAGGTCTGAGCCTTCTTGAATCTATCGAGGCCACTTCTTCCATACATTTTCTAATCTCTATCACTTAGAGATTAAATAAATGCTCTTAGGCTGAGGTTTATTATAATTGAAGCACAATGTGACATCAGCATCGAACTTCAAATGATCCACAGACCTAACAGCACATATTTTCACTGAAAGAAGAAAACACGAATCATCAACTCTTTCAATTTTTTTTTTAACTTCATTCAAAGTCTAACTGTATCAGACAACACGCGACTGAAATAAACAAAATAATAAAAAATAAAAATGGCATCGAAAAATTCACAAGTTAATAACAGTCACAGATCTAATAGTGTATGCAAAATTGGAACTGAGCACAACACAAAATCTTGCGGTAGGGAGCATAAACAAGGAGAAGGGAGAAAATTAAAGTTCCAACAATTCGTCCAACTAGGGCAATAAAAATGAAGAACTTAGACATTGATCAGAGAGTAGAAACTGAATGCTGATATTAAATTGAAAAGAAATTGTTGTTGAAGAAGTTAGTAGAACTGAAGTTTCAAAGAGTAAAGTGAGGACATGAAAGAAAAATTGAAGGAGAAAGAAGGTAGTAAATGAAGAAAACAGTGAAGCTCCTTGAATTGAATTCGATTTCATTGATAGTTGAAATACGTCGATTGAACAGAAGAGACAAAAGAGGGAGAAATTCACCTGTGATAGGGTATCTAGGTTGAGAGAAGGGTGAAGTAAGAAGAGGAGATTTGTGGAGAGTGAGAGCAGCGGAGTCCCTGATATCTCCGGCCGTCCAAGTGGCGGACGGTTGCCTGCCGTTCTTCCTTCAATCGCCCTATCTTTCGGCTTATGCTTAATGCCAAACCCAAATCGCTCTTTCCCTTCTCTCTCTCTCTCTCTCTCTCTCTCTCTTCTCTCTCTGTTGTCAAAGTTTTCCTTCAAAATAAGTTCGTTTCCAATTTTGGGTAAATTACAGAAATTATTAACCCTCAAATTTAATTTGTTTCATTAATATTCTTAAATTAAAAAAATAAGGTTTAAAAATATTATTTTGTTTTAAAAATACTCTCAATTTTCACGAAAATTCATTAAATGTCTTTAAAACTTTTTTTAAAAATAAAATTTGTATTGTATGTGATAAAAATTGTTAAGGATTTTTTTTTTTTTTTTAATTTAGGTTAAATTTCAAAAAAAAAAAAAAAAAAAAAACTTTTGAAATTTACAATTTATCTCAAAACTATTTTTAAATTTTAAAAAGCTAGAATAATATCTTTAAACTTAATAAAAATACCCCGATTTAAAAAATATTCTTGAGCTTTCAAATTTTTCATTTTTAAAAAAATTGATATTCGTAAAAGGGTGGAATATAGAATATATCGATGGTTATTTGAATACCTTTAAGGTTGGTAGATGTACTGTGGATCGTGAGCTTTTGTTCTATTTATTTTGTATTGGGTGGGGAAGAGATAGATTTGAAAATGGTGGATCTGTAATTGTGTAATATTCTTATATAGATTCAGTTGAATACTATATTGAATACTATATTCTGTCGTGAATAAGTAGATTATGAATAGAAGTCGGTTGGTATTTAATGTATTATGAAATATTATTTCATGTGCATGAATTTAGCAAAGAGTAAATTATATTTAAAAAAAAAATACTCTTGAGAAAATGTGTTTCAAACGTGTATTAAAATAATTAAAGCATTTATTATAGCTACACAAAAACGCTATAAAAATTTTCAAACTTTTTATAACATAGGTTGTCACGACATACGAAAACCGCTACAAAAGATCTAAGATAGCATTTTTCGTAAGTTATTGTTTCTAATATATTTTAGTGTCAATACAAAATTTATAATTTAAAATACATACAAACATGCTAAAGATAATTTACAAAAATATCATGCTTCGGTACGCCTTTCTAAATAATTTAAAAATATGCAATTTAACTGAATAACTTCAAATAATAGATTCTCATGCTCGTCACTCTCATGTTACAGCCTTGCTCTAGCTAAAAAATCATTTTAAAATCGTGTGCGTGAGGTTCTCTTCTATTGAGGTCAGATATGCAAACAATCATATAGTTCATCGATTAAAATCAAGAGACCTTGATGGTTGATTACTCGTAATACAGTGTGTAATCTACTCACCTAAAATAGTTTTCAGCAAACACTTCTCAACGACCAATAGTGGTTGGTTACCCGATACACACAACGTCTAACCCTTACGATGAAAATAATTTTCAACAATCATCCATGTGAACAATAGTGGTTAGTTACCTGATGTACACAGTTTAATCATAACATTCACATATGCTGTCCCAAAACAATTATTCTCATGGTTAATAGGCATGACAACAAACAACATCCATATAACAATCCATAGAATGACATACACATACAGTCGTATTTTAGAAAACAAAACCGTTTAGTTTCAATAGGAAAGTTCCTTACCTGAAATGTATCCCTTAATGGCTACTAGAAATATCAGTTCAGCTCTGACTTAGACCAAACCTACATTAACACATCTACAAATCAATCTAAATTACACAAGGTATAACAATTCCAAAATTTGTTGGGCTTTATCGGTCATCGTTCTCTTATGGAATATGTGAGCACAATTCCTACTTTCCAAACACAGGTCGTTAGTTGCTGCTTCGACTTTCGACTTTGGTACCTTGGTTACTATATTGAAAGTTAGAGATAAATATTAGTGGTACGTCAAATCCAGAATCAAGATTGGGCTAAAAGTATCAAGTCTAACGAAACTAATGGTTCACTCTTTCAGGCGGCGACGACAACCATCGATGGGTGGTTGCAGTGCACAGTGATGATAATGGCGAGCTACCAGTGCTCGTGGTGGTCGATGGATGGTTGCGAAGACCCACAAAAAGGGAGGACAAACATAGTGCTTATAGGTTTGCTTCGATCGAGGATAAAACCTATATCAAGTATCAAAATTAGGTACTATAACAAATGTCATCACTATCGGAGAAGATATTATGATGATAAAGAGCGAAGTGGAGGGAAATGTAATGATAACTCTTCAATAAAAGAGTTACGCCGAGCATTTTTCTCAATAATTTTGCATACATACTCATCATTAACTGCTTCATTTATTCTAATTAGTAAACATGAAATAGTCCATCTTGGTTCAACGTAAAAAGGTGATCCATTATCCGGATGACATGCGAAAAATTTAATATAAATCTGCAAGTCAACTATCGAATAAAAAGCTTTCTGTGGGGACAAATGGGGAACTTCCATTGAAAAACAACAACAATTACGATAGCTCTCTAATCTCGTACTTTCTTTCTTATTTTATTAATTTTGTATGACTAATATGTTGATTCCTCTGTATAAATAAGTGGGTATGAACAGTTAAACCTTATAGGGGAGGCCGGAGAATTACATACTGTTGGTGTTATTTCAGTTTATTAAAGAGTTGTTATTAGTAATCTATATGTTTGTTTAGTTAGACACTTTAGATACATAGTTGTTTCTCTGAAAATCCTCTTTAATACTTTAGTTTCGTATATAAAAGTAATTGAAGGGTTACGAATATTCTTCTTCTATAATATTGTTAACAAAAATTACAAAATAATTATAGAAGTAGTCATCTATTTACTCTTCTGGATAATTAAATTCACTTGTAATTCAGTTATAATAACACTTGAATTCACTTAATTTTCAACAATAAAAGTAACTTAAAAGAATAGTTTTATGTCGGAATCAATAATTTACTAGTTACTTGTTACATTTTACTGTATACTTTTACAAGACACCATGTAATGCTCTGAGTTGAAATGTTGAGTTCGAAAATTTTTGCTAATAAATATTTAGTCGAAATAACTAATTTGAAATATTTTCAGGTTGATGGAATATTTTATATATATTTCTTTAATATAAGGAGAAATAAAGTTTTACCTCTAAGGTAAATTATCAAAGTTTATTAATTGATTAAAATACTTAAAAAAGTTTTTTAGTGATGATTTGGTTAAATTTAAAGTTTAAATTTATTACTATTGAGCCTCCAATAAGTCAAAATCCATTAACAAAGATTTAAAATTTAAAAGTTGGAGAATCTATTTAATATAAAATTAAAAGTATTTATTAAATATAGACAAAACTAATTTTAAGATTAAAAAAGATTTAAAATACTTTTATGTTAAACCAATTTTTTTATTTTGTTTATAAAATATTTTTTAAATTTGTGTCTTATGTTAGACGATCTCATTGGAGTAAACCCTAATTTGAAAGGTTTGTTAATTAATTGTTTGAATCCGTTGAATAATTCTTCGGGGAGAGAGAGGATCATACCACAGGCTCAAGCCTCGACACAGGGTGGTGTTCTTTATTAGGATTAAATAAGTCAGCCCGACCTAAATTTGAGATGCGACTCAAGCCTCTAGTCTCTAGTCCTATTCTTGAGAAAAATGTTTTAGAAAATGAGAAAAGATAATATTTTAGAAAACATTTGAAAATTGATTTAAGAAATAAATTGTGAGACATTTTAGCATTGACAGATGTAGACATGATTTTGGCAAACGGTCATACACCCCTAGATTGACGTAACAAAACTAGTAAAGACCTATCTAATATAAAAGCACGTAAAAGAGGTTTGGAGTGAGCACGCAGCCACAAGCAACGCGCCCTGGACAAGCATAACTATAAAATTCGACACACGACAAGGCGTTGGACAAGCCAGCCCTGACACTAACCTATTGAAACCTTATATTCCAAAAATTAAAACAAACAAGAAAAGTCACAAGTCCTTATCCCTAAAAATGTCTCGGCCTTAGATCAATAAAAAAATTGAACTAAAAACATATCGTTACGTGATTTACAATGTACAACGAATCAACATTTAAGCATTTATGTCTCATGCACCGTAAAACAACCAAGAGACTTCTACATGACATTCGACATACGACAAGGCGTTGGACAAGCATAGCCGTGACACTAACCTCCTGAAACCTTTATATTCCAAAAATCGAAAAAGTCACCAGTCCTTATCCCTAGAAATGGCTCGGTCTTAGATCAATAAAAAGATTGAACTAAAAACATACCGTTACTTGGTTTACAATGTACAATGAATCAACATTATGTCTCATGCACCGTAAAACAACCAAGAGACTTCTACGTGATGATTCGCCATCACTAATAACACCTGCTAGTAGATCCTGCCTATCAATGAATGATTACAAACAACCTAAGGGTATAAACTAATGAACAAAGAATGTGACCATGGCCACGTCGAGACTAAGTATTTTACCTATGCCATCCTCATCGAGAGGGGAAGCACTGATAACAACTCTCCAAGGGGCTTCTGAGTTTCAACGCAGCAACTGTATGCAAATGTAGCACCAACTTCCAGCTTACTGAGATAAAAAACACCAGGTTTCCAAAGGTCAAAGCAAGCTCCATTCCATCAAATTTAAGCATTCACCTCAGAGTCCTCCAACCAATCATATCATATGAAGCAAGTAAAGATTTCAATACGTGCTAGCCAATCAAGCTTGAATCAGCTAGACGTTTAGCTGAAAAGAGAAGCAGAATATCACCCAGCATCAGAGCACCAGCTCTCCCCTGCGCACGTTTAAATCATCTCCACGAACATTAGATCGAAACACTATTTTGCTGCAGATTCATTCTCAACGAGTTCAAAAGTCGCTTTCAGACGATCTTGTAGATTTTTTTGGATGTTTTTTGTAATCCTTTTCTGATTCTTAGTGCTTTTCTGCCAGGCCATTCCAAACGATACTAGTACGCTACATCCCTTCAACTTAGAAGGTAAATCCTCAATTTGATATCTAAGGTGAACCTGCAAGGAAAGATGCATTGAACAAATCAATGAGCTCCAAAGTTTTTCAAATAGACAGGCAAGATAATAACTCAATATTCATACATTGAAATAGTCGCCAAGGGGAACTCCATGAAGAGTCAAGACTTCTTCAACGAGCCAACCATTTTTACTGGGGAGTGAGTATCTTTGCTGTGTACTTGTCACTTCCACTCTGTAGTGGGAGATACGTTTGTCAAAAATATAATATATTTGCCTCTCATAGACATTCTCCTTCTCTGATTCCCATGGAGTAAATGAATAATTAAGGCAACCAGCTTTTTCCATAACTTTGCGCTCCAACTCAGCCCCATTAAATAGCTCCATAGCAACGCTGGTCTGGAAGCACCAGCAGAAATATTGTTACAACATAAAATAAACATGGTAGTATAGAATGTGCAAATCAAGTTCATGTGCACAAAATTAAGAGAGAGTGAAAGAGGGCTTACAGGAACAGAAAGTGTGGAAGAGAGAACCTCAGACATACTGACTTCAGTGAGACCCAAAAATGATCCACTCTCTTCAGATTGTAAGCAGCCTTTAGCTTCAGATTCTTCTTCAACTATTCGAACTTTCTGCTCTGGACTCAAAGATTTGGCCTTCCACAGAGCCATGATTGTCCTATAAATCAATTCGAAGTTACTTTTTTTTAAAAATTTTTATCAAAGAAATCAGATGCAAGTTATTGGAACATTGTTTCTAAATGCATGAACACAAAGATTGCTTCCCTACAATTTGGGGTGGTAAACAATATGAATGTTCATGTAACAGCCCAAGCACACCGCTAGCAGATATTATCCTAGGTTTTTCCTTTCGGGCTACCTCTCAAGGTTTTTAAAACGCATCTGCTAGGAAGAAGTTTCCACACCCTTATAAAGAATGTTTCGTTCTCCTCCCCAACCGATGTGGGATCTCACCGTTCACTTTTGGGAAGACCCTATCAGTCTTGTCAAGGGTGCGAAATACTTTAGAGCAAATCAAAGAGGCTAATTTCAATCATCATTTGCTATAATCAGTTTGTCTCATAAAGGATAGACAAATTCTAGGCTCATTTCTAATGGTTTACCAGATAGTCGATTAAAACCTGAGAAAAATGAAGCAGTGGTTGTCAAAAGTGATTAGGTGAAAGCTTAACGTAATGGGATTTCCCATCTAGGGAAGTGTTCTCCGATGGAGAGCTGCATATGTAACACCAAGGTTTAGCCTTTAAAATAATTGAAAAGACAAACTGAAGTTAGACCAAAGACATCCAGGTGCTGAGGCACGTGATAACCTCTCACTATTTTCATTTTAGTTTAGCTCATTTCTTGAGCCTATTTGGAGCGTGGGCGGATGCTAAATGTTTGCAAGGTTTTCATATTGGAAGAAACAGTGACATCTGGTAGATGACTATTTTATGTTCTAATGCACACACGAGTTCGAAACCTCCTTCAGATGCTTGAGCTGGCTTCAGGGTGAAAACTAACTAGCAGAAAACTGTGATCACTGGATCCACATTAGCTAGAAGCAGATAGAAAATCAGACGATCAAACTCCAGTAAACTGATGGATAGTGGCTCCTAACCTATCTGGGAATGCTGATTGGAGGAAACCCTAGAAAACTAGAAAAATGGTTCCACTGTCTCTCTCTCTTCAAGAATTAATGAATGAAGAAGTTCGAGGATATCGATTTGATCGGATTCAGTTTTACCACCACTACAGATTGGAGATATATTAAATCTGTATGATGCCTACCTCTCATAAGAGAAGACAATGAGTGACGCCTAACAATTGATATCAAATAAATAAGTGATGTTCCATATGCTAATAGTCATGTATTCCAATGGAAACGATTTTCAGGAGAACAAAGGACCATTTTCTAGCAGCACAACGAGAGAAAAGAAATAAACATTAGGTGGACTCAAGGCTTTGTAAATATCCAATTATCAAAGTGTTCAAATTACAAGAGAACATTCGTGTATTTACAAAGCCCCTACTCCTTACCTATTACTAACTAAGCAAAACAACCAATCCTTAAACTACTAAACAACCAAATGAACCACTACTAAACAACCTATTAAGTGATCCTAACATTCTCTTGTATTTAGAATCTTACTACAACATCCCACACAGTCCTACACATCCAAGATCCATAATGTAAGGGAATAAATCTTTTTCTGGATAAGAATACAAGTACATATTTCTAGAAGAAAAGAGCAAAGAATTCCATTTGAGACAAGAAAATGAGTAAGTGCACGTACCAAAAGAAAAGAGTCGACAAAAAGGTCACGACATGAGTAAAAAATCAAATGTACTGAACTAGCAAGCGTGTACGAAATTACCTCTGTGCTACACCAAAGGATACAAAGGAATGGAAATGAAACTTCAGTCTGCCTTCCTCATCTAGTGTCTTTGCACCGCTCCTTGCATCCATACCTCTACCCGCTCGGAGAGTGATAACAATAATTGGACTGCCCATTGATGAAAGAGTAGGAGCAACAACTTGAATATCCTCAATGTCCTCCCACAGGAAAAAGAATTTGGTCTTGTGCCCAAATATATTTGCATGGAAACCTATGACTCTAGCTGACAGAAAGATGCGCCCCTGGACACAGCAACTAATTATTAGATGAAACTCATGAAATATAATTTTAATTGCTGGATGAAAATAAACAATTAACTACGAAATAACTAAAGCACCTGAATTGGCATTTTACGTTTCAAATGACACGTAAAGTCATTAATAAGAAATTCTTCAGCTGGAAGCCCAAATAGTTTCTGAAAGGCTGAATTCGACTGAGGAGAACGCAAATTGAGCTACAATTCAATGCAACTAAAGTTGTAAGTATTTGAATGGAGAGAGAGATATCCAGTCAAGAACGTAAATTCTAAGGTAGAATGCTAGGCTATGTACCTTTTTCCCAACCTCTTTTTCCATTTTACTTAAATACTCTTTAGCAATATTAACATTGCTGCCTCTGGTATTATCCAAGAAAACTCTCAAGTGCAATTTGGATTGGCATGTTTGAGCCAACTTCCCCTGAAGGGGTACCCAAATGTCAGCCAAATCTGATATACTAGTCTTGAGGAAATTAATCTCAGCATATCCCAAAGATGTAGCCTCATCAAAAGGCCCATCGAAATCATAAACTTCAACACCCAACACGGAGGGAGGTTCATCCATTGCATCAAATTCAAAAATTTCTGAAAGAAAAAAACAAGGTCTGTGTAAGAACATTAGTTTGTATCAAGTATAAATTTAAGACAATAGTTTCTACAACAAAAATAGATTTTCATGATTAATAACTAACAGGTATCAAACATATTACAAAAATACCATTCCATTGAGGATCAGATTTTTGGAACTTGATTGAGCTGTTTTTTGTTTTTCCATTACATGTAAAAACCACATATGGGTCAGATAATCCACTTGAATCAACTGCGGCTAAGCTACACCCTTCAATTAGAGCAACAGTAAGCAACCATCCATCTCCCTGTGCTTTGACTCCATGATCACTCCCTGTTATAAAGAAAGGCACCGCAATCAGATAGAGCTTGTAGTAACAAACCGGCTGCATGCGTTATACTGAAATTACCTTTTCGAAGTCTGGCTCGCATGAAGCGTGAAATCATCCCCCAAACACGTTCACCCTGCAGAACTAGGACACCACACACAATAAATTCGCCTATTGAATCAGGTAGGTCGAGCCCTACAAATTCAAGACCCTGAATTGTGCTAGGTGCAGCCAGCCAAATATGTACAAGCACGTACAAAGCCATAAAAGTAGTGAACACAACAGTACAATTAGCAAAATATTGGACAGCAAGTTTAAAGGTTGACTGTGGTGGCGGTGCCTGTAAAGACGCCAAAACCTGTTCCTTGTTTGATCCAATAGTCTTTTGATCAACTGGAGGAACAGTCTGAGATAACAAGCTAGCATACTGATCAAAGTTGTCCTTTATACCTTGCCTGGCTCCATTCTCAATCATTCCTTTCATCATAGTGCTCTGCAGAAAATTCATTCGCCATGAAACTACCAGTCGTGAAGATTTTTCTTCTGATGGAAGCTCAGGACCAGGCGTTATGCAGTAAAGTATCTCTACTTTGAACGTGTTCCCATACATTACATCTGGAGTGCTTACAATAGCTAGAACTGCATAAACATTTCCATCAGCTTTTAAGTACGTTTGTTCCTCAAATGCTTTGACAGATTTGATTAGTTTTGTTGGAGCCTTAAGATATGATACTGTTCTCTTTAAGCTTTCACCACCATTCTCAAACTTCCAATTTCCAAGTTGCAGTTCTGTAGTTCCCTGAAGGTCAGCCAAAGAAGATAGAAAGCTTGAATCTGATGAAAAGAGTAGAGAATTGAGGTCAGATGGTGCAATGGCATACAATTGATCAACCATTATTCCTGGAAAATTCAATGGGGTTTCAGTTTCTTGATCTTTTGACTCCAATACTTTTATTGCTTCTTCAAATGTGGCCATAGAGGATTGCTCTTCTGAATTGACTTCCAAAACTTCAGAAGCAGGGATTTCAGATATCTCTGATAGGTCAGTAGCTCGAGACGAAATGAGTGAAGCAGAATCTAAATTTTTATGAAATATTTGAGCAAGACGACCAGCAAAGGTCTTCTGTTGAAAAGATCTATGTTCCTTCAACGAACTTTCTCTTTGCCTCACTGGAGATGGTGAGCTAGATTTGCCACTATGAGACCTCGACGGTGAACCCATTATTTCATCAGTGGAAGTCTTTGGATAAGATACATGACCATTAGAATTGAAGTCTACAAATGCTTTGGTTTGAGAAAAACATATAGCAAGAAGGATTTCACCTGCCAAGATTACAACAAAAACTTACTTCCTCAACTCCTTTTCAGGAACCATATTTCATAACAAGAAAATGAACATTGCTCAAGGAAAATTTCATCACAATTTCAGCAACACAACCAAAAATTGGATCACACATCATGAAATAATCATCAACTTCTCAAAAATAAATTTGTAACGAAGATACATGAAAAACTATGGAGAACAGAACATACCACAATCCTTCTGCTTGAACTTTTTATTTTTAGGTTGAATAGAATGCCAAGTAGTACCAAGCGACCCATTATCAGAATTAAAAGCCCGCGAAATGGGTATCTTAACCTGTCCAACAAAATCATCATTGAAATACCTATCTTCATCCAAGACAGAAATCAATAGCTCCTCGTCAAGATCATCCACCCGGAAGCTAAACTCTTCCCCCCAACTTGGATTCAGCGTCTTCTTAACCACCTTGGTCCTAAACTTCTGCCTACCAAGCTGCAACCGAACGTAGGGGTCACTAAATCCATTTAGATCCGTCGCTGGTAAATTCCGCGCCTCTATTACACGAACAGTAAGCTTCATATTCTTATACCCAGAACACATAGAATTCTACTCTTAGAGATAAATTGGAAACGGAACAGAGAATCAGCGTGGCAATTAATGAAAGAAAGTGAATGTTCGAAAAGGTAGACGAAAATGAAATCGAAATGGGGCGTCAACACCCGCGATGACCCAGTTAAAACAATGAGAATATAAACTAATTGGTATTCATCCGAGCGCTGCAAGAAATTAGAAGAAACGCATTCGTAAACTGAAACAAGATTGGAAGAGCAGAAAATCCGGAGGAGCAAGAAATTGTTGAGGAAAAGATAGAGAAAAAGAGGGGAAATGATTTGGAAGTTGGATGAAGTTTAAAGTGAGCGAGACTTTTAGCCATCGTGATCATATAATTACAAATTGCAAATTGCAAATTGCAATCCCAATTGCGCGTATACGGCTGCGCCTTCTTCCTTTCCGTTCCCCTTTCTCTTTCTTCCTTTCACGGAGCATGTAGATTAGGCTCCAACATTGACTTTCCTTGTCCGATTCAGTTTTCTATGATTGCGCCACCAACCATTTATACAAACAACCTTTTTCCATCCAACCCCAATTTGGAGTGAATTAGGGTTCTTTTCTACGGTTTTCGAAAAAGTTCGATCATCCAAAAAAAATTATAAATTGGGTTCAATCGTACCAACTCGAATAAAGAGTTAACCCTCCACAATCGTATGATATTGTCCACCTAAAGCATAAGCTCTCCTGATATGAACCAAGAGACATCAATCATACAATATACTTCAATGAAGATATAAAGAAAATGCTAGTGGCGTATGAATGTTACAAACTCTTGAAATGTCTCGTGTAAAGTCGAGAGTTCTATTTTGAAGCTATGTAAAGACATGTATGTTCTATTTGTAAGTAGACTTGGAAAATATAGTAAAATGAGCATTTGTGCTTTTCTTTAGTCAATGGCTAAGTTTATTTACAATTCTATGTAGTTTAGGTTGCATGTAGAATCATTCAAGCTCGACATGATCAATCTTGCTTGTGGAGTGATTCGAATCTCAAACAAATGTTCTTGCCTTGAGATATTTGATCAACAAGAATCATTCAAGCTAGACATGATCGATCTTGCTTGTGGGGTGATTTGAATCTCAAACAAGTGTTCTTGCCTTGAGATATTCGATCAACAAGGTAATCTGAATCTTACTCCCCTTGTAGTGATTTCATATCATTCAAACAATGTGGAACCAACCCAAGGGAAAGTGTTAGATACCAAAATGATAAGGAAATCAGCTCAAGGGAAAGCTCTGATATCAAATGATATGAAAATCACTACAAGGGGAGTAAGATTCGGATTACCTTATTGATCGAATATCTCAAGGCAAGAATACTTGTTTGAGGTTCGAATCACTCTACAAGCAAGATCGAAATTCAAGATCGGAGAACTATTCCTTGTTGGACACATTGATTGATTGAGCTCCACATACGACATCAACAACATTTCTTCTATCTCCTCAAGCTTAGCATAATGCACTTCCTTTCCCATTGAGAATACTCATATCTTAAATGTCATAATTGATGATACTTGTAACACTCAACTATAGCTTTGTTGAATGGATGTCTACCTCTTCCTCTACATCTTCCTTGAAAAAATTTATGAGCTTGATCACATTCTCTTTCACCGATTCTATTATCGTATGTCACCTTTAATGCTTGTTCATCATCTACATGTTCATTCCGTCTTTGCTCATGTACCAGCAAGATGCTTTGCAATTCATCTAGACTCTTCAATCGAACATATAACAGTCAAATCTTGAGGTCATTGATCTCAAGATTTTTTCAATAATCACCACTTGTTTCATGTTTTTACCATGAATTTTCATCTTATTTACAATGGTGAATATTCGAGCCAAATATGTTGAGGATTGTTGGGAGAGGAGTCTCACATCGGCTAATTAAGGGGTTGATCATGGGTTTATAAGTAAGAAACACTATCTTCATTGGTATGAGGCCTCTGGGGAAACAAAAAACAAAGCAATGAGAATTTATGCTCAAATGGGATAATATCATACGATTGTAGAGCTTTGTGATTCCTAGCATGGTATCAGAGCAAGGTTGGTGTAGGTTGTCTGACTCTTCGAATTCTTAGTATGCTTTGTGATTTTAGCTTTTTTTGGTTTTCCACATCAGAAGCAATGTTTGCCTTGAAAACCACAACCGAAGAAAAAGCACATTTGGGATGACAAGACACCGAAAGAAGCATGAGACATGTTCATGAAGTTGTTCTCAAATAAGAACCATACGAAACTACAACTTTTGGAGAACGAGCTGTTATCAATTTTACAACATGACATCACGATGACTCAATACTTCCCAGCTAGCCAGCCAAGAAGCTATAACTAAGCAAATGAGAGGTATCACGCCGAAGAGTGAAAAAGAAGTTGTCAGCCAACCAGCCAAGAAGCCATAGCTAAGCAAATGAGAGGTATCACGCGAAGAGTGAAAAAGAAGTGTTCTACACAAGTAAAAGTCGGAGCAACAATAAACCGCATGCCAAAAATGTTGACAAAGAAAGAAGTCACTAAGTAACTGCACAACCTTGGAGAGCTCGAACAACAACAAGAGTTCTCAAAGAAATAAATTTTAAGGTATTTGTTACAATTACGGAAAGAAGGTGATACTAATTTGAAAGAGCCATGGTATTCCTAAGAGAAAAATTTGACCAATTTCCAACTAATTCCCAACTGTCATACCGACAATATTTCTTAAGACGATTTATTTAATTTCATAATTATTTTATTATGATTTATTCTCTTTAAAATAATTTTAAATTATTTAGAAGTAACTTTTTCAAAATATATATTTAAATTGTAATAAATATTTGAAAATAAATAAATTGACGTTTTACAAACTAACATTTTCCTTCTATTAAAAAATAATAAATTGAATAAATGAAACTCAATCCAACCTAACCTAAAATTGAGTTTATTATCAAACTTATTACAAGTTTTAGGATAAATAACCTTTTCATTTGATTGAAAATTGTGCTCTCGAGATGAAAGAAGAAGATACCTTGAGGCGGAGAATCATACTTGGAAATGGAAACTTGGTCCAAGCTCGGCCCCTCTCACCCGTATCTATCTCTTGTCAAGTGTGTTACTTGTCATGCCACTCTCATTCTTTTAAAAAAATGGTTGTGAACCTCTCGAACCTCTCTCTTCAATTAAAACAATATCACCCGCAGACCATTATGAAAACTGACACCTACCTAGTGTCGGAAGGTCCAGGAAGTTGGTGACCTGATAACAAGTGAGCCAGCGATCAAAACCCTGGTGAAACTATAACGATCCGAGGTAGCAAAATTCCTTGTAAGATAAGTTTCGACCTGCACGAAAGGCGTAACAATCTGGGCACTGTCTCGAACAGAGTCTCGATGAAATAGAGAGATGAAAAGAAATTGTTTGTTTCAATAATTGGTTAAACTAAAATAATTCATTAAACTAAAAACGAAAACCGGGAAATGTTTCAAATAAAAAGAAAGAATTCCTAAGAACTAAGTTCATATCTAGTAACCCTCCTAACAAAATGGGTTCAAAAAAGGCCAGAAGAAACCACAATTGGACTCCTAACAAAGTGCTTGCCATCGGTCCAAATTAGCGTACCATAACCAATTTGACCCTCCGCCATAGCTCCGGTCATTGTCAATTCAAACCTCTTCTCCTCTCCAATCTTCCAAAACTTCAGAACTCTTGGCTTCACTGAAACCTTAACTCCTTCCGGCTGTTGAACTCTAACTCTATAAACCCCCGGCCTCATAACATTCTTCAGCCTTCTAGTAAGGGTGACACATCCAGTCAAGTTCTGAACCCCAATGGAAGGGTAATTAAAGTTTAAAATAGAACAAGAAACAGGGCACTTGAAATTTTCATCGGCGAATACTCGAATGTTCTTCTCCTTGTAGCCGCTGGCGCAGAGGAATTCTAAGTAATCGTTGGGGGAGAGGTCGTAGACGAGGCCGGGGTCGATGGCGCCAGTGGGGTGGATGTGCCCTGACCCATATATGAAGGGGGTGGCTGGAGCGAAGATAGGGGAGCCGCCGTCGAGGATGAGGTTCATTGTGTTGTCGCTAATTATGGCAGAGGTCATTATGGCGGATTTGATGGCGGCGGGGCTCCATTCGGGGTGGAGAGTTTTGAGGAGGCCGACAATGCCGGAGACGTGGGGACAGGACATGGAGGTCCCAGACATTGTTATGTATGGAACTGTTCTGTTGTCGAATGGCTCCCCTGTTGGGCTCACGGCGCCGGAGAATGCCGTGATTATGTCCACTCCCGACGCTGTCACGTCCGGCTGCAAAAAATTAGAAACTCATGAGCTCTGTTCTTGATAATCTCAAATGGGTGTCGTAATTCATAACCAAACCTTGATAATTTCCGGAGAAACTATGTTGGGTCCTCTGGATGAGAAAGCCGCCATGGTCGGAGAAGGTTTGGTATTAACTTTGGACGACGGTGGGAACAAATATCCTATCGGATTTCTGTCAAAAACAACAACAATGAGAGAAAGATTCCAACGAAGATTCATAAAGAAGTAAAGAAATTGTAATTTGTTTACTTCTTGGAATTGATGTATGAGAAAACATCTTGCCCGTCGTTGTAACTGATATGGGAAGCTGGAAGAACATGGAGATCAGCGATGATTTTAAATCCACTAAACCTATCGTTGCAGAGAATCATTCCGACAGCACCGGCGAGGACGGCTTGCATTCCTTTGTCAATTCTCGAAGAGCCCCCTGTCAAGCAAACCAAGATCTTCCCATTCACTTTAGAATGATCCAAAGTTTTCGGCTTGCAGAGCATGGCATCGTCGGCAGAGGCGGTCGTTGCTTTCGCCTGAGCTCCAGTTATCAATGGGTATAGCTTTCTTCTTGCTAATGGTCTCGAAAGGCTCAACTCCTAATCACCGGGAACAATTTTTATGTTCAACCAAACGAGGACAAATATGATACAAAGGTTAAGCAATAATGGAAGGGATATTTGCTTATAAAAATCAAATATAATATATATGTAAAATTATAATTCATTACTAAATATTCTTAAACAAACCCAGAACCGTTGCCCGTTTCCAAGCTCAATGGGGGCTTGAAATTCACGGTCCAAAGTGCTAGCCCCGACCGTCGCACTCGCCATGCTCGGATCGGAGTTGCTAGCAGAGCACACCACGGGGATTCCTTTCTTTATTGCAAGAAAGGAAGCAATGGCGATGGTATCATCATAGTATTCGGCTGGTGGACTGCCGATGGAAAGCGAAAGGACATCGACGCCGTCGTGGATGGCTTGATCAAATCCGTCAACAACGTCGATGTCGTAGCAGCTGCCACTGTTGTTGAACGGCCAGCAGACCTTATAGGCAGCGACGCGGGCCTTGGGACCCAAATACGCTGACGCCAGAGACATAGCTGCCGCCGGCCGTCGATAGCGTGTGGGTTCCATGACCTACGTAGTCGCGTGTGGAGTTGACGATCAATGGGAGTTCATCCGTTAAATTTTGGGATTTCAAGTAAGCGATTACCCCCTTATTCAAATATTTTGCTCCTATTAATTTCCTATATTAATCGTAATCAAAATTAATGAAGTTAATCACCCTTTAATTTGAATTAAAAATAATAATAAAATATCAAATTATGATTAACAATTGTACCGGCTACAAGGGACTCCATCTGGGGTTTTATCCATGCACCCTCCTTTCCACCTCGATGGAACACCTCCAACTATGCCCTGTTCTCCAAAACTCTTGGACTCCGGCCATACACCTTTGTTTTTACAAAAAAAAAAAAAAAAAATAAAAAAAAAAAAAATAATTTACCTAACTTTTTAATTTACCCAAATAATCCAAATAAATTTCACAATCTTAACTAATCTTTATGATCTAACTTAGGTAAATGGCCGAACAACCAGAATAAAATCTATTTATGATCTAAATTAGGTACATTGTCAGTATCCCAACGAACTAACCTTTACGATCTCTTCCAAATCTAGCCTTCCTCCAAAGTGGAAAAGGGAGAATAACACCATTCTTCTCCAAATGCATGAACTCCCATGAATGAGTTGTGTGTAACTCTTTGGCTTTGTTTGGCAACAAAGCTGGGTGCTCTGTCCCATAAATTATTATTAATTATTATTTAAATATATATATATTAAAATAAAAATAGTTTGGTATTTACTTGCAAGCTTGGTGGCCTGGTGGCCTCCTCCTCGTCTAGAATTGCTGCAAACTCATTTATATGGTTCTTATATGAGTGAAAAATACTCATTTATATGGTTCTTATATGAGTGAAAAATTGCATCTTTTGCCTTCTCAGAACTGAAGAATAATACTTGGAGTTCTTATATGAGTGAAAAATTGCATCTTTTGCCTTCTCAGAACTGAAGAATAATACTTGGAGTTCTTATATGAGTGAAAAATTGCATCTTTTGCCTTCTCAGAACTGAAGAATAATACTTGGAGTTCTTATATGAGTGAAAAATTGCATCTTTTGCCTTCTCAGAACTGAAGAATAATACTTGGAGTTCTTATATGAGTGAAAAATTGCATCTTTTGCCTTCTCAGAACTGAAGAATAATACTTGGAAACCTAAGCCGAACAATGATAGTACCTTTTTTTACAAACTTAGTTGTCACTGCTCCTATTTATAAAAAAAATTGTCACAGCTCCTATTTATAAA
This sequence comes from Cucurbita pepo subsp. pepo, assembly GCF_057944985.1. Classification (NCBI taxonomy): domain Eukaryota; kingdom Viridiplantae; phylum Streptophyta; class Magnoliopsida; order Cucurbitales; family Cucurbitaceae; genus Cucurbita; species Cucurbita pepo. The sequence continues at coordinate 5,199,649 of NC_141817.1, forward strand.
AAAATTTGTCACAGCTCCTATTTATAAAAAAAATTGCCACTCCTATTTATAAGAAAATTCTAGTACTCATTTTTTTCAAAAATAGAAAAAAAAAAAAGGACTGAATTTTCAAATCTCTCTCAAATATTTGTGATTTAGTTTTGATTGGATTGTTTTTGTAGGTTTTATTTAACGATTTGTTTTCTATTATTATTTTTGCTTTATTTACTAAATTTTAACATTTTAGGAGTATTTGCAAGTTTTTTTTATAATTCTTCCAATTGGATCAATTACCGTTAATTTATTTATTTTTTAAATATTATTTAACCATTCTCATTAATTAATTAATTTATTATTATATCATAATTTTCTTTGAATATAAATTAGTATGATAAAGTGTTAAGGTAGATATTTAAGGTCTTTAAGAGAAACTCGATAATCCAAAAGAAACTTTCTATAAACTTAACCATAGTTGGCCGTTTCCATTTCATGATGGCTCCTATCTTGGTGGGATCTATTAAAATTCCATCTTTAGACACTACCTGTCCCAAGAACGAAACCTGTCCTAGCCAAAATTCGCATTTGGAGAATTTGACATATAATTTGTTCTCCCTTAGAATAGTTAGGGCTATTCAGAGGTGTTCTTGGTGTTCTTCGTCGGTTTTCGAGTATATCAGGATGTCGTCTATGAACACGATCACAAACGTGTCTAAGCACTCCTTGAATACTCGGTTCATTAATTCCATGAATACTGCTGGGGTGTTGGTGAGGCCAAAGGACATTACCACAAACTCATACTGGCAATATCCGGTTCGAAAGGCTATTTTTGGTATATCTTCATTTTTAATCTTAATTTGATGGTATCGTGATCGAAGGTCTATTTTGAAAAACACTATTGCCTCTCGAAGTTGGTTAAATAGGTCCTCGATGCGGGGTAATGGATATTATTTCTTTATGGTCCTCTTGTTTAATTCTCTGTAGTCAATGCATAGACACATAGAGCCATCTGTCTTTTTAACAAACAACTTTGGCGCACCTCAAGGGGATACACTAGGTCGAATGAAGTCTTTATCTAATAGGTCTTGTAGTTGTGATTTAAGTTCCTTTAGTTCTATTGGGGCCATGCGGTATGGGGCTTTAGAGATGGGTCTCGTTTCTGGTTCAAGTTCTATTCCGAAATCTACGGCTCATGATGGAGGGATTCTCGGAAGGTCCTCCAGGAAGACATCTTGGAATTCGTTTACTATGGGTACCGAATCTATTGTTTTCTCTTTTCCTGTTGTGTTCACCGCACAGGCTAGAATCACTCACCCCCCTTGTTATACCAGGCGTATGGCTTTCATCATCGATATTATTTTTGGGGTGGTGCCTGTGAAGGTTCCTTTAAACTTAAAGGTAAGTCCGTTTAGAGGTGTAAATACTACCTCTTTCTTATGGCAGTCCATGCTAGCAAAGTTTTCGGCTAGCCTGTCCATTCCTAGTATGACTTCAAAATTCGTCATATCTACTACTTTTAGGTCTACTTAGATGGTTCATCCAGCTATTACCACTTGTCCGTCTTTTACTCTATTTTCAGTGACCAGGTCTACTCTTGCTGGGGTACCGACCGACAATACATGCATCAAGGGCTCTACTACGGACCCTGCTTGACTAACAAATGGCAAAGAAACAAATGAATGGGTAGAACCCGAATCAAACAACGTCAATGCAAAGTGTACTAGTATAGAAAGCATACCTGTCACCACGGTGCCAGACGTTCCCGCCTCTTTACTGGTCGTTGCATATGCCCTGGTCTGTGTGCGGGTTTGCGTGGTGGGTACTCGAATAACCACTCATTTAGGGGGTCCCCTTAGGTTTCTCGCGTCCGTTCCATACAAAATTGGGCCGTGTGACCTGCACGACCGCACGTGTAACATACCCTCGAGCCTGCCATACATCTGTCCCAATGTTGTTTCCCACATTCGTGACACAGAGGTTTTTTCGGTACTAGGTATCGAGGTACTAGAGGCGGAGCAGGTCGTTCGTCTTGATGTCGAGGTCTCTTGAGTGGCGGTTGGAATTTCGTGGGTTCGCCTCAACGGGACGTTTCTTTCCTACGGATGCCGTTGGCTCTGAGTTTTTCTCCTCTGGAGGTTCCTCAAGGGCCTTGGCCGTCCTCAGGGCCTCTTCATAAGTTTTCGGGTTAAATGCCTCCAACATGAGGCGGGTCTTCGGGTTCAACCCCAACACAAATTTCTCTGTCTGTTTTTCTTCAGTGTGTGCTAGTGATGGTGCAAACCTCTTTAATCTCATGAATTCCTGCTGATCCACAGTGTGTACGCCTTGGGTCAGGTGGTTAATTTCTTGCTGTTTTTTTTATACGGGTTTTCCTTTGATAGTAGTATTTCAGGAAGGCTTCCTTAAAGGTTTCTCATGTTGTGATCCCCTCTCCCGGGTTGATATTCTGTTTGTTATCTGTTCCCCACACTTATGCGTCCTTTTGTAGTACATATGTCGCGCACGCTACTTTGTGGTCATTAGGGCACCTCATTGATTCAAAGGTCGTTTCCATGGTTGCTATCCATATCTGAGCTAATGTGGGATCTTCCTTTGAACCGACGAACGGACGGGGGTCATACCGTGTGAAGTCTTTTAACCAATTCGTCCCCCTGTCCAGTTGCAGATTTTTGGCTAGTTGTGTAGCCATCACATTAGCTGGTTGTGTGGCCGTTGCATTGGTTGGTTGCGTGGCCATTGCTGCGACTTGTTGCGTAGCTAACAATGTGGCCTGTTTTGTAGCCAATATTGTTTGCATCGTCATCTGGAGCGATTCTAAAACCATTCGTGTGGTGAGGTCCAATCCAGCCCGTGGTGTAGCTTGAGGGGGCGGTGTGTGATATGAACCACGACCAAGGAATTTTCATATCTCAAGGTCCAATTACAAGAACGAGAGTCAAGAAGCTACAACAAACCTTGTACACTTATATTCAAGCTATGGTGAGCTCATCAAAGGAAAATCTAGAAGATTTTGGAGACCTCCATTATATGTTGTGCAAAGTTGAGATTCAAGTAAGAGATGCATTAAATGCACTTTAAGTGGCATTTAATGCACTCCAACTGAATTTATGAGACTAGTCTATGACTAATAAGCATATTAAATTCATTGCATTATTTAATTATAATTTAAATTTTAATATAGGAGTTTTTATATTGTAACCGACTTAATTTACCATATTCCACCGTAGCCATTTTAATAGAAAAGTTATGGGTATTTCTCATTTACTAGCCCATTTAATTTGGGAATTATGTGTCACATATGTTAAGTTGTAAAGGCTATATAAAGCCTTCTCTTCTTTTATTAGAGTCATCACATTTTAGAATTAAAAAGAATAGAATTTCTATTTTTTGTAGATTTGTTGAGAGCTCAGAATCACAAGTTTAGAAATGAGTTTTCTTTACTCTTGATCTTGATCATCAAGGTAATCCGTTCCATACTTTCCCTTGGGTTGATTCCATATTATTTGGTATCAGAGCTTTAGGCTTAAGATCGAAAATATGTTTGCTTGCGTTTATCTCTTTTGATTGTCATCCATGTATATATTTTCAGTTTGTGTAGCATGTTCACATTCCATCTTAAAAATATATAGCCAAAAAGAAAAAAAAAACATTATTTATGTGAAAAAAAAATATTATTTATGTGCTCTAATTCATGTTGACATATTTTATAAAGTGTTAGAAATGGATCTTATCAACACTTTGTTCTTCTCTGAGATCTTCTAAATCAATTTTCTTGCTAGTAAATTGATTAGATTTGCCAATTAGTTACGAAAAAAAAAAAAATCTTATTGATGTTAAATGTCTTCTTTTTTACGTCTGGATTATTATATGTAACTCTCATATGTTACTACATCTAAATTAGTCCTCATTCATTTTCTTTCTTTAATTCGTTTCTTTGTCGTTATTCGAATTGCTCCTTTAATACTCTTGTTTATGTGTTGAGTGTGTTGTCTATTCCCTTTGAATTGCACTTAGCTCTATAACATAGCTTGTCTCACGTCGCAATTTTTTTTAGAGTGTGATTTGCTTGTGCTCAATTGTGAGGATGATTTTGTAAGAAAATGATACATTGATTCGAAGGTTGAGTGCTAAACACGAGTGAACACACAAGCAAGAGAGTAACACTCAACCTAGAAAAGAAAAAGAGAGAGAGAGAGAAAAAAACCAAATCAGTAAGCTTGTATATTAGATAAGTGAGGCTAGGAATGTTTTGCTCTCTAACTGGACTATTCTTGTACTTATGTGCAAGGGGTTTTGTTACTTTACTAACATGCTTAACCCTTCTTTGCCTAGTGATTTTGTTTTCCTTTTGCAAGAGTTTGAAGATTTATTTTCCGAGAAGATGCCTAGTAGTTTGCCACCACTTAGAGGGATTGAGCACAAGATTGACTTCATTCCTGGCGCGCCCATTCCAAACCGACCAGCATATAGGACTAATCCAAAGGAGGCTGAAGAGAAACAAAGGCACGTAAGTGAACTCCTTGCTAAAAGGTATGTACGTGAAAGTTTGAGTCCTTATTATGTTCCAGTTATACTTGTACCTAAGAAAGATGGTTCTTGGCATATGTGTGTTAATTGTAGGGCTATAAAAAAGATAACTATAAAGTATAGACATCCAATTCCTAGATTAGATGATATGCTTGATGAATTGCATAGATGTAGTCTTTTTACTAAGATTGATTTAAAATCGGGTTATCATCAAATTCGCATGCATATTGGGGATGAATGAAAAACAGGTTTTAAAATCAAGTATGGTCTTTATGAATGGTTGGTTATGCCTTTTGGATTAACTAATGCACCTAGTACATTCATGAGACTAATGAACCATGTCTTACCAGAATACTTGGGTAAGTTTGTGGTTGTTTATTTTGATGACATGTACACAATATTTTTACTACTTTAAGAAACAAATGTTTGTATGTAAACTTAAAGAAATGTAGCTTTTGCATGGAAAAAGTTAACTATCTTGGGTTTGTAGTTTCATCTAATGGTGTTGAGGTTGATGAGGAGAAAGTGAACGCTATAAAAGATTGGACTACACCTAAAAGTCTAAGTGAGGTAAGAAGTTTTCATGGTCTTGCAAGTTTCTACCTAAGGTTCATTAAGAATTTTAGTACAATTGCTTCGCCCTTGAATGAACTTGTTAAGAAAAATGTATCCTTTATATGGGAAAAAGATCAAGAACTTGCTTTTAATATTTTAAAAGAAAAATTGAGTTATGCTCCCTTGCTTGCATTACCTAATTTTGAGTCAACTTTTGAAATTGAATGTGATGCTAGTGGAGTAGAGATAGGTGTTGTATTAATGCAAAATCAAAGACCTTTAATGTTCTTTAGTGAGAAGTTGACGGGTGCATCTTTGAGGTATCCAACTTATGACAAAGAGCTTTATGTTTTGGTTCGTGCATTGCAAACCTAGCAACATTATCTTTGGCCTAACGAGTTCGTTATTCATACGGATCATGAAAGTTTAAAGCATTTGAGAGCACAAAATAAACTCAACAGACAACATGCTAAGTGGTTAGAATTTATTGAAACATTCCCTTATGTCATAAAATATAAACAAGGTAAGGAGAACATTGTTGTAGATGCTTTACCACGAAGGTATGTCCACCTCTCTCCTTTGAATGCTAAGTTGTTGGGTTTTGAACACAAAGTATTTGTATCAACATGACATGTTCTTTGCTCCTTTTGTTGAATCTTGTGAAAAAGGACTCATTGTGGATAATTAATTGTTGTTAGATGGATTTTTGTTCAAAAAAGGCGAACTTTACATACCATCTTGTTCCATACGTGAGCTACTTGTGAGGGATGCTCATGGAGGTGGTTTAATGTCACGACATAATCTAAAAATAATTATAAAAATATGTATATTTATGCTTATTTGGTGCTGTGTTGATGTTTAATAATAATAATAATAAAAAATCTGTAAATAAAGAAATAAAAATAAAAAAATGAATCGCTGTCATGGAGGAAAAAGGGGAACGGAGCGTGGGCTGGAGGCGTAGGAGTGTTGGATGATTTGTGAGTTAGTGGTGGAAGCAAGATGGGGAGTTGGTTTGGATTTGGTGTGGTTCAGCTTGATTACACTTCGTTACTACTAAGGAATCAGAAGAGGGAGGTTGTTGCTGAGAAGTTCTTTAAGGATAAAGGGCAATTTCGAGCTGAATCGAACGTTTATACGAAGGTAACACAAAGCCCATATTACCGAACCTTTAAAACTTGATATCTTGGTGTATGTTGAGTAATAGGTAATGAAATAGGGCTGGTTAGAATCGTAGGAGATCTATAAAGTTGTATAAGAAGTCGGACGAAATACGGGCTGTAGGGTTGGAGTATGGCCTTGGGACTTAACGGGAATTAATGTAAAAGTGGGAAAATTGCAGGAAATCGCAAGGAAGAAGAAAGGGTGCGTGAATTCTACTGACAGAGAGAGTGGGGGCGCGTGAGGGGGCGTGCGTCATTGTTTTGGCTCCCCGTTTGTCCCGTTCGACTTCTTTTGACCTGTCCTATCAAGATTTGTCTATACTTATCTTGAAAATTGCGAAATATAGGTCTAATTGGAAGGAATTGGGTTGAAATACCCGTACATCCAAGGGAAAAAGGGATTCGAAACCAAGTAAGTAGCATATCGTTCTTTAAACTAGTTCTTAATTTGTTTTACAACTTGTGAGTATGTTGTTTACATGATTAAGAGCTTAATATGTTAATATGAGCTTTGATGATATTTAATGTCTATAGTATATTGTGACTGTTTGCTTGTGATGTAAGCATGTTATTAATGATTACCAGAATGTTCTGTGTCGAACATTATAAATGTATTAAAACATGCATTAGACGTGAGTATGTTACGCATGCTAATGGAAAAGTTATGGCTCTAGGATATGCTTATTGGTTGTTGAGTCGTGACTTATTTATATGAGTATTGTAGTCTACTAATTCCCGCGGAGTTCCTGACCAACGCGCTGAGTGCTAAGTTAGAGAGAATGAGTACTCATGACCATTGGTGTATGAGATGAACAGGCCGCCGAAGAAATTAGTAGACGAGCCGTATTTGACCGAGAGCGAGTCTTACATACGAGTTCGAAAATTCTAGATAAGCATATAGAGAGAGAGTGAGTAACCTAAGCTGGAGGTAGCTGAGATATCGCAGTAATTAACAGGTGACCCTGGTAAGAGAAACTAGGAGTCAATGGCGAATAAAACTTAAAAACACCAAGATTAGTTATAACTCATGAAAGATAAGTTAGCTACTTACTAGATAATTTAATTACTATCAAAATTATTATAACTTTTCTTACCAGATTTAGATGATGCAGGCCAACCGAGGACATTTGGGAATCCATTGGGACAAGACCAGCAGGCTAGGGCATTGGGAATCCATGTCTTGGTCTGTTTATGTAGTTATGCTTTTCGTTGTTTAAAAGTTATATTGGTTGTTTAATGTTTTAAATAGTACTGAGTTTTAAATGTTTTACTCGATGTTTATAGAAATGTTTTGGAAATGTTTCTAAATTTATGGTTGGTTGTCGGAGTTTGTTTTGGTGTCGATGGTAACTCCTGTAAGTCGCGTTGTCGATGAGCGGGTGTTACAAATAGGGTTGTTCATGGCACTACTAAATGCACACCTTTTGAAGTTGTTTATGGCTTTAATCCTTTAACCCCCATTGACTTGTTACCTATGTCGTCAAAATAGTTTGTGAATTTTGATGCAAATGCCAAGGTTGAGTTTGTTCATGAACTGCACAACTAAGTAAAAGAACAAATTGAGAAGCAAAATTCCAAGGTTGCCACCCGAATTAATAAAGGACGCAAGATTGTCATCTTCAAGCCAGGAGATTGGGTTTGGGTGCATTTTCGAAAATAAAGATTTCATACTCAAAGAAAATCTAAGCTTTTACCACGAGGAGATGGACCATTTCAAGTTCTTGAGCATATCAACAACAATGCTTATAAAATTGATTTACCAGGTAAGTATGGTGTTAGTGCAACTTTTAACGTTGTTGATTTGAGTCCTTTTGATGTAGGTGATGGCTGGGATTCGAGGACGAATCCTTCTCAAGAGGGAGAGAATGATATGAACCATGACCAAGGAATGTCCATATCTCAAGGTCCAATTACAAGGACGAGAGCCAAGAAGCTACAACAAACCTTGTACACTTGTATTCAAGCTATGGTGAGCTCATCAAAGGAAATTCTAGAAGACGTTGGAGACCTCTCTTATATGTTGTGCAAAGTTGTGCTTCAAGAAAGAGATGCATTAAATGCACTTTAAGTTACATTTAATGAACTCAGCTAAATTTATGAAATTAGTCCAAAGATGACTAATGAGCACATTTCATTCCTTGCACTATTTAATTATAATTTAAATATTTGTTTGTTTTTCATATAGGAGTTAGAAGTTATATGATAACCTACCTAGGTTACCATATTCCACCCTTAACTAGTCATTTTAATATGGAAGTTATGGGTATTTCTGATTTACTAGTCAATTTAATTTGGGAGTTATTGTCTAGATTAAGGTAGTACAAGCTATATAAAGTTTTCTTTTTCAGAGACATCACATTTTGGAATTAAGAAAGAATATAATTTCTATTTTTGTTAGCTTGGTTGAGAGCTAAGATTTTCTTTACTTTTGATGTTGATCCTCAGTTGGGTTAATTCCATATCCGTTGGTTTGAGAACTTGATGGTGTTAATATAACACATGCGTAAGCAATTTGGATCTTAGGCACTTTTAGAACATCAATTATAGTAAATAACTAGCATATTCATAAGTATTAAAACTTAATGAATTTTAATACTAACCTTTTGTAGTTCAAACTCCTTTTTCCTCACGAACCGGTTTCGAACCACCACTAGTGTCTTCTCCACTATCCTCCGGCCTTAGAACGGGATTGTGGAATCCGGTGAGTGACTAAACTTGGGAGGGATTTTGTATATATGAAGAGAGTGTTTGTGAGAGGTTTTCTCAAGGTTTTTCACCAAGAAGAAGACCTTCCATGTACCATGATCACTCTATTTAAAGAGTCATGTTTGCATGTTCATGCAAATTTGAGATCACAAAATTTTGACACTCAAAATTTCACTCAAATGTTTTGAGATTATGTGGCAAGCATGCATGTTTGAATTAACCAAATTTTGACACTCAAAATTCCACTCAAACTTGTGGGGTTTATTTGGCAAGCATGCAAGTTTGGTTAAACCAAATTTTGACACCTCAAAATTCCACTAACATGAAATTTTCCATTAAATGAAGTCAACATTTTGACTTTCTTCATTTTAATTCAACAATTAATTTGAATAATGAATTTCAAATTAAAGTAACATTAAATGATTAATTAAACTATTTAATTAATATTTAATATTAATTCAAATGCCAATCCCAATCAATTCCGACACATAATTGATTAAGATGTTTAAATCTTATTTAAATATCTCAGATTCTCTCTTTTTGTTTAATTCGTAAATAAAACAAAAATGCGGTTAAATATATCGTATATATGTAGCGCATATTTCCTAATTTGAATTCAAACACTTTGAACTCACTCGTCACACTGTTCTATGGTTTAGTCCGATATGAGCTAGCAGAGGGACCTAATGAACCTATAGATCATGGGCTCCAACGATCCAAGATTAACCGGTTAAACTCATTAACCTTGTTAACCAACATTCGTTAATTACTAGGACACTCCACTATAGCCTAGTAGTTGCACTCCCCTCACTATAGATATATTTCTGTCCATTTGATATAACCATGATTAGTAAGTCGATCCTTCACAGGTTGTTTGTAACTAGAGCTGGGTCAATTTACCGTTTTACCCCTAAAGTTACTTCTTGTTCCTTATGTCTCACTGATCCTCTAATGAACAATTGATTTGTGGTCCAACCAGTAAACCGAATCCCTCTCAGGCTAATGAGAGGGTGGGGCCCCTTGTTCAAGACCTGGAGTCAGTGCTTAAGGAAACTACCTCTCTTCTATCCCTAAAAATGGGTAGGAGTGAATTCCATCTTGCACCCCACGTCCCCAGCCATTCACCCAGTCTTACCCCTGAAATGGGAGTCCTATTGAGTCGGCGAACTAGAGCCACTCTCACCCATGCAAATCTAAGGATAATTCCGAATAAACAGGAGTTCATGGTTAGCTCAGGATTAAAACCGAATTACCTAGGTTATCGAATGAAAAGAAAATCAGTCTCAACAGTAAACGACATTATAAAGTGAGAGTGGTTTTCTTCATGGTCCGGTCTTATGCAATACTCATTGCATAGGATGCCCCCACTCACATGTCTCCACATGTACAATTTAGTGATCACATTGTTTATATCATATACAAAAGTGGGCCGCATCCATAGTGTCCCCAGAATAAGGTACTCAGCCTTATCCTTATACTATAGATCATTTTGACTATATATACTTGAACTTGATCCACTCTTATGTCTCTACATGTAACGCCCCTAATTTTCTCTACCCTAATTAGCGACGTTACCTTATACTCGTCTAATCAACATGACAAGAGTTCACGTGAGACAGCCTCAATAACAATAATGCATTCATCAATATAAGCAGTTCATACCTAGGAAAACAATAACGACAACCTAGCCTAGAAGTAATCAACAGAGAACTAGAGGAAACAACCGCAAAACTATGAACCCAAAAGAATCCAACAAGGCGCCTACGACACTACAGACTCTCCTCAAGATTTCCATGGCCCTTCGCATCATCCACCGTCAGCCGTACATGGGAGCCTTGCCCTTACCTAAAAATATGGGTAGCACGTGGCTTGAGTATTATATAAAATACCCAGTAAGTCGCCCCACTGTTGGGGTTAAGCATACATTCATACATCCGGACACAAGCAGTCACACACAATACACCTACATGTCGCACACGATACACATACATGACGCACACGACACACATACATGTCGCACATAATACCCATGCATGTCGCAAAGTGTTAGAAGAACGAAGCTGAGAGGGGGGTCTGTCTTCCATTCCTTCCCATGGCCTTAGGCCCTTGCCTTGTCCGGGCGGGGGTGGATGCATGGTAATTTCCCACACATGGCCCACGTGTGTGACTGTGGGCCCACCAGGCGAGCTCGCAAGCGAACTCCCTAGGCCTGGCTTGGTCGGGTATGTATGACATACAATACCAGACGCCACAGACAAAGGAGGGCCTGCATGATATCGTGGCGAACACAATATCGAATATACGCATCCATACCATCAGTAGCATAACAGGGGAGTGCCCCAGGTACATAACCATAGCGTGCATGAGGTTCTTAATGTTTACCTCCATGACATTATACATACCACATTCCATCCCCTCGCCGCATTACATAGCATAACCGGGTCCACATTGAGCAAGCACATCATAGCATACTAGTCATCTCATTCATGGCATGCGGAGTTCTCATTACAAATCATGACATGTCAACCAAGCTCATCATACATACGGGGTAACAAACCGTGTCACAACATCATATTCATAAACATGGCATACATAACAATTCACTGCAAAAATCACATACATAAACATAGTATGCATAGCATTTCACTGCAAGAAACATCTAACCTAGCATACAGCAACAACATATGGTGCATGCAAGGGCCACAGGGCACGCACCAACATACATACATAACTAACGCCAACAGTAAGGTTACTTACCTCCTTGGCCTTGGCCGAAGTCACCCACAATGCTAACTCCAGCGCCTAACTACCTCCTATAAGATAACATGATACACTTAGAGCCCTTTCACAACTAGCTCTTATGCCTAGCTACCAAGGTACGTCCCTATCACAATCTATTTTATCACAATGGAGTTATACTGACCTCAGATAGCTGAAACAAGGGTGGGAATGGCTCCAGAAGGGTCAAAAACCTAGAAACCGGTATGCTATTCGGATGTCGAGCCGCTGAGCCGCGCCGTCAAGCTGTCGAGCCGCACAGCCGAGCCGACCTAGCCGAGCCGCTGGTGGAGCTGAAACCGACGGGCTGCGTAGAACCCTAACGGCGCAGGGTTTCTGGGCGCACCTCTGGTTTGGGCTGAAAAGGAACGAGGCCCAATGGTGGTGTCTGAGCGCGGCCTGCGAGGTGTGGGCTGCACGCCAGCCGAGACGAACCGCAGAATGCCGAGGGTCGACCCGCGCCCGCCGCTTCGTCTTCCTCGCCCAAACGCCTCAATAGCCCTAATCGCGGCTTGGCTGCTGTCACCTGTGGAAGCGTCATCGTTCGTCCATCTCCGGTGGCACGTCTGTCCCTCCTTGCCCGACGTACACTAACGCCTGCTACTACCTAAAGCTCGCGGCGTTATTGAACCCGATCTGAAGTCTCGCGACGTTTTCGATCCCTCACCTAAACCCTTCGGCTCCTCCAGGTATGACAGTCACTCAAACATTAAAAGACGGCTACTAAGGTACCTAGGGTTTAATACACATTAATACGCCTTGGTTGGCAAGGCATGCCTCACTAGAAATCCCATGATTTACGGTGAGATTTAAGGAGTTTCCCCTTCTTCTTTTTTTTTTTTTTTTTTTTTTTTTTTTTTTTTTTTTTTTTTTTTTTTTTTTGCCTTTTTGAAACCCCTACCGTTACACTACATATAGTTCAAGTAATCATTCTATAGCCAGAGTGTTCTTAGTTTATTGGATTTAGATTAATGATAGTAAAGTTCACTTTATTCAATAACAATCTTTACTGAATAAACAACAATAATAACTTTATTGAAAATAGAATATGTTTTTGTTTACAAATTATGAGTTTTAGGACATAAAACCCAACAGAATTTGCATGCTAGAGTCATTCAAGTGGTATTGATCAAACCTCTTGTGGAATGATTCGAATCACGAGTTTGCTTTACTCTTGATCTAAATCATCAAGGTAATCTGTTTCATACTTTCCCTTGGTTTGATTCCATAACACCATATCATGAAATGTTATGTCTCCTAAATTATGTGTATATTGCATGATATGAATGACACGAAATCACGATAAATGACATGAAATATAACCTCGTTAGAATTATGTATGATATGAGAATTGAAGAATGAGAAACGATATGATATGAATGATGAACGATACATGAAATGATATGAAAAACGATATAATATGTACAGAACACTAGCGGGGTTGTATTAAATGATAATGAAAATGGGAAAATGTTGGGCCTTAGCATCAAGCTTATCTCTCTTCTCTGGATCAACATGAACATACGCAGTACAGCCAAAGGTTCTCAAGTGAGAGTACTTGAGTTCTTTTCCTGTCCATACTTCTTCGGGCAATTTGAACTTCAAGGGTACTGACGGCCCTCTATTAATCAAATATGCTGCTGTGTTCACAGCATCAGCCCAGAATGTCTTTGGCAATCCAGAATGAATCCTCATGCTTCTTGCTCGCTCATTCAAGGTTCTGTTCATCCTTTCTGCAATACCATTTTGTCTTGCCTTACCGGGAATTGTTCTTATTAATCTAATTCCCTCAGCTGCACAAAATGTTATAAACTCTGATTTGTTGTACTCTCCTCCATTGTCAGACCTCAGGCATTTGATCTTCAAGCCGGTCTGATTTTCAACTTCAGCTTTCCACTTCTTGAAGGTGGTAAACACATCTGACTTGTGTTTCAGAAAGTAAACCCATACCTTCCTGCTGAAGTCATCGATGAAGGTGACGTAGTACCTTGATCCACCAAGTGATGAAACTGGAGATGGTCCCCAGACGTCTGTATGGACCATTTCCAACCGCACTTTCTTCGGTTCTCTGGCAGCCTTTGTGAAACTAACTCGTTTTTGTTTGCCCATAACGCAGCTCTCACAAAGACCCATATCAACAGATTTTAAGCCTTCTAATGCTCCTTTCGCAGTCAGCATCTTCATTCCTTTGACGCTCATATGTCCAAGTCTATTGTGCCATAGACTTGAATTGGAAGCACTCTCAGCAGCAGCAGTCATGTTTATACACTCTGCAGTAGTGTATAAGGTTCCGGATTTTGTGCCACGCGCAACAACCATGGCGCCCTTCACAATCTTCCAGGAACTCTTTCCAAACTTTGCTGCATAGCCTGTGCTATCCAACTGACCAATAGAGATCAGGTTCTTCTTGAGACCAGGAATGTATCTGACATCTTGTAATGTCCATTGATTTCCTGCTGGAGTTTGTATGGAGACATCTCCCTTTCCTTCAATCTCCAAGGTTTTATTGTCGGCAAGATACACCTTCCCGAAATTTCCTGATTTGAAATTTCGAAACAATTCCTTACTTGGAGACGAATGGAACGATGCACCTGAATCCAAAATCCAGGATTCAGCTAGGCTATCCACACTAAGGATTAAAACGTCCTCAGCATCTTCTGTTGTGTATATAGAATCATCATCATCTTCAGATTTATGATTCTGCTTCTTCTTTAGCTTTGTACAATCTGTCCGAAAGTGTCCTTTTCCCCCACAGCTCCAACACGTTACGTTGGGTTTGTTTGGAGATTTTCCCCGGTTCTTTGATTTTGAACGCCCATGTTTGTTTGAGCTCTTTGATTTGCTTCTTCCCCTTCGATCAACACTGAGAGCATTGCCTGATGAATCTCCAGTTTCCCGTTTGCGAATACTTTCGCTGAGAACTACATCTCGAATTTCATCAAACTTCAGTTTATCAGATCCTCGGGAACTGCTGATTGCGGCAACAACAGTATCCCATGACTCGAGTAAGGATGACATTAAAATCAACGCTTTAATTTCATCTTCGAAATTAATTTCCACCGAACCCAGTTGACTTATGATCATATTGAATTCATTTATATGATCCGCAACACGTCCACCTTCAGACATCTGTAGATTGAACAATCAACGCATCAAATACACCTTGTTCATAGCCGACGGTTTTTCATACATATTTGACAGCGCCTTCATCAGATCTGACGTTGTCTTCTCCTTGATGATGTTAAATGCCACGTTTCTGGATAGCGTCAACCGGATCATCCCTAAGACTTGTCGATCCTTGAGCTTCCACTGTTCCGTGGTCATGGTATCCGGCTTCACCCCCAACAGAGGTTCGTGAAGATCTTTCTGGTACAGATAATCTTCAATCTGCATCTTCCAGAAACCGAAATCGGATCCATCGAACTTCTCAATTCCAATCTTTGAACTTTCCATCTTCACAGATCGTGGTGAATTTTGCCTTGCTCTGATACCAGTTGTTAGGATCGCACAACAACGCACACGCTCGATCTAGATGATCACAAAGAGAAGGATAGAGAGAATTGCAAGGAGAACTCTGGCTAAAAGGATTTTTTTATTGATGACTTCAGGCATGTACAACAAGAGAGTACAGAGAATAGAAAAGTACATTTCAAAGCTTTACTAGGATATATATATGGTTCAGTCTACTAAATATAGCTTTACCAGATTTAACCATCTACTATATATAGCTATGTACCATATATAGCTTTACCGGATATAGCCATTGACCAAGCTATAAATACAGGGAGCAGACTCCATAACTCAACAAGAACTGATCTGTATAAAAGGCTTGCTTCTTATGCTGTTGACATTCGCGAGCAGTATGAAAGAATTGAAAACATAGCTTACACTACACCGGAGCAGGCAAAGGTCTTGATCAGAGCCTTGCGGAGCATAGAAAAGAGGAGGTGGCCAAGAACAGAGTTACCACGTCCACAACCACATCTACGACCATTATTATGAGAAGTCCGTTCACGAAGATTGCAGATAGATTATTCGCGATGCTTTTTCTTTTTTGGAGATAATCCGTCATTGAGATAGAGCCTTTCTTTCTTTTTGGTCTCTAATAGAAGGCGAAGTTGCATTCATTATTCTTGCTCTTGACATAGAAGCAAACACCCTCTTCCAGGGAAGTCCATAGAAAATGTGAGGTTGTGCAGCCAAAAACCTAGGCCAACACACTTTCATTCAGGGATGAGAGTAGCCAACTAAGCAAGAAAAAGAGGAATGAAAAGCGTCCATTGTCTCATGGGGCAAGCTGACTTAGTGGAAAATAGAAGAAAATGGTTTCAGTACTGATTTCCAATGTAACCTAAGCAACATTGTTGTTTCCCAGCCGGATCTAGGTATCGTTTCGCTTGTTCTTCTTTACGAAGGAGCCAAGTCCCAATCCTTAAGACTGGTTCACTAGTGTTCTGACTCTTTTAGTAGATTGTACTTCTATTTCAACAGTGGAAATCTTAGAATGATCATTACATTAGAAAACACCTCGTTGCATTATCCTCGATCGGCAACTTCTCGGAAAATCAGACTGAATTCTCTGACAGGCTTTTATTCGAACCGACTTATAAGCTCAGAGTCCACTGGAGTCGACTTAAAGGACAGGAGCGAAGGTGCTTTAGTGCTAAGTCTTTGTTTGACTTGATCACACCCCCGTCACTAGCAGAAATATGAACAGTACTCCTTTGGCTGGTGCCAAATCAGGTGACTAAGAAAGGAGCTAAAAAAAGCCTATTCTATTTCTCAGTGGATAGAATGTGTAATTCAGTAGGTGAACAGTCGAAAGAACCAACCACTCTAACGAAGAATGGAGTTGCTTCGGAAGGAATAGGAATCAGGCTTTGGTTTCACTGATGAATTAATGCTAGTTTCTTTATTGATCAGAGATGAATCTAAATCAATTTGGGACCTCATGCATTATGTGTGCTCATGCATTTGGGGATACACCTATTCCATCACGAGTGTACGGACGCGTACATCCATTAGGCAGGCGAAGTTTCGTTATGTTTTACATAATGTTGTCGTGACGGTTACTAATTCTAATGGGTATCTAGCAAAAGTTGAGCTACCAGAGAAGGCTCGCCCGATAAGAAAAAGGGTCCAGCTGTGTGCGAACTGTCTTGTGAGCCCATACTCGCACGTATGGGCTGTGTGTAGAGTATATGGTACACATCCAAGTTTCTCATTAGAATAGTGCCGTAGGAAAAATAGACTGATATGATAGGTCCCGTCATTACATTCACATGTTCTTGCATTTAACCCCCAATAGTGGAGCCACTCACTAAGTATTTCTTAAAATACTCAAGTCACGCGCTACCTTTATTTCAGGTTAAGGTAAGGCATTCACGACAGGATCGCAACTCGAGACTATGACACATGCATAGGGTACTCGTATTTATTTTCTTAAACTTAGACTAGGATAGGATGTTTTTAATTTAAAAGTTTATTTATTTTATTTATCGTTTGAAACACGTAAGTCCGTGCTTTGTTTTTAACTGAAGGTCATATTTTATGACAATTTAAATTAAGTATTTTCGCATTCAATATTTATGATATGCATACAATAGCGACCTTAAATTAAGTAGAAAATTTCAAGTCGTTACAGAAATAAAATTTCTGATCGTTACAGAAAATTTTGGGTCATCAAAATTTGTAAACCTTATTTATTTATTTAAGACTTCTTTTTTATTTGTTATCTATTTTTTTACGAATATTTTTAAATTTTAAATGAGTACTCATTTTAAATGGTTAAATCAGAATTATGAGAAAATAAATATAATTTCTAAAAAAAAACCAAAAAATCAGATAGTAATAAAGTGAGGAGTTTTTGTTTGTTTTTTTTTTTTTTTCAAAATATTTATTTTTTAAAGCTTTATATATATATATATATATATAATTAAAATATAGGAACTAATTTTAAAGCTTTTTTTTATTAGTTTTGGATGAAAACCTTTAATTTGTTTTAAAAATACACTTGAACTTTAAAAAGTTTAATTAATATCCTTCAAGTAATTAAAAAAAACATGAAACTTTATCATATTATTAACACCTTCAAACTTTATAAAAAAATTAAAGAGTTCTTACTGTCAATATATAGCCGTTTATCTATACTTTATAATTATCTCCAAGTTTTTAAGTTTTTTCCAGTCTATTTAGGGGTATTAATGTTAATTTTAAAATTAATTTCAATTCTGTCTTTATACGAAGTTTATTTAGTAGATTTTATCTTATTTTCATAATTTGGTTAGTAGTATATTTTGACTACACGGTCCAGACTCACGACTCACCCTCCCTCTGATGTCTTTGCTTTGAGCTTCCTAAAAGACCTAGCCAATGTGAAACTCTCTCCTAACAATAGACCTAGCCAATGTGAAACTCTCTCCTAACACTCCTTAACCATCTCAACAAAAGACTCACCCTCCCTCTGATGTCTTTGCTTTGAGCTTCCTAAAAGACCTAGCCAATGTGAAACTCTCTCCTAACAATAGACCTAGCCAATGTGAAACTCTCTCCTAACACTCCTCAACCATCTCAACAAAAGACCAATTTCCAGCTATCTTAAATCTCCACCAAAGACCATCATACAATATTCTGTTGAGCAAAGTTTCCATAAGCATAAGAACCTTCATAGTGTCCCAAATTTATTTGGCAGAATTTTTCATAAGCATAACGAAATTGCTATGTGGCTCTATACCAAATGAGTAACCACAAGCCTTCACAATTGTATCATATTGTCCACTTTGGGCATAAGCTCTCATGACTTTATTTTGAACTTCCCTAAAAAACATCAACCCAATTCATGTATTTATTTTTCCTAGGATAGGATGTTTTTAATTTAAACGTTTATTTATTTATTTATTTATTTTGTGTCATTTTTAAAAGTGTTTTCGAAACACGTCTATGGCTGTGTTTTTAGCTGAAGGTTGAATTTTATGAAACTTTAAATGAAGTATTTCCGCATTCAATATTTATGATATGTAAATAGAAAATTTCAAGTTGTTACAAAAATTTCAAGTTGTTACAAAAAGATTCTTCCCCAGTACTTGGAAATGGAAACTCCATCCAAGTTTGGCCCCTCTCACACTATATTTGGAATTAGGAACTTGTCTCTTTTTTTTCTATCACCTGTATCTATCTCTTGGTAACCTCTCTTCAATTAAAATACGAATAAGCTCAAAAGGCCTAACATGATGGTAGCAGAAAAATTACCACCCGCAAAGTCTTAAGACCATGTATGGACTGATGACCTGATAACAGGGGAGCAGGTGGCAAGCCCCGGTAACAAAATTCATTGTCGGGTAAATTCTAATCCACACGAAAGACGTAAAGATTTGGGCACTGTCCCAAAAGAGACTTATGAAACAGATAGATGAAAAGAAATTGTTTGTTTCAACAATGGATTAAACTAAAACAATGGATTAACTAAAAAGGAAAAAGGGGGAAATGTTTAAAATAAAAAGAAAGAATTCCTAAGAACTAATTCATATCCTAAAGAAAGAAAGAAAAAAAAAAAACAAACCTATATGATTTCAGCAACAAAAAAACCAAAACTTAGAACTCTAGTAACCCTCCTAATAAAATGGGTTCAGAAAAAGCCAGAAGAAACAACAATTGGGCTCCTAACAAAGTGCTTGTCGTCGGTCCAAATCAACGTACCGTAACTAATTTGACCCTCCGCCACAGCTCCTGTCATCGTCAATTCAAACCCCTTCTCCTCTCCAATCTTCTCAAACTTCAAAACGCTTGGCTTCACTGAAACCTGAACTCCTTCCGGCCGCTCGACTCTAACTCTATAAACCCCCGGCATGCCAACATTCTTCAGCCTTCTAGAAACGGTGACACTCCCAGTTAAGTTCTGAACCCCAATAGAAGGGTAATTAAAGTTCAAAATAGAACCAGAAACAGGGCATTTGAAATTGCCATCGGCGAATACTCGAAGGTTCTTCTCCTTGTAGCCGCTGGCGCAGAGGAATTCCAAGTAATCGTTGGGGGAAAGGTCGTAGACAAGGCCGGGGTCCATGGCGCCAGTGGGGCGGATGTGCCCTGACCCATATATGAACGGGGTGGCTGGAGCAAAGATAGGGGAGCCGCCGTCGAGCATGAGGTTCATTGTGTTGTCACTAACTCTGGCGGAGGTCATTATGGCAGATTTGATGGCAGCAGGGCTCCATTCGGGGTGGAGAGCTTTGAGGAGGCCGACAATGCCAGAGACATGGGGACAGGACATGGAGGTCCCCGACATTGTTATGTATGGAACTGCTCTGTTGTCGAATGGCTCCCCTGTTGGGCTCACGGCGCCGGAGAATGCCGCGATTATGTCCACTCCCGGCGCTGTCACGTCTGGCTGCAAAGAATTAGAAACTCATGAGCTCTGTTCTTGATAATCTCAAAAGGGTGTCGTAATTCATAACCAAACCTTGATAATTTCCGGTGAAACGATGTTGGGTCCTCTGGAGGAGAAAGCCGCCATTGTTGGAGAAGGTTTGGTATTAACTTTAGACGACGGCGGGATCAAATATCCCATCGGATTTCTGTCAAAAACAACAACAATTAGAGAAAGATTCCGACAAAGATTCATAAAGAAGTAAAGAAATTGTAATTTTTTTACTTCGTGGAATAGATGTACGAGAAAACAGCTTGGCCGTCATTGTAATTGATATGGGAAGTTGGAAGAACATGGAGATCGGCCATGATTTGAAATCCACTAAACCTATCATTGCAGAGAATCATTCCGACAGCACCGGCGAAGAGGGCTTGCATTCCTTTGTCAATTCTCGAAGAACCCCCTCTCAAGCAAACCAAGATCTTCCCTTTCACTTTAGAATGATCCAACGTTTCCGGCTTGCAGAGAATGGCGTCCTGGGCAAAGGCGGTCGTCGCTTTCGCCTGAGCTCCCGTTATCAATGGGTATAGCTTTCTTCCCGCTAATGGATTCGAAAGGCTCGACCCCTAATCACCGAGAACAAATTTTATGTTCAACCAAACGAGGACAAATATGATATTATGTTAAGCAATAATGGAAGACAAATATCTAAATATTTTCCTATCATATATGGAAACTGTAATTCATGACTAAATATTTTCAAACAAACCGTGAAGCGTTGTCCGTTCCCAAGTTCAATGGGCGCCTGAAATTCACGGTCCAAAGTGCTAGCCCCGACTGTCAAAATCCACGGAGCAATATTAGAAGCAGTCGCCATGCTCGGGCCGGAGTTTCCGGCGGAGCACACAACGGGGATTCCTTTCTTTATTGCATGAAAGGAACCAATGGCAATGATATCATCATAGTATTCGGCTGGTGGACTGCCGATGGAAAGCGAAAGGACATCGACGCCGTCGTGGATGGCATGATCAAATGCCTCGGCAACGTCGGCGTCAAAGCAGCCACCAATGTTAGGAAGCGGCCAGCAGACCTTATAGGCAGCGACGCGGGCCTTGGGAGAGCCGCCCTTGGCAGTTCCGATACCGGACACGCTAACGTTGGAGACATAACTGCCGCCAGCCGTCGACAGCGTGTGGGATCCATGACCTTTGTAGTCGCGTGTGGAGTTGACGATCAATGGGAGTTCGTCCATTAAATTTTGGGATTTCAAGTACGCGAGTGCCCCCTGGTTGAAATACTTTGCTCCGATTAATTTCCTGTGTTAATCATAATCAATGGAGTTAATCACCCTTTAATTTGAATTAAAAATAATAATAAAATATCAAATTATGATTAACAATGGTACCGGTTGCAAGGCACTGCATCAGGGGTTTTATCTGTGCAGCCTCCTTTCCACCTCGATGGCACACCTCCAACTATGCCTTGTTCTCCAAAACTCTTGGACTCCGGCCATACACCTATTTTTTTTTTTTTTTTTAACAAAATAAAAAATTAATTTACCTAATTTTTTAATTTACCCGAACCCAAATAGAATCTACTAACTCGAACAACTCTATATGAATGAGTAAAAGATAATATATATTTACCTGAGTCAAGATTGGCGATAATAACATCTTCTCCAAATCTAGCCTTCCTCCAAGGAGAAGAAGAGGGAATAACACCATTCTTCTCCAAATGCATGAACTCCCATGAATGAGTTGTGTGTAACTCTTTAGCTTTGTTTGGCAAAACTGCTGCTACTTCTGGGTGCTCTGTCCCATAAATTATTATTAATTATTATTTAAATATATATAAATATATATTAAAGTTAAAATAGTTTGGTATTTACTTGCAAGTTCAGTGGCCTCCTCCTCATCTAGAATGGCTGCAAACCCATTTATGTGGTTCTTATACGAGTAAAAAATTGCATCTTTTGCCTTCTTAGAACTGAAGATTTTCCATTTTTGTTAATTCAAAATAATAATAATAAATAACAAAAAAAAAAAAAAAATCAAACTTCAAACCTGCCCAAGAAGGATCCGAGCAATTTGTGATGGGAATGGACCACTCTTTGAAGATCTACGGCTGATACCTCTAACCCATGTGAATGAGATCCTAATAACACAATATAGGACTGAAATCCAAAAAAAATAAAATTAGGGTTGAAAAAAATAAAAAAAAAACATTAGGCTTTTATCTGACATAAAGCAAACGACATTACCTTTTTGATAGCAATAACTGGTGATATTGACCAAAATAACAACCCGAACAACATAAAGACGAAATTAGTAGGAATGTTCATCTTTCAGTATTTTCACTCTCTCTGAGATATTTTCACTCTCTCGGAGAAATTATCAGTAAATTTCACTCTCGGAGAAATTATCAGTAAATTTCACTCTCGGAGAAATTATCAGTACTTTTTACTCTCTGAAAAATTAATGGTCACTGCTCCTCCTTATAAAGAGAAAAATTTGGGATATTATTAAATTAAATTAAAAATATTTATTTGATTGATTACGTTTTAGATTTTTTTTTTTGTTGGTATAATTAAATAAATTTAAATTTGAAGAAATAAGGTGTTTTTTATTTTTAGATATGAAATCTAAGAAAGGACTGAATTTTCAAATCTGATTTAGATATTTGCTCTGATTTAATTTTAATTGGATTAGTTGCTGTTAGGTTTTATTTAACACAATTTATTATTACTATTTTTGCTTTATTTACTAAATCTTAACTGTTTAAAACTATTTTCACTGTTTTTTTATAATTATTTTAATTTTATCAATCACTTGATAAAGATAATTTAATTTTTTTAAAAAATATTATTTAACGACTCTAATTTATTTTTTTATTTATTTATTATATCTCATGAATAATGTAAAGTATTAATGTAAATATGAAAATTTTAAAAATATTAAAATAAATGTTAATTAGACAAATAAGTTAAATGCTGAGAAAACAAATATATTTACTAAAAACTACGATCAGTGGGTTTTGAAAATATTTTTTTTTTTTTTTTTGAAGATTAAAATTCTCATAAAACCTTAATTATTTTATAAAAATAACCTTTAAACTTTAAAAAATTTAATTAATATTCTTCCATTATTAAAAAAAATAAAAATAAAATACCTTCAAACTTTATAAAAAAAATTAAAAAGTGTTCTTACGGTCAATATATAGGCGAAAACCATCTATCTATACTTTATTGATCATCTCAATGTTTTTAAGTATTTTTTAACTAAAAGTTTATGGTTATTAAATCATATCTACACCCGATAGATCATGTACAAGCTTTTAATTTTTTTTTCTATCCATTTAAGGGTATTAATGTTAATTTTAAAATTAATTTCAATTTTGTTTTTATACCAAGTTTATTTTAACTCCTTCAAAATCAACGGTCTGAATCTTGTATAGAAACTGATCACCGGGCAGTGACAAAACCTTGGATATGTTTCAGTTATATGATCTTCATTCGTTTAACATAACTCTGTGATTTGATTCCAAGTTTTCGGGAAATTTAATGAAAGCAAGTATAACGGTTCATATGATATAAATTTAGTTAGGAAATGTATTTTATATAGAATCAATTTATTTTTTCTTTTTTAAGAATTCTATATTTTATCTTATGTTCATAATTTGGTGATATTTTTTAGGAATTGGTTCATAGCATATTTTATCTTATTTTGTGGATTTTGTTAGTAGATTTTATCTTATTTTCATAATTTGGTTAGTAGTATATTTTGACTACACCTTTGAGACTCGCAGTTTCTTTGTTTGAGATTTGAGGATTTTATTGACAGGGCTAAGTTAAGGGCATGACTCTGATACCATGCTAGGAACCATGTACTTCCATGATGGTATGATATTGCCCACTTTGAGTATAAGCTCTCATGTCTTTGCTTTGTGCTTTCCTAAAAGGCCCAGCCGATGTGAAACTCCCTCCCAACAATCCTCAACCGTCTCAACAAAAGACCAATTTCTAGCTATCTTAAATCTCCACCAAAGACTATCATACAATATTCCGTTGAGCGAAGTTTCCATAAGCATAATGACGTTCATAGTGTCCCAAATTTGTATGGCAGCTTCTTTATTGGAACAGTCTCCACCAATATTACATGTCATGCATTTCATGTTGTTTACATTGAAAATTATAGTACCGTTCATACCAGAAGCATCCAAAAATATCACAAACATCATAAGCACAACACATCACATCATACCAAAGAGCGTACATTCACATTTCACAAGTTTACGTATTTAAGCATAACAGTCTAGCATACAATTTAATGACACGTGCGAATCCACGGTCACGTGCCAACATACAACATACAACGCGTAAGTTACGACGGGTGAGCCACTTACTTGGTAGGTTTTAGCCGAAGTACTCCCTAAAATTTAAACGTAAGTTCCTAGCTCCTCGTATACGTCCTACGCTTATGTTGGTGGTTGTTCCTATTGGATCATTCAACACCTTCATTAGAATTTCACAAACATAATTAATTTTCAACTTGAATTTGTGAAATACAGCCTTAAAATGATCTATTTTACTTAAACAGAATCGAAATCAAATCCGAGAGGGTTAGAACGGTGCCGATGTGAAATACAGCATTAAAATGATCTATTTTACCTTAAACTGAATCGAAATCAAATCCGAGAGGGTCAGAATGGTGCCGAGCAGGTCAGAAATAGGATTCCCAAGCCGAATAAGCCGCCGGAGCTGATTAGCAGCCGCCAGAGCTGATTAGCAGCCGCCAGAGCCAACTAAGCCGCCGGAGTGGAGGGGAGTTTTGCGCCAGATGCTGCCACGTGGCGCTACCAGAAGCGGCCGCGTGTGGTAGCCGAAGTCAGGCCTAGGCGTGGGTTTTCGGGTTGCAGTCGCGAGTCTGGGCTGACTGCGAGTGGTGGACCGGGCCTGGGCTTAAAGGAAATGGTTACACGTGGGTTGGGCCGTCAGTCAGGTATTGGATTGGGCTTGCGGGTCTAGGGTCGGTTGGGTTTTTTGTCTCAGGTCGCGGATGATGGGTTAGACCGTAATTGGGCTTTCTGGTTTGGGCTGAGACGACTGAGTCGTGGGGGTGTCGTCAGCCGAGGTTTGGATTGGAGTGGGTTGGACTCAGTTCGGGTCGTGGGGTCTGGACCTCGGGTCGGACTTCGTCTTCTTCGCTCGATTATTTGAAACTTTTTGGCAATCTCTCTCTCTCCTCGGTAAAGCCGTTTCCGATGTCCGTTTATCTCCTTCTCCTTTCGTTCCTGAGTCCTCTCTTCCCCCTAATCTCATTTATGGTGTTATTTTGGCACGAAAAGGTCTTCCCAGAACTGAGAGATTTTGAAAACTCGATGTTTTGTCTTCCTTCCCTGACGGTGTACGACATGTAAGCAACGTCGAAATCTATCATTGGTGTGTAAATGTCTCTGAGATTTTTTTCGTGGTGTATGTTAGATAAATACCTACCGATAATGTGATCCCTAACTTTTGGTTAATCCCTACCTTTTGGTTAACCATTTTTTTGTTAGGTAACTATCTTTAAGTTAAACCCATGCAATTGAAGGAAGTGGGAAGTTATTTATCCCAACTAATGACAAAGGAGATCATTGAGTCTTCAGCTAATATCTCTCTCTCCTTTTACTTTCCGTTATTTTTTCTTCGAACAAATTTTCATTCGGCCGGTTTTTTCGTCGACGTTTTCCTCCAATTGCTAGAAGTCAACAGGTGGTATCCTAGGTTTAAGCCATCGGTGGTATATCATTGCGAAGGAGCGAACATTATCAACAGTTAAGTTGAATAGCTCAAGTGGTTAGAGCGTTGACCCAACAACATACAGGTCTCAGGTTAAAGTAGAAGAAAATGAAAAGCGGAAAAATGCAAACATTGTTTGTTGGGGGGTCAATCTCGGGCAGGCTCACTCGTCCTCCGCAAACATTGTTTGTTTGGGGGGTCAATCCCGGGCAGGCTCACTCACTCCACCACATCGTGTGCTGGCATCTCCATCACGGGTGTCCCAGCATAAAGAGGCCGTCATCGTGTGCTGCGTGTCACGGTCATGCTCGTCCAGTGCGTGTTGCCCATGACAAGAATATTATCAAGTCTAGGCCTGCCAGACATGTGGATATGACTAGTTGTCAACTTCTCCCTACCCAAGGTTATATATGTACTAAGCCGTTGTTATCTTTCTCTTGCTTGCTTATTATATAACGTCTCTTTCTAAAATCTCTCTCTCTCCTCGTTTTCTAAAACCTTCTTTTAAAACCAAGGCTAGAGGCTCGATCATACGTCGCTTGGCCGTAGGCGAAGCAAGAACAAATTGGCTCTCTCCTCGTTTTCTAAAACCTTCTTTTAAAACCGAGGCTAGAGGCTCGATCATACGTCGCTTGGCCGTAGGCGAAGCAAGAACAAATTGGCTTAGCTCACTTGTCGTTGGAAAGTGAGTGCCGCACAATCGCTAGTCCGCTGCCTTCGAAAGTGTGATTGTGTCAAGTGGTATTAGAGCTTTGTTAGCTCCGTAACATCGTAAAGACCGAAATCATGTCGGCGACAAAGTCGACACCCAAAGCACAAGCCGATTGGCTTACGCTAATAGAGGAGGAAATGCTGTTCCTCAAGGAAGTCCCTGACACCCTCCGCTTCCTGGAAGCACGGGTGACCGAATTGAGTGGGAAAGTCGTAGAAATCGACGCAATGGGCAACCGCCTAGATGGGTTGCCAATCGCAGAACTGATGTTTCGAGTGACCTTGCTCGAAGAAAGAGTTGCTCCTACGAGCAGCCCAAAACCGTCTGGTAGTCTGGATAGCTCTGTCACGAGAGGGACATGACGAAGAGTTCGACGTGCTACAAAATACAATGATGAGTTTGTTCAATGGATTCGCTGATGAATTCAGAACAACAATCGACGACATCCAAGGGTTGCCAATCGCAGAACTGATGTTTCGAGTGACCTTGCTCGAAGAAAGAGTTGCTCCTACGAGCAGCCCAAAACCGTCTGGTAGTCTGGATCGCTCTGTCACGAGAGGGACATGGCGAAGAGTTCGACGTGCTACAAAATACAATGATGAGTTTGTTCAATGGATTAGCTGATGAATTCAGAACAACAATCGACGACATCCAAGAAAGGATGGCTTCCATGAGCACTCGAATTGAAGTGACCATGAAAGTCGTGGAAGGTGTCACGGCTGGGCAAACTAATGCAGGATTCAACAAACTAAGGTTCCCAGACCCTAGAGCCTTCAAAGGGAATCGGGACGCCAAGGAGTTGGAAAACTTCATCTTTGATGTCGAACAGTACTTCAAAGCCACAACGGCTTGTAGTGACGACAAGAAGGTGACTGTAGCCTCGATGTATCTCATAGACGACGCCAAACTGTGGTGGCGTTCGAAGGTGCAAGACATCAAGGATGGATTGTGCACCATCGACTCATGGGAGGACCTCAAGAAAGAGTTGAGGGAACAATTCCTCTCCGAAAACGCAGGACATATAGCAATGGAGAAAATAGTAGCCCTGAAACATATTGGAAACATACGAGACTATGTCAGACAGTTCTCAACCCTGATGCTGGATATCAGGGGTACAGCAGAGAAGGACAAGGTGGTCTTCTTTATAAATGGTTTACAGCCGTGGGCCAAAACAAAGTTACATGAGAACAAGGTCCAAACCCTAGCTGCCGCAATGGCCTGCGCCGAGAGACTCCTAGACTGTGGGAACGAAGCGGGATCCCAAAGAAGAATGACACCGGCCCCAAACACTGGGGGCAAAACATACAAGCCACCAGGTCATCGAAATGGAAGCCCCAACAGACCGAACGGAGGTAACGACAGACTAAGCGGATGGACGGATAGACCTCCTCAGAACAATCAAGCGGGGACATCTCGAGGGCCTTACCATCAAAGGAACCGCCCGACGACACCTTTACAATGCATGCTGTGTAAAGGTCCCCACAAAGTATCCTACTGTCCTCATCGGGCCTCTCTCACTGCGCTGCAAGTGTCTATTCAAGAGAGCAATGACACAAGGGTCGAGACTATGCTAGATAAGAAGGAAGATCACGACAACCCCCGAATGGGCGCACTTAAATTCTTGTCAGCCCTCCAACGGAAAGTCGAACCGAAGGAGATAATAGAGAAAGGGCTCATGTTCGTAGATGCAACAATAAATTCTCGACCGAGCAAGGGCACTCTGATAGACTCAGGAGCGACCCAAAACTTCATTGCCGATCAAGAAGCCCGAAGAATGGGACTCACCATAGGAAAGAACCCGGGGAAAATGAAAGCTGTCAACTCCGAGGCCTTGCCTATTGTGGGAGTTTCCAAAGGAGTCCCCTTCAAAATAGGGGATTGGACAGGAGAGCTAGACCTTGTCGTGGTTCGCATGGACGACTTCAACGTGGTACTTGGGATGGAGTTCCTCCTAGAACACAAAGTCATCCCAATGCCACTGGCGAAATGCTTGGTAATCACCGACCGCAACCCCACAGTAATACATGCAAGCATCAAGCAACCAGGTAATCTTCGAATGATCTCGGCGAAAAGGGGACTCGCACTAGAGGAACCTACATTCATGGCCATACCACTGATGGAAGAAGCGACCACCGAAGAAACTGTCCTAGAGGAAATCAAGGAAGTACTAAACAACTATGTTGACATAATGCCAGAGAGCCTACCCCAAACACTACCACCTCGTCGAGGCATTGACCATGAAATCGAACTCCTCCCCGGGGTTAAACCGCCGGCGAAGAACGCATATCGGATGGCTCCGCCCGAGCTAGCCGAATTGAGGAAACAACTAGATGAGTTGTTGAAGGCGGGATTCATTCGCCCGGCAAAGGCACCTTACGGAGCCCCCATACTGTTCTAGAAGAAGAAGGATGGGACGTTGCGTCTGTGCATAGACTACAGAGCCTTAAACTAGGTGACGGTACGCAACAAATATCCGCTGCCGATAATATCTGACTTGTTCGACCAACTTCACGGGGCCAAGTACTTCACGAAGTTGGACTTACGATCAGGGTATTACCAAGTACGTATTGCCGAAGGGGACGAACCCAAGACGATGTGCGTAACAAGATATGGGGCCTTCGAATTCCTAGTAATGCCCTTTGGCTTGACAAACGCCCCAGCTACTTTCTGCACGTTGATGAACCAAGTTTTCTACGAATACTTGGATCAGTTCGCCATAGTATACCTCGACGACATCGTTGTTTACAGCAGAACCCTAGAGGAACACAAAGTGCACTTGAAGCTGGTGTTTGACAAGCTACGGCAGAACCAACTGTATATGAAGAAAGAGAAATGTGCATTCGCACAAACATGCATCAACTTCCTTGGACATGTCGTCAAATGTGGACAAATTAGTATGGATAGCGACAAGATAAAAGCTATCCAAGAATGGAAAGTTCCTACTTCCGTATCCGAGGTGCGGTCCTTCTTAGGATTAGCCAACTACTATAGGCAGTTCGTCGAAGGGTTTTCACGACGAGCCGCCCCATTGACAGAGCTGTTGAAGAAAGACCACCCTTGGTCGTGGTCGAATGATTGTCAAATGGCCTTTGAAAATCTGAAAACAACCATGACGAGGGGTCCTGTCCTCGGGTTGGTAGATGTTACAAAGCCATTTGAAATAGAAACAGATGCTTCCGACTTTGCTCTAGGTGGGGTCCTTATTCAGGAAGGCCACCCCATCGCTTACGAAAGTCGAAAGCTCAACGATGCCGAACGGAGATACACTGTCTCCGAGAAAGAAATGCTGGCTGTAGTCTACTGCCTTCGAGTCTAGAGACAGTATCTCTTGGGATCACAATTCTTAGTGAAGACAGATAACAGCGCCATTTGCCACTTCTTTGATCAACCAAAATTAACGGCAAAACAAGCCCGGTGGCAGGAGTCGTTGGCCGAATTCGACTTCAAGTTCGAACACAAAACAGGAAAGAGTAATCAAGCAGCCGACGCACTGAGTCGGAAGGGCGAACATGCGGCCCTGTGCATGTTAGCCCATATTCATTCAAGTAAGATCGATGGATCGATGTGCGACATCATCAAGGAACATTTACATAAAGACCCATCGGCCAAAGCCGTCGTCGAACTAGCTAAAGCTGGGAAAACACGACAGTTTTGGGTTGAGGGAGACCTCCTGATGACCAAAGGAAACAGATTGTATGTCCCAAGAACGGGGGAACTGAGGAAGAAACTCATTCAGGAATGTCATGATACCTTATGGGCCGGACACCTTGGGTGGCAAAGAACATACACCCTAATAAAGAAGGGGTACTTCTGGCCAAACATGCGAGACGACATCATGCAATACACCAAGACGTGCCTCATCTGTCAACAGGACAAAGTCGAGAAAGCCAAAGTCTCAGGACTCTTGGAACCTCTACCTGTGCCAACAAGACCCTGGGAAAGTGTATCTCTGGACTTCATAACACACCTCCCAAAAGTCGGAGAATATGACGCCATCTTGGTTATCGTAGACCGATTCTCAAAATATGCGACATTCATCCCCACTCCCAAATTATGCTCGGCGAAACTCACAGCCCAACTATTTTTCAAACACGTTGTAAAGTTATGGGGCATTCCGTCGAGCATCATTACTGATAGGGATGGCAGATTCATTGGGACATTCTGGACTGAGTTATTCGCCTTCTTGGGAACAACCTTAAATATCTCCTCGAGTTATCACCGTCAAACCGATGGACAGACAGAACAGTTCAATTGCTTGCTCGAAGAATACTTACGTCACTTCGTCGACGCTCGCCAGAAGAACTGGATACAACTGTTAGATGTCGCCCAATTTTGCTTCAATTGCCAAACAAGCTCGTCTACGAGAAAGAGTCCCTTCGAAATTGTAAGTGGACGACAATCGGCCTTACCCCATATTATTGATCATTCTTATGCAGGAAAAAACCCTCAAGCTCACAACTTTACAAGAGAATGGAAGCAGACGACAGATATAGCCCAGGCATATTTATAGAAGGCTTCCAAGCATATGAAAAAGTGGGCGGACAAGAAGCGTCGCCCCCTTCAATTTCGAGCAGGAGATCAAGTTCTCATCAAGCTGAGACCAGAACAGATCAGATTTCGCAGCCGAAAGAACCAGAGACTAGTTCGAAAATATGAAGGCCCGGTTGAAGTCCTTAAAAAGATCGGGGCTACTTCCTACCGAGTTGCACTACCCGCATGGATGAAAATCCACCCAGTAATTCATGTGAGCAACTTGAATCCCTACCACCCTGACCTAGACGACGACCAACGAAATGCAATCACAAGACCAAGCATCAATCTGAAGCAAAAAGAAACAAAAGAAGTAGAGGAGATCCTAGCCGACAGGGTTAGGAAGATAGGAAGACCTGTAAGGACGATTCGTGAATTCCTTGTCAAATGGAAGAATCTCCCTATAGAGGAAACCAGCGGGGAACGCGCCGAAGATCTGAACTCTGCCGTCACCCACATCGCAAGGTTTGAAAGTAGTCGGTTGATAGGGACGTCAACCAATTAGGTGGGGGAGGATGTCATGGTCATGCTCGTCCAGGGCGTGTTGCCCATGGCCGCATGCCCATGACAAGCCAAACCCTTGTCATGTCTTTTCATTCTAGTGTTTTTCCTTTTGTAATTCTAGGGCGTATGACGCCTCAAAAATATCATGTCTAGGTCTGCCAGACATGTACTATAGGGGGATATGACTAGTTGTCAACTTCTCCCTACCCAAGGTTATATATGCTAAGCCGTTGTTATCTTTCTCTTGCTTGCTTATATAACGTCTCTTTCCAAAATCTCTCTTTCTAAAATCTCTCTCTCTCCTCGTTTTCTAAAACCTTCTTTTAAAATCGAGGCTAGAGGCTCGATCATACGTCGCTGGCCATAGGCGACGCAAGAACAAATTGGCTTAGCTCACTTGTCGTTGGAAAGTGAGTGTCGCACAATCGCTAGTCCGCTGCCTTCGAAAGTGTGATTGTGTCACTGTGCACGGACCAAGGTAGAGAATTCATCTCGGGGAGCTTCGGTAAGTACTGCAACGAGCTCGATATGCAGCGGCACCTAACGGTGCCCTACTCTCCCCAGCAAACCAGGGTGGTGGAATGCCGAAATCAAGCCATCGTCGGGGCAGCAAGGTCATTATTGATGACGGTCGGGATGCCCGAGCGGTTTTGGAGAGAGGCGGTGGCACCTAACGGCGTCCTACTCCCCCCAGCAAACCGGGGTGGTGGAATGCCAAAATCAAACCATCTTCGGGGCAGCAAGGTCATTATTGATGACGGTCGGGATGCCCGAGAGGTTTTAGGGAGAGGCGGTAATGATGGTCGTCTACCTCCTCAATCGGTCACCAACGCAAAGCCTCGATGGGAAGACGCCACACGAGGCTTGGTACAACAAGAAGTCAGCGGTACGTCATCTCTGAGTGTTCGGATGTGTCGCATACATGAAGGACGCGCGTCCCCATCTCTCCAAGCTCGATCCTAGGGGGCTGAAGGTGGTCTTCATCGGCTACGAACCCGGAAACAAGGCGTACAGGTTCTATGATCCTGCAGACGGGCGAGCTCATGTGTCGCGCGACGTCATCTTTGACGAGACCACCTTTTGGCAGTGGAACGGCGTAATCAAGGTGGATCAAAACCCAAATCAATTTACGGTTGAGTACCTCATCACTGAGCCGGGAGAAGGAGGAGCACAACATCGGGAATCGTCACTGCTGCCAGCAGCTGCACCGGGCACGCTTATGCCAACCCCAACCATAACTCCAACTGCAACTCCGAAACCAGTGGAGTTCACAACACCACGTACTGCGGATTCGACGCTAGATGCCAATCACGATGATGGTCTGGTGGCCAGGTATCGGAGGATGGAAGACCTATTGGGAAGAGGTGAACCACCTGGACTGGCGCCGCGCGCTCGAAGAAGAGGTGGCCGAACAAGACGTGGAGTCTAGAGGACATGACGCTAGGGACATCGAGCCATAGCTCGAATCGGAGTTCAAACAAAAGAAGGTAGATATACGATAGGGCTTTAGGAGGAGATTGTTAGATAAATCCCTACCGAGTGAATGTGATCCCTAACTTTTGATTAATCCCTAACTTTTAGTTAACCATTTTTTTGTTAGGTAACTATTCTTACGTTAAACTCATACAATTGAAGTAAGTGGGAAGTACACGTACAGTGGGTCTAGTGGGAGAGCGTTAGTTAAGTTGCCATTTACTTTTTCTATTTTAGGATAATTTCTTATTTAAATATCCCAACTGAATGACAAATGAGATCATCAAGTCTTCAGCAAATCTCTCTCTCTCCTTTTACTTTCCGTTATTTTTTCTTCGAACAAATTTTCCTTCGGCCTGTTTTTTTCATTGACGTTTTCCTCCCAATTGCCAGAAGTCAACAGTGTAGATTAGAGGTTTCAAAGTCGATTTCGTATGGTTTGGCTTTGCTGGACCGTCGTCGATTTCTTCCTCAAACTCTCACGTTTTTTCGTTTTCTTCCTTGTAGATGGTTTGGCTGAGGATCGGGGTCTGTTGTTGTGGTGACCCCCGAAGTTTGGCGATGCTCGTGGTCGTGTGAGAACGAAAACTCTGACGTTCGCTGGAGTTTTTGGTCTCGGCGACGACTGCGGATTTTTTTTTTCTTATCTGATCCGTTACATTATCTACCCTTACAAAGAACTTTCGTCCTCAAAAGTCTCAATCTCCTGGATCAATTCGGGGTATTTTTCTTCTATTTCATCTTCTCGTTCCCACGTCGCTTCCTCAGTTTGGTGATTTCGCCACAATACTTTGACGAAACCTATGTTTCTATTGCATAAGGCTTTCACTTTCCGAGCTAGGATTTTAATCGGGTTCTCCTGATAACTTAAGCTCTCCCCGATCTTGAGGGATCGGTAGTCTATCACGTGTATAGTGTCTGTAATACATTTCCTCAACATGGACACATGGAACACATCATGTACGCTCGAGAGTGAAGGTGGTAGGCTAGTTTATGCTACTGAACCTATTCTTTCTAGGATTTTGAAAGGTCCGATAAAGCGGAGGCTTAGCTTTCCCTTACGTCCAAATCTTAGAACGCCTTTCATAGGAGCTACTTTTAGGAACACTGGGTCCACCTCTTCGAACTCTAAGTTCCTACACTTAACGTCGAAGTAGCTCTTTTGCCTACTTTGTGCGGTGTGCATCCTTGCTCTAATTTTCTGTACTACCTCGTTGGTGATGCAGACCAACTCGGGTCCTACAAGTTCTCGTTCTCCTACTTCATCCCAGCACAATGAAGACCTACACTGTTTTCCATATGACGCTTCAAATGGTGCCATCCCGATTGTTGCTTGGAAACTGTTGTTGTATGGGAATTTCATCAAGTGTAGTTTAGTGTCCCAACAACCCGTGAAATCCATAACACATGCCCGAAGCATGTCTTCTAGGATTTGGTTTAATCGTTCCGTTTGTCCATCAGTTTGTGGGTGGAAGGCAGTGCTAAAGTCGAGGCGGGTACCCAACACTTTTTGAAATTCATGCCAAATGGCCGATGTAAAACATGGGTCCCGATCCGACACTATTTCTTTCACATACAGTTGAGCCCAGTTGTCTACTGTATATGTTGCCTTACCCACTAGGAAGTGTGCCAACTTTGTCAGTCGATCGACAATTACCCAAATTACCATGTAACACTTTAGTGTCTTGGGTAAGCCTACTATGAAATTCATAGCAATATTTTCCCATTTCCATTTCGGTATACTTAGAGGTTGTAGTAGTCCAGTGGTTTTCTGCCTACGGGCTTTTACTTGTTGGCACACCATAACATTTACTCACGTATTCCACGATATCGTTTTTCATACTCCGCCACAAAGTGTTGTTTCAGGTCTTGATACATCTTTGTACCACCTGGATGTATCAAGAAGGGTGAGTTGTCTACTTCAGTTAGGATTTCGTTCTTTATTTTGCTCACAAATGGGACACATAAACATCCTTGTCATAGTAGTCCATCATCTGTTGACTTAGAAAAACCGTCCACTGGGCCTACTGTCAACTGGTTTAGGATTTTGTTTAGGCTAGGGTCCTCACGTTGTGAGTCTACGATCCTCTGTCAGAGCATGGGACGCACTGTTAGTCGGGCTATTTGGGCTATAACCTCCTTGGTTACTATCGCTATGTCAGCTCGCTCGAAATTAGCTCACACTCGTGGCTCCCTTGTGATGAGGGCCGACAAGTTACTGTTTTTCGACTTAGTGCGTCAGTAACTACGTTAGCTTTTCCAGGGTGGTATTGGATATCTATGTCGTAATCTTTTACCAGCTCTAGCCATCTACGTTGTCTCATGTTCAATTCTTTTTGTGTGAACAAGTATTTTAGACTTTTATGGTCAGCATAAATTTGGGTCTTTTCGCCATATAGGTAGTGTCGCCAAATTTTTAACGCGAACACCACCGCCGCCAACTCCAAATCGTGTGCAGGATATTTTTTCTCGTAATCTTTTAATTGGCGTGATGCATACGCAACCACCTTGCCATGTTGCATCAATACACACCCTAGCCCCTTTTTGGATGCATCACTGTAAATCACGTATCCAGCATAGCTTTATGGGATCGTGAGCACTTGGGCGGACACTAGTCCTTGTTTTAGATCCTGAAAGCTAGCCTCACAAGAATTGTTCCATACGAAAGGTACGCACTTTTTTCTCAATTGGGTGAGAGGCGAGGCTATTCTAGCAAAGTCTTGGACAAACCTTCGATAGTAACCTACCAATCCCAAGAAACTTCGTATCTCGCTGACCGTAGTTGGCGTTTCCATTTTGTGACCCCTTCTATCTTGGTGGGATCTACTACAATTTCGTCTTCGGACACTACGTGTCCCAAGAACGAAACCTGTCGTAGCCAAAATTCGCATTTGGAGAATTTGGCATACAACTTATGCTCCCTTAGAATAGTTAGGGCTTTTCGGAGGTGTTCTTGGTGTTCTTCATCCATTTTCGAATATATCAGGATGTTGTCTATGAACACGATCATAAACGTGTCTAAGCACTCCTTGAATACTCGGTTGATTAATTCCATGAACACCGCTGGGGCGTTGGTGAGGCCAAAGGACATTACCACAAACTCATAGTGGCCATATCTGGTTCGAAAGGTTGTTTTCGGTATATCTTCCTTTTTAATCTTAATTTGATGGTATCCTGATCGAAGGTCTATTTTGAAAAACAATGTTGCCTCTCGAAGTTGGTCAAATAGGTCCTCGATGCGAGGTAATGGATATTTGTTCTTTACCGTCCTCTTGTTTAATTCTCTGTAGTCAATGCATAGACGCAGAGTCATCTTTCATTTTAACAAACAACACTGGCGCACCCCAAGGGGATATGCTAGGTCGAATGAAGTCTTTATCTAATAGGTCTTGTAGTTGTGATTTAAGTTCTTTTAGTTATGCTGGGGCCATGTAGTATGGGGCTTTAGAGATGTGACCCGTTCCTGGTTCAAGTTCTATTCCGAAATCTATTGCTCGCGATGGAGGGATTCCTGAAAGGTCCTCCGGGAAGACATCTGGGAATTCGTTTACTATGGGTACCGAATCTATTGTTTTCTCTTTTCCCTATTGTGTTCACCACACAAGCTAGAATTGCCCACCCCCCTTGTTATACAAGGCGTATGGCTTTCATCATTGATATTATTTTCTAGGTGGTGTCTGTGAAGGTTCCTTTAAACTTAAAGGTAAGTCCGTTTAGAGGTGTGAATATTACCTCTTTCTTATGGCAGTCTATGCTAGCAAAGTTTTCGGCTAACAATCCATTCCTAGTATGACATCAAAATCGATCATATCTACTACTTTTACGTCAATTTGGATGGTTCGTCCGGCTATTACCACTTGTTCGTCTTTTACTCTATTTTCAGTAACATGTCTACTCCTGCTAGGGTACCAACCGACAATACATGCATCAAGGGTTCTACTACGGACCCTGCTTGACTAACAAATGACAAAGAAACAAACGAATGGGTAGAACCCTAATCAAACAACGTCAATGGAAAGTGTCGTAGTATAGAAAGCGTACCTGTCACCACGGTGCCAGACGTTCCCGCCTCTTTACTGGTCATTGCATACGCCCTAGTTTGTGCACGGGTTTGCGTGGTGGGTACTCGGAATAACCACTCCTCTAGGGGGTCCCCTTAGGTTTCCCCCGTCCGTTCCAATACAAAATTGGGTCGTGTGAACTACACGACTGGACCTATAACATACCCTCGAGCCTGCCATATATCTGCCCAATGTTGTTTCCCACATTCACGACACAGAGATTTTTTCGGTACTAGGTATCGAGGTACTAGGGGCGGAGCAGGTCGTCCGTCTTGATGTCGAGGTCTTTGGAGTGGCGGTTGGAATTTCATGGGTTCGGCCTCAACGGGACGTTTCTTTCCTACGGATGCCGTTGGCTCCGAGATTTTCTCCTCTGGAAGTTCCTTTAGGGCCTCTTCCTAAGTTTTTGGGCTAAATATCTCCAACATACGGCAGGTCTTCGGGTTTAACCCCAACACAAATTTCTCTGTCTGTTTTTCTTCAGTGTTTTTCTTCAGTGTGTGAGAACCTCTTTAATCTCATGAATTCCTGATCAGACTGATCCACAGTGTGTACGCCTTGGGTCAAGTGGTTAATTTATTGTTTTTTTTTTTATACGGGTTTCCCTTGGATAGTAGTATTTCAGGAAGACTTCCTTAAAGGTTTCTCACATTGTGATCCCCTCTCCCGGGTTGATATTCTGTTTGTTATCTGTCCACCACACTTTTGCATCCTTTTGCAGTACATATGTCGCGCACGCTACTTTGTAGTCATTAGGGCACCTCATTGATTCAAAGGTCGTTTCTATGGTTGCGATCCACATCTGAGCTGCTGTGGGATCTTCCTTTGAACCAACGAACGGACGGGGGTCATACCGTCTGAAGTCTTTTAACCAATTCGCCCCCTGTCCGGTTTCAAATTTTTGGCTGGTTGTGTAGCCGTCACATTAGCTGGTTGTGTGGCCGTTGCATTGGCTGGTTACGTGGCCATTGCTGCGACTTGTTGCATAGCTAACAATGTGGCCTGTTTTGTTGCCAACATTGTTTACATCGTCATCTAGAACGAATCCAAAACCATTCATGTGGCGAGGTCCAATCCAGCCGGTGGTGCAGCTTGAGGGGGCGGTGTGTGATATGAACCACGACCAAGGAATTTCCATACCTCAAGGTCCAATTACAAGGACAAGCGTCAAGAAGCAACAACAAACCTTGTACACTTATATTCAAGCTATGGTGAGCTCATCAAAGGAAATTTTAGAAGACGTTGTAGACCTTACTTATATGTTGTGCAAAGTTGAGCTTCAAGAAAGAGATGCATTAAATGCACTTTAAGTGACATTTAATGAACTCCAACCGAATTTATGAAACTAGTCTAAGGATGACTAATAAACATATTTCATTCATTGCACTATTTAATTATAATTTAAATATTTGTTTGTGATATTTAAGCTAGTTTTTAAGATAGAAGTTAAGATTATATTGTAACCACGTAGTTTACCATATTCCACCATTATTTAATTATAATTTAAATATTTGTTTGTGATATTTAAGCTGGTTTTTAATATAGAAGTTAAGATTATATTGTAACCAATTAGTTTACCCTATTCCACCCTAGCCATTTTAATATAAAGGTTATGGGTATTTCTCATTTACTATCCAATTTAATTTGGGAGTCATGTGTCGCATATGTTAAGGTTGTAAAGGCTATATAAAGCCTCCTTTTCTTTGATTAGAGTATCACATTTTGGAATTAAAAAGAATAGAATTTCTATTTTTGGTGCTTTGTTGAGAGCTAAGATTTTCTTTGTGAATTCTTGTGGTCATTCAAGTGATATTGATCAAATCTCTTGTGGAGTGATTCGAATCACGAGTTTAGAAACGAGTTTCTTTACTCTTGATCTTGATCATTAAGGTAATCCGTTCCATACTTTCCCTTGGGTTGATTCCATATCATTTGGTATCAGTGCTTTAGGCTTAAGAACGAATATATGTTTGCTTGCGTTTATCTCTTTTGATTCTCATCTATATATATATTTTTAGTTTGTGTAGCATGTTCACATCCTGTCTTAAAAATATATAGCAAAAAAAAAAAAAAAAAAAAAAAACATTATTTATGTGCTTTAATTCATGTTGACATATTGAAGTGTTAGATCGCGATCTTATCAACACTTTGTTCTTCTTTAAGATCTTCTAAATCAATTTTGTTGTGGTAAATTGATTAGATTTTGTCCATTAGTTGCCGAAGAAAAAAAAGAAAAAAAAAAATCTTATTGATGTTAAATGTTTCTTTTTTTTCCTCTGGATTATTATATGTAACTCTCGTATGTTACTACGTCTAAATTAGTCTTTATTCATTTTCTTTCTTTAATTCGTTTCTTTGTCGTTATTAAATGACACCTTTAGTACTTTTGTTGATGTGTTGAGTGTGCTGTTATTCACTTTGAATTGCACTTAGCTCTGTAATATAGCTTGTCTCACATCCCAATTTTTTTTTGGAGTGTGATTTGCGTGTGCTCAATTGTGAGAGTGAGTTTGTAAGGGAGTGCTAAACACGAGTGAATTGCATTTACGAGAGAACACACGTGAGGGAGCGCTTGTGAGGTCCTTTTTTTTTTCTTTTATAGCATGGAAAATCCAGACGACAATCCTAACATTACTGATGCACAATTGAGAGAAACACAACAACGAACCATGAAAAGACTAATTCGAGGAATATAAGAGTTGACAGATCGAATAGGAAGATTGGAGATTCAAAATCAAGCTCGACGGAGGGTTCCACTACCTGCACCCTAAACCAATCAATATAAGGGCGACAATTCTGATCAACACGAGGATAGTCCACATGCGGTTGGTCGTGGCTTGATGCGAGGGAGAGACCATGGAAGAAGGTATCATAATTTACAACAACGTGTTCCTTATGATGATAGAATTGATCGTAACGTGGGGAGCATCAAATTAAAACTTCCAAAGTTTTATGGCAAAACCGATCCAGAGGAGTACCTTCAATGGAAGAAAACG
Organism: Cucurbita pepo subsp. pepo; assembly: GCF_057944985.1. NCBI lineage: Eukaryota > Viridiplantae > Streptophyta > Magnoliopsida > Cucurbitales > Cucurbitaceae > Cucurbita > Cucurbita pepo. The sequence goes on from NC_141817.1 coordinate 5,239,768, forward strand.
GTAGAGTTGGTGTTCAACTGTCATAATTTTAGTGATGAAAAGAAGGTACTATTATGCAGTGGTCAATTCTAACAATATGCTCAAATTTGGTGGGATAAATTGATGTCAGGTAGGAGAAGAAGCCTTGAAGCACGAATTGGTTCATGGTACGAATTCAAAGAGTCCATGAGGAAGTGTTTTGTTCAACAATATTTTCAACGGGACATGGCACAAAAGCTTCAAGCATTGAAACAAGGACGAAAATTTGTGGAGGATTATTACAAGAAGATGGATACATAGATGGATCGACTTGATCTTGATGAGGACATGGAGGATCTCATGGCACGGTTTCTTAATGGGATAAACATAGAGAATGCAGACAAGACTGATTTACAACCTTACTCTGATATCGAGGGGTTGTTGCACATTGCAATTAAGATCGAGAGGCAAATCCAACAAAGGTTTCAACTGTATTCTTCTAAAACTTTTTCCAATTCTACTTCTACATGGAAAAGGGATAGTAAGAACATTGATTATAAGCATAGAAATCAAGAGATTAATGAGAAGCGTCAAGCTAAATTTGAGAAAGGTGAGAGTTCTAGAAGAGGGAAAGAAAAAATAGAAAAGTCTAATGTTCGAAATAGGGATTTAAAGTGTTGGAGATGTTATGGGGTAGGACACTATAGTAGAGCTTGCCCAAATGCAAGAATTATGACCATCAAAGAGGGAGAAATTGTTACGGATGAAGAGGCACATGACGACATAAATGAGAAAACTGATGAGAGTGAGGAGTTTAGTGAAGAGGACCCTACACATATATCTTTGGTTACTCGACGAGCTCTAAACACCCACATTAAGTAGGACGGCCTAGACCAACGAGAGAACTTATTTCAAACTTAGTGTCTTGTTCAATCTTACCTTGTCATGTTGTCATTGATAGCGGTAGTTGCACCAATGTTGTGAGTTCCATTCTGGTCAAAAGACTTAATTTAAAGACACAACCACATCCAAGACCCTTCAAGCTTCAATGGTTGAATGATTGTGGGGAAGTACGGGTAACTCAATAAGCTATGGTTTCTTTTACTATTGGAAAATATGTTGATGATGTTTTATGTGATGTTGTATGCATGCATGTTGGAGATTTACTACTGGGGGCCTTGGCAATTTGATCGTCGAGTAATGTATGATGGTATGAAAATCGATACTCTTTTACTCACAATGTCTTGTTCCATTGTCTCCAAAAGATGTATTTATTGATCATTCCAAACTTGAAAAGAAAAGGCGAGAGGCTCAGCAGAGATTGAAAAAGAATCAAGTGAAAAAAAGAGCTTGATTGAAAAGTAAGAGAGTAGCACTCAACCTAGAGGAAGAAGAAAAAAAAAAAAAGAAAAAAAAAAGCCAAATTAGTAAGCTTGTATGTTAGATCAAGTGAGGCTAGGAATGTTTTGCTCTCTAACCCGACTATTCTTGTACTTATGTGCATGGGGTCTTGTTACTTTACTAACATGCTTAACCCTTCTTTGCCTAGTGATTTTATTGTGCTTTTGCAAGAGTTTGAAGATTTATTTTTCAAGGAGATGCCTAGTAGTTTGCCACCACTTAGAGGGATCGAACACAAGATTGACTTCATTCCTGGCACGCCCATTCCAAACCGACCAGCATATAGGACTAATCCAATGGAGGCCGAAGAGATACAAAGGCAAGTAAGTGAACTCCTTGCTAAAGGGTATGTACGTGAAAGTTTGAGCCCTTGTTCTGTTGAAGTTATTCTTGTACCTTAGAAAGATGGTGCTTGGCGTGTGTTGATTGTAGGGTTATAAACAAGATAACTATAAAGTATAGGCATCAAATTCCTAGATTAGATGATATGCTTGATGTATTGCATAGATGTAATCTTTTTACTAAGATTGATTTAAAATCGGGTTATCATCAAATTCGCATGCATATTGGGGATGAGTGGAAAACAGCTTTTAAAACCAAGTATGATCTTTATGAATGGTTGGTTATGCATTTTGGATTAACTAATGCACCTAGTACATTCATGAGGCTAATGAACCATGTCTTACGAGAAAACTTAGGTAAGTTTGTGGTTGTTTGTTTTGATAACATCCTTGTTTACTCTAAATCTTTAGATGATCATATTACCCATGTACGCAATGTTGTGACTACTTTAAGAAACAAATGTTTGTATGTAAATTTAAAGAAATGTATCTTTTGCATGGAAAAAGTTAACTATCTTTGGTTTGTAGTTTCATCTAATAGTGTTCAGGTTGATGAGGAGAAAGTGAAGGCTATAAAAGATTGGCCTACACCTAAAAGTGTAAGTGAGGTAAGAAGTTTTTATGGTCTTGCAAGTTTATATACGTAGGTTCATTAAGAATTTTAGTACAATTGCTTCACCCTTGAATGAAGTTGTTAAGAAAAATGTATCCTTTATATGGGAAAAAGATCAAGAACTTGCTTTTAATACTTTGAAAGAAAAATTGCGCTCCATGGCTTGCATTACCTAATTTTGTGTCAACTTTTGAAATTGAATGTGATGCTAGTGGAGTAGGGATAGGTGCTGTATTAATGCAAAATCAAAGACCTTTAATGTTCTTTAGTGAGAAGTTGACGGGTGCATCTTTGAGGTATCCAACTTATGACAAAGAGCTTTATGTTTTGGTTCGTGCATTGCAAACCTAGCAACATTATCTTTGGCCTAACGAGTTCGTTATTCATACGGATCATGAAAGTTTAAAGCATTCGAGAGCACAAAATAAACTCAACCGACCACATGCTAAGTGGTTAGAATTTATCGAAACATTCTCTTATGTCATAAAATATAAACAAGGTAAGGAGAACATTGTTGTAGATGCTTTTTCACGAATGTATGTCCTCCCCACTACTTTGAATGCTAAATTGTTGGGTTTTGAACACATAAAGGATTTGTATCAACATGACATGTTCTTTTCTCCTTTTCTTGAATCTTGTAAAAAAGGACTCATGGTGGATAATTAATTATTGTTAGATCGATTTTTGTTTCGAAAAGGCAAACTTTACATATCATCTTGTTCCATACGTGAGCTACTTTTGAGGGAAGCTCAGGGAGGTGGTTTAATGGCCCACCATAATCTAAAAATAATAATAATAATATGTACATTTGTACTTATTTGTTGCTATGTTGATATTTAATAATAATAATAATAAGAAATCTATAAATAAGAAAATTAAAAAAAAAAAAAAACGAAGAATAGGGGAGTTGGTTTGGATTTAAAAACGAAGAATAGGGGAGAAGGGGAACACCAAAAACAGAGTAGACATATTGGGGATTTCAGATTTGGCGTGGTTTAGCTTGATTACACTCAGTTACTGCTCAGGAATCAGAAGAGGGAGGTTGTTGCCGTGAATTTCTTTAAGGACAAAGGGCAATTTTGAGCTGAATCGAACGTTTATACGAAGGTAACATAAAATCCATATTACCGAACCTTTAAAATTTGATATCTTGGTGTATGTAACGCAAAATCCATATAACCGAACCTTTAAAACTTGATATCTTGGTGGATGTTGAGTAATAGGTAATGAAATAGGGCTTCTTAGAATCGTAATAAGGAGATCTCTAAAGTTGTAAAAGAAGTCGGGACGAAATACGTGCTGTAGGGTTGGAGTATGGTCTCAGGACTTAACAGGAATTAATGTAAAAGTGGGAAAATTGCAGGAAATCGCAAGGAAGAAGAAAGGGCGTGTGAATTCTGCTGATAGAGAGAGTGGGGGCGCGTGAGTCATTGTTTTGGCTCCCGGTTTGTCCCGTTCGACTCATTTTGACATGTCCTATCAAGATTGGACTATACTTATCTTGAAAATTGTGAAATATAGGTCTAATGGGAAGGAATTGAGTTAAAATACCCTATTAAATGTACATCCAAGGGAAAAAGGGATTTGAAACCAAGTAAGTAGCGTATCGTTCTTTAAACTAGTTCTTAACTTGTTTTACAACTTATGAGTATGTTGTTTATATGATTAAGAGCTTAATATGTTAATATGAGCTTTGATGATATTTAATGTCTATTGTATATTGTGACAGTTTGCTTGTGATGTAAGCATGTTATTAATGATTACCAGAATGTTCTGTGTCGAACATTATAAATGTATGAAAACATGCATTAGACGTGAGTATGTTATGCATGTTAATGGAAAGGTTATGACTCTAGGATATGTTTATTGGTTGTTGTGCCATGACTTATTTATATGAGTATTGTAGTCTACTAATTCATGCGGAGTTCCTGACCAACGCGCTAAGTGCTAAGTCAAAGAGAATGAGTACTCATAACCGTTGATATATGAGATGACCAGGCCACCAGAGAAATTAGTAGACGGGCCGTATTAACCGAGAGAGAGTCTTACATACGAGTCCGAAAATTCTAGATAAACATATAGAGAGAGAGAGTCAGTAGCTGAGATATCGCATTAATGAACCGGTGACCCTGGTAAGAGAAACTAGGCGAATAAAACTTAAAAACACTTGGAAAGAGTAGTTATAACTCATGAAATCTAAGTTACCTACTTACTAGGTACTTTAATTACTATCAAATTTATTATAACTTTTCTTTCGAGATTTAGACGATGCAGGCCAACTGAGGACGAGACCAACGGGCTAGGGACCATTGAGAATCCATGTCTGGGTCTGTTTGTGTAGTTATGCTTTTAGTTATTTAAAAGTTATGTAGGTTATTTAATGTTTTAAATAGTACTCGTTTTAAATGTTTTACTAGATGTTTATAGAAATGTTTTGGAAATGTTTCTAAATTTATGGTTGGTTGTCGGAGTTTGTTATTGGTGTCGATGGTAACTCCTGTAAGTCGTGTTGTCGATGAGCGGGTGTTTCAAATTGGGTTGTTCATAGCACTACTAATTGCACACCTTTTGAAATTGTTTATGGCTTTAATCTTTTAACCCCATTGACTTGTTACCTATGTCGTCCAAATAGTTTGTGAATTTTGATGCAAATGCCAAGGTTGAGTTTGTTCATAAACTGCACAAGCAAGTAAAAGAACAAATTGAGAAGCAAAATTCCAAGGTTGCCACCCGAATTAATAAAGGACGCAAGATTGTCATCTTCAAGCCAGGAGATTGGGTTTGGGTGCATTTCCGAAAAGAAAGATTTCCTACCCAAAGAAAATCTAAGCTTTTACCACGAGGAGATGGACCTTTTCAAGTTCTTGAGCATATCAACGACAATGCTTATAAAATTGATTTTCCAGGTAAGTATGGTGTTAGTGCAACTTTTAATGTTATTGATTTGAGTCCTTTTGATGTAGGTGATGGTTGGGATTCGAGGACGAATCCTTCTCAAGAGGGGGAGAATCATATGAATCACGACCAAGGAATTTCCATACCTCAATGTCCAATTACAAGGACGAGAGCCAAGAAGCTACAACAAACCTTGTATACTTGTATTCAAGTTATGGCGAGCTCATCAAAGGAAATTCTAGAAGGCGTTGGAGACCTCCTTTATATGTTGTGCAAAGTTGTGCTTTAAGAAAGAGATGCATTAAATGCACTTTGAGTTGCATTTAATGAACTCAGCTAAATTTATGGAACTAGTCTAAAGATGACTAATAAGCACATTTAATTCATTGCACGATTTAATTATAATTTAAATATTTGTTTGTTTTTCATACTGTAGTTAAGGTTATATGGTAACCTAGTAGGTTACCATATTCCACCGTTGACTAGCCATGTTAATATGGAAGTTATGGATATTTCTCATTTACTACCCAATTTAATTTGGGGGTTATGTGTCTAGGTTAAGGTTGTAAAGATTATATAAAGCATTCTTTTCTTTGATTAGGCACATTTTGGAATTAAGAAAGAATAGGATTTCTATTTTTTTTTTTTTAACTTTGTTGAGAGCTAAGATTTTCTTTGCTAGAACTTGCATGCTAGAGTCATTCAAGTGGTATTGATCAAACCTCTTGTGGAGTGATTCGAATCACGAGTTTAGAAACGAGTTTTCTTTACTCTTGATCTTGATTATCAAGGTAATCCGTTTCATACTTTCCCTTGGTTTGATTCTATATCATTAAATGTTATGTCTCCTAAATTATGTGTATATTGCATAATATGAATGACATGAAATCACGATAAATGGCATGAAATATAAACCCGTTAGAATTATGTATGATATGAGAACTGAAGAATGAGAAACGATATGATATGAATGATAAACGATACGTGAAATGATATGAAAAACAATATGATATGTATAGAACACTAGCGGGGTTGTATTAAATGATAATGAAAACTGCAAAATGTTGGGACCTCATGCATTATGTGTGCTCATGCATTTGGGGATACCCCTATTCCATCACGAGCGTACGGATGCGTACATCCATTAGGCAGGCGAAGTATCGTTATGTTTTACATAATGTTGTCGTGATGGTTATTAATTCTAATGGGTATCCGAAAAAAGTTGAGCTACGAGAGAAGGCTCGTCTGATAAGAAAAGGGGTTCAGCCGTGTGCGAACTGTTTTGTGAGCCCATACTCGCACGTATGGGCTGTGCATAGAGTATATGGTACACATCCAAGTTTCCCATTAGAATAGTGCCGTAGGAAAAATAGACTGATATGATAGGTCCCGTCATTACATTCGCATGTTCTTGCATTTAACCCCCAATAGTGGAGTCACTCACTGAGTATTTCTTAAAATACTCAAGTCACACGCTACCTTTATTTCAGGTTAAGGCAAGGCATTCACGACAGGATCGCAACTCGAGACTATGACACATGCATAGGGTACTCGTATTTATTTTCTTAAACTTAGACTAGGATAGGATGTTTTTAATTTAAAAGTTTATTTATTTTATTTATCGTTTGAAACACGTAAGTCCGTGCTGTGTTTTTAACTGAAGGTCATGTTTTATGACAATTTAAATTAAGTATTTCCGCATTCAATGTTTATGATATGCATACAATAGCGACCTTAAATTAAGTAGAAAATTTCGAGTCATTACAGAAATAAAATTTCGGATCGTTACATAAAATTTTGGGTCATCAAAATTTGTAAACCTTATTTCTATTTATTTAAGACTTCTTTTTTATTTTTTATCTATTTTTTTACGAATATTTTTAAATTTTAAATGAGTACTCATTTTAAATGGTTAAATCAGAATTATGAGAAAATAAATATAATTTCTAAAAAAAACCAAAAAATCAGATAGTAATAATGTGAGGAGTTTTTGTTTTTTTTTTTTTCTTTTCAAAATATTTATTTTTTAAAGCTTTATATATATATATATATATAATTAAAATATAGGAATTAATTTTAAAGCTTTTTTTTTTATTAGTTTTGGATGAAAACAGTTATTTTGTTTTAAAAATACCCCAACTTTAAAAAGTTTAATTAATATCCTTCCGTTATTAAAAAAGTAATTAAAAAAAAAACATGAAACTTTATCATATTATTAACACTTTCAAACTTTATAAAAAAATTAAAAAGAGTTCTTACCGTTAATATATAGCCGTTTATCTATACTTTATAATTTTTTCCAAGTTTTTAAGTTTTTTTCTATTTAGGGGTATTAATGTTAATTTTAAAATTAATTTCAATTCTGTCTTTATACAAAGTTTATTTTAGTAGATTTTATCTTATTTTTATAATTTGGTTAGTAGTATATTTTGACTACACGGTTCAGACTCACGACTCACAACTCCTTTGTTTGACATTTGAGGATTTTATTGATACCATGTTAGGAAACATGTACCTCCGTAATGGTATGACACTACCCACTTTGAGTATAAACTCACATATCTTTGCTTTGAGTTTTTCTAAAAGGCATAGCCGATGTGAAACTCCCTCCCTCTCATGTCTTTGCTTTGAGTTTCCATAAGCATAAGAACGTTCATAGTGTCCCAAATTTATTTGGCAGAATTTTTCATAAGCATAACGAAATTGCTATGTGGCTCTATACCAAATGAGTAACCACAAGCCTTCACAATTGTATCATATTGTCCACTTTGGGCGCTCTCATGACTTTATTTTGAGCTTCCCTAAAAAACATCAACCCAATTCATGTATTTATTTTTCCTAGGATAGGATGTTTTTAATTTAAACGTTTATTTATGTATTTATTTATTTATTTATTTTGTGTCATTTTTAAAAGTGTTTTCGAAACACGGCCCCTCTCACACTATATTTTGAATTAGGAACTTGTCTCTTTTTTTTCTATCACCTGTATCTATCTCTTGGTGACCTCTCTTCGATTAAAATACAAATAAGCTCAAAAGGCCTAACATGATGGTAGCAAAAAAATTACCACCCGCAAAGTCTTAAGACCATGTATGGAGGTTGACGCCTGCAAGTCAAGTTGATGACCTGATAACAGGGGAGCAGGTGGCAAGCCCCGGTAACAAAATTTATTGTCAGGTAAATTCTAATTGTCGGGTAAATTCTAATCCACACGAAAGACGTAAAGATTTGGGCACTGTCCCCAAAAGAGACTTGTGAAACAGATAGATGAAAAGAAATTGTTTGTTTCAACGTATTAAACTAAAACAATGGATTAACTAAAAAGGAAAAAGGGGGAAATGTTTAAAATAAAAAGAAACTAAGAACTAATTCATATCCTAAAGAAAGAAAAAAAAAAAAAAAAAAAAAAAAACAAACCTATATGATTTCAGCAACAAAAAAAAATCAAAACTTAGAAATCTAGTAACCCTCCTAATAAAATGGGTTCAGAAAAAGCCAGAAGAAACAACAATTGGGCTCCTAACAAAGTGCTTGTCGTCGGTCCAAATCAACGTACCGTAACTAATTTGACCCTCCGCCACAGCTCCTGTCATCGTCAATTCAAACCCCTTCTCCTCTCCAATCTTCTCAAACTTCAAAACGCTTGGCTTCACTGAAACCTGAACTCCTTCCGGCCGCTCGACTCTAACTCTATAAACCCCCGGCATGCCAACATTCTTCAGCCTTCTAGAAACGGTGACACTCCCAGTTAAGTTCTGAACCCCAATAGAAGGGTAATTAAAGTTCAAAATAGAACCAGAAACAGGGCATTTGAAATTGCCATCGGCGAATACTCGAAGGTTCTTCTCCTTGTAGCCGCTGGCGCAGAGGAATTCCAAGTAATCGTTGGGGGAAAGGTCGTAGACAAGGCCGGGGTCCATGGCGCCAGTGGGGCGGATGTGCCCTGACCCATATATGAATGGGGTGGCTGGAGCAAAGATAGGGGAGCCGCCGTCGAGCATGAGGTTCATTGTGTTGTCACTAACTCTGGCGGAGGTCATTATGGCAGATTTGATGGCAGCAGGGCTCCATTCGGGGTGGAGAGCTTTGAGGAGGCCGACAATGCCAGAGACATGGGGACAGGACATGGAGGTCCCCGACATTGTTATGTATGGAACTGCTCTGTTGTCGAATGGCTCCCCTGTTGGGCTCACAGCGCCGGAGAATGCCGCGATTATGTCCACTCCCGGCGCTGTCACGTCCGGCTGCAAAGAATTAGAAACTCATGAGCTCTGTTCTTGATAATCTCAAAAGGGTGTCGTAATTCATAACCAAACCTTGATAATTTCCGGTGAAACGATGTTGGGTCCTCTGGAGGAGAAAGCCGCCATTGTTGGAGAAGGTTTGGTATTAACTTTAGACGACGGCGGGATCAAATATCCCATCGGATTTCTGTCAAAAACAACAACAATTAGAGAAAGATTCCGACAAAGATTCATAAAGAAGTAAAGAAATTGTAATTTTTTTACTTCGTGGAATAGATGTACGAGAAAACAGCTTGGCCGTCATTGTAATTGATATGGGAAGTTGGAAGAACATAGAGATCGGCCATGATTTGAAATCCACTAAACCTATCATTGCAGAGAATCATTCCGACAGCACCGGCGATGAGGGCTTGCATTCCTTTGTCAATTCTCGAAGAACCCCCTCTCAAGCAAACCAAGATCTTCCCTTTCACTTTAGAATGATCCAACGTTTCCGGTTTGCAGAGAATGGCGTCCTGGGCAAAGGCGGTCGTCGCTTTCGCCTGAGCTCCCGTTATCAATGGGTATAGCTTTCTTCCCGCTAATGGATTCGAAAGGCTCGACCCCTAATCACCGAGAACAAATTTTATGTTCAACCAAACGAGGACAAATATGATATTATGTTAAGCAATAATGGAAGGCAAATATCTAAATATTTTCCTATCATATATGGAAACTGTAATTCATGACTAAATATTTTTAAACAAACCGTGAAGCGTTGTCCGTTCCCAAGTTCAATGGGCGCCTGAAATTCACGGTCCAAAGTGCTAGCCCCGACTGTCAAAATCCACGGAGCAATATTAGAAGCAGTCGCCATGCTCGGGCCGGAGTTTCCGGCGGAGCACACAACGGGGATTCCTTTCTTTATTGCATGAAAGGAACCAATGGCAATGATATCATCATAGTATTCGGCTGGTGGACTGCCGATGGAAAGCGAAAGGACATCGACGCCGTCGTGGATGGCATGATCAAATGCCTCGGCAACGTCGGCGTCAAAGCAGCCACCAATGTTAGGAAGCGGCCAGCAGACCTTATAGGCAGCGACGCGGGCCTTGGGAGAGCCGCCCTTGGCAGTTCCGATACCGGACACGCTAACGTTGGAGACATAACTGCCGCCAGCCGTCGACAGCGTGTGGGATCCATGACCTTTGTAGTCGCGTGTGGAGTTGACGATCAATGGGAGTTCGTCCATTAAATTTTGGGATTTCAAGTACGCGAGTGCCCCCTGGTTGAAATACTTTGCTCCGATTAATTTCCTGTGTTAATCATAATCAATGGAGTTAATCACCCTTTAATTTGAATTAAAAATAATAATAAAATATCAAATTATGATTAACAATGGTACCGGTTGCAAGGCACTGCATCAGGGGTTTTATCTGTGCAGCCTCCTTTCCACCTCGATGGCACACCTCCAACTATGCCTTGTTCTCCAAAACTCTTGGACTCCGGCCATACACCTATTTTTTTTTTTTTTTTAACAAAATAAAAACTTAATTTACCTAATTTTTTAATTTACCCGGAACCCAAATAGAATCTACTAACTCGAACAACTCTATATGAATGAGTAAAAGATAATATATATTTACCTGAGTCAAGATTGGCGATAATAACATCTTCTCCAAATCTAGCCTTCCTCCAAGGAGAAGAAGAGGGAATAACACCATTCTTCTCCAAATGCATGAACTCCCATGAATGAGTTGTGTGTAATTCTTTAGCTTTGTTTGGCAACACTGCTGCTACTTCTGGGCTACTTCTGGGTGCTCTGTCCCATAAATTATTATTAATTATTATTTAAATATATATAAATATATATTAAAGTTAAAATAGTTTGATATTTACTTGCAAGTTCGGTGGCCTCCTCCTCATCTAGAATGGCTGCAAACCCATTTATGTGGTTCTTATACGAGTAAAAAATTGCATCTTTTGCCTTCTTAGAACTGAAAATTTTCCATTTTTGTTAATTCAAAATAATAATAATATAATAACAAAAAAAAAATCGAACTTCAAACCTCCCCAAAAAGGATCCGAGCAATTTGTGATGGGAATCGACCACTTTTTGAAGATCTACGGCTGATACCTCTAACCCATGTGAATGAGATCCTAATAACACAATATAGGACTGAAATCCAAAAAAAATAAAATTAGGGTTGAAAAAAATAAAAAAAACATTAGGCTTTTATCTGACACAAAGCAAATGACATTACCTTTTTGACAGCAATAACTGGTGATATTGACCAAAATAACAACCCGAACAACATAAGGACGAAATTAGTAGGAATGTTCATCTTTCAGTATTTTCACTCTCTCTGAGAAATTATCAGTAAAGTACTTTTTACTCTCTCAAAAATTACTTTTTACTCTCTCAAAAATTAATGGTCACTGCTCCTCCTTATAAAGAGAAAAATTTGGGATATTATTAAATTAAATTAAAAATATTTATTTGATTGATTACGTTTTAGATTTTTTTTTTTTGTTGGTATAATTAAATAAATTTAAATTTGAAGAAATAAGGTGTTTTTTATTTTTAGATATGAAATCTAAAAAAGGACTGAATTTTCAAATCTGATTCAGATATTTGCTCTCATTTAATTTTAATTGGATTAGTTGTTGTTAGGTTTTATTTAACACAATTTATTATTACTATTTTTGCTTTATTTACTAAATCTTAACTGTTTAAAACTATTTTCACTGTTTTTTTATAATTATTTTAATTTTATCAATCACTTGATAAAGATAATTTAATTTTTTAAAAAAATATTATTTAACGACTCTAATTTATTTATTTATTTATTTATTATATCTCATGAATAATGTAAAGTATTAATGTAAATATGAAAATTTTAAAAATATTAAAATAAATGTTAATTAGACAAATAAGTTAAATGCTGAGAAAACAAATATATTTACTAAAAACCAAAAATTACGATCAGTGGGTTTTGAAAATATATATATATATTTTTTTTGAAGATTAAAATTCTCATAAAACCTTAATTATTTTATAAAAATAACCTTTAAACTTTAAAAAATTTAATTAATATTCTTCCATTATTAAAAAAAAATAAAAATAAAATACCGGTGAAACTTTAAAATAGCATTAACACCTTCAAACTTTATAAAAAAATTAAAAAGTGTTCTTACCGTCAATGTTTTGAAGTATTTTTTAACCAAAAGTTTATGATTATTAAATCATATCTACACCCGATAGATCATGTACAAGCTTTTAATTTTTTTTTCTATCCATTTAAGGGTATTAATGTTAATTTTAAAATTAATTTCAATTTTGTTTTTATACCAAGTTTATTTTAACTCCTTCAAAATCAACGGTCTGAATCTTGTATAGAAACTGATCACCGGGCAGTGACAAAACCTTGGATATGTTTCAGTTATATGATCTTCATTCGTTTAACATAACTCTGTGATTTGATTCCAAGTTTTCGGGAAATTTAATGAAAGCAAGTATAACGGTTCATATGATATAAATTTAGTTAGGAAATGTATTTTATATAGAATCAATTTATTTTTTCTTTTTTAAGAATTCTATATTTTATCTTATGTTCATAATTTGGTGATATTTTTTAGGAATTGGTTCATAGCATATTTTATCTTATTTTGTGGATTTTGTTAGTAGATTTTATCTTATTTTCATAATTTGGTTAGTAGTATATTTTGACTACACCTTTGAGACTCGCAGTTTCTTTGTTTGAGATTTGAGGATTTTATTGACAGGGCTAAGTTAAGGGCATGACTCTGATACCATGCTAGGAACCATGTACTTCCATGATGGTATGATATTGCCCACTTTGAGTATAAGCTCTCATGTCTTTGCTTTGTGCTTTCCTAAAAGGCCCAGCCGATGTGAAACTCCCTCCCAACAATCCTCAACCGTCTCAACAAAAGACCAATTTCTAGCTATCTTAAATCTCCACCAAAGACTATCATACAATATTCCGTTGAGCGAAGTTTCCATAAGCATAACGACGTTCATAGTGTCCCAAATTTGTATGGCAGCTTCTTTATTGGAACAGTCTCCACCAATATTACATGTCATGCATTTCATGTTGTTTACATTGAAAATTATAGTACCATTCATACCAGAATCATCCAGAAATATCACAAACGTCATAAGCACAACACATCACATCATACCAAAGAACGTACATTCACATTTCACAAGTTTACGTATTTAAGCATAACAATCTAGCATACAATTTAATGACACGTGCGAATCCACGGTCACATGCCAACATACAACATACAACGCGTAAGTTACGACGGGTGAGCCACTTACTTGGTAGGTTTTAGCCGAAGTACTCCCTAAAATTTAAACGTAAGTTCCTAGCTCCTCGTATACGTCCTACGCTTATGTTGGTGGTTGTTCCTATTGGATCATTCAACACCTTCATACTTCACAAACATAATTAATTTCCAACTTGAATTGTGAAATACGGCCTTAAAATGATCTATTTTACCTTAAATGGGATCGAAATCAAGTCTGAGAGGGTCGGAACGGTGCCGAGTAGGTCAGAAATAAGGCTCCCGAGCCGAATAAGCCGCTGGAGCTGATTAGCAGCCACCAAAGCCGCTGAAGCCGAGGGGAGTTTTGCGCCATATGCTGCCATGTGGCGCTACCAGAAGCGGCCACGTGTGGTAGCCGAAGTCGGGCCTAGGTGTGGGTTTTCGGGTTGCAGTCGCGAGTCTGGGCTGGAGTGGGTTGGACTCAGTTTGGGTCACGGGGTCTGGACTTCGTCTTCTTGGCCCGATTATTCGAAATTTTTCAGATTTATCTCTCTCTCCTTGGTAACGCCATTTCCGATGTCTATTTTCCTCCTTTTCCTTTCGTTCCTGAGTCCTCTCTTCCCCCTCATCCCATTTATGGTATTATTTTGGCTCGAAAAGGTTTGAGACCACCAAAACTGAGAGATTTCAAAAACCCGATGTTTTGTCTTCCATTCCTGACGGTGTACGACGTGTAAGCAACATCGAAATCTATCCCTGGTGTGTGTAAATGTCTCTGAGATTATTTTCGTGGTGTAGATTAAAGGTTTCAAAGTCGATTTCGTCTGGTTTGGCTTCGCCAGTGTGTCGTCGGTTTCTTCCTCAAAATCTCACATTTTTTCGTTTTCTTCCTTGCAAATGGTTTGGCTGAGGATCGGGGTCTATTGTTGTGGTGACCCCAGAAGTTGTCGAGGCTCGTGGATCGTGTGAGAACGAAAACTCCGACGTTCGCCGAAGTTTTCGGTCTCGCCGACAATCGCGGATTTTTTTTTCTTATCTGATCCGTTACATTATCTACCCCTACAAAGAACTTTCGTCCTCAAAAGTCTCAATCTCCTAGATCAATTCGGGGTATTTTTCTTTTATTTCCTCTTCTTGTTCCCACGTCGCTTCCTCGGTTTGGTGATTTCGCCACAATACTTTGACGAAACCTATGTTTCTATTACGTAAGGCTTTCACTTTTTGAGCTAGGATTTTAATCGGGTTCTCCTGATAACTTAAGCTTTCCCCGATCTCGAGGGGTCGGTAGTCTATCACGTGCGTAGGGTCAGTAATATATTTCCTCAACATGGACACATGGAACACATCGTGTACGCTCGAGAGTGAAGGTGGTGGGCTAGTTTATATGCTACTGACCCTATTCTTTCTAGGATTTTGAAAGGTCCGATAAAGCAGGGGCTTAGCTTTCCCTTACATCCGAATCTTAGAATGCCTTTCATAGGAGCTACTTTTAGGAATACTGGGTCCCCCTCTTCGAACTCTAAGTTCCTACGCGTAACGTCGGCGTAGCTCTTTTGCCTACTTTGTGCGGTGCGCATCCTTGCTCTAATTTTCTGTACTACCTCAAGTCCTACCAGTTCTCGTTCTCCTACTTCATTCCAGCACAATGGGGACCTACACCGTTTTCCATATGACACTTCAAACGGTATCATCCCGATTGTTGCTTGGAAACTGTTGTTGTATGAGAATTCCATCAAGTGTAGTTTAGTGTCCCAACTCCCCACGAAATCCATAACACATGCCCGAAGCATGTCTTCTAGGATTTGGTTTAATCATTCCGTTTGGCCATCAGTTTATAGGTGGAAGGTAGTGCCAAAGTCGAGGCGGTACCCAACGCTTTTTGAAATTCGCACCAAAAGGCCAACGTAAAATGTGGGTCCCGATCCGACACTATTGATACCGGGACTCAATGCAACCTCACAATTTCTTTCACATACCGTTGAGCCCAATTTTCTACTGTATATATTGCCTTACCTGCTAGGAAGTGTGCCGACTTTGAAAGTCGATCTGACAATTATCCAAATTACGTAACCCTTTAGTGTCTTGGGTAAGCCTACTATCAAATCAATAGCAATATTTTCTCATTTCCATTCCGGTATACTTAGAGGTTGCAGTAGTCCAGTGGTTTTCTGCCTAGGGGCTTTTACTTGATGTTGGCACACCAGAACATTTACTCACGTATTCCGCGATATCCTTTTTCATACTCCGCCACCAGAAGTGTTGTTTCAGATCTTGATACATCTTTGTACCACTTGGATGTATCAAGAAGGGTGAGTTGTCTGCTTCAGTTAGGATTTCGTTCTTTATTCTGCTCACAACTGGGACACATAAACGTCCTTGACATAGTAGCCCATCATCTATTGACTTAGAAAAACCGTCCACTAGGTCTACTGTCAACTGGTTGAGGATTTAGTTTAGGCTAGGGTCCTCACGTTGTGAGTCTACGATCCTCTGTCTGAGCGTGGGACGCACTGTCAGTCGGGCTATTTGGGTTGTAACCTCCTTGGTTACTACCGCTATGTCAACTCGTTCGAAATTAGCTCGCACTCGTGGCTCCCTTGTGATGAGGGCCGACGAGTGTACTGTTTTTCGACTTAGTGCATCAACAACGACGTTTGCTTTTCCAAGGTGGTACTAGATATCTATGTCATAATCTTTTACCAGCTCTAGCCATCTACGTTGTCTCATATTCAATTCTTTTTGTGTGAACAAGTATTTTAGACTTTTAAGGTCAGTAGAAATTTGGGTCTTTTCGCCATACACGTAGTGTTGCCAAATTTTTAACGCGAACACCACCACCGCCAACTCCAAATTGTGTGTAGGATAGTTTTTCTCGTAATCTTTTAATTGGCGTGACGCATACGCAACCACCTTGCCATGTTGCATCAGTACACAACCTAGCCCCTTTTTGGATGCATCACTGTAAATCACGTATTCCGCAAAGCTTTCTGGGATCATGAGCACTGGGGCGGACACTAGTATTTGTTTTAGATCCTTAAAGCTAGCCTCACAAGTATTGTTTCATACGAAATGTACGCCCTTTTTTGTCAATTGGGTGAGAGGCGAGGCTATTCTAGCAAAGTCTTAGACAAACCTTCGATAGTATCCTGCCAATCCCAAGAAACGTCATATCTCGGTGACCGTAGTTGGGCGTTTCCATTTCGTGACGCCTTCTATCTTGGTGGGATCTACTGAAACTCCATCTTTAGACACTACGTGTCCCAATAACGAAACCTGTCGTAGCTAAAATTCGCATTTGGAGAATTTGCCATACAACTTGTGCTCCCTTAGAATAGTTAGGGCTTTTCGGAGGTGTTCTTGGTGTTCTTCATCCATTTTCAAGTATATCAGGATGTTGTCTATGAACACGATCACAAACGTATCTAAGCACTCATTGAATACTCAGTTGATTAATTCCATGAACACCGTTAGGGCGTTGGTGAGGCCAAAGGACATTACCACAAACTCATAGTGGCCATATCTAGTTCGAAAGGCTGTTTTCAGTATATCTTCCTTTTTAATCTTAATTTGATGGTATCCTAATCGAAGGTCTATTTTGGAAAACACTTTTGCCTCTCGAAGTTGGTCAGATAGGTCCTCGATGCGCGGTAATGGATATTTGTTCTTTACCGTCCTCTTGTTTAATTCTCTGTAATCTTACCGTCCTCTTGTTTAATTCTCTGTAATCAATGCATAGACGCATAGAGTCATCTTTCATTTTAACAAACAACACTGGCGCACCCCAAGGGGATACGGTAGGTCGAATGAAGTCTTTATCTAATAGGTCTTATAGTTGTGATTTAAGTTCTTATAGTTGTGATTTAAGTTCTTTTAGTTCTGCTGGGGCCATGCAGTATGGGGCTTTAGAGATGGGTCCCGTTCCTGGTTCAAGTTCTATTCTGAAATCTACTGCTCACGATGGAGGGATTCCCGGAAGGTCCTCCGGGAAGACATCTGAGAATTCGTTTACTATGGGTACTGAATCTATTGTTTTCTCTTTTCCTATTGTGTTCACCGCACAAGCTAGAATTGCCCACCCCCTTGTTACACCAGACGTATGGCTTTCATCATCGATATTATTTTTGGGGTGGTGCTTGTGAAGGTTCCTTTAAACTTAAAGCTAAGTTCGTTTAGAGGTGTGAATACTACCACTTTCTTATGGCAGTCTATGCTAGCAAAGTTTTTGGCTAGCCAGTCCATTCCTAGTATGACATCAAAATCCGTCATATCCACTACAAACCGACAATAAAGGTAAGTCTACTTCTACTAGGGTACCAACTGATAATACATGCATTAAATGTTCTACTACGAACCCTGCTTGACTAACAAATGCAAAAGAAACAAACGAATGGGTAGAACCCGAATCAAACAACGTCAATGCAAAGTGTCCTAGAATAGAAAGCATACCTGTCACCACGGTGCTAGACGTTCCCGCCTCTTTACTGGTCGTTGCATATGACCTGGTCTGTGCGTGGGTTTGCGTGGTGGGTTCCTGAATAACCACACCTCTAGGGGGGCCCCTTGGGTTTCCCGCGTCCGTTCCAATACAGAATTGGGTCGTGTGACCTACACGACCGCACCTGTAACATACCCTCCAGCCTACCATACATCTGCCCCAATGTTGTTTCCCACATTCGTGACACAGAAGTTTTTTCGGTACTAGGTATCGAGGTACTGGGGGCGGAGCAGGTCGCTTGACCTGATGTCGAGGTCTCTAGAGTGGCGGTTGGAATTTCATGGGTTCGGCCTCGACAGGACGTTTCTTTTCTTCGGATGTCATTGGCTCTGAGTTTTTCTCCTCTGTTGGTTCCTCTAGGGCCTTGGCCGTCCTTAGGATCTCTTCGTAAGTTTTCGAGTTAAATGCCTCCAACATGCGGGTCTTCGGGTTCAACCCCAACACAAATTTGTCCGTCTGTTTTTCTTCAGTGTCTGCTAGTGACAGTGTGAACCTCTTTAATCTCATGAATTCTTGATCATACTAATCCATAGTGTGTATGCCCTGGGTCAGGTGGTTAAATTCTTGTTGTTTTTTTTATACGGGTTTCCCATGGATAGTAGTATTTCAAGAAGGCTTCCTTAAAGGTTTCCCACGTTGTGATCCCCTCTCCCGGGTTTTGTTATCTGGCCACCATACTTCTGAGTCCTTTTGCAGTACATATGTCGCGCACGCAACTTTGTGGTCATTAGGGCACCTCATTGACGTTTCCATGGTTGTGATCCACATCTAAGCTGCTGTGGGATCTTCCTTTGAACTGAAGTCTTTAGGGCACCTCATTGATGGGGGTCATACCGTCTGAAGTCTTTTAACCAATTCGCCCCCCTGTCCGGTTGTGGATTTTTGGCTGGTTGTGTAGCCGTTGCATTGGCTGGTTGCGTGGCCATTGCTGCGACTTGTTGCGTAGCTAACAATTGTTGTGTGGCCAACATTGTTTGCATCATCGTCTGGAGCGACTCCAAAACCATTTGTGTGGCGGGGTCCAATCCAGCCTATGGTGCAGCTTGAGGGGGCGGTTCATTTTCAGGAGGTAGTGTAGCTTGTGGGGGAGGTGCGTTTTCAGGAGGGGGTGCATCTTTGGGGGAGGTGCGTTTTTTAAGAGGGGGTGCAGCTTGTGGGAGAGGTGCATTTTCAGGAGGGGTGCAACTTGTAGGGGAGGTTCCCTCGATGGTAGTTCGAGTGCATAGGGTCCAGTAGTCGACCCTTCTTGGGAAGATGTTCTTTCGGCTTCTCTTCTTTCCTATCTCCTAATGGAAGGCCGTCCTCTCCCTCTCCTACCTCTTCTATGCCCTGTGTGCGGCATGGTTCTAGAAACCAAGAAAATAATTCTATCCAAGTCTATGATTTACTTATAACATTACTTACATTCTACTATATAATTCAAGAAAAGAAAACATAAATGTCGTAACATAAAGACATGCATTGACACAAAATCACATCATAGCATAAGATCATATAATATCATGACCCCCAATATATAAAGGCAATCACATTAAATATATCAACAAAAAAAAAAAAAAAAAATCCTTCCCTCATCCTATCCAAGGTGTACCTGACAACGACAGAGCATCCACAATTGGACAGTGGAACATGTCAAGCCTACTTCGTAGGCTAGTCTACAAGATCTATAACCTAGAGCTCTGATATAAACTACGCCCTAAAATTTCCTTCAATCTAAGGTCATTACTATATTTTAAAAGAGGAATTTATCTTAATGCTTCGACATTTAATGCTGAATTTATTTTAAATAGACTATTATTATAAATGCCCATCAATCTGTTCTTTATTACCTAAAAAACAATGAATACAGGGAAAGAAAAGAAAAAAAAAAAAAAACAACTCCAAACTAAATGTCTTATACTAACCTATGATTTATTAATGTGATTACAAGTCAACCTATACTAGCCTATACTAATGATGTCAACGAGAATTCAACCTATACTAACATATTATACGAATGGAAATGGAATTCAACCTATACTAAACCCGTATACTACGAATGGAAAACAACTATCCTATGCATGTGCCACGATCCAGAGATGTGAGATGCTATCGTCGATCTTACATGGGTGCCATGTCTTTATCTGAAAAATGCAATAGCATGAGGTTTTAGTATTTCTAGAATACTCTGTAAGTGACCCCCTATCGAAGTTATGCAACAAGAACATGCAAAATACTATGACGGGACCTATCAGTCTATTTTTTTTCCTACAACACTTATTCTAATTGGGTAGCTTGGATGTATATCGTATACTCTACACACAGCCATACGTACGAGTATGGACTCACTAGTCAGTTCGCACACCGTTGGGCCCCTTTTCTTGTCGGGCGAGCCTTCTCTAGTAGCTCAACTCTTGCTGGCCACCCATTAGAATTCGTAACCGTCACGGCAACATTATGTAAAACATAACGATACTTCGCCTGCCTAATGGATGTACGTGTCCGTACCCTCGTGATGGAATAGGGGTATCCCCCTAATGCATGAGCACACATAATGCAAGAGATCCCAATAGTTTTCCATTTTCAACATTATTAAATATAACCCCGCTATCATTTTTCATGCATGTCATATCGTTTCTCATTTTTCAGTCTATATATCATTCATAATTCTAATAGGGTTACATTTCATGTTATTTATCGTGATTACATGTCATACATTTCATGTTGTTTACATTCAAAATTATAGTACCGTTCATACCAGAATCATCCAGAAATATCATAAACGTCATAAGCACAACACATCACATCATACTAAAGACAACACATTCACATTTCACAAGTTTACGTATTTAAGCATAACAGTCTAACATACAATTTAATGACATGTGCGAATCCACGGGTACGAGCGAACATACGATGCATAACCTACGACGGGTTAGCCACTTACTTGGTAGGCCTTAGCCGAAGTACTCCCTAAAATTTAAATGTAAGCTCCTAGCTCCTCGTATATGTCCTACGCTTCCGTTGGTGGTTGGTTCCTATTGGATCATTCGACACCTTCGTTAGTATGTCACAAACATAATTAATTTTCAACTTGGATTTGTGAAATACGGTCTTTAAAATGAGCTATTTTACCTTAAAAGATGTCGAATCAAGTCCAGGAGGGTCGGAATGGTGCAGAACAGGTCAGAAATAGGATTCCCGAGACAAATAAGTCGCTGGAGCCGATTAGCCGCTGCCGGAGCCAACTAAGCAGTCCGAGCCGAGGGGAGTTTTGCGCCAAATTTGTTTGTTTGGGAGCCAATCATACAATATTCCATCGAGCGAAGTTTCCATAAGCATAACGACGTTCATAGTGTCCCAAATTTGTTTGGCATCGTCTTTCTTGGTTATTGGAACAATTTGTTCGGCAGCGTCTTTATTGGTTATTGAAACCGTTTTCACCAAAGGCTAATTTCCAGGTGTCGTACAATATTCTTGTGAGGGTTCATAGTGTCCCAGGGAACAATCTCCACCAAAGACTATCATACAATATTCTGTTGAGCGAAGAAAATTTTCGATAAGCATAACGACGAACAATCTCCACCAAAGATAATTTTTCATAACCATAACGAAATTGCAATTTGGCTCTATACCAAATTAGGAACCACAAACCTTCGCAATGGTATGATATTGTCCACTTTGGGCATAAGCTCTCGTGACTTTATTTTGGTTTTT
Source organism: Cucurbita pepo subsp. pepo (assembly GCF_057944985.1). Classification (NCBI taxonomy): domain Eukaryota; kingdom Viridiplantae; phylum Streptophyta; class Magnoliopsida; order Cucurbitales; family Cucurbitaceae; genus Cucurbita; species Cucurbita pepo. The sequence goes on from NC_141817.1 coordinate 5,261,686, forward strand.
CCAAAAGGCCTCGTACCGATAGAGATAGTGTTATTTACCTACAAACGCATGATCTTCCTCTTAATTAGTCAATGTGGATTACTCATTCATAAATTTTCAACACAATTAAGGTTCCAAGGGTGTTAATAAAAACTCTATAACACAAAAAAACACCTGATCAACCCAATTCACAATGTACAACTTAATTATATTGTGAACTTATTTAATTTGTGTTGAACTAAACAAATGAACATTTTATAAATATGGTTTGTTCATGGATTCCTATACAAAAACCCATATTTGCTCACCATACATTTATATACACTTTTTTATTTTATTTTTATTTAATTTCGTAGTTTTTTTATTTTTATTTGTTCTCCCACCACACTTTAAAATAATTTTGAAGGTAATTTTTTAAAATATATATTTAAGTTGAGCAGTAAATCTTAAATAAATGTTTAAAAGAAATAAATTAACAAAATTTTACTTATATTAAAAACAATAAATTGAATTAGAAACTTAAACTAACCCAATCCAATCCAGAATTGAGTTTATTATTTAACTTATTTAGGTTGGAAAAAATTACCACGTGAATAATTGGGTTGAGTTTAAAAAAATATTCTAACTTGATCCACAAATACGTGTGCTACAATTGATAATCTATTAACAACATAAATAATTGATGACATGACCCATTTCAAGATGAATAGATGTTCATACAAATCTCATATATTTTCAAATATTCAAAATAGACAAATTTTTTCCTAAATTATTAAAAAAAAATTACGTTAAAAAAATATAATAACCAGGTAACCAAGTAAGCTAAGCTAACTAGGTAACCAGGTAAGTTAAGGATATATTCGTGACAACAACCTAAGCTAACCAGGTAAGTGGCCTTATTATCGGCATGGTTATATTTGATGTTGACAAGTGCCCCGTAATTTTGTACGTGTGATATATATTGATATGTGTGAGTTGTTTGTGGATCGATATGTTTATGATATGTTATAATATGTGAATTGTATGATAATAATTACAATACGATGTGTTCAATGCTAGGTTTGAGATAGGGATACGAGAATAATGCACAAAACAAAATGTAAAATAGGAGTAAGATACGTTTATGAAACGTTAAGGTTAGGTTACATACTGAAGTGCTATGGATATGAGAGATTGATAAAAGAATACAATAAGGTTATGAGTAGAAAAAGACAGGTGTGTGATAAATTGATAGAACCATAGCGTTAGGATATGTTCTTGTGATGATATGACTAAGGTACGTTCATGTAACAACATGACTATGATAGGTATAATAACGTTAAGACTATGATAAGTTAGGGAACGATATGACCACGAACTGTTTACGATATGATATGATTATGATACGAAATGTAAATGACGGATATATACATGTTGTCATATGATATGAAATAAGTTATGGTACGAGATATGTTATTAATTTTCATGTTTATGATATGATATATTGTGATGCAATATGTTATGGTATGATATGTATATGATGAAATGTTATGTCTCCTAAATTGATATATTACATGATATGAATGACATGAAATCACGATAAATGACATAAAATATAACCCCGTTAAAATTATATATGATATGAGAACTGAAGAATGAGAAACGATATGATATGAATGATGAACGATACATGAAATGATATGAAAAACGATATGATATGTACAGAACACTAGCAGGGTTGTATTAAATGATAATGAAAACGGAAAAGTGTTGGGACCTCATGCATTATGTGTGCTCATGCATTGGAGGATACCTTTATTCCATCACGAGGGTACGGACGAGTAAATCCATTAGGCAGGCAAAGTATCGTTATATTTTACTTAATGCCGCCGTGACGGTCATTAATTCTAATGGGTGTCCGACAAAAGTTGAGCTACCAGAAAAGGCTCGACCGATAAGAAAAGGGGTCTAGCGGTGTGCGAACTATCTGATGAGCCCATACTCGTACGTATGGGCTGTGTGTAGAGTATATGGTACACATTCAAGCTTCGCATTAGAATAGTTTCGTGGGAAAAATAGAATAATATGATAGGTTCCGTCATTGCATTCGCATAGTGGGTCACTATTTCTTAAAATACTCAAGCGCTACCTTTATTTCAAGTTAAGGCAAGGCATTCCTGTAATCGCAACTCGAGCACATGCGGGTAGTCGTATTTATTTTCTAGACTTTGTATTTATTTTATTTATTAGTTCATGACTGTATTTTTAGTTGAAGGTTATATTTTATTAAAGTTTAAATAAATGAAGTATTTATTTTATAAAAGTTTAAATAAATGAAGTATTTTCATATTCAATATTTATGATATGTATACAGAAAGGTTAGATTGAAATGAAAACTCGATCCAAGCTCGACCCCTCTCACATTATATTTTGAACTAGGGACTTGCCTCTTTTTTTTCTATCACCCATATCTATCTCTTGGTTGAATTGACCTAGCTTCGATTAAAATACGAATAAGCTCAAAAAGGCTAACATGTTGGTAGCAGAAAAATCACCACCCGTACAGTCTTAATACCATGTATGGAGGCTGACGCCTGCCAGTGTTGGAAAGTCAAGAAAGTTGATGTCCTATAGAGAAGCTAGGCTAGGTGAAATAGACCGATAAAAATAAATTGTTTGTTTCAATAATGGGTTATACTAAAACATATGATTAAACTAAAAAAGGAAAAAAGCCCGAAATGTTTCAAATAAAAAGAAAAAATTCCTAAGAATTTTGAAATCTAGTAACCCCCTAACAAAATCAAAACTTAGAAATCTAGGAACCCTTCCTAACAAAATGGGTTCAGAAAAAGCCGGAAGAAACTACAATTGGACTCCTAACAAAGTGCTTGCCGTCGGTCCAAATCAGCGTGCCGTAACCAATTTGACTATTCGCCACAGCTCCGATCATCGTCAATTCAAACCTCTTCTCCTCTCCAATCTTCTTAAACTTCAAAACGCTTGGCTTCACCGAAACCTTAACTCCTTCCGGCTGCTGAACCCTGACTCTGTAAACCCCCGGCCTGCCAACATTCTTCAACCTTCTAGTAAGGGTGACATTGCCCGTCAAGTTCTGAACCCCAATTGAAGGGTAATTAAAGTTCAAAATAGAACTAGAAATAGGGCATTTGAAATTGCCATCAGCGAATACTCGAAGGTTCTTCTCCTTGTAGCCACTAGCGCAGAGGAATTCCAAGTAATCATTGGGGGAAAGGTCGTAGACAAGGCCGGGGTCGATGGCTCCAGTGGGGCGGATGTGCCCTGACCCAAATATGAAGGGGGTGGCTGGAGCGAAGATAGGGGAGCCGCCGTCGAGCATGATGTTCATTGTGTTGTCACGAATTCTGGCGGAGGTCATTATGGCGGATTTGATGGCGGCAGGGCTCCATTTCGGGTGGAGAGCTTTAAGGAGGCCGACAATGCCGGAGACATGGGGACAGGACATCGAGGTCCCTGACATTGTTATGTATGGAACTGTTCTATTGTCGAATGGCTCCCCTGTTGGGCTCACAGCGCCGGAGAATGCTGCAATTATGTTCACTCCCGGCGCTGTCACATCCGGCTGCAAAGAATTAGAAACTCATGAGCTTTGTTCTTGATAATCTCAAATGGGTGTCGTAATTCATAACTAAACCTTGATAATTTCCGGTGAAACCATGTTGGGTCCTCTGGATGAGAAAGCCGCCATTGTCGGAGAAGGTTTCGTATTAACTTTAGACAACGGCGGGATCAAATGCCCCATCGGATTTCTGTAAGTAAAAAACAACAATAATTAGAGAACCATTCCGACAGAGATTCATAAAGAAAGAAAGAAATCGTAATTTTTTTACTTCGTGGAATTGATGTACGAGGAAACAACTTGGCCGTCGTTGTAACTGATATGGGAAGCTGGAAGAACATGGGGATCGGCGATGATCTCAAATCCACTAAGCCTATCGTTGCAGAGAATCATTCCGACAGCACCAGCGAGGAGGGCTTGCACTCCTTTGTCAACTCTCGAAGAATCCCCTCTCAAGCAAACCAAGATCTTCCCTTTCACTTTAGAATGATCCAAACTTTTCGGCTTGCAGAGCATGGCATCGTCAGTAGAGGCGGTCGTCGCTTTTGCCTGAGCTCCGGTTATCAATGGGTATAGCTTTCTTCCCGATAATGGTCCCGAAAGGCTCGACCCCTAATCACCAAGAACAAATTTTATGTTCAACCAAAAGTGAGCAAATACAATACATATGTTAAAAAAAGGCAAATATCTAAATCAAATAGGTTAAAACTATAATTCACCACTAAATATTTTCAAACAAACCTTGAAGTGTTTCCCATTTCTAAGCTCAATGGGGGCCTGAAATTCACGGTCCAAAGTGCTAGCTCCGACCGTCAAAATCCACGGAGCAGTATTAGAAACAGTCGCCATGCTCGGGCCATCGTTGCCGGCGGAGCACACAACAGGGATTCCTTTCTTCAGTGCATGAAAGGAAGCAATGGCAATGATATCATCATAGTATTCAGCAGGTGGACTGCCGAGGGAAAGCGAAAGGACGTCGACGCCATCGTGGATGGCATGATCAAATGCCTTGGCAATGTCGGCGTCAAAGCAGCCACCAGTGTCGTGGAGCGGCCAGCAGACCTTATAGGCAGCGACGTGGGCCTTGGGAGAGCCGCCCTTGGCAGTTCCGATACCGGACCCAAATACGCTAACGCCGGAGACATAGCTACCACCGGCCGTCGACAGCGTGTGGGATCCATGACCTTCGTAGTCGCGCGTGGAGTTGACGATGTATGAGAGTTCTTTCGTTAAATTTTCAGATTTCAAGTACGCAATTACCCCGTGATTGAAATATTTTGCTCCGATTAATTTTCTGTGATAATCATAATTAATGCAGTTAATCACCCTTTAATGTGAATTAAAAATAATAATAAAATATCAAATTATGATTAATATCAAATTATGATTAACAATAGTACCGGTTGCAAGGCACTGCATCAGGGGTTTTATCTGTGCAGCCTCCTTTCCACCTCGATGGCACACCTCCAACTATGCCATGTTCTCCAAAACTCTTGGACTCCGGCCATACACCTATTTTTTTTTTAACATAAAAAAATATTTAATTTACCTAATATTTTAAAGCGGTATACATGGCTCGGTAACTCGAACAACTCAAATAGAATCTACAATAACTCAACCTTTATAATCTAAATTAGGTACGTGGTCAGTAACCCGAACAATCCAACTCAACCTTTATGATCTAATTTAGGTACATGGGTCAGTAACCCGGAATAAAATTTATAATCCAACTAACATTTATGATCTAAATTGGGTACATGGTACATGGTCAGTAACCTAAACAATCGGAATAAAATCTACAATCCAACTAACCTTTGTGATCTAAATTTGGTACATGGGTCGATAATCCGAACAACCTGAATAAAATCCACAATCTTAACTCAACCTTTATAAGAACTAGTTTAGGTACATAGTCAATAACCCGAACAACCCAAATAAAATCCACAATCTTAACTCAACCTTTATGATCTAAATTAGGTATATGGGTCGATAACCCAAACAACCCAAATAGAATCCACAATCCAACTTAACCTTTATGATCTAGATTAGATATACGGATCAACAACTCAAACAACCTGAATAGAATCCACACTGAAACTCAACCTTTATGATCTAAATTAGATATTATGGATTAATCGGTCTATCAGATTATATGAATAATTAAAAGATAATATGTATTTACCAGTGTCGAGATTGGCGATAATAACATTTCGTCCTGATTTAGCCTTCCTCCAAGGAGAAGAAGGGGGACTAACACCATTCTTCTCCAAGTGCATGAACTCCCATGAACGAGTTGTGTGTAATTCTTTCGCTTTGTTTGGCAACACTGCTGCTACTTCCGGGTGCTCTGTCCCATAAATTATTATTAATTATTATTTCAATATATATAAATATATATATTAAAATTAAAATAATTTGATATTTACTTGCAAGCTTGGTGGCCTCCTCCTCATCTAGAATGGCTGCAAACCCATTTATATGGTTCTTATACGAGTAAAAAATGGCATCTTTTGCCTTCTCAAAACTGAAAATTTTCAATTTTTATTAATTTAAAATAATATAATAATAACTAGATTTTCAAATAAATAAAAAAAAATCGAACTTCAAACCTCCCCAAGAAGGATCCGAGCAATTTGTGATGGGAATCGACCACTTTTTGAAGATCTACCGCTGAAACTTCTAAACCATGTGCATGAGATCCTAATAACACAATATACGACTGAAATCCAAAAAAATTAAAATTAGGGTTCATTTAATAATACCTAAAAACATAAGAATTGAATCGAAAAAACCTTTTTGATGGCAATCGCAGGTGATATTAACCAAAAGAACCCGAACAAAATAAGAACAAAAGTGAGAAAGTTCATCTTTCGTATTTTTACTCTCTGTAAAATTAATGATCACTCTTCCTCTATTAAATATTAAGAAAATTTTGGGATATCATTAAATTAAAGATATTTATTTGATTACGTTTTAGTTTTAGATTTTTTTTTTTTTTTTGGTATAATTAAATAATTTTAAATATGAAGAAATAAGATGCTGAAAAAATTGACTGAATTTTCAATTTTTTTGACGGCTGACTCGGCTGATTTAGTTTTGATTGGATTCGTTCCATTTTTATAGGTAAATTTAACAAATTTTTTTAATTATTATTTTTGCTTTATTTACTCACTCTTTTCCCTATTTTTTTATTATTATTTTAATTTGTAAATCTTTTTTATTTGTTATCTTTTTTTTTTTACGAATGTTTTTAAATTTTAAATGAGTACTTATTTAAATGTTTAAAGTTTAAATAAAAATGAGAAAATAAATATAATTTCTAAAAAAAACCCAAAAATCCCTACCATCATAAAGTGAGATTTTTTTTTTCTTTCAAAATTTTTTTTTTAAAAAAATTAAAATATAGGCTAAATTAATTATATAAATAAAACTAAAAACTATTACTTTGTTTTTTTAAAAAAATACTCTTAATATTTCAATAATATCCTTAAACTTTTTAAAATATTCTTACTATTAATTTTGGATAAAACCTTTGAAATTTAAAAGGTTTTATTAATATCCTCCAATTATTAAAAAAAATAAAAATAAAAATATTTTTATTGTCCGTCCCATATTGGAAAAATACCTATAAAACTTTATAAGTAGCATTAATAATTTTAAACTTTATTAAAAAATTAAAAAGAATTAATTTTTTAGTTTTTTTTTTTTTTTTTTACTAAAAGTTTAAGACCTCATAGATAGATAAGATACTTTATAGATTATCTACAAATTTTTAATTTTTTCTACAAAATATTAATTTTAAGATTTTGTGGATATTTTTTTAATTAATATTTCATATATTAACTATAAACTCTACTTTTAAAAATTTTTAAGTTGTTTTTGAAGTTTTTAAAAAATTTTAAAAGTATTTAATGAAAATTTTGAAACCATTTTAAAATTTAAATATATTTTTTAAATAAAATTTCAACTATATTTTCTTAAAATTATATTTTATTTTTTATGGGTATGGTTGATATTAGTGTTGGATTTAATGGAGGAATAATAAATCTATTTTGTAATTTCAATTTAACTCATAAACTTCTCAAAATACCCTTTCATCTCTCCTTTATTTAATTAATTAATTAATTAATTAATTTCAGTTTGGTCTGTGTTTTGTCTTTATACGAGATTTGTTTTCTCTTATTTTAACTGTTTCAAAATCAACGGTCTGGATCTTATAAAGAAACTGATCACCAGACAGTTGACAAAAACTTGGAACTGTTTCAGCTCTTTGATCTTCATTCTTTCATCAAAATCAACGGTCTGGATCTTGTAAAGAAACTGATCACCACTGTGACAAAAACTTGGATCTGTTTCAGCCGTATGATCTTCATTCTTTCGTGATAACTCTGTGATTTGTGTAAATTTCATTTATGATATAAATTTAGTTATGAAATATATTTTATATACCATCAATTTATTATTTTTTTTTTAATAATTGGTTGGTAATATATTTTATCTTAGGTTCAGACTGATTTTTTTCTTTTTAAGAATTAATTGATAATATATTTTATCTTATTTTTCAAGATTTTGTTAGCCGTATATTTGATAAATTTTATCTTATTTTCATAATTCGGTTAGTAATATATTTTATCTATATTTAAAGACTATGAACTCGAAGTCTTTTCAATGTGAAACTAACTTCCACTTTCTGACCACATATCAACTACTCAGTCAAAATTAATACATACTACCTTATCTTGACTTTTACGACTTTTTCAACTGTCATAGTCATTCCTGCATGTAAGCTTTACCTTTACCTAAAAAATATCGGGGTAGTACATGATTTAGTATTTTAAAAGATAATCAATAAGTTACTCACTATTGGGGTTAGTAATGCAATCATAAAGATAACATGATTGGGATCTATCATTTAAAATCGTGACATGATCTTAGACTCCTTCCAATTTCGGACATGATTAGTTATGTAGTACTTCTCAACACACGACCCACGTACGTGCACATGAACTCATAAGGCAGGCTCGTATATGTACCCCTGAGTTTAACTTGGTCGGACGAAATGCATTACACGTCACTAGACACCTTAGAAAAGGAAGAACTCGCATGATATTATAACGAACATAAATATCGAAGCATGAGTGCACATGACATGTCTGTACTAGCATAACATAATCCTGCTGCACATGACATACATAAATGCATGACGAAAATATGAGTGTTAGGGATGTTCTTAATGGGTGAAGCATTAGTGGTCTAGTGGTAGAATAGTCCCTTGTCACTGTATAGACCCGATTAAATCAGTAACTTGAGTTTCCCACAATATCATTTACTTCATAGATGACACGAAATAGCACTATCAAACTTTCTTTTTTTAAAAATCGACTACATGACTAAAATATGAGTATGTTATGGATATGACTAATGGTTGAAGCACCAGTGGTCTAGTGGTAGAATAGTACCTTGCTACATTATAAACTCAGGTTTGATTTTTGGCTGGTGCATCTTCTAAAGTGAAGAATTAGTAACTTGAGTTTCCCACGAATATCACTACCGAACTTTCTTTTTTTAAAAATCAGCTGCATGACTAAAATACGAGTATGTTATGAATATGTCTAATGGTTGAAGCACCAGTGGTCTAGTGGTAGAATAGTACCCTACCACGGTACAGACTTGGGTTCAATTCCCGGTTGGTGCATCTTTTAAAGTGAAGATTAGCTGATCTGAATTTAGAAACTTGAGTTTTTCCCACAATTATTATCGTTTAATTTATAGATGAACACAACTATCGAACTTTCTTTTTTTAAAAATCGACTGCATGACTAAAATACGAGTATGTTATGGATATGTCTTATGGTTGAAGCACCAATGGTCTAGTGGTAGAATAGTACCTTGCCACGGTGTAGACCCGGGTTCGATTCCGATGAAATTAGAAACATGAGTTTCCCACAATATCTTTTTTTAAAAATTGACTGCATGACTAAAATACGAGTATGTTATGGATATGTCTTATGGTTGAAGCACCAGTGGTCTAGTGGTAGAATAGTACCCTACCACGATACAGACTCGGGTTCAATTCCGGACTGGTGCATCTTCTAAAGTTTGAAGATTAGCAATGATGACTAAAGTGAAGATTTGCAATGATTTAAATCAGTAACTTGAGGCCACCTCAGTCATGTTTTTTTTTTTTTTTTTTTTTTTTTTTTTTTGCTAACTTGAGTAATGAATGTCGACTATCTCATTAAAGGGCGAATATCCATATATATCTTTATGGAAGAGAGTCGGCCCACTTTTAGCCGTTCCAGCGAATATGCCTGTTTTAGCCCTACCATCCACCCCCTACCATCATAATGGAAAGGGGTACTTTTGAGCTAATGTGTAACGGATCAAAACGACCGTTAGTCGGGCTGATCTGTGATTGGTCAAGGCGAGCGAGAGGACACATACCTCCTCCATATTCCTTAAATGGGCAAGATTCAAATACTGCATGCAAGAAGTATAATAGTTTACTGAACAACAACTTAGATCGTTGATTGATTTGTATGCGCAATGGAATTGGAGTGAATAGAGCATTACTCCAAAAAAATAACAGGCATCCCATGAGTATACATGACCTCACTACCAAAGAAATAGCTTAGTAGCCACAACGGAATCATTAGCTGACCTATCTTTGTTAGAATGCTTTCCTTATTCCTTTCCTTAAGCAAAGGAGACAAAGACCTCCCTAACAATTGAATAGCTTAGTTCCGTAGCCAAATCAGTATACTGACCGGGGGTGAGCCGATAGGTGCAGAGTCTGAAGAGGTGAGTTGTGTGCTGCTACGCAGCAAACGAGATTCCACCCAAGAATATGTTCATGTTGATTGAGCTCTGCCTATCCACGACTTTAAAACCACACTGAGCTAGCCCCCCGAAGAAATAGGTAGAGGTCTATTTTCCATTAGTCTTTGTAGCAACGAACAGGCAAAAGAGACTACTATTAGCTCGAGGTTGGTTAGACCCACGAGTCTCCATAAGAAAGGTTGAACCACTACTGTAGAAAAGCGAAACCACTGAGGACGAAGTCATTTCAGCTGATTATTATGCAATTCCCCACTAGTTCAATCATTGAATAAAATATCACTTAATTTATAGATGACACGAATAACACTATCGAACTTTCTTTTTTAAAAAATCGACTACATGACTAAAATACGAGTATGTTATGTATACGTCTAATGGTTGAAGCATTAGTGGTTTAGTGGTAGAATAGTACCCTGCCACGGTACATACCTGGGTTCGACTTTCGGCTGGTGCATCTGTAACTTGAGTTTCCCATAATATCACTTAATTTATAGATGACATGAATAACACTATCGAACTTTCTTTCTTTAAAAATTGACTACATGACTAAAATACAAATATGTTATGGATATGTCTAATGGTTGAAGCAATAGTGGTCTAGTGGTAGAATAGTACCTTGCCACGGTATAGACCCGGGTTCAATTCTTCCTGGTGCATTTGCTGAAGTGAAGATTAGCAATGATTAAATTAAAATACAAGTATGTTATGGAAAGGGATTCAATACAAGTATGTTATGGTGGAAAGGGATTCAAACTTTTCGATTCATGCTACTCAGCTCGTTTAGGTCACAAGCCCTAGAGGTGGTAGAGAGTCAACAACACCATGCCTTTGCCTACAATACATTTTGAATCATTTTCAATTCTTCTCAGACGTCATTTTGGCGAGCGGACATACGACCTCGTGCATAGTTTTTTAGTATTTGATTGACACCAAATTCGGTGAGTTTTCATGTTTCATATCAAAACTCCGACTTTTGCGATTATGACCCAAATCCTCACCCGACCCTCTTTGAGCTTGTCTTCGACACTTGTGTCGCCTCATTCTCTTAAACCTTGTGCATGCCTCGACTTATCTTCAATGCACACTCTTGGTGTGTTAGATTATGCACCTTTCTCCTTGATCGCATCATGACACTTCTTAGTCTTGACCCGAACGTGACCAAATGAGCATCACTTGAGGGTTGCCCATTGCCAGTCTTGCGTGTGGGTATCACAACCTACTTTCTCTTAGTGAGATTGTAACACACTCCCCCACTTAACCTAGTCATCATCCTCGATAACTTTCGTGAAGACACAATCGTATCGTCGATTGTGACATTTAAAAGTATTTTTATTAATTAAATTAAAAGTATATTACTTTTTCGTATAAGAAAATATTAAAATTTAAAGAGATCATAAATTAATTTTTAATAACTCTTTTATAATGTCCGGTAACTTCTTGAGAGTTATGTTCCATGGCCTCCACAGTAGAAGAGTATTTAAAAGTATTTTGTACCCAAGCTTACGGGTAGGGCATCTCATGTTGCCTTTTTGGCCCTTAATTGATGTTGTGATGATAACAAACCTACCTTTCATTATTAAAAATTATTAGTATTTTGAACTGGCCACATTATAAAGTTGGGAATAACGATTCCAACGTCTTTTCAATTATTCAAATTAGAGCTAAAATGAAGAAGTTACGATCGAAAGATAATACCGGACATGATGATTTGACGGTTGAATTAACATAATGTACAAATCAAAGTATGACACTTATAATTTTGGAAGAGAAATTTATGGTAGAATTTTTAATTACTATTAAGAAATGAAAATTAATTATATATAATATATCATTTGAATTTTAAAAAAAAATGGAATGATTATTTACATGAATTTTTATTATTTTTATATCATTATATTTATAATAAATTTTGAATTTTAATTTTAACCAAGGTTCACATTAGTTTTTATTATTTTTATATTATATTATTATATTTAAAAAATAATAATAATATTGGTTATTATTATTATTATTATTTATTTTTAATTTCTACTTTGCCACTCTTTTATCTCTAACTAAACTCATTTTTCTCTAATTAAACTCATTTACTTCTCACAACTTAAGTAATTCAGATTTTTATTTTGCTGTGAGTCTTAAAAGTTGTGGGGTTTTCCTATCAAAAAAAAAAAAAAAAAAAAATCCAATATTTGTAATGGTTTGATCATGAGTCGTGGAAATGATTAAATTTGATAAAGCGGTGGAGTTGTTGGGCTCTAATCCGAAGAAAAAGTAATTATTTATCCAAATTGCACTTGAGTAGTTGAGTAGGTCGAGTTTGACCAAACCACATTAAAATATGGTGTTATATTTTCTAACTCTTTCCTATTGAATTGTTTGACCGAGTGAGTGTTTGAATCTATAGGAGTAGGTTTAGGAGCGAAGTTTGAATCTATAGGTGTAGGTTCAGGAGCGAAGACGAAGACAGAGTGAAGGTTCAGTCTCATTCATAAGGAGTCTTGCTCTTTTACGGACCGTAAAGGTTCAGTAGTTCAGGGTCAGGGGCAGGAGCGAAGCCACTCTCATTCATCTCTTTTTCTTACTTACAGGAAAGGATAGCGAATAGAAGAGGGTCCGGGGCAGGTTCTTCAAATAAATAGGCGTGAATGCCTCTAAACTGGTCTCAATACCACTCTCGCAAACCCTTTAATATGGAAGGATTCTTCATATATTTTTATATTTTTATATTTTTATTTGGCTTGGGTCAACCCAAAGGTCTTACCCACAAACCCGAAACCGAACCGATTCCGTTCGGGTTCAGAAAAATGAACCCAACCCTACCCGAAATGCTAATCCAACCCAACCCACCCTTATAGTTTGGGTTGGGTTGGTCCGGGTTATCAGGTTGAATGTACACTCCTAACGAGAACTATGTAAATCGTAAACCATGAGGCATGAGGAGTAAATTTAAAGGCATCACAATAACTCATGATCATGCTTGAACTTGAACGAAAATGTTTGTCGAAATGAAAATATAGAATAGTTGTTTGAAATTTAAATATGGTCGATGAGGATAAGACATATCTTATGGACGTCCACACATTAATTACTTTATAATATATGATATAACCTTATATTCTTTCAAAAAATAAAGTATTATTAAAATGAAAATGTTTAACTAATTACATCCTTAAAGCATAATTAATTATAATGTCTGGGCCCATAATCAGTGGCATTTATGTAAATATGACAAAATTAAGTTACGAATTTTCTTTCACATCCTTCACTTCGCTTCATCTTTACTCCTCCAGCGGTTACAACTTACAGGCGACATTCCTCCGTCGCCTTCCACCGTTTTTTACAGCCTTGCATCTCCGCCGCCGCCGCGACCGCCGCCGTTGTTGGAGTTCTATACGTCCTTATCAACTTCTCGAACTATTTTTAGCATTTAGGTTCAAAAAATCGTAAAAGCTCAAATGACGGAACCTAGATTCGAAGTAGTATTCCTGTATTCGATTCTACTTTTCGGTTCATTTTTGGTGGTGGATTCCGGCATTGGAGTGAACTGGGGCACGATTTCGTTCCACAAGCTGAAGCCGTCCACCGTCGTTGATCTCTTGAAACGCAACAGGATTGAGAAAGTGAAACTGTTTGAGGCAGACCCGAGTGTGCTGAAGGCTTTAATGGGGACTGGGATCCAAGTTATAGTTGGAATCCCTAACGAGATGCTCGCTTCTTTGAGCTCGTCTTCGCTTGCCTCGGATCTATGGGTTCGTCAGAATGTGTCTTCGTATGTTGTTAAAAGGGGCGTCGACATCAGGTGCGTTGTTGGTTAATTATTCCATTTCTTGTGGAGCTCTCTAGTTTGGACGTTGATTACTATGTTTTCTGCAAATTTGTGGTGTGGTTCTTGTTGTGCGAGGGTTTTGTTAGTTCTGCTGAAGGTAGTGATTGAAAATGAAAATAAGCATAGTTTGGAGGACCTTCTTCTTGAACAAGGCTTTAGTTGAGTTACTTTCTTCTTCAACTGTAATAAAGGTTCTCTGTTGGTTTACTTATTGGGATAGTACACTGTATAATATGGTACAATATTCTTCCTGATGGGCATTAGGTTTTCTTATTAAAGATAAATACAATGGTGCATTTTGTGGGTGATTCATCTCTGAATCTGATGGGTAGTATTATTTGTGTGTACTTACATTGTCTCTCGTTCTCGTTGTCGCTGTTGTTGTCTAAGCCCTTCTCCAATCGATGTGGGATCTTACAATCCACCTCCTTTGGGGCCAGCGTCCTCGCTGGCACTCGTTCCCTTTTCCAATCGATGTGGGATCTCACAATCTACCCCCTTCGAGGCAAGCATCCTCGCTAGCACCCGTTCCCTTCTCCAATCAATGTGGGATCTCACAATCCACCCCCTTTGGGTTCCAGCGTCCTCGCTGACATACCGCCTCGTGTCCACCCTCTAAGGGTGTGGAAACCCGAATCATGGGAACCCTCTCCCTAGCAGATGCATTTTAAAAACCTTGAGAGAAAACCTGAATGAAAAAACACAAAGTAGACAATATCTACTAGCAGTGGGCTTAGACTTGGGCTGTTACATTACATTGGTCTTTCACCTTTTAATCTAATCTGATGCAGCACACTTGCATATTCCGTTTAGTCTTTCCTTGAATCTTGAATACCAGGCCTCTAAAAATTTGAAGTTGGTAGTTTCTTTCTATAAGTGGAAGCTATAGAGGTATGCTACAAGAATTAAGAAGTTGCATTTTAATTCAAGAGAAGGAAGAATTCTAAGAATGAATGTCAGTGTCACCTGATGCTTCATACTCATATTTGGAGTCAGTAACAATAAAATAAATCATGGATAGTCATAACTTGCTGTTATTCTCGTCTTACCATCTCTAGTATGTGTATCAATTTTCCCAATGAGACCCAAATGCTCTTGGAGAAATGGTTCAAGATTTCTTACTTTTACGGCACACTTTATGGTTCAGGTATGTTGCAGTAGGAAATGAGCCGTTTCTCACCAGCTACAATGGAGAGTATCAGTCATACATCATGCCTGCTTTGCTCAATTTACAACAATCTTTAGCGAAAGCAAATCTTGCAAGCTATGTGAAGTTAGTTGTCCCTTGCAATGCTGATGCATACGAGTCTTCGCTTCCTTCACAGGGAGCGTTCAGGCCCGACTTGACTCAAATTATGACTCAACTCGTTTCGTTTCTCAACTCAAATGGCTCCCCATTTGTTGTGAATATCTATCCATTTTTGAGCCTCTATGCGAATTCTGACTTCCCACAAGACTACGCGTTTTTTGAAGGGACTACCCATGCTGTCACTGATGGAAGTAATGTTTACTATAATGCATTTGATGGAAACTATGACACTTTGGTATCAGCTCTCACTAAAATTGGGTATGGACAGATGCCAATCGTTATAGGTGAGGTCGGTTGGCCCACGGATGGAGCCATGGGTGCGAATCTCACAGCTGCGAGAGTCTTCAACCAAGGTCTGGTTAATCATGTCCTAACCAACAAAGGAACCCCTTTGAGGCCAGGTGTGCCTCCCATGGACGTGTATCTTTTCAGCCTACTTGATGAAGGGGCAAAGAGTGTGCTTCCAGGGAATTTTGAGAGGCATTGGGGTCTTTTTTCTTTTGATGGCCAAGCTAAATATCCTCTAAACCTTGGTTTAGGCAATAAGGTACTGAAAAATGCAAAAAATGTGGAGTATCTTCCTTCTAGATGGTGCATTGCAAATCCATTCAGGGATTTAACCGATGTGACGAATCACATAAAGGTAGCATGTAGCGTTGCAGATTGCTCGATGCTCGACTATGGTGGATCGTGCAATGGTATTGGTGCGAAGAGGAATATCTCATATGCATTTAACAGCTACTATCAGCTACAAATGCAGAACGAGAAGAGCTGTGAGTTTGATGGCCTTGGCTTGATCACGTTCCTAGATCCCTCCATTGGCGAGTGTAGGTTCCTTGTTGGCGTCACTGATAATCGTTCACTCAGTTCTCGACCCACGGCGCTCGCCTGGGTATCGGTAGTATGGTTTTTCTGGACTCTGGTACTTTGAAAACTGGTTGAGAGAGTTTTCCAGGGTTGTCCATTGAATCTTTAAGGTATAGTTGGGGTTATAGATAGTAAACAATAGGCATTAGTGTTAGAATGTAAGCATATTAGAGGAAATTATTGAAGGTTAAGTATTCATTTGATTGTGTTCTTAGAACAGAAAGTTGACATGCGAGCATAAATGTATTATTTATTCAATTTGATTTTGTTCATCACGTATCTTCATCTACTTGTCTCGAATGAGGAGGGGATTATCCATTAGACGTGCATTACAACGGAGAGTTGTATGCTGCGTTCGGGAAGGATGAATCGCTCCCGAAAAGGAATCTATTGATTCTCTCCCAATTGGTTGGACCGTAGGTGCGATGATTTACTTCACGGGCGAGGTCTCGGGGTCAAGACCAGGATAGCCCAGCTACGCCAAGGAAAAGAATAAAATAATAGAAGAAGCATCTGACTCCTTCAGAGAATGAGGGATCGAGTGCAGAATATTCTTTCTCCATTAGATAAATAAGGCTGATGATGAGATTATATTCTCCATCCTCGTCCATGTCTAAATCCTCGTCCCCGCTTGGTTTTATATATATTTTTTCAACTTATATTAATATATATATCATAAAAAAATAAGTTAGCTAATTTTGAGATTCAAACGGTAATATTTAAATTAAAGTGTAGATTTTTTTTAATTATTAAAGAGTATGTTATAATATTAGAATTTTTTAGAAAATTTTTAAAAATTGTTAAAAGACCTTCTCTTCATTATTGAGCATCAACGTCTCCTCGTCAACCATCAGTTTGGGCTCTTGATCATGTGTGAGTGTGAGTTTTGTTTCCTCATCGCGCTTCTTCTTGCCGCATAGTGCTTGTATTTTCTATAAAAGTAACACTTTATCATACTCTTGTCCTTACAATGGTTGACATTGTCATGGATTTGTGAGGTATTGTCACGATCTCATCTGCCACCACGTCCGCGGCCACACCCACGACCTTAACTTTCCTTGTTGTGGCCGTCATATCCATTCATATCTGAAAAGGAAGAATCAGTTGCATCTTTCCTTTTCGTCCATGCAGGCCACTTCTCATGTGTCAGTAAGAGATGTTTCTTCTTCTCTTTATCATCATAGTCACGAAGACGACCAACGACCTCAATCAACATGTTATTATGGTTGTTGAACTACTCAACAGAGGTAACAATCTGCATGAAGGAACTTCTTGACGATAGAAATCTCCTCCACCTTATTGCCTAAAAAATGGATGTTACTGACGATCATCGTCAACTTCATTGCAAAGTTGTCTATTGACTTACTATTCTTCATGCAGATAGCCTCTACATCATTCTTCAAGGTTAACACTTTTGCTTCCTTGACACGTTCCGCAGCTACATGCATTGTTTGTAGTGTCTCCCATGCTGCCTTTGCCAAGTCATTCTCTACCAACATGAGAAGGCCATCCTCCGAGACTGCTTGGCAGATGGTGGCAAGAGTCATCCTGTCCTTACGCTCCTCAACATTACCATGAATGATGACATCCCACACACCTTGTGCATGTAACTGATACTGGAGTGTTACACTCCCCTCCTTTTCGCTCTTTATTGTCGTCATATCTCTTCTGACGACATTTGTTTCGGCATCCTAGCTCTGATACCAATCGTTGGTTTTGATCCACAAACAAAATATACCAAAACAAATAAATAAAACAGAAAGAACAACTTTCGAGGTCATTTCACTCACATGGTCATGGTTTCTTCACTCACATGGTCATTTCACTAAAATTCTCCCTACCGACTTATCTCAGTCTTTCCCCTCACACTCCAAAAACTAGTAAAATGAAAAGGTGTGAGTGGTTGGGATCTATAATTTTTACCGACAGCTCTTGTTCAACGATTCGCTCCGCTCCGCTCCTCTACAAAGTTTTGTTACTAATATGGTGGAATACCTCCGTGTAGGTTCATAACAAACTTCGAGGGATAAGTCAAGTTAATTTCGGAAATAGGATAGAACGTCGGCTAAGGCCAACCAAGTAAGTGGCCTTACTATTGGCTCGATCGGAAGACTTGTCATTATGTATGACAACACTGCCCAGTAACTCTTGCACGTGTCATTTATGCTTTATGTATTATCATGATTTAGGTGTGGTGGTTTTAGCAAATATTCTCATGGATTAGAGCCCTTTTGGTTTAGCAACCCTAATCCTTTATTTCGATGGCTTCTAAATCCTCTACTCATCTTCTTATCCACCACCACTGCTGGCTTTGACGCCGCACGGACAGTCTCCATGGCTGCCGCAGGCAGAGCCGATTGATTACTCTTCGGCTCCACCCTTTTGGCCTCCAGATCATCCTTCGCAGGCCCATCCTTCGCCATAGTCTATACATACAACCCCACCTTCTCCAACACAATCGGTTTTCCCTTAGTCAACATAGCCTCTTTCATTTTCTTCTCAATCAGTCCTTCATCCTTCATACACCCTTCATAGAAACCCTAACCTCAGGATTCTCATCGGCGTGCTCATCGGAAATATATGGAATCTCAACAAGCCCATCGACCTTCTACAGAGATTTATCTTCGGAATCTGGATGCCGCACTGGCCTCTTCACCAACCAAATCGTCGTCACCCTCCTCGCCAAAATCGACTCCTTCGCCCACTGTGGCGATTCTTCTGGCTTCAACACCATCTTCGTCCCTTGCTCTGAGGGATGTGGCTCCCTCTCCGTCCATTGGAACTTCACCACTTGCTCTGGTGCCGACTACTTCTCCACTGGCTCCGCCTACTGTTCCATCGCCGACCTCCACCCCTGGCAATGGTAGTACTGTGAACAAAATTGTTATCTATGGATCTAAATATGTTCAAGATATTCTTACTCGTGCTCATTTGCTCTATAGCAAACCAGTCCACAAGGCGCAGACCCCACTCCGCCTCCGCCCTTCTCTTTCTTCGTCGGAAATATACCCAAAGTCTGCAATCTCAATTTCTGCCTTTTTTTTTTCCCTCTCTTGCTCTGACAGTCACCACGTCCACCCTTCCTTCTTCACAGCCACCATTGAACCCTCTCTTTCCCTTTTCTTAGAATAGAGTATCGCCCTAATTCTGAAGCCTCTACCTTGCGTCTCTATAGCCTCCAACCCATGGTTGTTTCTCAACACCTGATTGTTGATGGTTCTCTCTTCTCTAATCCTACTCTCTATCGATCTCATGTTGGCGTCTTCTTCGACTTTCCCTTTGACCCGTCAATTTCTATTTTTCCAATTTCTTCCTTCTTCTTTCTCTGTTTCCATACTCTCTCGTTTCATTCTCATTCTAATTTTAACTACAACTTCTATATCTTCCAATGTTGGAATTACAGGAATTCTTAAGGGGATTTTCCATTCTCTCTACTTTTTTGTTCTCTTTGGAGGCTTGATCAAGGCCCTTCCAATAGCCCTCTCTCTATCATCCTTACTAGATGTCTCCTCCGAACCAAGTTGCTAACATCTTCATAAAAAGTGTTTCTCAACCTCTCTTTGAATTTTTCAAATCCAAGTTTCACGTTCGTTCAAATCGACGCTCAACTTGCGAGGGGGTGTTAAGAATATTTAGTCTTGAACCATAGCTTACCATTTAAATTTAAGCAAGTATCTTGTGTCTATTTATTGCTCTTTCCATATCCTTTGTAATTTATTTGATTCTATAAATGATTATAAATAGAGAACTTTCACACATAGATATGGTGGTTTTAGCAAATATTCTCACCCTAAATGATGTTAATGATGATGAACGTATGATGACTACTGCATACATGTTACCAAGAGTGACATGTGAATGCTGGGTAGGAATTGTGTCATAAGAATAATTTAAGATGAAAACTATAAGGATCTCATGCATATTGTGTATTCATATACGTCAGGTTACTTTCCCATTTATAGAGATGAGTACGGACGCGTAAACTATGATGGTGATAATGATGATCATGTCTTGCATGATACTTGGGAGTCTGCTAACCTCCAAAAGTTCAGCTAAGGACAACTAGCCCGACTATGATGGGTCTAGGGGTGTGAATCACCTAAGGACTCACACTCGCACATATGGGTCGCAAGTAAGGAAATACTACACATTCAATTTTGTCTAGACTAGAAGCCACCTCCATGATGGTTTTAATGATAGGTCTCTAATCATGAGTTGCATATGTTTTCATTCATTGACGGGCTAACAGTGGAGTCACCTACTTAAAACACTAAAGCCATGCTACTTCTATTTCAGGTAAAAGCAAGACACCCTTATATGGGAGTGGTCTACTTAAAATACTAAAGTTATGTGCTACTTCTATTTCAAGTAAAGGCAAGACACCCTTACAGC
This sequence comes from Cucurbita pepo subsp. pepo, assembly GCF_057944985.1. NCBI lineage: Eukaryota > Viridiplantae > Streptophyta > Magnoliopsida > Cucurbitales > Cucurbitaceae > Cucurbita > Cucurbita pepo. The sequence goes on from NC_141817.1 coordinate 5,282,473, forward strand.
TGACGGTGACACCCTTATATGGGAGTGGTCTACTTAAAATACTAAAGTTATGTGCTACTTCTATTTCAAGTAAAGGCAAGACACCCTTACAGCTGACGGTGACACCCTTATATGGGAGTGGTCTACTTAAAATACTAAAGTTATGTGCTACTTCTATTTCAAGTAAAGGCAAGACACCCTTACAGCTGACGGCAACACTGCAAATAAAAACAATGACATATGTATAGGATAGTGGTATTTAATTTCTTAAACTTTAAGTTTGTATAGGGTGCTTTTACTAATAATATTTTATTGATGAAGTTTTAAATGTTTATTCCTGCATAAAAATCTAACATTCCATAAAATTTTAAATATGAATTTTTTTTTTGTTTTATTTCAGGATCATTTGTCTTCTCCACACAATTTAAACAAATGTGTTAGATTCAAAAAATTAGATTCAAAAAATTAGATTCAAACATATTATTTAATGATGATGTAGATCTTTTGAAATATTTAACAAACTCTACTTATCAAATGCCAAATTTGAACTCATTGTAAACATATGATCGATATCAACATAAATGTATTAAAAATATTTAAACTAACAAAGAATCATTTCTCTCTTTTTTAAATAAAAAAAAAAAAAAGTGAAGAAGTCAAAAAAAGGATCCAATTTGACAAGTTTAGATGAAAGTAACCAGTTGGATTGATTATGTCACATGCATGAAGAAATGTCAAAACTTTATATCACATGCATGAAGAAAGCTCAAAGAACCTTGACCAAAGGGGAGTATATATGTTTACCTAAAACTGACCCAGGTAGGTAGAGGCATAGAATAAATCAGAATGCAAGGCAATTCTTTGTAAACTACTTGCCAAAAATAGCTCTAGAAATCAAGGGATAGGGAACCTCTCCTCATAAAAGGAATCATAGTGACTATATCCAAAAAGCTACTAATCCAAAGTAACCATAAATTAATTGGTGAGCTAACAATTGAATCTCAGATGAATATCAAAGCAGAAAATTTGGGTCCTCATCGTAATTCTCAGAAGAATATCAAAGCAGAAAATTAAAAGGATTCCAATACCAAATCGCTATGAATAAAGGTCGTCGAAACCTTATTCAGAGACAATAAAATAAAGTTGTAAATCAGAAGCTAGCAAGAAGATCTGCATACCATCCAAGCTTCCTAAGAATGATGAAGCCAAAGCCGGGGGGACAGGAAAGTAGGAGTAGCTCACTTCTGGCGCTTGTATATTTTACCCAAGAAAGATTTCAGAACTGCTTGAATTGATTTGCTGGGATGAGCTTCAATGGTGGCATTCAGTTCAGCGTAGCTCTGGCTCTCATACTCCGCAAATACACCCTGTCCAAAGATAACTACAATAAGCAACTGAAAGAGAAAGGACTGAACTTATGGAGTTGACACAAGATTTTCTTGGTTCCATCAATAATTAGACCTATGGAATCTTAACTTCTCATATTCATTATTCTAGATCTATGAGGCCGTGTAACACTAACCTCAATATCGAGCTCCTTGTAGAGAGCTTTTACTTTCGCAACATTTTCCGGGTCTGGTTTCCCATAAGCCTCCTGGAAAAACATAAAAATGAGCAACTTCTTGCAAAACAGGAGAAAACAATGATGGATTCTAAAACATGGCATATTTACATGTAATAATTTCTTCTGTTCCTCGTTGCAAAGTTCCAAAGCTTTCACAACCAACCAAGAGCATTTGAAATCTTCTATGTCTGTTCCCACCTGACAACATACAAGTTGATGCAAGAACTTCATGAATATAAGATTCATCGGAGCTGCAAAAGGTGTGAAAAGTTTAACATGTAGAGGCACTCACCTTTCCTATGGTTTCAGGATCGCCGAAACAATCTAGATAATCATCCTGTTGAAACAATTACAACGGCGCAGGACATGGATTAAAAGAAATAAAGAAAAATGACCCACTGAGAAAAGAATTACAAGGCAAAGATGCATCACAAAATTTGGACGCTATGAAGCAAAATTAATTGTGGGCAACTCCTGAAGGGAAAAACTAAGATCCTTTGATTAAAAGTTGGGATTTAGAAGATATGGTTAAATAGACTTAGGGCTGTGTTTTAGAATCAAACGTCAGCTTGAACACCTCCTAAAAAGCTAAGACTGTGGTTCAGATGATATGAATGTGACTTCAAGCCTTAGCAATGTAGAGAAAATCAAGATCATTAATTCAAGCAAAAGTAATATACCTGAACTTGAAAATAGATACCCATCTGGACGAGTGTGTCCTTAACCACAGTATGATTCTCAAGATCTTCACCGGACATAACTAGTGCACAAGCGACCTGCGATCATAATAAAAATAGCACACATTCAATCAACTCTATCACAAGCATTAGTGAGTATTATATTAGAGCAAGGATCTCCAGAATGATACTTCATACAATCTGTAAGTAACAAAAATGGATAATGCAAAGCCACCAAGAAGCTACTAAACGTTCAACCACTTCACACACAATGCTTTCTTCAAGTAGAATAAGGAAAGCTACTCACTGGAAGGTAAAAAGAATAATAGGCAGTCTTGTACTGTACAATGCGCCGATGACTGCAAGAATTAATATACAGAATATATAAGGGGTATGATTTATTCATACTGTTTTGATTTGAAGTTGAAAAGACCAAATAAAGTTCGTGGTTTACTTGGTTTTTTCACATATATGTTATGACATATACCATTGTAACCTTTTGCGCCAGTTAAAAGAAAGCCAAAAAAAGGGATTGAATGTTGAAACTCACATTGACAATGCATATTTGGAAAGATCTTTTTCTCCTTCGATGGTGGTTATCAAATCAATCATTTGTCCTGATGCTGTTTGAAACTCAACCTATTTGAACATGAAAAACATGATTGTTAGCAGATCATGGTTGGAATAAATCCATGCTAGTCCTTGCCAAGAAATCACCTCGTTAAACAAATCAAGCAGATCAACGTAATATGGCTTCCCTTTGAAGTGATTTTTGAGCATTCTAGGAATATGATTTCGAAGTAGAACTCCATCGTTTACTGCAATCATCCCAACCTACCAAGACCAGGTTTAGACAGTTCAGTTGGATAGTGCAATTACAATTAAAGATTGAAGAATGCTATATGTTGTTTCCTAGACACAAACCTTGGGTAATCTAAACCAGCAAGGTTGACCACGTCGTGTGACAGAGTTGTCCATAATATCATCAAGAACAAGAAAATACGCTTGGAGCTGCAGAGATTTGAGAAAATTCATAAGGATATGGATATCATCTTGCTTATCAATCCTCCAAGTAGGCTAATAAGATGAGTTTATTGCTATGTCTTACCCATTCAATACACCAACCAAGAACACTAGCAAGAAAGATTTCATCTTCAGTCAATTCCTTCCCTTCTTTCAATAATCTGTAGCTATCGATAACCGAGAGCCCTCGGTTAAGCTTTCCTGCAGGAAAAACCATTTTCAGTTAGGATTTAGCTTACTTACTCATCAAAATATCCATCAATAATCTGATATGCCCAATTATATGATCAACGAATGCAAGAATCTTTTGAGCTATTAAATCCCACCTCCAGGCACATTGTAATCCAGCATCTGTAAAGGACCAAGAGAACAGTAAACAATCAAAAGATAAACTAGAATCAATTGTTAAATGGAAACCACTCAGATTGATGACACAAAGACGAGGTATACTGAAGCTGATTGGGTAGAATAATATATCAAATCTCATATGTTTAGGCCAACGCAGCAGGTGAAAGGGAATAACATTCAAGGGATTCAAATGATATCAATCTTGTATTTTCACCGATGCTAACGATATCTAAATCTAGGGACTCCTCTTTTCAGTTTCTTAACCGTGAAATCAAATCTATGTCCACCATCCCTGAAATACCTCCACAAGTTTCTAAGCCAGTTCTTAAAAGAGTTCAAAATTCCAGAAATTAAATAAATAGCATTCGCTTATTCAGATGAGTTGACTTATCGTAATCAAGAACAGAGCGAATCAGTCACATTAAAGGATTAAAGTGAAGAAGAAGATGAAAACCGAGGAAGCAATTTTCATCTCTTCAAATTGACACCAGTCTCCCACACTCATAATGCCGTACAAATATGAACTAAGCTTCAGTATTAACATAAACAAAAAAAACTCCACCAGAGCTTTAGCATTCAAAAAGAAGAGACAAGACAGAGATTTCAAGCACAAACTAAGTAGAAGAACAGAGCATGAAGAACTCAAAAGAAATGGAGAAGAATCAAAGACGTTACCCGCTCGATCCATTGGCGAGAAACATCCGTATACTCAAACGCAGGGTCCTGAAGAAGCTCAGCCTTCAGAACCGAGTAGACGTTGAGAAAGGTTGACTTGAGATCCGCCATAGAAGAGAACGCAAGAACGCACAGACACACACACACACAGAGAAACAACAAAAACCTACAAGATTCAACAATGAATCGATCTAGCTTCAAAATTCAGCAACAAAGATGAAAAATCTCGGGAATGGAAATTCAACTGAGAGTCGAAATTCCCCTCTGGTTCGTTTTCTCAGACATTCAACTCTCCTCTCCTAAACTGCGGATTTGAACAAACCAAGTAAGACAGGCTTCTATCAGCTTCGGTTCACGAAAGGGCAGTTTAGTAATTTCACTAATAATATAATATTTAGTTGCTAGAAATCCAGTGGTGAGGAACAATGAGGGAGGTCCCCTATTTGACACGTGGCGATATATTAAGAAAAGGACCATCTGATGATGCTGTATAGAAGTGGGATCCACGTTTTACACGTTGACGGGGAGTTTGTGGAACTGCCCGCAGTGGATCGAAACTGGGAAATCACGTGCTATGTTAAGAACAGCCTGTTATGAACAATGCGGATCACGTGTTTCGGATTTCTTACGCGACCATGGGTTGTTAGAAACTAACTTCAAATAATTTCATAAATAAATAATAAAAATCCAACTGGCCATTTTTGTTTTTTTCTATAATACTGTCATCAATTTTGTATTATTTGTATAATTTATGTAACTTATGGTTTCAAATGAAGCTTATTAAAGGTTGACATTTGTCATTTTATATAATTTCGAGGTTGAATTAGATGCACATTAAAAGTCGAGAATAAAATTTTTAATTTAGGGTCAAAAAAAATAAATCCTCTTTTTCAATTTTTTTTTAATTTAGAAAATAACGAGTAGGATTTTTAGAGGTGTGTAAAAGTTGAATTGACTCGTCGGGTTATTTGTTTTTTTAATTATTTTTAAAAAAAATCATATTTATCTATAATATATATCACATTAATATATAAATCTTATAAACCTTAAATATCAAATATTCACCAATCACATCTTTACTATTATCTATTATAAAAGGTTAAATTAATAAAAATATCAATTATGGTGGTTTATTCAAGCCATTCATTAAAGGAAGGTTTCAACACCCTTACAAATTGTGGTTTATTCTCCTCTCCAACCAACGTGGGACATCAGAATCCACCCCCTTCAGCGCCCAGCGTCCTCGCTGGCACTCGTTCCTTCCCAACCAATGTAGGACATCACAATCCACCCCCTTTCAGGGTCCAACGTCCTCTGACACTCGTTCCTTTCTCCAATCGATTGGCACACTGCCTCGTGTTTACCCCCCTTCAGGGAACAGTGAAAAGGCTGGCACATTGTCCGGGCCCATTGGCCTCGCTGGCACTCGTTCCTTTCTCCAATCGATTGGCACACCGCCTCGTGTTTACCCCCTTCAGGGAACAACGAAAAGACTGGCACATTGTCCGATGTCTGGCTCTGATACCATTTGTAACAGCCCAAATCCACCGCTAGCAGATATTGTCCTCTTTGAGCTTTCCCTTTCGAGCTTCCTCTCAAGGCTTTAAAATGCGTCTATTAGGTGAAGGTTTCCACACCCTCAGGTGGTTTGTTCTCCTCTCCAACCAAGGTGGGACATCACATCGAAAGTATAGTTAATTAGAATTATAAAAACTTTTTAAAAATTACCATTAAAAAGTTAAAGAGATAATCTATCAGATATGGAAAGATTATATTCGTCCATATATTAACAATAAAAAAAAAAAAAAAAATTTATTTACAAAATTAAAAATGTTAATGCTAATTTTAAAATGTCAATAATTTTTTAAATATAGTATTTAATTTCTTTTTATAAAGGTAAAAGTATTAATAAAAACAAATTAAGTTAAAAGGGTATTTTTGACCTATTAAAAGTTTAAGGTATTTTAAAAATAAAGATTCTTTTAATTTGGGAGTTTATATTAATTTAGTCTTATAAAAATAATTTTAAAAATATAATAAACTTTAATTGAAAAAAAGAAAATCAAATCCAACCCACGTTTATAATAAATGTATTATTTTATAACAAGAAATTTAAATAAAATGTTTATAGAAAATTAATATTTTAAAACAATAAATTAAATAATTAATTAAAGGTTGAATAAGATCATATTTAATTAATTACTAGTCGACAACTTCGTTGGTTAACCATTATTACATAAAAATTATAGTACACTTTAGGTTAAATAATATTTTTTAACACAATAAATATGTACTCTAAATAATTTTTTTTTAATTTAGAATTTAAATAGAGAAAATTAAATTTATTATTTTATTTTTTTAATACTTTCAAGAATTGGTCATACACTATCTTTAAATAAATCATATAAAAAAGAAAATGTGATCAACGAGGAAATATTTTAATTGTTTATTTATTTATTTATTTATTTATTTTCTTTTGACAAATTCAACATTTATTTTTTAAATGTAACATTTCAACATGATCAATTGAGGTGAAGAGGAAATTATTTTAAAATAAAAATTTAATAAAGTTGTTAATTTAAGTATAATTTAATAAATAAGATATAATTATTATTTTAAATTTAAATAGTTGAATTCATGTCCCATAACTATTGAATTAAAAAATTAAATAAAGTTGTTTTATTATTATATAAATTATAGAAATATATTTATGTGTTATATTTTATGAAAATTATTATTATTATTTAACCAATTGGGATAGGAATTACTTTATTTTAATAGACAATTAATGTATTTAAGTGTAAATAAGACTTATATAAAATTGAAACTTAATGGTTACTTATTAAACACAAAAATTAAAAATTTAAAAATTTAAAAATATATATTAGATATTAATTTAAATATTTATAAATTAATGTTGTAATTTAATATTTATAGAAATATAATTTGTTCCTCTCCAATCGATGTGGAAATCTCACAATGTACATTGTAGGGGCTCAACGTCCTCTTGGCACTCATTCCCCTCTCCAATCGTTGTAATCCACATTGTAGGGGCCCAACGTCTTCCTGACACTTGTTCCCCCTCTCCAACCGATGTGGGATCTCTCACAATCCACATTATAGAGGCCTAGCATTCTTGCTAGCACTCGTTCCTCTCTCCAATTGATGTGAGATCTCACAATTCACTCCCCTTCGGGCCTCAACATCCTTGTTGGCACTCGTTCTTTTCTCAAATCAATGTGAGATCTCACAATCCATGCCCCAAAACCTCATCGGGGCTCACGTCTTCGTTGACACTCGTTCCTCTCTTCAATCGATGTGGGATCTCACAATCCATCCCCCTTTAGGGTCCAACGGTCCTCGTTGACACACTGCTTGGTGTGCATCTCCTTCGGGCTCAACGTCCTCGCTGGTACACAGTCCGGTGTCTGGCTTTGATACCATTTGTAATAGCTCAAGCCCACTGCTAGCAGATATTGTCCTATTTGGGTTTTCCCTTTCGGGCTTCCCGATTTTAAAACACTCCTGGTAGGGAGATTTCCACGCCCTTATAAAAAATGCTTTGTTACCCTCTCCAATCAATGTGGGATCTCACACTTATCCTAGGTTTTATTGATACGACAGATTTTATAATTTTTACAAATGATTTTATCCAAAATTTTCAGGTAGAGACTAAACCACGAAATATTTAATCTCTTTTTTTATAACTTTTTTAATTGAGAATATTGATACTTTAATGGATGATCATATACAACTTGACTTTAATTCAGGATGAGCCATGAACTTCTTCTTGTGGAGGCTGTCCTTTAATCATGAGTAAAAATGATTTTTTTTTTTAGCGGAATGGCTAGAAACATAATTTCACGAAATAAAATTCACTTCTATTCAATATATATTTATCCAATTTCAATCACATTTCAATTTTAAATATATTTTATTTAATATTATATATAACCACAAGTTTTTTTAAAAATAAATTCAGCAACCAGGAAACGCGAGAAATTCTCACGTCCTCAACTAGGACCACGCCCCTCTCACTTCCCACACCGCTCCCACCTGCCCCTTAAACCACACACACGCCACAGGCACCTGCAAAGAGAACTCCAAGAGAGAAAACGAGAGGGAAACGTGAGGTAGAGAGAGAAACTGATAACATTCCGACAAGGCCAAACCCACGCACTCAACGCGTAGAACGACTACCCACACCACGAAAGGCATCATCGACAAATGCACATACACGTGAGGTACATTTCGCACTTTATCTGTTAAACGTAGAATATATCATATCTGTACATAGTAAGATAATCTATATTATTTTACTTGTTTGTTACCATCCATCAAGAGAATCTATGATTTCCTGGTTTGTTACCAAATCTATAATTTCATGGTTTGTTACCAAATCTATAATTTTATGGTTTGTTACAATGTAATCCTCATTATACATATATAAATATATGAGGTCGTGACCCATATAGATCACGTGCTATTCAACCTAACTGTTGTGAGAACGGAGAAATTTGGTAGGAGAACTTTGAAAACTATGAAATGCTGGTTTGATTTTTCTATGCCTTCCACCAATGCCAATATATATATATATATATTATATAGGTAATTTGGGACATTCTCCATGATCATTGATTATCCAAAAATCATGCACCTATTTAATTAGAAACTAATGAATCTATTCATATATGTATCTATACATGTACAAGTGACCCTTCAACACATGTATTTATTCATACATGTATCTACTAGTGACCCTTCAACACCCTCCCTTAAACTGAATTCTGTAGAAATCAGTTTAGGACTTCACTTCATCTTCTTGATATACATCTTGGATTCTGCACATCCCCCTTTTTATTCTAAGCTTCTAGAACAATGGTTGTTTCAAGGGTTTTGTGAATAGGTCTGCAATTTGAAAATTGAGTTCAATAATGCCTTCTTTACATAAATCACGCAAGAAATGAAATCGAACATCAATGTGCTTACTCCTTCCATGCAACACGGAATTTTTAGACAACTTAATAGTTGACATATTATCACAATATATAACCGTCGTACCTAGTTGCTTCTGATTAAGATTTTCAAGCATTTTTCTTAACCAAATTGCTTGGTACGAGCATGCTGCTGTTGCCACAAATTCTGCTTCTGTAGTTGAGGGTGTTACAATAGGTTACTTCTTTGAGACCAGCAAATAACTCCTGAACTCATCATGAAAATACTTCCTGAAGTACTTTTACGATCATCTATATCACCTGCATAGTCGCTATCTGTATAGCCAATCATCTTCGAATCATCTCCTTTCTTGTAGAATACCCCCAAATCAAAAGTTTCTCTCACATGACGAAGTATTCTTCTTGCTTCATTGAGATGTTTTTTTGTTGGATGCTCCATGTAACGACTTATCATACTAACCGCATACATGATGTCTGGTCTTGTTGAAGTTAAGTACATCAAACTTCCCACAATTTGTTTGAAGTACCTATTATCAACCTCTCGCCCTTCAATATCCCTGTGCAACTTCAAACCCAATTCTGATGGAGTTCCAAATGTGCACTCATCCATTTTAAATCTTTCAAGTAATTATTGAGCATATTTCTTCTGACAGATAAAGTTACCCACAGGAGTTTGAGTAACTTCTACTCCAGGAAAATATCTCATCAAACCAAGATCTGTCATTTCAAATTCCTTCATCATGCTCTTCTTAAAAATTTTAAACATTTCTTATTCTTCTCTGAATTTGATTTCACTGTCCATGGCTTCCTTCCATTTCTTCTCCTTTACCGCTTCTTCACAGACAATTGGATCATTATCCATAAAGAATGCAAAATAAGCACTATCACTTGAGTCATAGTCCATCTCATAATCAACCATCCAATTTGGTCTCTTTCTTGTTCTTGGATTTCTTTGATTGTGATCATGATCTTCTTCTATTGGTTCGTCTTGTTGAGCTTGTGATGAGCTCTCTCCATGCTCATAGTGAGGCTGAATAGGGGCTTCAACTTGTTCTTCTTCAAGATCTACCGGAATTTGTTGATTCACAATGATCTTTTCTTCCCATGTCAAAGTCTTCTTTTCATCAAAGATTACATCACGACTTACCAGCACCTTCTTTGTCAAAGGATCATAGAGCATGTACGCCTTAGAAGTCTCGCTTACTCCAAGGAACACACACTTCAAACTCTTGTCCTCAAGTTTCTTCCTTTTCTCATCAAGAACGTGTGCATATGCTATGCACCCAAAGATTCTAAAGTGGACTACTGCAGGTTTCCTTCCGCTTCATGCTTCTTGTGGAGTCATATCTCTAATAGAGAAAGTAGGGTTTCAGTTGAGAATGTGAACAGACCACACAACAGCTTTTGGCCAAAATTCCTTCAGAACTTCTCCTTTATTTAACAAACTTCGAACCATATTGAGAATTGTCCTATTCTTCCTTCCGGCCACACCATTTTGTTGGGGTGTATATACTGCTGTCAACTGCCTCCTTATGCCCTTCTCTTCGCAAAATTTCGTAAACTCATTAGAGCAAAACTCTCCACCTCTGTCAGTTCTTAAAGCCTTCACTCTTCTTCCAGTTTCAGTCATCAAAGTAGCATAAAATTTCTTGAAGCAATCAAAAGCTTCTGATTTGGCATGCAAGAAGTAAATCCATATTTTTCTACTGAAGTCATCGATGAGAGTTCTAAAATATTTCTTGTTACCATTTGATGCTGGAGAGATCGGACCACATATGTCTGAATGAATCAACTCCAAAATTGCTTGAGCTCTTTTTGATTTTTCGGATGGAAAATAATTTCTTTCATGTTTTGCTACTACACAGCTCTCGTAAATTTCTGTTGGAGGAGTAATGTCTAGCAACCCAGTCACCATCTTCTTTGAAAACAACGTCTTTAATCCTTTGAAGTGTACATGACCATACCTAAAATGCCAAAGCCAAGTGGTATCTTCTTTCTTCACCATCAAACTTCTGGCAACGATATTTAACGTCAACGGATATAGACGGTTGGTGGTCATCTTCATCTTAGCAATCAATCCTCTTTTGAAGTCATAAATTTCACATTCATCATTTTGGAATGTGATCACATACCCATTTTCTTGTAACTAACCGATACTAAGTAAGTTGGCCTTCATATCAAGAATGTAGAATACATTAGAAATTGACTCTACAAAGCCATTTCTAGTTTTGATATCTACGGTTCCTTTCTCCATCACTTGGATAGTTGAATTGTTGCCAAGACAAACCGTAGTATGAAAATTTTCATCCAGAGTTGAGAAGAATTCCTTACAACCTGTCATATGGTTGCTGCATCCAGAGTCTACGACCCATACACCTTGATCTGCAACCTTCATAGCATGGAATGACATTAACAATGTTTCTTCTTCTCTTTTCTCCACAAAATTGGATTGATCTCTTTTTTCCTTTTAGAGCCTGGTATAACATTCATTCTTGTAATGTCAAAGGTGTCCACATCTGTAGAATTCCACCTTAGACTTGTCAAAATGTCTCTTGCCTTTGTTGTCATAATCGTCTCTCACTAGATCTACTGACCTACCGACATCCCACTTCTTTCTCGACCGCCTCTCCCACGACCTCGGCCTCTTCTTTGCCCTCTACCTCTGGAGTTTGAAATTTCACCTAGTGTGAATATCTTTAAGGCTGTCATCTCCTCTTCTGCTCATGTACTAGCAGGGAGCTTTGGAGTTCATCTATTTTCATCTTTTCAACATTGTTTGCTTCTTCAATAGAACATACAATGTAATCGAACTTTGGAGTTAGAGATCGCAAAATCTTTTCTACAATCGCAACATCCATGATTGAATCACCATGCATCCTCATTTTACTTGCAAGACTCATAACCTTGCCAATATAATCATTCACAGTTTCTCCCTTTTGCATTTGGAGAATTTCAAAGTCTCTTCTAACCGCTTGAAACTGAGCACGCGTTACTCTCGTTGAGCCTTGATACTTCCTCATCGTAGAATCCCAAATTTCCTTGTATGTCTTATTCTCAAACATTATTTCCAAGATAGTCCGATCAATGGATTGGAATAAATAGTTCTTGACCTTCAGGTCCTTCAACTTCGATGTTGCCAAGCATTGCTGTTGAACAGCTGAGAGTACCTCACCTTCATTTGGCTCTACATAACCCGTCTCCACCATATCAAAAAACTCCTTTGATTTGAGAAAAAATTCCATCAACATCACCCAATGATCATAGTGACCATCGAACCTCAAGATGGCGGGCTGAACGTAGCTCTCAACTTGTCTTTCTGCTGCCATTCTTGCTGCTGCAAGATCGCTCTGATACCAGTTGTTGGCAACAATAGAGAAATTTGGTAGAATTCTTTGAGAAAAGAACTTTGAAAACTATGAAGGAATGCTCGTTTGATTTTTCTATGCCTTCCACCAATGCCAACATACATATATATAGGTAAGTTGGGACATTCTCCATTACCATTCATTATCTAAAAATCATGCACCTATTTAATTAGGAACTAATGAATCTATTCATACATGTAGTTATACATGTATCTATACATGTACAAGTGACCCTTCAACATATGTATCTATTCATATATGTATCTACTAGTGACCCTACAACATATGTATTTATTCATACATGTATCTACTAGTGACCCTTCAACACTAACATGGTATCGGAGCCAAGGTTTATTCATTAACAATGTCTACCATATCTTCTTCTTCCTCCCCATCCACCATCTCCAACACAACCTCAACAACCATGGCGTCGACCTTTGGCCCAATCCCTCTTCATCACGCTGTCACAATCCGTCTCACCAAAAACAACTTCATTATATGGCGTGCCCAATGTCACGGTCATGCTCGTCCAGGGCATGTTGCCTATGGCCGCATGCCCATGACAAGCCAACCCTTGTCATGTCTTTTCATTCTAGTGTTTTTTCTTTTGTAATTCTAGGGCGTATGACGCCTCAAAAATATCATGTCTAGGCCTGCCAGACTTAAAATGGCCCAGAATGTACTATAGGGGGATATGACTAGTTGTCAACTTCTCCCTACCCAAGGTTATATATGCTAAGCCGTTGTTATCTTTCTCTTGCTTGCTTATATAACGTCTCTTTCCAAAATCTCTCTTTCTAAAATTTCTCTCTCTCCTCGTTTTCTAAAACCTTCTTTTAAAACCGAGGCTAGAGGCTCGATCGTACGTCGCTTGGCCGTAGACGACGCAAGAACAAATTGGGTTAAGCTCACTTGTCGCTGGAAAGTGAGTGCCACACAATCGCTAGTCCGCTGCCTTCGAAAGCGCGATTGTGTCAAGTGGTATCAGAGCTTTGTTAGCTCCATAACATCATAAAGACCAAGATCATGTCGACGTCAAAGTCGACACCCAAAGCACAAGCCGACTGGCTTACGGTAATAGAGGAGGAAATGCTGTTCCTCAAAGAAGTCCCTGACACGCTCCGGTTCCTGGAAAAGCGGGTGACCGAACTGAGCGAGAAAGTCGTAGAAGTCGATGCAATGGGCAACCGCCTGGATGGGTTGCCAATTGCAGAACTGATGTTTCGATTGACCTCGCTCGAAGAAAGAGTTGCTCCTACAAGCAGCCGAAAACCGTCTGGTAGTCCGGATAGCTCTGTCGCACACAAAGAGGGACGTGGCGAAGAGTTCGACGTACTACAAAATACAATGATGAGTTTGTTCAATGGATTAACCGATGAATTCAGAACAACAATCGAAGACCTCCAAGACAGGATGGCCGCCATGAGCACTCGAATTGAAGTGACCATGAAAGCCGTGGAGGGCGTCACGGCTGGGCAAACTAATGCAGGATCCAACAAACTAAGGTTCCCAGACCCTAGAGCCTTCAAAGGGAATCAGGACGCCAAAGAGTTGGAAAACTTCATCTTTGATGTCGAACAGTACTTCAAGGCCACGACGGCTTGTACTGACGACAAGAAGGTGACGTAGCCGCGATGTATCTCATAGACGACGCCAAACTGTGGTGGAGTACGAAGGTGCAAGACATCGAGGATGGATTGTGCACCATCGACTCATGGGAGGACCTCAAGAGAGAGTTGAGGGAACAATTCCTCCCCGAAAACGCAGGACATATAGCAATGGAGAAAATAGTAGCCCTGAAACACACTGGAAACATACAGGACTATATCAGACAGTTCTCAACCCTGATGCTAGATATCAGGGGCACAGCAGAGAAGGACAAGGTGTTCTTCTTTATAAATGAGCTACAGCCATGGGCCAAGACAAAGATACATGAGAACAGGGTCCAAACCCTAGCTGCCGCAATGGCCTGCGGCGATAGACTCGTAGACTGTGGGAATGAAGCAGGATCCCAAAGAAGAATGACATCGGCCCCAAACAATGGGGGCAAAACATACAGGCCACCAGGTCATCGAAATGGAAGCCCCAACAGACCGAGCGGATGGACGGATAGACCTCCTCAGAACAACCAAGCGGGGACATCTCGAGGGCCTTACCATCAAAAGAACCACCCGACGACGCCTTTGCAATGCATACTGTGTAAAGGCTCCCACAAGGTATCCTACTGTCCTCATCGGGCCTCTCTCACTGCGCTCCAAGTGTCCATTCAAGAGAGCAATGAGGCAAGGGTCGAGACTATGCTAGACAAGAAAGAAGATCACGACAACCCCTGAATGGGCGCACTCAAATTCTTGTCAGCCCTCCAACGGAAAGTCGAACCGAAGGAGATAATAGAGAAAGGACTCATGTTCGTAGAAGCAACCATAAATTCTCGACCGAGCAAGAGCACTCTGATAGACTCTGGAGCAACCCACAACTTCATTGCCGATCAAGAAGCCCGAAGATTGGAACTCACCATAGGAAAGGACCCGGGGAAGATGAAAGCTGTCAACTCCGAGGCCTTGCCTATTGTGGGAGTTTCCAAAGGAGTCCCCTTCAAAATAGGGGATTGGACTGGAGAGCTAGACCTTGTCGTGGTTCGCATGGACGACTTCGACGTGGTACTTGGGATGGAGTTCCTCCTAGAACACAAGGTCATCCCAATGCCACTGGCCAAATGCTTGGTGATCACCGACCGCAACTCCACAGTAATACCTGCAAGCATCAAGCAACCGGGTAATCTTCGAATGATCTCGGCCATACAGCTGAAAAGGGGACTCGCGCGAGAGGAACCTACATTCATGGCCATACCACTGATGGAAGAAGCAACCACCGAAGAGACTGTCCCAGAGGAAATCAAGGAAGTATTAAACAGCTATACCGACATAATGCCAGAGAGTCTACCCCAAACACTACCACCTCGTTGAGGCATTGACCATGAAATCGAACTTCTCCCCGGGGTTAAACCGCCAGCAAAGAATGCATACCGGATGGCTCCGCCCGAGCTAGCCGAATTGAGGAAACAACTGGATGAGTTGCTGAAGGCGGGATTCATTTGCCCGGCAAAGGCACCTTATGGAGCCCCCGTACTGTTCCAGAAGAAGAAGGATGGGACGTTGCGTCTGTGCATAGACTATAGAGCCTTAAACAAGGTGACTGTACGCAACAAATATCATCTGCCAATAATATCCGACTTGTTCGACCAACTTCACGGGGCCAAGTACTTCACGAAGTTGGACTTGCGATCAGGGTATTATCAAGTACGTATTGTCGAAGGGGACGAGCCAAAGACGACGGTGCGTGACAAGATATGGGGCCTTTGAATTCCTGGTAATGCCCTTTGGCTTGACGAACGCCCCAGCTACTTTTTGCACGTTGATGAACCAGGTTTTCTACGAATACCTGGATCAGTTCGTCATAGTATACCTCGATGACATCGTTGTTTACAGCACAACCCTCGAGGAACACAAAGTGCACTTGAAGCTGGTGTTTGACAAGCTACGGCAGAACCAACTGTATGTGAAGAAAGAGAAATGTGCCTTCGCACAAACATGCATCAACTTCCTTGGACATGTCGTCAGATGTGGACAAATTAGTATGGATAGCGAAAAGATAAAAGCTATCCAAGACTGGAAGGTTCCTACTTCCGTATCTGAGTTGCGGTTCTTCTTAGGATTAGCCAACTACTATAGGCGGTTCGTCGAAGGATTTTCACGACGAGCCGCCCCATTGACAGAGTTGTTGAAGAAAGACCACCCTTGGTCGTGGTCGAATGATTATCAAATGGCCTTTGAAAATCTGAAATCAACCATGACGAGGGGTCCTGTCCTCGGGTTGGTAGATGTCACAAAGTCATTTGAAATAGAAACCGATGCTTCCGACTTTGCTCTAGGTGGGGTCCTTATTCAAGAAGGCCACCCCATCGCTTACGAAAGTCGAAAGCTCAACGATGCCGAACGAAGATACACTGTCTCCGAGAAAGAAATGCTGGGTGTAGTCCATTGCCTTCGAGTCTGGAGACAGTATCTTTTGGGATCACAGTTCGTAGTGAAGACGGATAACAGCGTCACTTGCCACTTTTTTGATCAACCAAAATTAATAGCAAAACAAGCCCGGTGGCAGGAGTCGTTGGCCGAATTCGACTTCAAGTTCGAACACAAAGCAGGAAAGAGTAATCAAACAGTCGACGCACTGAGTCGGAAGGGCGAACATGCGGCCCTGTGCATGTTAGCCCATATTCATTCAAGTAAGATCGATGGATCGATGCGCGACATCATCAAGGAACATTTACTCAAAGACCCATCGGCCAAAGCTGTCGTCGAACTAGCTAAAGCTGGAAAAACACGACAGGTTTGGGTTGAGGGAGACCTCCTGTTGACCAAAGGAAACAGATTGTATGTCCCAAGAACGGGGGAACTGAGGAAGAAGCTCATTCAGGAATGTCACGATACCTTATGGGCCGGACACCCTGGGTGGCAAAGAACGTACGCCCTAATAAAGAAGGGGTACTTCTGGCCAAACATGCGAGACGACATCATGCAATACACCAAGACGTGCCTCATCTGTCAACAAGACAAAGTCGAGAAAGCCAAAGTCTCTGGACTCTTGGAACCTCTACCCGTGCCGACAAGACCTTGGGAAAGTGTATCTCTGGACTTCATAACACACCTCCCAAAAGTCGGGGAATATGACGCCATCTTGGTTATTGTAGACCGATTCTCGAAATATGCGACATTCATCCCCACTCCAAAATTATGCTCGGCAGAACTCACAGCCCAACTGTTTTTCAAACACGTTGTAAAGCTATGGGGTATTCCGTCAAGCATCATCAGTGATAGAGATGGCAGATTCATTGGGACATTCTGGACTGAGTTATTCGCCTTCTTGGGAACAACCTTAAACATCTCCTCGAGTTATCACCCTCAAACCGATGGACAGACAGAACGGTTCAATTGCTTGCTCGAAGCATACTTACGTCACTTCGTCGACGCTCGCCAGAAGAACTGGATACAACTGTTAGATGTCGCCCAAATTTGCTTCAATTGCCAAACAAGCTCGTCTACAGGGAAGAGTCCCTTCGAAATTGTAAGTGGACGACAACCGGCCTTACCCCATATTATTGATCATCCTTATGCAGGGAAAAATCCTCAAGCTCACAACTTTACAAGAGAATGGAAGCAGACGACAGATATAGCCTGGGTATATTTAGAGAAGGCTTCCAAGCATATGAAAAAATGGGCGGACAAGAAACGTCGCCCCCTTCAATTCCGAGCAGGAGATCAAGTTCTTATCAAGCTGAGACTAGAACAGATCAGATTTCGCAGCCGAAAGGACCAGAGACTAGTTCGAAAATATAAAGGCCCGGTTGAAGTCCTCAAAAAGATTGGGGCTACCTCCTACCGAGTTGCACTACCCGCATGGATGAAAATCCACCCAGTAATTCATGTGAGCAACTTGAAGCCCTATCACCCTGACCCAGACGACGACCAACGGAATGCAACCACAAGACCGAGCATCGATCTGAAGCAGAAAGAAACTAAAGAAGTAGAAGAGATCCTAGCCGACAGGGTTAGGAAGATAAGAAGACCTGTACGGACGATTCGTGAATTCCTTGTCAAATGGAAGAATCTCCCTACAGAGGAAACAAGCTGGGAACACGCCGAGGATCTGAACTCCGCCGCCACCCACATCGCCAGGTTTGAAAGTAGTCGGTTGACGGGGTCGTCAACCAATTAGGTGGGAGAGGATGTCACGGTCATGCTCGTCCAGGGCATGTTGCCTATGGCCGCATGCCCATGACAAGCCAACCCTTGTCATGTCTTTTCATTCTAGTGTTTTTTCTTTTGTAATTCTAGGGCGTATGACGCCTCAAAAATATCATGTCTAGGCCTGCTAGACTTAAAATGGCCCAGAATGTACTATAGGGGGATATGACTAGTTGTCAACTTCTCCCTACCCAAGGTTATATATGCTAAGCCGTTGTTATCTTTCTCTTGCTTGCTTATATAACGTCTCTTTCCAAAATCTCTCTTTCTAAAATCTCTCTCTCTCCTCGTTTTCTAAAACCTTCTTTTAAAACCGAGGCTAGAGGCTCGATCGTACGTCGCTTGGCCGTAGGCGACGCAAGAACAAATTGGCTTAAGCTCACTTGTCGCTGGAAAGTGAGTGCCGCACAATCGCTAGTCCGCTGCCTTCGAAAGCGCAATTGTGTCACCCAGCTCCTCCCCTACCTATGGAGTACGAAGCTTATGGGCTACCTCGATGGCACCATTGCGCACCTGTCATGTTGATCTCTTCCTCAACGACGACTAGTGCTGACCTAGTCTCTAATTCGGCCTATGATCGTGGTATGATCAGGATCAACAGGTTCTTAGCAGTCTTCTCTCCTCCATGACTGAGGAGACTCTTCATGATGTGGTTGCCACTACTACGTCCAAGGAGGCGTGGGATACCTTGCAGCGGATGTTTTCGTCGTCAACTCGTGCTCGCACTGTTCAGATCTGTGTTGAGCTTGCCACGTCCAAGAAATGCGATCTATCTGCTGCAAATTATTTTTGCAAGATCAAAGGGATGCCCACTAAGCTAGCCGCCGCTGGCTCTGCCTTGCAGGATGATGATATGATCTCGTATCTTCTCGCTGATCTTGGCCCTGACTATGATCTCTTCGTCACCTCGATGACTACCTAGAGTGAAGCCCTCACGCTTGATGATGTGTTTGCACATATAATGGCATTTGAAGCTCGCCAACTACGACATCAGGCTGAACTTCAGTTAAATCCTGAATCTTCTGCCAATTATGCTGGTCCTAGTGGTCAGCAGAGGAACCGTGGGTGTAGGGATCGTGGTCGTGGCCGTTCTCAAGGTGGTGTGCCCTCCCGTCCAGTTGGTGATCATATTGACCCTTTCGCTCGTCCTTCCTGCCAGAGCTGCGGCAAAGTGGGGCATACTGTTGTTCGCTGTTGGCATAGGATGGATGAGTTTTATCAAGATGAACCTCCTTTTGCAGCACTGGCGGCTACTTCCTCTTACAAGATTGATCCAAATTGGTACAACGACACGGGCGCCACTGATCATATCAGCAGTGACCTCAATCATCTCGCTCTACGTGAATGCTATCATGGAGGTGAACAAATTCAAGTCGGCAATGGAGCTGGTTTGCGTATTTTGCATACAGGTCATTCTTTAATTAATATTGTTGCTTGTCCTCTTGCATTGCATAATATTTTGCATGTGCCTGAAATTTTCAAACATCTTCTTTCCATTCATAAATTTTCTCGGGATAATGACGTATTTTTTTAATACCATCCTTGACATTTTTCTATTAAGGATATACGAGTCGAGGAAAATTATTCTAGATGGGAGGTGTGAGTTTGGTCTCTATCCTATTAAGCCATCTGATGTCGATAATCTCAAGCACGCCTTAGTGAGCAGATCTACTACTCATGCCCAATGGCATGCACGTCTTGGACATTCTTCACTCAAGTAGTAAAGTCAATTTTGTATCTCAATAATATTTCTTGTGCTAGTGAGTCACCTTTGTCAGTCTGTAATGCGTGTCTACCATATACTAGTTCTTCTCATCGTCCCCTTTGGAACTGAGTTTTACGGATGTTTGGGGCCCTGCACCTTCATATGTTGAGGGTTTTAAATATTATATTAGCTTCATTGATGATTTCAATAAATTTTCGTGGATCTATTTGATGCATGATCGTACATAAGCTCCTCGTATACTTTTGCAATTCCAAGCTCATGTTGAACGCCTCATAGATACTAAAATCAAGTGTGTCCAGTCTGATTGGGATGGGGAATATCAAAAAATTCATAACACATTCTTTCATTCCCTTAGAATTGCTCATTGTGTTTCGCGCCCTCACACGCATCAACAAAATGGGTCTATTGAATGCAAGCACCGTCATATTGTTAAAACTGACCTAGCCCTTCTAGCTCATGCTGATGTACCTATTAAATTTTGGGATGACGCATTTCTTACAGCCACATATCTCATCAATCATCTTCCTACTTGTGTCATCGATAACAAATGTCCCTTTGAGCGTCTTTTTCATACCCCCACCAAATTACTCCTTATTAGAAGTTTTTGGGTGTGCTTGTTGACCTCATCTTCGCCCTTATAACAAACAAAAGCTCTCTTTTCGATCCAAGGAATGTGTCTTTCTAGGCTACAGTTCTTTACATAAAGGGTATAAGTGTCTTGACACCGATTCTAGTCGTGTCTATATTTGATGAGAATGTTTTTCCGTTCAAGAGAGTCCCACCCAATTCTTCCCCAACCTTGCAGCCACGCACAATGCCCTTGATTTGTGCACCTTGCATTTGGGTAACAGCAGTACTAATTTGGATAATGATCACATGCATATATTTGTGCCTACTAACTTTTTGGATGTAGAAAATCTGGTGCCCACATCAGCTTCGGAATTGTCGCTGCATCCACCGTGTCGCTGCTGCGCGAATCGGAGTTGGATGTTTCGCCAATGATTGGGACCTCGAATCCTCCGTTAGTAGATGATATTGCGCAATGCCCGGTCGGATCCTCGACCACTGGTCAACCGACTGTTGTAGCACCGATTGCTCTCCTCGCAACGGCTTGTACGACTGTCCCCTCAATTGTGGATCCTACACCTACTACTCATCCGTATGGTACTCGATTGGAGCACAATATCAAGAAACCCAAGGTGCGTACAGATGGAACAGTAACATATTCTGTAGTTCGGTCTTCTGCCTCTGAACCTACTTCACATATTACTGCTATGGAGCATCCCCTCTGGCATCAGGCAATGAATGATGAATTTCAGGCACTTCTAAAAAATAAGACATGGCATTTAGTTCCTTCTCGTGCTGGTCTTAACGTTATTGATTGCAAATGGGTTTTCAAACTCAAAGTAAAAGCCAAATGGCTCTATTGATCGCTATAAAGCATGCCTACTTGCTAAAGGGTTTAAACAGCAGTATGGCGTTGATTATGATGATACATTTAGTCCAGTTGTTAAGCCCACTACCATTCGGCTCTTATTATCTCTTGGTATTTCTCGTGGTTGGGCTATTCTGCAGATTGATATTCAAAATGCTCTTCTTCATTGCTTTCTTAATGAAGATGTTTATATGAAGCATCCCCCTGGATTTGTGGATTCTCAACATCCTGGTTATCTCTGCAAGCTGGATAAGTCGCTTTATGGCCTCAAACAAGCTCCGCGTGCCTGGTTTTCTCACCGTAGCTCCAAACTATTACAGTTGGATTTTACACCTTCAAAGGCTGATGTCTCTCTTTTTCATATTTAACAAGATGGGCATTCAGATGTATATCCTCATCTATGTTGATGACATTATTATCATCAACTCATCTTCTATAGCTACTGAAAAACTTCTTACACAGCTTCGGGATGATTTTGCCGTCAAGGATCTTGACATTTTAAGTTATTTTCTTGGGATTGAGATCCACCATACTTCCAACGGACTTGTTCTGACACAACATAAATACATTCAAGATTTATTGTCCAGAACCAATATGCTCATCTCCAAAGGTGTGCCCACACCTATGCTTCATAGTGAGAAGTCGTTATTGGATGGTGGTGAAAAGCTCTCGCCTGAGGATACTACTCGCTATCGGAGTGTCGTTGGTGCTCTCCAATATTTGTCTCTGACACGTCCTGATATATCCTTCTGTGTCAATAGAGTATGTCAGTTCATGTCCTCCCCGACTTCTGTATATTGGGCGGCAGTCAAACGACTTCTCCATTATCTACATGACACTATTGATATGGGCTTGTGTCTTACAAAGTCCAACACTAATTTGCTGAGTGCCTTTTCGGATGCTGATTGGGCTAGGAATCCTGATGATCGTCGAAGCACTGGAGGCTATGCGATCTTCTTTGGTGGCAATCTTATCTCTTGGAGTTCAAGGAAACAATCGACAGTTTCTCGTTCTAGTACGAAGGCCGAATATAAGGCGGTTGCTGATGCCACTGCCGAATTAATCTGGATCCAAGTTCTCTTGCGTGAGCTCGGGATCTCACAAGCGCGAGTGCCTAGCCTGTGGTGTGACAACATTGGTGCCACCTATCTATCCCCCAATCCAATCTTTCATCAACGGACAAAGCATGTTGAGGTTGATTATCACTTCGTTCGTGAATGAGTATCAACTCATCAACTTGATGTGCGACTCATATCTTCCAAGGATCAGCTCGCCGATATCATGACAAAGCGACTGCCAGCTCCTTTTTTTAGGAGTTTTAGGCGCAATCTTAACTTAGTAGTACATCGTTCACATTGAGAGGGTGTTAAACGTAGAATAGATCATATCTGTGTATAGTAAGATAATCTACTCATTTACTTGTTTGTTACCATGAATCAAGGAAAATCTATGATTTCATGGTTTGTTGTAATCCTCATTATACATCTATAAATATATGAGGTCCGACCCACATAAATCACAGTGCCATTCAACCTAACATTATCAACAAACATTTTTGTCCGAAACAGAGATCTGAAATTTGATCTTTAGAAACCTCATGGATCTGTTGTTATAGACGTGAACGAGGTACAAAACTTTGTGGAAGAGAAGAAGAGAGGCTGACAGAGAGGTAGAGGAAGAAAAATTATGAGAAACAGCATAAAAAATGACGTATAGAGGAGAGAGAAACGAAATCGGAAAATGTAGGAAGTCATGCAAAGAAGACGTATTCGTCGGATCCGAATCCAGGTCGGACCCACTTGCACTCCTGCAGCAACTTAGCCCACTAGTCACGTCAGTGCAATCCACCTGCAGCAAAAAGAACTCCTCTGGCTCCAGCGGTTTAAACCGCTCGGCTTCGTGGCTCGAAAAGTCGCTCTTTGGCCCGGCAAAGGACAAAATACACCTTTTTCCACTATTCCGACCCTTGAAGCCAATTTTGACCCTAATTAAGGTCAGTACGATGTTCTATTTCACAATTTCAAGTCGAATTTAAATTAAAATTGTAAAATAATAACGAAGAGCAATGAACGACCTAATAGGAAACGATCCCCGACAACATTTGGAGCAACTCTGACAAAAGAAAGCTTAGCAAACTTGAAATTAGGGAAACACCAGCTAAGGCCAAATAAATAAGTGGTCTTACTATAGAATAAGCTAGAGAACTTTTTGTTTGATGTATGACGACACATGCCTTCTGAAGCATTTAAGGTTAGTACGACTGTGTTTTAGCTGGTTTAAATTTTTGAAGTGAAGTTTAAAGTATACATGCATAATTAGGCTTAAATTTGTGGAGTCAAGTTCAAAGTATTTATGCATGCTTAGGCTAAGCTAGTTTAAATACTTAGGAGTAAGTTGAAATTATTGACCTAAAATTAAGTAAACCAATTTCCACACTAGAATTCTAATATATAATGTTGAATTTGTTAGGCAGAATTAGTTAAGCTAGCATCAAGGGATCATAGTAGCTTCGACCTAGGCCAACCAAGTAAGTGGCCCTACCGTCATTTGGTTATAATTGTGAGCTGTATGATGACACGTGCTCATGGCTTCGCACGTGTCATATGCCCGTATATGCAAATTGTTATAAAACGATATGTATATATTATGATATGTGATTTTTATGTTGTATTGAGTGAACTGATATGTCTATGATATGATATGTTAAGATATGGTATGTCGAAGGCATGGTCGGTAAATGTTATGTGACTATTATGATATATGATATGATATGATATGTGCATGATAGAATTGTTATGTCTGAAAGCATGGAAAAATTATGATATGACATACGTATGTAATATGAATGGTATGATATGATTGACATGCAAAACGTCAAACTAGCATGAAATACAACTCCAACATACGCATGAAAGCTAAGATAAATTATATGATAAACGATATGAAATGAAGGAAGACGCTAGCGGGGTTGTATTAACTGATAATAAAAATGGAAAATGTGGGGACCTCATGCATTATTGTGTGCATGCATTAGGATACCCCTTCTCCTTCATGATAGTACAAACGCGCAGAAATCGAGAAAAAAACCTGAAAAAAAGGCATCGATTGGATGGGAAGTAGGAACTCCACGTGCTGGCAGGCCAATCAGCGCACGAGCAATGCTCATCTTCTAGCCCTAGCAGATGTGGTTCACCTCTTTAATATGTGGGTGCAACATGTGGCACGCGAGAAATGGTGAGCGACGAACTTGATCAAGCACGGGTTCTAGAGTCGAGTTTCAAGTCGTGCGCAGGTCAATGGGTCGGAGCCTCAAATCAATCCAGGTTGGTCAAGCACGACACATCTCCACTGATGGGACGACATAATGCTCCATCTGCAAGCCAACACATGTCGTTGGCCTCTTCAAACACGCTACCCGCTTCGACGTGCGACTCATGTTCCGTCGATTACTGTCATCTGTTGGTGAACACCCATTCTAACTTATTTTCTTTCCATTTTTATAAATTTTTATTCATAATCCAAATTGAAACTCCATGTTCCGTGCGTTCTTATCGAAGTTGAGACATTTGAATACTCCGATTCTGACGTGATTCTTACCCAAGTTTCATCATGGAAATTGTGAGGTTTTTCTCTTAGAACATCATTCTAAAAAATAAGATCTTAACAAAATATCCATATCTCTTAGATATTAAAGAAAACCTAAAATTAAAAACCCACAATCTCACCTTGTGTTCTTGCTCGTTTCTTGTTGGAATCGGGCAATTCAAATGCCTATACTTCCTCTCATTGTGCCAGTGAACTTTTCTACTGAAGGTTCTACAGTTAAACTCGCTCCTTAATCGTACCAGATGGAATTCAGTCATTTTCATATAAGAAAAATAGATGAGTAGCTCTCTTAAGCGTTGATTTTGAGACTTAAACAATGAGGTCACCTTCTCACTCTCACAAGAGTGTCTAGTTTATGGTTGGATCATAAACAAATTATTTTTTCGAGTATCATTGGTACTACTTACAGTGAAAAATCTAATTATAGAGGTAAATCAGACTTTTTACCCACCGTAATTACAAACAACTTGTGAATGATCGACTTGCATGGAATTCATCTATAAGACTATAGTGGAGTGACCTATAATTAACGAATGAAAATTGAAAATTGATTAATTAATTATTTTGTATTATTGAGTCCCCTTGTTAGCTCACATTAAACTAAAATGATCAATTTTGTTGATTTCTTTTTTTTTTTTTTTTTTTTTTTTTTTTTTTTTGAAATGTATGAATTATTAAATATATTTTATATTTTAAATATAAAAAAGAAAAATATATTTAACCTAAAGTGTTCAAATTAAAACTTAATATATTAAATATGTTAAATATAAAATGAAATATATATTTTTCTTTTATATTCAATATATTGAATATTAATTTGGAGTGTCCAATTAATATTCAATAT
The DNA here is from genome assembly GCF_057944985.1 of Cucurbita pepo subsp. pepo. Lineage (NCBI taxonomy): Eukaryota > Viridiplantae > Streptophyta > Magnoliopsida > Cucurbitales > Cucurbitaceae > Cucurbita > Cucurbita pepo. The sequence continues at coordinate 5,308,474 of NC_141817.1, forward strand.
ATCTACGAATAAATATTTAATATATTAGAAAATACACCGTAAAAAAAATATTAAGTATTCAAATAATTAAGGTATACATTAAATAAAAAATATATTTAAAATTTGAATAAATTTCAACCGATATTTAAACCTGATTTAAATAAAATATTATATCTTAATAATTATTTAACGGTTAAGAATGAGAAATAGAAATAGAATTGAAATCGAATGAATTATTCTAATTGATATTCATATTGTTTAAATAGGATACAAGTAATACCTACGAAAATATAAATTAATTAAATATTAAAAATAACATAAAATATACTAAAAATCAGATCATAAAGAAAAGAATATTAAGATATAATATCTAAGATATATTTCATAAATAATATATTCTCCAAATATTAATCTCAACATCAACCCAGTAAATATGATGCATTACGCCTTTTCTTACCAAAAATTCTCTTTAGAGATCGCCAATCCCATTTCTTTAGTAATTTTTTTTTTTTAAAAAACGTCCACCAATCTTAACATGTGTTCAAGTCATATCCATAAAAATTTTGCAGAAAAATCACGTTTGTTCAAGACATAGCAAGAAATACTTCGTAGAAGCGTGTTGGAAGAGCTAGAGGAACCATGGGTGTGAACGAGTATGCATAGCTCATAGTTATTTGAATCGGGCTATTTAAGCATGTTTAGAAGTTATTACTAAGTATTTGTGTGATTAATAAATACATAGGCATGAATTGAATGTTGTGAGTCCTAAAGTATATTTTCTCTATTTATTTAATATACCTAATATATATTTTTCTTCATTTATTTTTTTTTTCTTTATATTTAATATATCTACTATATTAAATATTAATTTGAACCCTTTAAATTTTATTGTAAATAAATTGAACCTTTTCTTGTTACTATGAGCCAGCTAGGGGACCTTATGGACTTACGGATTATAAGCTCCAATCATACAAAGTTAATTAATTAAATTCTTTAATTAATCAATTTTCATTCATTAACTATAGGTCACTCCACTATAGACCTAGAGTTGCACTCTTATGCACGGTAGGACAAGTTATGTCCATTGATATAACCATTCCAAGCAAGTCGATCCTTTACGAGTTGTTCATAATTACAGCCGAGTCAAAAGTCCGTTTTACCCCTGTAATTACATCTTTCACCTTTAGTACCACTTATTCTCTAATAAATAATTTGTTTATTATCCAATCATAAACCAAGTCCCTCTCGAGCCAATAAGAGGGTGAGGCCCCATTGTTCAAGTCCCGAAATCCGTACTTAAAGAACAACTCATCTACTTTTCTTATATGGAAAGGAGTGAATTCCGTCTCATGATATTATGTTCCCAACTCCCTATTTGGTAAGTCCCCAAAATGGTAGGCATGTTGAATCGGCTAAAAGAGTCATTCTCACCCATGTAAATCAAAGGACAAGCCCACCGACAGGAGTTCATAACTCACCGAGGATTAAGATCGAGTCGCATATGATCATTATATGGAATATTAATCTTCTCAATTAACGGATTTATAAAGAGAGATTAAATATTTCTTGGTCCAGTCTTATACGAACTCATTGTATAGGATACCCCCACTTACATATCTCCACATGAATGATTTGGATCAAATTATTTGTAACAATTACAAAGTGGACCGTATCAATAGTGTTACCAGAATAAGACACCCAACCTTATTTATATACTATAGACTCTTTAGGTTAATACTTGAATACGATCCTCCTGTATGTCAATCACATATTGTTCAAAATTACATTAATAACCTTGGATTTTAATACAATGGATAACAATTAAATTATAAATAAAATAATATAAATTATTGTTAAAAACTAAATACGAGGCTTTAGGGCATAAATCCCAACAGAGTATACTCGACATAAGAGAATACTCTATTACGTACCAAGCTAGGAGAAAATCTTGGTAACCCAAGAATAAGGAATGGTAATGTAGTTAATCCAAATACTATGACCCCGTTTACCCGCCACGAAATGGTATGATGATGCTACTATGGAGGGTACAGGTAAGCATTGATGAGATAACTCTACACTATAATTATTAAACCGACCCTCATAACTAATTTATATGATATGATTGATAAGCTCTAAAGAGGATCGTCAGTTGAGTTCTAAAAAAGGGATAAACATGTTAGAGTGGATTAAGAGGTTAATAAGGCTAATTATGATAACAAGAAATCTAAGTTATCTAAGGAACTTGGAGAATAAAGTCATCCCATAAATGAATCAGAGTATCGAAAAAGAGACCTAATAGTCTCTTAAGTTCATCTTAAGTTCAGCCTAGTTCAATTAGTTGGGCTAGTCGGGCTAGTCTTACCCATAGTATATTCTTAAATCAAGAATCTAGGTTCCCATCATTAATGACCAATAGTTAGCCTTATCTAGTGAGTACGAGAAGATTCTCTAATTATTATAAATTTATAAACAAGCTATTTACTCCGTATATTTATTTACTCATTTGTGCTACACATCATATATATATATATATATATATAATCGAAGAAAAATAGACATTTAATAAATTAATAACTTTAAAAAAAATTATAATGAATTTAAAATGGAGATATTTTAACTTCAACTATTTATAAATGTAAATGTAAATGTAAATGTAAATGTAAATGTAAATGTCAATGAAATGAAAAGAGTTACGGAAGGGGTAATAGAGAGATCCGTTGGAGAAGCAGAGAGATGAGTGTAGAAGGGTCCGAAGATGTAAGGGGTGAACAAAGTTTGTATATTAATAGCAATTGGCAGCTCGATTTTCTCTCGCCGCCGATCTCGTTTTTCTTCTTCATTTCCAACCGGAATGTCATACGCCTACCTTTTCAAGTACATCATCATTGGTGATACTGGTACGTGTTGGTATTGATGTTTTTGTCGTTTTCGATCTGATTCCTCAATTGCGTCGCTTTGGTTATGGGGTTGGTTTGTGCTTAATCTGTTTCTCTAATTTGATGATGTCAACGCTGCTCTGCTTGGTTTCCTTTTTGATTTGGGACTTACTGTGTTTAGCTTTGAATTGGATGTTGTTTTCTGTTCGTCGATTGATTGTGAGGTTTGAAGCTTAATTGTGCGGTATTCTCCAGGAGTTGGAAAATCATGTCTTCTTCTCCAGTTTACTGATAAGAGATTTCAGCCTGTTCATGACTTGACTATTGGTGTTGAGTTTGGTGCGAGGATGATCACCATCGACAGCAAACCAATTAAGTTGCAAATTTGGGATACGGTTAGTTATCTCTCTTTCTTTATTTCTTTCTTTTTTTGGGAGTTTCTTGTTTCAAATCTTTAGATATTTAACTTCGCCACTTGTCTACTGAATTGAATGAGCTCTGTTCTGGTTTATGGATAGTATTTTACCTTTTCTTGGATCCATTTCAAGGAAAATAATCTGCAATTATACTAGAGACAAGCGGGTGATCTACTGCTATAAGCTTAATCTTAGTGCGAGTAAAAGGCGAAAACAATAACTAATAGAACCGGGAAGCCTCCGTTCATGCTTACTATATATAGTCTATACTATTCTATACTATTTAGTTTATCATTGTAACAGGACTTTGAATCTGAAAAGTTATCTATAAGTTATGCAACACTTACATATGCTCTTAGCTCAAGTGCTCTGCTTAAACTTAGAGCGCATACACATAACATAGTACAGTTATTCTATTGCTTAATGATCGTTATTCAAAATTACTATCTGCTCTGCGTGTAATAATGATGATCATTATTGAATCAACGTCATGTATTGTTCATTTCTATTATACATATATAACATAAGAATGGTACAGATGTTCGTTCCTTGTACTCTTTCGATTTAGATTTGTCCTTTTGGTTCTTATTAATTTAATCGATTCTGAGTCTGAAGTTTCCCAAAAAAATTGCAGGCTGGTCAAGAATCTTTCAGGTCTATTACAAGGTCCTACTATAGAGGGGCTGCTGGTGCCTTGCTTGTTTACGATATCACCAGGTCTTTTTACCTCTTGGTTCCCTTCTAACTTAATACTACTTATGAGTTTTGATGTAGGGATGTTTCTGTACTTCTGTTATTTGCGTTTGATGTCTTATGCAGCCGTTGGGTTGCGATCGTTGGTGTGTTTAACCAAGCTGGTCAAGGTCATTACATTTAGCAGTTGGAGCTAGTCAGTTGGTTCGCTTCAGTTAGCTCTTTATTAGTATAAATATTCATTGTATAGGTTGTATGCAATTCATTCCTGATTAAATAAAGTTCAATTCCCTGAGGCTACGAGCCTATACCAAGATTGGTACAATAGCTGTTAGAAGATTTCTAAGTCTTTTGGTATCGGAGTTGTTGCCTTGTGTAGCTGTTGGGTTGCGATCATTGCTATGTTTAACCTAGCTGGTCCAGGTTGTTAAGTTTTAGCCGCTGGAGTTAGCTGGTTAGTTAGGCTTCAATTTGCTGCTTTATTAGTATAAATATTCATTGTTTTGGTTGTATGAAATTCATTCCCCTCGGCTACACCAATTTTCTAGTGAATAAGTAAGGGAGGCTTTTGAACTTCATCCCCCAAATGGGCCTATTGTATGTGGAACTATTGTTCGAAATATATTTCAGAAACTTGGAGAGGATACTCCTATTCCTTTTGCAATTCATTATTGTTCTTTTCCTGGGGACCTATTATTCAATCAATTAAACCAGTCATATTGAAGTTGAATTATAATTCATGCTGGGAGTGAGAATTTGTAAAACCCATGATAGGCAGCAAGTCACCCAAAAGTATAGTCATGTAGAAAAAGGGAAGAAGGGGGACTGAGTGATATAAGTACGTGAGGATTGGCAGGTGTGTGCGTTATGATTATGTGGCCATATAGTATGGTTAGTTATACTTTTTGTGTATGTTGAAGGCTGCTTATGGCAACGAGGAGGCTATCCTTTGCATTTTGCTCAATTGTAGCTCCTTCGGGCATAGTGGAGAGGAGGGGAGCTCTTGAAACTCCCTTGGCATTGCCAAAACAGTTAATAGATAATTTGAGGCCTATCGATCCCTGAGTCACCAGGAAAGCTCACACTTCATGAAAGTAAACAAGACTTGGCCAGAAAGGTTATTGGTTAGTGGGACTGACCATTGTGTTAGAAGGTTGTAGATGTAATCTAGTAGAAGTTTGGGTGGACAGCATAAAGTTTAAATGTGAATGCTCGAATTTTCTTGGATTAGTTGTGGTTTATTTTTGTCTTGCATAGTTGTAGGTTTTGTGAGAAGGAAATAATTTGAGCAAGACCGTAGTTGTTAAAATAATGCGGTCAGCCAGGTCTGACAGCAGCTCTAAACTGCTCCAACTTCATGATGTTTGGCCTGATTCAGCATTCTAGTTTAACTTGATTGACTGCATAAGCTGAAATGGGGCCTCATCATCATGCCCCTAAATTTCCCGAGTCAATGAGGACATCGAACTTAAGGTTACGTGGCTATCATATTTTTCAGGAGGGAGACTTTTAATCACCTCGCTAGCTGGCTTGAAGATGCAAGACAGCATGCTAATGCAAACATGACAATAATGCTTATCGGTAACAAGTGTGATCTTGCACACAGAAGGGCTGTCAGCACTGAGGAAGGGGAGCAGTTTGCAAAGGAACATGGTCTAATTTTCATGGAGGCCTCTGCTAAAACTGCTCAAAATGTTGAGGAGGTGATAGAATAGTCATAAATTGCCTGCCAAAAAGTTCAAAATTAGACACTGTTCATCTCTAAGCTAAGAACATGACATAAAGATATAATATTCATCTTTTTTATATATTGTAAACAGTTCTCCGTCTCACAATCTTCGTGATGATCAACAATTTTTACAGGCATTCATACAAACTGCTGCAACCATATATAAGAAGATCCAGGATGGAGTATTTGATGTATCTAATGAGGTATGAAGCTTGCTTTTTAACTTGCTGCTAAATGTGTACGGAAATGTTTTAGTTTGACCATGGATTTTCTCTTGCGTCATGGTGATCAAAGTGCATCTGATTAGATTGGGGGCCTTGAATTTACTTTTGACTGTGCTACTTGAAGTGGTGTTTCACCGTTAGTCAAAAGTTATTTAGCTGCTTGAATTGGACAGTGTTTGGCCAGTGTTTGGCCAGTGGCGTTTAGCGACTGCCATAAGTGACAGAATTTAGATTCGAGTCTCTAGTCTCTTAGAATTTTGTTTTTACAACGGATGAATAGCGATGAGAATGAATGATGTAAGTGATGATATGTTCCATCTTATGTGCAGTCATATGGGATAAAGGTTGGATATGGTGGAATCCCAGGGCCATCAGGAAGCAGAGATGGTACTACAGCTCAATCTGGGGGTTGTTGCGGTTAAATCTTGCTGCTCAAAAACTAGTACAAATTTCCACGCTCTCTTTAAATTCCTTTGTTAATTATGAGTGTCAGAAAACGCCCCCTCCCCCTCAAAAAAGAACAAAAAAGGGCACCATAATAGGTTATCAGGTGTTCGTATAATGGCCCCAAGGGGTGGTGGCTCCGATGGCAAGGGCTTGGGGTCTCTGGCTATACCAGCTTAGAGATCCAAAACTCAAACCTTCGGGTGAGTTTAATACCAAAAACCCTTGATGTCGCCTGGGTTCTGGCCTTGGGCGGGCATCGGTGCCCTTGGGTATAGAGGAACGAAGTTCTAACTCCCAGTTATCCATAAAGAAGTATTTGTGTAATCATTAGACGTGTTGTGTTTTTGTTAATTATGTCTTCATCATATTTGATTGTAAAGGTAAACTCACATATCAATGCATGTCATTTGTGGAAAAATTGCGTCCTCTTTGATTGTTTAGTATATAATTGGTACCTGAACATCTAAGATACCCAGCAGCAAGATGAACAAACTCGTAATATAAGTAAACTCACACATTGACTTCTTTATCTTAAACCATCCAAGTTTAAACTACAAGTCAAAACATCCCGAAAAGACGTTGCGCAACGTTCTTTTTCATATCAAGGATTGGATTTTCTTAATAATCTCAGTTGGCTCAATCACTGGTATTCTAAAAACAGTACAATAAGGGACCAGAATATGAATAAACTTCCATTTCTTCTTCATAGGGGAACAGATACAAGGCATCATCCAAACTCAAAACAAACTAGAGATTCAAAATCCTTCACCTAATGGCTAAAAGGTCCAATCAGAAGCTATAAAATGAACCAGGCTGTATAAATTCCCCCATACAGTGGTTAAATGCATCTTAATATATCATCACCAATCGTTTGTTGATATTCTTTGTTTATCTAATCTTTGTTCTACTGTATTCTTTGTAGCATCTACCATGAGAAAATCATAAGAATATGAGTTCAAAAATTCTATAACCAACCTTTGGGTCTTGGGCTTCTTGGTAAGTTTGAACTCGAGCCTTCGAAAGGTATATCCGAACATCTCGAATCTTTTATTAGAACACTTCTTGAGGGTAGAAATTGACAGATCTTAGTAATGAAGAACTTGTACACTGCTAATAGCTCTACCAATAGTCCCTGCAAGAACACAAGCCATCAAGGAAGTGATGAAATCTATTGGTATCTCTTACAATGATTTCTCTTCCCAAGACTTTCGAAGCAAACTTGAATGCAGAATGGCAGTCACCACAGATTCTAATGTTCTTCTTGATCCTAATAGTGAATCCAGGAGGAGTTTTCAATACTGAAAATGCTAATGCTAGCTTCTCACTATGATATTGCAGCTTTACTTCTCTGTCCTGCTGGTCCATGAAGAAAAGCACATGGCTTGTGTCTGGTACATACCCAATCTCTTTAATCTTTCCACTTATTTTCTCCCACATCTTCTGGATTTCTTCTCTCATTGGATGTGATTCATCATTTGCCACGAACATATGAACTTCATTCTCAATTTCAACCCAACTGCAGGCAGGTTCTTTCTTAACTCCACTCTCTTTCATCATCTTCCTTACATTAGCTGCATCATTTAATCTACCAGCAGAAGCATAAATATTAGACAACAGTACATGAGGACCTGAGTCATGAGGGTCAAGCTCGAAAATCCGTTCGGCAGCATAAGCACCCAAATCCATGTTCTTATGCATCCTGCAAGCACCAAGCAAGGCTCCCCAGACAGCTGCGGTAGGTTCGATAGGCATTTCCTTTATGAACTTGTTGGCTTCATCAAGTCGACCTGCTCGACCTAATAGATCAACAACTGTCACATGGTGTGAAACCTGTGGTTCGATCTTGTATTTCTTCATTAGTTCGAAATAATATTGCCCTTCATCTAGAAGCCCTGAATGGCTACAAGCAGTAAGAACAGAGAGGAAAGTAATTTCATTAGGTTGAACTTTGGCCTTTAGCATCTCCTCAAATAGCTGTAAAGCTTCAGCTCCCAATCCATGTTGTGCATATCCAGAAATAATCGAATTCCACGAAACGACGTCCTGTTTAACCAACCTCTGGAAGACCTTCTTTGCATCCTTGATGCTGCCTGATTTGGCATACATGTCAATGAGAGTGTTTCCAATATAGGCAATCGGTTGTCCCCCAGATTTTATAACATGGGCATGAACCCATTTGCCTTGCTCGAAAGATCCAGAGCTGGCACAAGCAGTAAAAACACTAGAATATGTAAAATGCGTAGGTTCGAAATTCTGCCTTAGCATCTGCCTAAACAGTTTCATCACATGCTCCCCTTCACCCTTCCGAGCATGACCAGCAATCAGAGCATTCCAAGACACCACGTTTTTCGCAGCCAACCCGTTAAAAATCGCTTCGGCTTCTTGCATATGCCCCCACCTAGCATACATATCAAGCAATGAACTTCCCACATGAACATTCATATCAAAGCCATATTTGAGAGAAAATGCATGAAGTTGCCTGCCATGGTCATCACTAGGGCTAGCTCCAGAAGCCTTCAACAAGCTAGACAAAGTGAACTCATTGGGTTGGAAGCCCTGGTGGAACATCTGAGGGAACAAGCCAAGAGCTTCAAACGCACGCCCACTCTGAGAATAGCCACTAATCAACACGGTCCAACTAACCATATCTCTTGTAGGCATTTTATCAAACAGGTTGTGTGCCTCCTCAAGACTACCACATTTGGCGTACATATTTAAGATAGAATTCTGAATTACAAGATCATTCTCAAACGTAGAGCCCTGGATGTGGGAGTGGATGACTCTGCCCAGCTTGAGTTTGCGCAAGAGAGTACACTTGTTCAGCATTTTACTGTAAAGCGTTCGTTCGGGTTCTAATTTACCATGATTTATGAGGTCCAGAACATAGAGCCCAGTGGAACTAGTGGAAGTTTCAGAAGAAGAAATGTGGGTCTTGCGAAGAAGGTCTTCATCTTGAAGGACACCGGTAAAAGGGACGGCGGCAGCGGCGGCCGAATCCGACTCTGTCAAGGAACAAGGAGGCGAACCAGTGCCGTAGTTTGCGGCGGAGAAGAAACATTTGAATGGGTTGAGTTTAGGAAGATCAGAAAGCAGTAAATTCTTGAGAGAAGAAGAAGAAGAAGAAGAAGAAGAAGAAGAAATTGGTGCAATTTTCATAATCAGGAAACCTGTAAGAAGTGCAAATCTTCTCACCATAACTGTAACGAAACAACTCAACCAACCTTATTCTTTAGATTCATAGGAACTTATACGCAAATAACCAGAGAAGACGATCTCATAAATGTCCCATTCTATAAATAATTTCAGTTATGGCCGCCCTAGTTTCGACTGAATTGATTTGAATCATTTTTTTTTTTTTTTTATTCAAATCGATTATCCAAATTATAAATTTTTTACATTGAAATTCGGGTTATTCAAATTTTTATTTTTAATAAAAAAAACAAAATATTAGTTTATAAAATATTTATTTTTTATTTTTAAATATTTAATTAAAATTTGCTACAATTTCATAGTTAAAATTTATTTTTAAGAATTGTTCGGAGAATAAATAATCATAATATATTTATAAAATTAAAACAAATATTAATTATATTTTTAAAATTAATAATAAATTCGAGTACGATCACTTAAAAGAAAACTAAAAATAAATATAAAATTTTCATTTATTTGAACTCAATTCAAATTAAATAAGTTCTTAATTTAAAAAATTGGATTGATACCCTTAACTTTTTTTTAACTCTTGAACTTTTTCTTTTATTTTCTAAGAACATTTTTCGTATTCGTATACTATATATTATTTAGGTTATATTGATTATCTTTTATGTAATTAAAGAATTTAACACAAATTCATTATAATATTAATCACGGCAAAAACCTTAGAGGTTTATAGATTACTCGACTGAGTTTAACGAGTAATTGTCTCTCAAAATAGGTAAGATGAGATTCTTATTGTTAAAAAGAGATCATATCTATATAGTAAGATAATCTACTTATTTAATTGTTTGTTAACATGGATCAACAGATTCTAGATTTACTGGTTTGTTACCATGTATTATGAAGAATCTATGATTTTCTCATTTGTTAACATGGATAAAGACCCACCCTGTTGTTAAAATATCTTCACTAGCCCTAGGATTAAGCCCAAACATTGTATGAGTGACTATTTATGTTAAGAAAATGATTTAGGATTTTAGGAATAAATTTAGGAATTTTAGGAATAAATTTAGGTAGATGATTTGAAAAACGTTGAGTAATTTTAGGAGTTGATTACCTATCATCTAGTATAAATACCCCACTCTACTTAGTTTATCATCCCAAGAAATTCCAAGCAATATAAAGTAGTAGTTTCTACCAAGTGTCTTGTAAATCTCTTCTCGATTGTTCTTAATAAAGTGTGCAAGTGTTTCCCACATTGAGTTGTGTTCAACAATTTGGTATCAGAGCGAGGTTAGTGTAAGTTGTCGATCTCTTGGAATTCTTAGTATGCTCTGTGGTTACAGCTTTGTCTGATCTTCCACGTCAGAAACGATTTCTTGAGATTATTAGTGTGTGAGTTTCTTTTGTTTCGTGAGTAGTCTGTGACTACAAGTCTTGTGTCGAAAGAGCTTGTTTGGTATTACTGAGGTACAGCCAACACGATGGATGATTTCCAAATCGTTGGAGGAATCAAGAAACTCAACAACAACAACTACAACACGTGGGCAACATGCATGATGTCCTATTTACAAGGACATGATCTTTGGAAGATCGTTGGCGAGTGCGAAACTACACCGCCAGAGGATGATTCTAACGGCGCCTTGCGAAAATGGAGAATCAAAGCAGGCAAAACAATGTTTGCCCTGAAGACCACAATCGAAGAAGGGATGTTAGAGCATATTTGGGATGACAAGACACCGAAAGAAGCATGGGACACGTTCGTGATGTTATTCTCAAAGAAGAACGATGCGAGGCTACAACTTCTGGAGAACGATGTTAGGATCGCACAACAACGCACACGCTCGATCTAGATGATCACAAAGAGAAGGATAGAGAGAATTGCAAGGAGAACTCTGGCTAAAAGGATTTTTTATTGATGACTTCAGGCATGTACAACAAGAGAGTACAGAGAATAGAAAAGTACATTTCAAAGCTTTACTAGACGGGATATATATATGGTTCAGTCTACTAAATATAGCTTTACCAGATTTAACCATCTACTATATATAGCTATGTACCATATATAGCTTTACCGGATATAGCTTCACCATATATGGCTTTACCAAATATAGCTTTACCGGATATAGCCATTGACCAAGCTATAAATACAGGGAGCAGACTCCATAACTCAACAATTCTCCCACTTGGAGACTGATCCTACACCATACCAATTAGGGCTTTGCATAGCTTTAATTTTCCAACATCAACACATTTTGTCAACATGTCTGCTGGATTCTTTGCACCCTCTATCTTCTCCAAACACATATCGCCTTCTTCCACTAACCTGCGAGTGAAATGGTACCGTCTTCTAATGTGTTTTGTCCTTGAATGATAGACTGGGTTTTTCACCAACTGTATGGCACTCTGACTATCTGTATAAAGGATCTTCTTGCACTGCTTCGGGCCTAATTCTTCTAGATAGTCTGTCATCCATATCATCTCCTTTCCAGCTTCAGCTATGGCCACGTACTCAGCTTCAGTAGATGAAAGAGCAACGCATTTCTGAAGCTTGGACATCCAACTCACTGCTGTTCCATCTATAGTGTAGATATACCCAGATGTGCTCTTGCTGGAGTCTACATCTCCACTCAGATCAGCATCCACAAAACCTTGCAGAACTACTTTGCCATTGCCATAACAAAGTGTAGTATTGGATGTACCTCTCAGATATCTCAGAAGCCACTTCACAGCTTCCCAATGTTCCTTCCCTGGATTTGCCATGTACTTGCTAACAACTCCCACTGCATGTGTTATGTCAGGTCTAGTGCAGACCATAGCATACATCAAACTCCCAACTGCAGAAGCGTACGGAACTGATGCCATGTGCTTACGTTCCTCAACTGTCTTGGGAGATTGCCCCTTTGACAATTTAATATGATTTGCCAAGGGGGTAGTCCTGGGTTTAGCGTTATTCATCTTGAATTTGGACAACACCTTCTCAATGTACTGCTCTTGGGATAGATTTAATGTGCCAGCAGATCTATCTCGAGAAATCCTCATCCCAAGGATCTGCTTCGCTGCACCTAAATCTTTCATCTCAAATACTGAAGACAAGCTTGCCTTCAGGTGGTTTATCTCCCTCATACTTGATCCAGCAATTAGTATATCATCCACATACAGGAGTAGAAACACATAAGAATCAGTGTATTTCTTGAGGTAGCAACACTGATCCTTTTCACTTATGTGGAAACCACTCTTGCTCATGAAGGAGTCAAACTTCTTGTACCATTGTCTCGGTGCTTGTTTCAGTCCATACAAGCTCTTATTGAGCTTACACACCATGTGCTCCTTGCTTGGAGCTGCAAATTCTTCGGGTTGTTGCATATAGATCTCCTCATCTAGATCTCCATGTAAAAATGCCGTTTTTACATCCCTTTGCTCAAGGTGCAAATTCTCCGATGCAACAATACTCAGTAGAATTCGGATAGTAGTTAATTTCACAACTGGAGAAAAGATCTCAGCATAATCAATGCCTTTTCTTTGTGAATATCCTTTAACTACTAACCGAGCCTTAAACCTCCTTCTGTCATCTGGTTCAACCTTGATTTTGAACACCCATTTGTTCAACAGAGCTCTCTTTCCTGTAGGCAACTCAGTCAGCACCCACGTATTATTCCTTTCAAGTGAGCTCATCTCATCATCCATGGCTTGCTCCCACTTAGTTGAATCTTCCACTTGTAGGGCCTCATCAAAGGACTCTGGTTCTCCTTCGTCAGTCAGCAACAGATAGTGTAATGAGGTTGAATATCTGTCTGGTGCTCTGGTAGTTCTGGATGATCTTCTCAACACCTGTTCAGGTGCAACTTGCTCCACGTCTGGTTCTTCAGCAATAGGATCAGCCACGTCTGGTTCTTCAGCAATAGGATCAGGAGTTTCTTGAGCTTCTGTTGTACCATCACTGTGTGAATTTTCTTGCCACTCAAATTCAACTCCCACTTGCTTCGTAGTCTCAGAGTTTATCTTCTTTCTGTCCTTGTACATGACATTTTCATCAAAGGTCACATCACAGTGTCTTAGGATCTTCATATTTTTCTCATCCCAAAACCTATACCCGAACATGTCAGAGCCATAGCCTATGAAGTAGCATTTCACAGCCTTAGCATCAAGCTTATCTCTCTTCTCTGGATCAACATGAACATACGCAGTACAGCCAAAGGTTCTCAAGTGAGAGTACTTGAGTTCTTTTCCTGTCCATACTTCTTCGGGCAATTTGAACTTCAAGGGTACTGACGGCCCTCTATTAATCAAATATGCTGCTGTGTTCACAGTATCAGCCCAGAATGTCTTTGGCAATCCAGAATGAATCCTCATGCTTCTTGCTCGCTCATTCAAGGTTCTGTTCATCCTTTCTGCAATACCATTTTGTCTTGCCTTACCGGGAATTGTTCTTATTAATCTAATTCCCTCAGCTGCACAAAATGTTATAAACTCTGATTTGTTGTACTCTCCTCCATTGTCAGACCTCAGGCATTTGATCTTCAAGCCGGTCTGATTTTCAACTTCAGCTTTCCACTTCTTGAAGGTGGTAAACACATCTGACTTGTGTTTCAGAAAGTAAACCCATACCTTCCTGCTGAAGTCATCGATGAAGGTGACGTAGTACCTTGATCCACCAAGTGATGAAACTGGAGATGGTCCCTAGACGTCTGTATGGACCATTTCCAACCGCACTTTCTTCGGTTCTCTGGCAGCCTTTGTGAAACTAACTCGTTTCTGTTTGCCCATAACGCAGCTCTCACAAAGACCCATATCAACAGATTTTAAGCCTTCTAAAGCTCCTTTCGCAGTCAGCATCTTCATTCCTTTGACGCTCATATGTCCAAGTCTATTGTGCCATAGACTTGAATTGGAAGCACTCTCAGCAGCAGCAGTCATGTTTATACACTCTGCAGTAGTGTATAAGGTTCCGGATTTTGTGCCACGCGCAACAACCATGGGGCCCTTCACAATCTTCCAAGAACTCTTTCCAAACTCTGCTGCATAGCCTGTGCTATCCAACTGACCAATAGAGATCAGGTTTCTTGAGACCAGGAATGTATTTGACATCTTGTAATGTCCATTGATTTCCTGCTGGAGTTTGTATGGAGACATCTCCCTTTCCTTCAATCTCCAAGGTTTTATTGTCGGCAAGATACACCTTTCCGAAATTTCCTGATTTGAAATTTCGAAACAATTCCTTACTTGGAGACGAATGGAACGATGCACCTGAATCCAAAATCCAGGATTCAGCTGGGCTATCCACACTAAGGATTAAAACGTCCTCAGCATCTTCTGTTGTGTATATAGAATCATCATCATCTTCAGATTTATGATTCTGCTTCTTCTTTAGCTTTGTACAATCTGTCCGAAAGTGTTCTTTTCCCCCACAGCTCCAACACGTTACGTTGGGTTTGTTTGGAGATTTTCCCCGATTCTTTGATTTTGAACGCCCATGTTTGTTTGAGCTCTTTGATTTGCTTCTTCCCCTTCGATCAACACTGAGAGCATTGCCTGATGAATCTCCAGTTTTCCGTTTGCGAATACTTTCGCTGAGAACTACATCTCGAATTTTATCAAACTTCAGTTTATCAGATCCTCGGGAACTGCTGATTGCGGCAACAACAGTATCCCATGACTCGGGTAAGGATGACATCAAAATCAACGCTTTAATTTCATCTTCGAAATTAATTTCCACTGAACCCAGTTGACTTATGATCATATTGAATTCATTTATATGATCCGCAACACGTCCACCTTCAGACATCTGTAGATTGAACAATCTACGCATCAAATACACCTTGTTCATAGCCGACGGTTTTTCATACATATTTGACAGCGCCTTCATCAGATCTGACGTTGTCTTCTCCTTGATGATGTTAAACGCCACGTTTCTGGATAGCGTCAACCGGATCATCCCTAAGGCTTGTCGATCCTTGAGCTTCCACTGTTCCGTGGTCATGGTATCCGGCTTCACCCCCAACAGAGGTTCGTGAAGATCTTTCTGGTACAGATAATCTTCAATCTGCATCTTCCAGAAACAGAAATCGGATCCATCGAACTTCTCAATTCCAATCTTTGAACTTTCCATCTTCACAGATCGTGGTGAATTTTGCCTTGCTCTGATACCAGTTGTTAGGATCGCACAACAACGCACACGCTCGATCTAGATGATCACAAAGAGAAGGATAGAGAGAATTGCAAGGAGAACTCTGGCTAAAAGGATTTTTTATTGATGACTTCAGGCATGTACAACAAGAGAGTACAGAGAATAGAAAAGTACATTTCAAAGCTTTACTAGACGGGATATATATATGGTTCAGTCTACTAAATATAGCTTTACCAGATTTAACCATCTACTATATATAGCTATGTACCATATATAGCTTTACCGGATATAGCTTCACCATATATGGCTTTACCAAATATAGCTTTACCGGATATAGCCATTGACCAAGCTATAAATACAGGGAGCAGACTCCATAACTCAACAAACGAGTTGTTGTCAATTCACAACGTGATATGACAATTGCTCAGTATTTCCAAAAGGTCAAGTCGATTTGTCGGGAGATTACTGAACTAGACCCAAAGTTCGCAATTGGAGAAGATCGAATGAAGAGGATCATAATCCACGGGCTGCGACCAGACTGTCGAAGCTTCATTATTGCTGTACAAGAATGGCCCACTCAACCATCACTTGTAGAGTTCGAAAATTTGTTAGCCAGCCAAGAAGTCATGGCTAAACAAATAGGAGCATCACATTGAAGGGTGAAGAAGAAGCACTCTATACAAGTGAAAGTCAGAGCAATAATAGGTCGTCTACCAAACGTGGATACAACGGTGACAAGAGAAGAAGTCACCAAGGAACTACACAACCTGGGAGAACTCAAAAGAATAACAACCAAAGTTCTCAAACGAAAAAAATTGAGGGCATTTGCTACAATTGCGGGAGGAAGGGTCACATGTCCAGAGATTGTTGGTCCAAGAAAAAATCTGTCGAAAGCAATGTGGCATCCTCCAACATGGAGATGGAGGAGGAATGGGATGCAGAGGTACTTTATGCTATAGGAGAAGATGAGCTAGCACTCATGGCGATGGGAGACCATATCAATTATGAGAATGATTGGATCATTGATTCAGGATGCTCAAACCACATGATTGATGATCAAAGTGGTGCAATGGAAGAGGAGTGGTTCTCAGAGAAGGAAGTATTACCAAACCTTGAGCAAATTGAAGAAATTTTTCTACAGAACATGGGGGAGCAAACTGAAAAAATTCTTCCATAGAAGACGGGGGAACAAACTGTACACATTTGCTTAAGTGTGCTGATGTGCTTGAAAATTCAAGTGACACTAGTATTGGTGAGCAAGAAGTGATTCAACCAAGCGAACCTAGTGAAAATGAAATGACAACTCAACAACTCAGACATTCAGAAATAATCCTAAAGCCAAATCCAAAGTATGCCAACATAGTAGAAGACGAAGTTAATGAGCCGGAGACATATGAAGAAGCATCACAAAACTCAACTTGGCAGAAAGCGATGGAGGAAGAAATTATAGCCCTGGAACAAAATCAAACTTGGGAATCAGTGCCAAGACCAAGAGATACCAAACTCATCTCTTGCAAGTGGGCTTACGTAATAACGTGTCTCTCTGATGGATCAATGGAAAGATACAAAACTCAACCTGTAGCTCGAGGGTTTTGTCAAGAATATGGACTAGACTATGATGAAATGTTTAGTCCAGTGGCGAAGATCACTATCGTACAGGTTCCTCCGGCACTTGTTAATAAAGATTGAAAATTTTGGCAGATGGATATGAAGAATATTTTCTTGCATGGAGAGCTGGACTAGGAGATCTACATGAACCAAGCAAATGGATTCGAAAATGAAGTTTGAGTCATTAGTCAGTATATGCGAAGTTTAAAGAAGCCTCATTTGGATACGGCTCGATGAACCTTGAGATATGTCAAAGGAGACCACGATACCCCAAGATCAATCACTGGGTAAGTGTTCAAGCTCGGTTCGAGAACAATTTATTGGTGTAACAAAAGACAACCAACTGTATCATTGTCAACTAGAGAAGCAGAGTATAGAGCAGCAACGAAAGCAGCTCAGGAATGTACATGGCTAAAACTTCTGATGAAAGATTGGCACAAGAAAGTTGACTATTCGACACCCCTTCAATGCGACAACAAATATGTGATTCGTTTAGTAGAAAATTTGATGTTTCATGGCAGAACAAAGCATGTGGAGTTCGCTCTGGTGCAGCGAATGAGGACTAGTGTTGAGGGGGAGTGTTAAAATATCATCACTAGCCCAATAGGGTTAAGCCCAACCATTGTATGAGTGACTATTTTTATATTAAGAAAATGATTTAGGATTTTAGGAATAAATTTAGGAAAATGATTTAGGAATTTTATAAATAAATTTAGGCAAATGATTTAGATACTTTAGTAAAAAAACGTTGAGAAATTTTAGGAATTGATTACCTATCATCTAGTATAAATACCCGACTCTACTTAGTTTATCATCCCAAGAAATCCCAAGCAATACAAAGTAGTAGTTTCTACAGAGTGTCTTGTAAATCTCTTCTCGATTGGTCTTATAGTAAAGTGTGCAAGTGTTTCCCACATTGAGTTGTGTTCAACACATGTAATCCTCGTTATATTCCCACAGTTTTATCATGCATTACATAGTCTGTGAGTCACATCCGGTCTTTCGTCGCCTCAAAATTTGGAGTGTAACATAAACGAATAGATTTTTGTGTTCTTCCTCACCTACAACATCATTACCAACGACGATAAAGGTAAGAAAGATTCAAACAATGACGTTGTTAAACGAAGCCATGACCATGATAGTTTTATCGACATCAGTGATAGGAGTTTGAGTTCGGCTAAAATGCAGGTGAGAAGATGGACAAGAACATGATGGACAAAGTGACTCTCGTGAATACAATAAACTTGTAACAACTGAAGAAAAGAAAAAAGAAAGACCGTAATCTCCCTCAATCCTAAGCTCTAACAAAATCTCTCTCCTTATTTCTTTCTGCCAAAAAACAAAATTGTACGTGTATATGTGTGAAATGTTTATGAAATGACATGATTGTAATATGTCTGTAATATGATATGATATGTTAATATTATGACACATGTTATAATATGATGTGTTAAGAATATGATTTATGTTATGATGTGACACGTGTGACAATATAATACATGTTGTGACAAACTTTATGATATGATATGTGCATGATATGATATGATATGTCGAAGGACATGTTATGTGTATGATATGACATAATACATCGTATGATATGAATGATACAGTATTCAATGCCGATATATGTCTTAAAGGCTATGTTGTAAATTGATATGATATGAAGAAAGATGGAAATGGTTGATTTATGTGAGATCCCACATCGGGTGGGGAGGAGAACGAAACATTTTTCATAAGGGTGTGGAAAACTCTCCCTAGCAGACACGTTTTAAAACCTTGAGCAGAAGCTTCAAAGTAGGATAATATCTGATAGCAGTGTACTTGGACTGTTACAAATGGTATCAGATCCGTACACCAGGCCAAGGGAGTGGATTGTGAGATTTCACATAGGATGAGGAGTACGACCACAAGTAAACTTTGAAATGGTTACGTTATGCATACCGTGCAAGTAAACTTTGTCTAAGTAGAATCCAAAAAAAAAAATTATAGCAGAATTTAATTATAATTGAACTTAATTCACATAAAATTAGATTTGAGATTTCAAATTATAATTAAATTAATCATATACACACTATAATGAGGTAGCTGCATGACGTGGCTTTTCTAAATTATTTTTATTTTTATTTTTTAATGGCTCAAAATTATATAGATTTTTTTTTTTTAAAATAAAAAATAAAAATGGAATATATAGTGACTGATGACGTGGATTTCCTTTACTTCCTCTTTCTCCGCACGATTCCATTAATGACCCTTCGCCGACATCTCCCAAACTATCATTATTTTCTTTTTATTTATTTATTTATTTATTTATTTATTTATTTATTTATTGTTCTCAGACTCTCATTATCCACAACACAATTATTCCCACCCAAAATAAACTATGATTTTCAATAATCTAAATTAATTCACACAATAAATAATAATAATCATAATAAAACTATCAACCATTTTTTATTGACTAATTTAATAAAAATATGACGACTTTTTGTTTTTTATTTTTCAAATATTTCTACACTTATATACACAATATTATATATATAAAGTATTTTAAAGATTATTTTTTAAAAAAAATTAAAATTTAGGAATATTTCTTTAATATTTTGTCAAGTTGTTTTTTTTTTAATTATTTAAAAAAAAACTATATTTATCTACAATAAAATATTATATTAATGACTTAAATCTCATAAAACTCGAATATAAAACATTCACATGTCATAACATCATTGACATCGGTTACAAACGTCAAATATTATTAATTTTCATGATAATAATCTTAAAAATAAGATACGGTAGGATTGAGTTGTAACTCTATTCAAATCGGAAACAAAAAATCTAACTTACCAAAAAAAAAAAAAAAAAAAAAATATATATATATATATATATATATATATATATATATAGATAAATAAGAGCACAATCCTCCGTGTGTGTGGCTCTTTACTGTCGCTTTATTTTCTAATTTATGGCTTTATTTATTAAAGAAAAAGGAAAAATGGAATCAGAATTGTAGGAGTCCTCTCAGTGTGCTGCATTTCTCTTCCGACTCAAATTCTTGGTTCAGGAGGAGGAAGAAGAGTTTCTCCCTAACAATTTTGGTGTGTGGCTATGGTTGATCTACGATAAGGACCTCAATCGCAATCTCCTCGTTTTCATCTTCTTCTTCCTCCATTTTTCTTTTGAAATCTGACCGACAGAGTGAGCAACAATGATGGTCAGGGATTTGGTGCTGTTTATGCTTCTTGTTACTGTCATTGCTCCGATTTTGCTTTACACTTGTCGTCTTGGATCCTTCAATTTCTCCTCCTGTAAGTTCTACTCTCGATTGGATTTGCTTTGGCCTTCTTTTCTACTTCCTTACTCATTTTCCTGCTTCTTGTTTTCTTTCTCAGCCAGAGATGAATTTCTGGAAGATTTCTCAAGCTTTGTAAGTGGAATTGTGCGGTTTTCTCTTTATGTTGTTGAATTATCTGAATTAATGTATGATTTGTTACTTTTTTTTTTTTTTTTTTCTCTTCACAGACTCTAAGCAGTCATTCTGAACATTTGAATATACTTCCTCATGTAAGTAATTTTGTGTTCCTCTTTTTGATTTTCTGCTTGGATTATTTCTGGCTTTAACGTATAGATCTTTGCTTGTATCAGGAATCTTCTAGGATTCTTAAAGAACCCGTTGGAACTGTGTACTCTAACAATACAGCTCATCCAGAACCGGATGCGTCTGCTGTGGAGCAGAATTCAACCGACGTCCAAGGCTCAGCACATGGTGTTTTTTTCTTTTCTCTTTGAATTGAACATTTTCTTACTCTGTGTCTTGCGCTTCTATAATTTTGCAAATCTTATCGTTACAGATTTGCAATTACCGGAATCGCGGGAGCATAAGTCTACTCGTGCACTTTCCACCACGAATGAGAACGTTAGTTCGATTGGAGAGAATCACATCAGGCAGATCACCGACCCACTGAGGCAGCTGAATCTCAGCAAGGGCATTCCGGTACAATCGGGCACTGAGCGTGTGAAGGTAGAAAACACTGCAGAATTCACTTGACTAATGCATAAATTCCTTCGTGCCTCTTAAAATTTGGCGAAAACGTTTCGTTTCTCATAAATTTCTGATCCACTTCTTTTATTGTCATACTCTGTACCTTTTAGAACTAATAATAGCGTTGGTGGCTCTGGAATATAGAGAACAGTTTTCCATTCATCATGGCTTTTATGTTATGAATGCTGCAGGAGAGCGGATTCTTCTTCTTTAACTGTTTTTTTTTTTGTTCTTGTAATTGACCAAATTCGTACTCTCGTCTTTCCTCTCTACCCTTTTGTTTCAGCAGGATTATAGTGGAAGATAATTAATCAAGATGCAAGATCTTAGATTTTCTTAAATTACGTTTATTTCGGATTGCTATCATGCATACTTCACTATTCGTTGTCCCATGCTAAAATTACGATAAATAATACTTTCATAATGCTCGAAGGCTCTAAACACAGATGATTAAAGAAAATATATATTAATCTAACCTTTGCGTGGTCAACTTGGCTTTATATGGAATCAAGACAATACTTTCATACGCAGTTATTTGTAATTCATTCTAGTTTGCTGTTCTTTATGAGTTTCTGAGTTCAAGAATTGATGTAATGACTTTCTTTTCGGAAACAATTATATTCAGCATGCATGTATGCATGTACATCTCCAGTATCTTCTTTTTCACCCGGCTCCTTCGCTTCTGTGGCTTGATTTCCAGGAAAGAAAGCGTGTTCGACAATCCATCCAATCCACTGACAAGGCTCGCAAGGCAAGAGAATCATCTAAATCAGAAGACGATGATGAGGAAGCTGCTGCACCAAATACAAGGGTTCAGTATCTTAAAGATCAACTTGTCCAGGCAAAAGTGTATCTTTCCCTTTCAGCCACAAGGAATAATGTTCATTTTATTAGACAATTACGTCAACGGATGAAAGAGATCCAACGCATTTTAGGGCGTGCAAACAAAGACTCCGAGCTACCCAGGGAGTAAGTATATACCTCTTGAGCATGTTAATATTTGGCATCTTGCAGGGGATTTTTATATTTCAGTCGATCCTTTCAACATTCATGGCCAGTAGTCACAGCTTCCAATGTTTGATTGTTAATTACATACCTTGATGAATGCAGTGCCCAAGAGAAGTTAAGGGCAATGGATCAAATATTGACCAGAGGAAAACAGATTCAGGATAACTGTGCTTTGATAATCAAAAAGGTTCGGGCTATGCTCCAGTCAACGGAGGATCAGCTACGAGTGCACAAGAAGCAAGCACTGTTCTTGTCACAATTAACGGCAAAAACACTTCCCAAGGGCCTTCACTGTCTTCCCTTACGCCTGACGACTGAATATTACAGCTTGAATTATTCTAAGCAGCCGTTTCCCAATCAAGAAAAACTAGAAGACTCCAGTCTGTATCATTATGCATTATTCTCAGATAATGTATTGGCAGCAGCAGTTGTTGTAAATTCAACCATTGCTCATGCGAAGGTATATATATTTTCTACCCATAAATATAGAAGTTCTATGCTTGAAAAGAAAAATGAAAAGAATACGTCGAGGTCTGACGACTGTTTTTAGAATTTTATTCTCTGTTTTCCTTGAACGGTTAAGTAGTAGGATGGAGTTTGAATGTAACTTTGCTATGACATCACAACTAATATAATTTCATTGATATTCTACAGGATGCCTCGAAACATGTTTTCCACATTGTTACCGACCAGCTCAATTACGCTGCAATGAGGATGTGGTTTCTTGTTAATTTTCCTGGAAAAGCGACTATTCAGGTCCAGAGTATTGAAGAATTCTCGTGGTTAAATTCAAGCTACAGTCCAGTTCTCAAGCAGTTGGGTTCTCCATCAGCAAAAAACTATTACTTCAAATCTCATAGAGCCCATTCTGATTCAAATATGAAGTTCCGGAACCCAAAGTATTTATCTATCTTGAATCACCTCCGATTTTACTTGCCAGAGATATTCCCAAAACTGAAGAAGGTTCTGTTTTTGGATGATGACATAGTTGTGCAGAAAGATCTTACTGGCCTTTGGTCTCTTGATCTGAAGGGGAATGTAAATGGGGCAGTGGAGACTTGTGGAGAAAGTTTTCATCGTTTCGATAAGTATCTTAACTTTTCAAATGAGCTCATATCGAAGAATTTTGACCCTCGTGCTTGTGGTTGGGCATATGGAATGAATATATTTGATTTGGAGGAATGGAAGAGGCAGAACATAACTGACATATACCACACATGGCAGAAACTCGTAAGTTTTCGAACATTACTTATCTTAATCATGTTGTCTTGCACTTTCGTCGCTCGTTCATATGGGGATGATTTAAACAAATTTTATACATTAATTCTCCATTTGTGGTAGCAGCAGGCAGATTAAAGCTTTAAATCGGTATTCGTCTCGGTTACACGTTTTAGTAACTGTCTGACCCTGACTATGATGATTCCCTCTGTAGTCTAGTAGAATTGGAAATATTTCATAGGAAATGAAGCCATTGAGCCCTTATACTGCCACCATAAAAATGTGGATTCCTTATTCTTGTTCTTGAAATTAAATTATTTCTGTGGCCTTTTTTCTGCAACCATCAAACTTGACACGGATTCTATCAAATTCTAAAAGCTTCCCATTTCTTTGTTGCACCAGAATCACGACAGACAATTGTGGAAGTTAGGAACCTTACCCCCAGGTCTTATAACATTCTGGAAGCGCACACATCCTCTCGACCGATCATGGCACGTTCTAGGCCTCGGATACAACCCTAGTGTCAACCAGAAGGAGATCGAACGAGCTGCTGTTGTACATTACAACGGAAACATGAAACCTTGGCTGGAGATAGCCATACCCAGGTACCGTAACTATTGGATGAAGTATGTCGATTTCGACCACGAGTACCTTAGACAGTGCAATATTAATCCATAACAAGACACCTCAACGCCTTCTCATGGTTCCACCAAAGTCATACAGTTAAACAGGTGCCATTCTTTTCCCCATCTCTTGTAAATTAGTTGGTTCTTAGGTCAATTCTTTTGTAGAAAGAACGTTTTTCTTTTTCTTTTTTGCATGATTTTATATTGTGGGTGAGTGGGATCCCGTATTTACCTCAATTTGTAAATGATTGAGAGTGTTTTGTTTTTCCTAAAAGTTTATTCTGTGGTGGTGGACAGCTTAAAGTATTGTCAAAGTCTATGTAACGTGTACATTAAATTTTGGTAATAAGGAATTAATTATGTTTTATTATGCGACTTTCTTTGTTTTTTTGGCATTTTTTTGGCATTTTTGGAATGTGTCATGTGACGATGGATTGGTATATGCTAATAAGGAATGGATTTGTTCATTAGGTTGAAAGGTCAAATAGACTTTATTTATATAAAGTAATAAAGTAAGCTCGGTCGATCGAGAATCTTTTTTTTCCTCTCCCTTCAAACACTGTAAATGAAGAAAATAAAAGGTACGCAACCTGAATCAATTACCAAACCAATCGGTTACTTTCGACAATAGATGGAGTGTAAGTTAGGTTTATGTTGAGGAAAAATATATATTTTTAAATAGATAAAAGGACTAAGTAGTTTAACAATCATACATATGTGTATAGTTGCGACAATTCATATCCTACTTCGAAAAAAAATTCTATACTATTGTGATAACCGAACGAGGTTTAATTTTTTTTTCTTTTTTTAAGTATGCTTGATAAAGAAATCAGACTTTTAACAAACGATTAAAACTAATATTTAATACAACAAGTTAGATGAATATAAAGTATAAAAACTTAATTCTATCAAACGATAATACTAAATCACTGTATGAATTTTAAAATTAAATAGGACAAAGTTAGAGATTTAACACCATAATTTTGTAGTAGTTTGGTCAAACTCTACTTACTCCACTCTATTTAAATACTTATTTTCTTTTCATGTGTTAGATGAGAATATTTGCTAAAATCACGGTATCTATATGGTTTTAAAAGTTCTCAATTTATAATCAATTACTTAATTAAATAAATTACAAAAATATGGAAAGAGCAATAAATGTATACAAGATATTTGTCTAAAGGGTCAAATATGGTATCTATGGTAAACTGTAATAGAAATGCTAAATATCCTCAATCATACAATATATTTGGCTATAATAAAGGGTCAAATATGATAGTAAACCATAATTCAAGCTGAGCATCGATTTGAACGAACGTGAAACTTGAATTTCAAAAATTCCAATAGAGGTCGAGAAACACTTTTGTAAAGATGTTGCTGGGAAGGTATATACTGTGTGCGAAGTTTACCAGCCATAACAAGTTCTTGAAGTAAATGATAATCTAATTCAACATGGTTGGCCCATGATACATATGGTAAACAATAATTCAAGACTAAATATCCTTAACACCCCTGCAAGCTGAGCGTCGGATTTGAACAAACATGAAGCTTGGATCTGAAGAAAGGTCGAGAAACACTTTTTGTGAAGATGCCAGCAACTTGGAGAAGAGAATATACATACTGTGTACAAATTTTTCTACCGATAACAAGTTCCCAAAGGAAATAATAATCTAATTCAACATATTTGGCTTGCTTGTGAGAAACGAGATTAGAGCTAAAAAAAAAAATAGCACTTTTGTTGTCACATAAGAGTAAGAGCTACTGTGAAATAGGGACCTTGAGGTCATACAAAAGATGCGTAAGCCAAAGAAGTTCAGAGCAATCATGGCAAGAGCATGATACTCAGATTTGTAGCTAGAGCATGAGACAGCAGGTTGCTTTTTTGGCACTTCAAGAAACGAGATTGCTACCAAGATAAATGGAATAGCCGGATGTAGAATGACTAGTATCAGGACAACCAGCCCAATCAGAATCTGAATAAGCCACTAGCGCACTAGGAACCGTGGATGAACAAAAGGTAAGACCAAAGTGGAGTGTTCCCTTAACATAGTGAAGAATACGTTGACAGCAAGAAAGTGATCTGTAGTAGGGGCATGTAAATATTGACCGATAGAATTGATAGCATGGACAATATTTGAAGGCATAATAGTCAAGTTGTAACGCCCTTTGAACGCAAATAGAATAATAATAATAATAATAATAATAATAATAATAATAATAATAATAATAATAATAATAATAATAATAATAAGAATAATAATAATAATAATAATAGTAGTAAAAAATAATAATAATAATAAAATAAGCCAAAAAAAAAAATTAACTGTCCACCTCTCCTCTAATCTCTCCACCCTACCCTAAAATATCTACTTATCCGTCATCAATAATTCTACCAACAAAACAAAACAGAAAAAGGAAGAAAAGATTTTCTGGAGAGGAGAAAGGCAGATAGATCGTGGAGAAAGGCTATTTTCTGGAGAAGAAAGCAGATAGATTTTCTGGGAGGAAAAAAAAAAGATAATGAAGAGATGGTTAGCCTGATAATTGAAGAGAGATTAATTTGAGAAGGTGAGTAGTAAGATTTACCTTTTTCTTTTTCTTGTAGGAAAGGATATTAATAGGTCAATTATTTAGATCTGAGTTAGAAATAATTATATCTTACCCGTCAATCAAAAGAAGGGAAGAGAAAAAAAAAAAAAAAAAAAAGAGAAATAAAGAGATTTACAAATTAAAAGAAAAAAAAAAAGAAATAAAGGGTGAGAGAGGGAAAGATTTAGAAATAACAAAATAGATAGAAATGGTTCTAAACCAAGAGAGAACAGAAAATCAAGTAATTAGAATTAAAAGAAAAGATTAGATATGAGAATAGAATTAGAAAAAAATTAGAATTAAAAGAAAAAAATGGAAGAGAGGAAGAGATTTTAAGAAAAAAAGAAGATTAGAATAGATCGAAAATGAGAAGAAGATTTTAAGAAAGAAAAGAAGATTAGAATAGATTGAAAATGATTCGGTTAATTGCATAAACATTTATAAGGAAAGAAATGAAAATCAGATTCGATTGAAAATGGCCAGTACACTGAGGAGAGAAAATTGTTATGATTTCTAGCCATCAAGTAGCATGGAGTTTATTACCCAATACAATTTAGAAACAATGAAAACATGGAATTCGATTTTTTACTGAGACCATTTTAGAGCCGCATTTCACCTTGTTAGTTGGATTATTAATTAAAATGTGAAATACTAATGAAAGGTGACGAACGGTGCGATATGAAGCAAACTCCAGCAACCTTTGGAGAAGCTCTCGAGGAACGGGAGCTTACGTTAATTAAATTAGGGAATACTTCGACTAAGGCCAACCAAGTTAGTGGCCTTACTATAGGATAGGCTAAAAATTGTATGAGTTATGATGATGTATGAACTATGTCGTACGATGCGGTGTATGACTTATGATGATGTATGAGTTATGATGATGTGTGGGTTACGGTACTTGATGATGTGCTCAGTACATATATATTTTGATGAATGTCGTACTTGATATGTATGATGCACTTTGTGGCAATATGATGAGTATGATGATTGCGTGACGTTTACCTTAATATGATGATGTTTTCCATATTGAGCATGCTATATGATGATGAGTGTCATATTGCATCATGTCGTTACATTGACATAGGACACAACCCTAAGAGCGTGAAAATGATATTAATATAAATATCCACGAGTATGTGTTACCTAGAGTAACAAAGAGATGAGACTAGAGGGTTATGTCAGAAGAGACATTATGATGGATTTAGAGGGACCTCATGCATATTGTATGTTCATAAGCATAGGGCTACTTCCCCTAGAGATGATGAGTGCAGACGCACCATATGATGAGCGCGAATGCGCACAGGTGCAAATGCACACAGATGAGGGTGTTCATGAGGCGCATGACACTATGGGGTTCTGCTGACCTCCGGACGTCGCTACAGATTAGCTTGACCAGAGGGTCCAGGGGGTGTGCGAGCGCCCTGGGGATTCACACTCGCACGTGTGAGTCGTGTGTAGGGAAGTACTACACATCCAATTTGTCCGAGACTGGAGGCCACCCCTAAGATGATTAGAGATAGGTCCCTATATCATGATTGCATGTGTTTGCATTTGCATGGCCCCCATAGTGGGGCCACTTACTGAGTATTCTTTGAAATACTCAGGCCGTGTGCCACATCATTTTTCAGGTAAAGGCAAGGCGCACTTGTACGGAGGACGGCGGCATCGCGAGCAGAGATTGTGGCACTTGCATAGGGTAGATTCATATTTAAATTTCTAGTCTTAAGTTAGAATAGGTTGTTTTGCATTTCATTGTTTTAAATTATTTTGTATTTGTTTTTGTTTTCTCTAAATTTCAGTAATTCATATTTAAACACGTAAGACCATGGCTGTGTTTTCCAGAGAAGTTGTTTTAAAAGTGTTTTTGAAGTTTACGTTATAAATTATGTTCATGTAAGAGTTTTATTTCTGCATTATAGATGAGCATGAGACGTTAGTAGCGACTCTGAGTATGTGGAAATTTAGGGTCGTTACACAAGTACCTGAAGGGCGCCAACAAGAGATCGATAGAGAGTAGGATTAGAGAAAGGAGAACCATCAGTAGTCAAGTGTTGACAATCATGGGGGTGTAGACTAGTTTGCTATTGAACAATTGAGCACGAGTAAGAATATCTCGAGCATATTTTAACTTACTAATAAAGAGACCATCAGAAGTGGGTGAAATTTCAAGACCAAAAAAGTAACTGAGAGAGCATAAATCCTTAGTAGCAAACTTAGAATGAAGCTTGCGAGTAGGTTATTGTCGGTAACAATAATGTCAAGAACATAAAGAAGCAGATAAATAATGTTAGATTGCTGATGAAAGACAAAAAAGAACATGTCAGCGCCATTGCAAGAAAAATCAAGTGGGAGAAGAAATGACCTGAAAAGCTGAAACCAAGCACGATGACTTGCTTTAAGTCATAGAGGGTTTTATTTAATAGACAGAAATGAGTGGAAAATCGAGGATCTATATATCCATGAGGTTGTTCCACTATGAACATGTTCAATAAGATTATCATTGAGGAAAGCATTCTTGACATCAAGTTGCCGAAGAGGTCATTTATTTGTGACAGTAAGAGAAAACACAACACGGACAGTAGTAGCCTTGACAACTGAACTGAAAGTGTCAATGTAGTCGAGACTAGGAACCTGAGTATAACCTTTGGCAACAAGACAAACCTTGAAACGCTTGACGGATCCTTTAGACAAATATTTAATGTGAAACATCCATTTAGAACCCACGATGTTGGTGTTGACAGGGTGAGAAACTAAAATCTAAGTGTCATTTTGTTGTGAAGCTCAAAGGTCTTCATCCATGGCAGCAAGCCAAGCAGGATTATTAGCAGCAGATTTGAATCCTCTTGGCTCAGTGGATGCAAGAAGAGAAGAAAGAAGTCCAGATGAGTCCAAAATACCAAGATTTGCTGGATGATCAGTCTTGAAGATATGAGCTTTGGCTCGTGTGATCATAGAATGAGAGCCCAAAAAAGAAGAGGAATCAGCAGCAGGTTCAATAGAGAGCGGATCAGAAGTCAAGGGTGGCAAAGACAACCTACAAGAGAAGTAATCTACACAGACTCATCCACAAGGCAAAAAAAAAATCACATAGAGATGAATTGGATCAAGGAATGTGTGGTGAAGAAGGGGTGGGGGGATGAATCAATATGGTGGTGGGATCAAGAAACCCTTTATGAGAGAGAATATAACCCAAGAAAATGCACCAAATGTTGCGGGAGAAAGTTTGTTAGGCATATAATCACGCAAGCAAGGATAAACACAACAACCAAAGGGATGAAAATTGTCATAATGCGGAGAGTAGCCGTAAAGGAGTTCAAAAGGTGACTTACCTCCAAGAAGTGGAGTAAGCAACCAGTTGATAATATAAGTTGCAGTGCTGAAGGCGTCAACCTAGAAATGAAGAGAAAGGTGAGAGTAAAAGAGAAGGGTCAAGCCAGTCTCAGTCACATGACGTTGTTTTCTCTCAGCACACCCATTTTGAGAAGATGTTGATTTTCCACAAATTTTTGAAATTTTTGAAATCGAAGAAAAATATGAAAAAAATCATATTTAAATTTTAAAGGGTCCAAGTGAATCAGGAATAATCATCAATCAAAATAACATAGTAAAGAAAATCTGAATTGGATTTGATCGAGGAAGGACCCCAAAGATCATAATTAATAAGATTTAACACATGGGACTACTTATTTTCATTGCAAGAATAAGGCAATCGATGACTTTTCAGAAACTGACAAGTACTACATAGTGATGAGAAGGCAATAAAGACGTAAGAGAAAGATGATCTTTTTTATTTAAAAATGAAATAACAGAATAACTCACATGACCGAGGCGAGCATGCCATAAATCATATGAAGCATGTAAAGATTTGTTTATAAGGAAAGAAATAAAAGCAGAGTTGTCCTCCAACACATATAGCCCTCCATCCCTTTTACCGGTTGCCACCATCCTTCGTGTTTAACGATTCTGGATAATAAGAAGATTATTAGTAAATGTAACGGAGAGAGGAAAATTAGTCATTAATCGACTAATTGAAAGAAGTTTTTTAGTGAGACAAGGGACAACCAAGACATCTAATAAGTTAATATTTGGAATAGGAGAAAGAGTACCAGTGTGGGTATGGGTTGGGATGCACCGTTTCCTACGATCATAAAGTTCTTACCCGTGTAATTTTTAGACTGATCTAAAATAGATGGGTTGACAGTCATATGGGTCGAAGCCCTAGTGTCCGAAAACCAATCAGCAGCCTTGGGTCTAGCAACAGTGGTCGACGACCCTGACCCGAATGGGTTTGTCCTTGGTTGGAAGAGTTTTTGTTGTGGGAATGAGAACAACCTCGCTTGTTGCTAAAGGAAGCAGGGTGATTTCCACGGGTGCGACCACAATTAGTGGCTGTGAATGTCGTAGAAGTGGAGTTAGAAGACTTAAGGGAGCGTTGGAACAACTCAAAACTTTCCACTTTAGAGATTAAATCTGCAAAATAGGAGAGAGGGGTGAGAGCCATCTGACTAGTAGAAAAATTTGAAAAATCGATGCCAAATTCACGAAGAAACCAGTGCACATTATCAATGTCCTCGACAGGTCTATCAATGGCATGAAGTTGGTCAAAGATTGTTTTGAAGGTACTGACATACTCAACAACAGGTTTCGTGCCGCATTTCATGAGTTGCAAGTCATCCTTGAGCCTCAGTTCACGGGCTTTCGAATGATAACTGAACGTAGTCTCCAACGCGAGCCAAACATCACGTGCAATGGAAAGACCAACGACGACAACAATGGCTTCCTCAGTGAGAGAGGAGAGCAGGAGGCAAAGAAGTTGTTGATTGACTGCCTTCCACGCCAAATATTTGGTGTCGAGTGTTGAGGAGGTTTTTGGTTCAAAGGGAGGTGGTGAAACTATAGTTTCATCAAAATACCCTAACATGTCTTGACTCTCAAGGAGAGGGAGAAGTTAGCTTTTCCAAAGAAGATAATTAATTGGAGGAAGAAAGTTTGATGGGTTGCTAAATCGAAGGTGATCTGATACCATGAGAATATTTGCTAAATCACCACACCTAAATGGTGCTGAAACTTCTCTATTTATAATCATTTGCAGAGTCAAATAAATTACAAAGATATGGAAGGAATACAAATAATAAAAGAGCAAATATGATACCTTTGGTAAGTCGTAATAGAGATATTTATCTATGATACATGGTCAAATATGGTACCTATGTTAAACCGTAATGAAAGGCTAAGTATCCTCAACCAAACAAGATATTTACATATAATAAAAGGTCAAATACGATACATATGATAAACCATAATTCAAAGCTAATTATCCTTAACCTTAGAATCAAAATCTTAGAGTCTAAACCTTAATCTCAAATAAATGTGTTATGTGCGTAAGTGATACCACATCCCCCACATAATTATTAAATGATGCCGAGGGCAATGGATGAAACATTGATATTGATTGATTAGACTCTAATAGTGATACTAGTGTTAGGTTATGGAGTCTGCTGCTTATTTATAGCTGAGTCAACGGTTATACATAGTAAAGTTATATTTGGTAAATGACATATAAAGTAAATTGTCTAAATAGCTATATATAGTAAAAAGCTATATTGGGTAAAGCTATATATGGTAAATAGTTATATATAGTAAATGGTTATATCTAGTAAAACTAAATATAGTAAGCTAAATCATATATATATCCCCTCGGGCAGAGCTTTGAAAATGTACTTTCTGTATTCTCTGTATTCTCTCTTACTGTACATACTTGAAGTCATCAATATAAATCCTTTAGCCAGAGTTCTCCTTGCATTTTCTCTATCCTATTCTTTGGTGTTCATCTAGATCGAGTGTGTGCGTTGTTGTGCGATCCTAACAACTGGTATCAGAGCTAGGCGGAAGTCACCATGATCTGTGAAGATGGAAAGTTCAAAGATTGGAATTGAGAAGTTCGATGGATCTGATTTCAGTTTCTGGAAGATGCAGATTGAATATTATCTGTACCAGAAAGATCTTCACGAACCCTTGTTGAGAGTGATGCGAGATACCATGACCACGGAGCAGTGGAAGCTCAAGGATCAAAAACCCTTAGGGATGATCCGGTTGACGTTATCCAGAAACGTGGCGTTTAACATCATCAAGGAGAAGACAACGTCAGATCTGATGAAGGCGCTGTCGAATATGTACGAAAAATCGTCGGCTATGAACAAGGTGTATTTGATGCGGAGTTTGTTCAATCTACAGATGTCTGAAGATGGATCTGTTGTGGATCATATAAATGAATTCAATATGATCGTAAGTCAATTGAGTTCGGTGGAAATTAATTTCGAAGATGAAATTGAAGCATTGATTTTGATGTCATCTTTACCCAAGTCGTGGGATACTGTTGTTGCCGCAATCAACAGTTCCCGAGGATCTGATAAACTGAAGTTTGATGAAATTCGAGATGTAATTCTCAGCGAAAGTACTCGCAAACGAGAAATTGGAAATTCATCTGGTAGTGCTCTCAGTGTTGACCAACGGGGAATAAGTAAACCGAAGGGCCCACATAAAGGGCGATCAAAATCAAAGAACTGAGAAAAATCTCCAAATAGACCAAACGTAACATGTTGGAATTGTGGAGAAAAATGTCACTTTTGGACAAGTTGTACAAGACCAAAGAGGAAGCAGAATCACAAATCTGGAGATGATGATGATTCTATAAATTCAGCAGAAGACATTGGGGATGCTCTAATACTCAGCGAGGACAGTTCGATTGAATCTTGGATTTTGGATTTAGGTGCATCTTTTAATTCTTCTCCAAATAAAGAGTTATTCTGAAATTTCAAGTCTGAAAATTTCGAGAAGGTGTATCTTGTCGACAACAAAGATTTGGAGATTAAAGGAAAAGAAAATGTCTGCATAAAAACTCCGGCAGAAAATCAGTGGACATTAAAGAATGTCAGATATATTCCTGATCTAAAAAAGAACCTGATCTCTATTGGTCGGTTGGACAGCACAGGTTATGCAACAAAGTTAGGGAAGAGTTCGTGGAAGATTATGAAGGGTGCTGCGGTGGTAGCACGTGGCTCAAAATCTGGAACCTTATACACCACTGCAGGGTGTATGAACATAGCTGCTGTTGCTGAGAGTGCTTCAAATTCAAGTCTTTGGCACAATAGACTTGGACATATAAGCGTGAAAGGAATGAAGACGCTGGCCGCGAAAGGAGTTTTAGAAGGTCTGAAATCTGTTGATGTGGGTCGTTGTGAGAACTACGTTATGAGCAAGCAAAAACGAGTTAGCTTCACAAGGACCGCCAAAGAATTGAAGAAAGTACGGTTGGAAATGGAACCATATGTGGAGCAAGGTTCGACGAAGCAAGTGGGAGTTGAGCTTGTGTTGCAGGAAAACTCACCTAGTGATGTTGTAGCAGATACTCATGAAACTCCTGAGACTACTACTGAGGAACCAGATGTGGAGCATGGTTCCAAGACAACGAAGCAAGTGGGAGTTGAGCTTGAGTTGTAGGAAAACTCACTTAGTGATGTTGTAGCAGATACTCATGAAACTCCTGAGACTACTGAAGAGGAATCAACAGTGGAGCAAGTGACACCTAAACTGGTGTTGAGAAGATCATCCAGTACTATCAGAGTACCAGATATGTATGAATCACAACCCTTTGAGGAGGCCCTACAGTTGGAGGATACAACCAAGTGGGAGCAAGCCAGGGATGATGGGACGTTTAGGCTTCAAAAATGCGTTGTACTAAGGCTGAGTACGTGGCAATAGCTAAAGCTGGAAAGAAGACGATATGGATGACTGCCTATCTGGAAGAATTGGGCAAGAAGTAGCACGAAAAGATTCTTTATAGAGATAGTCAGAGTGTTATACAGTTGGTGAGAAACCCGGTCTATCATTTAAAGATAAAACATGGAAGGCGATACCATTTCACTTGTAGGTTAGTGGAAGATGGTGATGTGTTTTGAAAAGATAGAGGGTGCAAAGAATCCAGCAAACATGTTGACAAAATGTGTTGATGTTGGAATATTGAGATTGTGCAAAACCTCAATTGGTATGGTGCAGTGAAGATATTCATGATCGTTTGAGAATGAAATTCTTGGTTGACTGGCCTGCTGGTTATTTATAGCTGAGTCAACAGTTATACATAGTAAAACTATCTTTTCTTTCCTATGCTGCTATTAGGGAAAAAGGTCTTTTAATGTTTTACCCCTATGCTAGATACAAAAGGTTTTCTCTTTCGTCTTTCCTTACAGTTAAGTCGAATTGATTCTTCGAGAGTTGAGGATCAGAGAAAGAAGAAATAGTCTGTCTTGTCTTTACTTACCGAGTTCAATCAGGTTCATGAATGAGTAAGTAGTTCTCCTAGCAAGTCCGTCTTTAACTTAACTTACCTTCTTGTTCAATCAGGTTCATCAGTAAGTAGTTGTTCTCCTGGCAAGTCTAATTAATCTTTATGTTTCTCTCCCGGAAAGGATCAGAATTAGTAGAATAGATAGGTGTTCCAGAGCCGGAGTTCAGTAGCTAAGCTAAGGATCATGAATCGGAGCTTGGCGGCTGTTAGACCAATAGTAATGCGTGGGCGAATGAAGCAGCCACTTTACAGTAAAGAAGAATGAATTGTTTAATATGCTTTACCGAGTTCATCAATCAATTAGGGGAAAGGAGTGTCGGTAAGGATCCAGAATGTTTGTTGAGCCTTTCCTTCCTGCCTGTTACGTCTCAGGCATCGAGAGTTGAGTGTTTACAGTTCCTAAAAGAATATAAATAGGCAAGCAATATAAGGAATAAAGAATGAATAGGGGATATCGGAAAGAAAAGGTAAAGGAGTGAATGAAAGAAGGTTACGGGGAAGGGGAAAGAGTGAGTGAAAGCAAGCCAGCCAGTTCCTTCCAACCCTGTAAGAAAGAAAGCAAGAAAGGAGGTAAGGAGGAGAAGCTAAGTTCAGGAGAGAAGCTAAGTAAGCTCCTTTACCGAGAAAGAGTGAATGAAAGAAGTATAAGGTTACGGAGTAAGTAGGCGCAAACTACCGGTAAGCCGACTACATAGGTAGGGTGCGTGCTGACATGCTTGACTTTGTCATAAATAGTAAATAGCTATGTATAGTAAAAAGCTATCGAGTAAAGCTATATATGGTAAATAGTTATATATAGTAGATGGTTATATCTGGTAAAGCTAAATATAGTAAGCTAAACCATATATATAATGTACATTTTGTATTCTCTGTATTCTCTCTTACTGTACATACTTGAAGTCATCAATATAAATCCTTTAGCCAGAGTTCTCCTTGCATTTTCTCTATCCTATTCTTTGGTGTTCATCTGGATCGAGTGTGTGCGTTGTTGTGCGATCCTAACAACTAGACCTCAAAATCATCTAATAATTACGTTGGGTAATAACATCACAAAATTTCACTCTTTCAAAAGACTTACAATGCAGTCGTTGTAACACTTAGGAGTAAGTCAGCCAACTAAAAACTTGGATCGTCACGATTTATGGTGGCCTTTCCGTCACGATCTCTTAACTTGGTTCATTCATGCATGATTTATTAGGGAGATATTCATCTTGATCTCCTAAAGTACGGAAAACATAATCTATTTGTTCATGCATGCTTATTTAGGAGATATTCTTATCAATCACCTAAAGCGCAAAAAATCATAATTTAAATATTCAAGCAAGCTCAACGGGAAGATAACATTCATCAATCACCTGAAGCATAGATCACGATCTCCCTTCCTTCATTCTAGTACAACAGAAAACATAAAAATATGCATGCATCATAAATTCTCATCTAAATAGCCCCTTTAGAGTCTTATACGTACCTATTCTAACCACTTAAGACAATATATACTTGCATGCTAGCATGTACTAGTGATCCCTACGAGTATTACTTGAGAAAAGTCTAATGGCTACTTACATGGATAAAACGTGTCTTCTCGAGCTAGTTTTTTTATGTGTTAACCACTCATAAATTTTTATATTTCTATAGTACCTAAGTCAAGTCACAATAAAGTTAGTATCGAAATTGTAGTGAAAAAAAAAATAGAACAATGTGAATGGACACACTTTCACGCACGACTAGATAGAAGGATATGCGTGGCTTTGCACGCAGGTACATCACCCGCTGAAAGAGGAAGACTCGCGCTCCAAGTACACCATGTGTTAGGTTTTATGCTGAATTATTACATGTAGGCGAAATCCTTCCAAGAATAACATATCAAAATTTCATAACCTAATTCTAAGAAAAACACATGGATCTCAAGGAAAAATAAAATAAAATAAAATAAAATAAAACGTCAAACTCTTACCTCCCGATCTTCTTTGTTTATAGGATTTGGACTATTTAAGTTCCCGTACTTTATATTATCGACGTTCTGAACAACATTCATGAAGGAAACATGTTCGGAATATGACTCTTAGTATCGGGATCAAAGCACCTTGACAATTACTTTTCTTTTCCAAACCCTTCTTCTCTCTTCACTCTTCTTTTCTTTTATTTTTCTTCTTTGTGTTCTTTCTTTTTTCACCAAGCTCTTAATTAGGCACTTAGCGGATTTCTAATTAGGCCAGTGAGGCAAAAGGACCAAAATACCTCTATGAGGTTTACTATATATATATAGTTTCTCTTCTCTACCATCTTAAAATTTAATCTTTAAAACCCTCGATAAAACCTTGCTAAGCTTAAATTTCTTTAAAAAAATTCAGAAATTAATTATCGTCGAGACTTCAATGCCTTTGTAGTTCAGAGTTAGGAGCAGTGGGAGGTCACATCCATAAATGTTTGATATTTAAGTGAGTGCATTTTAGTAGGGATGACATAAGTACGTTTAAGACCTAGTAAGAACCCTAGAAGGGTGAAGACATGCTTTTAAGGGAGCCAAGTACTCTACAAAGAGTCAATGATAGCTCTAATAAAGCAACTACAAATAAAGAGATATGATCTTAAAACTAGATAGACAATTAGGACCGGTGAGGGTACAATAACCTAGAGAAGCTCATTATGTAACACCCGAGCTTAGTGTTAAAGATCATGTATTTGTTTAGATTGCTGTCAGTTAGTATCTAATTAAATCTCGTTAGGATTAGATTTAGTTTTTTATTTGATTTAGTTTTGATTTGATTTGATTTTGATTTGTTTACTGGTTTGTTACCAGATTTTCTCCCGATATTTTAGGTAGATTTTCTGAATATCTTTTGTATTCTCTGTATAAATATGGAGCATTCTTGCTCTCCAAAATTCAATCTTCTCATCAATCATTCAATCAATCCCTATTTCACTAACAATTGGTATCAGAGCTATCTTCTTAAGGGATCTGTGAGATCAAAATGGGAGGAGAATCCAGTTTTTCCGCTGTTGCACCACCAGTTTTCGATGGAGACAATTATCAAATGTGGGCAGTTCGTATGGAGACTTATTTGGAGGCCTTGGATCTTTGGGAAGCAATAGAAGAGGATTACGAGGTTCCTCTGCTTCCAGCAAATCCTACTGTAGCACAAATCAAATTACAGAAGGAAAAGAAGACAAGGAAATCAAAGGCGAAAGCTTGCCTATTTGCCGCTGTATCACAAATGATCTTCATGCGAATAATGTCCCTCAAAACAGCAAAAGAAATCTGGGATTATCTCAAGGCCGAATATGAAGGAGATGAGAGGATTCGTGGAATGAAAACCCTAAATTTGATTAGGGATTTCGAGTTGCAGAAGATGAAGGAGTCAGAGTCGGTGAAAGAGTACTCTGACAGACTTCTCAGCATTGCCAACAAGGTGAGATTGCTTGGTTCTGTTTTAAATGATTCAAGGATCGTTGAAAACCTGCTAGTCACTGTTCCAGAGAAGTTTGAAGCCACCATTACTACTCTGGAGAACACCAAAGACTTGTCAAAGATTTCTCTTACAGAGCTCTTGAATGTTTTACAAGCACAAGAGCAAAGAAGGTCTATGAGGCAAGAAGGGGTGATTAAAGGCGCCTTACGTGTTAAGCATCAAGACAGCAGTAGGTCTACAAACAATAAAAATTTCAAAAATCAATTGACGTATGGAGATTCATCTGCCAATTATCAAAAGACAAAAGGAGGAGGTTTCAAAAAATCCTATCCACCTTGCCGCCATTGTGAGAAGAAAGGTCATCCACCATACAAGTGTTGGAGAAGACCTGACGCCTTCTGCTCCAAATGCAATCAACTTGGACATGAAGCTGTGATCTGCAAAGCCAAAGATCTGGTGAAAGAAGTAGATGCCCAGGTAGTTGATCAAGAAGAAGAAGAAGAAGAAGATCAATTGTGTATGGTCACTTCTTCCTCAAGCAAAGAATCAAGCGAGAGCTGGTTGATTGACAGTGGGTGCACAAATCACATGACATATGACAAGGAGTCTTTTGAGGAATTAAGAGACACCGAAGAAGATAAGAGAGTGAGGATTGGCAATGGTGAACACTTGGAAGTCAAGGGTAAAGGCACAGTAGTTATAACAAGTTATGAAGGTACAAAATTTATTCCAGATGTTTTATTTGTGCCTAAAATTGATCAAAATATCTAAGTGTTGGTCAGTTACTTGATAAAGGCTATAAAGTGTTGTTTGAGAATAAGCAGTGCTTGATCAAAGATGCTAGTGGCAAAGACTTGTTCAATGTCAAAATGGAAGGAAAAAGCTTTGCTCTAAATCCGACGGCCTTTATATCCAGAGTTAGTGCCACTGAGATTTGGCACAAAAGACTTAAACACTTTCATCATCGAGGTTTGCTTCAGATTCAATCAAAGAAGCTGGTAGAAGAACTCACTAACATTGATGAGGACATGTCTCCTTGCCTTACTTGTAATTTTGGGAATCAACATAGGCAACCCTTTCCTAAACAGGCATGGAGAGGCTCGAAAAAGCTACAACTGGTTCATACTAAGCTTTGTAGTCCTCAGCGAACACCATCATTAAATGGTAATCTTTATTACATTGCTTTTATTAATGATCTAACAAGAATGTGTTGGATATTCTTGCTGAAGCAAAAGTCAGAAGTTGCGGGTGTATTTTGGAAATTCAAAGCCAAAGTTGAGAATGAAGATGCATG
Source organism: Cucurbita pepo subsp. pepo (assembly GCF_057944985.1). Lineage (NCBI taxonomy): Eukaryota > Viridiplantae > Streptophyta > Magnoliopsida > Cucurbitales > Cucurbitaceae > Cucurbita > Cucurbita pepo. The sequence continues at coordinate 5,348,254 of NC_141817.1, forward strand.
CTTGATTCAGACTATAAGATCAGATAATAGCAAGGAGTACACTTCAGAAACTTTTAACCGGTTTTGTGAAGAGGCTGAAATTGAACATCAATTGACAACACCATACACTCCTCAACAGAATGACGTCACTGAAAGGAGGAATAAATTCATAATGGAGATGATGAGATGCATGCTTCATGAGAAGGATCTTCCAAAACGTTTTTGGGGAAAAGCAGCAAACACTGTTGTGTGCTTGCAAAATCGAATTTCAACAAAAGCTCTGAAGGATCTGACACCATTTGAAGTTTGGTATGGTTACAAACGTTCTTTAAAGTTCCTTGGAGTATTTAGGTGTCTTTGCTTCACTCACATTCCACAGGTCAAGCGTGATAAGCTTGACAAAAGGTCAGAAGTTGGCATCTTTGTTGGATATAACACTATATCCAAAGCTTATAAAGTTTTTCAACCACACACTAGTCATGTTATTGTGAGCCGAGATGTTCATTTTGCTGGAAATGAGCAATGGAATTGGGAAGAACTCACGAAGGTGAATCAGATTTCTAATGCACCAAACAATTTCTTTGGTAGCATGTTAGAAGAGTCTGAAGATAAACGACTAGAAGAGTCTGAAGATGCACGACAAGATGCTTCGGTTGATGATGCACCTGTCAGAGGAGGAGCTTTCAGTGATCAAGAAAAACAAAACTTGGGAGTTGGTTGATCGACCTCTAAACAGAAAGATAATTAGAGTAAGATGGGTGTTCAGAAAAAAGCTTGGAGTTCACAGCATCTAAACAAGGAGGAGTGTTAAAGATCATGTATTTGTTTAGATTGCTGTCAGTTAGTATCTAATTAAATCTCGTTAGGATTAGATTTAGTTTTTTATTTGATTTAGTTTTGATTTGATTTGATTTTGATTTGTTTACTGGTTTGTTACCAGATTTTCTCCCGATATTTTAGGTAGATTTTCTGAATATCTTTTGTATTCTCTATATAAATATGGAGCATTCTTGCTCTCCAAAATTCAATCTTCTCATCAATCATTCAATCAATCCCTATTTCACTAACACTTAGGAAGTCGAGGAGACCGAGGCTCGAGTCGATGAAGAAGGAAAATGTGCTAGGGATAATTATAAGAAAAAAAATGGTCAAGGTCAATATAGGGGCAAAATGATCCCTCTAACTTGAGGGGTCTAGTTGGTTGAGTCATAAAAAGAAAGATAAAGAAAGAAGAGGAGAAAGTAGAAAGAAAAGAGATTAGGGTTTTGAGGCAAGAGGAGAAGATCTGACCAAAAAATATGGAGATTTGAGAATCCTCAACCTAAACCTTCAACAGTCCAAGGGAAGGTGCTCTCACGAATCGCACCTTCCTAACGTCCAAGAACTTAAGGTTAGTCTGCAAATGTCTAGATCGAGATGTTTATCGAGACTTTTATGTGTGTAGCGGAGTTTTTTTTTGTTGATTCTTAGACTTTTACTCTCAGCAGTGTCATCTCCTCAAGTTTCAGAGTGAAGGCGGCCAAGATTTACATTCGAATCGGAGTTTCAAGAAAACGCGAATTTTCGGTAAGAAATCGTATTTTTCTCCAAATTCGAACTCGAATAATAAGACCTGTGATTACCAAAAAAAAAATATAAGAAAATAGATTGAAAACGCGAAAACCTAACGTTCTGGAAAATTTGGAAACACGCAGTAGGAGAGAGAGGAGCACTGCCACGTGTTGGCCAGCGTACGGAGGAGCACGATGGAACCGATGAGCGACACGTGTCGATTTCTAGTTTGAGAGACGCATCCTCACTCGTTAGCGGACACATGCTTGGATTCGTGTCGACCCTAGTTCGCAACGATGAACCGCATGCGACACAGAACCACACAAACCACTCCGCCTGTGACACCGCTCTGACCCATCCAATTAGACCTGACTTGACCCGTGACTATGCAAAATCTCTGCGCGTGGAAACTGATAAGGATCACAGGATCCGAGGCCAAGAAGATTCAACAAGCATTCATTCTCCATCTACAAAATTGGATAGGCACGGTTCAACCATCATTTCATGTGTTACAAGCTGATTCGATTGAGGAAGGACCATTTGGAGCTTCAGAAGTGAATATTTATACCGTTGAAGTAACTGAGGAAGTTGCAAGCATCATTTCATAAGTTGTTAGAAAACTTTATTTATTGTTTTTAATTTCATAATATTGTAATGGGCCAAAGGGTGAAAGTTAATTGTGAAATTGACTTCGTTTTTTGTGGAGATTTAAAGGGATCGGGATTAAATCATGACCACTAACTTTTTCAGTGAGTTCTTTCTAAGCTTCAAGCAATTCTTGTGGTAGATTGCATCTAAGTCATTCAATCCAGTCTTCATCAACTTGGATTGTGGAGTGACTCAATTTAGAACAAGGTTCCAAATGTTGCTAGATCTTTTATCGTAAGAGGTAATCTAATTTTAGCCTTATCTCTTGGTTGATCTAAATTTTGTATAAGGGGTGTTAATTTCTTTGATTCAAGGGTTCTTGGTTCAACACAAGCTTGGATCTTTGGGCTGAGGATTAGGGTTGCCTTATCAGAAATCGTGCGTAATTACCTCTTGAGCGTGTATACGGCGTGTGAGTCATCCTTTTTCCTCCGTTCAGCCTCCATTTGCTTGTTTTTCGTCTGTATTTCGATACTAACCCTATTATTATGTGAATTAGGACCTATCAAAAAAATTTCAAAATTCTTGAAACCCTCTCCATTAAGAAACTCGAGCTTGGGAAGGCATGCGTCAACCGGGTTCCCACGAGTAGTACTTGTAGGAACCGTTTAGAATAAGCGTGCATTCTATCAAATCGATAAACTTAGCTAGTCGAACCTAGTATGTTAGTATGAAAGTCATGGAAATAAATTAATTAAAGAAATCAACGGAATCTAGATGTGAATGACTATGAAATCTATGTAGACTGAGAATGTGATATTGTATGTATGCATGAGGAAGAAGGGAAATTTGTGAAATCTGTGCTCCGGGTGAAGATGGACGTTATCTTCCCATTCAGCATGTTTGTTAATATTGCATGAACGGCTGCATGTGAACTCTAGTGCATGATTGCTTGTGTTATCTTTCTTGTTGAATAGGAAGAAAACTACAAGTTTAGACTAGGGCGCTTGAGACTAAGTAGGCTAGACAAAACCCTAGAATGGATCCACCTCTAGAATACCGTGCATTTAGGTCCGCGAAGCGATAACCAGAGGACCCAGACTCCAGTATTCCAGACCACGACAGGTTTGTGAGACCTTGCGCGAGAATCCTAGAGATGAGTGAATCCAAGTCTAAGCCACCAAAACACGCCCTAGAAAGACTAGTAGGACACAACGGTAACTGTAGGTAACTCGCTAGAGTTGATGAGTAGTGTGGATAGTGTCACCAGAACCTCCACTTCCCTCTCTGCTCCGATACCATACCGTCAAGATAGAACTCTAATACTGAGATCGTTGATCTAGGCAGAGTCGAATAAGGAAGTGTGACCTGTGCCCCAACCTGTGGTGATAGCTAAGGGGTCTTCTGAACTGACCCCTGGGCGGTAGAAACCCGTCCTTGAGCAGGGAAATGTGGAACCACGTAGGGAGACTTAGTTGCTGACTGGCACACAAGGGATCGCAATCCTCGATTTTAGTGAATGTATGGTCTCGTGGGAGGGTTGTCAGCTAAGCTCCACGGATGATGTTCAAGAGAGTTACTTATTCAGATCCAGCCATACGATCCCCTCAGTTTTACTTGTGAAGTCACGCCTCATCTCAGAACACCGATCAAGAGAGTTGCAGTCTAGTTCGCTCTCCCTAGTATTTTGAGACAATGCCGTAGATACCTACTAAAATAAGAACACGAAAAGAGCTTACAAGTAGGTTGCTTACTGAGTATTTTTATACTCATTTCTTTCTACTCTTTTTTCAGGTGAGTGATGCCATGGTTCGAGGCGGGAATGCATTCGAAGTCTTAAAGCCACAGAGAAATGTCCCGGGGCGTCTAAGAGTCTGTACATGTTCATGTTTTAGATATGTCATACATTTTGTAATTCATACATATCCATTTTGAAGAAGACATACACCACTTGATCACTTTTTACACGTTTTCATGCCCTTGATTTCGAGGCTCAAACTTTGGGTTGTGTCACATTAGAACCTTATAATGGAGTTAGTTGACCATAAAGCTTAATAAATCAGATACCGTCTTAAAAGAATTGATTAGAGCCTACAAGTAGGGGTGTACATGGTCTGGGTTGGATTGGTCCGTGGGTTGAGGGATTTCTTTGGACCAACCGAACCGTTCGGGTTGGTTGGATTGGTCTCAACCCTCTATTTTCGGGTTGGGTTCGAGTTGTTCCAAAATTTACTGTTTTTTTTTTTTAAATTTAGTAGGCATCACTTAAAACTCTACCATAATTACTACCTATAAGCTTTTTAGTTTAGATATTATCCCCTATAAATATGTAAAGGATATGCAATGAATCAATTCCAAAGTTACCCAATATGATTAAATTATTGACATTCACACTATATAATCATTCAACAAAATACCTATAAATTTAAAAGTACCTAATCCTCTCCAAGTTTCTCTAATAGTATAAACAGTGAAAAATATAATTCTAGAAAAAAGACGGTAAATCTTACCCTCTTACAAAGTAGAAAAGTTACAAAGTAGAAAAGTTGTACAGTAGAAAATGTAATGTTATTTACCATTTCAAATGACAGTAATACCACAAACTCAAATTCTTCCTGCAGTAATATCAACACTAATTTAGATTTCAAATTATCTTTTTGTCCCTCACTTCTAACCCAAACCTCTTCCCTTTCCTTTTTTCTAATTTCATCTATTTTACCTTCTTCGTCTCTCTATAAAAAAAAGTTTGAAGAAATTATTTTCTAAAAAGAGGATTTTTTTTGTTTTTTTATTGAAAAGAAAATAGAGAACGGACCAAATTAAATATTTAGATCCACCAATTGTTTGAGAGAGGGATTTTTGAACATGTAAAAACAATATAAATAAAATTACTATTAAAATATTTTACTTACATTGAAAAATAATTATTTTTGCCATCACATTGGTGAAATTGGAAGGTCTTAAATCATCTTAAAAATTAGAATATTATAAATTGTCATATAACAATCTAGAGTACATTGCAACAAATAGACAATAAATAGATTCGGAGTTACCTGTGTCTCAGCCTTAGAACAAATTTCGAAATCTTTGAGTTGTTGAAGAAGATCTAATAATTTTGTGTACATATTAAAACTTCCATGGTTTCAGGTGTTGAAGAAATTTTGTGTACATATTAAAACTTCCATGGTTTCAGGTGTTGAAGAAATTTTGTGTACATATTAAAACTTCCATGGTTTCAGGTGTTGAAGAACTATTAAAAGAATCAAGAATTCTCCACGTGTACTAAATGGTGATGTCAACTTGAGCTATTGTGTGTACTTTCGTGTTTTGCCTTTTCTTCTACTTAAACCTGAGACCTATGCGTTGTTAGGTCAATATTCTAACCAACTGAGTTATTCAACTTAACTTTTGATAAAATTGGCTCCTCTGCAATGATATACCACCGGTGGATTAAACTAGGCTCTGATACCACTTGTTATCTTTGACCGAGCATCGGCTAGTGAGGAAAGCTAGTGAGGAAATCTTGGCGAAGAAAAACTTGCCAAAGGAATTGTTGGGAGAAGAAAATCAAACAAAAAGGAAAAATACGGAAGCTTTGAGATTTTGACCGAAAAAAACCCGGTTGTTTATTTCTCGTTCGATTGACTTATTTAAATATTTGGACCCTAAAAATGGCCAAAGTGGCCAACTAAATCTAGGCTATCTCCTATAAACATGGCCCACAACTAAAAATATGGCAATCCATGGGTATGTCACATGGTCGAAGACAAAATTCAAATAACTAATTTGAGTAAAAACATATAAAACCGCGGGCTTTTATCTAACAGATAACTAGTGCATAACCCAACCTCTAACATATGGGTTGGGATGCAATCTAGTACATCCGTACCATCCGGTACTATCCTTGAAAGACACTTTTCGAAGGAAGACGCTCGAGACGCTTGTCACATGATGCTCGCCTACATTGTGACACACGCATGTACCACAGGGTAGCTCGCTTAAGCCATAGGGCCCAGGGGTGGTGGAGAGCCAACACCATGCCTCCCCTATACTACATTTCGAGGCATTTCAAAACCTTCTCGAGTAGACGTCATTTTGGCGAACGAACATACGGCCTCATACATTGTTCATCGAGTATCCGTTTGATGCCAAATTTGACGAGTTTTCATCTTTCATATCTTCGGACTTAATTCTCGAGCCGGATTCTGAAACTCATATCAAAATCTTGACTTTTGAGGTTATGGCCCAGGGCTCTACCCGATCCTCTTCGAGCTTGTCTTCTACACTCGTGTCGCCTCGTTCTCTCAAATTTTGCGTATACCTCGACTTAGCTTCAATGCACACTCTTGGTGTATTGGATGATGCATTGTCCTCCTCGGTCGTATCATGACACTTTTCAATCTTGAACCAAACATGGGCAGATGGGGGTCACTTGAGGGTTGCCCCTTATCTGTCTTACGTGTGTGGGTACAACTACTTTCACTCAGTGAGGTTGTGACACTAAGCCCCCAAGGGGGTGGATTGTGAGATCTCAAATTGGTTGGAGATGGGAACAAAGCATTCCTTATAAGCGTGTGGAAACCTCGTAGGCACGTTTTAAAATCATGAGGCTAACAACGATACGTAACGGGCTAAAGCAAACAATATCTGCTAGCGATGGGCTTGGGTCATTACATAACAAGTGCCAAATGACTCCATCTTCCAATTCCTCCTCATTCTTGTGGACTTCTTCTTCATCTATCTCATCTTAGTCACTTTTCTGACCAACTGTGACAACGTATCCATTCTTGATGATCATGACTCTCTTGTTAGGATAATCACGACTAATATGACCTAATTCCTTGATATTTCCAACATTTGATGTCTTTGTTTCTCTCCCCAACCTTCTTGTATTTCTCCACTTTCCCCTTATCCTTGGAGTTTTTTTTTTTTTTTTTTTTTTTTTTTTTTTTTTTTTTTTTTTTTTTGTCGAGCTCATACTTACCTCTAAGCTCGAAGTCTATCTTTTCAATATTTGCATTCTTTTTTTTTCAAGTATCAAAGAAGTAGACTTAGAAATAGCATACCTCTTGGAGTTGTTCTTCTCCCAAGCTAGTTCCCCTTCAATTTTGACTACAAGGTGTAACAACTCTGGCATATCAAAGTACGTTTGCCTATCCACTTGATGAGCAAGTTTTCAGTTCAATCCACCAAGGAATCTAGCCATTGTATCCTTCTCATCTTCATCCGGGCATGCTCTATTCATAAGGGCCTCCATTTCTTTGAAATAATCTTCTACACTTTTGGATCCCTGTTGTAAAGTATAGAGCTTTTGTTTGAGCACTCGAGAATAATGCTTATGAATGTACCTTTTTCTCATTAATGTCTTCCGTTCCTCTCGCATCTCAATTGGTTATTCATAATTTCTCCTCCACTATGATTTCAAAGATGTCCGCCATATAACTGCTTAATATAAAATTTAACACTATTTCTTCACTAGAATTGTTGTATCGAAAACATGCTCAATTTTTCTCTCATATTGCAAATACTTCTCTGGATTAAACCTCCCATAAAAAGTTGAAATTTTAAACTTTACTCCCCGACTCCTCTTTCTTCTTCGCTCCCATATTGGTACTCCCTCTCCATTCTTCTTGGTGCTAAAATTTCTCTACCCCTTCTTCCGTCTCTTCCTCTCCCTTCCCTCTGTCTAACTAAAAAGAGTATGTCCAGCTAAAAAGACTATGTCCAGCTAAAAGGATGATATTGTCATTTTCTTCATTTTCTACTCTTTTGTTCAAGATAACTTCTCTTCCTTAAGAATTACCTAAACCTATTTCAATCCACTCCATCCGATTTGTCAAGGTATTAATAACTTGATTCAAACGAGTAATGACCCCAACTTGTGCTTCTCTCCATCTAGCTTCATTAATCTCCCATTCATTTCCCTCGTCTTGGTTCATGATTGTAGAAACAACACTTAAATATGTCTAGTACCTCGCACACTCAACTAACTGACTTTACACTTAGAACACTCCTGTTTATTACACACAAAAGTAGGCTATTTGAGGAAGTGACTAAATTATAATCAATGTAGACTAATAAATAAAGCAAAATGTCATCAAGCTAAGGTAATTATGAAACAAAAAAAAAAATAATAATAAGGAAAGGATCAAAGGGACACAAAGATATGTTTTAGTAAAAGTGCACACTAAAAATGAATTTAAAAAAGAAAGATGGTTATTATTTGGACTAAATGCCATTTTTAACTATAAAATATCAGAGAATTAAACCAAATTCAGAAGTTAACTTTTGAGTACAGATTTAAATGTTTAAACAAAATATGGAGTAAAGTTTATCTAATCTTCAAATGAACATACAAATGGACTAATAAATGATAATAACAATTTATACACAATATTATAAAAAAAATTCTAGTTTTTTTTTTTTTTTCGATCTAAATATGATCTTTAATAAGAAAATGAGAACAATGTCAAAAGACAATGAAGAACGATGGAAAAGGCCGTCACGAAATAAATGGACATATTTGAAGAAGATGAACAATTATATAAATGAAAGATAAAATTAATTCTAGATTAGGTTACAAAAATGCAATAACTCTTATACCAAATTGATAAGACACCCCAAAGATCCAACTTTTTGTTGAAACAAGAACCCTTGAATCAAAGAAATTAACAACCCTTATGCAAAATTCGAATCTACAAAGAGACTAGAATTAGATTACTTATTAAGATAAAAAAAAAAATATAAAAGAAAGATTTGGAATCTTGTTTTAATTTGAGTCACTCTACAGTCAAATTTGATCAAAGCTTGATTCAATGGTTCGAATGCAATCTACGATAAGAATTGCTTGAAACTTAAAAATGGCAAGAATGATGCTCTTTGTAAGGGTGAAAGTCCTCAATTTCATGCCTAAAAAAAATATGACTTTTACATACTAATTTGTGGGTATTTTTATAGTCTATGCACAAAAGAAACTCTCAACAAATGCCCCATTAAAAGCAGTTAGTGGCCATGATTAGCAACTTCTCCCCAATATTGCTCACGAAGTTATGACCATAAGTTACTCCCACTACCCTTGTCCACACAAAGAAGTTATGACCATTTTGACAAGTAACTTCACACCCCTTTGCCCACTATAAGTAGTTCTAGAATTAAAATAATAAATAAAGTAGAAATTATGGATCGAGCCTCCATCCTCCACTTCAACCTTGCAAATGTCAACTTCTAAATCTTCAAATGGTTCTTCCTCAGTCAAGTCATCTTGTAACACATGAAATAGAGGTTGAATCGAGTTTATCCAATTTTGTAAATGAAGAATGAATGCTTATTGAATCTTCTCGACCTTGAATCGTGTACTAGGTCCAGTTGGAAGATTTGAAACACCATGATCCTTATCAAGTTGTGACCACAGTGTTCAAGTCCCAAAATCAATCAACATTTAAGGAAACTACTCTTCTACTTTCCCTGTATGCAAAGGAGTGAACTTCTTCACGTAAAATTATGTTCCAAGTTCCTTATTTGATCAAGTCTCCAAAATGGTAGGCATACTAATTCGCTACAAAAAGTATTCTTACCCATGCAAACTAAAGGACAAAGCCTTGTAAGCTGGAGTTCATAAATCACTCAAATTAAAGATCGAGTCACATATGATCATCGGTGTAGTATTAGTCTTCTCAATTAACATATTTATAAAGAGATATTAAATATTTCGTGGCATACTCATATTGTCACGACCCAATTTTCGAAGCTTCGAAACTCTGACCGTGACCAAAAAGACGAAATCGAAAACAGAAAGAAAAAAAAAAGAGAAAAGAAAAAGAAAGGTAAAATAAAAAAAAAAAAAAGATGAAAATCCAATAAAATTAAAATAAAAGAGAGTGAAGTGTAATTTTCAAATATTTCAAGGGAGGATTTAAATTTACACAAGACCCCAAAAGACCGAAAGGGACTGACGCTCCGGAACGACCTCCTCTGTGACTGCACAGCTCTCGAACGCTTTTCTACCCCGACCGGCAACCTACAAACACCTGAGGAAAAAAAAAAAAAAAATGGGATGAGTATAAAAATTATACTTATAAGCCACCTAGTTGTAGGCTCTCATTGCATCCTAAACTTTACAGAATTCTCACGGTCTTCTAATTGGCTCTAGGACGTCTGGTTCTGGTCTTAGCCTCTTGGGACTTGCTCTTTAGAGCTTGTTCCTTGGAGTTTCACTAGTTATCCATCCTTTCATTTCACACCTAAGGGTTCCTTATGCTAAGCTGACATGAACGGCATCTCTCTATGAGGCGCTACCTCTGCATGGCTATCTAAGACTACATGGTATCTAGCCTAGGGGTGTGTTGAGTGTTAGGGTCATACTCGTCCAAGGCGTGTTGCCCATGGCCGCATGCCCATGACAAGCCAAACCCTTTATGTCTTTCTATGTTCTAGTGTTTTACTTTTGTATTTCTAGGAAGTATGACGTTTCGGAAAAATCATTTCTAGGCCTCCCATACATGAAATGCCTCAGAATGTACTATAGTGGGATATGACTAGTTGTCAACTTCTCCCTACCAATAGTTATATACTGTGAGCCGTTGTTGTTACTCTCTTGCTTGCATATATAACGTCTGTTTCAAAATCTCTCTTTCGAAAATCTCTCTCTGCCCTTGTTTTCTAAAACCTTCTTCTTAAACCGAGGCCAGAGGCTCGAGCATACGTCACTTGGCCGTAGGCGACGTAAGAACGAATTGGCTTAGCTCACTTGTCGATGGAAAGTGAGTACCGCACAATTGCAAGTCCGCTGCCATCAAGAGTACGATTGTGACAAGTGGTATCAGAGCTTTGTTAGCTCCGTGACATAGAAAAGACTGAAACCATGTTGACGACAAAGTCGACACCCAAATCACAAGCCGACCGACTTACTTAGAGGAGGAAATGTTGTTCCTCAAAGAAGTCCCTGACACCATCCGCTTCCTGGACGCACGGGTGACGGAATTGAATGGAAAAGTCGTAAAAATCGATGCAATGGGCAACCGCCTGGATGGGTTGTCAATCACAGAACTAATGTTTTCGAGTGGCCTCGCTCGAAGAAAGAGTTTCTCCTACGAGCAGCTCAAGACCTGCCGGTAGCCCCAATAGCTCTGTCGCGCACAAAGAGGGACGTGGCGAAGAGTTCGACATGCTATAAAATACCATAATGAGTTTGTTTAATGAATTAGCTGACGAATTCAGAACAACGATCGATGCCATCCAAGAAAAGATGGCCGACATGAACACCTAAATTGGGGTGACCATGAAAGTCGTGGAGAACGTCACGGCTGGGCAAACTCATACAGGATCCAACAAACTAAAGTTCCCAGACCCCAGACCCTTCAAAAGGAATCGAGACGCCAAAGAGTTGGAGAACTTCATCTTTGATGTTGAACAGTACTTCAAAGCCACAACGGCTTGTACCGACGACATGAAAGTGACAGTAGCCTCAATGCATCTCATAGACGATGCAAAAATTTGGTGACGTATGAAGGTGCAAGACATCAAGAATGGATTGTGCACCATCGACTTGTGGGAAGACCTCAAGAGAGAGTTGAGGGACCAATTCTTCTCCAAAAACGTAGAACATACAGCAATGTAAAAACTAATAACCCTAAAATAAACTGGAAGCATAAAGGACTATGTCAATCAGTTCTTGACCCTGATACTAGATATCAGAGGCACGTCAGAGAAAGACAAAGTATTTTTCTTTATAAACAGGTTACAACCGTGGGCCACAACAAAAATACACGAGAAAAAGGTTCAAGACCTAGCTACCGCAATCGCCAGCGCTGAGAGACTCCTAGATTTTGGGAACGAAGCGAGTTTCCAAAGAAGAACAACACAGCCTGGGGGCAAAACATATAAGCCGCTAGGTCATCGAAATGAAGGCCCCAATAGGCCAAACGGAAGTAACGACAGACCAAGTGGGTGGATAGATAGACCTCCTCAGAATAACCAAGCGGGGACATCTCGAGAACCTTACCCTCAAAAGAACTACCCGACGGCACCTTTACAATGCCTGTTGTGTAAAGGCCCTCACAGACTGTCCTGTTATCCTTATTGAGCCTCTCTCAGTGCACTCCAAGTGTCCATTTAAGAGAGCAACGACACAAGAGTCGAGACTACGCCAGACAGGAGAGAAGATTAAGACAACCCCCAAACGGGTGCGCTTAAATTCTTGTCAGCCCTTCAACGGAAGGTCGACCCAAAGGAGATAATAGAGAAAGGACTCATGTCGTAGATGCAACAATAAACTCCCGACCAATCAAGAGCACCTTGATAGACTCAGGTGCGACCCACAACTTCATCGCCGACCAAGAAGCACAAAGATTGGGACTTACCATAGAAAAGGACCCCGAAAAAATGAAAGCTGTCAACTCCGAGGCCTTGCCTATTGTGGGAGTCTCCAAAAGAGTCCCCTTCAAATTAGGGGCCTGGACCGAAGAGATGGACCTTGTCGTGGTTTGCATAGACAACTTCGACGTGGTACTTGGGATGGACTTCCTCCTAGAACACAAAGTTATCCCAATGCCACTGGCGAAATGCTTGGTGATCACTAACCACAACCACACAGTAATACCTACAAGCATCAAGCAACCAGGTAATCTTAGAATGATCTCAGCCATACAATTGAAAAGAGAACTTGCACGAGAGGAACTACATTTATGGCTATACCCACTGATGGAAGAAATGACCACTGAGGAAACTATTCCAAGCGAAATCAAGGATGTACCAGACAGTTATGCTGACATAATACCAGAGAGCTTACCATAAACATTACCACCCCGTCGAGGCATTGATCACAAAATTGAACTCCTCCCCGGGGTTAAACCCCCAGCGAAGAACGCATACCGGATGGCTCCCCCTGAGCTAGCCGAATTGAGGAAACAACTAGATGAGTTGTTGGCGGCAGGATTCATCCGCCCGGCAAAGACACCTTATGGATCCCCCGTACTACTTCAGAAAAAGAAGAATGGACGTTGCGTCTGTGCATAGATTATCGAGCCTCAAACAATGTGATAGTACGCAACAAATACCCACTGCCAATAATATCCGACTTGTTTCACCAGCTTCACAGGGCCAAATATTTCACGAAGTTGAACTTACGATCAGGGTACTACCAAGTACGTATCGCCGAAGGGGACGAGACCAAGACGACGTGTGTAACAAGATATGGGGCCTTTGAGTTCCTCGTAATGCCCTTTGCATTGACAAACTCTAATACCCAGCAGTTCTATAAATAAATAAATAAAATAGAATTAAAAAAATTAAAAAAAAAAAAAAGAGAAGAAAAGAAAGGAAGGATATGACAGGGAGTAGTCATTCGGTCATTTCAAAGAAAACCTCATCCCTCATTTGAGAGGGAAGAGAAGGGGGAGAGTGGGAGTGTGGCTTGCCGAGAAGGCACCGCCGGAGGAGTTTGGAGACTGAAACCCAACCCACGCACGCCGGGGACACTTGAGCTTTAGATCCATAGCTGTTCGGCGGTCGACTTCGGATGGATACAAACCGAAGAGGGAAGTCGAACGAAGGAAGAACGCCAAGGTACGTTCATGGGTTTTGAGAGCTTCTACCGTTGGATTCGTCCCCTAACCTTCAGGGGATTGACCCGATTTCAGTTGTTATGTGTTTGCGGGAGGACGATCGACGAGATTTGAGGAGGATCGTGGGCGCCGGAAGCGAATCAGAGGATGAGGCGACGACGAGCATGCAGAGGTGAGTGAAAGAGAAAGGGGGGTCGGGGAAAACGGTGGTTCCACGTCTTGCGCGGGCATCCGCCTCGCATGGCCCGGCGGGGGGCCTCCGCCTGGCCTGGCCCAGCACGGGCCTGCATGCGGCTAATGCAGGCGCGTGCGTCCCGCCTTGCCCACCACGGGCGTGCGAACTGGGGAGCAGCCGACCCGACCCAAGCAGAGGTCCAGCCGACCCGACCCGACTTAATTGGGTCGGTTTGGCCCTTCTGATTTAACTCACCCGCTTTAACTCCGTTCTTGATGTCGTTCTCATGGTATTCTCCATTTTTGCACCAATGTAGGAATTATGCGAGGAGTTTGGCAAGTTTTAGACTAAGATGCAAATCCGAACATAAAGTGTCACGCTTTTCAGGTAGGTGGCACCTCGGAACCTTGGATCTAGCTACGCTCATAGTATGCATGAAAGTATGATATAAGAAGTATGTTTTAGAAGTTTGAGCATAGAATGAGATGAGATGACACATGTTGATTGTGGCTATGTATGTTGGTTGGAACGTTACCGAAACGCGTATGCACTACCTTATGAGCTGAGATTCATGATTAGCTTTCCATGATTAGATCATTATATTATGCCTCCGTCACATATGTTACAGTATTAACGGTTACCTGGGGACGTTTAGGGGTTCGCCAACTAACCCCTAAACGTAAACCTGACTCGATTGTCAGGGGTCCGCGTAACTATAGAACTAGCCATTTGATTGTTGATGGTACCTTGTGGGGACCTATAGGAAGTTTGCGAGTTAGCTCCTTTAAGTGAACCTGTCACGAGAGACAGGGGTCCACGTTGGTACATTAGAGTTGGTCGAGGATTATTGTTCATTTATATGATATTAGCGGTTACCCGGGGACGTTTAGGGGTTCGCCAACTAACCCCTAAACGTAAACCTGACTCGATTGTCAGGGGTCCGCGTAACTATAGAACTGGCCATTTGATTGTTGATGGTACCTTGTGGGGACTTATAGGAAGTTTGCCAGTTAGCTTCTTTAAGTGAACCTGTCACGAGAGACAGGGGTCCACGTTGGTACATTAGAGTTGGTCGAGGATTACTGTTCATGCATAGGATATTAGCGGTTATCCGGGGACGATTAGGGGTTCGCCAACTAACCTCTAATCGTAAACCGGACTCGATCGTCAGGGGTCCGCGTAACTATAGAACTGGCCATTTTATTGTTGATGGTACCTTGTAGGGACTTATAGGGAGTGTGCCAGTTAGCTTCCTTTAAGTGAACCTGTCACGAGTGGCAGGGGTCTACAATGGTACACTTGAGAGCTGGTCGAGCCTTAGAATGCATGAACCCTGAGCACCGAGGTTGCGCCTCGAATGTTTGAGATATGATGACGGTGATCAGAGTGGCTAGCAGAAGCGACTAACTAGGAGACCTAGAGGACCTAAGAATATTTCGAGGGTTGGAGGTCCAGATAGGACCGTGAACCAAGAGAGTGGAATGAGAAATCTTAGGGTGTAACCTAGGAAGAAGCCTATACGGGAGAATGAATCCCGGTGAGATAATAAGATACCGAACGTGGGAATAAGATTAATAAGACTTAATAATGAAATATGAACCACCAGCAAGCTGCTTATTGAGTATATTTTATATACTCATCCCTGCTACTCCAACTTTCTTTTCAGGTGGAAATTGATGTAGCGGTCGAGGCGAAGGCATACAGGGTTGTTGGCTATAGAGAGTTCCAACACATTTGAGTCGAGTCTTCATTGTACCTACCTTTAAATCCGACCTTTCATGTATTTTAAATAGTTCTCCGAAAAATGTTGTATCTCAGTGGTCTTTTCTCTTTTCTTTATAAAATCAAAATTTTTACTACTACTTTAATTAAATTTCAAATTACCTGCACGTGTTTAAATGTTTTAAATTCTACGCATTTTTCTTATTTCGACATTCTTGAGTAACGATCCGTGGCTCGAGACCTTCAAAATTTTTGGGTCGTGACACAAACGCCCCAGCTATGTTTTGCACATTAATGAACTAGGTTTTCCACGAATACTTGGATTAATGAACTAGCTTTAGGTGCACCTTGTGTTTCTCTAGGGTTGTATACAGCACAACCCTAGAGAAACACAAGGTGCACCTAAAGCTAGTGCTTGACAAGTTGCAGCAGAATCATTTGTACGTCAAGAAAGAAAAATGTGCCTTCGCACAAACATGTATCAACTTCCTTGGACATGTCATCAGTTGTGGATAGATCGGTATGGATAGCGATAAAATAAAAGCTATCCAAGAGTGAAAAATCTCTACTTCCGTATCGATGTGTTTCCTAGGATTGGCAAACTACTATCGGCGGTTCGTCGAAGGGTTTTCACGACGAGCCGCCCCATTAACAGAACTCCTGAAGAAAGACCACCCTTGGTCGTGGTCAAATGAATGTCAAATGACGTTTGAAGATCTGAAGGCAACCATGATGAGGGCTCCTGTCCTCGGATAGTAGATGTTACTAAACCATTTGAAATAGAGATAGATGCTTCCGACTTTGCCCTAAGCGGTGTCCTTATTCAAGAAGGCCACCCCATCGCTTATGAAAGTCGAAAGCTCAATGATGCTGAAAGGAGGTACACTGTCTCTGAAAAAGAAATGCTGGTTGTGGTCCATTGCCTACAAGTCTGGAGACAGTACCTCTTGGCATCACAATTCATAGTGAAGATGGACAACAACGCCATTTGCCACTTCTTCGATCAACCGAAATTGACGGCAAAACAAGCCCGGTGGCAGGAGTCGTTGGCTGAATTGAACTTCAAATTTGAACACAAGGCAAGAAAGAGTAACCAAGCAGCCGACGCGCTGAGTCGGAAGGGCGAACATGCGGCCCTGTGCATGTTAGCTCATATTCCCTGAAGTAAGATCGATGGATCGATGCATGACATTATCAAAGAACATTTACATAAAGACCCATCGGCCAAAGCCGTCGTTGAACTAGCCAAAGCTAGGAAGACACGACAGTTTTGGGTCGAGAGAGACCTTCTAATGCCAAAGGGAAACAGATTATGCGTTCCAAGAACAGGAGAACTGAGGAAGAAGCTCATTCAGGAATGTCATGATACTTTATGGGCCGGATACCCTGGGTGGCATCGAACATATGCCTTAATAAAAAAGAGGTACTTCTGGCTAAATATGTGGGACGACATCATGCAGTACATCAAGACGTGCCTCATCTGCCAACAGGACAAAGTCGAGAAAGGCAAAGTCTCGGGACTCTTGGAACCTCTACCCGTGCCAACAAGGCCTTGAGAAAGTGTGTCTCTGGACTTCATAACACACCTCCCAAAAGTCGGGGAATATGACGCCATCTTGGTTATCGTAGACCGATTCTTGAAATATGCCACGTTTGTTCCCACCTCCAATTATGCTCGGCTGAACTAACAGCCCAACTATTTTTTAAACACATTCTAAAGTTATGGGGCATTCCGTCGAGCATCATCAGCGATAGGGATGGTAGATTCATTGGCACATTTTGGACCGAGTTATTCGCCTTCTTGGGAACGACTTTAAACATCTCCTCGAGCTATCATCCTCAAACCGATGGACAAACGGAACGACTCAACTGCTTGCTCGAAGAATACTTACGTCACTTCGTCGACGCTCGCCAGAAGAACTGGATATAACTGCTAGATGTCGCCCAATTCTGTTTCAATTGTCAAACGAGTTTGTCTACGGGGAAGAGCCCCTTCGAAATTGTAAGTGGACGATAGCCGGCCTTGCCCCATATTATTGATCATCCTTATGCAGGAAAAAACCCTCAAGCTCAAAACTTCACTAGAGAATGGAAGCAGACAACAGATATAGCTTGGGCATATTTGGAGAAAGCTTCCAAGCATATGAAGAAGTGGGCGGACAAGAAGCGTCGCCCCCTCCAATTCCGAGTAGGAGACTAAGTCCTCATCAAGTTGAGACCAGAACATATCAGATTTCGCAGCCGAAAGGACAAGAGACTAGTTCAAAAATATGAAGGCCCGGTTGAAGTTCTTAAAAAGATCGGGGCTACTTCCTACAGAGTTGCGCTACCCATATGGATGAAAATCCACCTAGTAGTTCATGTGAGCAACTTGAAGCCCTATCACCCTGACCCAGGCGACAACCAGCAAAATGTAATCACTAGACCGAGCATCGATCTGAAACAAAGAGACACCAAAGAAATAGTGAAAATCCTAGTCGATAGGGTTAGGAAAATAGGAAGACCTGTACGGAAGATTCGCAAATTCATTGTCAAATGGAAGAATCTCCCTACGGAGGAAACCAGCTCGGAACGCGCCGAAGATCTAGACTCCGCCGCCACCCACATTGCCAGGTTTGAAAGTTGTCGGTTGACAGAGATGTCAACCAATTAGGTGGGGGAGGATATCATGGTCATGCTCGTCCAAGGCGTGTTGTCCATGGCCGCATGCCCATGACAAGCTAAACCCTTTATATCATTCCATGTTCTAGTGTTTTACTTTTGTATTCTAGGAAGTATGACGTTTCAGAAAAATCATGTCTAGGTCTGCCAGACATGAAATGCCTCAGAATGTACTATAGGGGGATATGACTAGTTGTCAACTCCTCCCTACCAATAGTTATATACCGTGAGCCGTTGTTGTTACTCTCTTACTTGCATATATAACGTCTTTTTCAAAATTTCTCTTTCGAAAATCTCTCTCTGCCCTCGTTTTCTAAAACATTCTTCTTAAATTGAGGCCAGAGGCTCGAGCATACATCGCTTGGTCGGAGGCGACGTAAGAAGGAATTGACTTAGCTCACTTGTCGTTGGAAAGTGAGTGCCACACAATCACAAGTCCGCTGCCATCAAGAGTGCGATTGTGACACTGAGTACCTCCTAAGCCCATATAGTCCCCCTAGGGGGATGCGACCCAACCCATTCCTGTGCATCTAACGGGCTATACGACGTGGGGACACATTTCCCATGTGAAATGGCTAGGAGCAGTAAGAACTGATCATGAACCTCTGATTCCCCCACGAAGCTATAGAGACCGTTCAGACAATTGGCAGTCTAAGGACACTCATAAGGTACTTCTTCGCCGTGGAAATCTGTTAGGTTCCTAGGAGGAAGGTTGTATCTAGGCTGAGTGACTTGTTGCTCCTAACTACAAATCCCTAGGCTTATCATTAGTAATGGGTCATGGGAAATAACAAGGTGTGCATGCAACCACCGTCTAACATCATCACACATAATTCATGCAAATTAGACATACAAACTCAACGGGGCGATGGCCTCCATCAAGCACCCGAAAAGTAGAGTTTGCGCTCAACGGGACGATGTCATCCCTTAAGTGCCCGAAATGCGGAGTTCACCTATTCAACATGAATTAAACATATGCATCCGTATAGCGGAAGCTTAAAGCATACAAGCAACACCTAGATAATTCACCCAATACGCTCATAACAATCTATCTACCTAGTCACATTCATGGAAAGTTAATCTAAGGCAAATGTACTAGCATGCATGCAATCCAAGCGAATCCTACAAGTATTTCTTCCTAAATACCGAGTGGTGACCTAGTTGACGCATGCCCTTTCGTTAGCGTCTCTACGCTCGTAGGGTGTCCAAAAACATTGATTATCCTCGATTAGGTCCCTATTAACATAAAAATATTATTAAAATAGGAATCGGGACAAATAGAAGGTAAATAGACAAAAAACGGACCTCTCACGCGCCCTCACGCACGAGAAAGGACGCCAATCACAAGCTGCACGCGCGACGACCATGTGCGGACTGCTTCACGCAATCGCGGGTCGGGTCGATTCGGCCAGCGGACCAGTTTGCTGCAGTTCGACCTGGTTTTTGTGGGTGACACGCGTCGTTGTTCCACTGGAGCTGCGTCGCTCCAGCCGACGCTTGACGCATGAGCCGCGCTCCGCTGCCCGCCGCCCACCGCCTCTTATTTCTTCTTCCTTTTTTTCTTTTCTCTCTCTCTGGCAATCCTTATCCCTTTTTCGATCCACCATTTTCTGATTTTCATATCTTTTGATCCAAAGCTCGGATCGATATGGTTCCTTCGAAAAAGTTATAGATCGTGTTGTGGGCTACGTCTTGGTATTTTTTTCGTGATTTTAGCCTCAACATAGAACGATATTTGAGTTGCAGAAGTTCGCTTACCGTTCTCAGACGATTCCTGAATTCCTGCCAAGTTTCTTCACGAAGTCAGCTTCCCTAAATGAACGTATTCAAACATTAGGTCCTGATTCGTAAAGGTTAGTCTTGGATCTGGGAAACATTCAAGAACTCACCTCAACTCTAGACGAAGTCTTCACAATGGCTCCTCGATTCTCCCAAACCCTCTCCTAGTCTTCCCTTTCTTTTTGGTGACTTCTATTAGGGTTCCACTTAGACCCCTATAGTAGGTGGAGGGGCAAAATGACACATTTCCGGCGTTACACATATACACCTTCATTATATAAGATACCTCCACTCACATGTCTTCATATGAATGATTTAGATCAAATCATTTGTAACAATTATAAAGTAGGTTGTATCAATTGTGTTTACAAAATAAGACACCCAACCTTATTCATATACTATAAACTCTTTATGTTATTACTTAAACCTGCATGTTAATAAACACAAGTTTATACTAATAACTTTCAATTTTTCATGTATTATTCAAGTTTATACTAATAACTTTCAATTCAAGTTTATACTAATAACTTTCAATTTTTCACGTATTATTCAAATTTATACTAATAACTTTCAATTTTTCATAAAATGGATGTACTAAATTGTAAATAAAATAATTAAATAATTAATTACGAGATGTAGAGGATATAAATCCCAACACTCTACCCTTGTATCAATCTTATTGACTTTGGCAGCAATCTCTACAAATTGAAAACAGTTAGAAACCTCTTGCACGTGGGCATTTACTCTTCAATCTCGACCAACCGATCAACATGAGACTTGCTTAATTATTTTTTGTAGACATGTTTGTTAATTCCAATTCTAGGAATGACTCGACTCTAATACCAACTGTCACAATGACACTCTTTTGAAACTTGTAACGTAATTTTGCGACACTTACTCTTGCCGTCAAGTAAGTCAACCAGTTGAAACTTGGGTTGCAGTTGGCACAGACGACTTATGCTTAAGCCTTCATCTCCACTCTTGAAAAAAAAAAAATTTAGAAAATAGGGTTTCGGGAAGTAATGTTATAAGCTAACAAACAATAAGGAGCAACAGCGACATTGATAACATATAACTCAATTCAACCCTCTATACATTTTTTAGGCAAATTGCATTTGGTAGGTGTAGACTTCAAAAGTATCGAAAAATTATAATAACAATAAAAAAAAAATAAATAGCGGTATGATATGAACCACGACCAAAGAATTTTCGTATCTCAAGGTCCAATTACAAGGACGAGAGCCAAGAAGCTACAACAAAGCTTGTACACGTATATTGAAGCTATGGTGAGCTCATCAAAGAAAATTCTAGAAAACGTTGGAGACATCCTTATATGTTGTGCAAAATTGAGGTTCAAGAAAGAGATGCATTAAATGCACTTTAAATTGCATTTAATGAACTCACATAAATTTATGAAACTAGTCAAAGATGACTAATAAGCACATTTTATCATTGCACTATTTAATTATAATTTAAATATTTGTTTATTTATCATATAGGAGTTAATGTTATATTGTAACCTAAGTTACCATATTCCACGGTTAACTAGCCATTTTAATATGGAGGCTATGAGTATTTCTCATATACTAGCCAATTTAATTTGGGAGTTATGTATGTCAATGTGCTAAAGGCTATATAAAGCTTCTTTTGTTTGAGTAGAGACCTCACATCTATTCTTTTTTAGCTTGAGAGCTAAAATTTTCTTTGTAAATTCTTGTGTTTATAACTTGCGCTAGAGTCATTCGAGTGGTATTGATCAAACCTCTTGTGTAGTGATTCGAATCATGAGTTTAGAAACGAGTTTCCTTTACTCTTGATCTTGATCATCAAGGTAATCCGTTCGATACTTTTCCTTAGATTGATTCCATATCACGGTATTAGCAGCACCTTCAAATATAAATATATATATCAAATTTTTTATTGAAACTAATATTAAATATAAGATAGTAAAGAGTAGAAGAGTTAAAAATATATAAAAAAAATTAAATTGATTATTATTTTTAAAACTTTGGAACCAAAATAATTAACAATCCCAATTTTGAGAATTATAATAATAAAAAAAAAAAAAAAAAAGAATTAATTGAATGAGATAAAATAAAAGGAAGTGTAGAGATTTCGGGGGAGCGACTTTTTAACTCCCGTTGTTGGCGACTTGGCGTCATCTTCCACAGAGACAACCCAATTTCCTGAACGCCCAGAAACTTCTGCAGACGATCGGTGCAGCATCGGAAGATCCATGGGCATGGAGGAAGAAGCACAAATTATGCTCATCTCTCCGGCGGAGCCCAAAGGTAGTCCAGTCAAGGACCAGCAAGCCGCCGGAGTTGGAATCCTCCTTCAGATCATGATGCTCGTTCTCTCTTTCGTTCTCGGCCATGTTCTTCGCCGGCATAGAGTCTATTTTCTTCCCGAAGCCAGTGCTTCTCTTCTCATCGGTATCTTGAATTCATTTCTCTTGTTGATACGCTTTTCATTCTAGCTTCGAATCTGTTTACGCTTCTTAATTTGGGACTCAGTTGACAACTTTACCGTTGCATTAGGTTTTTCTTTTCATTATTGCCTCTCTGTTTTTCTCCCTTTCCTTTAATCACTTGTATGTCAGGTTTAATCGTCGGCGGGCTTGCCAACATTTCCAATACTGAAACTAACATCAGGTTCAATATCTTCCTTCTTTCCATCTCCCAGTGGCGAGGTCTCGTGTGGCCGTTTTGCGAAACGGAATGAGTTAGCCAAGTTTCCTCATGTTCTACTTCTGCAGGGCGTGGTTCAACTTTCACGAGGAATTTTTCTTCCTTTTCCTTTTGCCTCCGATCATCTTATATCCTTCAGTGTCGTAATTTACATACCAATTAGGGGTTTTTCTTTTTTTTCATTTTTTTGTTCCCCATTTTGTTTCCTTAACACTCTTGTACTCAGTCAGGATTTAGTCTCTCACCTGTAAGTGCGACCCTCCAACCAATGCTTCTATATTTCCTTATTTAAGAACAGTTGGTTGATGACAGTGTAGCCGTCGTGTTATCATGCTATTTACACAATGTTGCTGGTTTTGTAGAAGCCTTTCTTCTCAAACTTTGGGGCAATTGTGACGTTTGCTATCCTGGGAACCTTTATAGCCTCGGTTGTTACCGGTGGTCTTGTGTAAAACTTTTCTTCTTCCCTTTCAATTGCAAAACCCTCGTTTCATGTACACCTTGTTTTTATTTTTAATTTATGCCACACTAATGCGGTTAGGTTACTCATTCTGTTGCAGTTACCTCGGTGGATTAATGTTTCTCATGTACCGGCTTCCTTTTGTTGAATGTCTTATGTTTGGTGCTCTTATTTCGGCAACAGATCCTGTCACTGTCCTGTCCATTTTTCAGGTGTTCATATGATCCAGTTTTTAAAAATATATCATGGAATTGTAGGATTGTGGAGAACATCAAACTGTAATCATGAAAACAATTCCATTAAAAGCAATCGTATCTTCTGGAAAACTTGTTAGACCTTGAGTGGGCTGATATCTTAACTCTCCCTACTTTTTTACCATTCTTCTTCTCACTCAGCAGTCTGTGTCTTATCTTTCTTGAAAAAGAAGTCCAGCTAGATTCTGAGGTTCCTTCCAAGAATTTGTATACATTGATTTTCTGAATATGCATATTATGTGCAAAAAAATGTACTTGCAACTGTTTAGAATGTGAATTCATAAATTATTATTGTATGCTATGAATTGAATTTCATCATGTATCGGCCTGAAGTTTCATTGACAACATATGTTGACTGTCAAATTTTGTATATGATACATTGTTTTAATCATTAAGTAGTTCATCATTGTCATGTCATCATTCTAGGAACTTGGCACAGACGTGAACCTTTATGCTTTGGTGTTTGGAGAATCTGTACTGAATGATGCCGTAAGTTTTATGTATTGAAGTAATTCTTGATCTTGGTTGAAGATGCCTATATTTAATATTTTTGGTTCTCGTGTTGGATAATGGCAGATGGCAATTTCCTTGTACAGGTATGTGAAGTAGTTGGTTTTTTTTCCTCTTGCATTTCCATCATTATTGAATTTATTCTAATTAGAATCACTTTTGCAGAACAATGTCCTTGGTTAGAAGTCATGCTTATTCTGGAAAGAACTTTTTCTTTGTGATTGTTAGATTTCTTGAGACTTTTGTTGGCTCACTGTCAGCAGGTTATCTTTCTTATCTTGTCTCTAGACGATCTTCTTTTTCTCCTTTTCTTTTACATCCGTTGTATTCTACAATTCTAGAGAACTCATGAGAAGCAATACATTTAACTCATTAGGCATCTATGTGGATACTTAAAATAACTCCAGTTGATAGAGTGGTATGTAACTGCTAGTAGTAGCTTGTTGCTAATTACTTCAATGTTGGTTGTTGTTCAGTTGATACTTATTTTTATTAGCTTGTTGGTTTATTAATTAGTTGAGTAGTTATTGTTAGTTAAAGGTAACTTGAGTTACTTTGTTATGAGTTCGTTAAGTAGCAATTCCTGTAGGGTACTAAGCCTTTGTAAGGACAACGTCTTTGATTTGGGAGATAAAATGTCTTCAGTAATCTTGGAAGAAGAAAAAAGCATGGATAAAATGATCTTCCAAAACTCTGGTTTAAATGCATCAATAATTTATGAAACCTTCTCATCATTTTCTTTTAGTATAAAAATGGCTTGTTTATAAAATAAAAAAATAAAAAAATAAGTCAATGATTTGGAAACCTTCCAATACTAGAATTCTGGCAAAACAAGATGCCTTCTAGCTCTAAACCGGCTCCTAACTAGTCTCAACTACAAAATCCTCTAGAAATATCAGCTATCTTGTTGTAGGTCATTGAAGACTTCTGATATACCAATATAACTATCAAAAACATAATCATTTTTAGAAGAAATGTACATCTCAAAAGTCTTGTGCTGTTTACTGCCTGACCTTGTTTTAGAACTTCCTAACCATTAATACAGTTGTCTTGATTACTGAATAAAATAAATGGAAGTTCTTAACGATACTTATCATCTGTGGAACTGCAGGTCTTGGAGTTGGATTTACGTCTGCATTGATATCCTTTTATGCTCAATCTTATCTTTGTTGTCTTTAGCTATATATTTATTTTCATTCTACTTTTCTGATGTCATGTTGAGCCTTAATTCTCAGAACCTTTTTAAGTATGCTGGATTGGACATTGACAAGTAAGTTCTAAACACTTTAAGAACTTGTTGATTACCAAATTATAATGCACTCTTCTTCGAACAAAAACTTACCATAAGGTTCTTTGACTTTTCTATATCTGAACTTGCTCGTTGCTCTGTCCAGTCTTCAAAATTTGGAGTGCTGTCTTTTTGTTCTTTTCCCGTATTTCTCGTAAGCAATCTTCTTTTCCCCTTAAGTTTTGTCATTTTTGTTATAGCTACCTTTTACGTTGATAGAGTTTAGCGTGAGATCTTTTACTACAGGTACATGCTTGCAGAAGGTTTTGGTTTGTCTGGTATTGTATCAATATTGTTCACAGGAATGGTGAGTAGAGATGACAGATGTCCTTTCTCTACCTTTTTTTTCCCCTTTTGGTTTGTTTTGTAGTTCAATACGTTCATACTAATTGTTGTCACGCATGTAATATTTTATGTTTCTTTAGGTGATGAAGCATTATACATATTCAAACTTATCAGAGTCTTCACAACAATTTGTTGCGGAATTCTTTCACTTAATATCATCTCTGGCAGAGACATTTATGTAAGGGAGCCATGACCAATGTTTATCTAGCCTCAATCAAGGATCCTTTACCTACTTGATGCTCACAAGTTTTTTTTGTCACTTTTCTTTTTTGTCTTTTGTCGTCCAGATTTATATATATGGGCTTAGATATTGCAATGGAGCAACATAGCTGGTCACATGTGGGATTCATTTTTTTCTCAATTGTATCCACACCTTTGTTTAACAGTCTACTTTTACTGTTTTTCTTTATTGATATTAATTTCTTGTGGTTCCTTAATTCACTCAATGTTCACCTCAGCTATTTATTGGTGTCGCAAGGTATTGCTGCTGATTTCTTCTCTCTTATTTGCCAACCCTAGATCATTAAGCTTTCACGGAAGGTTGCATCTTTGGAGATTCTATTTCTTTTGTTTCTTAAAACTTTTGAATGTAGTTACGTAC
This sequence comes from Cucurbita pepo subsp. pepo, assembly GCF_057944985.1. Classification (NCBI taxonomy): domain Eukaryota; kingdom Viridiplantae; phylum Streptophyta; class Magnoliopsida; order Cucurbitales; family Cucurbitaceae; genus Cucurbita; species Cucurbita pepo. The sequence goes on from NC_141817.1 coordinate 5,374,418, forward strand.
ATGATTCTTTACAGTACATTCTAATTAAAACAAATTGGATAGCCTTTTTATAGTTCATTTAGTTCTCAGTTGAGTTGAGAGGATAGCTTATCCTCCATTTACTTGGATGCCCCTTTTCTCTATCAATATGCTGTTTCTTGTCCAAAAATAAAAACATTACTTTGGACATGTTTTCTTTCTCACTTTCAGATGTTTCTATCTGTGTGTTTGACTGTAGTATTTTGTGTGATATTTCCTAGGGCTGCAAATGTCTTTTCTTGTGCATATTTAGTCAACTTAGTTCGGCCTGCACATCGAAAAATACCTTCAAATCATCAGAAGGCACTTTGGTATAGTGGTAAGGAGCATAATTTCCTATTCATTTATTCATTTAGTATTGTTTGGGGAGAGGGGTCCATTATTTGAATATAGATCTAAGTGTTATAAATTTTGAATAGGACTTCGTGGGGCTATGGCGTTTGCTCTTGCTCTTCAATCAATCCATGATCTTCCAGATGGACACGGGCAGACAATTTTCACGGCAACTACTGCAATAGTTGTATTGACGGTAGGAAGTTCATGTTTTTTTTTTTTTGCTTATATCAAAATCTGGTGAATAATTTTTTGGTTTAGTTTTTGCCAAGATAATAAATTATCTTTACGTAGTGGGTATACTATAAAAAATTGAATTTAGAAATCCGATCAGCTATTGTGCTACTGTGTTCCTCATGATTCGTGTTGTAAGGATGACTTAAAGAGATGCCCATTTTGCTGCATAATGCTGGACTGGAGTAAATAGCGGATTAAACAAATTCAATCATTGTAGAGTATTAGCTGGAAAAGTGCTGGAGTTCTCCAATGTATTTTTCAAAAAGTGTTAGGTTTAACCTTGTGGGTGCCTGTTCATTGGACTTTTGTATTTATTAGCTTGGTCTCGATCTCTTGGATTAGAAGCCCTTTCTTTAGTTAATTGTGGCCTTTCTTTTGTGGACTTGTCTTTTGTATGTCCTTGTATATTCTTTCATATTTCTCATTGAAAGTTCAGCTCCTTATTAGAAAAAAAAAAAAAAAAAAGAAGCAATCTTAATGTTAAGACTAAATGATAAATTAAGGGATCCCATCCAACATAGACGAAAAGAACAAAATGGATTGAAGAGCATTTAGGATATTTCTGGAAGTTTGGATGATGAGGGAAGATGGAGAGACAACTAGTGAATGGATATAGATATGATGGCTTGGAAGTTGGGTTGGTAGACAGGGAGTGTAGTGAAGGAAGAACATTTATTGGAAACTTTGACATTTCAAGCTTGGATATTAAATTTTGTTCATTTTTTCTTCCATAATAATTTTTTCTCCACAGAACTCACAGACACAATTATATAAGCTATAGAATATAACTTTAAACCCTATCTTCTCTAATTTTCCTTTTCCTCGATTTCATACCTTTTGAAGAGAAAGAAAAAGGAGGTAAAAAGCTCTTGTTTTGAAATCCATAGAAACAAAAGGGTAGCTTAGAAGAATCATTCGATGGTTGCTGTCATTTCTCACTTCGAGAGCTCTCTTATTGCATTTGTTTGAGTTCCATTCTTCATAATCTGATAGAGAAACGACGGATATTCTGGCTCTTTTATCTTTGATCGGAGAGTTTTATTTAAGTTCTAGGAGAATGTGTTTTCCTTTGGAGTCCTAGCTCATCCAAAGGCTTTTCTTGCAGTTTCTTCTTCAATTATTTGGTAAGTCCCTTCTAGCGGTTCTATCTTTACCTTGTTGTGAAAAGTGAAAATTTCCAAGAACGTTAAGTACTTCTTATGGTAGGTCATGTGCGAAAGAGTTGACACCCCAGATCGAATTTCAGGAGGATGTCCAGCTTGGTAGAGGGCTACTTTGTTGCATTCTTAATAGATGGGCGACTAGGGACTTGACCATATGATTTTGCAGGAGTGGTTTGGAGTTGTTTCTTTGAGGCATCTAGCTCTTGCGATTGTAGAAATATAATTGAGGACCTTCTTGTTAGGATAGGAAATATGATTTTGCACGATATTTTAAATATGGTTGCTACTACATTTAGGATAAGAAATATTTCATATTCTTCTCTTTTTCTAGTAGCAACCATAATTAAACTTAAAAAAGTAGGGTCATTGCACAATATTTCATGTGCTTCTCTTTTTCTTATCACTGAAAAAATTTTCAGGTGTTACTTATTGGAGGTTCAACTGGTACGATGCTAGAAGCTTTACAAGTTGTAGGTGACAGTGATGACCATGAATACTCTTTGACTGAAGTACGTTTTATGAATTTTGTTTCTTTTTTACTCTTTCCTTGCTTTCTTTCTTTATCAATGCTCTGGTATACAGAGTTATTTTAGTTGCATGCAAGAGCTTTATGAATGTTCCAAGTTACATGCCCAAATGTGCAAGATATGAACACTCTAAGATAGTTATTTTAGACAAGTTAACCATGAATACTGCTGTGCCAATCATATACATGAGTAAATGAACATGGAGTGGAATAGAGGAAAATATTTTACATCCAATAAGAATGCTCCCCTACCCTTCTCAGTGTAATTTCTTATTCCATGTGACATGCTTCCGATCTTTTGGCCCAATCTATTTTTATGCTGAATGAGGGAAAATAGCGTCTTGATTTCTTTTGTAATTTTGTACAAAATATGGCTTCTTGGTGAATTTCTCTTCACAAAATTACTGTAACTACTGTCTACTTATGATTATTAATGACTAGAAGACTCTTTCTTTAGTTTTAGGGGGTGCTCCCTACACCTGACCCTTGGGCTGTTTTGTATCCTTGTATGGAGTATATTCCTTTGCATTTCTTACGAAAAAAAAAAAGATAAAAGATAGTGTACGAGGGATCTAGCCTAAAGATTTTTCTTTTATATAAGTTCATGAGTGAATTGCCCATGTAATTTACTAATTCAAAGTGGGGTAAGGAGAATCGGAATAGTGCTGTTGGAGTAGGGTTAGGAAGAGTTTAAATAAGGAGGGAACAAGTATAAAAGAGAAGGCTATGTACTTGTAACCATGTACTTGCAACCTTATAATTCACGAGTTTTAATATAGTTAATTTAGTGTGACCGTGGAAAGAGGACAAGGAATAGTTTAAAAGAGAGAGCTGAGATGTGAAGAGTTAAGTTTTGAGTAGGTCATCATGCTTGCTTTTTTTGGGAACCGATTGTGGATAAGTTTAGAGCAAAGGTTGATAAGTGGAGGTGTCTTGTACTCCCGAAAGGGAGAAGAGTGACTTTAGACCATGCTGGCTTGAATAGCCAGCACATATACTTCTTCTCGTTTCTTGGAGCTCTTATGAAAGCCATAAGTTCTATGGAGAAGATGAGTGATTTCATTTGGAAGGGGTATATAGACCTGGCAGTAAGTTGTTAGATGGTGTCGGGTTTCTCTACCCACTTCCCACGAGGGTCTTAGTGCGGGGTTGCTCCAGAAAAGGAGGACTTCCTTGCTTTTGAAATGGATTTGGAGATTTCCTCAGGAGCGAAAAGGCCCTTTAGAGGAAAGTTATTGTTAGTATTTACGAGTTGGGATTCCACGGTTGTTCAACTAAATCCTGCTGTTAATTAGGGGAGGGGAAGATTGAGAGAAAATAAAGAGAATGCAGAGAATGTTTAGGGTTTTTGGCACAATAAATTGTTAAAGCATTGCTAAAAAATTAAATGTATCATTAGCTTAAGCTTTTCGGTTTAGTTGTAATTTAACATGATCTTAGAGAGGTCCTATGTTAGAGTTCCTATAATGGTGTTTCTTCCCCAAACAATATCACTTTTCACTTGTTGGACCTTCTATGAATTTTCAAACTTCACAAATGAGGGGAAGTGTTACAATATTAATGAAAAGATAAAATTTCCCGTAATTTATAAAAAGAGCTTGTTTGAGAATGTTACTTCCAGACTAAGTCAAATAATCTTTCCTCAACCTTCCTTTGTGTGATCATGTGCTCAGGTCCTATCAAATGTCTGTGGGTTCTATCGTTTCATGCTCATTTAACAACAAAAAAGTTCGATCAAGCAGTTCTTCTGCCTCTCATTATTAAATTCTTTGATATGTAGTGTTTAAGCTGGATGATGTATAAATTTCTGTGTACTTCTTTTCACAATAACCATGATACCTGGAAAATTGGTCTCTCTGATTCATGGGCCAGGGTCTGTTGTGCTACAGTAATAGTTAATGAAACTCAAGACCTTTTAATCTCTTGTCCGTCTTTCTCTCAGAACTCTGATGTGAGCAATGGCTACATTGCTCCTGATAGTGATGAAGGATCATCAAGGAGTAGAATCAAAATGAAACTTAGAGAGTTCCATGAGAGGTGACATCTAATATCCTTCTTTCATTTTCAGACCTTTTCTGTTTATTGAATCATCAATAAAATGCCTCACTCTTTTTTCCTCAGCACTGCATCATTTACAGCTTTGAATAGGAACTACCTGACCCCATTCTTTAAGAGTCGCAGTGGTGATGATGAAGAAAATGATAACAGTAAGAATGACTTAATTTAACTTACTCAATTCATGGTTCAAACATTTGCTACTTTGTGTATAGTTGTTTCTTGATGCATCAATTAAGATTTTGTGGGTTATTATTATTTCTTATTATTTGAAAGCTTTTGATATATGTTTGATAATTTCCTCTAAAAATATTTTTTGTTATAGGAGAAAATTTGATTGATGATTGAAATTTAAATCATCAATGAAATTTACAAAAGTAAGAATGACAACTTCTGATATATGTATAATTCATGGTGTTTACAAAAGACCTTCCCATTTGCAATAAGGGAGGTATAACTATAGGAAGTAAAAACATTAGATAGTTTACATCAAGATATAGCTTGGTAAGCATCATTGTCGAAAAGTTTTGTGTAGGTTTGTGCCTTTAGGCAAATATACTTTGATTTCTTTTTTTCCACAGATTCCAAAAGAAAGCCATGTTGAGGTTTTTTCGTACTATGACTTTTGCATTCTTGAAAGGGTGGAACGTTAAGGTTTCTGCAAAAATATTTATCATTTTCCTTTATGAAGTGAACTATCTAAAGAATGGAATTTTAAGGATGAAATATTGGGATCTCCTACTCATTGAGTTTCCCTCGATGGTGTGTCCAATGCAAACAAGGTTTGGAGTCACGAGGTCACATACTCCACACTTGCCCTTTTAGTTTTTGATTAGACTGTGGTACTGCTTATTATTATAGCTGTCTCCTATTACTTAGACTCATGGATCACCCTTTCAAAAATATGAAGAAATTTCTATGGATGAATCTTTTTAGAGCTTTTTTGGGCCACACAGTATGGAACAAATCAGAAAATGTTTACTGAATAGGAGCAGTCCTTTTGGAGAAGTTTTTTGTAAATCCTTAGTTTGAGACTCCCCCCACCCCACCCCACCCCATTTTGTAATTTCGTTTGTCAATGAAATTACTTCTTATCAGTTAACTTTCTTGGTCATTTTTTTTCTCTTATTATATATATATAATAAGAGGCAAAGATTTCATTACCGAAATTTTAGAGAGTACAAAAGAAGCCAAGGAGACAAGGCATCTCCTCTCAACCACTCAAAAAAGGAGTTTAACAAGTGGCCATAATCCAAACAGTGAAAAAGTAGTGTATTTTTGCCCCAGGGGAGGGGAGGGGAGGGGAGGGGGCTGTACAAATTCCCCATAAATGTTCTCTAAACAACCGTTAAATTCTCTCAATTTTTCTTTGACAGCATATTGTTTTTCTAAATTCAAAGAGACCGAAGAGTAGAGCTCTGGCGATGCTCTCTTTTATCAAATTCTAGCCTTTCCTCTGGAAGAATGAAGTTCATATTGATTTATATGCCCCAAGGTACCTCAATTTATATTGAATTCGAAGAAAAACAAGGGAGATTTAGATTTAGAGATTCCAATCCCTCCCAACCCCCCTGTAACCTGATGATTTCTTCACTTGATATCCAAACTCTGCCCCTTCTAGTTGACTTAATAACTCTCTCTCATTGGCTCCTGACTCATGCATGCTCGCTTCCGACTCTTTTCTTCTTTATTGGTCCTCCTGTATGTCCATGCATTAAGGGTCTGTCACTCTGATACTTATTTGCTATATAGAGACGAGCACACAAAAACACAATCTTCTATCTAGATATTTTCTGCCTTTGAAGACTAGGAAATTAGATTTAGTAATCACCCCAAACTAGGCACAACTAGTTTTAATTGAAGATCAAATACTCTGCCAATACAAACTACTAATCTATGTGACTAGCATTTAATTCAATCTTATTATACTCGAGGAAAAAAAAAAGGAAAACGAAGAATGGTAAAATCAAAGCTCTCTTGAAAACAATAAAATTACATGAAGAATAGATGGCAAGACTTCTAGATTTCTAAGCCTTCTGTCACTAATACAAAGACTTAGACATGTGGAGTCTTGAGAAAGACTTTGGAACTCTCCTTGGAGGATTTCTTTTGGCTCTATTTAGTTTCGTTCGCCTAGAGTTAGATGATCTCCAAAGTGTATTAGTTCATGGCTTGTTCGATTGTTGAGTGGCAATTTGCCTTTTGAAGGCATATTGTTACAATATGTCTGGAACTTTATAATTGGCTGTAGAATCACTTACATGTACGGCAAATTAGATGTTACACCACTAGTTGACAATCTATTCTCTATGATGTTTACATTTTTAAAATATGAAACTGTACTTCACCCATAAACCAAAAACGTTCTGGTGCTTAAAGTTAGGTTGGCATGTTGTGGCGAACTTTATCATTATTTAGCTTTGCATCGAACTGAATTGACTTGATTCTGATGATTTCTTATTTCAATCAGTAGGGGCACGAATCCGTGGTTCTTGAAAGTTTGTTTCGTGCACGACTAACACTTATTATAGAAAGGTAGTATTGAGAAAGATCGTACAAGCTGGAGAACTTTGTGAATACTGTAGGCATCCGCTCTGGAATTAGGTGGATACAAACCGATCAAGCGTGCAGAATGGAAGTTTCGACTTCGACTGAATGATTACAATAGTAATGAATTCATTACATGCCTTCTGCTGCGGAATTGGAATGAATAAATGAAGTAGAAAAGTTGGGGTTTAATCAAATGACTAAGATGATGGAAACAAATTCTTTACATAGGTTTTGTTATGGACAGTACCAATGATGTGGAAATTATAGTTTAAACATTACCTTTTATCTCTATCCTTATTTAGAATTTTCGAACTTGTATGTAAGATTTGCTCTAGATCAAATACGGCATGTCTACTAATTTCTCTGGCGGCCCGGTAACATCATATATATCAATGGTTAGGAATACTCAATGTTCCTAACTTAGCACACAGCGCGTCGGTCATGAACTTTGGGGGAATTAGTAGGCTGTAATATTCATATACATAGTCTTGTAATATTCATATACATAGTCCATGGCTCAATAAATTATAAGCATAACCTAGAGTCATAACCTTTTCACGCATGCTTGCATCTTAGGCATGTATTCATATGTATTCATCTTAGGCATGTACATGCGTATTCATCATGCATGTATTCATATGTATTCATATATATTTATAATGTTCAACTCATAGAACATTCAATTGCAATAACAATATAGATACTCATATCATCTATGCATATATTACTATTTTAAGCTCTTAATCATGTGATCTACATGCTCATAGATTACAAAGAACTTGTTTGAGAAACTCGGTAAGCTACTTACTTGTTTTCGAACTCCTTTTTCCTTTTTTTGGTGGTGTATGCTTAAAAGGGTAATTCCACACCATTTCATGAACCTATATTTAACAATTTTATAGATAAGTATAGGTCAATCTTGATAGAACAGGTCAAAAGGAGATGTACCAAACAATTCATGCCTGGTGTGCTTCTCTCACATGCTTGAACTGCACACAGTCGTGCCTGTTAGTTGCCCTTCCTCATGCGCTCGTCTTCAACCTTGCAATTTCTACAGATTTCCAACTTCCCTGTCAATTCTCATTGTGTCCCAACATTAAAATCACTTCCTACAACCTGGATTTCATTCTGATTAATTGTCAAGATTTAAAACTTCACGTGTGGATTTTCATACCTCCTATGCCTTGTTCTTCGTTTTTTAACCCACACCACTCAAATATCTTCATCACACACAACCTTGGATTCTAATTCTAAGATCATGGATGACAAGACTATGATAGCACCACCTGTGCGCTCCTAAGATCATGGATGACAAGACTATGATAGCACCACCTGTGCGCTCCTAGGGAGAAAAGTTGAGGGTTATTTTGGACTTTTTTCGGGCAAAAATATGCATGTCATGATAACCTCTAAGGTTTCGTTTATGGAAAGATAACAAGAAGTAATATCCTAGCTTAAGATCACGATTAGGAGCCCACAAGTAGACTACTTACTAAGTTTAACTCCATTTTTTTTTTCTTTAAGTAACTAAGAGCTGGTTGTGGATGGGAGTGTACTTTAGAGAGAGGACCATGGACTAACCCAGTCTTAAACTTACTAATTTTGTGTTTTCAAACCGCCCCTATTTACTACTACATATATATAAACCTATGTTTTAATCATATTAAAAAGATTTTTTTTTTTAAATGTTTAACAAAAGTTGTTAAGATATAAAAGTGCATAATAACACCCACACATAATATCCAAGAATACACACAATTGTACTTAAATATTTAGACAAAAAAAAAATAAAATAATAAATAAATAAATAAACGAAAGAGAAAAACCCAAACCTTTTCCATCTTCCTCTCTCACTCACTCTCACGTGTCTCACCTTATTTTTCTTCTTCTTCTTCCCGGCCGTCTCCTCCGTATCAGCATCCCAGTGCCGTTGCCGCTTCTCTTCCGATCAGTGCTGCCGCCGCATCCACACTCCTTGTTTTTACTGGTATTTTCCCGATCTCCATCTATGCGTTTCTTCTCACTAGAAAACACAAATTAGTACTTGTCTAATGATGAAAGAATGGAGGAGTTTTGATTTTTTTTTTTTTTTTTTTTTTTTTTTTTTTTTTTTTTTTTTGAATTTTCATAAACAATAGCCAAATAGAAACGAAAAACAGAACACATCCTTCAGCAAATTTGGACTTCTCGAACAGCCGTGTTTTGCCTTTTGATTTGTTGCATATGTTAATCAATTGGGGCTTTAATCAAATTTGTATCTGTTCGGTCTCTTCTGGAAATTGCTCTGTTTTGGTAACCATGAATTTTTTAGCATCTCCGTTCTTCTTTATTAAGTAATCTATTGTATTATCCAATTCTCTTTTAGTCCTAAGCTTGTAGGAGTTAGATTGATCGACCCAACAACTTCCACCGTACTTTTGTTTGTAGATTTGTAGATTATAGTTGGGGAGAACACGATGATCCTTTTCTTTAAATTTAAATCATTAACCAATAATCACTGATACTTCGAATTTACTTGAAATAAGATCCGTTAATAGCCGTCTATGTGCTTCGTACTTCATGATGTAAAAAGATATAGAAAATGTTCAAAGTTAACAAGCGTACTTTAATTTCCTTATCAGATGTTCTTTTCTATTATATGTTTGAATTTTATCTTTATCAGATGTTCAATAATGTCTGAAACCTGTGATCGGTTATGACTCACAATTTGATGTTCCTTCCAAAGTTCATTTGAATTCTTTTGATTAGGAACGCCACTAGTCATGGAAATTCGACTTGTAATTCATTATTTCAACAATTCAAGTTTAAGAGATGTTAACAGTTATGCGTACACTATTTTAACTTTATTTATTTATTCTCTTAATTTTATTTTGTTCACAGATCAGTTAGTTTAAAATTCTTAATTGCTGTGAGATTTGTCACAGACAGGATAGCTCTTGATGGATCCGCTGACCCAGAATACTTCGTTGCAACGCCTTCAAAATGTGGAGAAGGTTGGACTAACTTTCTATACCCTAAATTTTTTGTTTCTAGTTCTTTGCATGGTCTTTAATTGTACCACAAGATTTCTTACGGCCAATTTTTGTGTTCCATTCCTGCAGAGAATTGTGAGGGTTTTGGAGCTTGCAGGGGGAGTCATGGAAGAGCTTGCCAACCCTGCTGGTCCAAGAAAGGAATTTGTCAACAATCATTGCAGTGAGTTCATGCAATTCATCAAGGTGAGTCTTCTGTGTTTGACCGTGGTTCTTCACGTCAAATGTTTTGTTTCAAATTTAGCTAGGTTTATCGCCTCACATTGGGCGTCTGTGTTTAACAACTTTTGTAATTATTTGTTGGTTTTATTCTTAAACCCTTTTCTTCCTCAATTTTAGCTAGGTTAGGGCCTGTTGGGTTCCTTTTGGGGCGTCAATTTTGTAGGTCTAGTGTTTGTGTTGCAGTTGTTTATTTATTTATTTATTTATTTATTATTTTGATTTGACCCTTCTGTCTTCTTTTGTTTCTTTTTCCTCCATGAAAGTTGGGTTCCTTTTGTATAATTTGGCAATTGATTTCTTATTTGAATGTTTGGTTATTCGATCAAATGGTTCTCAAGTTTCGTTTAAGGGTTCTAGTCCGTAGACTGCTATTGCTTCATGTTTTCCTTTTATCTTCTCAAATTTTAATTGTTTGATGGGCGAAGGTGCTAACTATTATATTTTGGAGGATACTTGGGTGGAGATGAAACCCTTCGTGCTCTATTCCCACAACTCTATCACTTTTCAGATAGAGGATCCATTTGATAGCCTCTGGCTTGCCCTCTTTTGATAATTTCTTCTTGGTATCCCTTGGTTTTCGTTGTTCCCTTACTGACTGACAGGCAGTTGAAGTTGCTGGTCTTCATTTCTATTATAATATATGTTTTTTTAAAATCTTTTTTCATGTATAGTTGTTATTTATTGTAATTATATATTCTTTTAGTTTAGGGTCTTCTGTATGCATATACAAATGTAACTCTCTCATCTAAAATATAGGGTTTTTAGAATTTATTTCCTTTTTTCCATTAGGGTTTCTTCTCTTCCAAGTAGGGCTAAGGTTTAGAGTTTGAGTCATCATATTAGAGTGACCGTTTGTCAACACCGTTCATCTCAAGAGGAGCACTACCATCAAAAGAGTTGAAGCATTGTAGCCGTTCATAAAAAAGGCATGTAGGTTGTTTGAATCTGCTTCTTTCGATTGGGTTTGTTCTGGATAACATTAATTAATAAATGGTACGTCAGAGTGAAAGAAGGAATCAATGTGTTCAAATTTCTGGCCTTGCACCGACCATCTAATCGACCATGGATTCTTCCATTAGTTTGATATAACTAATGCGCCTTTACCCGAGACAGGATCGGGATAGAATAAATTAGCTTGAAGCAGCTTTCCTTAGGGAAAAACCGATTTGAATCTTTTACCCGTGGATACAAAATCTTTTCTTTCAGCTCCAAGCTTTTGTCTCCCTAACTCTTTCCTTCACCGGCTTTCCTCTCTCTCTGGCCGTAACCGGCACGAGCCGACATGAAAGGAGTTCCCCGCGAAGCATTTTTCTTTCGTCCTCGGACGTTCTGTTCGATTCCGGCGCTTGCGTTCTGATGTCCGGAACCCCCTCCTGTAAAGTCTCATTCATCTTGTCTTGCTTCAGTCTTTGTTTACTGGTTTGTTTTGACCCTAAAAATACTGGGAAATCAGGGAAAATGGACTCTTTTATCCCTAAAAATAGGGGTTCTCGGAATCAGAAGGACCGAAGGTTGGACTACGTTCAGGGATTGGTCTGCCTGTTCTTTCTCAGCGCCACTCTCTGAGTTATTCCAGCTTCTTTCTGAGTTATTCCAGCTTCTTCATGATTTCGTGCCAGCAGGGGCCCGCTGGAACCCCAGAGTCTTTATTTGATCCAGGCCAGGATGTGTGATGTATATGCCCTGGGAAAAGCAGCGAACTCTAGAAGCTAGGGCTTTATTCACCTTTGGCCACGAACACTATTCTGTTCTCAGCGGTCCCGGCTATTCACGGAAGGTGAGTGAGAAGCAGATGAATAATCATCCGATTCCGGGGAAGAAATCGCAGAATTTCTCGGGAATCCTCCTACAAGATCCGTTCGTTCTTTTCTCTTGGGTTTGTTGCGAGTTGTGTTTGCATCATGGGTTTGGAAATTTTTGCAGTCCAATTTTTTCTCCTCTATTCAGGTTTATCTTCAGTTTGTGTCATTGATCGCTTTGTCCGCCTTAGAAGGATTTGGATGGCAAAAATCACTGAATAGAGATTATATGCTTATGTTTTTCATGAACCAATCGTGGTGGAAGGGTTTATGAGTAATGATCACCAATGTATCCATAGGATAGGGACTGGGATGGGAAAACCTCTGTGATGACCATCTTCCCTTTTGTGATGACCATCTTCCCTTGTTGTTGAGGATCGAAAGGTAAGTTTATGTAGCTGCCTTTGGATTTTCTGGCTTTTGTGATGGTTTTTTAATGGTAAGCAAGGGCTGTGAGGGTTGATAGGAAAAGTTGTGGTATAGGAAAAGTTGTGGTTTTTCTTTCTATTATGAGGTTGAATAGGTTTTGGTTATTGATCAGGTTTTTTGGTGAACGATGGGGGCAATTTTCAATGAGGTTGAGGAAAGTTGTCCATCCTTTTTAGTCTTCACCCACTAGAATAAAAATAACACCATCATTATTCCCATGCAATGGTCTTTTCTGGTAAACATTTTTCCTTGAAGAACTTTTAGTTTAATGGAGCCAATAGTAGAGTGTAATAAGATGTTGTCCGACATCGGAAAGAATCTCATATGATCTCCTATAGTTTTATTCTTGTTTCCCTATATATGTCATTTAGCTCGATTGAATAGGTCTTTCTGTCAATGATGGTGATAAGAATCACGGTGTTCCAAATGTTCCAACTGGACCTATTACACGATCCAAGGCGAAGAAGATTCAACAAACATTCATTCTTCATCTTCAAAATTGGATCGGCTCGGTTCAACCATCATTTCTAGAATTAGAAGCTGATACGATTGACGAAGGACAATTGAATATTTGTACGGTTGAAGTTGGAAAACTTTAAAATATCAACAACAGGGTTTGAATCTACCCGAGTGAAGCGCAATAGATTTCAAGTTTGTCTCCTTAGCTACTCAAACATAACGTTTGTTGGAAGACTTTATTGTTTTTTCGTTTTCATTTTGTAATGGTCAAATGGTCAAAATTGACTTCGTCTTTGGAATTGGGATTGAATCCCGACCACAAACGTCCCGACTGTAACGACCCGACTTATCCTGACGGTAGCGGTCAGGGCTGTTATGAAAGATAATGCGATTTATTTGGAAAAAGGATGAAAACCATGCAGAATTTTATTAGAAATCACGTGCGGGGTACCCCTTTAAAATTTCGCAAAACAATGCCGCCTAAAGCTATTTAAAACAAAGAGGAAATTTGAATCAAAGGAATCTGATGTGGCCGCCTAGTTCCTACAAACTAGGCATCCACAGCATAGTTTAAATTAATACAAAAGAGCGGAAACGTCTCTCCCAAAAAAATGAGACTACGAGAAAAACATAAAAATCCTTGAATCACCCCGTGACTGACTTTGGCATCCTACTCGTCACTTCCGTGCCACAGCTTTGCCTGAAAAATCATTTAAAAAAAACAGGGTGAGTATAAAAATACTCAGTAAGGAACTCCCCTATTGGGGGTCAACATATGAATCGTCATAAGGCGATCAGCCAAAACACGCAGCTTGCCACCACCACCTCAACGACACTTTCAATCCTTAAAGTGGTTATTTCTAGTTGGTTACCCGAAACACACAGCGTGTAACCACTACCACGAGGACCTCACCTCCTTATTTCCTCCCATTGACTGTCAACGGCTAGTTACCCGATACACACAGCGAGTAACTATTACCACAATCCTTACTCATGGCTACCTACAAGCACATTATGTCGGCAATAGACACATCGTCAGACTACCCAACCTAACCATATTACTCTACGATCTGAATACACAACATTCCGATTACACAACCATCCGATTTCACAACCATTCGATTACACAACCATTAGAATATACGATAATCAGAACATACGACAATCAGAATACATAGCAATCAGGATACATGTCAACCAGGTTGCATAATATTACACACAGAGATCAGATTGTTCCTGGCAATGGATTACCCAGCACCTAGCGCACAGACGATTCTGTTCGACCCATTTTCAAAAAACAAAACATTTATTTTCAACAGGCGAGTCCCTTACCTGAGGAGCTGCGTTCTTGGCCTTTCCTAATCAACAACGATCTGACTCCCCTCGAATTGAGCCTTCCTCCTACGTAGGCGTTGAACCTTTGCTACGTCTAACGCTCTTGAGGTCTGTTTTGGCAACGACGATGTCGTTCCCTTGCGGTGGCGATGTGGTGCTGGGCGGATGTTGTCTGATATGGGAAGGGGCGCGGAACGGTGTGGAAACAATCGGTTCCGGGGCCGTGGCTGAAGGGAGAAACGTGAAACAAAAAAAAAAAAAAAAGGAAGGGTGGCGACTAGGGTAATGGGTTTCCTCCTATTGAACCTTAGGTTTATTTATTTATTTTTTTTTATTGTGTCGTGGGCCCAAAACGTGGGCTTTACAATATTCCCCCCAAAAAGAAACTTTCGTCCTCGAGAGCTTCACTTAAATACATAAGGCTTGCGCTACTTACTTTCCGCTCTGAAGAGCTCAGGGTATCTGCTCATCATTTCCTCCTCTCATTCCCAAGTGGCTTCTTCCAGCTGGTGATTCCGCCATAATACCTTGACCAACGCGATCTCTCGATTACGTAGGGTTTTCACTTTTCTATCCACAATTTGCACTGGTTTCTCCTCATAGTTCAAACTCTTATCCAACCGTAGAGGTTTGAAATCTATCACATGTGATGGGTCAGATATGTATAGTCGCAACATCGATACATGGAACACATTGTGGACTCCTGAGAGTATAGGTGGTAGGGCCAACCGGTAAGCTACTTGTCCCACTCGCTCAAAAATCTCAAATGGTCCAATGAAGCATAGGCTTAACTTCCCTTTGTGCCCGAACCTAAGAACGCCTTTCATGGGAGCCACCTTAAGGAATACTTTGTCTCCCACCTCAAATTCTAAATCTCTTCGTCTTACATCTGCATAACTCTTTTGCCTGCTTTGTGTCATACGCATTCTAGCCCTTATTTTCTGGATAGCCTCATTAGTTGCTTGCACTAAATCGGGGCCCAACAACTTGCGTTCTCCCACTTCGTCCCAACACAATGGGGATCGACACTTCTTCCCGTATAAGGCCTCAAACGGTGCCATACCCAACGTCGCTTGATAACTGTTGTTATAAGCGAACTCTATGAGATGCAGGTGTGTGTCCCAACTACCGGCAAAGTCCAACATACAGGCCCGTAACATGTCCTCCAGAATCTGGTTTAAACGTTCGGGGTTTGCCCATCCGTCTATGGGTGGAATGCTGTACTAAACTCTACCCGTGTACCCAACGCTTTCTGAAGGCTTTTCCAAAACTTTGATGTGAAACGAGGATCCCTATCTGACACAATGGATACCAGTACCCCGTGCAATCTTGTTACCTTTTTCAAGTACAACTGAGCCCATTTATCCACGGAATAAGTGGACTTCCCTGGGAGGAAGTGAGCTGACTTTATCCACTCGTTGGAGGCAGAAAACTCCAACACTGCAGTCACATGTACGCTCTCTATTCTTGGGTATTATGCACGGGTCTTATTTGATTCCGGGTCAACCCACTCTTTTATCTCCACTAATCTTGTAAAACACGCAAGAGTAGAAGTTGAACTGCTAGGGTACGGGTTGTCTGTGGGTACCCCAGCAGGGGTAAGTATGGAAGCCTTCGAGAGGGTAAAGGACTGTCAGTTGTGTGTGTCAAACCACACAATGGATGTGACGCTGATAGTCCTAGATATGGCCAATTTTGACGTCATCTTAAGGATGGAATGGTTAGCTAAAAACCATGCATCCATCGATTGCTTCAACAAGGAGGTGGTGTTCAGACCTCCTGGTCAACCAAGCTTCAAGTTCAAGGGGACCAAGGAGGAAACGGTCTCAAGGATAGTCTCGGCATTAAAGGCAAGGAAGATGTTATCTCGGGGTGCTTAGGGGATATTAGCTCATGTGGTGGAATCAGGGCGAACTGAGGCGAGCATTAACTCAGTGCCAGTAGTGAGAGAATTCGTGGACGTGTTCCCAGAAGATCTCCCGGGCCTACCCCCAGAGCGTGAGATGGAATTCAAAATTGTACTTGAGCCAGGAACAACCCATATATCAAGAGCCCTGTACAGAATGGCCCCTGCTGAACTGAAAGAACTAAAGTTGCAACTTCAAGAACTACTAAGCAAAGACTTTATACGACCAAATGTGTCTCCTTGGGGAGCCCCAGTGATATTTATGAAGAAGAAGGACGGCTCTATGCGCTTATGCATGGACTATCGGGAACTTAACAAAGTGACAATTAAAAACAAGTATCCTTTCCCCCGAATCGACGACCTGTTCGACCAATTGCAAGGAGCAGTTGTGTTCTCAAAGATTGATTTACGGTCAGGCTACCATCAGTTAAGGATTAAGGAGGGTGATATCTCAAAGACAGCCTTTCGCACAAGGTATGGACATTACGAGTTTAGGGTAATGTCGTTTGGCTTGACCAACGCTCCAGCAGCATTTATGGGGTTGATGAACAAAGTGTTCAAAGAGTTTTTAGACAACTTCGTGATCGTCTTCATCGATGATATCCTGGTGTATTCCAAGCCTAGGGAACACGAGGAACATCTCCAAAAAGTGTTGACCACTCTGAGAACGAACAAGTTGTTTGCAAAGTTCTCCAAGTGTGAATTCTGGGCAGAACATGTGGGATTTCTTGGGCATGTAGTTTCAAGCATGGGAATCACCATGGACCCAACAAATATTGAAGCGGTGACGAATTGGCCTCGCCCGACCACAGTGACGGAAGTACGAAGTTTCCTTGGACTAGCAGGGTATTATCGGCGGTTTGTGCAGGATTTCGCCACCTGGAGGACATGTTACGGGCCTGTATGTTGGACTTTGCCGGTAGTTGGGACACACACCTGCATCTCATAGAGTTCGCTTATAACAACAGTTATCAAGCGACGTTGGGTATGGCACCGTTTGAGGCCTTATACGGGAAGAAGTGTCGATCCCCATTGTGTTGGGACGAAGTGGGAGAACGCAAGTTGTTGGGCCCCGATTTAGTGCAAGCAACTAATGAGGCTATCCAGAAAATAAGGGCTAGAATGCGTATGACACAAAGCAGGCAAAAGAGTTATGCAGATGTAAGACGAAGAGATTTAGAATTTGAGGTGGGAGACAAAGTATTCCTTAAGGTGGCTCCCATGAAAGGCGTTCTTAGGTTCGGGCACAAAGGGAAGTTAAGCCTACGCTTCATTGGACCATTTGAGATTTTTGAGCGAGTGGGACAAGTAGCTTACCGGTTGGCCCTACCACCTATACTCTCAGGAGTCCACAATGTGTTCCATGTATCGATGTTGCGACTATACATATCTGACCCATCACATGTGATAGATTTCAAACCTCTACGGTTGGATAAGAGTTTGAACTATGAGGAGAAACCAGTGCAAATTGTGGATAGAAAAGTGAAAACCCTACGTAATCGAGAGATCGCGTTGGTCAAGGTATTATGGCGGAATCACCAGCTGGAAGAAGCCACTTGGGAATGAGAGGAGGAAATGATGAGCAGATACCCTGAGCTCTTCAGAGCGGAAAGTAAGTAGCGCAAGCCTTATGTATTTAAGTGAAGCTCTCGAGGACGAAAGTTTCTTTTTGGGGGGAATATTGTAAAGCCCACGTTTTGGGCCCACGACACAATAAAAAAAAAATAAATAAATAAACCTAGGGTTCAATAGGAGGAAACCCAAAATAAATAAATAAACCTAGGGTTCAATAGGAGGAAACCCATTACTCCAGCCGCCACCCTTCCTTCTCTTTTCTTGTTTTTGTTTCACGTTTCTCCCTTCAGCCACGACCACCCAACGGTCCGGCCTCGCAACCGATTGTTTCCACACCGTTCTGCGCCCCTTCCCATATCAGAAAACATCCGCCTAGCACCACATCGCCGCCACAAGGGAACGACATCGTCGTTGCCAAAATCGACCTCAAGAAGGTTAGACATAGCAAAGGTTCAACGCCTACGTAGAAGGAAGGCTCAATTCGAGTGGAGTCGGATCGTCGTTGATTAGGAAAGGCCAAGAACGCAGCTCCTCAGGTAAGGGACTCGCCTGTTGAAAATAAACGTTTTGTTTTTTGAAAATGAGTCGAACAGAATCGTCTGTGGGCTAGGTGCTGGGTAATCCGTTTGCCAGGAACAATCTGATCTCTGTGTGTAATATTATGCAACCTGGTTGACATGTATCCTGATTGCTATGTATTCTGATTGTCGTATATTTTGATTGTCGTATGTTCTGATTGTCGTATATTCTGATGGTTGTGTAATCGAATGGTCGTGTAATCGGAATGTTGTGTATTCAGATCGTAGAGTAATATGGTTAGGTTGGGCAGTCTGACGATATGTGTCTATTGCCGACATAATGTGCTTGTAGGTAGCCATGAGTAAGGATTGTGGTAATAGTTACTCACTGTGTGATTCGGGTAACTAGCCACCACTAGTCACGTTTGGGGTGATTCTAGAAAAGACTATCCAGTAATGGTTATACGCTGTGTGTATCGGGTAACCAGCCGTTGATAGTCAATGGGAGGAAATAAGGAGGTGAGGTCCTCGTGGTAGTGGTTACACGCTGTGTGTTTCGGGTAACCAACTAGGAATAACCACTTTAAGGATTGAAAGTGCCGTTGAGGTGGTGGTGGCAATAATCACCTGCTGCGTGTTTTGGCTGATCGCCTTATGACGATTCATATGTTGACCCCCAATAGGGGAGGTCCTTACTGAGTATTTTTATACTCACCTTGTTTTTTTTGTAAATGATTTTTCAGGCGAAGCTGTGGCACGGAGGTGACGAGTAGGATGCCAAAGTCAGTCACGGGGCGATTCAAGGATTTTTATGTTTTTCTTGTAGTCTCATTTTTTATGTGAGACGTTTCCGCTCTTTTGTATTAATTTAAACTATGCTGTGGATGCCTAGTTTGTGGGAACTAGGCGGACACATCAGACTTCTTTTGATTCAAATTTCCTCCTTGTTTTAAATAGCTTTAGGCGGCATTGTTTTGCGAAATTTTAAAGGGGTACCCCGCACGTGATTTCTAATAAAATTCGGCATGATTTTCATTCTTTTTCCAAATAAATCGCATTATCTTTCATAACGGCCCTGACCGCTACCGTCAGGATAAGTCGGGTCGTTACAGTTGGTACTCATATGATCTCCTATAGTTTTATTCTTGTTTCCCTATATCTGTCATTTAGCTCGATTGAATAGGTCTTTCCGTCAATGATGGTGATAAGAATCACGGTGTTCCAAATGTTTCAACTGGACCTATTACACGATCCAAAGTGAAGAAGATTCAACAAACATTCATTCTTCATCTACAAAATTGGATCGACTCGGTTCAACCATCATTTCTAGAATTAGAAGCTGATACGATTGATGAAGGACAATTGAATATTTGTACGGTTGAAGTTGGAAAACTTTAAAATATCACCAACAGGGTTTGAATCTACCCGAGTGAAGCCCAATAGATTTCAAGTTTGTCTCCTTAGCTACTCAAACATAACGTTTGTTGGAAGACTTTATTGTTTTTTCGTTTTCATTTTGTAATGGTCAAATGGTCAAAATTGACTTCGTCTTTTGTGGAGATTGAAGGGAATTGGGATTGAATCCCGGCCACAAACGTCTTTTGTCGGGAGACTATAAATACCCACAATATGTTATGTAAAAATTAGAGGTGAATGAATGAAATTGAAATTAATTTTGCCATTTCTAAGTTTCAAGCAATTCTTGGGGTAGAATTGCATCCGAGCCATTCAATCAAGCCTTAGATCAAGTTCGATTGTGGAGTGACTCAATTTAGAACAAGGTTTCAAATCTTGCTTGTAGATCCATTCAATCAAGTCTTGATCAAGTTCGATTGTGAAGTGCTCAATTTAGAACAAGGTTCCAAATCTTGCTTCTAGATTCATTCAATCAAACCTTGATCAAGTTCGAGGGTGAAATGACTCAATTTAGAACAAGGTTCCCCATTCAATCAAGCCTTGATCAAGTTCGATGGTGAAGTGACTCAATTTAGAATAAGTTTCCAAATCTTGTTTCTAGATCTTCGATCGTAAGAGGTAATCTAATTCTAGCCTTATCTCTTGGTTGATCCAAATTTCGTATAAAGAGGTGTTAATTACTTTGATTCAAGGGTTCTTGCTTCAACAAAAGCTCGGATGCAATTCTACCCCAATATGTTAGGTAAAAATACCCCATCCTACCCCAATATGTTATGTAAAAATACCCACAATATGTTAGGTTGAAGCAAGAACCCTTGAATCAAAGTAATTAACACCTCCTTCTACGAAATTTGGATCAACCAAGAGATAAGGCTAGAATTAGATTACTACGAAATTTGAATCAACCAAGAGATAAGGCTAGAATTAGATTACCTCTTATGATCGAAAGATTACCTCTTATGATCGAAGATCTGAAAGCAAGATTTGGAACCTTGTTCTAAATTGAGTCCCTTCACAATCGAACTTGATAAAACTTGATTGAATGGGGAACCTTGTTCTAAATTGAGTCATTTCACCCTCAAACTTGATCAAGGTTTGATTGAATGAATAACTTGATAAGATTTGATTGAATGGGGAACCTTGTTCTAAATTGAGTCATTTCACCCTCAAATTTGATCAAAGTTTGATTGAATGAATCTAGAAGCAAGATTTGGAACCTTGTTCTAAATTGAGTCACTCCGCAATCGAACTTGATCAAGACTTGATTGAATAGCTCCACAATCGAACTTGATCAAGGCTTGATTTAATGGTTCCACAATCGAACTTGATCAAGGCTTGATTGAATGGCTCCACAATCGAACTTGATCAAGGCTTGATTGAATGGCTCGGATGCAATTCTACCACAAGAATTGTTTGAAACTTAGAAATGGCAAAATTGATGCTCGAATTTCTAAGGAAAGCGTCTCAATTTCATTCATTCACCAATCTGATTTTTACATAACAGATCATTTGACCATTACAAAATGAAAACGAAAAAAAACAATAAAGTCTTCCAACAAAGGTTGATATGTTTTTGAGTGGCTAAGAAGACAAACTTGAAATCTATTGGGCTTCACTCGTGTAGGTTCAAACCCTGTTGTTGATATTTTAAAGTTTTCCAACTTCAACTGTGCAAATATTCAGTTGTCCTTCGTCAATCGCATCAGCTTCTAATTCTAGAAATGATGGTTGAACTGAGCCAATTCAATTTTGTAGATGAAGAATGAATGTTTGTTGAATCTTCTTTGCCTTGGATCGTGTAATAGGTCCAGTTGGAACATTTGGAACACCGTGATTCTTAATAGATGGCAGTGTAGGAGGTGGTGCCATGGGACTTGGTCTGTGAGATGAGGGGTTCATAACACTTGCTGTATGTGCCATCTGTTTTTCAATGACCACATTCTTTTGGACTTCTAGTGCTGATACCTTAGCCCAAATTCCAATAATCAACTACTGGATACCCACAACAAAAAATGAAGTTGGTAAATCTTAACACAATCCTTACTCTTCTGCTATCTATTAGACTCGCCCAATATTCACACCATCAACATTCTTCAATGCAACAAACAAGTTGTCCATTTACATAATCTTTATTCTTCTGTTAGCTATTAGAGTCACCCAATCTTCACACCATCAACATTCTTCGTGCTTGGGAGGCCGTTGGATGCTATGGGTTGTAGTTAGATAAAGCTAGAGATGTCCATTTATCCTGCGGAGCTAGGGCCTTGTGGGGGCCCGTCCCAAATTGGGTTGGAAATCCCCGTTTAAATGGGGAAAGGGGAGAGATTTCTTCCTGTTCGATAAACGGGGCTGGGGATGGGGACGGGTATTCTTCGTCCCCATCCCCACCCAATTCCCCTCCCCGCCTCGCCCCTTTGATATATATATATATATATACATTACAAATTATAATAAATCAGTTATTTTTTAAAATATTTTCTGTCTTACAATTACATTTTCATCACTTTACACATTGTCCATTATTTTATTTCAGCCTATTATACTTTATTTTGGCTAATAATCCCAAAGTTTGTGAAATTGGGTTCCAATGAACTTGGGTGCTTATTATAAATATTATTACTTATATACTACAATATCTAAGGTTTTAAGACTATGATTGTAATATTTAAGTTAAAACTATGTTGATTTCTTTTTTTTTTTTTTTTTTTTTTTTTTTTTTTTTTTTTTTGTGGAAGTTTATGCTGTAATACTAAAATTTGATTAGAAATGATGTTGGTAGAACATATATAAGATTTTTGTTTACATTTTTAATAAAAACTATATCAGAAACTGGAAATTATGCATTACAAAAATTTCTTCAGAAAAACCATTTTTTGAAGACAATAAAAAGTTGAGATAAAATTCCCTGTGGGGAACTTGATCCCTGCACAATCCTCGTGGGGGATTCCTCGCCTTGATAATCTTTGAAAAAATAAATGGAGAATTTCACGGGGATGTTGAATGAAAAGGGGGTGGGCATGGGATGGGAAGTCTTCCCTATTCCCGCCCCTCCTCATGGACATCTCTAGATTAAGTTGCACTGCGAGTTTACCGGATATTCAACAAAAAAACAGCTTTGTTCGTTGAGCCTTGTAGTGGTTTGAGTAGATTGTTGGGCGTCTAGTGGAGATCACAAACGTAGAGAGGTTGGGGGTTGTGATGGAAGAATTGTTCACATGGGACTCTGTTGGTTGGAAGTTGATTATTCCACTGCGGTTGGGGTTGTTGCAGGTGGTTGGGGTTGTCGTGTTGGGGGTTGTGATGGAAGAATTGTTCACATGGGACTCTGTTGGTTGGAAGTTGATTATTCCACTGCGGTTGGGGTTGTTGCAGGTGGTTGGGGTTGTCGTGTTGGGGGTTGTGATGGAAGAATTGTTCACATGGGACTCTGTTGGTTGGAAGTTGATTATTCCACTGCGGTTGGGGTTGTTGCAGGTGGTCGGGGTTGTCGTGTGGTCGAGACTAGTTGATGATATACTCTGTTTCACTTCAGAGGCCACTTGGAGTGTTGGCATAGAGAGAGTGGAGTCAGGAAAACAACTTGAAAAGCTGCTAAGACTTGTCGGAAACTTTGTTCATGTAGATCTCTGTCAGTTGGTAGTTGGTTGTCGCACGGTGGTCAATGGTTGGGGTTGTCACAGTGACCTGGGTTTTTGCGTGGTCACATGGAACCCTAGGTTAAAATTACTTCTGGTTATCCTAATACTAAGCACATTTCTATTGTGTCTGATCACATTTTCCATCATGGGAGAAAGGATTCCAAGTATTCGGCTCCTAAGTTGTAACGGGGTTTCTCTTGTAACGTTTTTTCATTTTATTTGTTCTCTCCCTTCTTGGGTACCTCTGCATTTTCCTCTCTTTACTAGGTTGAAATTCCTAAAAGGTGAAATTCTTGGCTAGCTCTGAAGGGAGAGTGAACACGCAAGATTATCTTGAAAGACATTCATCATTAGTGTAGAATCAGCAATAGTGTGTTTGTTGGAAGGAGGATGATCTTGACTATTTTATGTGGAATTGTCCTTTTGCTTTTCTCATTTGGAGTCGATTTTTCAGGGCTTTCGCATTTGCTTTAGCAACATGGTTTCTCTTTGATCGGGAAGGTATGATAGAGGAAGAATTTTGTCGCAAGTTTTTTTTGGCTATTTTGTGGGGCAGGATGGAGAGGAACAATAGGAGGAGTTTTAGAGGATCTGAGAGGTCTGGGGATGAATCTTAGGAGTTGGATAGGTTTAGTTCTTGTAGAGTCTGGTGATGTGCCTCCATTAATCAAGATTTTTTTGTAATTACCAGCTTGGTTTCATACTTTTACATTGGACCTTTTTCCCTTGTATTTGAGCTGAGGCAGTGTTTGTTGGCCTTATTTCTTTGTATGTCTTGTACATTTTTTTCATTCTTCTCCATGAAAACCTTTGTTTCTTATATAACATAAATGATCTTTCAAATTTGAATTTGTAAACTGGTGTTAGTATGTTATCTGGTAAAGGCTTCCTTGTAGAGTTACATTACTCTGTCAATTCGAGCATGTAATAGACTTTCATGGCAACTTCACTTGGAATTATCATGAAAAGCTTACATTCAAACAACTGGTTTACAAAAAGTTGAACTTTGATTAGTTTTTGTTTTTAAAGAATATTATTATATTAATTTTAGTCCGATCAGAAGTTCAGATAAAGTTTTATTACAAAAAGTGCTCTCCCCCGTTTCTGGTTCCTGCCAGAAAAAATGTGGAATGATTGTGTTTGAGTATTACTGGGTATTTGGGATATTGGTGGTCGTTACGTAATGACAGTTAATTTCTCGTTAGATTGTTAGGTGAGTCGGTTAGGAGTCGGGAGTGTAGAGGAAGGATATTATTGCTGATTGATATCAATTTGTTACCATTTGACTCACGTAACCGGGTTCCTAGCAGATTGTAGAGAATAATTAAAGAATAATTGTTGTGTGGCTGGTATGCTTTTTTAGTACTGTTCAAAGATGGGGCATCTTTATCAAAAGTGTCAAGTCAATGCAATCCTATATTTCACCTAAATCTTTGAATTATATTTGAGGAATAATGTGAAACATTTTGTCCTCCTTGAAATCAGGATATCCAAGTTACGTTGCGGGATGAAATCAAAAGTGCGTGTGAATATCGTCCATTCGAGAAGTGTGATTATAGTTCAAGGATTACTAATGAACTTTGCTGCAAGAAACTGGAATACATGATTTCGAAGTTGGATGGAATGAAGCAAACCATTGATGAATATCAAGTGAAAATGGAAGATGCTTGAGGTAAATGTCGCAGTGAGCTGCCAATCTAACTATTTTCCATTTTTCCCATACAATGTTGTAGAAACGTAGGTTGATGGGGAAACTTGAGTCATGTATGTATATGATCTAGGTAGAGCTAATAGCATCCACTCATGACTAGTCGGCTCATTACCAAAATCCTGCTGTATTCTTGGTACATCTCTTATATTATCCTATTATTATTTGAGTTTTTTGATATCAATTTTGAGAACGTGACAAATCCTAATCCAGGCAGATCCTCTATCTTAAGGTGGATAGCTAAACTATCCATTGTTTTCCTTTTAATCTGTGGTCTTTTCTATATTTGATATAGGTCATGTCTTATTGGCTGTATTCATTTTCTTTCATTTGTTTGCATCGAGGAGTTGCCGGCTGAACTATGAAATCTCACATCAGTTGGGGAGGAGTACGAAGCATTCTTTATAAGGGTGTGGAAACCTCTACCTAGCATACACGTTTTAAAAACCTTAAGTGGAAGCCCGAAAGGGAAAGCCCAAATAAGACAATATCTGCTGGGTGGGTTTGGACTGTTACAAATGGTGTTAGAACTAGACACCGGGCGATGTGCCAACGAGGAGGCTGAGCACCGAAGGGAGGTGGACAAGAGATGGTGTGCTAGCAAGGACGCTGGGCCTTGAAAGGGGGTGGATTGGTGAGTCCCACATTGATTGGAGAAGGGAACAAGTGCCAGCAAAGACGCTGGGCCCCGGAGGGGGAGGGTGGATTGTGAAATCCCACATCGATTGGGGAGAAGAACGAAACATTCTTTATAAGGTTTTGATTATCGTTCAAGTTTAAGAGTAATATTCTCCCATTTCTCTTTCTATTTTTATGCGTCTTATACCATGTGCCTACGTTTTAGGATGTGAAAAGTTGGACCCATTGGCTTGGGACTTCCTTTTGAGAGAATATTAGCAACACACTGTATATGCATACACTTTGTCTGGAGGAATTCTTTTTTCGTAGGCAGGCCTTATCTTTGTCACATACTATATACATCTCTCGTGTCGTGACTTTAATGACTAGCTTCATCGACCTATGAGGATAAGATTATCGACCTCCTTAGGAGCATTCTACAACTTGTAGTATCTAAGCATCCATTTCTAGTTCTTGTTTTTTTCTCGTTATTTGATGAATGTCATTATTGTCTATTATCTATTATCTGGAAATACTTTCCTTCGAAGTTACACGAATAGATGTAACGATATTTGTCACTTGCAGTCGTTATTTTTTTGACATTGTTGTGAGGAATGTTCAAATTTGACGATTTTGACATGTACGATCGATGTCCATCACCCAAAAATGATTTTTGCTCCTGGCCCGTTTATGTTCGACTAACATCGGGGTGCCATTGGCAGCTCTTCGCTTGCGTCCTTGGGGCAGTATCTGAAAAATTGTCTTCTCTTTCCAATATCTTGATGATCCCCTAGGAAGTAGTGCAGGGACTTTAATCTCGATGAAAGAGCCTATAGTACTGTACGTACGGCGAAAAACTAAGTCATGGTTGCTATTTTTTTTTTTTTTTTACATTGTTTGTGAGGAATGTTCAAATTCGACGAGTTCAATGCATAAATTGTTTTGCTCTCGGTCCTTCGACCGACGTTGGGGTACCATCGATGGATCTTCGCTCGCGTTCTCGGGTAGTATTGGAAAAGTTGCCTAACACTTATTATCTTTGCTTGGTGTAGATTTAACAGAAGATCTGTGTCGAAGCCTACCTAAATTGAACGAAGAGAGGAAGGAGAGAAATAGAGGTGGAGAAATGGTGTATTAACATAGATGGGACCAATTTTGTGTAATTTGGAATTGAATATCTCACCTACATTTGGGTTATGTATTAAGTTTCTTCACATCTCACCTAATTACATACTTTACTTTACTTTGCTTTCTATTTATTGGAGGGGACAATAGTTATGTCCGTCTTCCCTAAAGGACCACTAACAACCATTTCATATACTCGATGAAGATTATCTTTAGAATTGAACGAACCACTTTCTTTTTTCTTTTTAATTTAGAAAGGGGAGTTTTGCACCACTTGACATAACAATTACATTCAATCATAATTTTCCTTTAAATGATAAGTCACATCATATTGTGACCTTTGGTCCCTATCTGGACCCAATAAAAAAAAATGGGATCGTTTTTTATGGACTTGTTGAGAATGATTCTCATGGCCTATTAGAAGTAAAAGACGCTCTGTTGGGATTAGGATCAGATTGCAGTCGATTTGATAATGATCGAGTGACATTGCTTCTTCGGCCCGAACCCAAAAATCTCTTAAATAGGATAGCTAAGCATTTCCTTTATGGGTTTATGGGTTGGGTTGTTGACTAAAAAATTGAGTGACAAATTATATAGTTTGAAAGCTGAAAAAGGTAAGTTCCTTTATTGAAATCTCTGTGATGCACATGTGATCCAAATGGGGGATGGCCCTGCCCTCAGCGCCCTCAGCGCCCTCAGCGCCCTCAGCGCCCTGTCCTATCAACAAGCGGATGCTAATGGCTATCAAGAGGAGGGGCCATGAGGGGCCATGGGGGGGGCCATGGGGGCCTGCTTTGCCTTCTCCCTCCCCCAACACATCCATCCAATTCAACCTTAATTCTACACTTCAACCAATTACGCCAATCCATACACCTATTATCCCCAACCTCCACCTACCTAATTTTCAATTATCCCGGACCACCACTCTTTAACGCCTTCCTTTCTTTTCTTTTCTTGAGTTATCCGTTCATTCAATGAATATGAATATGACGTTATTTTTCACATTCAATGGTATATCGCATCTTTCAGTCTACCCACTTGCTTCTGTGTAAGAAATTACAGGCCTTTGTGTGCGGGTTGTTATTTCAGTTAAACGTTCTTTATCTTTTCTTCTGAAAAATATATTTATTTATTTATTTTTTATTTGTGTAAACCATCTAGTTTGAATATAGGAAATTAGGGAGTTTTATTTGATTTTTTAAAAAAAAAATATTTTTGCCTTTCATCTTTTAAATGTTCACTTTTGTCTTGTACTTTTCATGAAAAGGTTAGTTTGGTCCTTATTGTTTTATTTTTATTTTTATTTTTATTTTTTCTCTTTCTTACTTTTGGGGACAAAAAGGTAATTTGATTATATGTTTTTTTTTTCTTTCTATCCACTAAAAAAGTATATTATCCATCATTACACTCTACAATTTTTACACATTCTCCTCTCTTAGGGGGTTTTGTTTTTTATTTATTATATATATACCTTTATTTTAGTCTCTTAATTTTCAATGATAAAATGACTATTTTAACCTTTGTTATTAATTTTTAAATAATAATAATTAAAAAATCAAAACTTCATTTTAAAACGGAACACTAAATTGATAAACATTAGTTTATTGAAAAGAAATCAATAATACGATATACTTTTTCAATTTTACGATTCACTAAAAAAAAAAAATTAAAATAAATTATTTAACCAATTTCAATAAATTTTAACTTTTCGAACTAAATTTAAAATTTATTAAACGTGCTTATAATATAGTAGTTAAAATTAAACGAGACCCATATAGTTGAAAATGGTACTTTAATTTTTTTTTTCTTTTTAATTAAGAAATGTTACTATGGCTTTGGAGAATAATTTATTTATTTATTTATTTTTCTCCAAGTGGAAAGAAAAGTACTTTTTTTATTTTATTTAGTGGATAAAGAAAAGTACTTTCACTTGGGATAATTCAATTATTTAATATAAAAGATTTTGGAGTGTTTGTAAGCATCAAATCAAATCATTTCCATGTAATGCATATTTCAATTTATATTTTATAAACTGTTATGCACATCAATTAATCTATACTATAAAAAGGTTTGTAGTGGAGCAACTTTGTTTCCTCATTTTATTTTGGTGTCCTCCCAAGTTTTAGTGAAAACATCTATCCATTGTATTTTAGACGAAACATAACATGATTTGATGATTCTATCTTATAACTTTTCTCGAACTAGATGACAATTTATTTTAATGTGATTCGTATGTTCGTGAAAAATTGGATTGATTGCTATATGTAATGCTGCTTGATTATCACAATACAACAATGCTGATTCGGACAGTGGAATCTTCAAGTCTTGAAGAATGTATCTCAGCCAAGTTAACTCTAAACAAGTATTTGTCATAGCTCTATACTATGCTGATTCTGGTGATATTTTGGGCACATTGATTCGTTTGTTTAGACTTACATGAAATAATTGAATTTCACAAGATGCAGAACCCAGAAATAGACCATCTGACAGTTCGACAACCACCCCAATCAGAATATGCTTTGTAATCTTAATTGAATCTCCCAACGTGGTTTGCTTGGTTCATGCATAAATTGAGACTTTCGAGGACGATCCTCAGCCAATGCCTTGAAGCTCCCTAGAAACACCTGCAACAAAGAAACATAAGAGAGAGGGAGGAACGAAGATCTTTTCTAGCGACGTTGAAACCTCCATTCCGACCCTAATACCAAGTAAACCAACTAGGGAAAACCCTCACTGGCCTTAGAACATCCACTTAGAGCAGATCGACGTCATGGTGGTCGTCGTAGTCACCATCGGCTTTCAATTTTTAACCCAGTTTCCACCATTCCAACCCTACTGAACCTATTTTCGACCCCGATTAAGGTAATTGTGGTCGTTTTAGAGCCGTATTTCACATTATTAATTGGATTATTAGTTTAATTGTGAAATATTAACAAAAGGTGACGAACGGTGTAATAGGAAACAAACCCTAGCAACCTTTGGAGTAGCTCTCGAGGAACAAGAGCTTACGTTAATTAAATTAGGAAATACTTCGGCTAAGGCCAACCAAGTTAGTGGCCTTACTATAGGATAGACTAGAAATTGTACGAGTTACAATTATGATGTATGAGCTATGGTGATGTATGAGTTATGATGATGTATGATCGGTATCGTATGATGTCGTATACTAGTATATGATGATGTATGAATGGTATCGTATGATGTCATATACTAGTATATGATGATGTATGAATGGTATCGTATGATACCGTATACTAGTATATTATGACGTATGAGTTATGATGATGCATGAGTTATGATGTTGTATGAGCAGCGTTGTATGATGCCACATACTAGTATATGATGATGAATAAGTTATGTTGATGTATGAGCATGATGTTTGAGCTGTAATGCATGTGATATGTACATGATTTATGTTTCGATGCATGACGTACATGATATGTTTGATGCACTTGATGGCATTATGATGAGTATGATGATGTTTCCATATTGAGCATGCTATATGATAATGTATGTCATGTTGCATCATGTCGTTAGATCAACCTAGGACACAACCCTAAGAGCATGAGAACGATGTTAATATAATTATTAACCAATGAGCATATGTTAGTTAGTGTAACAAAGAGATGAGACTAGAGGGTTGTGTCAGAAGAGATCATATGATGGATTTAGAGAGACCTCAGGCATATTATATGTTCATAGCATAGGGATAATTATCCTAGAGATGATGAGTGGGACGCGCACAGTATTACGAGCAAGGTGTTCATGGGGAGCATGACACTATGGGGTTCCGCTGACCTCCGGGCATTGCTACATATTAGATTGACCAGAGGGTCCAGGGGGTGTGCGAGCGCCCTGGAGATTCACACTCGCATGTGTAGGTCGTGTGTAGGGAAGTACTACACATCCAATTTGTCCGAGACTAGAGGCCACCCTTAGATGAGCAAGAGATAGGTCCCGAAATCATGATTACATGTAATTACATTAGCATGACCCCTATAATGGGGTCACTTGCTCAGACCGTGTGTCATATTATTTTTCAGGTAAAGGCAAAGCACCCATGTACGGTTGATGGCGACATCATAATCAGAGACTGTGGCACGTGCATAGGGTAGATGCATATTTAAATTCCTAGTCTTAGGTTAGAATAAGATGTTTGCATTTCATTATTTAAATTATTTCATTTGTAATTGCTTTTATTTTAATTTTGAATTCCAGCGTTATGTTTAGAAACATGCAAGTCCAGTAGTGTTTTCTATCAGTTTAAAGTGTTTTGAAGGTTTTAATTTTTTCCGCTATTTATGACGAGCATTTAATAGTTATATTTCGTATTTAAGAGATAGCATGAGACATTAGTAGCGACTCTGAGTATGTAGAAATTTAGCGACGTTACAAGATTACCATGGAGAAAGACATTTTGAACATCCAACTAATGAGTGAATCCTTTTCGAGCAGCAGCAACAGTGAGTAAGCAACGAAGTGTAGTAAGTTTCTCTGTAGGAGAAAATGTCTCTTTGTAATCAATACCTACAACCTAAGTGTATCCCTTTGCTACCAGTCATGCTTTATAATATTCAACAGAACCATCAGAGTTGTATTTAATCTTGTATACCCAACGACAGCCAATAGCTTCATGGTCAGGTGGTAGAGGAACAAGAGACCAAGTATGATTACGTTCAAAAGCTGCAATTTTAGCATTCATACCATGATGCCAGAATGGGCCACTAACTGCCTCATCATAGGTATTAGGTTCTACGTGGACTGTATAAGAGCTAGAAAAACATGTTGAGTAGGAAAAAATGGGAGAGAGAAAGGTAATGATGAAGAGGATACCTGGGTGCCAATGTTGGGACTTGAGCTAGAGCTTAAATGATTGGCTGCAGAAGACATCTCATAATCATTACGCCAAGCTGGAAGTTATTTGGTACGAGTAGAATTGATGTATCAAGTGAGATAGGATTAGAATTAGTGGGTGAATCTGAGACGACGAAATAGGAGGAAAATGGATGTTTGAGTAAGATGAATCATGGAGTGGTAAAATGAAAGTTGAAGGAGCTAATGTCAAAGTTTGAGAAGAAGACGGAAGGAATTGCCTCCATTTCGTTGTAGAGTACAGTAAAACCATCAACAATAGTGAGAAAAAAACGTCAAACTACTATTTGGAGCGGATTTTGTTTTCTCTTTCTACCACTCTTCCAACTCGAAACTTATCTCTTCTTTCTTTTTTTTTTTTTTTTTTCCCTTTCTTCTTCTTCTTCCATAATACTGATTCGGGCCATTGCGTCGTCGCTTGAAAATCTGCCTGTCGAGCTCTGATTCAAACGTTTCTTCCCTCACCTTCTTCATAAAACTTAAAGGTAGTGTTATAGGGAAAAGCTAGGGATTAATTTAATACTTTCTCGTGGATGGTAGAATGAGTTATATACCTCCAAAATTCATCACAAAACTTATCCAAGCCGGAATTCAAACCAGAAGATTTTTTTTTTGGCCAGCCGATTCTAGAGCTTTTCAAGACCTAATTTCTTCGTGAAAATTCTTCCCTGTACTTCCCTCTGGCTAAAGAATTTGTTTTGGAGTTAAGCATTTTATCTTAATTTTTGGAATTCATCCTCAGTCTATAAACTTATTGAGAAGCGCAAAGGTCCTTTCTTGGGCAGCCTGATCTAGGACATATTAGTCCCCGATTTATTTATCAAAAGTACTCATCGTAATCCTCTAAAACTAAAGAAAGGCTCAATTTTGAAGAACTGGACTATTAGTAAGAGTTCAATCATTACCCCCAAATCTTACTCGAAAATAATTTTCTTCATTTGGACATGCTCCTAGACTTGTTAACCTTCGTGTTCTTCTATGGAAATGTTCATTAGAGGTGTAGAAACTGAATGAGATAGGTTTTTCTTGACAACTTTGTGTGTGGTCTTGGATTGGAAATAAGTGTTTGAGGCTCCTTTAACCCTCGTTTCCTTCATCAAACTTGTCGGTAATCTTGTTTAGAAGGTGTAGGAGCAAGTTTGAAGGGAAATGATGGACTATGCCTCTTGAATCTTGAAGAAATTTGAGAGTAAAAAACTCAAAATCTTAGAGGCTATAACTCCCAATTAAAGGATCGACTTAGCTAGATTCTTGCTCCAATTGATAGCCCTTATTTTAATATTTACAGAGGGAGCTTAAATCAAGTTAAAACCTCTGGAATCGTCATTAATTTTTACAGATTTTTGTTATAAATATCTTCTCTGATCACTCGGCAACTATTCTCCATTTTGAATTCTTGTAGTTGGATAGGATGGGATTACTTCCTCTAGAACATACTCAGATTTGGCAAACATCCAACAATGGAAAATGAAGATATGAGGAATTTTCTATAGGATACTCATTGTCGCGCAATATTGTTTTTTGATCCGGGGCATTTTCGTAATTTTTTTTTTGAATTTCAAGGGTATTTTAGTAATTTGCCATTTTTAAAAAAATATTTTAGTATTTTTTTTTATAATCCAAATATATATATATATATATATATATGAAACTTCTTTTACCATTTGTTGGTCATATTTGCCTTATGGATCATCTTGAAATTCTTTTGCAAGGAGTTAAAAATCCTAGAAGTTTCTTAAAATTAGAAAAAGGACATTTTCGCCTTTTATGCTTTTTTTCCCCTTTCCGATCCTTTTCCAAAGGTCTTGATTCCCGATAATTACTGAAGTTACTTTCTTAGGACCCATGTCCTTGATTGAATCCCTTCATTTCTTTCCTTAGATTCTTTAAATCTTACCTAGGCGGCTTAAACTTACTTGAGTTACTTTCATCTTACCTTATTACAACATTGATTCTGTAATGAACAATTTATTTATGGCCTAATCATAAACTAAGTCTCGGGCAAGGGAGTGAGACTCTATTGTTCAAAATTATACTAATAATCTTGGATTATTCATACCAATGATAATATTAAATTATTAAATTAATTCTCAAAGGCATAAATCTCAACCGTGAAGAGATCAAGATCTATTGAGAACATTCAGATAAGATACGATCTCATAGGAATTAGGTTAAGGATTTGATTTTTCGAAGCTTCTACATTTGATTTCTTCTCGTTTATTGATGATTTTTTTTTTTTTTTATTGACCATTTAGGTTCGTTCTAAGAATCCGTACGACTTTGTAGAAGAATTTGAAAAATATTGAAGCAATAATTGAAGGCTTAGAAATGGGGCAAACAACTAGATGAGAGAATGCAAGCGTCCGAAAGTTGAGGTAGGAGACAACCAGTCTAGTAGGTTCGGTTCAATCCAACTTAGTTGGACTGGTTAAGTCGATCTAATCAAATCGAGTTTGTGTATTGCTTGTAGTATATAATTGAGCATGAATGTTGTGGATGATTTAGGATCTAATTCACTATTGAATATTATGTGACATTGAATAGATTACGAGCATGTTAGGGGTTCATGATTAAGTCGATTTACTGTGTCTCTATTTGATTATGTGAGTTATGCTTGATGTGAACATGTTGCTATATGGAGACGCTTAGTGGTTCACCAACTAATTCTTATTTGTGAACTTGTCTCGATTGATAAAAGTCTACATAGTGCTTTTAGTAGCTCGCTATGATGTGAGGACTATTAGAGGGTTGCGAGTTAACCTTTAATAGGGAATCTATCTCGGTGGGATCCGTATTTATATCTTTACGATTATGAGTTGGTATGAATGGGGCCGAGCCTTGTGATGCATGAACCTTTTAGTTCCATATAAGTACTGTGTGGGGGCGATTAGGTGATCTCTATTCCTTAGTTGTAAGCTTGTTTAGATGAGGGCCAGAGACTGCATAGGATCTGTCTCGATTGATTGTGTACGTAACAACAGTATGAGATTATGAGTTGTAGCCATGATGAGATCTTTATTCCTTAGTTGTAAACTTGTTTAGATGAGGACTAGGGACTGCATAGGATCTGTCTCGATTGATGAAAGTACGAGATTATGAGTTGGAACCATGATGAGGTTGCGCCTTAAGCACCTACGATGTACAAGTTGATTATGATTGAGGGACTAATAATCTCGATGAGGTAAATGAGCTTCGAGGGCCAAACAACGAGAATCAATAAACTAATAAAAGCTCCAATAGGTTGAATAATAAGAAGCTATGAAATTGTAAAACCGAAACCTTAAGTTGAGCTTGGGTGAGCTAGTAAAGCTTATATTTAGTCGAGGAAAGCCTATGAATTAAAAGTGCAACATCTTGTTATGTAATAAGACACAAATGATTTAATGAAAATTAATGACATAACACTTAAAAATGAAGTTAGAGCTTGCAAGTAAACTATTTTTCGGTTTTTTTTATACTCATCCATACTATCTTATCATTTTTAGATGGAAACTAAGTTGCACGGTTGAGGCAAGGGTTTGGACGAGCTATGGGGTTATAGGGGTCGAGATAGATCCAAATCTTAATTTCTGACTTCTGATGATTTCCATGTACTTGTTTTAATGCTACGTTTTGAAAGAAAAATAGCATACAACGACTTAAATAACACAACGACTTAAATAGCATACAACTCCGGATAGGAAGATTTGACGACTAATTGTATCTCCGTATCATTTTGAGGCTAATAAAGAATCGTGAGACTTAAAAGTGCAGTCAAAAGTGACTAAAGTGTCGAACAAGGAGGGTACTTTGTTCGAGGGCTCCAGAGAAAGGAGTCGGATAATATCATACCGTAATTCTTGCAAACTAATACATTGTTGTTTACTTATTTCAAAATTGAACCGATCGTATACACTTATTTTTTATGAGAATATCAATTTGAAATAAAAATGAAGGGCATCTATGTAATGTTCAAATTTGTTTTTTTCCAACCAAACCAAGAAATTGACTTTTGGGTGTTGAATTTTTCTATATTCTTTGAGAGTATTTTTGGACATTGAGAGTATGTTTGGACATTGTTTTAAAACTTTAAATGCATTAATGATTTTTTTTTTTTTAGTTTGTGTTTGTACATTTATAAAAAATTAAAGGTATTCACGTGTTGGAAAAAGTAAATGAATGTGAGCATGAAATGGGAGGTTGTTGAATGGATCCCAAATGTTTGAAGAGATGGAGTCGAAGATATTGCTCATCACCCATGTCACAACCGGACCCGTCTTGGGCTCTGTGGCCTAAGTGGGTTATCTTATGTCTTGGGTTCTGTGCCTAAGTGAGTTATCTTGTGTCCGCCTAAGTGAGTTACCTTGTGACACATACATATGTCAGAGTAAGGGTGAATGTTGTAAGACGAGTGTCTCAAGCGACTTCTTTTGAAATGAGTTTTTTAAGGACGGTGCTGACATTATGCTCCAACCCATGTGTCGAAGATTGAAATATGGACTGGACCTGCTATCTAGTACATTATCCCTAAATGATTTATCATAGACATGAAGGGGTCTTTGCCTTGATAAAACTCGAATTGATATGTAGGACACATAGGTTCGTTCTCGATAAACATGTCTGAGTAAGCTTCAATAGTTGATGACATCCCGAGATCTGGGATGACATCAAAATATATTAGTCGTGTTAACAGGGAACCAAAATGACAAGAGGAGTTCTGACGATGCATGTGAGAGACCTTAACCCCAAGTAGAGGGAAGATCGAGCCATATAACTTAACCTAGTGTAGAGGCAAGTCAAATAGAGTTATAGATGATTGAATATACACACCAAATTTCGCACAAATTAACCTTAACACTCATCACCCATCGAAAAATGGAGGAGAATAAAGCTACACCAGAAATATGTTCTTAAACTAGGGACTAAAAATGTAATTTAGGATGATATTATAAACCAATGAATGATATTGTACTAAAAAGTAAGTAGTAACAAAAAAGGCAAGCTAAAAAGAGGCTTTCTTCTTCCTCCTTTTATTATTATTAATTATTCATTTTATTTTAGTTAGCAAGTTGTTGGATAAAAGACCTTTATGCTGCCCATATCTCTTTATACACAAATTAAGATGAAATTATGGGGCCTTAAAATGAGAGTAGAAAGAAATTAAAAAAAAAAAAAAAAAAAAAAAAAAAAAGGGCAAGGGCAGGGCAGGGCAGGGCAGGGCAGGGCAGACAGGTGGTGGACAGCAGTCGTTTGGTGATTCGGACCCCTTTGGTTCCGGGACAAAATACCGATGCAAAATTATTGTTTTGTGAAAAAGGGCCTTCCTTTATTATTACCCCTTTGACCCTTCTTCTTTTCTCTCATCCCCCTTTTCCACTGTCACGCACACCACCAAAACCAAACCAAACCAAACCCAACCCCAACCCCAACCCCCTTTCCCCTTCATTTTAGGTATGCTTTTCCTCCCTTCATCTTGCTCTTCTTTCATTTCTTCTGGTTTTTGCTTCTCTGGGGTTGCGTTTTCTCCCCCATGGATCTGTTCTTTGCACTGAATAAGAAGCTTGTGGGTTTCCATTTCAAGATCTGGGGTTTCTTTGTTACCCTTTGAATCTTCTGTTTCTTCTATGTTGTTTCATCTATATGTATTTCATTTTGATGCAGTTTTCAGGTCATGATTCGGAGGCAGGAGTGTTCTTCATATTGTGTGCTGCTCAATGAATTTTCTCAAATCTGATTTGCTTTAATCCAAACTCTTTCTTACCTCTAATGGCCCCAAAAACGGCTTCCAAGCCTTCTGCAACTGATCCAAAGTCCTTAACTGAGCCAGTTATCTCCGGAGATGTATTGAACTCCACGCAGAGATCCTTGAATCAGTGTACTTTGAGTGATTCATCAAGCACCAAAGAGATCACATTGACCCAGCGAGATCCTGCGCTTACCTGGACTCGGAGTATAGCAGAGGACTCTGTGGAACCTGAAAAGAAGACATCAGAATGTGAGAGTGGGAAGGATACAAACAGTGTTGCTAAGAGCAGTGGAAGTGGTAAAATTAGTAACTGTGTGGAGATGGTTGAGAGTGGGAAGAGCAGCGTGTGTCGGGGTAGCACGAGCAGCGATATCAGCGATGAAAGCAGCTGTAGCAGCTTTAGTAGTAGCATCAGTAAGCCTCACAAGTCGAATGACTTGAGATGGGAGGCCATCCAAGCTGTCCGTGCAAGGGATGGGATTTTGGGATTAGGCCATTTTAGACTGTTGAAGAGACTAGGTTGTGGCGATATCGGAAGCGTCTACTTGTCGGAGTTGAGCGGTACTAAATGTTACTTTGCAATGAAGGTCATGGATAAAGGGTCTCTAGCGAGTCGAAAGAAGTTGCTTCGTGCTCAGACCGAACGAGAAATACTGCAATCTCTTGATCATCCATTCCTGCCTACATTGTATACTCATTTCGAAACTGATAAGTTCTCATGCTTGGTGATGGAGTTCTGCCCTGGGGGAGACTTGCACACTCTAAGGCAGAGACAGCCCGGGAAGCATTTTCCCGAACAGGCCGTGAAGTATGTTCGTCGCCCTCGAACTTAATCACTATACATTCATGTTTCTTTGCCTGCATAAAGCTTATAATAAGCATATGGTTTTTGATGCAGATTTTATGTAGCAGAGGTCCTCCTAGCACTTGAGTATCTTCACATGCTCGGGATCGTATACCGGGACCTTAAGCCCGAGAATGTTCTCGTGAGGGAGGACGGACACATAATGCTTTCAGATTTTGATCTTTCCTTAAGATGTGCTGTTAGTCCAACGTTGGTTAAGGGCTCGTGTTCGGAGTCCGAGGCGTTGAGAAAGAATTCAGTTTATTGTGCTCAACCGGCTTGTATCCAACCTTCCTGCATTCAGCCATCCTGTGTAGTTCCCACCATGTGCTTCTCTCCCAGGCTTTTCTCTAGCAAGTCAAAGAAGGATAGGAAACCCAAGATTGAAATAGGAAACCAGGTAACGCCATTGCCAGAGCTCGTTGCAGAGCCTACGGAGGCAAGGTCAATGTCGTTCGTTGGTACACACGAGTACTTGGCGCCCGAGATCATTAAAGGCGAAGGTCATGGAAGTGCTGTTGACTGGTGGACATTTGGGATCTTTCTATATGAACTGCTGTTTGGTAAAACTCCTTTTAAGGGATCTGGGAATCGAGCGACGTTGTTCAACGTCGTCGGTCAGCCTTTACGGTTCCCTGAATCACCAGTTGTTAGTTTCGCCGCGAGAGATCTCATCAGGGGATTGCTTGTCAAGGAACCACAGCATAGATTAGCTTACAAACGAGGAGCAACTGAGATCAAACAACACCCCTTCTTTGAAGGTGTTAACTGGGCATTGATTCGATGCGCTTCGCCACCGGAAGTACCAAAGCCTGTCGAGATCGAGCGGATACCCTCACCAACACCTCCAGTCAGTGGAAAAACTGTAATGGGTAGACCTGGCCCTGACTCCAAATCATCTGATAATTATCTGGAGTTTGATTTCTTTTAGTAACGAGACAATACTTGTTCTTGCCTGTCAACAATTTCAATTTTCAGTTTGCAGAAGTAATGGTATGTACTTTTTGTCATCTAAAGCTTGAGAATAGTTCACATAAGGTCAGTGGATCAGAAGAAGATTGGGATTTAACCACCAAAACACCTCCAAGATACGAATTCACTGCGGCGATGTTCTTTCTTCATGATCTTGAAATTTGTAGAACAAGAAGATGATGATGATGAAGATGAATCAATCACTTGGCAGGTGGATTCCTTTCCTTCTTCACATATGATTTTCACATCACAAAATTCTTCTGCATTTTTCAGTATTTGTTTGGCTATTCCTTCTCTCTTCGATCTCCATTTTCTTGTATGATCCAGAATTCACAAACTCTCAGCACAGAGATTAAGAACATTTAAACATTTAGGTTTTGAAACTGAGAATTACTTGGTTGTTTAGAGAGAGAGAGAGAGAGAGAGAGAGAGAGAGAGACCTGGCCTTGGTGCTGTTCCTCCCTAGTATCAGTTTCCTTATCTGGAGAAGAGAGATAAGATCAAGAATCGCCTTGGCTACCATATCACTCTCGATCATCACAACCTCCACATTGACCTGTAAGAATTTGGTTGTATAAACTGGATCATAAAATCGAACAAACGAAACGTGATCTGGTGCTATACCTGAGCAGAAGAACATGTATCAACAAATTTGTGGAGAAACTCCCTCCTCTTTGCTCTCTCTTCCGCCATGAACTTCTCCACTATCTTCGGACCGACCTGGCTCCTCGGAAGCATTCCCACTTGATTACGAAACACGCAACAATTTTAGTTAGATGAAAGTGATTCTATGCCAAAATCTCTGTTACAGAGAGGGAGAGGGAGATAGGACATACACGGGCTGGGGACGAAGCGAATCTCGGGGGAGACATGGAGCAAATACACGATACTGGATGGTAAAACAGCGAAATCGAGAGTCCATTGCAAGGCGGCCATACTGGAAGCGGCGTTATCGCCGATCCCAACGTAAACGCAATGGTTCGATTTGCGAAAATCGAAGGAGAACCAACTCTCTTCGCAATCATCCTCCAGTTTACGATTCGATTGCACATCAAGCCCTAGGTCGATCTCGAACAGATCGCTGGATTTCTCCTCTTCATTCACGCTTAAGCTTCGATGAAATTTGAAATCATCACTGCCTAAGTAGTAGTGCTTACTCGTCGATTCTTGAACGTCGGAACGAACACCTCCATCCACTAACAGAGATACCGAACCCAACATGTTGATTCCCCGTCGATGGAAAGCTAGAACAGAAAGGCATGAACAACGAGAAAACTAAAAATTTCCAGTCAAATTTATACACGATTTTACAGAAGTATTCAATTAATCAAGGGGAAACGTGGGATTTAAGTTTCTGACGTACATGGGTTTGGATCAAAGATGATGATCATCATATTCGGATCTTCAAATCAATTAATCTGGACATACCTTAATTCATATTCTGAATCTTCAACATTAAATAAACCTTTTCAATAAATTTAAAATAAAATTTAACGGAAAAGAACGTTGAATTATGAGTTTATTAAGTTTTTAAAACTTTGAAATTATCTAATAAATAATTTAAATATATTTATTTTTTTTTTTTTACTCAAATAAAAACTGTTAAATTCAATTTAACCTAAAATTTAAAATTATATATAATTTAAAAAGGTAGAATATGTCAAGTTTATTAAAAATTGAGAGATTAATAATTTAATAGGAAATAAAGAGAGCATTAAGCATGACATATTATTAGTGAGGGGAGAGAGATTTAAATAATAAGAGGAAAAGCATAATATAAAACGAATATTATATGATAATTTATATGGTTCGCATGCTTCATATCGTATATGAAAGTGTTGATAAAAGGAATATCCGAATATGTTTTTATTTTATTTTATTTTATTTTAACTAATTAAAATTTATTTTATTAACTATTTGAAGTTAAATCTTTTTTTCTACATTTTAATTAAAATGCTTAGAACTCATATTTTTAGTTAATTAATTAAAATATATAGAACTCATATTTTTAAGTAATTAATTAAAATATTTAGAATTCATATCTTATAATTTTTTTTGTAGAATTTTTTTTTTAGCATTTTATATATATATATATATATATATATATATATATATATATATATATATATTCTTTTTTAAGGGTATAAAAAACAATCTAATGATCTGAAAACTCGTTCAACCTAACTCAATATATACGGTTTAAGTTGAGATAAACTTATTTGAATTGAGTTTGTTTAAGAGTTGTCCGTAAATGTAATAGATGTGGTTGAACTGAACTAACCCGAATTTAGCGTTAGTTTTAAAATTTAGAGACTTACCAAATAAATGGTGTTACAAAATATTTATATAAGGCATAGAATTAAGTGTTTTTGACAGCATTGCAACTATACAGTTCATGAAATTGTGAGTTGTCAATATGTCTCAAACCTAAAAACTTAATCAACTTTATTTTCCATTCCAAATCTAATTTTTTCTTCCTCATCTTAAGGATTTTTTTTTTTTTTTAATAATATCGACACGAGTTTGAGATATAATAGCTCATTTTCTGAGGGATTTGAGTTATGAACTACGAATTGATTCTAATTACAGATTCGATAAATTTTTTCAATATCATTTATGGGATATAAGTTGATGAGATACGTTTAGATGAGATGATATGTTCATAATCAAAATATAGTAGAGTAACAGAAGTATGACTTAGAACTACTCTCTCGTATAGCCATGTAGCTCTCGCAAGCTATGAGTAAATATAAACATATTTCGCTCGATCTAGTTTCCATAGTTTCTTATGATTTGGCCTAATGGGACTTCCATCTTATAGTGATATCTCATCATTCATCTCCAAAGAGAGCGTATCTACCCATCAGAGTTCTCTATAAGATCTTAGGGTGAAGTTGTCAACTTTCCCCTACCCGATAGTTATATGTAGTAAGTCGTTGTTGTTACATTTTTGCTTACATTCTCATATAACACTAATTTCAATTTCTCAAATCTTGCTTTCAAAACTCTCTTTCGAAATCTCTCGCCCCCGTTTTCTAAAACTTTCTTCTTGAACTGGGGTCAGAGGCTCGAGCATACGTCGCTTGGCCATAGGCGACACAAGAACGAATAAGCTTAACTCACTTATTGCTGGAAAGTGAGTGTCAAACAATTGCAAGTGCACTGCCACCAAAATACGATTGTGACAAGTGGTATCTAAGTTGTGTACCTACATATCATAATTATATGAGGTAGTACTGAATTACTATATTGGTTCTCTAGCACCTAATAAGCCTCGTAATATCATATGAGCTACTGGATATTCATGTGGACTCTTGTCCAGTGGACAAGTTAACGACTAAGAAATAGTTCAAGATTATTTCTTTATGGTCACCACATGGTATTTTATGGGTCAGATTAAATGATTTCAGGACATGACCTGATATGTACTAGCTCCTCGAATTACTGAGTGCCAATGTCGACCCCTATCTATTGAGACAGGTTCACTATTAAGAGCTACTAGCAACTTTACTAGTCCTCACATCATACAGTCAATCATATGGGAGTGATTCCATATCCTGAAAATTCCATGATATCACTCGAGATAAGTTCACAATTAGAAGTGAGTTGACAAGTGCCCTAACCGTTCTCACATGGTAGCAACATCGTGCTGCATGATAATGATCACAAGATATAAGATAAAACATAATAAATTGAAATAATCTAACTCCTTATCACGCTCCTGCAACGATCATTTAACGTGGTACATAGAACATTTATCCATATAGTCACACCACAACAATCAATTATGGGTATTCGAATTAATTTATCGAAGCAGACCATAACTCGTAGTTTATTGTCTTAATCATGCATATTTTTGGCTCGTAAACCGAATGCCAGCAAATTCAGACATGTCCTCCATGCAGACATGTCCTCC
Organism: Cucurbita pepo subsp. pepo; assembly: GCF_057944985.1. Lineage (NCBI taxonomy): Eukaryota > Viridiplantae > Streptophyta > Magnoliopsida > Cucurbitales > Cucurbitaceae > Cucurbita > Cucurbita pepo. The sequence continues at coordinate 5,417,409 of NC_141817.1, forward strand.
CTTCCTAAATAAAGAATCCCAAATGCAGTAAAAAATAAACTTTTCTCCTAATAAAACAAAGGCTTTGCATTGGTTTGTAAAAATTGAGGAACCAAATAATGATTGGATGGGTTTGGGTTTTGCCTCACCCGCTCGCAATTGACGGCAATTATGTTGATAGCGGTTGCCAGGCTTGCACCAATCCTCACACTTAGAGGAACTGACAGCGTGTCACGTGATTGAAGAAAATATTATGAGAAAATGCAAAAAAAAAAAAAAAAAAAAAAAAAAAAAAAAAAAAAAAAAAATCACGATGCCACCGCGTACATGGGCACTTTGCCTTTACCTGAAAAATGATATGGCACACGGCCTGAGTATTTCGAAGAATATTCAGTAAGTGACCCTACTATAGGGGTCCATGCTAAATGCAATCGCATGCAAATATGCTACAGGGACCTATCTCTATCCCATCTCATGCTAGGGGTGGCCTCTAGTCTGGACTATTATGGATGTGTAGTACTTCCCTACACACGACTCCCACGTGTGAGTGTGAATTTCTAGGCAGCTCGCCCGCCCCCTGGTCTCTCTCTAGTCAAGCTAGGTATCTATAGCGACGTCCGAAGGTCAGTAGAACCCCTCGTGTCATGCTCACCATGATCACTCTCATTATCATATTGTGCACGTTCGCACTCATCATCTATAGGTGAAGTATCCCTATGCTTATGTACACACAACATACGTGACATCCCTCTAGTTCTCATCTTAACGTCTCTTCTGACACAACCCTAGTCTTATCTCTCTATTACGTTTAGTAATACAAGCTTATTAGATATTTATTCATATCATATTTCATTCTCTTAAGGCTGTGTCGGAAGTCAAACTATCGACATGATGCAATATGACACTCATCATCATGCAACATGCTTAATATGAAAAAAGTCATCATATTAAGGTAAACGTCATGCAAAACATCATAATCATCATGCGACCATTAAATGCATTAAACATGTAAGTATATCATACATCAATATAACTCACATACATCATCATGCATCATGATAAAAAAAATGGAGTGTGGAGGGCATATTTTTTCAAGAATAGGATTAAAACTACTCGATAATGAAATCCTGCAAATTCTCCCCAACCTGAGATTACCCGCCCTCGATTCCTTCTATAAAAATATTCCTCAAGTTTCCCAAAAAAAAAAAAAAAAAAAAAAAAAAAAAAAAAACACAAATGAATTGGTCATAGTGGACAATTTAAGCTTTAAGGATCGAACTTTTTCCCGAACCTCACCTTTGAGAACTCAATTGGACACTTGTGTCTAGTCGTGTTAGGCCTCGATCCCTTCTACAAATGTATGGTAATCTCTTTCCAAAGATGTAGGAATAAGAACGAAGTTTTTTGGTCGTAGTCCCTAATTTGTCCAAAGACAATACGTCTAATACCCAAAACATAGAAGCCACATTCCCGTTCTTTGAGCTTCTTCTTTTTTGAACTCTCAGATTGTATTTTCCCGAATTTGAATTGTCATATGAAACTTTATCTTGATAGTTATAGGGATATTGAACTAATATAACTCAATGTTAGTCAGGAGAAAGTTGTGAGAAAGAACCAGCTCGTAGAAGCTTATTATGCATTTTTCGAGTATTAGGTGGGAGTTAGCATCCTCTAGAACTCTAAGAAGAATATAGCCAGTTGTGTAACCATATTGTAGCCATTAATAGAAATATAACCGCTTAAGATTACAGACCCTTATCCACTATCTTAATCCGATTTGATTTTGTTACTCACGTTTCCTTTCTGCTATATCACAATTAGTATTAAACAAGAACAAACAATAATACCCATTATTGACGTTATCCGTACTTAACATGTAGTTCCTAAATAATTGAGTAAAAAGTTCATCTTAACTTCATGTGAAATCGATAATTTACTTATTACTTGTTGTCAAGCGATTTAGTAGTTCAAATGTTTGTTCCCACATAAACTCAAATATGGTCAACAGTATTAGAAATGAGTTAGGACTCGAAATCTCCATAGAAAGAGAACAAATGAAATGGAAAAAAATTACGAACGTTCAACAATAATATTAATACTTTCTATAAAACATACTTATGAGCGTCACTTGTTTGTTGAGGAATCGATACATACTCATCAACACGCTAAAATAGCGGTCCAATCTCGATTCATGTTCGAATCAAACTCAAATTTTGACCCGTACTAAAAAAAAATACTAAGATATCGTAGTTTTTAGTTCATAAGAATTTTTAAAAGTGTTAAATACCAATTAAAAAATAAAATACTAAGCTAAACTTTCTAGTGTTGAGTAATCATAAAACATTAATTCAAAAAAATGTAAGGAAAAAAACATTAATATTCAATGATCTAATCTAATGGATTAGCTAAATCGACTAAAATTCGGTGAAGTTATGGTCTTTGCTATAGTCGACCTCAGACCCATCCATTGGCTAAGAACCGATATGCTTGAGTTTGGGTCGAGGTTGAGCCTTCAATTTTTAGGAGAGGGTTGGTTTGACTTGACCCATTTACACCGATGAAATACTTGAAATAATACTTGTCGTAACTTATTCTTGCACTAATAACTTCCTCTTCAGGAGTGTCCATCAATATCTGTAGTTAATGTTTATCTCGGTTCATTCTTATGCCCTCCATTAAATCTTACAAGAGACTGCTCTATGTCTTGGGTCCATTAATAAATGTCATTGTCTAGATCCTTTGTCCATGGCTGCTATAATCTTTTCAATATTGAATTACAACTAATATGCGTACATAATAGTGAAGCGCATATTAGTGAAGTAAACAGTGATCGGTCGAAAGTTTGCAGCGTAGCTCAACTCCGACCTATGCCCACAAGTTAACTTCTTGCTATTCCTTGCATAAAGTGTAACAAACTAGTAAGCATATTTAGATGGGCGAGATTTAAAACTCACGATTCTCATTTTTTCTACATTTGGTATTAATTGATCATAACTTTATATGGATGGAGTAACTCACATATTAGTTGACTTAATAGCTGGAACACGTGATCTCGAACGGATTTGGTGATCTTCTTCGATCGACCTTTGATTTATTGATCTTTTCGGATTAGTTTCTAAGTTGTGATCTTATTGGATAGACCTTTTAATTGTTGATTTTGTTAGATAAACCATTGACTTGGTGATGTACTTGGAGAACTTGGCTCTAAATTTTCTAAATTTGCTGAAGAGACTGCCTCATGTGTACTTTTTAGGTGACTCGAGCCCATACCCATCAACTTCGCCAACTTCCTCTTATGAAGATTTATGGATTTTTGAACGAATCTTTGAGCAAGATTTTTAGTGAGATCAATGTTTGGAGAAAGGGCCTCAAAAGTTGGATCCCAATTCTAAGTGGGTAAAACTCAAAACCTAGTAGAAGAGTGGATCCCAATTCTAAATGATATGAAATAAGGTGTTTTATTTATGCCACAAAAAATTAATGATAGATAATAAGACTGTACCATACATGATCTGATTTGGAAAAGTTTTATTGTATTTTTCAATTTTAGAGTATTATTTTTAAGGTCTTAAGTTACCATCGGTGATGGACATGCGAATTACAACATTTCTATTCCATTTCTATTCATCATAAGTTAATTTAAGTGCTATTTCCAAAGCTATAAATATTTATTCATGTAAGGCTATGAATAGTCATTCATGTTTATTTTATTAAGACTTTTTATTTTAGAAGGAAAGTTGCATATTATGTAAGTCATAAACTTGTTCCTCTCTATTTCTTGTGTTTAGATTTGCATACTAGAGTCATTCAAGTAGTCTTGATCAAGTTATCTTGTAGAGTAATTCGAATCACAAGTTTAAAAATTAGTTTTCTTTACGCTTGATCATGATCATCAAGGTAATTCATTCTAAAACATTCCCTCGGGTTGATTCTTTATCGTTTTTTGAGGTTCTTGGATAATTTAGATCTAAAGATCTTGTTCTTCAATAGGGTTGTTAGATCAAATCCCATGAGTTTCTTAACAGGGTCTTTCAAGTACAATGTTGGACTACATGGGTGTGCTGACATTGCTCCCAAGCCCATGTATCAGAGGTTGGTATATCTGCTATCCAATACGGAGTTCGTAAATGACATGGCATGGACATGGGAGAGTTCATACCCAAATAAGAACTCGGATGAAAGGATGTTCTAGATGTCCTAATGAGATGAGCGACAAATGGATTGGTCCAATAAACATGTTCGAGTAAGCCAAGATGCCCGAGTTGTCCCGAGACATGGGAAAGCATTACAATACACGAGTCATGTTGTTGGGAATTGAGATGATTATGAGATGTGATGTTTCACACTAGAGACATTGGCCTAGAGAAGAGGCAAGCTCGAGCCAGATAACTTATCTTGGTGTTGAGGTAAGTGGGCTAGAGTCACAGACAATTGAACATGCACATACGGGCAACGTGTGTGACCGAACAAGTTTAGATTCTGCATAAGTTGTGTTCGGCTGGCAAAGGCGAACCTCGCCTAAGATCCGACGAAGCCATAAAGACGGGCGAAAAAAAAAAAGGAATGGGGCTTGAGTACCCCTTAAGGCTTGTCATGAATGTGTCAATATCATGACGTCACACGGTTGAAGATATATGACCGTGACAATTAGCATCAAAGCCAAACTTTGTGTGTCTAAGTTGGACAAGACAGTCAAAAATATGAACCCAAGGGTAATGAAAACTTCATAAGCTTGTTGCCCGTCAATGAAGTACGAACCAAGCTCGTTTGCTAAGAGCTTGGGAGTTTCAAAATTAGGAAATAGACAATCAAAAGATGTAACAGGTAGGGTGCCTTTGAAAGAGTCATTCAGAATAATTCCTATGGTTGCAAGCAAAGAAGTTGGGGTTCAGATGAGACATGCGACAGTCAAGTGCAAAAATGGGCACAACACAAGTCCACATGGGTGGATGACGTCACTGCAAGTGAGGCAACTGAGTTAAGTAGGAGAGATCCCGAGAGAATAGGTTGCTCACTCGAGAGAAGTGCTCTCAGAAGTGATCATACATATGTTCCTTGAGCCATCACCTAATGGCTATGGTGGGTGACTTCACAAGAGTTGTCGAGACTAGAATCTGTTCGAATAGAGAGCATTAGGCTGGATGTGAGTGACATAGAGAACGAAACTATAGTAAGACCAAAGAAGCATCCGTGCAACATTTTACACATGAAGGTGGCCTAGATGAAAAGTTGGATGTAGTGTACTGTGTTATAAGCTTCTAGACCTTGCTTCTGAAAAGGGCTGTGGCCATGACAAGAAGATGTTATGATACACAAGTCCACCTTGCCACCATAAATCGATGTGACCATGACTAGAAAATATCGTGATAAAAATATCTATAAGGCTTAGAGAATACGATGTTTGAGGTCATAGTCGATGCTAGTTTTTTCATGGTTTGTTTGGTGTGTCTCAGGTCGAGGTCGAGTCTAAGAAGAGGCCAAAGTTAGGTCCTTAGTGGGATAGCTCATAATGATTGAGCAATTTTTTTTTAGTTCTTATGAAGTGAGTCTCGAAGAACGAGAGAAGGTTCGACAGTGGAATAGCCCGTAAGTAGTGCGCATGTTTCCGTATTTATTATGGGGCGCGATGAAATTTAACAGGTCAAGTTATCAGCAAATCCAATGTTTGGATCGTCATTGGGACGATGCAGAGATTAAGTAGGGGAGAGTGTCACAATTCACGATACGATTGTGCCCTTGATTAAGTCATTGAGGACGACGACTACTTTAATTAAGTGGGGGTCACAACCTCACTATAAAGATAGTAGGTTGTGACCCCCACATGCAGACAGACAAGGTGGTGACCCTTTACTGGCGTCCTTTCTGCCTTGTAAGGGCTGAGACTTGATGTCTTTTGGCTGAGCAATTGACCGTAAGGAGATTGTCGGAGGAAAAACAGCCGATTTTTGGAAAAAGAAAAATAGGAAAAACACGAGAGAGAGAGAGAGAGACGTATTTCAGATTCTGCTGAATTTCAGATTCTGCTGAAGACCTGATGATTTGTTTCTCATTCGATTGACATATTTAAATAACAATTATATGCTAAAAATGGAAAGGAGTGGCAACTCAATTAAAGTTATTCCACTCGAACGCTATTCCACTCAACTTAATTGTGTGGCTTTAACTAAATAAGAATGACTTTAACTCAAAAATAGGGATTTATCTAACAATCTCCTCTTAAAGCCTGTTGTATATCTACCTTATTGTTTGAACTCCGATCTTTGAGCGTAGTTCTTCAAATTTCACCTGCGCCAAAGATTTGGTGAAGATGTATCCAAGCTATTCCTCTGTTCGGATGAAATCAATTTTGATGAGCCCTCGATCTGCACATTTCCGGATGTAATGGAATCTGATTTCTATGTGCTTGCTCCGGTCGTGCAAAACTGAATTTTTTATCAGGGAGATCGTAGCTTTGTTGTCCACGTATAGCATTGGTGGATCACCTTCTCTTTCGATGAATTCTTCCATCAACCGTTGAAGCACAAGTCAGACCCCCTGTGTGGCCTGTGTGGCCGTCGTCGAAGCGGTTATGTACTATGCTTCGCAAGAGAACAGAGCAACTATCTTTTGTTTAGTTGATTGCCAGCAGATCTTGCCGCTTGAGAGGAAGTAAATCATCCTGTTGGTGCTCTTACGATCATCAATGTCACTAGCCATGTCATTATCACAGTAGTCGACTAGTTCAAGCTTTTCCTTTCCTCTCCCTGCACAATATCTCACACCCCGGCCTCTAGTTCCAGTCACATAACACAGGATGCGCTTGACAGCCACGAGATGCTCCTCCCTAAGTGCTTCTATAAACCTACTCATGTATCCAACGGAATAAGCGAGGTCAAGGCGTGTGTTTACCAGATAGCGCAGACTGCCGACAATGCTGTGGTAATTGGTGGCATCGACTGCCGTCATAGTGTCGGCCTTCCTTAGCTGGAGCCAGTCCTCCATTGGCGTCGTTGTAGGGTTACTGGTTGCTAGCCCAGCTTTGTCCAACAGCTTCTTCACGTACGCACCTTGACAGATGGTGATGCTGGTTGTACTCTGTTGCACTTTGATGCTGAGGTAGTAGTTGAGCATGCCGAGATCGCTCATCTTGAAGTTCCTTGACAACTCCCTCTTGAAGTTCTTTGACATCTTCCTCTTGAATCTTCCAAGAACTTTCATGTCGCCTCTAGTGATTATGAGGTCGTCGACATACACTCCCACGATCAGTCGTTGCTTGTCGTGGCCGTGCGTGTACATGCCATGCTCAGAGACACAACGCTTGAACTTCAGCGATAGCAGTGTACTATCGAGCTTCACGTTCCAGGCTCGTGGTGCTTGCCGAAGCCTAGAGTGCTTTGTGCAGGCATAGTACCTTGCCGAGGTTGTCATTGTCTAGGAAGTGAGGTGGTTGTCAGGCATAGATGGTCTCCTTCAGCTCTCCATTGAGGAAAGCGGATTTCACGTCCATGTGGTGGACCTCCCAAGAGTAATGTGCCACAATCACCAGCAACAGGTGGACGAATTCCAACCTTTCCACCGGCGTGAATACCTCTTCGAAGTCCACTCCTTGCTTCTGGACGTAGCCCTTCGCCATCAGACGGTTCTTGTGCTTCACAACTTTTCCCTCTTTGTTACGCTTCAGTTTGAACACCCATTTGAGCCCTATGGCTCGGTCTCCTGATGACATGTCTTCCAGACTCCACGTCTTGTTCTTAGTGATGGACGTCATCTCTTCCTGCATTGCCTTCAGCCAGCACGGGTTTCTTTTTGCTTCGGCGAAGGATTTCAGTTCATCTGCGCTGATGGCATGTGTTGACTTTGGCAATTGGGAGAAAAAACGTCGACGGAAAAAAACCGGCTGAAGGAAAATTTCTTCGAAGAAAAAATAATGGAAAGTAAAAGGAGAGAGAGATTTGCTAAAGACTCGATGATTGATTTCCCATTCAGTTGAATATTTTAAATAACTCTAATCCCAAAAATGGAAAGTAGTGGACAAAAACTTGCGCCCAAAGTTGGCCAAAATGGCCAGCAAAAATTACGCTTTTTCATTCAACGGGGAGCGTTAATTCAGATTTTTCAAAAGTAAAAAACAACTAACGAAATCTAAGGAAACCATAGCTTTTATTTAACAATCTCCTCCTTTGAACTTCGATCTTTGAGCGTAGTTCTTCAAATTTTACCTGCGCCAGGGACTTGGTGAAAATGTCTCCAAGCTGTTCCTCTATTCGAATGAAATCAATCTTGATGAGCCCTCGATCTGCACATTCTCGGATGTAGTAGAATCTGATTTCTATGTGCTTGCTCCAGTTGTGCAGAACTGGATTTTTGATCAGGGAGATCGTAGCTTTGTTGTCCACATATAGCATTGGTGGATCGCTTTCTCTTCCGATGAGTTCTTCTATTAGTCGCGCAAGCTAGACCCCCTGTGTTGCCACCGTTGAAGCGGCGATGTATTCTGCTTCGCAGGAAGACAAAGCAACTACATTTTGTTTTGTTGATCGCCAGCAGATCGCGTCGCCTGAGAGGAAGTAGATCATCCCGCTGGTGCTCTTACGATCATCAACGTCACTGGCCATGTCACTATCACTGTAGCCAACCAGCTCAAGCTTCGTCTTTTCTTTCCCTGCGTTGTATCTCACACCCTAGCCTCTGATTCCAGCCACATAGCGAAGGATGCGCTTGACACCACAAGATGCTCCTCCCGAGGTGCTTCCATGAATCTACTCACATATCTAACTGAGTAAGCAAGGTCAGGGCGTGTGTTTACCAGATAGCGCAGGCTCCCGACAATGCTGCGGTAATTGGTGTCGTTGACTATCGTCGTAGTGTCAGCCTTCCTTAGTTGGAGCTGGGCCTCCATTGGCGTCCTTGTAGGGTTACTGTCCACAAGCCCAGTTGTGTCCAGCAGCTTCTTCGCATACGCACCTTGGCGGATGGTGGTGCCGGTAGTACTCTGTTGCACTTCGATGCCTAGGTAGTAGCTGAGTACGCCTAGATCGCTCATCTTGAAGTTCTTTGACATCTCCTTTTTTAACCTTTCGGGGACTTCCATGTCGCCTCCAGTGATTATGAGGTCGTCGACGTACACTCCCACGATCAGTTGTTGCTCGCCGTGGCCGTGCGTGTACATGCCATGCTCAGAGGCACAGCGCTTGAACTTCAGTGACAGTAGGGTATTGTCGAGCTTTGCGTTCCAGGCTCGTGGTGCTTGCTGAAGCCCATAGAGTACCTTGTGTAGGCGCAGTATCTTACCGGAGTTGTCGTTGTCCAGGAAGCCAGGTGGTTGTCGGACGTAGACGGTCTCCTTCAGCTCTCCGTTAAGGAAAGCGAACTTGACGTCCATGTGGTGGACCTCCCAAGAGCAATGTGCCGCGATTGCCAGCAAAAGGCGGATGGATTCCAGTCCACTCCTTGCTTCTGGACGTAGCCCTTCGCCACCAGACGGGCCTTGTGCTTCACAACTTCTCCATTTTCGTTGCGCTTCAGTTTGATGACCTATTTGAGCCCTATGGCTTGGTGTCTCGGTGGCATATCCTCCAGACTCCACGTCTGGTTCTCGGTGATGGATGTCATCTCCTCCTGCATTGCCTTCAGCCAGCACGGGTTGCTTTCTACTTCGGCGAAGGTGTTCGGTTCATCTATGCTGATGGCATGCAGTTCGACCACCTATTGTTCGAGTTCGCGCGTCGCCAGTCCAGGTGGTTCACCTCCTCCCACTAGGTCGTCCATCCTCCGGTACCTGGTCACTAGATCATCATCGTGATCAGCATCCAACGTCGAATCCACAGTTCGTGGTGTTGCGAACTCTACTAGTTCAGGGGGTGCAGCTGCTGGCGGCGGTGACGGTTCCTGATGCTGGGCTCCTTCTTCTTCCGGTTCGGTGACGAGGTACTCCACCGTGAATTGATTTGGGTTGTGGTCTTCCTCGATCACGTCGTTCCACTGCCAGAAGGTGCTTTCGTCGAAGATGACGTCGCAAGACACGTGAGATCGCCCCCCCTGTAGGATCATAGAGTCTGTATGCCTTGCTCCCACGTTCGTAGCCAATGAAAACAACTTTCAACCCCCTAGGATCGAGCTTGGCGAGGTGGGGACGCGCTACCTTCATGTATGTAACGCAGTCGAACACTCAGAGATGATGTACCGCTAGCTTCTTGTTATACCAGGTCTAGTGTGGCGTCGTCCCGACGAGGCTTCGCATTGGTGAACGATTGAGGAGATAGACTATTGTCATTACAGCCTCTCCCCAAAATCTCCCAGGCATCCTGACCGTCATCAGCAATGACCTCGCTGTCCCGATGATGGTCTAATTTTGGCGTTCTACCACCCCATTCTACTAGGGGGAGTAGGGCATCGTTAGTTGTCGCTACATGCCGAGCTCGTCACAGTACTTACCGAAGCTTGCTGAGGTGAAATTTTTGCCTTGGTCCATGCGCAGCACTCGCATCTTTTTCTCGCATTCGGCCTCCGCTCGGGCCTGGATGCTCTTAATTGCCTCTACCGCCTCACTTTTCGCTTGCAACAGGATTAGCCACATGAAGCGGCTTTTGTCATCAACCAACAGGAGGAAGAGGGTCTTGCCACCTGGGGTCGCTGGCTTGATAGGCTCGCAGATATCGCCGTGTACCAGCTCCAACGGCTCACAGGCGCGGTAGGATGTCCGAGACGAAAAGGAGGTGCGCTTCTGTTTGCCGATGAGGCACCCGTCGCACAACTTGTTCATGCCTTAGATTGCCGGCAAACCGTGCACCATCTCCTCCCTATGTAATTTTTGTAGAGCAGGAAAGTTTAAGTGCCCGTACCTTGCGTGCCACCTCCAAGATACCTCTTCGGTCTTGGCCGAGAGGCTGATGGGTTGCTCTATCTCCAACTCCAGAATGTAAAGACGATTTGTCGTGCGCCGAACTTGAGTGAGCAGCCGCGTCGATCATCGCATATTTTGAGTAGCCCGCGCTCGATGGAAATGAAGCAGCCGGCCTGATCGAGTTGACCCAGGCTCACAAAGTTAGCCTTGAGCCTCGGGATGAAGTAGATGTCGGTCAACTTGCGGTGCTCGCCTCCCTTGCTGATGAACACGATAGTGCCGCGCCCTTCGATCTCGACGACGGAGCCATCGCCGAATTTCACCGTCCCGCGAATCCCCGAGTCAAGCTTAGAGAACGCAGATCTAGCCCCGATCATATGCTGCTCATCCCTCTCGCCGATCTGAGCGAACACTCGCTCCTTCTTCAGTTGAATTGGCTCCCCAGCTGGTGCCTTTGCTACGCCCAACTAGAGCTCTTCCTCGGGTTTGAAGCTCACTAGAGGAGCAATTATGTCGTCGTCGATTACCTCCACCTCCGTGGCATTGGAATCAAAATTGGGGACGTCGGGTAAGACCGATGTATTTACCATGAAGAGAGCTGGGTCGTCCTCCTCGGATTGAGTCACATGGGCCTTCTCGGCCTTCTCCTTGTTCCTGAGCTTGCTCCAGCAATTCTTGCTCAGATGACCTCTCTTACCACAGTTCGAGCACTGGGTCAGCCCGTCATCAGTCAACTCCTTCTTTTGATCAACATCTTTCCCGCGCGTGCGCCCGCAAGATTTCCATGACTTCTTACTGCCTTTGCGGCTGGAGGGCCCGTTGCTCTCGCCGTGTTGTCAAGCTTTAGGCGTGCAAGCCATTTTCACTCCTCCTCAGTGAGGAGTAGACGACCCTCCTTGTCGAGGGCTGAAGCGGTATTTTTCTTCCGCTGCTCGACGTTACGCAGTCTTCCAGTCACCTCTTCTACCGTTAGGTTGCTCACGTCAAGCAATGTCTCGATTGAAATCGCGACTTGCTCGAGGTGTGATTGGGGACACTCCCACCGAGAGTGGTGATGTTGTTGGCGAGCCCCGTGATCCGCATTGAAAAATCATCAATGGATTCGCCGTCCTTAAAGCGGATCTCCGAGAGCTCCTTCCCCAGCTGCTCGATGTTGGATTCTCGCACTCGTTGCACACCAACCCAATGGGATTTGATTCCCTCCCAGGCCGATTGTGCGGTGCGTTTGGTGGAGAGAGATGCGAGCATCTCTGGGGGCACAGACTGTAAAGGCCCATTGCTCTCGCCGTGTTGTCGAGCTTTAGACGTGCAAGCCATTTTCACTCCTTAGTAAGGAGTAGACGACCCTCCTTGTCGACGGCTGAAGCGATATTTTTCTTCCGCTGCTCGACGTTACGCAGTTTTCCAGACACCTCTTCCACCGTTAGGTCGTTCACGTCAAGCAATGTCTCGATTGAAATCGCGACTTCCTCGAGGTGTGATTGGGGACAACCTGCAGCATCGTCTTCACGATTTCTATCTCGCTGATGCTCCCACCGAGAGTGGTGATGCTGTTGGCGAGCCCAGTGATCCGCATTGAAAAATCATCGACGGATTTGCATTTGCCTTAAAGCGGATCTCCGAGAGCTCCTTCCGTAGCTGCTCGATGTTGGATTCCCACATTCGTTGCACACCAACCCGACGGGATTTGATTCCCTCCCAGGCCGATTGCGTGGTGTGTTTGGTGGAGAGAGACGCCAGCATCTCTAGGGGCACAGACCGTAATATGGCTGCGAACGCCAACCTATCCTCTCAGTACTCGATCGTCTCTCCTTCCCTCTGGCTCGACAACATGTCATAACCTTTGTGCCTGTAGGTTGACGCGCATCAACAAGGCCCATTCATTGTAGTTGGACATTGTCAGCATCGGGTACTGAACCCGGTGGCGGTCGTCGTCTCCCTGATCACTCGCTCAACGACAACTCGACGCCCGTCATCATGGCGTCGACCTCTTTGTGGCGATGATGGAGATGCCGGCACACAACGGCGGCATGGAGGAGTGAGTGAGCCTGCCCGAGATGAACCCTACGATGTGTGTATTTTCGCGCTTTGCATTTTCTTCTACTTGAAGAACCTGAGACCTGTGTGTTGTTAGGTCGACGCTCTAACCACTTGAGCTATTCAACTTGACTGTTGATAAAGTTGACTCCTCCGCAATGATATACCACCGATGGCTTCAACCTGGCTCTGATACCACTTGTTGACTTTGGCAATTGGGAGGAAAAACGTCGACAAAAAAAAACGACCGAAGGAAAATTTCTTCGAAGAAAAAATAACGGAAAGTAAAAGGAGAGAGAGATTTGCTGAAGACTTGAGGATTGATTTCCCATTCAGTTGAATATTTTAAATAACAACTCTGATCCTAAAAATGAAAAGTAGTGGGCAAAAACTTGCGCCCAAAGTTGGCCAAAATGGCCAGCAAAAATTACGCTCTTCCATTCAACGGGGAGCGTTAATTCAAATTTTTCAAAAGTAAAAAACAACTAACAAAATCTAAGAAAACCATAGCTTTTATTTAACAGCATGCAGTTCGGCCACCTCTTCTTTGAGCTCGTGCGCCACCAGTCCCGATGATTTACCTCCTCTTAGTAGGTCTTCAATCCTCCGGTACCTAGCCGCCAAACCATCATCGTGATTGGCATCCAACGTCAAATCTATAGTACATGGTGTCACGAACTCCACTCGTTCAGGGGGCATAGTAGGAGTTGTGGTTGGTGTTGGTGTTGGTGTAGGTGTGCCCAGTGCAGTTTTGGTCCACCTCGGTCACGTCATTCCACTGCTAGAAGGTGTTCTCGTCGAAGACGAAGTCGAGCGACACGTGAGTTCCCCCCCCCCCCCCCCCCCCCCCCCCGCAGGATCATAGGATCCCGACTTTTTACATTCATAACATATTACCTCATCGTTTTTGCTCTTTTCACCTTTTGACTCTTTTTGATTTGTGAAATGTTTCTTGAATTGTTTCTTCCTTTTAATAAAATTTTTATACTTACGTGTGAAGTAGGCGACATCATCTTCATCAAGGACGTCCTCATCTTCAGAGTCAACTTTGATGGACTTTAGGGCTATACTTTTCTTCTTTTTGGATTCTTCTTCCATGTGCCCTTTCATGGTAATCTCATGTGTCATGAGAGAACCAACGAGTTCATCCAAAGGAAGCCTTGTGAGATCCTTTGCTTCTTGAATCGCCGTCACTTTTGCCTCCCAACTTTTAGGCAGAGACCTAAGAATTTTTCTTACATTTTCGGGAGTAGAATATACTTTTCCAAGATTTTTCAAACCATTTAAAATATTAGTAAATCTAGTAAACATATCACCAATAGGTTCATTTTTCTCCATTTTAAATAGTTCATAATTATGAACTAACATGATATTTTTTTGTTTCTTTAACTTGATTGGTTCCCTCATGAGTTACTTCAAGAGTTTTCCAAATTTCATATGCCGAAGAACACATACATACTCTATTAAATTCATCATTACTTAAGGCACAATACAGACCATTGATAGCACTAGCATTCAAAGAACATTTTTTCATATCATGCTCATCAAATTCATTTTCTAATTTAGGCACCTCAATATTTTTAACAATTTTTATTAGAATGTAAGGACTATTACTAACATTTAACTACAATTGATAATCAAACGGATTGCAAATAAATTTTCATTCTAGCTTTCCAACATGTATAATTTGTTCCATCAAAATAAGGTGGCCTAGAAGTTGATTGTCCTTCACTAAAACCATTTTTAACATGTAGGTTTGCCATAAGCTCGAACAATAAAGTTTAGATAAAAAATCTATAGGAGCAACCTGCTCTGATACCAATTGTTGGATCGGTATGGCAACCCTAGAGGGGGGGTGAATAGGGTTTTAACGATAAAAGTGTTTAAACGTGATTAATTTTTCTAATGATGAAACTTTTTACAAATAAGTAGAAGATGATAATTACTATAACAAAGTAATTCAAGTCAAAACAATAATCAAGTAGAACATGCAATAAATCACAATAATAATTTTGAAATTAAATAGGAAAGAGTTAGAGAAAATGACACCGTAGTTTTATAGTGGTTCGGTCAAACTCGACCTACTCCACTCCCCAAGCGCCTCTTGAGAATTTGAATAAAGAACTTTCTCGACTCTTTCCACGGATCTGAGCCAAACCGCTACACCGCTCTTTTTACGAGTTCAAGAGCAAACTCAATCCTTTCCACGGCGCAGGATCAAACCGATAGAAGTATTTGAGTTTGATAATAACACACCACAACTCTCTCAAAGAGTAGATTTACAATTTGAGATACTCACAACTATTTCCTCACAATACAATAATAATCCCTCTCAAGAATAAGATGAAAAGAAATAAACTTGTAAGCTTGGAGAGAGCAACAAACAATGGAGACTTTGAACAAATGAGGATTGGAAAATGTATATAAGTTGTGTATTTTAAAATGTGGGGAAAGATGAGTTTATATAGACGAGAAAAGAGGCAAAATGTAAGATTGAATATTGACCATTGGATTGTGTTAGGAATAATGGAAGGTGGAGATTAAAAGTAAATAAATAAGAAAATTTTCTAAATTCATTTATTTCAAAATTTTAATATAATAGTAATATAATATAATAATAATAAAAAATTATGTGACTAACGGTAAAATGAAATTCAAAATTTATTATAAATATAATAATATAATAATAATAAAAACTATGTGAGTAACTACCAAAATTTAAAAATATAATAATATAATATAGTAATAATAAAAATCGATGTGAGTAACGATTAGATTCGAATTTATATTTTGTAAAAATAATTTTATTTAAAAATATAATAATAAGAAGAAAAAAAAAACTCCACAATTTGTTACTCTCCCAAAATTATAAATGTCATACTTTGATATATTTTGATTTGTCCATCGTTTTTTTTTTTTTTGCTGACACATCATCACGTCGGGTATGTTGTCTCGATTGTAATTTCTTCGTTTTAGCTCTGATTTGAGTAATTGAAAGGTCGTTGAAATCGTTATTCCCGACCTTATACTGTGGACAGTTCAAAATACTGAAAATAGTTAATAATTAAAAAGTAGGTTTGTTATCATCAAAACATCAATTAATTAATTGAAATTAATTAAAGGTGAGATCAAGGGCCAAAAAGCCAACATCTTGAATATCTTACTGACACTCTACGGGGCCATATTTTCGATCCAAAATGACGTCTACTCCAAAAAGATTGAAAATACCTCAAAATGTACTATAGGGGGAGACATGGTGTAGTTTTCCACCACCCCCCTGGGTACTATGGCTTAAGCGAGCAATCTTGTGGCACATACATGTGTCACAACATGGGAGAGCGTTGCAGGACGAGCGTCTCAAGCATCTTCTTTTGAAAATAAGTCTTTCAAGGACAGTGTCAGGCGACACGGGTGTGCCTGCATTATGCCCTAGCCTATGTGTTGGAGGTTGGTATATACACTCAATATCCAACGCTAAGTCCATAAATGACATGGCATAGACACGAGATGGTTCATGCCCCATTATGAACCCGGATAGATAGATGTTTGGGATGACCCAATGAGTCGAGTGACACATGGGTTGGTCCCGATAGACATGTTTGAGCAAGTTAGGATGCTGAGCTGTCTCGAGACGTGGAATGGCATCACGATGCATGAATTGTGTTGTTAGAAACCGAGATAATGATGAGATATGACATTACACACTAGAAACTTTGACCTAGAGAAGAGAAAAGATCGAGCTAGATAACTTGATCTAGTGTAGAGGCAATTTGGCTAGAATTCAAGACAATTGAGCACGCACAAGCGGCGTGTAGCCGAAAAAGCTTGTGCTCCGTACAAGTTCTCTCACTAGCATTATTGCAAGTTTCTATCACTCGAAACTACCATCATAGAAAAATTAGTCTATATTTGGATAAAATAGAGATTTATTCACCAAAACCAGATACAAACTAGTAGTCTTTGGATTTGATTTTTCATAGAAATGAATAAAACTATTTTTAAATTTTAGTAAATTTTGAAATAAAGTCACTAAAAAAAATCTTTAATTTTTATTGAAAGGTAAAAAAAATAAACTAGAAGTTTTTTCTTTTTCAATTTTACTTAATTAGTCGCATTATTTGACAAAAGATCTTATTAGTTTTACACAATAAAGTAAATAATTTTGATTTCCCTTTCCTCTTAATTTACCGGTTCATTTATCCTTCAAATTTTCGAATATGAGATAATAATAAAAATTTATATTTTATGCTTTAGGTTATTCTTGTATATATTTTTTTATCATATATAAATAAAAATATTTTTGAAATTTTAGTCCATTTTTTAAATTTCAAGTTTCATTTATTTATAAATAACCCTAAATTTCTACTTAAGTTGCTACTAACATCTCATGTTCAGCTAATATGTGGAATATAACTCTTAAAAGAGATATCAGTTCTAGCATAAATGTCAAAAACATTTAAACAAATTCATCTATGAAAAAACATCGTCATGGTCTTACGTGTTTAAATGAAATACTGGAATTCAAAAAATGAAAACAAATACAAAATAATTTAAAATGACGAAATGGAAGACAACCTATTCTAATCTAAGACTAGGAATTTAAATATTCATCTATCCTATGCACGTGCCATGGTCTCTGCTCGCGATGTCGCCATCATTCGTACATGGGCGTCGTGCCTTTACCTGAAAAATGATGTGGCTCACGACTTGAGTATTTCCAAGAGGACTCAGTAAATGACCCCACTATAGGGTCATGCTAAATGAAAACACATGCAATCATGCTCTAGGAACCTATCTCTGTCTCTTTCTCATACTAGAGGTGGCCTCCAGTCCGGACTACTATGGATGCGTAATACTTCCCTACACACGACCCACACGTGCGAGTGTGAATCTCCAGGTGGCTCGCACACCTCCTAGACGCTCTATGGTCAAGCTAGCTATTTGTAGCGACGTCCGGAGGTCGACGGACCTCTGGTGTCATGTTCACCATGAACACCCTCATCATCATACTGTGCACATTCATACTCATCATTTCAAGGGAAAGTATACCTATGCTTATGTACACATAACATGCATGAGGTCCCTCTAATTCTCATCTTAACATCTCTTCTGACACAACCTTAGTCCTATCTCTCTATTACATTTAGTAACACATGCTCGTTAGATATTTATACTAACATCGTTTTTCATGCTCTTAGGGTTATGTCCAGGTCGATCTATCGAGATGATGCAATATGACAATCATCATCATACAACATGCTTCATATGGAAAATATCGTCATATTAAGGCGAACGTCATGCAAAAACATCACATCATCATAATGCCATTAAATGCATCAAGCATGTCAAGTACGTCATTCATCGTAATATAACTCACGTACATCATCATGGATCATAACTCATACATCATAGCTCATACATCATCATATAACTAGCGTACGACATCATACGATTCAGCTCATACATCATAAGTCATAAATATCGCATACGTCATCGTACATCATCACAATCAAACATACATCGCAACTCATACAATTTTGTAGACTATCCTATAGTCAGGCTACTTATCTGATTAGCTTAAGTTGTTGTCATGAATTTATCCTTCGATTCTATCCTTTGAAATCCAAGTCAAATTATGTGAGCTCATGATCAGTTTCAAGTTTGAACCTCCTTGTATTCCTCCACTTTCTCTTTACCCTTGGAGTTCTAAACTTTGTTGTTTTTTATCCATCTCATACTTATCTCTAACCTTAAAATCTATCTTTTCAATATTTGCATTCTTTTTTCAAGTATTGAAAGTAGTAGACTTAGAAATAGCATACCTTTTGGAGTTATCCTTCTCCCAAACTAGTTGCCCTTCGATTCAGACAGCAAGGTGTAACAATTCTTACATATCAAAGTACGCTTGCCTATAAATTTGATGAGCATGTTGTCGGTTTAACCCACCAAGGAATCTAGCCATTGTATCCTCTTCGTTTTCCTCCATGCATGCTCTATTCATAAGAGCATCTATTTCTTTGTAATATTCTTCAACACTTTTAGATCCATGTTGCAGAGTATAGAGTTTTTGCTTGAGTACTCGAGAATAATGTTTAGGAATGTATCTTTTTCTCATTAATGTCTTCAATTCCTTCCACGTTTCAATTGGTTCTTCATAATTTCTCCTCCACTTTGATTTCAAAGATGTGATAAGATAAGGAATCACTACAAGGGGAGTAAGATTCGGATTACCTTGTTGATTGAATATCTCAAGGCAAGAACATTGTTTGAGATTCGAATCACTCCACAAGCAAAATCGATCATGTCTAGCTTGAATGATTCTTGTTAATCAAATATCTCAAGACAAGAACACTTGATTGAGATTCGAATCACTCCACAAGCAAGATTGATCATGTCGAGCTTGAATGATTCTACATGCAACCTAAACTACATAGAATTGCAAAGAAACTTAGCCATTGACTAAAGAAAAGCACAAATGCTCGTTTTACTATATTTTCCAAGTCTACTTACAAATACAACATACATGGCTTTATATAGCCTCAAAATGAAACTATTAAAGACATTCCAGGAGGGTGTAACATTCTTACTTAATGGCCATAATTAACCCTTATGTAATTGTAACATAAAGTAAATAAAAAAATCTTAAAATACATTAATGAAATACAATAACTCTACATTACTCTAAATTGTAATCCACCCAAAATTTATAACATGAAACTTCATTCTTCTTCGATGTGACATGAATTGAAATATTTTTTGATAATTTCAACAATATTTTCTTCACATCTTCATTGAAGCATATTGTATGATTGATGTCTCTTGGTTCATATCATTCTCCACTTCTTCAAGAGGATTCGTCCTCGAATCTATTTGTGAAACTTGCTGCAAAAAATAAGTTATGAAAATACGAAGGACCTCACAACACTCTCTCATGAGTATACACTCAAAGAATTTTAGGCCACTCTTTTTACACTCATTTACACAAATGAAGCTCTCATTCTCACCTCTCAAAATTGTAAATAGAGCAAAGATTGAATTTTGAACTCTGGGTCAATTAAAAACTAAAAAGATAAGAATAAATAAAAATCAAATTGAGAAGAAACGCAAAGGAAACATATATCCGATCTTGAGCCTGAAGCTCTAATACCAAATGATAAGATAAGGAATCACTACAAGGGGAGTAAGATTCGGATTACCTTGTTGATCGAATATCTCAAGGCAAGAACATTGTTTGAGATTCGAATCACTCCACAAGCAAGATCGATCATGTCTAGCTTGAATGATTCTTGTTGATTTCCATATCAAGATGTCTACCATATAATTGCATGATCACAAAATTCAGCTACTACAAGCTTCAACTTTCTTTTTTCACTGAAATTGTTGCAATCGAAAACATACTCAATTTTGCTCGAATATTGCAAATACTCCTGTAGATTAGATCTCCCATAGAAAGTTGGAATTTTAAGATTTACTCTTCTGACTCCTCTTTCTTCTCCTCTCTCATATTGGTACTCCCTCTCAATTCTTTTTGGTGCTAAAATTTCTCTACCCCTTCTCCTGCTCCTTCCTCTCCCTCGACTGATATCTCTCCCTCTCCTAGGACTATGTCCCGTTGTCATCTTCTTCATTTTCAAATTCGTCATTCAAAAGTACTTCCCTTCCTTGAAGATTACCAAAAGTTATTTCAATTCGCTCCATCCAGTCTGTCGATGTATTAATAACTTAATTCAAATGAGTAATAGTTCTGACCTTTGCTTCTATCCACCTAGCTTCATTAATCTCCCTTCCATTTCCTCCGTCTTGGTTCATGATTGTACAAAGAGTAGTTAAATATGTTTAGGATCTCACACACTCAACTCACTAATTTTACACTCAGGGACACTCGTGCTTATTACACACAAAGGTAGGCCGGGAAAGTGACTAAATTATGGTAGTTCTGATAGTAGCAAGCTATTCAAGGAAATCAAGATAAGTTGATTATGAAATAGCAGCAAAATAAAAAAAAATATATGAACAAACAAATAAGGGACATAAAGATATTTTTGGATAGAATTGCACACTAAAAAAAATGAATTCCAAAAAGAAAGGTCGTGAAGATTTTGAGAGCGATATAACTTTCCTTTGTACATAATTCGGAAAAATTTAGAAGTTATCTTCAAGTGTAAATTATGAGAAAAAAAAAATCTAACACAATCATTCCAGCTTTAGATGGTTTAAGAAAAATGTGAATCAAAGTTTATTTGATCTTAGATAAACATGCAAATGGTCTAGATAAATGATAAGGACAGTTTATAACCACAATATTAAGAAGCAAAATTCTAGACATTTTCTTTTTCAAAATATAAATATGGTCAATAAGAAGAAAATGAGAACAAATGAAGAATGGTGGAATGGCACCAAGTAAATAAATGGACAGATGTCAAGAAAGATAAACAATTGCATAAATGAAATATAAAATCAATTCTAGAGTAGGCTACAAAGATGCAACCTAGGCTCTGATATAAAATTGATAAGACAACATAATCCTCAGCTCAACGGTCCAAGCTTTTGTTGAAACAAAAACTCTTGAATTAAAGAAATTAACACATTTTAATACAAAATATTGACCAACCAAGATATAAAGGTTATAATTAGATTACCTATTAAGATCAAAGATCTAGAAGCAAGATTTTGAATCTTATTCTAAATTGAGTCACTCCACAATCGAACTTGATCAAGACTTGATTGAATGACTGAGATGCAATCTACCACACTACTTGCTTGAAACTTAGAAATCGCAAAGATGATAGCTAATATTTTAGGGTGTAAGTCTCAATTTGATATCTCAATTTTATTCCTCCAAAATCTTCTTTTACATACAAATTTGTGGGTATTTATAGTCTCCATCCAAAAGAAACTCTCAATTCTTCAAACTCCATCAAAAAGTTAGTGGGCATAATTTAATTTCACTCCATTTGAATCTACACCAAAGTAGGAGTTAATTTTAAATAACTTCCCACCCTTTTGTCCATTACAAGAATTATGAAATTAAAAATAAATAAAATTTTCTAATCACTTATCAATCAAGTGCAATTTATAGCAACTTCATCCGCTATTTCAACTATGCAAATATTCACTTCTAAAGCTTCAAATAGTCCTCATCAATCGAATCAGCTTGTAAGACATGAAATAATGGTTGAACCGAGCCTATCTAATTTTGTAGATGAAGAATGAATGCTTGTTTAATCTTTTTGGTCTTGGATCGTGTAATTGGTCCAGTTGGAACATTTGGAACACCGTGATCATTATCACTTACATCCAAGGCTTCTTACATTCCAAGCGACGTAGTTTGATTCTGCATCCAGGGCTTGCCTTGTAATATAGCCTGAATAACTATGCCCAAGGCTTCATGCGTTCCAAGCGGCATAGTCTTAATACCTACGCTCAAGGATTCATATGTTTCAAGCAGCGTAGTTTGAGTCATGAACATGTTGTACCATGGGAGGTCTTTGGAGATTCTTGAATTGTGGCTAAGGTAATTTACTCTCTTCTTGTATCTGTTCCAACGTGGCCCTAGAATACTCCCCATGAAAGACCAAAAAGGTCACATGATCAGTGCAAACATGAACATGACATCCTGCAAAGTGGTAATTGAGTACACATAACATGATGCAGGGTGTCACAATCACGGTTTCTAGGTAGCGGATTTGGCGATTGTGCGGCACCCACTCTCAGCACTGAGCGGGTCAAGCCTACTTTGAGTTACGTTGCCTGCGGTCGGACAACGTGAATACAAACCTCGGGTCTCAATTTCAAGAGAAGATTTTAGAAGGGGGGGGGGAGAGAGAGAGGTTTTAGAAAGAGATTTTTGAAAGCAAGAGAGATATTGAAATTGGTGTTATATGGGAATGTAAGCAAAAAGGCAACAACAACGGCTCACGGCATATAACTATCGGGTAGGGAGAATTTGACAACTAGTCGTATCCCCCTATAGTACATTTTGAGGCATTTCATGTCAACTAGGCATAGCCATGATATCGTCGAAACGTCATACTCTTAAAGAAAATAAAAAAGAAATAACACAACATGAAAGCGGTAAAAGAAAGCAATAAAGTAGTACAAGGCAAAGGTTTCGGCGTGTCACGGGCATGCGGCCATGGGCAACATGCCTTGGACAAGCATGACCATGACATCCTCCCCCACTTAATTGGTTGACGTCCCTGTCAACCATCTCATTTCTTCAAACTCAGCAATTTGAGGTGCGGCTGTCTTCAGAACGCCAGCACGTTCCCAACTGATTGCTTCTTCTAGAAGTCCTTTCTACTTGACTAAAAATTCTTGTAAGTTGCGCTTAGGTTTGCCAATGCGATGGGTTCACTCGGCCAAAATCTCTTCTACTTCTTTCGTACTCGAGTCCTTCATCGTCACTGATGGTCGTGTCACTTGGTTTCCTTGCTGGTCGTCGTTGTTTGGATGGTATGGTTTGAGGTTACTTACATGAATGACAGGATGAATTCTCATCCATGTAAGTAGTTGGAGACGATATGAAGTCCTTCCGACTTTCTCAATGACTTCAATTGGTCCCTCATATTTTTGCACTAGTTGCTGGTCCCGATTCTCCCAGAATCTAAACTGTTCTAATCTCAGCTTGATCATAACTTGGTCACCAACTTGAAACTCTAATGCTCCTCGTTTTCGGTCTGCCCACTTCTTCATTCTTTGGAAGGCTTTCTCCAAGTACGCTCGTGCTATTTCAGAGGTTTGCTTCCACTCTTTGGTGAAGTTGTACGTTGTGGGCTTCTCCCAGCATAGGGGTGGTCAATAACATGGGGCATGAGTGGTTGTCTACCGCATACTATTTCAAAAGGGGTTTTTCCTCTCGACGAGCTTTGTTGGCAACTGAAGCTAAAATGAGGGACATCAAGAATTTGTACCCAATTCTTCTGTCACGCATCAACAAAGTGACATAAGAACTCCTCAAGCATACTGTTGCACCTTTTGGTTTGTCTGTCAGTTTGGGAGTGATAACTCGAAGAGACGTTTAGGCTCGACCCCAATAGCTTGAACAAGTCAGTCCAGAAGGTCCCTTTGAATCTTGGATCGCAATCGCTGACAATGCTGGTGGGAATGCCCCACAACTTGACTACGTGTCGAAAAAATAATTGTGCAGTCGCTTCAGCCGAGCATGACTTGCGGGTTGGGATAAATGTGGCATATTTGGAGAATCTGTCAATGATGACCAAGATGGACTTCGTTTCTCCTACCTTGGGGAGGTGTGTGATGAAATCTAGAGAAACACTTTCCCATGGTCGGGACGGGACTGGTAGAGGTTCTATTATCCCGCAATTTTGTTTCGTTCAAGCTTGTCTTGTTGGTAGATAAGACAGGTCTTTGTGAATTGTATCGCATCGTCGCGGAGCCAATAGTACCCCCTTTTTAGGAGGGCATAGGTTCTCTGCCACCCATTGTGGCCCGCCAATGGTGTGTTGTGACATTCTTTTAGTAGGAGTTTCCTCAAGTTCCCCGCACGGGGGATGTAAAGACAATTTTCTTTGGTGAAGAGTAAATTGTCTTCGACCCAAAACTGACAATTCTTCCCATCTCTGGCTAGTTGCATGATGGCCTGAGCGGCCAGGTCTTTGGCTAGGTGTTCCTCGATACTTTCTTGTATCGTTCCGCTCAACTTACTTGCTTGTAGATGAGCTAACATGCACAGGGTCGCATGCTCGCTCTTCCGACTTAGGGCGTCTGCAGCTTAGTTTGCTTTACCTCGCCTGTGTTCGAACTGGAAGTCAAATTCGGCCACACATTCTTGTCAACGTGCTTGTTTCGACGATAACTTGGGTTGATCAAAGAAGTGACATATGGAACTGTTGTCTGTCTTGACTACAGACTTGGCGCCAAGGAGGTACTGTCTGCACAATCGTAAGCAGTGGGCGCCAGCATTTCTTTCTCGGATGCTGCATACCTTCTTTCTGCCTCATTTAGCTTCTGACTCTCGTATGCAATGGGGTGTCCCTCTTGCAGTAGGATGTTAGATAAAACCTGAGTTTTTCCTTATTTAGATTCACACGATTACATTAATTCTCTGTTTGACCATTTGACAAACACGTCGAATGGATTAGCGAATTCTTATACGGCAATTTTCTAGGGAGTGGCACAGATTCAGTTGGCCACTCTCCAGCCATTTTAGGATAGGTTATATTTAAATAGGAAATCTGTTCAGTAGATTTCACAACCTGATTTTAAGCACAGTCAAAATTTAAGTCCTTCTCTCTGTTATTTTACGCCTTTTATTTTTCTTCCAACAACCTACTGTCGACAATTTCCTCTCACCGAAAAGAAAGGATTTCCCTGCCGATTATCGAAATCCAACAAGACCGGCGAGAGCAACGGGTTCTCCTCCAGCCGCAAAGGCGGTAAGAAGCCATGGATGTCCCACGGGCGCACGCGCGGGAAAGATGGGAGTCAAAAGAAGGAGTCGACCAATGGCAGGCCGATCCAATGCTCGAACTGTGGGAAGAGAGAACATCTGAGCAGAAATTGCTGGAGCAAGCTCAGGAATAAGGAGAAGGCCGTAAAGGCCCATGTGGCTCAATCCGAGGAGGACGAGCCAGCTCTCTTCATGGTAACTGCATGCTTCCCCAATTTCGATTCCAAATCCGACGACGTTGTTGAACCCGAGAAACAGCTCCAGCTGGGCGTAGCAAAGGTGGCACCAGCTGGGGAGCCAATTCAACTGGAAGAGAAGCGAGTGTTCGCTCAGATCGACGAGAAGGACGAGCAACACGAGCACCGGCGATGGATCCTTGACACAGGGGCAACAAACCATATGACCGGGGCTAGATCTGCGTTCTCCGAGCTCGACTCGGGGATCCGTGGGACGGTGAAATTCGGCGACGACTCTGTTGTAGAGATCGAAGGGCGCGGCACCATCCTGTTCGTCAGCAAGGGAGGCGAGCATCGCAAGCTGACCGACGTCTACTTCATCCCGAGGCTCAAGGCTAACCTTGTGAGCCTGGGTCAACTCGATGAGACAGGTTGCTTCATTTCCATCGAGCGCGAACTACTCAAAATCTGAGATAATCAACGACAGCTGCTCACGCAGGCAAGGCGCACGACAAACCGTCTTTACATCCTGGAGTTAGAGATAGACCAACCCGTCAGCCTCTCGGCCAAGACCGAAGGGTATCTTGGAGGTGGCACGCAAGGTACGGGCACTTAAACTTTCCTGCCCTAGAAAAGCTACAGAAGAAGGAGTTGGTGCATAGCTTGCCAGAAATCAAAGGCGTGAACAAGCTGTGCGACGGGTGCCTCATCGGCAAACAGAGGCGCACACCCTTTCTGTCTCGAACATCCTATCGAGTCGATGAGCCGTTGGAGCTTGTACACGGCGATATCTGTGGTCCCATCAAGCCGGTGACCCCAGGCGGTAAGAGTCTCTTCCTCCTGTTAGTCGATGACAAAAGTCGCTTCATGTGGCTGACCCTGCTGCAAGCGAAAAGTGAGGCGGCAGAGGCGGTTAAGCGCATTAAAGCGCGAGCGGAGGCCGAATGTGAGAAGAAGATGCGAGTGCTGTGCACAGACCGAGGCGGAGAATTCACCTCGACAAGTTTCAGTAAGTACTGCAACGAGATCGGCATACAACGGCACCTAACGGCGCCCTACTCCCCCCAACAGAACGGAGTGGTAGAGCGCCGAAATCAGACCATTGTCGGGACAGCGAGGTCATTGTTGGTGACAGCCGGGATGCCTGGGAGATTCTGGGGAGAGGCAGTAATGATGGCTGTCTATCTCCTCAATCGGTCACCAACCCGAAGCCTTGACGGGAAGACGCCATATGAGGCCTGGTACAACAAAAAACCAACAGTGCATCATTTTCGGGTGTTCGGTTGCGTCGCATACATGAAGGTAACACGTCCCCACCTCGCCAAGCTCGATCCCAGGGGGCTGAAGGTCATCTTCATCGGCTATGAACGCGGGAGCAAGGCGTATAGACTCTATGATCCTGTAGGGGGCGAGCTCACGTGTCTCGCGACGTCGTCTTCGACGAAAGCACCTTCTGGCAGTGGAATGACGTGATCGAGGCAGACCTAATCCAAATTAATTCACGGTGGAGTACCTCGTCACCGAGCCTGAAGAAGGAGGAGCCCAGCATCAGGAGACGTCACCGCCGCCAGTAGGTGCACCACCTGAACCAGTGGAATTCGCAACACCACGGACTGCGGATTCGACGCTGGATGCCGATCACGATACTGATCTTGAGGCTAGGTACCAGAGGATGGATGACCTAGTGGGAGGAGGTGAATCACCTAGACTGGCAGCACGCGAGCTCGAAGAAGTGGCCGAACTACATGCCATTAGTGCAGATGAACCGAACACCTTCGCCGAAGCAGAAAAGAACCTGTGCTGGTGAAAGGCAATGCAGGAGGAGATGACATCCATCACCGAGAACCAGACGTGGAGTCTGGAGGATATGTCGCCGGGAGACCGAGCCATAGGGCTCAAATGGGTCTTCAAACTGAAACGCAACGAAAAAGGAGAAGTTGTGAAGCACAAGGCTCGTCTGGTGGTTAAGGGCTACGTCCAGAAGCAAGGAGTGGACTTCGAAGAGGTATTTGCACCAGTAGCAAGGTTAGAATCCGTTCGTTTCTTGATGGCAATTGCGGCACATTACTCTTGGGAGGTTCACCATATGAACGTAAAGTCTGCTTTCCTTAACGGAGAGTTGAAGGAGACCGTCTATGTTCGACAACCACCTGGCTTCCTGGACAACGACAACCCTAATAAGGTACTGCGCCTGCACAAAGCACTCTACGAGCTTCGACAAGCCCCACGAGCCTGGAACGCGAAGCTCGACAATACCCTACTGTCACTGAAATTCAAACGTTGTGCCTCTGAGCATGGCAAGTACACGTACGGCCATGGCAAAAAGTGACTGATCGTGGGAGTGTACGTCGACGACCTCATAATCATTGGAGGCGACGTGGGAGTCCTCGGAAGGTTCAAGAAGGAGATGTTGAAAAACTTCGAGATGAGCGATCTCGGCGTGCTCAGCTACTACCTCGGCATCAAAGTGCAACAGAACTCTTCCGGCATCTCCATCTGTCAAAGTGCATACGCGAGGAAGTTGCTGGACACAACTAGGCTTGTGGACAGTAATCCTACCAGGACGCCAATGGAGGCCTGACTCCAACTAAGGAAGGTCGGCACTACGACGACAGTCGACTCCACCAATTACCGCAGCATTTTCAGAAGTCTGCGCTATCTGGTAAACTCTCGTCCTGATCTTGTTTATTCTGTTGGCTATGTGAGCAGATTTATGGAAGCACCTAGGGAGGAGCATCTAGTGGCTGTCAAGCGCATCCTGTGCTATGTAGCCGGAACCAGAGGCTGGGGTGTAAGATATTGCGCAGGGAGCGGAAAGGAGAAACTCAAGCTGGTCGGCTACAGTGATAGTGACATGGCCGGTGACGTTGATGATCATAAGAGCACCAGCGGAATGATCTACTTTCTATCAGGCGGCGCGATCTGCTGGCAATCAACAAAACAGAAGGTAGTTGCTTTGTCTTCCTGCGAAGCAAAATACATCGCCGCTTCGATGGCAGCAACACAAGGGATCTGGCTTGCACGACTAATGGAAGAACTCATCGGGAGAGAAAGCGATCCACCAATGCTATACGTAGACAACAAAGCTACGATCTCCCTGATCAAAAATCCAGTTTTGCACGACCGGAGCAAGCACATAGAAATCCGATTCTACTACATTCGAGAATGTGCAGATCGAGGGCTCATCAATATTGATTTCATCCGAACAGAGGAACAACTTGGAGACATTTTCACCAAGTCTCTGGCGCGGGTGAAATTCGAAGAACTACGCTCAAAGATCGGAGTTCAAATAATAAAGTACAACTTTTAGGAGGAGATTGTTAAATAAAAGTTATGCCTTATTTAGTTAGGTTTGTAAAACATCTGAATTCACGCGAATGGAGGAGCATGGTTCTAGGGGCCATTGTTTTGGCAATTTGGGCGAAGTCTTCGTCCACTTCTTCTATTTCTGTATAATTAGTTTTTCTATTTTTGTAATTAGATTTGTTATTTAAACCGTTCCACTGAAATAAAATAGGATATCGAGTCTTCAGCAATCTCAGCGAATCTCTCACTCTCTCTCCTTTTACTTCCGCTAATTTTTCGTTCGAAGAAACCTTCGGCCAATTTTCGTTGACACTGTCTTCCGAATTGCAAGAGTCAACATAGGACACCCCTTGGGGCGAAGTCTGAGGCATCCATCTCGACTTCGAAAGGTTTCGTCACATCGGCAATCCCTAAAACTGGCCCTTCCATCATGGCGTTCTTAAGGTTGTCAAAAGCTTCTTGACACCGTGAAGTCCAGTTCCACTTGTTTCCCTTCTTTAATAGTTCGGTCAGGGGCTCTACGCGCTTCGAGAATCCTTCAACAAATCGCCGGTAGTAATTTGCCAACCCAAGGAAGGAGCACACTTCTGTCACTAAGGAGGGGGTCTTCCACTCCTTGATGGCTTTGACTTTCTCCTCTTCCATACCTACCTTGCCTGCTTCTATTACGTGTCCAAGGAAGTTGATTCGCTGTTGCGCAAACGCGCATTTTTCCCTCTTCACATATAGTTTGTGTTCTCTCAGCTTTTTGAAAACTAACAACAAATGGTGTTCATGCTCTTCCATGGTAGAGCTGTAGACCACTATGTCGTCCAAATAGACTACCACGAACTTATCGAGATACTTGTGGAAGACTTGGTTCATCAAGGTGTAGAATGTGGCAGGGGCATTAGTCAACCCAAAAGGCATGACTAGGAATTCAAAGGCCCCATATCTAGTGACGCAAGTCGTTTTGGATACATCTCCCTTGGCAATCCGAACTTGATAATATCTTGACCTTAGGTCGAATTTCGGGAAGTACTTAGCACCATGTAGTCGATCGAACAAGTCGATGATGATGAGTAGAGGGTATTTATTCCTGACAGTGATTTTGTTTAGGGCGCGGTAGTCTATGCATATGCGAAGACTCCCATCCTTCTTCTTCTGAAATAAAATGGGGCTCCGTAGAGGGCTTTCGCAGGTCGGATGAACCCAGCAGTAAGTAGTTCATCCAGCTGCTTTTGTAGCTTCGCTAACTCAGGTGGAGCCATTCTATAGGCATTCTTCGTCGGGGTTTCGAACCTGATATCAGTTCAATCTCGTGGTCTATGCCTTGACGAGGTGGTAAGGTTTTTGCTAGACTCTCTAGCATTACTTCGCAGTACTCTTCTAGTATACATTCTATTTCTACGGGAACAATGTCAACCGTTCCTTCAGTTTCCACCACATGGATGGCCATGAATGTCGGTTCATTATGTGCAAGACCACGTTTAAGTTGGAGTAGTGAAATCATCTTGATTCTATCAGGCTGTTTGATGCTTCTCTGGACAATAGTTAGGGTTGACCCTGTTAGATAAAAGTTATGGTTTTTCCTTATTTAGGTTATTCACACGTTTCCAAACTTAGTAAGTTTTTTTTTTTTTTTTTTTGATATCTGAATTAAAGCTCCACGTAAAATGGAATAGCGTATTTTTTGCTGGCCATTTGGGCCAACTTTGTGCGCAAGATTTGTGCCACTACGGCTAATTTTAGGATAGGATAGTTATTTAAATATGTATACTGAATGAAAATAATAATCCGTCGGGTCTTCAGCGCATACTTTCTATCTTTGTTATTTTTCCGTTATTTTTTTTCTTCTAACAAATTTCCTTTGGCCGTTTTTTACTCCGTCGACGATTTCCTCTCGATTGTCAGAAGTCAACAAGTGGTATCAGAGCCTGGTTTAATTCACCTGTGGTATAACATTGCGGAGGAGCCAACTTTATCAAAAGTCAAGTTGAATAGCCAAGTGGTTAAAGCGTCGACCTAACAACACACAGGTCTGTCCATCTCGAGCAGGCTTCACTCAACTCCTCCACGGTTTGCCGGCAATTTAAAGGCGGGAAGAAGATGGGAGTGCTGCGCATGGATCAAGCCTAGTAGAACAGGGTGGAGCTTTGGTAAGTACTGCGAAGAGAATCGAACACCTTCGCCGAACTTCGCCGAATGTCCATCAGGGAGGTCCACCACACTTTCTCTCCTTGTTTTTTTTTTTTTCATTATTTTTTTCCTTCCAACAGACCCTGTTATGACTAGGCAATTTGCCAAGGGTATGGGGATCACCTTATGCTCCAATAGGAATTCCAACCCGAGTACTACATCAAAGCCATCCATTTTGACGATTACAAAGTCCACCAAGCTACTCCATGTTCCCAACTTAAGTGTAGTCTTTCTCGCTATTCTGAGAATCGGTAAGCCCACAGAGTTGACGACCTTCATCTTCCCCGAGTCTCGATGCCATTTGATGTTCAACCAATTCGCTTCCATCTCGGTCATGAAGTTGTGGGTGGCTCCTGAATCGACCATCGTATTCTTGGCCAACTTGTGATTTACCCACGCTTCCACGTACATAAGACCTTTTCGATCGGCTCTCTTTGTTCTCAGGTCTTTTTTTGAAGTGCGGATAGGAACTTTAGGGCTCCCATTCGAGGTGTTTCTACGTTCAGCGCTTTCTCGACTACTTCACCCTCGGACTTTGCATTCGCGTCTACATTCAATGCGGCTTGAATTGCTTGTAGTGATGGCCTCTTTGGACAGTCATATACCCTGTGGTTCCCTTTGCATAGGAAACAAGAGAGAGGTGGTCGATTGAAGTGGTTCTGATTGTGAGGCCCTTTGCCTAAGATACCAGCCCCCTGTTGGGGTTGTCTTGTCTTAACTCCTCTGATCCTCAGTTTGTCTCCTCCTCCCATTCTGGAGGGATTAGAGGAGTGGTTGCGATTACCCCTGCTTGAGGAGGCTTGGTTTTGCCTTGTCTCTTGGGGCTGCTCGTTGTTCAAGTCGAACAGTCGTTCGGCCATAGCATAGGCCGTGGAGAGATCTTTTATGTCGTGTTCGTATAGTTTAGACTTCGCACATGGCTTCAGTTCTTCTGTGAACTGAAAGATCTTATCTAGCTCAAACATTTGTAGAATGTCCAACATGAGTAACGAGAACTATTTGACATATTCTCGAATGCTACTCGTGTGTTTAAGGTCACGTAATTTCCTTCTGGCCATGATCTCAACATTCTTTGGGAAGAATTGAGACCGAAGCTCCTGCTTTAGTCTCTCCCAGGTGTTTATTATGCATCGGCCCTCTTGGATGTTCACATACTTTGACCGCCACCACAATTTCGCATCTTCGGCTACATGCATGGTGGCCATAGTGATTTTTTCTTCCTCTGTCTCAGTGTCAATCGCTTTAAAGTACTGCTTAAGGTCAAAGATGTAGTTCTCTAAGGCCTTGGCATCACGAGCCCCGAAGAAGGGCTTGGGTTCAGGAAGTTTGACCTTGTTGGGTCGCGTTGTCTTCCGGGTAGGGGTTTGGTTCTCCACCGCCCTTACGGCAACGTTTACTCTGGTGCTTATGTCCGCCATTTCTACCCTGGCTACGTCGACGGCTACCTTCACAATGTCTGATAGTTTAGTGACCATCTGAAACATCGCTTTTTTGGAGCTATCTAAGCCATCGACTCGCTCCTCAATCAGGCCAGTAGAGCCTGTCGAGTTGTCCCCTCGCTCGAAACCACCATTCTTTGTGGTTTTTGTTTATAGGTTATCCATTCAATACATTATTTCTTGAATGGGTAACCCATCCAGCCGACCCTTTATTGCATCAACGGTGAGGGTCTTATCATGAAGTTCTTTCACTCGCTCATCTAGGAATCGAATATTATCGGGGACTTCCCAAAAGTATTGCATCTGTTCTTCTATTTCGACTAATCTGTCGATGTGGGACTTGTTCAACTGTTTAGTCGAAGACAAGTCTACCGGTCACTTTGGAGCCAACTAGGCTCTAATACAACTGTCACAATCGCGGTTTCTAGACAGTAGATTTGGCGATTGTGCGGCACCCACTCTCAGCCCTGAGTGGGTCAAGCCTACTTCGAGTTACGTTGCCCATGGTCGGGCAACGTGAATACAAACCTCGGGTCTCGATTTCAAGAGAAGATTTTAGAAAGCGGGGGAAAGAGGTTTTAGAAAGAGAGTTTTGAAAGCAAGAGAGAGAGATTGAAATTGGTGTTATATGGGAATGTAAACAAAAAGGTAACAACAACGGCTCACTGCATATAACTATCGGGTAAGAAGAAGTTGACAACTAGTCGTATGCCCCTAAGGCATTTCATGTTTACCAGGCGTAGCCATGACATAGTTGAAACGTCATACTCTTAAAGAAAACAGAAAAGAAATAATACAACATGAAAGCGGTAAAAGAAAGCAATAAAGTAGTACAAGGCAAAGGTTTTGGCATGTCACGGGCATGTGGCCATGGGCAACATGCCTTGGACAAGCATGACCGTGACACAAGGCATCTCATACTGCACAACATGATGCAAGGCATCTCATCTAGGTGCGGAAAACATGAGGTCAAACATGACATCTTGCTAAGAAAAACATGGTGCAGGGCATCCACTGGAAGAGGAAAACATGGTACTCTAGAAGCATTGCGTGGGAGGTCATGCATCACATTGGACATGATTAGAATATTACCTAGTAGTCGTTCATATCATGATAACTTGGTAGTTGTAGAGCTTGTGATATGAACGAATAGACATCAATCATACAATATGCTTCAATGAAGATGTGAAGAAAATATTGTTGAAATTATCAAAAGATATTTCAATTCATGCCACATTGGAGAAGAATGAAGTTTCATGTTATAAATTTTGGGTGGATTACAATTTGAGTAATTTAGAATTATTGTATTTCATTAATGTATTTTAAGATTTTTATTTACTTTAGGTTACAATTACATAATGGTTAATTATGGCCATTAACTATGAAAGTTACAATTCTTGGAATGCCTTTAATAGTTTCAGTTTCATTTTGAAGCTATATAAAGCGTTGTATTTGTAAGTAGACTTGGAAAATATAGTAAAAGAAGCACTTGTGCTCTTCTTTTCTTTAGCCCATGGTTAAGTTTCTTTGCAATTCTATGTAGTTTAGGTTGCATGTAGAATCATTCAAGCTCGACATGATCAATCTTACTTGTGGAATTATTCGAATCTCAATCAAGTATTCTTGCCTTGAGATATTTGATCAACAAAAATGATTCAAGCTAGACATAATCGATCTTGCTTGTGGAGTGATTCGAATCTCAAACAATGTTCTTGCCTTGAGATACTCGATCAAAAAGGTAATCCGAATCTTACTCTCCTTGTAGTGATTTCCACATATCATATAGTATCAGAGCTTCAGGCTCAAGATCGGATATATGTTTCCTTTGCGTTTCTTCTCAATTTGATTTTTATTCTTCTCTTGGTTCCTTGGGTTCTCAATCATAAATATGTTATATTTTTTTTTATTTCTCAAGGCATAATTGCAACGTGCATTCTTTAACTTATGAAACCATCATAGCAATCTAAAAAACCTATTCTAGAAAGTCATAGAGTCATGATAAATCCTTTAGAGAATTCTAGAAGAGTATTGTTTCTTTGATAGGAGTTACTTGACGTGTTTCCTTTAGACGTATCTTAGACTCTAACATGGTTTATGTTTAAAACATGCTCTATGATAGTGTTAATATAACACATGCGGAAGTAATTTGGATCTTAGGCACTTTTAGAACATCAATTATAGTAAATAACTAGCATGTTCATAAGTATTAAAACTTAATGAGTTTTAATACTAACCTTTTGTAGTTCAAACTCCTTTTTCCTCACGAACCGGTTTCGAACCACCACTAGTGTCTTCTCCACTATCCTCCGACCTTAGAACGGGATTGTGGAATCCGGTGAGTGACTAAACTTGGGAGGGATTTTGTATATATGAAGAGAGTGTTTGTGAGAGGTTTTCTCAAGGTTTTTCACCAAGAAGAAGACCTTCCATGTACCATGATCACTCTATTTAAAGAGTCATGTTTGCATGTTCATGCAAATTTGAGATCACCAAATTTTGACACTCAAAATTTCACTCAAATGTTTTGAGATTATGTGGCAAGCATGCATGTTTGAATTAACCAATTTTTGACTCTCAAAATTCCACTCAAACTTGTGGGGTTTATTTGGCAAGCATGCAAGTTTGGTTAAACCAAATTTTGACACCTCAAAATTTCACTAACATAGATTTTTCCATTAAATGAAGTCAACATTTTGACTTTCTTCATTTTAATTCAACAATTAATTTGAATAATTAATTTCAAATTAAAGTAACATTAAATGATTAATTAATCTATTTAATTAATATTTTTAATATTAATTCAAATGTCAATCCCAATCAATTCTCACATAATTGATTAAGATAGTTAAATCTTATTTAAATATCTCATATTCTCTCTTTTTGTTTAATTCGTAAATAAAACAAAAATGCGGTTAAATATATCGTATTTATGTAGTGCATATTCCCTAAGTTGAATTCGAACACTTCGAACTCACTCGTCACACTGTTCTATGGTTTAGTCCGATATGAGCTAGCAGAGGGACCTAATGGACCTATAGATCATGGGCTCCAACGATCCAAGATTAACCGGTTAAACTCATTAGCCTGGTTAACCAACATTCGTTAACTACTAGGACACTTCACTATAGCCTAGTAGTTGCACTCCCCTCACTATAGATGTATTTCTGTCCATTTGATATAACCATGATTAGTAAGTCAATCCTTCACAGGTTGTTCGTAACTAGAGCTGGGTCAATTTACCGTTTTACCTCTGAAGTTACTTCTTGTTCCTTATGTCTCACTGGTACTCTAATGAACAATTGGTTTGTGGTCCAACCAGTAAACCGAATCCCTCTCAGGCCAATGAGAGGGTGGGGTCCCTTGTTCAAGACCTAGAGTTAGTGCTTAAGGGAACTACCTCTCTTCTATCCCTAAAAGGGGTAGGAGTGAATTCCATCTTGCACCCCACGTCCCCAACCATTCACCCAGTCTTACCCCTGAAATGGGAGGCCTATTGAGTCGGCGAACTAGAGCCACTCTCACCCATGCAAATCTAAGGATAATTCCGAATAAACAGGAATTCATGGTTAGCTCAAGATTAAAACCGAGTTACCTAGGTTATCGAATGAAAAGAAAATCAGTCTCAACAGTAAACGACATTATAAAGTGAGAGTGGTTTTCTTCATGGTCCGATCTTATGCAATACTCATTGCATAGGACGCCCCCACTCACATAACTCCACATGTACAATTTAGTGATCACATTGTTTATATCATATACAAAAGTGGGCCGCATCCAAAGTGTCCCTAGGATAAGGTACTCAGCCTTATCCTTATACTATAGATCATTTTGACTATATACTTGAACTTGATCCACTCTTATGTCTCTACATATAGTTCAAGTAATCATACTATAGCCAGAGTGTTCTTAGTTTATTGGATTTAGATTAATGATCGTAAAGTTCACTTTATTCAATAACAATCTTTACTGAATAAACAACAATAATAACTTTATTGAAAATAGAATATGTTTTTGTTTACAAACTATGAGTTTTAGGACATAAAACCCAACACTCTAGTCAACTTGAAATATTAAAAATTTCCTCATGTCCTTAGAAATGGTCTCCTAAAAAAATAGTAAGTCATTTAGAGCATGTTTTAGACCTTAAAATGTCATAAGGTCCTAGGGGCATTTTAGTCATTTTACCCCCTAATTCTTAGTTTACTATTTAACCTTATAAATTACTTTCAAACTTCAAAATATCATATAACAATTATAAAATAGGGTCTAATACAAAGTTCCATATCATTGGGAGGTCATCTAGATCATTAGCCTAAGGTAGATTTCCTTAAGGGCATTATGATCATTTTACATTATTACTTAGTTTAGCTACTTATCCTTATCCGATGATTACAAAATTTCATATACAATCTCAACATACTATAATATTCTCAACATTAAATTTTCATAAGCATCGGAGTTCATTTAATAGGTCATTTTAACGTTATTTAAATTCTGAGCAATTCGATCAACTCAGGGCCTTAACTCTCGATTCTTGGTATTTATTTATTTTTCATATTTCTTTTAACTCATACTTAACTTAGGGTATATACTAAAATCCAAGCAAGTCCTACCCTTATTTCTTAAGAAAAATCTAAGATGTAGCACATAGTAACACTAAAAAGTATTTGTAAACAAGACCCTTGGATTGAGCTAAATAACACCCTACGCTTTCCATCTGAAATCTCTCGAGATTTTCTTTAAAAAAAACTCCCACAAATCTTGGTTTTGTGTTCGAGTCACATTTAGAAAGACTTTATGAAGGATATTCAATCGTTGGAGGAGCCGGAGCCAAATGATTAAAAGCCTGCAAAAACTTTCTCCATATTTCTACATAGCATCAAAATTAATTCCAATGTTTCAATTACATGGGCGGTATTGTATATCTACATTATAGTCTTTTACCAACTCTAATCATCTACATTGCTCACGTAAAGTTCCTTCTTTATGAAGACATATTTTAGATTTTTGTGATTGGTGAAAATTTTGAGTTTTATTTCCATATAAGTAATTCTTTTA
The DNA here is from genome assembly GCF_057944985.1 of Cucurbita pepo subsp. pepo. Taxonomy (NCBI): domain Eukaryota; kingdom Viridiplantae; phylum Streptophyta; class Magnoliopsida; order Cucurbitales; family Cucurbitaceae; genus Cucurbita; species Cucurbita pepo. The sequence goes on from NC_141817.1 coordinate 5,454,816, forward strand.
AATTGTTAGGACAAATACTACCACTCCTAACTCCAAATCATGTGTTGGGTAGTTATGCTCAAAATCCTTCAATTGACACACGTATACGACAAATCCTCAAGTCCTTGTTGGCACAGTAAGAACTTGAGCTGTAACCAACCTCTGTTTAAGCTCATCAAAGAACTCTTTACAATCTTAGTTAGGTGAATAGATTCCCGTTCTTAATCAATTGAGTAGGAGGGGCAGCTATTTTTTAGAAAAAACGACAGTAGCAACCTACTAGTCCCACAAATATACACACCTCGATAATAGTGAAAATAAAGTTGTTACTACGTGCATTCTTTGACTACTATATGTGGTAATAATTTACTATAAATATTATCATAGACTTAAAATGTTCATAAAATTTATTTAAAGTTGAATAGTAACATTAAATAGATATTGTAATCCAAATGTCCTGTCATAAACTAAGGGCTTGGTAGAAATTCACTACCTTGACTTTATTTCTATGTTTATGGTGTTCGTATTTGAGGTTGTCATCTATACATAGATGCCTTATCTTTACCCCTAAACTTAATAATTGTGGGTTGGGTATTTAATAATACTCAGTCACCTATATTGTTGAGTAAGAAAATGCAATCACATGCAATCATGGTTTATGGTGGGACTTATCTTTTTGTGATTTCTCTTTCGGCTCTACTACTTTTCTTCTGGATAAGGTTGAATGTGTAATACTTCTCTACATATAGTTCATACATGTGAAAATGAATCTACTAAACGGGCATGCATACCCTGTAAGTCTGACTATGATCTAACTCAAGCTCATGCTACTGGAAAACAACGGAAGGAAAGGAATGCTTATCATATCAACTTGTCGTAATGACCTCTTTCCAAAGATGATTCTTCCTTCAAAGATGATTCTTCCTTCACAGATTGGATATGTGTAAGATTACGGAGTCTGTTTTGCAAAAAGACGACTAATTACGGTTTGAAGGAAAATCTTGCGATAACTTTTTGGATTTGGAGGAGAATCGGTGTGAAGGTTGAAGATCAAGGAGGTGGGTATGATGGTTGACAATTACATGGAAGGTTTAGTGAGTCGAGAGATATATGGAGGTGTCCTATCTAGTTACATTATTAATACACCCAACTTTATGATAGTTACTGATCAGCGCCAACAATATTGGATTTGTAAAACTAGAGATCCTTCTAGTATCCTTGCAAACTTTTACAAGTAAAGCTAACTTAACTAATAGTTCCAACAAAAAGTTCGTTAGAAGAATTTATAACTCTTAGATCGAACTTAGAATCTATGATGATCACTCTTAGATACCAGGATAACTCACTCCATAATTAGCTTTATTAAGACTAATCCAATAAATCAGTTTAACATCAAACCTAAAGTAAGGTTTGAAAAAGAAATACCACTGGAGGGCTTCAAGAAAACACAATATTTTTGTATTACATGTCTTACAATAGACCAAAAAGATAATTGAAACATAATGTAATTCAACTATCCACTATTATCTACCAATAAAAGCTATTAAATTAAAATGAAAGAAAATAATACATGACATAAATAGTTTTAAAGGGTAGTTGAACTAGAAAACACAAAAAATATCTTCAAATCACTTTGAAAGCTCAAGGGATATTTATTATCTTTCATTCCAAAATAAGACATGACATAAATAGTCTTAAATGGTAATTAACATGCAATTGACAAGTGATTGGATTCATATCAATTAAAATTATTTTTTATCGAAATTATTCATGTAAAAACATGTGAAAAGAAATACCTATACAACGAGTTTATATAAAATTAGATCATGAAATATTTAATCTCGTTCGTATAAATTTATTAATTAAGAACAGAAAATAAAAGAAAGATAATATAAAAAATAATAAAAAATAATATTTAAAAAATTCATAAAATTAAAAAGAAATTGAGAAAACTTTCATTGGGCCCTTTATTGTTTATTAATGCGTCAGAAAGGGCTTTAAAGAAATCCGTGACTCAGCTCTGCCATCTGTACCACAGACGGAGCCCAAGTTTAAATTAACCAAGCGTTTTCAACTTGGACGGTCCACGTCATATTTAAAAAAAAAAAAAACCAAATTATTTAAATAATAATAATAAATAAATAAGACTAAATGGGGCGCCCGCATATACCGTCACAATTGATTGAAGCACGCCCCATGGGAAACCCTAACCTCCCCGCCCTCCATACCCGACCAAATATTTCTCCTCTAATTTCATTACACGTGTCCCATTCCAAATAAATTAAAAAGTTTTATACATGCCGACGCCAAAATAAATAATTGTCCTAAAAATAATAATAATAATTATTGATGACGTATCAAATAAATTTAACAAAATAATATAATTAAAAATTATAATACACGTGGCATGTGGGCGCCACATGACGAGGACACCTTAAATTCTCCTTTTGACATGTATGGCCATGTCGATTTCTTTTTTAAAGATGATAAAAGTCATCATATCTCCACTTTTATTTATTTATTTATTTATTTATTTATTTATACTTTTTACTTTTTTGACATTTTCCATTAAATTGGAATATCAAGAATAAACATATTTTATTCTTTTTTAGTATATCCTCACTTTCTATTTTATTTAATTATAAATATAATATTTGTTTACGTAAGGAATAAAAAGATGTATTTAATTTATTTTATATTTTTGCTAAATATTTTTTAAAAAAATTAAAATGCATAATTAAGTGGTTAGTTATGCAAAATCCAAGATTATAATAAAATTTTGTCTAATATTCCATATTTGGAAAAGAGGATTTAACCAATAATTTATTAAAAAAGTGATAAAATTATATATATATTGAAAAAATATGTTTTACTATTTTTTTATTTTTATTTATTTATTTTAGGAAAAAAAATTTATTTTGAAAAAAATATTTTAACGTCAATTCAAAGAATAAGACACTAATTATTATTCTAAAAACGAGATAATGATTAATTTTGATTTTTTATAAATAGAAACTAGTTATAAATTAAATTATTTAAAAACTATATTTTGAGAAATTAAATAAAATTTATAAAAAAAAATTGTTAAAGGATAAAATAAATAAAAATAAATGTCATGCCATTTAGGGTGTCAAAAACGTCAAAAATCTCTCTTAGATGAGAAGAGTTTAATATTAAACTCACATTAAAAAATTAATTACATCTTTTAAATAGAGAAAAAAAAAAAAAAAGAAAAAAAAAGACTTTTTTCTCTCTCCTTTGACTCTAGTGGAACTGCCCCCGCGTTGACCACTCAACTCCCTTCCCGTTCTCCTCCGAGTCTTTGTCTTTAAAATCAAGCGACGGTAGTTCTCCTCCGTATTTAAGACAAATTAATATTAATATTATTATTATTATTTATTTTTTGAAAAATAATTATTAAAATTGAAATTCGAGTGAAGAGCAAAAAACCCGTTTTTTTGGTTTAATTATATAATTTGGTGGGTGGGATATAGCAGTCTGGGTTTCCTCTTTGATTTTTACCCCCGAGGAAGAACAGCAACAGCAACAACAAATGGGGATCGGTTCTGAGGAGGCGATCCGTCAGCTCCGAACTTTGATGGATCATGGTCAGTGCCTTGTGTTGTTTTTCTTTCTCTATTCTTAACTTCTTTTTTTTTCTTTCTTGAAGCTCGTGTTTGATTTCTCTCTCTCTCTCTCTCTCTCTCTCTCTCTCTCTCTTCCTCTCTCTTTCCCCCTTTTCCTCTTTCGTATTTTGTTCAATGCCAGTTGAGGAGCAATTGAAGTGCACTTTTCAGGTTTGCATTCTCTATATCCTCTGTTTTTAGGTCCGATCTGTGTGTTTTCCATGACTTTCCACTGCTCGCTTTGGTTTGGATTTGTTGTTTTGAGGGATCCATGAGTTAAAACATGGATAATCTTTGTACAGAGGAAGATAATAACCTTATTTATTGATATCTAAGAATTTTGAAGCTATTTGGTGAGGAGGAGACCTGTCGGCTGGTTTTCGTTATCAATTTTGTTGACCTTGTTCACATTTGTTTAGGGATTGTTTTAGCTACTACTGGAATTTGTCGATCTCTTGGCAATTGATTTTGAGTAGTTTAATAGGATGACTAGTGTGTGTGCTTGTTTGATGATCTCTGTGTATTGTTGCAGAATGTTCATCAAGGATATCTATCCGAAACTTTGGAGCGGTTTCTGAAGGCGCGGGAATGGAACATTACCAAAGCTCACAAAATGGTCTGATATGATTTACTAATATTCTTAAAGTGTACTGATCCATATGTTGTGCTCATCTTGTTGTATTCTTTCTGATGTTGCAGTTGGTAGATTGTTTAAACTGGCGAGTCGACAATGAAATCGACATGATGTTAACTGTAAGTATTTGTCCTGCTTAGCTCCTGAGCTTTCTGCTTGGTCAATTGTTCCCTGACTTCTTGCTGTATCAATCCACTGCTCTTCCTTTACAGAAACCTATAGTTCCTGTCGATGTTTACAGAGCGATTCGTGATTCTCAGCTCATAGGACTTTCGGGTTATTCAAGAGAGGTGCATACTACATTTCCTTTAAAGTGGTCGAAATTAACGAACTACTAATATTTCTTCCTGTGTGTAATTTATGTGTTCTTTCTTCTAGGGCCTACCAGTCTTTGCCATTGGTGTGGGACTCAGCACATTTGATAAAGCATCCGTAAGTGTTGTTGTGGAAAATATATAGTTTTGTGCTGGTAAAACATCATCTCCGCGTTTAAGAATTGTCGTATTTAGGTTTTTATTCCTCTTTTGTTTCTGTACAGGTCAACTACTATGTGCAATCGCACATTCAAATCAATGAGTATCGGGATCGCATAGTCTTGGTGAGCTTCTAGAGTTTATGGTTCTCATCTATGTTTCGTTAGGCACTGTATTGACCTTTATACGCTTTGTAGCCTTCTGCATCGAAGAATTATGGGCGGCCTATTACGACTTGCGTAAAGGTTTTAGATATGACCGGTTTAAAGCTGTCAGCACTGAGCCAGATCAAGGTAAAAATACGTTAAGGTCTATCATTTAAGTTTAGTGTCTTTGGAACGCTAATTCAGAGTTCAAAAAGAACATTTTCGATTACTTGATTCAGTTTTTCTGTAGAACTTGCGAGTTCTTCCATATTCAGCTTCTATTTGTACTTGTGTTTTGCAGTTATTAACAATCATATCAACCATCGACGACTTGAACTACCCAGAGAAGACGAATACTTATTTCATAGTAAATGTCCCTTACATATTTTCATCTTGTTGGAAGGTAAGTTTGGTCCCTATAATTTTACTTGCAAGTTTTTAACCGAACTTCTCTGAAATGTTAACTTGAAGATATGTCTTTATCCTGTTAAACACTAAAGGGTGTCTCTTATTTCTGTGTAATTTGTATGCCTTGCAGGTAGTCAAGCCTCTGTTGCAGGAAAGGACTAGGAAAAAAATACAAGTTTTATCAGGTAGTGGAAGAGATGAACTGCTGAAGGTAGGTTGATTTTGATTATTGCTTCATGTTCTGAAGGGAAAGATTGAATTATTGACTTTGAAATAGTTTGAAACTGCCATATATGATCTCATCTACCATGCTACAAATCTTGCCTTGTAACTACTGTTTCATGTCTGATATAAGATAGATTTAATTTTGATTAAAATGAACTGGGTTTGAATTATATACCACTCGTGTGATCGATGTCTTCGATTCAATCTTGTTCATAGCTAGGAGGTTGATTTTTATGCTTTATGTAGATAATGGACTATTCGTCTCTCCCGCATTTCTGCAAAAGAGAAGGCTCTGGATCAAACCGTCATTCTTCTAATGGAGCTGAAAATTGCTATTCTTTGGACCATCCCTTTCATCAACAACTCTACAACCATATCAAGCAGCAAGCGGTTCAGGAATCCTCCAGGCCGATCAAACAGGGATCCGTGCATGTGAGTCTACCCGAATCAGCTGCGGAAGGAAATGATATTGCCAAAACCATTGAGTTAGAGTTGCACAAGTATGGGAATGGGAACGGGAATGGGAACGGAAATGGATTATCCAACTCGCTAGGCAGCCTGAAAATTTGAAGACTGAGGTAATAGATATTATGATGCCTTCTACAGCAGCTCGAAGCAACAGACGTTGGCTCTTCATTTCAAGATGTTGAACGCTGCGGGCTGGAAGGTTCAGATTCGAAGCCCTGTCAATGGCAGCATTACACAAGAAATCTACATATAAGAAAATATATCGAATGTAATTTCACGTATAGACTGGCTAAGCAGCCGAGCTCCATCGTAGCTAGATAAGGTATGTGCAATGTACTTGTTCGCTAGTCACTGTTCTTTAGTTACCTCCTTGCTGCACAGGCCATTTCATATATATATATATATATACTGATAGGCTTCTGTCTACTAAATTTCTAGGCATCTAATGATATAATAAATAGTTTCTTCAAATCAATAGCTTGCTTTATTTCCTTTTCTTTTTCGAATCGAAATAAATTACGTTACTATAATCTGTGTCCCCTGTTGTGTTGTTTGATGGGTTCTTTTTGTTTCTCCCCATCCCTTTAGAATCAAGAATATATTTGCTTAAATTTGCACCTGCTATGTTCTTTCATTTTACAGCCATTGATTGATGTCTGAATGTACACGGTTGGTCGAGCTTATCGAGAGATAATAGTCGAGGTTTAATGCTTAAATCTATGCCACCCATTTTGATCATCCATTCCTAGAAAAACCCAAGGTTTCATATCATCCAACAAGATGCTCTGATATCAGGTTTAGCTTTAGATTCTGAAGCAGCTTTGACCCATTAGAGTGTGTACTAACAAGCCTACTTTGGTAGCCCTTTTTGGTTTTGAAAGCTAAATGTAGATATGTCCAGAAGAAACTTGAGGTGCCACATTCTCCTCCTCTTGACGCCATCGTCGGAGTTCACCTTCGACCACCATTTTCGCCGTCTCCACCATCTCTGCACTCTTTAACGCCATCTCTGTTGCTATCTTGATCTCCTCGATTGCTCTTAAGTTGGCCTCGACCTTTTTCGTTGCTTCACCTTGCCTTGCACTGATTACCTCCACTTCGGCTATGCTGTTTGCCTCCTCCCTTTCTGCTAGCATTTTGGATTCTCTCACCCTTTTACTCAAGGATTCGAACTCGTCCACCGTTAATTTGATCTGTGAAGTAGGCTCCAATTCTTCGGTTGAATTTTCGCTGTGTTTTCCAGCCAAACTCCTCATTTCCTCGAGCGCTTTCTTCTCTGCTTCCTTGGCTTCTTCGGCCTCCCTTTGTACAAACTGTAGTCTTGTCTCTGCTTCCTCCGTGAAGCATCTGTTAGCCTCCGCGTCTCGCTTAAGCTCGGCCGCTTCTTGCATCATCTGTTCGGTCTCTTTCCTTGAAGCTTCAGCTTCAAGTAGAAGCTGTTGGAGTTTCAAACTCTGCTCTCTTCTCTCAGCTAACATCTTTTCTTCTTCTTCAACTTTTTTACTCAACTCCTCTCTCTTCCGCCTCACATTCTCCACTTCCAGTCTCAAGGAACTAACTAAGTTCCTTAGGGAGCTTTCTTCTTCAGAGATTTGCTGCAGAGTCTTCGTAGCATCGTTAAGTTCAACGGTAACCGCTCTCACAGTATCCATTTCAGAAGCATGGACCTCCTTCATCTTCTCTTGCAAAACCTCGATCTCTATGGTTGTTTCTTTAAGTTTTTCCTCGAGCGAAATGGTCAGCTGAGGATCGATTTCTTTCTGAAGAATCATCACATTCCTTTCCATTTCTTCCCTGGCAGTCTTATATTCGTTGAAACCCGCATCTCTCTCCTCCAAAATCTTAACGAGTTGTTTCTGTGCCTCTGTCGAAACATGCTTAAGATCTTCAATCGACTGTTGCATCGCAGCAATTTGCTTCGACAATTCAACCAACCGATCGCTATTGAGATTTGCCGATCGCTGCGCCTCAGCAGCAAGCTGGAACGCAGCCAATTTCGACTCCAATGCCGCATCGAAATCTTGTCGAATCTTTGTCAGCTCCTGCTTGGAAGCATCAAGCTCAGCAACAATGACTGTGTACTCCGATCTCGCAAAGTCGAGCTCCTGTTTCGAAGAACAACCGGCAGCGCCAGCGATCTCCTTCTGCGACTTAGCAACCTCGAGCTTCTTGGCTTGGATCTTGACAGCCTCAGCAACATCCATAGCAGATTTCATGGACTCGTTGATACAGCAAAGCTTGGTGGTGAGGTCTTCCTGCAACTGCTTGGCCTTCTCGAGCTCAGCAAGCGCTCTGGACTTGGTGGTCTCAGAACTCTGAAGCTGTTGCTTGATCTTGCTGAGCTCTTTCTGAGCCAACAAAAGCTGTGTTTCCTTTTCCAATACATTCTGTTTGGAGGATCACACCAATTCCTTTAGCCTTCCATTTCATGCAAATAAATTCAAGCTTTTATTTATTATAAGCTTTTTAGACGATCACGACTCTCCACAATGGTATGATATTGTCCACGCTTTGGACTTTCCCAAAAGGCCTCATATCGATGAGTTAGTATTCCTCACTCATAAAACCCATGATCATTCTCTAAATTAGCCGATGTGGGACTTTCATCATCCAACACCTCTCCTCGAACAAAGTACGCCTCCCCTCAATCAAGGCTCGACTCCTTAGGAGTTTTAGTCATTTTTGACTGCCTTCGAAGAGACTCCCTCAATCGAGGCTCGACTCTAGAGTCATTTTTGACTGCCTTCGAGGAGACTCCCTCAATCGAGGCTCGACTCTAGAGTCATTTTTTACTGACTTCGAGAAGACTTGACTCAATCGAGGCTCGACTCTATAGTCATTTTTTACTGACTTCGAGGAGACTCCCTCAATCGAGACTCGACTCTAGAGTCATTTTTTACTTGACTTCGAGAAGACTTGACTCCTTTTCTTTTGGAGTCCTTTTGTTAGATATTTGAGAATTTACTAATCTATTGTGGCACTGTATTTTAGATACATAAATATATGTAAAAAATAGCCTAATTTATATATAAAAAGTATAAATTAAAAATGAAATAAATTACCCATAAAAGGAAAAAAAGGTACAAATACCTCGGAAGAAAGCTGTTTGTTTCTTTTAACGGTTTGTTTGTCCTTAGAAGAAACAACTTCTCCAAACAAACTAACGGCAGCCCTCACGGATTGAAATGGTGCTCTTGTGTCTATCTCTCCCACCTCTGTCTTTGGAGACCCTTTTTGTTGATCTTTTGCACGAAAGTTCGGCATTCTTCTATATCGATATCCACGCTTCTTTTAACCTACAAGTTTGTTTCCCGAACCCTATCGTTTTAGAGTCGTGACAAAGAATAGTTTCAATTCCTCCCGAGGATAGAGAACAAAAATCTCACCGATATTCAGATTAAACCTGTGCCGTTCATTGCTCAATCTTTTATATATAAAACAACTCGATCAACTTGATCTCGAGCGCACTACTATGTGGTTTAGTTTCTCAATTCAGGTGCGGAAAACACCTGGTTACAATAAGAAACTCATTAGGCATAAGAAGTTATGAACAAAACAAGTCTTAAAAGAGTTTGGTGGGCCAATGATCCCTAAATTTGTCCTTCTAATTGGATGCTTTAAGAAATGGTTTAAGAAATTTGAAGTAAGCAATATCTATTTATAGCTTTAAACTCTGAAATGGGTAAGAACTATTCATCACCACAAATTGATGTGTGGTTTAAAATGAGTCACTTACCGACCAAATATTTTGTGGGTAAGAAAGGCCTCTTTAGTTGTCAAACACTTAACCAACTAATTAATTTGTGGTTAATATTTGTTCATAAAACATTTTTTCTCCCACAAAACAAATAACTTTAAGAGTCATCATCTTCAAAGCTATAATCAAGATAATGTTTTAGATGTATACAATTTCAGCTATATGATTCCCCTTTTGAGCATGAATCATGTTATGTCAATGTAGGAAAGGATTCAATCTTGAAGAAAGTCGAAGGGAACTCAGGTCAGAATAAAAGTTTAACAGAGTTTCAAAATTTAGAAAGATATCATAAATGTCGAAGTTTAGATTTGAAAACATACTTTAACAGGAATTTGGAAAAAAGTTCACGTAGACAAAAAAAAACTGCCGAAAGAGAGGAGAACACATGCAGTAGTGGACCGGTATGTGTTAGTTGTCAACTAGAGCAACATGTCAAGTGATCTGTGGAACACATTGCTCGAATTGGACTCGACCCAAAAACTGATCTACTAACCCACGCTCAACCCGATTCAACTTCCACCAACCCGAATTCGCCCCTCGAGACACGTGTCAGCAAAGAAAAAATTAAAGGGAATCCACATGCCATTGGCACTATCTGACCTGCATCCACCAATCAATGGATGACACATGACTATATAGAGGCACGACTTCCCCTCCCTTCAATCGTGTGACACCCGCGCGTGAAAGCGCATGGGTTGCGTGTAAGTCTTATTTTCGATCCTTCAGTCTCCAATTACTTTTTTTTTGGGCTGGTTTCGATATTGACACTAATTTAATTTGAATTAGGATTTACTAGTGAATTTTAAAGAAATTTGGAGCTTCCAACGAGTAGAAACACAAGATAGGGAGGTCATGCTTCATTCCAGTGAATTGCCTCGCAAACTTTAGGCAAGTATTACTGGTAGCTGGTAGGGATCTGTAGGACATACTAGCATGTGGGCTTATCTTACCTTAAGTGGTTAGATTGTGCATGTTAAGACTTTAATGAACTATCTGGATAGGCGTGCAAATGTGTTAAGAAAAATTATGAAAATGCCCTTAGCATGAAAATAGAGGAGGCATGTCTATTAAATGCTTTTTACTCTACTAGAATCACAATGTTAAATGGATGTTATCTCTTCATTGAACATATTTGAATTGTATGATTAAGTTGTATGCCAGATTCAACGGATGTACGTATGAATTATCTTTGCTTACTTGATAGATAGGAATATCTTTGCTTATTTGATAAGTGTATTGTGTTTATGATGTGACATGTTGAACGATAGAATATGATATGTTGGATGATATGATATGATAGAGTTGCATGACATGATATGTTGTATGACATGATGCATTGTACAATATGACATATTGTAATATATGATATGGATTAGTATATAATATGCCCAAATATGCTAGGTAACATTAAAATACAAATAGATGTAACATTGTGCCTTGACGAATCATAATAAGCTATGAAGTGTCATGATATGCTATAACATGTATGACATGCGATGAAATGTTTTGAGCTAAGAAGATTTATGACGTACGACCCCCGAAACATATTTTGAAGTCTATGCTATAAATGAAATGAAGAAATAGGGAGTTGTCTTCCATGATTTATTTACTATGAAAAATGTTGGGACCTCATGCATAATGTATGTTCACATGCATGGAGATATTTCTCATTATGATAGTACGAACGCCTACGTTATGAAAAGGAAAATGATCGTCATATTTAACACGATGCTACGACGGTCGCTATTCCTTCGAAGTGTCTGGCAACTGTACCAAAGATGCTAGCCCAACCAGCACGAGGCCCAAGAGGTGTAAGAATTGTCTGATGGGTCCATATTTGCACGTATGTGTCGTGTGTAGAGTAGTAAATACACATCTGATGACCCAAACTGGAAAGTTGCCTAAAAGAATAAGGTTTTAAATGATAGGTCACATTCATGTTGCATGTGTTTTCATTCCCTAACCTCAATAGTGGGGTCACTTATTGCCACGTGCTACTTCTATATTTCAAGTAAAGGCAAGGCACCCCTACACGGTTGACGGTGACATCGCACCAAAGTCTATAAAATCTGCATAAGGTAGTTACTTATAAGTCCATGGAATCGTATTATAAAATTATTTAATTGAATGTTTCCAGGTAACAAGAATTATATTATGTACATGGTAGTAGTTCTAGTTCCTTTCGGAAATTAGGGTCGTCACACATGGAATATCTCGATAATAAAGAATGCATGAATTAGAATAAGTTTAGGGCGGTAGAACCAGAGTAGTTATGTAATGTCTTAGGTCAATAAGTTTCCAATACACTAAGTATCCTACGAGGATCTAACCCCAAACAACCTGAAAATGCCAGATGTGACCTAAAATGTCAATAAAGACAAGTAATTTTCAAACTAGTTTAAAATATGCTAAAGTACAGAGATCTCAAACAATTTTCATACATACATAACGTTTTCACCCCTTTCCTTTGCAACACAAATAAAATAGTTTAGAAAATATATGAGTGTCGTGCATTCACTAGTTGTCCATCCTTCATTTTGTGAGCCTTTGTTTATAACATAATCCTTGAGGTTGAAGTTTGATTCTTTTTTCTGCAAAATAAAATAAAAATAATGAATTCACAAACCCAATATGCAACGACCAATGCCTAGGATTCAGATTAGGGTTTAGAGTCCGAATTTGGTACTTGATGGCCTTGATATTTCCTTACATCCCTTACAACATGGTCACGTTACTTAATCCGTACTTCAAAGAGTGAAGACTATCCTCACAAACCAACATGAGTCCTTTCTACGTGCTTTGTCCCCACTTACATGCATCCTAGAAAAAAAAATTACAGGAAGTCACCCAACATACAATTATTCCAAGCAAACCACGTTTAACTGTAGAGTTATTATGATTGAATCACTAGAAAAGAAGGTGAACCTTGTTGGTATAGGTAGTAACTTTCAAAATTTTAAATTTTTTTAGTTATCATATCCTTAGGATTGCTCTCATTTAGATGTCGTCTAAGTTCATTCATATGCTCCTTTACTTGTGCATCATATGCTCCACCATCTTTCGTGTTGGTTCATTCCCGAATCACATCTTACTAGGAGAGGCATCACTCTGATACCAACTGTAACGACCCTATATTTCCTAATATAATAGAACGCTACTAGATGCATGATATGTCTAATATGTGCAAATTTATTTTAAAATTTTTCACATGTAAACGATGTCATGAACTTAAACATTTGTGGAGTTCATTTCAAATAAAAGTAAATGCTAGCATGAAATAATAGTAATTTCAAAGAAATGAAAACACCCTTTTCTAACCTATAAGGGCCACAACTTAAGTAGAAATGAAACTACCCTAGGTTCGGTTCCACGACCTCCACAACATCGTCATCATCCGTGCAAGTGTGTCTCACCTTTACTTGAAAATAAGAGTTGTACGAAGCTTAAGTACTTTAAGAAATACTCAAAAAGTAACTCCACTATTGGGGTCAAAAAATGCATACACAAGTATTTATGGTGGGATCTATCATTTTATAAAACATCATAACATGACCTTGGGCTCCGCTTTCCAGTCAGGGTAGGTTTTGATGTCTATGAACCCGCCGAATGGGATCCTATATGTACCTCTTGAGAATGGTTTATCAGGCTAGTGCATTCTCATGCTACGGACACCATAGAGGGAAATATGCTGTATGATATCACGACGAACATAGATATTGTAAGATACGTGTTCGTACTAATCATAACGAGGAAGTATTTTGATGCACATGGCACATATAAAAGTATGAGGTCCCCATAGCTTAAAATCAAGACATGCTTTAAGATACAAATCGTATCTCCTTTCATCCGTGACATAACTTGCATATAAATTATGCATACATTATACTTATCAAATCTTTCATAATTAGTGTACATGACTTCAAGGGTTATGCATATCACTGATAACATAATATAACTCAATAGCATGGAATAATCATATCATATCATAACATAGCATAGCGTAGCATAATTAGGGGTATTTTAGTAATTTGCCATTATTATTATTATTTTCATTTTATTTTTCTAAAAAGTCTAAAATTTCTTTTGAGATTCCTGACCCTTGTATATTTTTTACCTTCTTGAGTACCTCAAAATTCCTTTTTCCATAAGGAATTAAAATTTTAGGTAGTTTCTTAAAAAAAAAATATATATATATATATAGAAAAAATGTATTTTCCCACTTTTTTTCTGAACTTTTTTTCCAGGTTTATTTTTTTTTTTTTTCTCAAGAATCAATTGCTTTAGGAGCTCGGTGTTCAACCTTGATTTAATCAAGTCTTTATTCACTCTTTGAAATTGTAACGAGTTACTCACTCCCAAAAAGAACTTTAGAGGGAGGTAGGGATCTTTTGATTGTAATATATGAAACTACCCTATAGTTTGAGGTGTTGATATCATGGACTTTAGCTCAAAAGTAGCCGGGATTTCAAGTCTGATTATGCATAGGTTAAACTCCTCCACTATTGGTGTACACATTAGCTAAATGAATAACATTAGCACGGGTTCTTTTTTCTTTTCTTTTCTTTTTTTTTTGGTTGAAAATTCTAGCTTGATAGTTTGCATAGGTGTATAACAATATGCACAAAATAAAACATAAGTGTTGGTGTAAGTATATACTCTCATAGTAGTAAGTAATAAGTATTAAATCTTTAAGCGACCTTTTCTTTTTTAACTGAAAAATTAAGTGAATTCAAGTGTCGTTACGAGTGTGCTTACGACTGGATCAATAAGAAATTTGATAATAATGATGTTAGACAAGGAGAATTGAATAGAGAAATTTTTTAAGTTTAGGGTGATTTTTTTTTTTTTTTTTTTTTTTTTTTTTTTTTTTTTGGAAATCCTAGCATATTGATTAATCACGTTTCACAATTCTTTTATAACTTTGCTAATAAATGATTATTTCTTACCGTTCAATTACCTTCAAGAATCCATGTAATTGAACTAAGTATTAGAGAGGATTCACCGGGCTCTCTATCTTTCCAGATATGTAAAGCAAATACATATATTTTACTAACTACAACTCTATAATTAACGAAATTCACACCTTCAACACGTTCAACTAGATATGTACTTCTCTTACTTCAACTATACAATTTAACTCTCCATAGACATGCGTACAAAAGAATTGTTATCTTTATCATATAAGCTATATATTTATACTCTATTGTAGCATCCATTATAACTATATAAAAACGCTATAAAAAGCTCAAATTTTTAATAATACGAGCTGTCACAACATACGAACAACGCTATATTGTCTATGATAACATTTTTCATACGCTATCATACCCATTATTTTTTGTAGTGAGCACACCTTAAGAATTCTGATACTACGTATCTCGACATTACTTGAAGGAGGGCATGGATATACTTTGTTTGGTTTGATTATTATGTCTGACCCATAATAAACCTACATACTAGGTCCATTATCCCATGAACTAAACCTACATATCTATGACTGACCCATCTTTTTTATTGTGTAAATGGCCGATAAATTGACAAACATAACAGACCCAAATTCTTCCTATCACTCAAATAGAGGCAATGTAATAAAAAGAGAGCATTTTAAATATGATACAGTGAAACTTGACCTCTTTCTTTAAGTGTAGAAGGGGAGAGATACTGAACAGCCATATGTCTTTTGAGAGGGCCAATTTGGATCACAGCTTGGAGTGTCGAACTGTAGCGCCAGGCCTGCAGGAAAGTCATAAGGAACAAAATGCAGCATGTTCAAACATATGGCTATTGTAATACAGAACCAAAGGCACTATTGTAAGCAGCTTTTTAAAGGAGCTTACATGAGTTCAACTACAAGAGCGGATGCTCCTCCACCACCATTGCACACAGCACCAACCCCATACTTCCCATTTCTCTGTCTTAGTACCTGTTTCAAACATACTTATTCTATCAGATTGCAACCCGTATAAGATATGCTACTCAAGGAATGTAACGACCCAAACCCACCGCTAACATATATTGTTCTCTTTGGACTTTCCCTTTCGAGCTTTCCCTCGAGGTTTTGAAAACGTGTCTGCTAGGGAAAGGCTTCCACACCCTTATAAAGGCGTTCTCCTCTCCAACTGATGTGGGATCTCACAATCCACCCCCTTCGGTGCCTAACGTCCTCGCTGACACTCCTTCCTTTCTTCAATCGATGTGGGACCCCCACTAAATCCACCCCCTTTGGAGCCCAGCATCCTTGCTGGCACATCGCCTCATGTTCGCCTGCTTCAGGGCTCAGCCTCCTCACTGGCACATCGTCCGGTGTCTAGCTCTGATACCATTTGTAACGGCTCAAGCCCACCGCTAGCAAATATTGTCCTCTTTGGGCTTTCCTTTTCAGGCTTCCCCTTAAGGTTTTTAAAACGCGTTTGCTAGGGAGAGGTTTCCACACCCTTATAAAGAGTGTTTCGTTCTCATCCCCAACCAATGGGGGATCTCACAATCCACCCCCCTTCGGTGTCCAACGTTCTCGTTAGCACTCGTTCCTTTATCCAATCGATGTGGGACCCCCACCAAATCCCATCCCTTTTGGGGCCCAGCGTCCTTGCTGGCACATTGCCTCATGTCCGCCTCCCTTCGGGGCTCAGCCTCTTCGCTGGCACATCATTCGGTGTCTAGCTCTAATATCGTTTGTAACGGCCTAAGCCCACCGCTAGTAGATCAGATATTGTCCTCTTTGGGCTTTTTCTTTTAGGCTTCCCCTCAAGGTTTTTAAAACAGTCTGCTAGGGAGAGATTTCCACATCCTTATAAAGGGTGTTTCGTTCTCCTCTCCAACCGATGTGGGGATCTCACAACCTGTCTCTCAATGATCATGGGTATTGAAGGAAACATGACGAGAAATATTGAAGAGAGAAAGAAAAGGAGACATCAAGAATTTTATCTCTAACAATGTAACCAAGATTTGAGCTCTCTACTACTATCCAGTCTGCGGAGAGTAACAGAAATTACCCCTAACAATGTGACCAAAATCCGAGCTCCGCTACATCCCAATGGGTGTCCCAAAGATACAGCTCCCCCATGAACATTAACTCTGTCCTGCATTCAACCACATCCACGAAATAAGAAATCACAAACAAATTGATGTGTCAATATAAAACAAGACAACGGCTCATAACTTGAAACCTAAATAACATTCATAATATCAATCCTCCATGAGCAACAAGCTGAGCAAAGAGCTTTGATTTCTTCTGGGAGGAAACTAAGCATTTCAGAAAAAAATTACAAGAGAAAACTCTACACTCAAGATTCTAACGATCCTTGAAAGCTCGAAATCCAGACGGGAACGGAAATTTGAAATGATGGACAGAAGAAGGAAAAACAACAGGGATAAGGGAAAAAAAAGAAAGAAGAGGACCTTTTGCGCCAACAGTCCACCCAAAATTGAATAAAATTCACATACCCTACTGCCATGAACTCAAAAGATTAAAAAAAGAAGACATATGTCGGAAAGAAAACGTTCCAATTCAATTTCTTTTTTAATGAGAATTCCTGAAGTGGACAGAAAAATGCAAGCGAACACTAGCAAAAACGGACCGTGGAGTGAGCTCGACTACCATGTAACAAAAGATATGTCCAACAACCTACTTTATGTATCAACGACCAGATTGCTAAACTTAACCATTACCGGACAACAGCACACAATTAGTTGAACTCTGAAGAATACCAAATGGGTGAACTTAATAAATGACAAAAAAAGCTCACAGGATCAAGACCAAGCAGCTTCTGATTAGCAAGAGCCACAACCTGAAGATAAAAATTAGAGCAACTTAACAACAAGATCATGCATGATGAACAAGAAAATGCAATAGCAGTAAATGAAGCACAAGTTCTTACGGAAAAGGCTTCATTTATTTCATAATAATCAATTTGAGAAGCATGTAAACCAGCATTTGAGACAGCTTTTGGAATAGCAAGGGCTGGAGCTGTCGTAAATAATTCAGGCGCCTGGCAGTCATTTTTTCTGTAAGCCACATGATCTTTCTCCAGTATGAAGGATAATAACATCAAGAACTTAATTACCTGAGCTGCATCAGCGTATCCTTTAATTACGGCAATTATTTCTAAACCGAGTTCGATCGCCTTCTTCCCACTCACCAGCACTAAAGCAGCAGCACCATCACTGTTCAAGATCAAATAATAAAAAATAATGCAGCTGCCTGAAAATGTTCTCTCTTTGGCATCAACGGAAAGTGAAAAAGTAAATTTCTTAGCCTAGGTACTTCACAAATCAGTCGCTGGAATAAACAAACCCACTGATACTACCATGTATTTCCATAACTTACCAAATCATGTGCTCTAAAAAAATTTACTTAATAGCTAATAAATAAACAAATAACATCGATGGTCATGCATTAAACACCTTAGAAACATTAGTGATCTTGTTATAAAATTCTTGGAATTTGATCTAGCAACCTTGTTGAAGAACAAGATCTTTCGATCTAAATTATCCAAGAACCTCAAAAATGATAAGGAATCAACCTAAGAGAATGTTTTGATACGGATTACCTTAATGATCAAGATCAAGACTAAAAAATACTCGTTTCTAAACTCGTGATTTGAATTAATTTACAAGATAGCCTGGTCAAGACTACTTGAATAACTCTAGAATGCAAATCTAAACACAAGAAAGGCAAAGGAATAAGCTCATGGCTTGAGAAGCATAATATACAACTTTCATTTTAATATCTAAAATCTTCCTACTAAAGCAACAACATGTTCAGATATTTATAGCCTTGAAAATAAAACTTAGAGTAACCTATGGTCAATTGAAATGTTGTAACTCGCATCCCATCAATACCATAATGACCACTAACTAATTGTAACTTAAAACCTTAAAAATAATACTCTAAAATTGAAAAATACAATGAAACCTCCCAAAATCCAAACATGTATGGTAAAATCTTGTCATCCACCAAACTTTTTATGGCATAATTAAGACACATTATTTCGTATCAGATCTCTTCAAGACCAGCATATAAAATTAATTAGCAGAAAATATGAAAATACAATTACAAGAAAGAGAACCTTATGATAGAAGCATTGCCAGCAGTAACAGTACCGCCATCCTCCTTAAAACTTGGCCTGAGCTTCCTTAGTTTTGCAGCATCAAACTAGCAAGAACAAGAAAATTGATTGACAATGAAGTAGAATGTAGCATCAAAAAGGTCCATATTCAGCAAAATGGAAGTTCTCAATATTTCAGAAAACTAGTAACCTTCCCAGAATTAAAAAAAAAATAAAGTTATAGACAAAAGTAGAGAGATGACCCCCAACTCACCCAATCAACTTTCTTGGAATCCCTTCACACAAAATGAATAGCCCCATATACAACTTGCAGTTCCACTGACAAAACTATCCCCTACCTTGAAAATCATTAAGAACTCTTTCCGGAACTTACTAACCTTGGCAGCAACCTGAAGTCAGTTCCTATTTCTAAACAAGAAACTCCAATTTTTGCTTATAAATGCTTCATTCTAAATTCAAACATGTCTCCCAATCAACTAGCAAAAATTTTGATGTCAATCCCCTTAGTTCCCTATCATAAGCTTGCTTCATCTTCCCAAGTATCAAGTATGTATATAATACTGGGTGTTTATTAATTACTTTAAGAAAACAAATATTCAGTGCTTTTTACTGTTATTAGTGACAATTTACCTGTCTCAAGCTTTCGTCCTTGTCAAAAATTGAAGATGGCTTCCCTCTTCCGGAAGGAACCTTGACCTATAAAATTCAAACAATTAGTTAGGTTTGATTTATAATAGAATAGACTTTCTTAGAGCGGAATAGCAATCTTACCGGAGCTATTTCCCAGGATAATTGACCATTATTTTGTGCTGCAAGTCCTCGCTCAAAGCTCTTAATAGCATATGCATCCTATTGAGGGGGATTAATAAACATAAGAGAGAGTAATTTAAAAAAAGGTCATTAAATTGTGCTAAATCACCCTGAAGCTAAAAGCTTAAAGCTTATAGGTTATGAAAATTTTAATATTTGTGTTCATATTTTAGCGCTTCCTTCACAGTCAGAAATTAGTACAAGGTCCAACAAGTGATTATTTTAATAATTGAGGAGGAAGTGACATTTACAAGACTTTGAAACAGCCAATAAACTAAAAAGTTTAGCCCAATGGATTATGCGTGTAATAAATATGATCATTTATTTATACTTGAACATACTGTTATATAGATAAATCATTTCTGAAGGAGCATAACCATAAGAATAAACATTTCAACGAGAATCAGAGTATTTCAATTGCTAACT
The DNA here is from genome assembly GCF_057944985.1 of Cucurbita pepo subsp. pepo. Taxonomy (NCBI): domain Eukaryota; kingdom Viridiplantae; phylum Streptophyta; class Magnoliopsida; order Cucurbitales; family Cucurbitaceae; genus Cucurbita; species Cucurbita pepo. Next base: position 5,474,836 of record NC_141817.1, read on the forward strand.
GTTTCTAGCTGGCTTGTCCTGTCCCAAAAAAGTTGCTCTTGATGGCTTGAAAAAGTTCGAGGTTTCACAAATTGGATTTTGAACAAAAATAATAGTACTGAGTGAAACTACCTATCTGGTAAACTTTACCTGCTCTTCTCTTGTAATGGAGTGCTGGCTGGCACACATCTCAGCACAAACACCCATCGCAAAGTCGTTGTAAACATCCCAAAGACCATCTTTAAGCATACCATCTACAACAGTATCATTTCCAAATCGAGACCCTTTTCTGTTCATAACTTTGAGTCAGGATGAGAAGAAGTAGTTATTCCCCTAACAAAAGAAGTGCAGAAAGTCTTTCATTCTTCTAAATGAAAGCTTAGTTTCTCTTCTATAAATATGTATCTGTGAGTGAGAAAATGCATTTCAATGCAATGCACTAAACAAGGTTTTGGCTCCTGGAGGTGGAAAATAAAGTCAATATTTTTAGGTTGAATTACAAATTCAGCTTCAGGTCAATTTAGTCAGAAATTTCTTTAAAAAGCGTTTAATAGATCCTTAAACTTTCAGTATTCTGTCCAATAGGCCTCTTAATTTTCAATTTTAAAATCCAAGAACGTCCTAGGCACAAAATTGAAAGTATAAAGTCCCATTAGATATAAAATTCAGTTTTATATCTATAAGATCAATTAAATAAAAAAAAGATTTGCTGGAACCTATTTAACACAAAATTGAAATTTCAAAGACCTATTAGACAAAACGTGAAGTTCAAGGAACAATTAGACACTTTTAAAAGTTTAGAGACCAAATAGACACAAACTTAAAAGTTTAGGAACTAAACCTGTAATCTAAGGATGAACGAAAAGTAAAGTAAATATTTCAACAACAATAAACATATTACCTAGAAGAACAAGTAGCGAGTAATAAACAAAACATGACATAATCAAAATTTATACTCCATGAACAAAAGACATAATTGTCATTTAAGGAAAACTCACCCTGTTCCAGCTATGGCAAGAGAAATTTGCATTAGTTGATAACAATATATAGTAAATCAGATATATGAACTTATTCTTACATTGAAGTGTATCATGTTTTCTTAAACTATACTTTATGAAGAACTAGTGATTAAAATAAAACAAAACAATTGGGGGGTTGTGAAGGATAAAGGGCCAACCTTAGTTGGAGATATTTGGGCACATTAGACATACTTTCCATACCACCAGAAACAACAACATCATTTATACCTAACTGAATCGTGTGCGCTGCAATCATTGTTGCTGTGCCAACAAAAAAGAAAGAAAAAACAAGTGTTAGTTCTTTTTCAGAACCAATGCTGTTATCCTAGTACAATAAAAATTTTGATCGATGAAGAAACACCTTTCATGCCGGATGCACAGACTTTATTAATAGTGGTGCAGATAACAGAGTTTGGTATACCAGCACCTAAGGCAGCCTGCCTAGCAGGAGCTTGCCCTAAATTTGCACTGAGAACATTTCCGAAGAATACCTCTTGCACAAGAGAAGGATCAACGTTTGCCCTCTTAAGGGCACCTGTAAGCATCGTCGCTCTTCAATTCATATCATCTTAAAACAGGGTACTGAAATCCGGAGAAAACTTACATTGAATCGCTATAGAACCGAGTTGGGTAGCAGAGAAAGATGAAAGTGAACCAAGAAAGGCACCCATTGGCGTACGAGCAACACCCACAATACAAACATCTGTGCCAACATAAGAAAGAGGTAATGAAAAAGGAGCGAAAATTGAATCAAAACATATGTTTAAATAAATAGGGGAGAATTGAAGAACCTCGGGGGTTGATGGAATCGGAGGAAAGAGGAGCCATGGGAGAGGAGGAAGCTGTACAAAGAAAAGAAAAAAAATGATGTTCAGAGTGATGAAGGAATTAGGTAGAAGAGATATAGAGACGTTGGAAGGCGTCGTTATCCATGGAGATGCGTGCCCATCTCGTCTCCTATAACTACGATCATCACAACCTAATAATTTAACCAATCCAACTTCTCCTCCATTTATTATCGCAAACAATTATGTAAAATTAAATATTAGCGTTAAACACATCTCTTGTGTTCATTCTCATTTTCTTAATTTATTCTGATTCTCTAATCACTCTCGGTCTCGGTCTGATTAACTTTTTCTATCGTGATTCTGAAACAGGATGAACGTATCTCTCGCATTCACTCTGTTTCCTAACTCATTTTTTGTTTTGTTTTCTCGTACACGGCTCATTTTTTATTCATTTCACTACGGGACTAACTTAAACACATAACATATAAGAGATCTAAAATTTGAAAGAGCAAGAGTGAGAACAAGAATTAGTTGGTCATGACTCTAACTCTCATTGAGACGAGATCAAGAATGTTTAACCATGGTTTCTTGGTTGGTTAACAAATTTTCGAATTCTACAAGGGATGGTTGAGTGGGTCGTCCTTGTACATCAATAATAAAGCTTCTTCTATATTCTGGTCGCAATATGTGGATTATAATCCTCTTCATTTGAGATTCTACAACGGCGGACTTCGAGTCTAGTTCAGTAGTCTCCCGACAGATTGACTTGACCTTGTGAATGTATTGAGCTATCGTCATGTCACATTGTGAAATTGAGAACAACTCATTCTCCAAAAGTTATAGCCTCGTATCTTTCTTCTTTGAGAAGAGCATCACAAACGTATCTCATGCTTCTTTCAGTGTCTTGTCATCCCAAATGTGCTCTAACATCTCTTCTCCGATTGTGGTCTTCAAGACAAGCATTGTTTTGCCTGCTTTGATTCTCTATTTGTGCAAAGCGCCGTTAAAATCATCAAGGCAAGCATTGCTTTGCCTGCTTTCAATTTCATCGTGTTTTGGCTATAAGATCTTTGTAGTGGTTCAAAACGCGTTGAAATTGTTATTCGTAGCTTTACACCATGGAAAGTTCAAAATACTAATCATTATTAATAATTAAAGATATGTTTGTTATAATCAAAATATTAATATTAATTAAAATTAATTAATTTGAAATTAAGGGTGAAGCCAACACCTTTGTGAATCCTTCTCTACTTCTTTGCCAACATGAGAAGGATGTCCTTCAAACTATTTGGTATGTGGTAGCAAGAGTCATCTTGTCCTTGCGCTCCTTCACGTTGTCACTATGCTCGATGACATCCTACACACTTTGTGCCTGTAAGTTAACACGCACCTTTATCAACCATGTTGTGTAGTTACTCTTTGTGGGTAACAAGTACTGGAGCATTACACTCCCCTCCCTTCTACTCCTTATCTTTGTCACATCTCCTCTAGCGATTTAGTATGGTATCGATATTTGTTTCAACATCCTAGCTCTAAGATAAAATGTAGAATATGGCCCATAATCGAAATATACCGAAACAAATAGATTAAGCAGAAAGAACAGCTCGAGGGGAGAGATCCTTTGAACTGATCAAGAGCCTCAAGCACTAATGCTTTTTAATTTTTTTAATTTTTTTTATTTATTTATTTATTTATTATTTTTTTTTTTTTTGTGGTGAATAGATCATGCATGTGATGAGTGTTTATAGTGTTTATAGTGATGAAAGCACTAACAAATTTAAACTTTCTTCACTAGCTATTAACAATTCTCTTAAATAAAAGACAAACAATTTTCCTAAACTTAACTAGTAACTATTATCCTAAATGAAATGGATAGATGAGTTATGTGTTTAAGCAAACGTTTAACGGTCTTTAAACTGATTTACTAAGAATTTGGACAAGGAATATGAGGTTCAAAGTAAGGAAAACATACCGAAAAATCTAAGTGAGAATTTGAAGCTTGAGGCTACGTAGGGTTTTTTTTAGTAAAGCTCGAAAATATGTTATGGAAGATTGAGGCAATAGGTTTGAGGAGTAAACTTGAGGAGAAGAAGGTCGTAAACTGAGAACTACACGAAGAAGTTGAGTTATGAAGAACCCATGAAACCTAACCTTAAGCTTATGTACCGACCCAGATCCACCGCTAGCAAATATTGTCCTTTTTGGGCTTTTCCTTTCGGGCTTCCCCTTAAAGCTTTAAAACGCGTCTGCTAGGGGAAGGTTTCCACACCCATATAAATGGTGGTTTGTTCTCCTCCCCAACCAATGTGGGACATCACAATCCACCCTCCTTCGGGGCCCAACGTCCTCGCTGGCACTCTTTCCTTCCTCCAATCGATGTGGGACCGCCCCCAAATCCCCCCCCCCCCCCTTTGGGGCCCAGCATCCTTACTAGCACACGGCCTCGTGTCTACCCCCCTTCGGGAAACAGCAATCGTTCGGTGTCTGGCTCTGATACCATTTGTAACGACCCAGATCCACCGCTAGCATATATTGTCCTCTTTGGGCTTTCCCTTTCGGGCTTCCCCTCAAGGTTTTAAAATGCGTTTACTAGGGGAAAGTTTCCACACCCTTATAAATGATGGTTTATTCTTCTCCCAACCAATGTGGGACATCATAGCTTCACTTTCTTAACAAATAATGTATGATAGGGGTTGAAACTTAGTGCAATGGACTCATAAAAATTATGTAATAACAAAAAATTTTGAAATAAAAAAAAAAAGAAAAAAAGTCTCATATTGCTTAAAACTAAGAAGTGGGGGTTGGTCTCCATTATAAAAGGGTGTTTCCTCACTTCATTTAATATCTCGTTAGTGTGGACACAAACTAGCTCAAAATGAAACTCTGAAATCGTCTAATATGACCAAAAATAACTTGGTTGGCTGCAAACTCCAAAAATAAAAAGATCAACCACCCGTAAGTGATTTAGTGGTCCTAACATTCTTAAATAAATGATCTAAGCTACCCATTTCAATCCTAAAGAAATCGTCTAATATGACCATCTTTAACTATTTCTCCCATAAACTAATTGCAGGGATGTTTTTAGTTTACTCGTGGTACTACACATATCCATTGACTCACGTAGTTTTATGAATAGATCCAGCTTCATTGATTTTGTCATAATATCTGCAATTTGGTCTTCTGTAACACAATTCTTTAGCTCAATAACTACATCTCTGATCAAATCACGCAAGAAATGAAACTTCACATTAATGTTTGCTGTGTCCATGCAGGATTGGATTCTTGGAAAGCTTAATAGTTGAACTGTTATCACATAACATAGTCATACACTTGAAATTTTTCCAAAACTCTCCTCATCCATACCCCTTGACAAGCACAAGAGGCCGCTGTCACAAATTCTGCTTCAGTAGTAGACAAAGTACCGGTTGTTTTTTGGAGGACTAATCTGCTCTCATCACTACCCAATAAAAATTAGATCGCCAACATACCTCCATCTTCTGTTTGTATGAATAAAGTATGGTCACAGTTGCACCTCTCAAATCCTTCTTTGATAAAATGTGCTTTAATTCGATTGTACCATGCACGTGAGGTTTGTTTAAGGCCATATAATGTCTTCTTCAACTTGTATACCTTGTATTCTTAACCTTTTTTCTCATAACCTTGTGGTTGCTCGACAAACACTACTTTTTTCTCATATACGTTCCAACTATTTCGAGCTGCTAAAGTAATTATCATTCGAATGCATCCAAGAACTCATCCCTAGCAGCACACACTGAAAACTTTTATAATCTAACTTCTTTCTCTTACTGTCTGATACATGAACATGGCCAAAGCATCCAAAAACTTGAAAAATAATCAACATTAGGTTTTACGCTACACCAAGCCTCCTCAGGAGTCATATCTTTCACTACCACTGTAGGACTTTTGTTTAGCACGTGCACTGTTCAGTTTACTGCTTCTGACCATAAATTCTTTGGAACTTACTTTTTTGAAACCATATTTATGATTGTTTTGTTCTTGCGCTCAGCGAAAACATTTTTGTTTTTTTTTTTTTTTTTGGAGTGTAGGCTGCAGTAAGTTGCCTACTGATACTATTAGTTTTGCAAAAAAAATATTGAACTCGTGATTGGTGAACTCTCCACCCCTATCTATGCACAGACAACGAATAAAATCTCCGGTCTCTTTTTCAACAAGATTTTTGTAATTCTTGAAGATAATGAAGGCTTCATATTTTTTAGCAAGAAAATATATCCACATCTTGCAGCTGTAATCATCAATAAAGCTTATGAAATACCTCTTCTTATTGTAAGAAAGAGGTTTGATGGGTCCAAAGATGTTTGCATGTACCAATTGCAGCCTTTGTGTTGGTGTCCATGAAATTCTCTTTGAAAATGCATCCCTATGTTGCTTTTCCACCATGCAATTAGTGCATATTTTAGACGATGCTTTCAATTGGGTTAACCCTCTCACCATTTGCTTATGTTGCAATGTTCTCAAACCCTTGAAACTTAGATGCCCATATCTGCGGTGCCAAAGATGAATGTTATCTTCTATAATTGTTTGGAAACAAGTGGCGATTTGTGGCATGATTTTTGCAAGTAATATGAACATCATATTTGCAGAAATTGTTGTTTGCATGATAAGCCCCTTCTTAGGATAATAGATTTTGCATTCTCCATATTATATCAAAATAGATACACCTCTTTCTTACAATTGTCCAAGACTTAATAGGATTTTTTTCAACTCGGGTATATAAAAAACATCAGTGATTACTTGAGTTACTCCAGCAATTTACAACCTAATGTTACCTTTTCTCAACCCAACCATTTTGTAATTATTTCCAAGCTTCACAAATTGTCGGAATTCCTCATCAAGATCTAAGAACCATTCTTTGTTGCACACATATGATTGTTACATCCTGAGTCAAGGAACCAAACATCTTCCATCCTCGATTGATTGAGCTTCACATATAACATCAACAACATTTCTTCTTCCTCCTCAAGCTTAGGATAATTTACTTCCCTCTCCCATTGAAGACACTCATATCTAAAGTATCCTAACTGATGACATGTTGAACACAACTCTCTGTAGGAAACACTCGCACTCTTTATTAAGACCAATCGAGAAGAGATTATAAGACACTCTGTAGAGTACTATTGCACTATGTGCTTTGTATTTCTTGAGATGAACTAAGTAGAGTGGAGGGGTATCTATACTATATGATAAACAATCTATTTCTAAAATTTCACAACCTTTTTACTGGAGTATCTAAATCATTTTCTTAAATTCTTCCTAAAATCCCTAAATCATTTTCCTAAATTTATTCCTAAAATCCCTAAATCATTTTCCTAAATTTATTCATAAAATTCCTAAATCATTTTCTTAACATAAATATAATCACTAATACAATGGTTGAGCTAAACCCTATTAGGCTAGTGATGATATTTCAACACTCCCCTCAGCACTAGTCCTCAATCGTTGCACCATGTTGAGCTGACAGTGAAAACTCTCATGTTTGCCAGTATTCAGCCATTTTGTAAACAAGTCTGCCACTTGGTCATCTGTCTTGATCTGTTGCATCTCAATTTCTTTCTTAAGGACTTTCTCTCTAATGGAATGGTAGTATACCTCCACATGCTTTGTTCTAGCATGAAACACTGGATTTTCTGCTAGGCGAATCGCAAATTGGTTATCGCAATGAAGTGGTATTGGATAGCCAATTTTTTGGTGTCAATCTTCCATCAAGAGTTTCAGCCATGTACTTTCCTGAGCTGCTCCAGCTACTGCTCTGTACTCTGCTTCTGTAATGGACAATGATACTGTTGGTTGTCTTTTGCTACACCAAAAAATTATTCTCGAAACGAGCTTGAACACATACCTGATGCTTGACCTTCGGGTATCGTGATATCCTGCATAGTCAGTAATATGGTATCCAACTAGCTTGCAAACTTCACTTCTTTTACACAAACGATTATAATTGATTGTACCTTTGCCATATCTTGATATTTGTCGAGCCGCATCCAAATGAGGCTTCTTCGGACTTTGCATGTACTGACCAATGACTCTAACTTCATTCTCAAATTTCTTTGGTTGGTCCATGTAGAACTCTCTGTTTAACTCTCCGTGCAAGAAAACCTTCTTCATATCCATCTGCCATAATTTTCAATCTTTATTTACCACAAGTACTGGAGGAACCTGTACTATAGTTATCTTCGTCACTGGACTAAACGTTTCATCATAGTCTAGTCCATATTGTTGAGAGAACCCTCGAGCTACATATTGAGTCTTGTATCTTTCGATTGATCCATCCGAGAGACACATTATTTTGTAAGCCCACTTACAAGTGATGGATTTGACATCTTCTGGTCTTGATACTAGTTCCCAAGTTTGATTTTGCTCACGGGCTATAATTTCTTCCTCCATCGCTTTCTGCCAAGCTGAGTTTTGTGATGCTTCTTCATATGTCTCCAGCTCATTAACTTTTTCTTCTACTACATTATCATACTCTAGATTTGGCTTTAGGATTATTTCTGACTACCTAAGTTGTTGAGGTGTTGTTTCCCTTTCACCGAGTTCACGTGATTGAGTCACTTCTTGTTCACTAACATTAGTGTCACTCAAATCTTCAGCCGCATCAGCACTTAAGCAAATGTGTACAATTTTCTCCCTTGTATTCTGTGGAAGAATTTCTTCAGTTTGCTCTCCCGTCTTCTATGGAAGAATTTCTTCAATGTGGTCCAAGCCTGGTAATACTTCTTCTCTGAAGGCCACCCCTTTTCCATTGCACCACTTTGATCGTCAATCATGTGGTTTGAACATCCTAAATCATTGATCCAGTCGTCCTCGAAATCGATATGTTCTCCCATCATCGCCATGAGTGCTAGCTCTTCTTCTTCTATGACACATATTGCCTCTGCATCCCATTCATCCTCAATCTCAATGTTGGGGGATGTCACATTGCTTTCGACAGATTTTTTCTTAGACCAACAATCCCTGGACATGTGGCCCTTCTTCCCGCAATTGTAGCAAATACCTTCAAATCTCTTCCCTTGAGAGCTCTTGTTGTCGTTCTTCTGAGCTCTCCCTGGTTGTGCAGTTCCTTGGTGACTTCTTCTTTTGTCACCATTGTATCCACATTTGGTAGACGACCTATTATTGCTCCGACTTTTACTTGTGTATAGTGCTTCTTCTTCACCCTTCAATGCAATGCCTCTTATTTGTTTAGTCATGGCTTCTTGGCTGACTAACAAATTTTCGAACTCTACAAGTGATGGTTGAGTAGGTCATCCTTGTACAGCAACAATAAAGCTTCCATATTCTGGTCGCAATCTGTGGATTATAATCCTCTTCATTCGAGATTTTACAATGGCGGACTTCGGGTCTAGTTCAGTAGTCTCTCGACAGATTGACTTGACCTTGTGGAAGTACTGAGCTATCGTCTTGTCACGTTGTGAAATTGACAACAACTCATTCTCCATAAGTTGTAGCTTCGTATCGTTCTTCTTTGAGAACAGTATCATGAACGTGTCCCATGCTTCTTTTGGTGTCTTGTCATCCCAAATCTGCTCTAACATCTCTTCTCTGATTGTGGTCTTCAAGGCAAGCATTGCTTTGCCTGCTTTGATTCTCCATTTGTGCAAGGCACCGTTAGAATCATCCTCTGGCGGCTTAGTTTCGCTCCCACCAACAATCTCACAAAGATCATGTCCTTGTAAACAGGACATCATTCATGTTGCCCATGTATTATAGTTTTTGTTGTTGAGTTTCTTGATTCCTCCAATGATTTGGAAATCACCTATCGTGTTGGCAATACCTCAATAATACCAAACAAGCTCTTTCGACACAAGATTTGTAGAGTCACGGACTACTTACGACACAAAAATAAACTCACACATTAATAATCTTAAGAAATCGTTTCTGATGTGGAAGATTAAACAGAGCTGCAACCACAGAGCATACTAAGAATTCCAAAAGATTAGATAACCTACACTAACCTCGCTCTAATACCAAATTGTTGAACACAACTTTCTGTGGGAAACACTTACACTCTTTATTAAGACCAATCAAGAAAAGATTACAAGACACTCTGTAGAGTACTACTACATTCTGTGCTTTGTATTTCTCGGGATGATGAACTAAGTAGAGTGGAGGGGTATTTATACTAGATGATAGACTATCTATCCCTAAAATTTCTAACCTTTTTAGTAAAGTATCTAAATCATTTTCCTAAATTATTCATAAAATCCCTAAATCATTTTCCTGAATTTATTCCTAAAATCCCTAAATCATTTTCTTAACATAAATATAATCACTGGTTGGGTTTAACCCTATTGGGCTGATATTTTAACATGACACTTATAACACACAATTGTAGTTTTGTTGAATATGTATACCTCTTCCTCTTCCTCTTCCTCTTCCTCTATCGGTTCCTTGAAAAGCTTCACGAGCTTGATCACCTCTTCTTCCACCGATTCTATTATCGTATGTCATCTTTAGTGCTTGTTCATCACCTACACGTCCATTCAGTCTTCGGTCATGTACTAGCAAGCTGCTTTGCAATTCATTGATAGTTGAAGTGTCTAAGTTATTAGACTATTCAATGAAACATATAACATAGTCAAACCTTGAGGTCATTGGTCTCAAGATTTTTTTCAATAATCACCACTTGTTTCATGTTTTAACAATGATTGTTCATCTTATTTGCAATTGTGAGAATTTGAGCAAAATATGCATCAATGCTTTCGTCCTCTTTCATCTGTAGGACTTCGAACTCTTTCTTAAGAGCTTGGAGTTGTGCTCTTTTGACATTTGTGGAACCCTAGTACTTCTGCTTCATAGAGTTCCTAATTCGTTTGGCAGTATCTCTATTAAAGATTGTTTCCATAATAGTTCAATCAATGGTTTGGTACAAGTAATTCTTAACCTTTAAATCTTTCAGCTTCTGGTTTGCAATTGTTTTTTTTTCTTCTTTTTTGTGCTTCGGTAATCTCCACTCCTTCTGCTACGGCAGGGATTCTGGTCTCCAACAAAGAGCAATATTTCTTTGAGCGGAGAAAATTTTGCATAAGCATAGACCAATGATCATAATGACCATCAAACTTAGGAGTGGTCGGTTGAACGAAATTGGTTTCAGTTGCCATACTTTGAATCTCTTATAGCTCACTCTTCTTTTTCTTAAGAAAACTGCAGTTTCTTTTCTCACAATTCGGCTTTGCGATGTGGCTTTGATACCAAATGTTATGAACACACACAAACTAACTCGAAATGAAACTCTAACATCAATTGCATTGAAAACAAAACAACTTGGTTGACTTTTAAAATTAACAACCTAATTTAGTGGTCGTAACATCCCTAAATAAATGAGATGAACATCCCTAAATAAATGATCTAAGCTAACCATTTCAACCCTAAAGAAATGACCATCTTTAACACTCATTTGAACAATTTGAAGCTAGTCGAAGAATACATTTTCTGACAGCTCTAGGCCGGCATTTTGGCTTATCTGACTTGGGTCTGATACTGTTAAGGATAGTTGACCGTTTATTATAAGGCAAATATCTAGATATCTGCCTTACATTATGGCTTACCATATTTGCCCTTTTATTAAAGGCAAATATATTGTATTCATTTATTATTCTTCCCTTTTACTGTTATTTCCCTATTATTTGTAATTTTCCATATTTCTGTATTCTGTAAATGATTATAAATAAGAGAATTCTCACAACCATTTAGGTGTGGTGAATTCAGCAAACATTTACATGGTATCAGAGCACTTTCGGTTTAACAACCCTGATCCTTTCTTCTCTATGGCTTCCGAATCCTCTTATCATATTCTTCCTTTCAATACTCTAATCCATATGATCACCATCAAACTTTCTTCCTCCAATTATTTTTTTTGGAAAAGCCAACTTCTCCCTCTATTTGAGAGTCAAGACATGCTGGGCTATGTTGATGGAACTATGGTTCCACCACCTCGCTTTGAACCAGAAACCTCCTCAACACTCAACCTCAAATATTTGGCGTGGAGGGGAACCGATCAACGACTTCTCTATCTCCTGCTCTCTTCTCTCACTGAGGAAGCCATGGTTGTTGTCGTTGGTCTCTCTACTGCACGTGATGTTTGGCTTGCGTTGGAAACTACGTTCAGCCATCATTTGAAAGCTCGTGAACTGAGACTCAAGGATGACTTGTAGTTGATGAAACGTGGCACCAAACCTGTTGTTGAGTATGCCCGTGACTTCAAAAAAATTTGTGACCAACTTCATGCCATTGGCAGACCCGTCAAGGACATTGATAAAGTGCACTGGTTCCTTCGTGGACTCGGCACCGAATTTTCAGCTTTTTCTACGGCTCAGATGGCTCTTACCCCTATCCCCTGTTTTGCAGATTTAGTCTCTAAAGCTGAAAGTTTTGAGTTGTTCTAGCGTTCCCTTGAGTCCTCTGACTCCACTCCTACAGCATTCACAGCCACTAATCGTGGTCGCACCCATGGAAGCCACCCTGCTTCCTTTAGCAACCAGCTAGATCGTTCTTATTCTCACAAAAACAACTCTTCCAATCGAGGACGAACTCACTCAGGTCATGGTCGTCGACCAACTCACTACCAAATATGCCGCAAAGAGGGCCATTATACTGACCGCTGCAACCAACGGTATGTTCGACTTGATTCTTCTCATGCTCACCTTGCTGAAGCCTTTAACACGTCAAGTTCTATTGCTGGACTCGATGCTGCTTATTGGTTTCTGGACACTAGCTTGGCCCATATGACTGCCGACCCATTTATTTTGGATCAATCTAAAAATTACACGGATAAGGACTCTGTGATCATAGGAAACGGTGCATCCCTACCCATTACCCACACCGGTACTCTTTCTCCTTTTCCAAATATTCACTTATTAGATGTCTTGATTGTCCCTCACCTCACTAAAAATCTTCTTTCCATAAGTAAATTAACGTCTGATTTTCCTCTCTCCGTTACATTTACTAATAATCTTATTACTATCAAGAATTGTCAAACAAGAAGGGTGGTGGCAACCGGTAAAAGAGATGGAGGGCTATATGTGCTCGAGCGCGGCAACTTTGCTTTTATTTCAGTCCTTAGAAACAAATCTTTACGTGCTTCATATGATTTATGGCATGCTCGTCTGGGTCATGTGAATCATTATGTTATTTATTTTTTAAATAGAAAAGGTCATCTTTCTCTTATGTCTTTATTGCCTTCTCCATCATTATGTAATACTTGTCAGCTTGCGAAAAGTCATCGATTGCCTTATTCCCACAATGAACATAGGTCGCCTCATGTGTTAGATCTTATTCATTGTGATCTTTGGGGTCCTTCTCTCGTCAAATCAAATTCGGGTTTTCTTTATTATGTTATTTTTATTGATGATTATTCTCGATTCACTTGGTTTTACCCTTTAAAATTTAAATATGATTTCTTTGATATTTTTCTTCAATTTCAAAATTTTGTGGAAAATCAATATTCTTCTCGTATCAAGGTATTTCAAAGTGATGGAGGTACCGAATTTACTAGCACTTGTTTCAAAACTCATTTACATAATTCTGGCATCCTCCATCAACTCTCTTGTCCATATACACCTACTCAAAATGGTCGTGCTGAGAGAAAATATAGTCATGTGACTGAGACTGGCTTGACCCTTATCAACCGGTTGCCTACTCCACTTCTTGGAGGTAAGTCACCCTTTGAATCCTTTATGGCTACACTCCACATTATGACAATTTTCATCCCTTTGGTCATTGTGTTTATCTTTATTTGCGTGATTATATGACTAACAAGCTTTCTCCCCGCAACATTCTTTGTATTTTTTTGGGTTATAGTTCTGCTCATAAAGGGTTCCGCTGTCTTGATCCCGCCACCACTAAGCTATATATCACCCGCCATGCTCAATTTGATGAAACTCACTTTCCTACTAACCCTAGCTCCCAGGCCCAACCTCTTTCCTCTATTCTTATTTCAAATTTCTTGTAACCACATCTTTATCATATTGATTCATCCCCCCCTGCCACTTCATCATCGCACATTCCTCGATCCAGTTCATCCCCGTGTGATATTTGTTCTGACCTTGTGGATGAGTCTGTGCAGGTTGATGCTTCTCTTGTAGGTTCCACTTTGCCACCCTCGACTTCTAATTTGACCTCTATTGAACCTACTGTTGATTCCTCTTCTTTAGGCACTCATCCTATGATCACACGAGCCAATGTTGGTATATTCAAGACTCGTCATCCAGCAAATCTTGGTATTTTGGGCTCATCTGGACTTCTTTCTGCTCTTCTTGCATCCACTGAGCCAAAAGGATTCAAATATGCGGCTAAGAATCCTGCTTGGGTGGCTGCCATGGATGAAGAAATTTGAGCGTTACAACAAAATGATACTTGGACTTTGGTTCCTCGCCCTGCCAACACAAACATCGTGGGCCCTAAATGGGTGTTTCGTATTAAATATTTGTCTAATGAATCCATCGAGCGTTTCAAGGCTCGTCTTGTTGCTAAAGGTTATACTCAGGTTTCTAGTCTTGACTATACTGACACTTTCAGTCCGGTTGTCAAAGCTACCACTGTCCGTGTTGTGCTCTTTATTGCAGTCACAAATAAATGGCCTCTTCGACAACTTGATGTCAAGAATGCTTTTCTCAATGGAACTCTTATTGAACGTGTTCATATGGAACAACCTCCTGGGTATATTGATCTTGGATTTCCCACTCATGTTTGTCTATTAAAGAAAGCCCTCTATGGCTTAAAGCAAGCTCCTCGTGTCTGGTTTCAGCGTTTTAGTTCATTTCTTCTCATACTTGGGTTTTCTTGCAGTCGTGCTGACACATCTCTTTTTGTCATTCATCAGCAATCTAACCTTATCTATTTGCTTCTTTATGTTGATGACATTATTGTTACCGGCAACAACTCATCTCTTATCGACAACTTTACTCGCAAGCTTCATTCTGAGTTTGCTACCAAAGATTTGGGTTCTCTCAGTTACTTTCTTGGTCTTGAAGCCTCACCCACTCCTGATGGTCTCTTTATTAGTCAGTTAAAATATGCTTGAAATATTCTTACTCGTGCTCAGTTGCTCGATAGCAAACCAGTCCACACTCCCATAGTTGTTTCTCAACACCTGACTGCTGATGGTTCTCCTTTCTCTGATCCTACTCTCTATAGATCTCTTGTTGGCGCCCTTCAGTACTTGACTATTACGCGTCCAGATATTGCGTATGTTGTCAATTCTATCAGTCAATTCTTGCATGCCCCTACTGCAGAACATTTTCTTGCTGTCAAACATATTCTTCACTATGTCAAAGGAACACTCCACTTTGATCTTACCTTTCGTCCATCCACTGTTCCTAGTACGCTAGTCGCTTATTCAGATGCTGACTGGGCTGGTTGTCCCGATACCCGTCATTCTACATCCGACTATTCTATTTATCTTGGTAACAATCTCGTTTCTTGGAGTCCTAAAAAGCAACCTACTGTCTCACGCTCCAGCTGTGAATCTGAGTATCGTGCTCTTGCCACAACTGCTGTTGAACTTCTTTGGGTTACGCATCTTTTGCATGACCTCAAGGTCCCTATTTCACAGCAGCCTTTACTCTTATGTGACAACAAAAGTGCTATATTTTTTTAGCTTTAATCCCGTTTCTCACAAGCGGGCCAAACATGTTGAACTAGATTATCATTTTCTTCGAGAACTTGTTATCGCTGGCAAACTTTGCACACAATATGTACCCTCTCATCTCCAAGTTGCTGACATCTTCACAAAAAGTATTTCTCGACCTCTCTTTGAATTTTTTAGATCCAAGCTTCACGTTCGTTCAAATCCGACGCTCAGCTTGCGGGGGGATGTTAAGGATAGTTGACCGTTCATTATAAGGCAAATATCTAGATATCTGCCTTACATTACGACTTACCATATTTTTTCCTTTTATTAAAGGCAAATATATTGTATTCATTTATTATTCTTTCTTTTTACTGTTATTTCTATATTATTGGTAATTTACCTTATTTCTGTATTTTGTAAATGATTCTAAATAAGAGAACTCTTACCATCATTTAGGTGCGGTGAATTCAACAGACATTTACAGATACACTTGGACCTTTTCCTCCTAGTTTCAATTCTTCGGAAGCTTTTAAGGTTAGTACGACTGCATTTTAGATAGTTTAAAGTATTATGAGTAAGTTTAATTCATTTTATGCAAAACTAGGCTTAGCTAGTTTAAATTATTAGGAGTAAGTTTAAATTGTTTTATGCAAAACTAGGTGAGCTTAAATTATTTTATGCAAAACTAGGTGAGCCACTTCAGAGTAAAATTCTAATTTATGATGTTGGACTCTTTAGGCAGAATTAAATTTCAGAGAGTAGCGTTAAGCTAGCATTAAGAGGTTGTAATTAGGTGAGCCAATTCATAGTATAATTCTAATTTATGATGTTGGACTCTTTAGGCATAATTAAATTTTAGAGAGCAGCATTAAGCTAGCATTAAGTGGTCGTAGTAGCTTCGGCCTAGGCCAACCAAGTAAGTGGTCCTACTTTCGTTTGGTTATAATTGTGTGCTAAATGATGACATGTGTATGTGATTTCCCACGTGTGATATGCCTGTATATGTAAACTGTTATGAAATGATATGTATATGAGATGTTACGTGAATGTTACGTTGTATATGATAAATTGATATGTTTATGATATGATATGTTGAAGGCATGCTTAGGTTATGTTATATGACTTCAAAGAAGATGTGAAAAAAATGTTGTTAAAATTATTAAAAGATGTGTCAATTCATGCCACATTGAAGAAGAATCAAATTTCATTGTTATAAATGTTGGATGGGTCATAATTTAGAATTACGATGTTTCATTAATGCATTTTAGGTCATTTTATTTATTTTAGGTTACCTTTACACCGGGGTTATTCTATGGTCACAGTATGAATACTACAACTCTTAAAATGCCTAATGGAAGGTCAAATGTTTTATTTTGAGACTATATAAAGTCATGTATGTTGTATTTGTAAAATATACTTGAAAAATGTAGTAAAAGAGCATTTTTGCTTTCTAAGCTAATAACTAAGTTTCTTTGCAATTATATATAGGTTAGATTGCATGTTTAGAATCAGTAGTCTGATACGATGAATCTGGCTTGTGAAGTGATTCGAATTTCAATAGTGTTATTTCTTTGAGATATTTGATAAATAAAGTCATTCAAATTTTACTTTCCCTCAGAGTAATCATTATTATTAGGGCTAAGTGTTCTCACCTTTTCCTTAGCCAATAACTAAGTTTCTTTGCAAATCTATGTAGTTTAGAATCATTCAAGCCAGACATAATCAATCTTGCTTATGGAATGATTTGAATCACAAACAAGTATTCTTGCCTTGAGATATTCGATCAACAAGGTAATCTGAATTTTACTTCCCTTTTAGTGATTTCTAACCACTTTAAGTATTATGGTGAGCTAACAAGGGAACTTTATGGACCTACATATTAAAAGTTGATACCAAATTAATTAATTAAACTACATTTATTAACTATAGGTCACTTCACTATAGATCTAGAGTTGTTCTCTTATGCACCAGAGGATAAGTTGTCCTCATTAGTATAATCATTACAAGCAAGTCAATCCTTCACGAGTCTTCGTAATTACAATTGGGTCAAAAGTCTGTTTTATCCCTATAATTACATCTTTCACAGACAGGAGTTTATAACTCGCTCAAGATTGATCATCTTGTGAAACATTAATTTTCTCAATTAATGGTTTATAAAGAGGGATAAAATATTTCGTATAAAATTTCGTAGTCCAATCTTATACAAACTCATTTTATAGGATACTCCCACTCACATGTCTCTACATAAACCGTTTAGATTAAATCATTTGTAATAATTACAAAGTGGGTTGTATCAATAGTGTTATATATCATATGTTATATATCTTTTAGGTTATTACTTAAATATAATGCCCTGGTATGTCAACTCCATATGGTTTAATTAATAATTTCATATTTTTTTTTCATACCATAGATAATATTAAATCACAAATAAAATAATCAAAATAATTACTAAATATTAAATAACTACGAGATTTTATGACATAAATCACAGCATAAGTGAGCATGTAGAAATTCATGATTAGTAAGTATGATGTATGACTCTAGTTTATGCGTATGAGCTTGTTATGATTTGAGATGTGTACAAGTATTCTTAGTCTACCAATCCTTGTAGCATGCTAAATTATGAATAATGAGTATTTCTAACCATCATGTTGTGTACTATTTCAAGCCGCTAGGGAGTTTAGTAGACAAGCTGTATTTTATCAAGACGAGACTTAAATATGAGTCCGAAATTTGTAACAAGCATAAACAAAGCCAATAGATAAAACTAGAGATTAGTTGAAATACCTTCATATGATAGAGAGGCCCTAGTAGATAAGTTTAGAAACCAAGGTAGCGGTTGGATCGAGGTTCCGACTCACTAAAATCTGTAAATAACTCATTGCATATTAAACTTAAAATATTATGGAAAGATAATTTATAAAACTTGTATATAACAAGTTACGTAAATATCAAACTCATTTATTTTTCTTTTTAGAAAGACAAGAGGTAGTGTGATCGAGACAATGATGTAGTCAAACCGAAGACTCCCGGGATCCTACCAAGACCCGAGTCTATTTTGGTTGTATTTACTTTGTTTTGAAAACTTATATGAGATATTTGTAATGTTATGGTTATTTAATGTAAATTATATTTGCCTTTGTTAATATGACACATTTTTATAAAATATAATTCGGGTCCATCGAAACATTTGTAAATGCAGCAATTGTTTGTTTCCTCCTTAGAATAAACCAACAAAGAAGAAGAAAAAAGGAGAATCATTCTTCAAGATCAATACATTATGTATATGATAAGCATGTATATTCAAACTATACATGTGGGCCACTTTTTAACATCAAAACCAGAAAGGTCTTATAAAGGAAGTAAACACAAAAAAAAAAAAAAAAAAAAAAAAAGGCATTATATGCAAAACACCTATTCATGTATCCCCTCTACTTCAAAAGCTATTAATCCTTTTAGTATTTTGATCCCCTAAACATCAGACACTGTGTCTCTGCTATGTTACCTTCTACATGTAGCTGTGCTGTGAAGCAACTTGGTCAGTATATTCTATCTCTCACATTCCTTTTGCTTACTGAAACTGGCACCCACTTGGCACCACCTATCATCTTCTCATCAGCTCACTTGGAATCCGCCATAGCCATTGGCCTTTTGAAAGTATTCGACAACTATACTATACTCGCGACTGTGTTCATCTCAAGCCTCGTTTTCCCGCTCGATGCTTCCACTTGCTCTGCAATTGATGAAGATTTATGATATAAACTTTACGAAATGAACATGTTGTAAATGCAAGGTGGGTTACTGGTTAGATATGACTTACGAGAGGCTCATCATCAGAAAGTTCATCAACCTTGCCTTTCTGCTCCTCTCTGGGACTACTTTGTTGTTCCCTTATGGTCCCTTGAATCTTTCCAGAATCGGAGTTGTCGTTGTCTATGTTCTCTCTTGAACCCGACTCGTCAGCTTCCATGTCTTCTTTATCAACTTTTTCTCTTGCGTTATCAGCATGTTGCTCAAAACTCTCAGCATCCTCATCAAGATCATGGTCAACATCAGGCTTCTCTTCTTCATCGAATTCCTCGATATAATGTTCCCCTTCACCTCTTCCTCTCGAGCCTGACTTGATTTCCCTGTCAGAGTCCTCTTGGTCTGTGAACTCCTTGTCAAGAGTCTGCATGTGCTCCCCTTCGGAATCACCTGGGAGGTGACAATGAGCTCTCAGAAAAAACAAAAAACAAGTAATATTTGCACAATCAGGGATAATAATGCTTTTTTCTACAAAGCTTTAAAATATGTTGTTCAAAAAATTTATGCATGAATCATGCAACCATTCTCTATAAACTGGCCAAGGAAAATGAACTGATACTCATTATTGAGTGCATAAATATCGTATGGATATAAAGATGAAACGGAAAAACTTTGCAAGAGAACAAACATGAAGATGTTAAACTAACATAATTGTGCAGTCGACCTCAAACTTCATACAAAGCACAGATTAGGAAACAAATGTACGCTCTAGAACAGTCGAGGCAGATAGATAAATCTTACTCAAAATATTCTCGAAAACTAGGACAAAGATGTCCACTAGACAAATGATGATGCTTAAACAACTTACTATTTTCGTGGTAAGAACTCCATGGTACAAGGATTATATGGAAAAATTTAGAAGAGAGAACACGTTTTACCTGAGTCCACTTCGTTATATACATTAGACATTTTGGAAATTCCGGGGTTCGAAATATCTGAACTCCCTTTCTCGCCAGCATCCGAAAATTTTAATTTTGTTGCATCACTTTGACTATGCTTTAAATTTTTCTTTGGTGTCCTTTTTCCTTTCGCTCTGGAACACAGTAAAACATCATCCAAGTGCTTTATAACAAATAGAAAAGAAGCAATATCACTACCGTGAGTCACTTACATTTTAAATGGTTTCTTAATAGAACGTGAACCACCCAAATCTTTATTCTTCAATCCAAGTGTACTGCAAAAGAATTTAAAACACATGGAAACAAAGACATTATATAGGGCAAAAGAGGCAGAATAACATCTAGATGTACACACAAATTAAACGAGTCATAACAGAAGGACTCATTTCCACTGGTTACGCTCAAAGAGAAGCATTAGATGAAAAACTAACAAAAGTTGGAAATGATGAGAAAATAAAATTTTGGAGATTCCATGGTAAAGGCAGCTGGTTTTGCTCAGATCCCTTGAATTTATGACCTCGTGGATTAGCCAATGGAGGAGTCTTTTCAGGTTAAGAATTTGAATTACATGGCCCTTAATTGACTAAGAAGTTGCTGAGCAGGCTATGCGAGTTGATAGAGCTCTTGGACACTAAAGTTCCGAAAAAGAATTTATTCGATGCAACTCTCGCCTTTGACTTCGAAACCTACTTTCAGGGATTACCAAACCTCATTGAAAATCTAATATCCCAGAGAGTCAAGTTTTCACATAGTCACCATATCTCCAAAGAATCAAAGTACTTGAGATAAGGATTCAAAAGAAGCATTCGAAATCATCCCTAGTCATCACGGGAAGTGCTGAAAACATTTCGGCCATATATTCCTTCAATTTAGCTCTGTGATAGAAGTTGGTGTAAAATGTTTGGCAGGTTTCAGCCCTGGGAGGTTGAGAATCCCTGCTTCAGCTAGTGCTGAGGCACCAATTTAAAGGCAAAGGTAAAGCTACTACACTTAATGCTATCCATACTTGAAACGAAATTTGAATTGCCAGATAAAGATTTTTGATGGAGTTCCATCTCCAAGGCCTTTTGTGATCATCACCCCTCTTGCGATGGCAAAAGGGAATTGTTCCTTTCCTTGTTAGTACAATGTTTTTACGGAAAAAAGATGGTGCAGTTTCTACAATAATAGCTTATTTGAAATCTATTCTTGGAAATCAATTAAGCATAGATAGTATTTTATACACAGCTGAATGTGGTCTGATAAAAAGATGAAACGGATTTCTGAGAGGTAGAACTTACACTTCGAGGGAAGGACAACTCCTGGACAGTTTTAGTTTCTGTAAATGACAAAATGAAAAAATTCATAAAAATCTAGTTACCTTCAGATGGTCAAAACAGTTTGAGGCAATATGGAATAAATGGGCTAATAATTCTCGTACCTTTGAAGTTTTGTGATCTCTGTCGATCTCCCACCGCTCCTTCTCAAGTTTGAGCACTTCAACATCTCCATCATCATATAGTATCTTGTATATTAAATTCATGGAATAAAAGTTGTCAGGAACTTTGCAAGTTATTGAGCACAAATAATTTGCCTTGTCAAGCACGAAGAATCAAAAGAAATCAGGGGATACGAGGGTAAGATGGAACAGCTTACCACATGTTTCCTTTTTATTGGGTCATAAGATTTCACTGTGCCTTTATAGAATCTGAAAATTAAATAATGATATACATCAGAAACGTGGTGATAATAATATAACTTTATAAAATAAAAGCAATAAACCAGTACGTCATATACAAAGTAGCGTATGCGACTCTGCAACTATAATAATTCTTCAAAGCAAACAAGAACAATTGAATAAAAACAGCAGAATAGCACACACTCGATCGAGTGTTCGAGATTTTAGAACTTTTCAGTAACTAGGAACACACTTATTCCTCTCACCCCATAGCCCCCGCAAAATAGCACACAGTCTCGTTTTCATAAAATCTTTCTTTTCTCCCTAAAGGGGGGATGAAGAAGGAAGTCCTTGATTATCACTGTGCAAACGCACTGTCTAGCTAAAGAAAATCCAAACTCATCAAAGAAGCGAGTCCACATTTAAGAATGAAGGACACTCGTAATTCAGAAATGTATGAACACTGATGTTTCATCTGCATTCAAGAATGAAGTATAATTATAAACTAGGCAACGATAAAGAAGGAAAACTTTCAAACATGGCTTTGCCTCATGAGAAAACATGATAACAGGGAAAAAAAACTATAGATATGAGATAAATAAGGTACTCACTGTTTATCCATGGGCCACCAAACTTTAATTCTGCATCCAATTAAGTCTTCAATATCATTTTCACCATACTTGAACATGCACTACATTTATGAACTGAATCAGGTTGGACACCATATGATTTAAGCAAGAAAATGATACTTATTATTATAATAATAATAGTAATAATAATATCTAAAATCACTAAAAAGAATATATAGACTTGGTCAAGCCAATAAATTTCAGAAGGATTAATACCAGAACATAATCTTAAGAGTGGAATATTAATATTTTCGATAAACAAGCAAGTGCTGGAAACAGAAACATTTTTCATTGTCTTACAACTTGATAGGAATAAAATGAAAAGCGTATTGAAATTTCTTTAATTGGGAACCTTCCTTTCTCAAAGACTAATCCCCCTCTTTTTCATGGCATAATTCACTCCACAAATGATAAATTCATTCGTTAGATTCTTTTTTTTCAGCAATCCGTCCAGTGAGATTACAAAAGAATACTACAATTATGTAAGAGAGCATTTCAGCTGTTGTTGATGAATGGTTCCTTCTTTTTATTCCAAAAATGAAAAGAAAAGAAATAAATCTAAAACTTCCATTGGAGC
The DNA here is from genome assembly GCF_057944985.1 of Cucurbita pepo subsp. pepo. NCBI lineage: Eukaryota > Viridiplantae > Streptophyta > Magnoliopsida > Cucurbitales > Cucurbitaceae > Cucurbita > Cucurbita pepo. The sequence goes on from NC_141817.1 coordinate 5,497,803, forward strand.
ACTTTCTTTGTGGATTCTCATGTTGCTCTACTTTTGCATTGGTGGTGTTCGGAGGCAGGCTTTTCATTTGGATCGGGTTTGAGGCTGAACGTTGGAAAGCTTTGCAGGTTGGGATTTTTTCTTGGTTCTTTTTTTTTTTTTTTTAGTTTCTTTTTGCTGGGTTTGTTCAGGAACCAGTGGTTGGAGCCTTAGGTTTGGTTGGTTCTTGTTTTGCTTTGTTTGGTTGGTAGTATATTTGTTTTCCTTTCTCTTTCACTCCTTATGGGAGTTAGTATCCTTGAACTATTATATTCTTATCATTTATTAATAAAAGTTTGTTTCCGATTTAGAAAAAATTGGTGGCCTACATCAGTCCGTGATGAACAGAGTTCTTCATGCTTGAGATTAGAACATTTTGGTACATAGAAGACTAATTGTTAGCACACATAATTAAGATTCAGATATTAATGCTAGAATATGTCGAAGGTGCATTTTTTCTGTCAACCAAATTCCTTAAGATTAGTTCTACATGCTACATAATTGAGCACGTCAACTGGACAAATAGTTAGATTAACATGCATATCACTATTAGAAAACAGCATACCCTTGCTAATCCTGCAATGCTTCTTCGTTTCCTCTTCTTGACAGCCCCACTTGAGGATTTCAAGTTACTCTTGTTCTTATCAACCTTTTCCGGAGCACTAGAATGCTGCATGTTAAAAAGGAAGAATGATGGGTGTAAGTTGACCTGACTGCCAATACTCACGATGTTAAAAAACACTAGAAAGAGAGGAATTAAATAAATGCAATATAAGTACAAAGATAAGCGGGAAGGAATGATCAAGGCATAGTTAAGATGCCACCTTATCAACAAGGTCGATGGAATTTTCAAGGTCATTTTCCTCATCATAATTACCCTTGCCCGAACCTTTGGCTTTAGACTTGGAAGAAACTGTAGGCTTTTTCAAACATGAGACCAACAAATCTGACGCTCTGCTTCCTCCAATCATCTTCGCTTTGGATACATCGTCATTTGAATCATGGTTTTTCCCCATGTCAACTTCACTCAGTGAGGTATTTCCTGAACCAGGTGAATGTGCCTTTGAAGTACTTCTGGATCTAAAACGACTATGGCCAGATGATGATGTTTGATGTTTTGAGACTGGAATAGATGTTGCATCACTACTTTTTCTTTTTTTGCTCCTTGCGGGCATTGCATCCACATTCGTTCTCTTAACATGAAAATCTTCACGACCATTGGTTGATTCAAGTTTGCTTGTAGTACTCAGATTTATTTCCCTCACCATTGTCAAGATATCAACATCGTTTTCTGCATTCTTCTTCTCAACCAGTTTCTTCTTGACATTTTTAGACTTTTTTCCCCTTGATCCCGATGACTTCATAACTTTAATCATTTTTCCGAGAGGCACGTTATTTCCATCTTTTTCATCTTTATTCTGAACCTCATCTGCAGCAGCTTCTGTACAAATCTGATGATTAAAAAATCGTGTTAAGACTTAGGAAGTTAAAGTATGACGCAGTCATACATAAAACACTCATAGTGATAAAACATACAACCTCAGTTGATTCTAACTTGAGTGACCCAAAGTGAGCCAAAACACTTTCATCAACCAACCATGTTTTTGCTTCACTTTCAGTTTGATCAGCCTGTCAAAAACATGATCACATCAGAAAACAATCAAACCACCATGCAAGGACCATGTATAAAGTCTCCGCCATGATTCGGATTCATAGTATCATTAATATCAGTCCATCAACATAACCCATGACTAAACTACAATTAACTCTCAATATTATTGCAATCTAAAGGAAAATGTTAAAGAAACATCTTCTAACATTCTTTTTCCAACGGTAAGTCATAGTTCAGTATGTATATAAATACTATCTATAAAATAATTAGTAATGAACTCGTAAACAAATAATGAGAAAAAAAACCAGCTTGATAAATGAAAGTATAAAATGAGGTGCCTATAAATTGGTAAATGAAAGTTAAAAGGAGGTGCCTATAAAAAAGAACAGCTCAAACAACAGAAAAAACAAACAAAACAAAAGTCAACTACAAGAGATTGCTCCAACTGTTAAGATCTTTTTTTATAAGAAACAGAGACATATTAAGCCATCAAAATGGAGAAAACCAGCCAAGTGGCAGAAGGGTGAGGTACCCCCAAAGAAAAACTAGTGAAGCACCACAACGTCAGAATCCTGGAGAATTAGGGGGACTATAATTGAAAAAGAATTTCTTGTGTCCAAGACACCATAAGAATGAAGTACTTTGTACAGTATCATATAAAAGAACTCAAAAGTACAGGACTTGTCTTTGAAACCAATTTCTTTCCTTCCAAATTTCCACAAAATCCTTGCTTTCCTCCAAGGGTGCAAAACCACTCCAAAAATGAGTCCGGCAGACACAAAGATAGGCCAAAAATCTTTAAATAAAATCTGATCCCAAACTCTTGGGAGCAGAGGACACTGGACGAATTAGCGCTCTATATTTGCTTCTCAAAAGACTTATGAAACTCTTTAACAACCCCAGGAGATCCATGAAATGCATATCAATCTGAACTGATTTCTCTCAGTATCTTTGAACTCTCTAAACTCTTTTAACCAAAATATTTTATAAATTGGAGGGAAGAAAGGCTGCATGCCAAAGGATTTGACCTTTTCCTAGGGAGTGGGATCTTTACAAGCACCACTAGTCCAAGAGAAACACTTATTTGCCAAATCCCCCACCCCAAGCCCACCCTCTGAAATCCCTCGACACAACTTTCCAACTCACTAATATGAACTAGCTCCAAAACTAATTTCAATAATTTATTACTATCCATTTTCAATTTTAAAAATAGATTATAATACTTTTATCAATTGAAAAAAAAGATTAAGTTTAATATAATAAATACATCATCAAATTTGGGCAAGAGCGACTCCAGGTGATTCAACAAGAAGGGATTGTGAAACCCATAACCCCATGCCTATATGTCACACTTCAGCAAGACCCCTATATAATGGGAATGACTAAAAAGTTTCCTTTCTTAGCTACTACAACATAACTTTCAAGAGAAACTAGACTTTCCTAGTTTTGTTCATATATCAAAAAACTCTTTGCCAACTTATTAGTAAAATACACATTAAATTGAGTCACAAGAGTACATATTTCAGGCAGAAGCTTTGAACATACAACAGAATCTTCTCCTCCTTTCTTTTCCTTCGTTTTGTACAACATGGAAGGCAGAGAAATTGATGCAGTCAATCCTCGAAAATCATCCTCTTTCCGGGCCAATCTCTTGATGATTGACAATCCAAGATCACAAATTGCAAATGAAATCTGAAAACCCCAATGATTAAAATTATCAAATGTGGTCATTAGAGTCTTCTCCGATTAAGAATATTGAAAGAAAAAAACAGAATAGAATGGGAGAATAGAAGCCAACAAGATATTTTGTATCCTAACCTTCGACTTTGTTGCATCAACTATATCTTCACTATTTTTAATACTATGAAAGATGGAGAATATGGTAGAAATATTTTCCTTCTCCCTGGTATTATTAGCCTCAGACTTGACATCTTCGTCTTTATGAACTAGTAGAGAAAGAATTAGGTGCAATCGCCTGAAATATAAAAAATGAGTCCAAGAAAAGATGGTTTTTTAAAATGTTACTGATTGGTGAATATGATTTAAGAAACTAATAAACTAACAAGAGGCCCTTGATAACCTAAATGAACATACATCCAGTGAGACACCAAGATTTTTCTTTTCTTCTCTTTTCTCTCTTTCTTTTTTTTTTTTTTTTTTTTTTTTTTTTTTGAGAAAACAGATGGCTACACCTTTACTTATAAAAGGCTATTGCCATATATAAGCGTACCCCTAGCCCCTTCTCTGCAAAAGTTACATTGTCTTTGCTAAGCTTTGAATCTACATTCTAGAACCTCTTGGAGGATTTTCTGGCTTGAGGTATTATTTGGCATAAGATTCTGCAATGAGATAGTTGTTGCTGTTTTATATGGGTCATTTGACTTGAAATGAATTATAGACTCTTCCGATATAAGACTCTCTTCTCAAGAGATGCTGGACCAAATTATCCTTTTGGTCACTAGATGGTGCAGCCTTTCTAAGAGTTAATTGTCGCCTCCTGTCTGGCTTGAGAGGATACCTTTTACTCCCTATTTTTAACGGATGTTTCTACATTTTCTTTTCTAATATATATATATACCCCCAGAATAAATATAGGTGAATATTGTGAGATAAACTTGCCTATATACTAGTTCATATGCTTCGACATCTTTGCATTCATCAACATCTGGGCATGAATGATGAGCAAGAGCATGGACCACGTATGGCACTAGATATTCCGGATAGGCTGGTGTTGAATTGGTTTCGGATTGCACTGACAGTTGTCGTGCTTTAGCTTGGTGATGCATTTGAATAATATCAGCCAGATTTTGTTTCTCCTGTTAATTCAAATAGTACATGAAATTAACAATAATTGAAATGCCAGCCATTGGAAGCGATGAGATGTGCATTTCTCTGATGAATGAAAAACCAGTTCCAATCAAGTCTAGAGTAAATACCTCATCGAACTCAAATGGATTGGAACCATTTATGTTAAATAAGAATGCACATGCATATTTTGCATCCAACATTCTGTCCTTTATGTATTGATGAACTTTGCTCAAGAATACTTTCCTAGCTTGAGGAAAAGTGATCTACAAGACAACAAAACATGCAAAAGCACCAATTAATCTTACATTCACAAATAAATCACTTCCTTAGTATGACAATGCCAAGAATAAGTTTCAATACTACTTATATGAGATCAGAAATACATCAAGAAGTTAAAAGATAAAATATGTACAGTTCGAGAACACAAACTTATTGTGGACTTGCCTCAGGTGTTTTTAAGGTTAAGTGAAAGGTACTAATTGGTATCTTATCATCCCATTGCTTAGATAATCGAAGAATTGCCTTTGCAGATGCAAGTCTTAAATGGGCTTTGTCAACTGAACTGTAAAACAGGAAAAAAGCCTCAATCAATAAGTGCTTGTTATACACAATACTCCTGGACTGCAATGTGAATAAAAATTATTCTGATATTGATGTGACTACCTTGATTTGATATCTTTTGATATTTCTCCATGGGCAAGAATGTTACCAAGGATCTCTAGAAGAGTATTGATTCCAAGACGGAGGTGAGCATCCTTGACAGGTAAATAGCTCTTGACCAAGGTCTTAATGGAAAATATCTGTTTCTCAGGAAAAGTGAGTGGCGTAGTGAGAGAAAAAAAAAAATCAAATATCGAAAGTTTATGTTGTGAAATGTTTGATGGAAATTGTTAATTATTTTCAATCACAAATGTTTGCTAGTGTGTGTGTGTGTGTGTGTGTGTGTGTGTGAGAGAGAGAGAGAGAGAGAGAGAGAGAGAGAGAGAGAGAGAGAGAGAGAGAGAGAGTGAGGGAGAAAGAAACAATCCAAAGTGATCCACCTTTAACAAGCAAGCCTCACTTCTATTCTCCCAAGAGGTTTTCGCATTATCTCCCACTTTCTGAAATAGAAACATTAGCAATCATAAATGTAATTAGCATCAAATCATACTCAAGAAACAACATAAACCCAATGATGGAAACTTACCGAATCACATCTGAGAATCTTGTTTATAATAAACTCTTCAATTTCCTTCTCTCTAGTTTCAAAAACAGGCATTGCAGTCTGAGCTATACATCCGAGAGACTGAAGTACAGCAGGCAAATGGGTCTTCTCCTCAAGCATATCCACAAGCCTCTACAATTTTTAAGAAGTTGTGAATTATGCAAGGACCATCATGAAGTCATGAGAACATTCCTTCTAAAAATGATTATTAGTTGGTACATGAAAATGCTGAAACAAACCTTGTACAGAACAGAAAGTGATTTTAGCCCATCGTCTTTTGTTATAGCAGCCAAAGCATGTACAGCATACTTCGCCTGTCTTCTAGTGCCTTCTAAGCAGAGCCGCTCTAATATAAGGTCTATGGAGCTGGAGATAAATAACAAGAAGATGGGTAATACAATATTCAATAACCAAGTTCAAACAGAGCAAGTTCTTCAGCTATACCTTGATGAAACAGCCAGTTGTTCGCGGATTGTACCACCAGCTTTGGCTAAAATGTGGAGGATTCCTTCTTTAATTATCTCGTTGTCATCTTTAAGAAAATTGATTAGCTCCTCCTCAAACCCACTGAATAACACAGGACTGAAGCGTGCAAGAATCTGAAAAAAAAAATGTCCGGGAGAATTTTAATCATGACTTTATTACGAGAGAAAAACAAATAACATATCATGGAGTTATATAGAAGGGACCAACAGGATGGACATCCCTTTGAGACATCTTAGAGGGGAAAAAAGAACAAAAGAATGAAAGATTATACAAGATTTGACCACGGATCACCATAATAATAATAAGTAAAAAAATAAATAAAAGTAATACTAAAATCTAATAATCTTTTTAAGGGCTAAAAACCTCAAGAAATCAATTTTATCTCAAATCCCTTCTCAATTATCTAATTTGTCTTAAAAAGCAAGTTAGTTTCATTCAACCAAAGGATGGCACATTTTCAGAGGCCTCTATTTTCAGTCAATCTTCTAAATATACATCCACAAAGTAGACAATTAAGTATCCCTTATAAATACCCAACGGACATTGAACTGTGATAAGGAAATTGACTGTGAAATGGCCCTTTTTATACAAGGAACTAAACAAAAAAAATTAATAGAAGTTAAAAAGAATACTAGAAGGAATGTTCTTTCTCTGTCCATTACTTCCAACAGTTCTCTCTATGGCAAAAAAACCAATCTTTTGTTTTTTAGTGATAAGATTACCAAGAGAGTACAAAGGGAGGGAGATAGCACCACCAAGCCAAGGAGGTAACAAAAAAAGACTCCCAATCAGCAAAGATAGAGAGAAGTTGTAATAACAAAATTATATAGAGAGGGAACACCATGTGGAAGCATAAACTTTAAAACACAGCTTATAGATCAAACCCCGCATCCCCTCCATCTTCTTTCTTATAAGATATAAAGATCCATTGAAAGTGTTTAGCCTCAATATTATATTGTTTCAAGTGCTAATGCCATAGAGAGGAACATGAGAACATACTAAGTGATACCACCACAACCCTATACCAAAAAAGAAAGAGTTCAACTGAAATAACTAATATTTCCAATAACCTTCTAAATCTTACAATCAATTAAAATAATTTGAAAGAAATCAAGCTCAACATCAAAGCTCGTGACATCAGTTTGAATAAGCCCAGTTTAGGCAACTAGGTAAGCTTAAGCATAACCATGGACACATTGAAAGTACAAATACTTGTTCTTGCAGATAACTAAGCACAATCATTTAATTTGAAAGTATAAGTTCATAACATTATGTTTTCGTTGTACAAAAATTCTTGAAACATTCATTACTTATAAACAAAAGTCACCCAAAAGTAAATATAAGCACAGATTATTGTGCTGATACCTTAAACAGAAAACCACAATGTGCAAAATTGTCAGAAAGGTCAACTGCAAGGCCATAATACAAGAGAGTAGACAGAAATATCACCGAGATCATACTTCAGATGCAAATTGAAAGATTAAGCCATGATAGGTTTTTACCACTAACATAGTCATAGAAGATTTTATGTCTTGCATGCTGCCAGAAGATTTTTGAATCTCCACTTCCTGAAGGATTTCCTTTGTATGTTCCTTGTTGAAAAGTAAATAGGAACACTTCACAGATAATGAGTTTAGAAAATCATACAAGCGGTGTTTCTCACCCAGAATTTTGAGCAACTCATCCTGAAAGCATAAAAGTCAAAAAAAAAAAAAAAAGTTTCATTACAAATATTTCTTGAAAATCTAAAGCAAAAGCAGACCCCTCAAAAATGTCTAAAAAGGAAGATGGAATTTTCAGTTCCAAAATAAGCAACTAAACCCCAAACCCACAAATACGATCTTCTTGGATGTATTTGTAGAAGAGAGTAACACTGGCAATAAAAGGGGTGGAAACTAGTTGGGAATTGTGTGTCTCTTCCACTTGGAGTGCCTTATGTAATCTATTTATAATTTTTTGATTTGTTGTAGGCTTTCTCCACGCACTTCTATTCAAATTTTTTGCTTACTTAAAACCAATAAATAGGGGGGGGGGGGGGGGGGGGGGGGGGTAGGGAGGAAGCATATGAAATAAATTGCAGAATGGAAGAAAAACTCAGTTTACTCGGGCCTGAGCATGCAATATCACAAATAGAGGGAAATTTCTGCACTCTTTTGCAATTGAAGCTCGAGAGACATAAAACTAATTCACTCCTAAAACTCCTTTCAGAAAACCAGAATGTTTAGGCTTTAATCTTGGTCAAAAAGCAGTTGATCTTCATAAAACTAAATAATAAATAAAAAGGAGACCTAATGTACGTTCAATTCACACAGACCAAATACCTCCCATGCTCAGCAAGGAAGATTTGTTTAAATGCCTATATGGTAATTCACTTCTCACCCGCAAGTTGCAAGCTTGATGGAAGTTCGTATTTGGATCAATGAGATTGCTCAAAATCCTCCAGACATTGGCATCTTTCAATTGATCAAGAATCTGAAAATTTTCCTCAGATTTTGCAGGATCAGCAAATGACCGAGCCATAACTCGAAAGCCGAACAGTATTTTCTTCTGGGTCTCAGGAGCATCACCATCCTGCATCTTAAACCAATCAAAATCTCCAACTCTGCCTATTATTAGTAAATAAACTTCCATACATGGAATATTCACAAACCTGGTTCATCTGCCTAAGAGACAGGTACCTCTGCATCTCTAGCTGCAACCTGGAAAATTCAAGTGGACCCACAATGAAAGTAGTGTGCATCAGTTATTTACTTATTGTAGGATTGGGAGGTTTGTAAAAATTCACTTGCGGCCCATTTGGTTCGCTAATACTATATTTGGGTATGGATATTTGGATCACTGATATTATATGATGGGTATGGATATTAAATATATTGGAGTTAAAAACCTAGGATATAAATGTGTAGGATAAAAAACATTTGAGTTTGAATGTGCAAGATAATTAATATCTGGTTTTACTTGTGGAAAAAGTAATTTAAATTATTAAATTTAATTAAAAAATATTTGTATTAGATGAATAATAAATTAAAGAATTAAAATTAATTCACACATTAACTAGAAAATAATAATGAGTAATTTCTTTCTCCACTCTCCTACTCATTTCCCAAGGAAAAAAGTTTCATCTCCAAGAAGGATTATAAAATTTCATTTTTATCCTTGGATAACAACTATCTAGATTTTAAAAGTAAATATCTACAAAACAAAGATTGTTATATCCTTCCCAAAACCAATCTCAAGCCCTGTGAAACAGACACAGCCTCAAGGTTCTTGGTCTAATAAATGCATACCTTTGTTTTTGCTCCAGAATCTTCTCGAGAGCCTTGAGTTCAACTTTGTCAAATGTGGAGAAAACTCTGAGCAAATGCTTAACTCTATCCTTCACTGGAAACTCAAATGGGAAAAGTGACTCACAAAGAGTGGATTCAATCACATCAGATCTGCAAATCAAAATCTAAAAATCAATAACCCGAGATCACGCAACACAAAATCAAGAAAAGAATGGCAATCCAATGCATAGAAGAATGATAGAAATGCAATGCTTACAGCACCAATGGCTAAAAGTTACAATAGAATACTATCTACAATAAAGCAGCTAGCAGTTCCTTCAAACCACTATAAAACGAACTTTACAGCAAGAGCTTGAAGCATGCAACGAAGAAAAAATAAATCAATCAATCTCTTTCCTTCAATGGATCAAGTACTAACTCAGCATTATATCAGCATGTTTGGTCTGGCTCTGGTCGTTTCCCCAAGAGGGTAAAACTCTTCATATGAGACCTCAGGCACTCATGCATACCTTTTGCAAGCTCCAAAACAGGTCTCCTTGGCCGTATTTATCCCCAAGTTGCTCTCCAATGTGCTATTCCAATGAAGAAACACAGATTCAACTTTGTAAGCAAGTTCTAGAATTTTTTGCAAGGAGCCTTTAGATGGGAATTCCCAAGACCGAATGATACTCTATCATTTATCTCTCTCTTGCTAAGGTGATGCTTTTAAAAAGGATAAAAAGATCATTTGGCTTTGTCATGTTCATGCCTTCTCTTGGAATCTTTAGTTGGAGCGTAATGCCCAAATCTTCATGGATAAGAATTGCGATATCAACTTTCATTGAATCTACTTCTCTTTTAGCTATTACTTGGAACAACTTGTCTCCTGGGGGGATCTAGGTAGCAGCAACATAAATCGGAGGAAAAAAGCTCTTTTTGTTTACAATAAACTTCTTAAGAAACTTCTTATTGATGAATGAAAAGGAAATGTTCAAGGGACTCAAACTCACAAAAGTGAGGGAAAACAAAGAAAGAAAAAGAAAAATCAAGAAACTTGGGCACGGCGGTTCATGCAAAGTACTATTCTTCATCCCCTGATCATATTTGGACGTTTCCTTCTGATAAAATTTCACCCAAAACTCCTTGGCATTACATCTCTAAGCTGAGCAGAAGCATTTGTGAGAGGGTTAAAAAGAAAAATGGCAATTGTAAGAAAACAACCTTCCGGACTCATCATTGGAATAAGTCAGCCTCTAGCATCACCTTCAGCCCAAAATTTACAAGTTGCCAACAGAACAAATAAAACCCTCTCAAAGTTTGGAATACATCCTTAATTGGGTCTGTATTTTCAGAGAAACCTACAAGATTTAATCTTTAAATTGTGCCCTAATTAACAGCCATGATTTCAAGTGGATCCTTTATTTAACAGCAGTTGAGGTGGCATATATCCCAAAGAGATCATTTTCTCCCCTTGAGGGCTTAACCATGGGGGAAGTTGAGGTGGCATATATCCCAAAGAGATCGTTTTTTCCCCTTGAGGGCTTACCCATGGGGGTTACCAGCACAGGGGACCTCCAAAACAGAGTTTCTTCTCATTCTTGTGCAAAAGGAATACAGAATACCAAATTCATCTTTCTATGACCTGCTCCTTCGTTTATAACTTCTGGACTTGATACTGGAAGTTTTTGGGTGGCAAATGGTTCCATGAAATTATGTAAGGATCTTTGATCCCGCTCCATTCACAATTATGAAAGCAAAGCTTTTTTTATCACAGCTTGAAACTTCTGTTTCTCAATTTATTTCAATCCTGTACTTCATACATTTTTGGTTCCCTTAGCATCACAAGACTTGCGCCACTCTTTGTGGCTATTGACACTTAAAAAAACATGTCATCCTGAGATTCCCAAAGAAAGTAATTCAGCGTAGCGTTCAAAAATAATATCTATATTTTTTTAATACAAACTCCCAAAGGAATCAAATAAATGAATGAATAAATAAAAACATTAACAAACTAAATTGGGAATATGAAGGGCATCCCAATTTTAACAAATTGGAAAATGAACAATAGTGCTAGAATAAACTACCACACATTCCTGGAAAATGAAGACATATTACAAGCTACTTGCATCTTAAGTTGTAAGACAAATAAACTTCACTGACCTGAAATCCTTGTCATAGTAGCATCTCAAAATCCTCCCAGGAATCCAGGTGAAATTGTCCGGATTGGTTGATTCAGCGGAAGATTTCACAGAATAGACCTTGTATATCTCAGCTAGCCTCTCCATTGTATATCTTTTAACGAGTAGCTGCATGTTTAGAGAATAGGAAGAAAGACTTGAATTCGTCTTGAATAATCATGATAGTCACAACAGAAGTTTTAACAGCAATAATGATCATAGAAGATGGATGCTTACAGATTTATCTCGAAGCCGTTCAGCAACAAGCTTTATAGTATCGAGTGGAATTGCATTTAAGGAAAGGCATGTCATATCGCAAATTACAGCAACAACTTGTTTTCGGACATTTTCATCAAAGTCCAATAGCCTGTCAGAAAGAGCAGCTACAAAGGCCAAATCAAAAACGAAATCAGCCAACATTACCAACTGATACACCACTCATCAACACACAAGCATAAGCGTATGGGTTACAGTAAATTTAAGTATATCAATACTTTAACACTCCCCTCATTCGTGGGCTTGAAAACTTGTAGAAGGCTTGATAAGTGAGAATCAATATGAATTGGAAAGGAATGATATTACAGGTTTTTGTTTTTTATAAGAAATCTAACAACGTATTTCTATCGAAAAAGGAGACAACCTAAAGGCAAGGGCAAGAAGAATCCCCTCCCAAAGCAGCTACTGATGGGAGTTTGAAGATAGGACCTCCTACTTCAATACCATGTTAAATCACCCATCTCCAAAAACTTAAGCTAATGGGTTAAAATAAAGTTCATTATATCAAACTCACCAATGTTAAAGTTGCAAAATAGTAGAATCTTTTTTATTAGTTCCACAATATGCTGAGTAGGGGATTCAAAGCTCTGTCCTCTTGGTCAAGAGTACATGTTTGATATCAAATGAGCTGAAATTTATATTGGCAAAATAGTGGAATGTTTATATCTTCCTAAGGTCTTCAAACACTAACAAGTTTTATAGTCATCCATCTTTTGTATTCATCATGACCAACAAAAAGCTCCCTTATGACCTTTGTCCTTTTGTTGGGTAAGAAACTTTTCATCTAGGTTTACAACGAATTAAAATTCTACATGAATATAAAGCTTTTATCGACTCACCAACCCCCCCCCCCCCCCCCCCCCCCCCCACCCCAAAAAAAAAAAAAAGAAAAAAATATGAACAGAAAGGAAGAAAATGTGTAAGACTTACAAATGATTTCAGATGCTTCATCCCTAAGAGGATTCGATAGTAGACAGCTCTTCACGTGCACTAGGACAGACATACGAACCTCAACAACCCTATCTGTCAATCTTTTTAGAAACTCGGAGAAAATTGGCCGAAAAACTTCAGATATAGAAGAGCCAGGAAGAGAAAACAGATCTCCGACCAATCTAACAGCCTTTAGACGAGTATCCAGCTGATCAGTCTGCAAAAAATTTCGGCATGGAGAAGAAATAGAAAGTGACCAACATTCTAGAGTACATATTTAATCTCAGTTCTGTTTTTTAAGGATAAATAATTTTTTTATTGATATAATGTAAATGATTAAAAGTTTAGGGGATACAAACTCACAAAGAGAGTGAAAAACAACCATAAAGAGAACAACCATGAACAAGAACTTTCATGACAAGTAGGTGAATGAATGACCATTAAACTTCCGTGGAATCAGTGCAAAGACAGCAGCTCTTGAACGAATGAAGACAACCAAAAGTATCCTTGGAAAAGAAAACACCTTGAAAAATTAAACTTTATGCTTCAATACTCATGCATATTAATGCAACCTTGAACAAATCGAATTTATTTAATAAACTAGGAGAATAAAAACTTCATCTCCATCTGAAACATGATTCTTTTAAACCCTAAACCTAGAATCATTCTCTAAAACAAACCTACAGGATTTAGAAGAATTGATATTCAAGAATTGCTAACGTTAGCATCTCTTTACCTTGCAAGCAAACCCACCAACATGCCAAGAACCACCCCCGCCCAACTAGTTTTGACAAACAGGAAGCACAATGCAACCTTAGTTCAGTGTTCTTCAGTTTTGAAATTTCAAGAAAGGTGCCCCTTGAATGAGAAAACATTTTGATCCATCATGCACCGAAGGATTTTTGTTATGTAAGGTAGAATTCCCTGACATATGGGAGTCGTCTAAGGATATCTATGAACGTAAGAACAAATCCATACCAAAGAACCCAGCTCAACTGCATAAGGGTGGAATTGTATTTCCATATTTCTAACTCTAGTACATCCGTACTTCTAAAAATCAACTTTCAATGATGTGTATTGATTCAAGCACCTAAAGCAGGATATTTGCAACTCCTTACAGGAACCAGAAATCAAACAGCATTGCTGATCGGTAGGAGGGGAAGGAAGAACAAAGTGAGAGGAGGAGAAACAAGGAGGGAACTTTAGACTGTTGGAGGAACTAGGATGTCTAAAAACACAAAACAAAACATGCATTTCATTTTGGTTAAAAAAAAACTTCTATGGAATTTAGTCACTAGTTTGTAACAATTTAATCTTTATAATTTCAAATTTATAACAATTGTTACAAACTTGAAAGAAAGCATAGGGACTAAATTGCTACATGTTAAAGTTCAAAAACTAAACCGTTATAAATTTAAATGTACAGAGATTAAATTGTAACACAACAAAGTTCAGGGACCAAATTGTTATTTCTATGAAAGCTCAAGGACCAGAAGTGTTCGAAAACCTTCATTTTCAGTTATGTTCAAGCAAGCAATCATATTCAAAAAAGCCATGAAGACATAAAATTACAACCATTAATATATCATTCCACATATGAGATAAAAAAAAAAACAGAGAGAAATAGACAAGTGAAATAGTCACCAACAGACTTTACCAGTAACTCTCCTATGAGATATGCAGCAATTCCTGATAGGATCTGAGGGGCACATCGATATATGTCATAAATAACTTCATGGTAATCAATCAGATTGTATGGTGGTTTGTTTTCTCCTGACATTGAAGTTACAAGAAACTGTTTTGCAGCAGCTTCAAGTTTTCCAGCAGAACTCTGTATGACATTCATAGCAAGCTTCCTTGCAGCCGAAGAAACATTCTGGAATTCAGATCATGAAGCATCATTTCTGTAATAGTGGAACTACATATCAGAAAAATTGCATGTCCTGGTAAGAAGGCTACTTACACTTTTATTGCGACCTAGAGTGGATAATAAAGTAAATAAGAGCTCCTCTCTAATGTCCTCACTCTCCTCCAAGAGAACAACCATTATAGTTTGCATCGACGAGAGAACACTTTCAGGATGATCCTCCCTGCATTGGTCAATTATAATTAAGTACATAGAAGATGTCTTGAAAGTTAGAACAGAAAGAAATCTTACCCGGAAAAGAGGGAAAGAAAGAAGGATAACAAACTATAACTACAAATAATATTGACATTTGATTGAGGCTAATTATCTACTCGTGAAAAAACATAAGCAGACACCAATATACACCAAATGTCATTTGGAACCAACCAAACAACCAACAGACAAAATCCATTTCCATCTTTTGCAACTCTACGACCAGCAAGACAAAATGATACAATTCAAATAAGAATTCTTTGAATTTAACCCAGAAAAAGGACATGCTAGAGCAAGAAGCTTTCGAAAGGCTCCCAACCTCCCATACAATCTGTAACTAATGTAATGAAAATCAACCTTTCCCTTACGATATTAATATTCTCTCCTATTACTTACTCTTTAACTACATAAGACTCTTCCAATACCACTACTCCTTGTACTCTTCTACAATTACCCGCCACAAGACATTTTCTCACAAGCTTGCCCAATATACCGTCATTCTTGGATCTTCTAGGGTGTGGAAGCATACCATTGGCCGTGAACATACCTTATCCTGAAGGCAAAAATTATGTTAATAGAGGTGAAATGTTCTAAAGTTGCAATAGATGGACGGGAGTTCCTTCAACTGTATTAATAATACCTCAACAAATATTAGCATTATCCATTGTGTGGACCTCAAAAAAAAACTTTGGTCCTCATGGTAGAAATAAGTCATCGGTCCCATAAATCCCAAAGCAGAAGAGTGTTTGTTAGCCCCCAAGGTCTTTCTTAACTGGGACAAGATTTGGCTTACAGCCACCTGCCTACTGATGCCTCTATCTTTAATAGAACATTGAACAAATGAACAAATTTGATGACGTCTTTTAGCCACAAAAACGGTATGGTTGATGTTTGAGGTTAACTCAATTCCATAAAATTGTACATCATACCGTGTAAAGGATATATAGTCACATTTCCCAATGTTCACCTTCTAACTAGGTCCAGAGCTCCCCTATACTGCATTTCTCTTGAGTAATTATTGGTTTACAACGAAACGGGTGATGTAGTGTTGACTTCACAAGGAATTATGGGAGAGAATCGTGGCTATAAACTATCAAGGAGAAATCAACTTACAGCCATCTATGATAGACGTTGCTGTACTAAAACTGCAAGGAACCCATTGAACCCACTATAAGAGCTTGTAAAGGGAGTTACATTGAGGGAAAGCCTCTATCAACTGCACAATTTCCTACCTCGTTTTGCCCATGGTGCTACACTTTAAGTGTGTACCATGGATTTTGAATAATTCCCTACAAAACAAGCCAAGGAAGAGCTTACACAAACCATTTATAGTGCATCTATACATCCCATGGTGCCTATAACCTCTTCCACATCACAAACATTCAATAGAATACTTAATAAAGAGAACTCACAAACAATTTATCAAATTCAATCCAATTGAAGGTTTCAACCTTGAAGTTGAATAAAAATTAGGAATGCAATCAAACACCTTTGGAGGAACTTTTAATACTCAATGTCCACATCACAGATTGCATATCATTATCGTCAAAAGTTGGATCATATGAAATATGATTGCAGGTAGATTCTAAATAAGGATCGGAATTTTCAGTGTGCTCATATTGAAGCTTCGTATAATATCTCTGAGAATACCTCTCAATAAAGCTCACAGCTTCTCTTCTACTGCGTCCAAGCATAATTCCATTTTTACCATTCCAGAAGATCAACTTCTCTTATACCACTTTGATAGGATTCAAAAAGAAATGCTCAATATCTGATTCCTATTAACTATCAAGTATCACTGTCGTCCTCTTACTTGGGTATTTACCTTCTATCTTTTATAACAAATTGTTGATAACACACTCTTTCTCCTCTAATGACAAACCACCCATTCATGCTCCTCTATAAACACTTGGATCTTCTAGAGTATGTGATGTGCTTTGGGAATTATCAATAAACCTAGAGCAATTAGACAGTTTACACATTAGGTGGATGATTATATTGAACCAATCAAGCCATAGATGAACTTTTATGTGCTAAAAGATAGATGTATATGTGATGCTTAACCCTGATAGACACAAACCAACATACTGAAAGAAAAGGTAAGCACAAGGACTCAACAATATAAATAATGCTTCACTAAAATAAAACAAGAAAGCTCGAAAACAATGAGAATTTTGTCCCCATTATTGTATAGTGTTTTTATTGTGAAATAGACGTTGAGACTCATTGTAAACAACCAATAATAATGCACAATACTTGGACTATAATCAAGAACGGGGTGAAATTTGAGAAGGTATCCAATCTCGGCAACTGCTATGACATAACTTGCATAGAGCAAATATATTAACCAATCATTATTGGACCAATTGGATCATGTTCTCTAGATGCTACTATGATTACTATCACCGTCATAACAAGATGTCCATCAAAGCCAATTTAAATTGAAAATATTAAAACTATTCAATTAAACAAACCTGGCAACGGAAAGAAATGTGCTGAACATTTCATTAACCAGATCCTCACAATCGAGGTCCAACATTACAACACACGACCTGTATTTAGCAAGTGTCTCCAAAATGACAACTCTCCTACCAAATGACGGACCAGTAGTATCATTTAATCCACTAAATGTACCCACTATCAAGTGAAAGATGTCCTGCAAGAAGATGGACTTAAGTTAAACCACCGCATAGTCTAACTAATAAATCAGACTTAATAAGTACACAATCCAGTCCCATTGGCCAGTATTACCTTTAAAACATCATCGCTATAAGGAGCTTCAGGGGCTGTTATTCGTGTTATTTCACAAATACATGTTGCAACTAGAAGTCTGACATCCCTATCTTGGTGTTGAAGCAATTCTGGCTTGATAATTGCGTTAATAAAAGGTTGCATCGACTCCAAAATTAAAGCTGACGGTGATTGATCCAGTTCAGAAAGGTACCCTACAGCTTGCTGCAAATTGAAAGACGGCAAACCATGAGACACATAAATGATATATCAACCTTAGAAAGAGACCATGTAACTAATAACTGAGTTTTCTGTTCTTCAATTCCCAGATTGCCTAGGAAGGACCTCATAAATTGTTGTTCTTAGTACCAACGATAAAGGGCATAAAAAACTGAACAATGGAATTAGCATTAAATTGCCATGGAGCGTCAAGAGTTGAGCAAGTTTTACTCAGGAGTACACAAAAACTGAACAATTCATAAGAATTTGAAGACAAACGACTCACTGGCAACATGCATGCATTACATCCCAATAAAATCCGACAAATATTCACACAAAAAACCTAGATCCTACTGAATCAAAACTTCCAGAGCTCCATGCGAGACAACTTTGACCGAGGAAATTACTTTTCGCTAATTGTGGACCGGGACGGCGAAGGAAGAAAAACATCTTCAAGAAAAATGAACAAAGACACTAAAGGGGAATATCTAACCCAACACCCACAATTGAGGACACGAGAGTGAAGAACTTTGACTACAGAACAGACTTCTCAAGAATCCCCCATTACAATTCCGGAAAGTACAGAAATCGAAACTGAGAAGTCGAAAATGCTCACTTGAGACGAACGAAAAGAACAAATAAATAAAACAAACGGCTGAGCTAACCATACGAGATGAGAAGAAAAAAAGAAGACTGAAACCTTGAATTACTCGAAGCAACACATCCAAATTCCACAAAAACAAAAACCAAAACCAAAAATTCAAAGGACGAGTTCCACCTTGCTCTGGTTTCCCAGAACTCTCTCCCCTCATCGAAACAGAGGAAAAAGACAAGCGTGAATTTCCCAAAACTGGGGTAAGAAGAGAGGTGGAAAAGAATGAGAATTAGAGCAATGAGTACCTTCAAGAGCTTAATGAGAGCATCTTTAGTGGTGGGAGGAGTGTGGAGCATGGATCCGACCTCCTTGAGCTGCTGCTGCTGCTGCTGAAGCTTTTGGGCCATGGCGGAGGGTGAAAGAAACGGTATAGTTTCTGAATCTCAAGAAAGCAGGGGGTCTATCATGGACAGTGAAGAGTGGAATTAAGGATTATGGAAGAAGAACTCTGAAACTCTCTGAAACTCTCTCAATTTTCTCGCGCTCGTTCTTCCTCCCGCTCTCTTCGCTTCCGTCTCTCAGTGGCGAAATAAGTTCTCAACAAATTTTGGCCAACTATAAATATCTTCCAAGTAAAAACCTCCAAATTGCAAAAAAGCCCCCCACTCCACACTACTTAAAACTTCTAAATTGCAAAAACAGCCCCACTCTACTTAAAACTTCCTAATTTTGGTCCTTTTACTTCTTTTAATTATAGTTTTCACCCTAGAATTACTACTTTTAAATTTCCAATTTTAGTTTTCATATTTATTCTTAAAATTAATTAATTAATTAATTATAAGTTTATTTTTCCTAACTTTCTAAAATTATAATAATTTTTATTGTAAAAAAAAAAAGGTTAGTTTGAAGTTCTTTTTTTTTTTATTATTTTATAAAATAATAATAATAATTTTTATTAAAGAAAAAACATCCCAAAGTTGAAACTTATCTTTCCAAACTATGGGAAAAATAAAAATAAAAAAATCAATTTTTTATTTTCGTATAATTTTTTGTTTTAAAAATTATAAATAAAAAAAATAGGTTCAAGAACATTTTATATATACATGTATCAATTAATTATTTATCATAAAAAATTTTTTATCAAAATTAATTATCAATTATTACTACGTAATGTTAGCTTCTATATAGTTAACAGACTAATTTGTTAGTTATTAAAACTTGAAGACTAAATTATTATAAATTTAAAAATATAGGGACTAAACGGCACGTTTTTCCTTGCATTCTAGGGCGGTTCTGAAATGGGGCGGTTTTTTCGCAATGCGAAAAAATTATTTCTTGGCGTTGGGGTGGGGATTTTGCGAACCGGCAAAACCGGCGCGTTTTCCCTTGCGTACTAGGGCGGTTTTGAAATGTAGCGATTTTTTCGCTCAGTAGCGAAAAAATTATTTGGCATTGGAGTGGGGAATGTCCCAATTTGAACCTATAGAAGAACTCAATTGATTTCAAATCTATCGCCTTAACCAATGAAGCACATTAGTCTTTAGCCTTGGTTAAAAACTATTATTTTTAATTTCATAAAATATGTAAGGGTCAAATAGTCAATTTCTTTTATGGAGATTAAAGGGGGGATCGAGAATAAATCTCGAAATACCCACAATATGTTATGTAAAAATAAGATTCGTGGATGAATGTATTTCGTATAAGGAGATGTTAATTACATTGATTCAATGGTTCTTGCTTCAATAAAAGCTTAGATCGTTGGGCTGAAGATTAGGATTGTCTTATCAATTTGGTATCAGAGCGTAGGTTGCATCTTAGTGGCTGACTCTAGAATTGATTTTATTTTTAATTTCCGCTATTGTTTATCGTTTTTTTAAATCTGTCCTTTTTTTTCTTGCTGCCATTTACACCGTTCTTTATTATCTTTCTACCTTTTCCTTATTATCATATTTAGATTTTGAAAGAAAAAAACAAAAAAAATCCTTATAGTATTTTGTTAGTATTGTATTTATAAATCCTTATCATTAGACCATTTGCAAGTTTATTTCATTTTTTCCGGCGTATAAATATGGAATTGTTGTGTTCTATATTTTTCTTTCATCATTTAAACTCGAAGATAACTTCTAAATTTTTCTGAATTATGTGAAAAGGAAAGTTAGATTGTTTTCAAATCTTCACGACCATTCTCTTTGGAATTCAATTTTTTGTCAGTGCAATTATATCCAAAAATATGTTTGTCCCTTCTTATTTGTTCATTTCTTGTTTTATTTTGTTGTTACTACATAATTACCTGGTCTTGATTCTCTTGAATAGCTCCCTACTAGCAGAATTACTTTATTCATATTACCTACTGATATGTGGAAATCACTATAAAGACAGTAAGATTCGGATTACCTTGTTGATCGAATATCTCAAGGCAAGAACACTTGTTTGAGATTCGAATCTCTCCACAAGCAAGATCGATCATGTCTAGCTTGAATGATTCTTATTGATCAAATATCTCAAGTCAAGAACACTTGATTGAAATTCGAATCACTTCACAAGCAAGATTGATCATGTCGAGCTTGAATGATTCTACATGCAACCTAAACTACACAGAATTGCAAAGAAACTTATCCATTGGCTAAAGAAAGCACAAATGCTTCTTTTACTACATTTTCCAAGTCTCCTTACAAATACAACATACATGGCTTAGCCTCAAAATAAAACTATTAAAGGCATTCCAAGAGCTGTAACATTCATAGTTAATGGTCATAATTAACCATTATGTAATTGTAAACTAGAGTAACTAAAAAGTCTTAAAATACATTAATGAAATACAATAACTCTAAATTACTCTAAATTGTAATCCACTCCAAATTTATAACATGAAACTTCATTCTTCTTCAATGTGGCATGAATTGAAATATCTTTTGATAATTTCAACAGTATTTTCTTCACATCTTCATTGAAGTATATTGTATGATTGATGTCTCTTGGTTCATATCATTCTCCACTTCTTCAAGAGGATTCGTCCTCGAATCTATTTGTGAAACTTTGCTGCAAAAAATAAGTTATGGAAATACAAAGGACTTCACAATACTCTCTCACGAGTATACACTCAAGGAATTTTAGGCCACTCTTTTTACACTCATTTACACAAATGAAGCTCTCATTCTCACCTCTCAAAAATTTAAAGAGAGCAAAAATTGAATTTTGAATTCTAGGTCGATTAAAAACTTAAAAAGATAAAAATAAATAAAAAAATCAAATTGAGAAGAAATACAAAGGAAACATATATCCGATCTTGAGCCTGAAGCTCTGATACCAAATGATATGTGATAACTGTCTAAGAGTAGAGTCATATCAAGTCTTTTTGTATTTAATATTGCACTCTTATTCACCATTTTCTCATTTACTACCCCATTTATTCTACTTAGAGCATGAAATCTTTATTGCGGTCCAACATGAAAAAAAAATGATTTGGCATAAATCGATCTTAATTGTACATTTAATTGATTTATGTGGTAAAATTTCAGACATTTATGCTGAACCATGAGGGAGTAGCAAATCTAGAAATAAATGGGGGATGACATGAAAATTTTAAATCCAGCCGTCCAAGTGGGTCATTGACTACACAACGAAGGAACATGTATGTGGACAACTTATTCCTTTTTAGCCATAAGGGGAACTTATGCTCAATAATAAAAATCAAATAAATAAATAAATAAATAACCAAGAGGAGAGAGACACTTTGGGAGAAAAATCGAATTACACAACAACATCTCTGCTGTAGTGAAATGCTGTGAAACCAGAGAAGAAGAAGAAAACCCTAATCCAGCAGTTGTTGACAGCAGAAGAAAAAAGAGACCAACAAGGATTGATTACGGCAAAGAGGTGGACATGGTTTCACAGAAGAAGAAGAAAACCCTAATTCAACAGTTGTTGACAGCAGAAGAAAAAAGAGACCAACAAGGATTGATTAGGGCAAAGAGGTGGACATGAGAGCTCAAGGGAAAGAAACTTCCATTGATGAACGACAACAAACCGGGATAACTCTCTATTTCCTTATTCTCTTTTCTTATTCCATCAATGATTGAGATGTGGATTTCTCTGTTTAATTCAGTTTGTATGGGGAGCTAAACTTTACAGGGGAGGCGAGAGAGTTTTATATAGTTTAAGTATGTTGACGATATGATTTTAGTTTATTAAAGAGTTGTTAATGATTTACGTGTGTGTTTAATTAGCTACTTTACATACATAGTTCATCTTTTATTCGGGAGAAGAGAGGGAACAATGAAATTCTCCTTAATACTAAAGTTTCATAGTAAGAAGATTTGAAGGGTAATAAAAGGGTTAGGAATAATTCTTCAGCCTTATTAATAGAAATTACAACGATGATGAAAATAATCACCATTCATGACCCTCGTAAATGGGCTTGGGAATCTATTAAAAGGAACTAAAATCTACCACAAAACTCAACTACTTATCTATTTAATCTCTCTTAACTGAACCTTCCTCATTATAGTTGATTTTCTCATTATTTTCTGTTTTTCGACAGCAGTGACACTCTGTTTCAATTTTGTTTAAGTAGTTAAAATCACCAACACCCATTTGAATGTTACTGAAAAACTCCCTTAATTTCCAACTATAAAATTAACCAAAAAGATAAGTTTCTTGTGGAATCGATAATTTACTTATTACTTGCTACTTGTGATAGTGTATACTTGCACTTATTCTTGTGAATTTTACCTCATTTTATTATATACATCCACAAGCGTTCAAGTTTGTGGCACCGTTACCGGAGAACCTAATTTGGTTATTTTACTTGATTTTCGTGAGTTGGAGCCAGAAAAAAGTCATAGTAAGCTGAATTTTCTACTGCTGAATTATATTTACTACTGCAGAATTGACCTTACTGCTGCAGAATTTTGTGTATGAACCCACCTACGGGTTTGAAATTTATTTTTGATCCCGAAATAGAGAGAACCTTTAGACGAAAGTTGAAGGAGAAAAAGAAAATGACAAAACAGAATATACAACAAATGGCCCAACTGAATCAGGAGTTTGAAAATCCAGCGACGATGGCTAATCAAGAGAGAATTACTGCTAATGCCATTCATGTAGCAGATGACAGAGAAAGAACGATCCGAGCATATGCACACCCAGCTATGGAAGAGCTAAATTCGTGCATTATTAGATAAAAAATGCAAGCAACCACGTTTGAGCTAAAGCCCGTGATGTTTCAAATGTTGCAAACCATTGGGCAATTTCATGGACTACCGTCGGAAGATCCCCACCTACACCTAAAGTCATTTTTGGGAGTTAGTGACTCATTTCGATTTCAAGGAGTGGATAAAGACGTGATTAGATTCAACTTATTTTCTTATTCCTTGAGGGATGGTGCGAAATCATGGTTGAATACCTTAGCACTGGGAACAATTGATTCTTGGAGTAGTCAAATAGAGAAATTTTTAATCAAGTATTTTCCACCCACTAGAAACACAGGGTTCAGAAATGAGATTGTTGCTTTTCAATAGTTTGAAGATAAGACATTAAGCGAAGCTTGAGAAAGATTTAAGGAGATGCTTAGAAAGTGTCCTCATCATGGGCTACCTCATTGTATACAAATGGAGACTTTCTACAATGGATTAAATATTGCTACTAAACAAGTAGTTGATGCTTTCGCCGATAGTGCTATTTTGTCAAAGACATACAATGAAGCATATGAGATTTTAGAGAGAATAGCATCTAACAATTGTCAATGGGTCGATGTGAGAAGCAATCCAGGAAAGAAGACCCGGGGAGTACTTGCAGTTGATGCTTTGTCTTCTATCAATGCTCAACTAGCTTCAGGGACTAATATTTTACAAAATCTAGCATTGGGACAAGGCTCAATGATCAAAGCACCAGTTCATACAGCTGCTGTAATGACCCAGACAGCAATTGAATCTTGTGTATATTGTGGAGAGGAACATACTTTTGACCAATGTCCAAGCAAGCCGACCTCAATTTTTTATGTGGGGAATCAAGCTTGTCAAGGCAACCCGAAAAATAATCTCTTCTCAAATACTTATAATCTGGGGTGGAGAAACCATCCAAACTTCTCATGGAAGGGAGAAGGCTCATACAACCAACAAAGACCACCTAAAGCAAATTATCCTCCGGGTTTTGGATTACAAAATCAATTGACATATGGTTCTCAACAAGCCACCACCCAAGGGGAAGGAACTAGTCAAGCTCAACACATACCGGGAACATCGCTTGAGACCCTAATAAAGGAATATATGGCTAAAAATGATGTTGTGATACAATGTCAACAAGCATCATTGCGAAATTTGGAAGTTCAAGTAGGTCAATTAGCAAATGAGTTACGAAATAGAACTACGAAGTGAGTTGAGTGTGTGAGGTCCTAAGCATATAAAATTGCTGTTAATGAGGAGGAACTGGAAGATGGTATTCATTTGGCACTTATTACAAGAAGACTTCTTAAAACTCAAGTTACGGAGAATGATGTTGATAATCAAAGAGACAACCTATTTCACACGCGGTGTTTAGTCAAGGGGACTTCTTGTAGTCTTGTCATTGATAGTGGAAGTTGCACCAATGTAGTAAGTACCATGTTGATCAAAAGGTTGCAATTCCAACTCAAGATCATCTTAAACCTTACAAGCTCCAATGACTCAATGATAGTGGAACAATGAAGGTAATTTCCCAAGCTTTAATATCTTTTACTTTGGGAAAATATAAAGAAGAAGTTTTTTGTGAAGTGTTACCAATGCATGCTGGAGACATATTGCTAGGCCGACCATGACAATTTGACAGGAGGGTTATGAATGGCGGCTATTTGAATAGGTATTCTTTTGTAAAAGATGGTAGAAAATCCACTCTTGTACCTTTATGTATTTGTTGATCAATTAAAGTTGGAGGAAAAAAAGAAAGAGTTCGAGGAAAAAGAGTTGAAAGAAAAACAAGAGTGGTGAAAAAATAGAGAAAAATCAAAGAGAAAAAAATAGTGAAAAGAAGAATGAAAAAAGAGATGAAGTTGAGGAAAGAAAGAGAGAGAGTTGTTTGGCTAGAGTTGGAGAGGCTAGGAGGTTTTCACAAAAATCAATCTTTGTACTTATGTACAAGGAAGGATATTTGGTCTCTAACGATAACAATGTTTTCGCCTAGTGTGTTTCAATCTCTTTTACAGAAATTTGAAGACATGTTTCAAGATGAAGTATCTAAAGAACTACCTCCCATTAGAGATATTGAACATCTAGTAGACTTCATTCTGGGTTCAGTCATTCCTAATGAGCCAGCTTATAGAGTTAATCCAATTGAGACTAAAGAAATTCAAAGGCAAGTGGAGGAGCTCATGGAGAAGGGATATATACGAGAAAGTTTGAGTTCATGTTCTATACGAGACTTATTGGTGCCAAAGAAAGATAAAACTTGGCGCATGTGCATGGGTAATAGAGTCATCAACAAAATCACGGTAAAGTATCGACATCCTATTCCTAGGCTAGACAATATGCTTGATTTATTGCATGATTCATGTCTATTTATAAAGATTATTTTGAAATCTGGATATCATCAAATTAGAATGCATGTAGGAGATGAATGGAAAACAACTTTCAAAATTAAGTTTAGATTTATGAATGGCTTGTTATGCCTTTTGGGTTAACTAATGCTCCTAGTACACTATACACTTAATATATAATATTTTGAGAAAATATCTGAGAAAGCATGTTGTTGTTTATATTGATGATATTATAATTTATTTGAAGATTTGCTTGAGCATGTTAAGTTAGTTTTGATTACACATAGAGAGGAGAAATTTAATTTTAATAAGTGTAGTTTTTGCATGGATTATAGAAGAACCTCTAGCTTTGCAAAATCTAGCATCTTTGGCCGCTCTAGAGGTGAAATATCTTTATTGTTATTTTTTTCTATCAATTTATCAAAAAAAAAAAAAAAAAAAAAAAAAATCAGAAAAAAAAAATGGTAGTAAAAAAAAAGTATTCCGTTCTTATCATTTATTTGAGTTTGTTCAAAATTTTCAAGCTCTTGATCCTTGAGATACTAATCTTAGCTTGTGAGAGTTGATTGTTGAATTGATTATAATTAAGCTTCAAGCAACATTGCAAAAAAAAAAAAAAAAAAAAAAAAAAAACATTGACATTCTTGACCTAGTACCAAAAGCATACATTTGAGTGTTAAATACGAGTGTCCCTGATTACTGATAAGTGTGGAGAGGTCCCTATATTACTAATAACAAAATGTCACATAATGGAGAAGGAGTACCACCAGTATCAGATCTTAATACAACATTCTTCAAGCAATTCAAGGTATAAAGGAAATGATGATGGAAGATAGACAAGATAGAAGGGCACAACAACAAAGACAAGAACGAGCATTACAAGAAGATGAAGGTATAGTTGTACAAGAAAGACAAGTTGAAGGAAGATGGAGAAGAAGAAATAACCATGCAAATATTATGCAACCTAGAAGGATGGAAAGAGTACATGAAGAAAGAGATGGGGGAGTTAAACTCAAAATCCCACCCTGTTGTAGAATGGCAGATTCTGAGACATACTTGCAAAGGGAAAGAAAGATAGAGCATGTGTTTGATTGCAACACCTATAGTGAAAATAAGAAGATGAAACTTGCTATTGTCGAATTTACCAATCATACCGGTGATTGGTACCAACATCTCAAATCCGAGAGAATAAGAAAAGAGGAGGATCCAATAGAGACTTGGGAACAACTTAAAGAAGCCATGAGAAAAAGGTATGTTCCGAAACATTACGAAAGGAATTTGAAATCTAAATTGCAAGGTTTGAGGCAAGGAATAAAAAGTGTTGCTGAATATTATCAAGAGATGGAGACTATGATGGAAAGAGCAAACATTAGAGAAGAAGAAGAAGATACCATGTCTAGATTCCTTGGAGGTTTGAATCAAGATATTGCTCATCTTGTTGACAGAAATCCACCACCATATTTGAATGACATGTATCATTATGCTATCAAAATTGAAGACCAATTGAAGGAAGAAAAAGAGCATTCAAAAAGTACACATCACGAATTAACACCTTTTCAAATTCTAAAACTTGGAACAATGATAGTTTTGTGAATAGAGATGAATCAATGTCACCAAAAGAAAAGTTTGTGGTGGCTAAAAGAGTGGAGGCTAAGAGTTCCAATCGTAAAAAGAATGAAGCTTCAAAGACGGTAAAGGAGAAGTCTAGTTCTATTCAATGTTGGAAGTGTAAAGGGTTTGGACACATGAGCAAAGAGTGTGTTAATAAAAGAGTTGTGGTGATAAGGAATGGTATACTTGATTCGGATGATGAATGTGAGAAAAATGATTCACAGCTTGTGAAAGAAATCGCAGCATAGGATGATGAGTATGTTGGAGAAAGTAATTCTATATCTTTGATCACAAGGAGGGTACTCAATGTTCAAATCAAGGAAGAGAAATTTGAAGATCAAAGGGAAAACTTGTTCCACACAAGATGTTTGATCAAAGGAAACCCATGCAGCTTGGTGATTGATAGTGGAAGTTGCACAAATGTGATAAGCAGTTTCCTTGTAAAAAGACTTCAACTTTCTGTCCATCCCCATCCAAAACCATACAAACTTCGATGGTTGACAAACAAAGAAGAAATTAAGGTGAGCTCCCAAGCTTTTATTTCTTTTACTCTTGGAAGATATAAAGATGAAGTCCTTTGTGATGTCGTACCAATGCATGCGGGAGACATCTTGTTCGCCCGACCTTGGCAATATGATAGAAAGGTAACATTTGATGAAGGCGCTGATCTGATGAAGGCGCTGTCGAATATGTACGAAAAACCGTCGGCTATGAACAAGGTGTATTTGATGCGAAGATTGTTCAATCTACAGATGTCTGAAGGTGGATCTGTTGTTGATCATTTAAATGAATTCAATATGATCGTAAGTCAACTGAGTTCGGTGGAAATTAATTTCGAGGATAAAATTAAAGCATTGATTTTGATGTCATCTTTACTCAAGTCGTGGGATACTGTTGTAGCTGCAATCAGCAATTTTCGAGGATCTGATAAACTGAAGTTTGATGAAATTCGAGATGTAGTTCTCAACGAAAGTATTCGCAAACGAGAAATTGGAAATTCATCTGGTAGTACTCTTAGTGTTGACCAACGGGGAAGAAGTAAACTGAAGGGCCCAAACAAAGGGCGATCAAAATCAAAGAACCGAGAAAAATCTCCAAATAGACCAAACGTAACGTGTTGAAATTGTGGAGAAAAAGGTCACTTTCGGACAGATTGTACAAGACCAAAGAGTAAACAGAATCACAAATCTGGAGATGATGATGATTCTATAAATTCAGCAGAAGACATTGGGGATGCTCTAATCCTGAGCGTGGACAGTTCGATTGCATCCTGGATTTTGGATTTAGGTGCATCTTTTCACTCGTCTCCAAATAAAGAGTTGTTCCAGAATTTCAAGTCTAGAAATTTCGAGAAGGTGTATCTTGCCGACAACAAAGATTTGGAGATTAAAGGAAAAGGAGATGTCTGCATAAAAACTCCGGCAGGAAATCAGTGGACATTAAAGGATGTCAAATATATTCCTGGTCTAAAAAAGAACCTGATCTCTATTGGTCAGTTGGACAGCACAGGTTATGCAACAAAGTTAGGGAAGAGTTCGTGGAAGATTATGAAGGGTGCTACGGTGGTAGCACGTGGCTCAAAATCTAGAACCTTATACACCACTGCAGGGTGTATGAACATAGCTGCTGTTGCTGAGAGTGCTTCAAGTTCAAGTCTATGGCACAATAGACTTGGACATATGAGCATGAAAGGAATGAAGACGCTGGCCGCGAAAGAAGTTTTAGAAGGTCTGAAATCTTTTGATGTGGGTCGTTGTGAGAACTACGTTATGAGCAAGCAGAAATGAGTTAGCTTCACAAGGACCGCCAAAGAATTGAAGAAAGTGCAGTTGGAAATGGAACCATATGTGGAGCAAAGTTCGACGAAGTAAGTGGGAGTTGAGCTTGAGTTGCAGGAAACTCACCTAGTGATGTTGTAGCAGATACTCATGAAACTCCTGAGACTACTGCCGAGGAACCAAACATGGAGCAAGGTTCGAAGACAACGAAGCAAGTGGGAGTTGAGCTTGAGTTGCAGGAAAACTCACCTGGTGATGTAGTAGATACTCATGAAACTCCTGAGACTATTGCGGAAGAACCAGAGGTGGAGCAAGGTTCCAAAACCACGAAGCAAGTAGGAGTTGAGCTTGAGTTGTAGGGAAACTCACTTAGTGATGTTGTAGCAGATACTCATGAAACTCCAGAGTTTACTGCTGAGGAACCAGATGTAGAGCAAGGTTCCAAGACCCCGAAGCAAGTGGGAGTTGAGCTTAAGTTGCAGGAAAACTCACTTAGTGATGTTATAGCAGATACTCATGAAACTCCTGAGACTATTGCTGGGGAACCAGATGTGGAGCAAGGTTCCAAGACCACGAAGCAAGTGGGAGTTGAGCTTCAGTTGCAAGAAAACTCACCTAGTGATGTTGTAGCAGATACTCATGAAACTCCTAAGACTACTACAAAGGAATCAGCAGTGGAGCAAGTGATACCTGAACTGGTGTTGAGAAGATCATCTAGTACTATCAGAGTACCAAAGATGTATGTACCTTCATTACACTATCTGTTGCTGATGAAAGGAAACCACAACCCTTTGAGGAGGCCCTACAGTTGGAGGATACGACCAAGTGGGAGCAAGCCATGGATGATGGGACGTCTAGGCTTCAAAAATGCGTTGTACTGAGGCTGAGTACGTGGCAATTGCTGAAGCTGGAAAGAAGACGATATGGATGATTGACTATCTGGAAGAATTGGGCAAGAAGCAGCACGAAAAGGTTCTTTATAGAGATAGTTAGAGTGTCATACAGTTGGTGAGGAACCCGGTCTATCATTTAAAGATAAAACACGGAAGGTGATACCATTTCACTTGCAGGTTAGTGGAAGATGGTGATGTGTTTTGAGAAGATGGAGGGTGCAAAGAATTCAGTAAACATGTTGACAAAATGCGTTGATGTTGGAATATTGAGGTTGTGCAAAACCTCAATTGGTATGGTGCAGTGAAGATATTCATGATCATTTGAGAATGAAATTCTTGGTTGACTGGATCAGTCTCCAAGTGGGAGAATTGTTAGGCTATGGAGCCTGCTGCTTATTTATAGCTGAGTCAACTGTTATACATAGTAAAGCTATATTTGGTAAATGACATATAAAGTAAATTGTCATAAATAGTAAATAGCTATGTATAGTAAAAAGCTATATCGGGTAAAGCTATATATGGTAAATAGTTATATATAGTAGATGATTATATCTGGTAAAGCTAAATATAGTAAGCTAAACCATATATATATCCCCTCGGGCATAGCTTTTAAAATGTACTTTTTGTATTCTCTATCTTCTCTCTTACTGTACATACTTGAAGTCATCAATATAAATCCTTTAGCTAGAGTTCTCCTTGCATTTCTCTATTCTGTTCTTTGTATTCATCTAGATCGAGCGTGTGTGTTGTTGTGCCATCCTAACACTTAGTTGGAAAGAATGGAGTGCACGTTGATGAAGAAAAGGTAAAGGCTATTAGAGAATGACCAACACCCACAAATGCAACCGACGTAAGATCTTTTCATGGTTTGGCTAGTTTCTATAGGAGATTCATTAAGGATTTCAGTAGCATAGCATCACCATTGAATGAACTTGTTAAAAAGCATGTGAAACTTGAATGGAAGGAAAAACAAGAGAATGCATTTAATGAACTAAAAGATAAATTAACCAATGCCACCTTGTCTTGCTTTACCTAACTTTGATAAATCGTTTGAAATTGAATGTGATGCAAGTAGGATAGGCATAGGAGCTGTTTTAATGTAAGAAAAGAGGCCAATCATGTTCTTTAGTGAAAAGCTTAATGGAGCACAACTCAACTCTCCGACTTAAGACAAAGAGTTATATGCACTCGTGAGAGCTTTGCAAGTTTGGCAACATTATTTGTGGCCAAAAGAGTTTGTTATTCGTACTGATCATGAATGTTTGAAGCGCCTCAAAAGCCAAACAAAGCTAAATAGAAGACATGCTAAATGGTGGAATTCATTGAGACATTTCCTTATGTAATCCATTACAAAAAGGGGAAGGATAATGTGGTCGTAGATACATTATCAAGAATGTATGCTTTATTTTCTTCCCTTACTGCAAAAATTCTTGGTTTTAAACACATGATTGAATTGTACAAAGTTGAAAAAATCTGAATTTTATGATGTGTATATGCAATGTTTAGAAGGGAAACATGTGCAAGATCATATTGTGTTCGATGATATGCTTTTTAGGAAAGGTAAACTTTGTATCCCTAAGTGTTCTATTTGAGAGTTACTTGTGAAGGAGACTCATTGGGGAGGACTTATGGGACATTTTGGAGAATTTAAAACATATAGCATGTTTTGTGAATATTTTTATTGGTTGAAAATGAGGAAAGATGTAAACAAAGTATGCAAGCAATGTTTTAAATGTAAGGAGACTAAGTCTAAGACAACCACATGGTCTTTACACACCTTTAGATGTTCCTAGTGAACGATGGATTGACATTAGCATGAATTTTGTTCTAGGATTACCAAAGACTAGAAGACACCATGATAGCATTTTTGTGGTAGTTGATAGGTTTAGTAAGATAGCACATTTCATTCCATGACCGAAAACACGCTAGTATTGCAAATTCAGTTTCCAACCATCGAATTGAGGCATTGCCCACCACAACGTCAAGAAATATTTTTGGCATGCGTGCGAAAAATTCTGGCTCCCAAGTAGCCGGCATTTCGGAACTGCCCCAAAACGCGCCCAAAAATGCGTCGGTGTCGCAAATTCAGTTCCCAACCGTTGAATTTGGGCATTGCCCACCACACCAAGAAATAATTTCTTTTCATGCGCAAGAAAAATCCCATCTCCCGGGCAACCGGCATCTTGTTACCACCCCAAAACGCGACGAAAACGCGCGTCGCAAATTTGGTTCTCAAGCATCGAATTGGGGCATTCCCTACCCAAACTCCAATAAATATTTTTTTTGCATGTGCGCGAAAAATCCCAGCTTCCGGGCAGCCGGCATTTCGGAACCGCCCCAGAATGTGAGTGAAAATGCGCCGGTGAAATATGATTCCCAACCATCAAATTGCGGCATTCCACACCACGGGAGCCGAGATTTTTTGCGCGTATGCGTAAAAAATATTTCTTGGCGTTGTAGTGGGGAATGCCCCAATTCGATGGTTGGGACCGAATTTTCGACACCGGCTAGTTTTTTGTTGCGTTCTGGGACGGTTTCGAAATGCCAGGTGCTGGGTGTCACGGTCATGCTTGTCCAAGGCGTGTTGCTCATGACCGCATACCCATGACAAGCCCAACCATTTATGTCTTTTCATATTCTAGTGTTTTACTTTTGTATTTCTAGGAAGTATGACATTTCAGAAATATCATGTCTAGACCTATCAGAAATATCATGTCTAGACCTATCAGACATGAAATGCCTCAGAATGTACTATAGGGGGGATACGACTAGTTGTCAACTTCTCCCTACCCAAGGTTATTTACTGTGAGCCGTTCTTATTTATCTCTTGCTTGCTTATATAACGTCTCTTTCAAAAATCTCTCTCTGCCCTCGTTTTCTAAAACCTTCTCTTAAAACTGAGGCCAGAGGCTCAAGCATATGTCGCTTGGCTGTAGCGACGCAAGAACGAATTGACTTAGCTCACTTGTCGTTGGAAAGTGAGTGCCGCATAATTGCAAGTCCGCTGCCATCAAAAGTGCGATTGTGACAAGTGGTATCAGAGCTTTGTAAGCTCCGTGAAATAGCAAAGACCGAAAACATGTCGACGACAAAGTCGACACCAAAATAGCGAGCCGACCGGCTTACTTTAATAGAGGAGGAAATATTGTTCATCAAAGAAGTCCCTGACACCATCCGCTTCCTGGAAGCACGGGTGACGAAATTGAATGGAAAAGTCGTAGAAATCGACGCAATGGGCAACCACCTGGATGAGTTGCCAATCGCAGAACTGATGTTTCTAGTGACCTCACTCGAAGAAAGAGTTTCTCCTACGAGCAGCCCAAGACCGTCTGGTAGCCCCGATAGCTCTGCCGCGCACAAGTATGGATGTGGTAAAGAGTTCGACGTGCTACAAAATACAATGATGAGTTTGTTTAATGGATTAGCTGACGAATTCAGAACAACGATCGATGACATCCAAGAAAAGATGTCCGTCATGAGCACCCGAATTGAGGTGACCATGAAAGTCGTGGAGAACAACACGGCTGGGCAAACTAATACAGGATCCAACAAACTGAAGTTCTCAGACCCTAGACCTTTCAAAGGGAACCGGGATGCCAAAGAGTTGGAGAACTTCATCTTTGATGTCGAACAATACTTCAAAGCCACAACGGCTTGTACCGACGACATTAAGGTGACAGTAGCCTCGATATATCTCATACACGACGCCAAACTTTAGTGGCGTACGAAGGTGCAAGACATCAAGAATGGATTGTGCACCATAGACTCGTGGGAAGACCTCAAGAGAGAGTTGAAGGACCAATTCTTCCCAAAAAAACGTAGAACATCTAGCAATGAAAAAACTAATAGCCCTAAAGCAAACTAGAAGCATAAGGGACTGTGTCAGACAGTTCTCGACCCTGATGCTAGATATCAGGGGCACATCAGAGAAGAACAAGATATTCTTCTTTATAAATGGGTTACAACCGTGGGCCAAAACAAAAGTACACTAGAAAAAGGTCCAAGACCTAGCTACCACAATTGCCAGCGCCGAGAGACTCCTAGACTATAGGAACGAAGCGGGTTACCAAAGAAGAACAGACCCCAAACATTGGGGGGAAAACATATAAGCTGCCAGGTCATCAAAATGAAAGCCCCAATAGGATAAACAGAAGTAACGACAGACCAAGCACGTGGACAGATAGACCTCCTCAGAACAACCAAGCGGGGACATTTCGAGGACCTTACCCTCAAAGGAACCACCCGACGACACCTTTACAATGCCTGTTGTGTAAAGGCCCCCACAAGCTGTCCTACTGTCCTCATCAGGCCTCTCTCAGTGCATTCCAAGTGTCCATTCAAGAGAGCAATGACAAAGAGTCGAGACTATACTAGACAAGAAGAAAGATCAAGATAACCCCGAATGGGCGAGCTCAAATTCTTGTCAGCCCTCCAACGGAAGGTCGACCCGAAGGAGATAATAGAGAAAGGGCTCTTGTTTGTGAATGCGACAATAAACTCTCGACCAAGCAAGAGCACCTTGATAGACTCAGGAGTGACCCACAACTTCATCGCCGATCAAGAAGCACGAAGATTGGGACTCACCATAGAAAAGGACCCTGGAAAAATGAAAGCTGTCAACTCCGAGGCCTTGCCTATTGTGGGAGTTTCCAAAAGAGTCCCCTTCAAATTAGGAGCTTGGACAGGAGAGTTGGACCTTATCGTGGTTCGCATGGACGACTTTGACGTGGTACTTGGGATGGAGTTCCTCCTAGAACACAAAGTTATCCCAATGCCACTCGCGAAATGCTTGGTGATCACAGACCGCAACCCCACAGTAATACCTGCAAGCATCAAGCAACCAGGTAATCTTAGATGATCTCAGCCATATAATTGAAAAGAGGACTCGCACGAGAGGAACCTACATTTATGGCTATACCACTAATGAAAGAAGTGACCACTGAGGAAAATATCCCATGCGAAATCAAGGAGGTACTAAACAGTTATGCTGACATAATGCCAGAGAGCTTACCACAAACATTGCCACCCCGTCGAGGCATTGATCACGAAATTGAACTCCTCCCCGGAGTTAAACCCTCAGCAAAGAACGCATACCAGATGGCTCCCCCTAAACTAGCTGAACTGAGAAAACAACTAGATGAGTTGTTGACGGCAGGATTCATCCGCTCGACAAAGGCACCTTACGGAGCCCCCATATTATTTCAGAAAAAGAAGATGGGACGTTGCGTCTATGCATCGGTACGCAACAAATACCCACTACCTATAATATCCGACTTGTTCGACCAACTTCATGAGGCCAAATACTTCACGAAGTTAAACTTACAATGAGGGTACTACCAAGTATGTATCGCCGAAGGGGACGAGTCCAAGTCGACGTGTGTAACCAGATGTGGGGCCTTCGAATTCCTGGTAATGCCCTTTGGCTTGATAAACGCCCCAGCTACATTTTGCACATTAATGAACCAGGTTTTCTATGAATAATTGGATCAGTTCGTCATAGTACACCTTGATGACATAGTTGTATACAACACAACTCTAGAGGAACACAAGGGGCACTTGAAGCTGGTGTTTGACAAGCTGCGGCAGAATCAGTTGTACGTCAAGAATGAAAAATGTGCCTTCGCACAAACATGCATCAACTTCCTTGGACATGTCATCAATTATGGACAGATCGGTATGGATAGCGATAAGATAAAAGCTATCCAAGAGTGGAACATCCCTACTTCTGTATCCAATGTGCGATCCTTCCTAGGGTTGGCAAACTACTATAGGCGGTTTGTCGAAGGGTTTTCACGACGAGCCGCCCCATTAACAGAGCACCTGAAGAAAGACCATCCTTGATCGTGGTCAAATAACTATCAAATGGCCTTTGAAGATCTGAAGGCAACCATGACGAGGGGTCTTGTCCTTGGGCTAGTAGATGTTATAAAGCCATTTGAAATAGAGACAGATGCTTTCGACTTTGCCCTAGGCGGTGTCCTTATTCAAGAAGGTCACCCCATCGCTTATGAAAGTCGAAAGCTCAATGATGCTGAACGGAGATACACTGTCTTTGAAAAAGAAATGCTGGTTGTGGTCCATTGCCTACGAGTCTAGAGACAGTATCTCTTGGGATCACAGTTCATAGTGAAGATGGATAACAGCGTCATCTGTCACTTCTTCGATCAACAAAAATTGACGACAAAACAAGCCCGGTGGCACGCGTCGTTGGCGGAATTTGACTTCAAATTCAAACACAAGGCAGGAAAGAGTAATCAAGCAGCCGATGCGCTGAGTCGGAAGGGCGAACATGCGGCCCTGTGCATGTTAGCCCATATTCATTCAAGTAAGATCGATGGATCGATGCCAAAGTCGTCATCAAACTAGCTAAAGCTGGGAAGACACGACAGTTTTGGGTTGAGGGAGACCTTCTAATGACTAAATAAAACAGATTATACGTCCCAAGAATGGGAGAACTGAGGAAGAAGCTCATTTAGGAATGTCATGATACCTTATGGGCCGGACACCTTGTGTGGCAAAGAACATATGCCCTAATAAAAAAGGGGTACTTCTGGCCGAATATGCGGGACGACATCATGCAGTACACCAAGACGTGCCTCATCTGCAACAAGGACAACGTCGAGAAAGCCAAAGTCTAGGGACTCTTGGAACCTCTACTTGTGCTAACAAGAACTTGGGAAAGTGTGTCGCTGGACTTCATAACATACCTCCCAAAAGTCGTAGAATATGACGCCATCTTGGTTATCATAGACCAGTTCTCGAAATATGCGAGTTCGTCCCCACTCTCAAATTATGCTCGGCTGAACTAATAGCCAAACTATTTTTCAAACACGTTGTCAAGTTATGGGGCATTCCGTCGAGCATCATCAGCGATAGGGATCGTAGATTCATTGGCACATTCTAGACCGAATTATTCGCCTTCTTGGGAACGACTATAAACATCTCCTCGAGCTATCATCCTCAAACCAATGGACAGATGGAACGGTACAACTGCTTGCTCGAAGAATACTTACGTCACTTTGTCAACAATCGCCAGAAGAACTGGATACAACTGCTAGATGTCGCCCAATTCTGTTTCAATTGTCAAACGAGCTTGTCTACGGGGAAGAGTCCCTTTGAAATTGTAAGTGGACGACAACCGGCCTTGTCCCATATTATTGATCATCCTTATGCAGGGAAAAAACCCTCAAGCTCAAAATTTCACAAGAGAATGGAAGCAGACAACAGATATAGCCTGGGCATATTTAGAGAAAGCTTCCAAGCATATGAAGAAGTGGGCGGACAAGAACTGTCGCCCCCTCCACTTCCGAGCAGGAGATCAAGTCCTCATCAAGTTGAGACCAGAACAGATCAGATTTCGCAGCCCAAAGGACCAGAGACTAGTTCGAAAATATGAAGACCTAGTTGAAGTCCTTAAAAAGATCGGGGCTACCTCCTACAGAGTTGCGCTACCCACATGGATGAAAGTCCACCCAGTAATTCATATGAGCAACTTGAAGCCCTATCACCCTGACCCGGACGACGACTAACAAAATCTAATAACGAGACTGAGCATCGATCTGAAACAAAGAGACAACAAAGAAATAAAGGAGATCCTAGCCGACAGGGTTAGGAAGATAGGAAGACCTGTACGGACGATTCGTGAATTCCTTGTCAAATGGAAGAATCTCCCTACGGAGGAAACCAGCTGGGAACGAGCCGAAGATCTGGACTCCGTCACCACCCACATCGCCAGGTTTGAAAGTAGTCGGTTGATAGAGACGTCAGCCAATTAGGTGGGGGAGGATGTCACGGTCATGCTCGTCCAAGGCGTGTTGCCCATGGCCGCATGCCCATGACAAGCCCAACCCTTTATGTCTTTTCATATTCTAGTGTTTTACTTTTGTATTTCTAGGAAGTATGACGTTTCAGAAATATCATGTCTAGGCCTATCAGACATGAAATGCCTCAGAATGTACTATAGGGGGGATACGACTAGTTGTCAACTTCTCCCTACCCAAGGTTATATACTGTGAGCCGTTGTTATTTCTTTCTTGCTTGCTTATATAACGTCTCTTTCGAAAATCTCTCTCTGCCCTCGTTTTCTAAAACCTTCTCTTAAAGCCGAGGCCAGAGGCTCGAGCGTACGTCGCTTGGTCGTAGGCGACGCAAGAACAAATTGGCTTAGCTCACTTGTCGTTGGAAAGTGAGTGCTACACAATCGCAAGTTTGCTACCATCAAAAGTGCGATTGTGACACTGAGGAGCCTAGATTTTTCGCGAGCATTCGAAAAAATATTTCTTGGCATTATGGTAGGGAATGCCTCAATTCGATGGTTGGGAACAAAATTTGCGACACCGGCGCGTTTTCAGTAATGTTCTGGGGCGATTCTGAAATGTCGGGTGCCTGGGAGCCTTGAGAACCGAATTTGCGACACCGGCGCATTTTCGGTCACGTTTAGAGTGGTAACGAAATGCTGGCTCCTGGTTGCAGGAATTTTTCGCGCGCATGCGAAAAAAATATTTCTTGGCATTGTGGTGGGGAATGCCCAAAATCGATAATTTGGAACTGAATTTGCGACAATGGCCCGTTTTTGGTCACGTTCAATGCGGTAACGAAATGCCAGCTCCCCAGAAGCTTGGATTTTTCGCGTGCATGTGAAAAAAATATTTCTTGGCATTGTGGAGAGGAATTCCCCAATTCGATGTTTGGGTACCGAATTTCTGACACCAACGCATTTTTGGTCGTGTTCTTGGACGGTTCCAAAATGTCAGCTGCTTGGGAGCTGAGATTTTTCACACGCATGCGAAAAAAATATTTCTTGGCATTGTGGTGGGGAATGCCCCAATTCGATTGTTGGAAACTGAATTTGCGACACCCGAGCGTTTTCAGTCACGTTGTTGGCGGTGACGAAATGTCGGCGCCCCGGAGGCTGAGATTTTTCGCGCATATGCGAAAAGAATATTTCTTGGCATTGTGGTGGGGAATGCTACAATTCGATGGATGGGTACTGAATTTGCGACACCAACGCGTTTTCAGTCACGTTCTAGGGCGGTTTCGAAATGTCGGCTCCTTAAGAGTCAGGATTTTTCGCGCATATGCGAAAAAAATATTTCTTGCCATTGTGGTGGGGAAAACCCCAATTCAACTATTGGGAATCAAATTTATGACACCGTCGAGTTTTTGGTCGCGTTCTAAGGCGGTAACGAAATGCCAGCTCCCCGGGAGCTGGAATTTTTCGCGCGAATGCGAAAAAATATTTCTTGGCATTTTTTTGGGTAATGCCCTATTTCGATGGTTGGGAACCGAATTTGTGACAATGACGCATTTTCACTCTCGTTCTGGGGCAATTCTGATATGTCAGCTACCCGAAAGCAGGAATTTTTCGCATGCATGCGAAAAAAATATTCATTAGCGTTATGGTGGTCAATGCCCAATTCGATGGTTGGGAACCGAATTTGTGGCACTGGCGCGTTTTCGGTCGTATTCAGGGTGGTAATGAAATGTTGGCTCCCCGAGAGCCGGAATTTTTCGCGCTCATGTTAAAAAAATATTTCTTGGCGTTGTGGTGGGGAATGCCCAGTTCGATGGTTTGGAACCGAATTTGAGACACTGGCGCGTTTTCGGTCGCATTCTGGATGGTTACGAAATGTCGGCTCCCCTAGAATCGGAATTTTTCGCACGCACGCGAAAAAAATATTTCTTGGCATTGTGGTGGGGAATGCCCCAATTTGATGGTTGTGAACCGAGTTAGCGACACCGGCGCATTTTCAGTTGCGTTCTCGGGAGGTTTCGAAATGTTGGCTGCCTTGGAGCTGAGATTTTTCGCGCGCATGTGAAAAATTTTTTTTTTGCCATTATGGTAGGGAATGCCCCAATTTGATTGTTGAACCGGATTTGCGACATCAACATGTTTTCGGTCGCGTTTTGGGGCAGTAACGAAATGTCGTTTCTCTGGGAGTTGAGATTTTTCGCGCGCATGCAAAAAAAATATTTCTTGGTGTTGTGGTGGTGAATGCCCCAATTCGATGGTTGGGAACCGAATTTGGGACACCGACGCTGTAACGATCTTAAATTTCCACTTACTCAGAGTCGCTACTAATATCTCATGTTCATCTATAATGCAGAAATATAACTCTTACATGAATATCATTTATAACATAAACTTCGAAAAACGCTTAAAACAACTTCTTCTCTAGAAAACACAGTCATGGTCTGACGTGTTTAAATACGAAATACCGAAATTTAGAGAAAATAGAAACAAATACAAAATAATTTAAAACAATGAAATGCAAAACAACTTATTCTATCTTTAGACTAGGAATTTAAATATGAGTCTACCCTATGCACGTGCCACAGTCTCTGCTTGTGACGCCACCGTCCTCCGTACAAGTGCGTCTTGCTTTTTACCTGAAAAATGATGTGGCACACAGCTTGAATATTTCAAAGAATACTCGGTAAGTGGCCCCACTATAAGGGGCCATGCAAATGCAAAACCATGCAATCATGATTTAGGAACCTATCTCTAATCATCATAAGGGTGGCCTCGAGTCTCGGACAAATTAGATGTGTAGTACTTTCCTACACACGACTCACACATGCGAGTTTGAATCCCCAGAGTGCTCGCACACCCCCTGGACCCTCTGGTCAAGCTAATCTATAGCGACGTCCGGAGGTCAGTGGAACTCCATAGTGTCATATGCCTCATGAACACCCTCATCTATTGTGCGCGTCCGCACTCATCATCTCTAGGGGAAGTAGCCCTATACTTATGAACATACAATATGCATGAGGTCCCTCTAAATCCATCATTACGTCTCTTCTGACACAACCCTCTAGTCTCATCTCTTTGTTACTCTAGGTAACACATACTCGTGGATATTTATATTAATATCATTGTCATGCTCTTAGGGTTGTGTCCTATGTCGATCTAACGACATGAAGCAATATGGCACTCATTATCATATAGCATGCTCAATATGGAAAACATCATCATATTAAGGTAAACTTCACGCAATCATCATACTCATCATATGGTCATAAAGTGCATCAAGTATCGTCATTCATATAACATCATCATATCATTATCTAACGTCATCAAGTCATCATATAACATCATCACGTCATCGCATAACATTATCACATCATCATATAACATCACCGCATCACTATCTAACGTCATCACATCATCATACAACATCAACACATCTTCATCTAACGTCATCATGTCATCACATCATAATGACAGGTGCAAGGGCCACTGGACACGTGTCGTCAAACATAAGACAAGTCTTTCGACCAAGTCGATAGTAAGGCCACTTACCTGATTAGCTTAGGCTCGTATCACCAATTTATCAAATTCAGTTTTGTTCTTTGTATCCAAGCCAACCTATATGAACCATGACATCAATTTCAATTTCAATTCTTTAAATTTTACAAGGGTCCATGTGTTAAACTTCATGTGAGCATTAGAGACTTTGAATATATATATATATATATTTCATCATCCTTTTCCTGTGTATTTACCGTGTCAAATTGCCACCAAATCTTCGCTTTTCCTCTTCCCGGGTCTCTCTCTTTTATTTTACGTATTTACTTTGTTAAATATATATATATATGTATGTATATATATATATTCCCTTACCTCTCCCTTTAATTTTTTTCTAGATCTCTGGTGAATTTTTTTCCTCTCTATTATTTTTTTTTCTTTTCCTCTCTCTCTTTAATTCTTTCTTTTTGTTTTCCTCTCTTTAATTCTTTCTGGATCTTTCTCGTTCATTCTTTTTCTCTCTATTATTATTTTTTTCTACTTTTTCTTTATTATTTTTTTTTTCATTTCCGCTCTTGTTTAATTCTTTTCTTTTTTTCCATTTCCTCTCTTCTTTAATTCTTTTCTCTGTTTAATTCTGTTAGCAATTTAGTAAATGAAAAAGAGATCTGATTATAAATGATTGTATAAAAGAAAAAGATTTATGATTTCAAAATCCATCTAAATAATTAGGTAATGGAAGAGGATATTTGATTCTAATGAATTGGATAAAGATTTTTTTTTTTCTTTTCCAAAAAGTATAAAGGATTTTTGTCTGTACTTTTGGTCATTTTCAACTATGCTCAAGATATCTAAAATCTAAATAATTGAAAAAGAGATCTAAGATAACTCCTCTTAAAAAAGATAAAGAAAAAGAGGTCTTACTCATAGATAACTTTTCTATCTCTTTCCCTTAAATCTGCTTGAAGTGAGGACCATTTCCAATTTTTCTCTCTCAATATGGATCTTTTATTTGTTTCTTTCTCATTTTTCTCTTCCTAAAATCTAACTTTTTTTTTTTTTTTTTTTTCTTTTCTTTTCTTCTTCTTCAGATCATTTTGAGCTGTAGGAGGTGTGGAGGTGTAGGGGAGAGATATTTGGGGGAAGGTGGAGAGAGACCTTTGTGTTCTGGGGCGGTTCCGAAATGCCGGTTGCC
The DNA here is from genome assembly GCF_057944985.1 of Cucurbita pepo subsp. pepo. Classification (NCBI taxonomy): domain Eukaryota; kingdom Viridiplantae; phylum Streptophyta; class Magnoliopsida; order Cucurbitales; family Cucurbitaceae; genus Cucurbita; species Cucurbita pepo. The sequence goes on from NC_141817.1 coordinate 5,540,475, forward strand.
CGGGAGTCGAGATTTTTTGCGCGCATGCGAAAAAAATATTTCATGGCATTGTGGTGGAGAATGCCCAATTCGATGGTTGAGAATCGAATTTGTGATACTGGCGCATTTTTAGTCATATTCTAGGGAGGTTCCAAAATGCCGCCTGCCCGGGAGCCAGAATTTTTCGCACGCATGCGAAAAAAATATTTCTTGGCGTTATGGTGGGGAATGCCCCAATTCGATGGTTGGAAACCGAATTTGTCAGGTTAAGGCAAGGCATTCCTGTACAGCTGATGACAACATCGTAACTCGAGATCATGACACATGCATAGGGTAGTCGTATTTATTTTTTTAGACCTAGACTAGAATAGGATGTTTTTAATTTAAACGCTTATTTATTTTATTTAGTCTTTTGTTGTATCGTTTTTAGAGTGTTTTCAAAACACGTAAGTCCATGGCTGTGTTTTAAGCGGAAGGTTATGTTTTAGGAAAATTTAAATGAAGTATTTCTGCATTCAAAATATATAGTTGGATTGTTAAGTATCCCAAGTTTTATGACATCTATGGATATCCACCATGTTTATATAATGCTAATTTTTATAAGACAATTTTGTTAAGTCGTCCATGGTATTACAAAGGAGTTGAAAAAGAAGAAGAAGAAAAAAAAAAAAAAAAGGTTGTGGTGACTTTTCGTGATGGCTATAGAACAATTGTTAAAATGACTTTGAGGATGTATGGTCAAAGAGGTTAATTATTGAATATTTAGCAAAATTTAGAGAATTTGGCTCCGAGAATGTAATGCAGGAAACTAGTAAAAATTGTTGACCCAGTTGATGGGATCATCATGAGAAAAATGGTATCAGAGCCAGACACCGAACTATGTGCCAGCGAGGAGGCTGTTCCCCGAAGGGGGTAGACACGAGGCGGTGTACCAGTAAGGACGCTCGGCCCCGAAGGTGGGTGGATTTGGCGGGAGTCCCACATCGATTGGAGAAAGGAATGAGTGCCAATGAGGACGCGGCCCCGAAGAGGAGTGAATTGTGATGTCCCACATTGATTGGGGAGGAGAACACAACACCCTTTATAAGGGTGTGGAAACCTTCCCCTAGTAGATGCGTTTTAAAGCCTTGAGGGGAAGCTCGAAAGAGAGTCCAAAGAAGACAATATCTGCTAGCGGTGGACCTGGGCCGTTACAAGTAGAGTTGATATGGAATCAACCCAAGGGAAAGTATGGAACGGATTACTTTGACGATCAAGATCAAGAGTAAAGAAAACTTGTTTCTAAACTTGTGATTCGAATCACTCTACAAGAGGTAGAAAACTTGTTTCTAAACTTGTGATTCGAATCATTCTACAAGAGGTTTGATCAATACCACTATTCAAGTTCTAAACACAAGAAATTTCAAATAAATTCTATTCTTTTTTATTCCAAAATGTAATGTCTCTAATAAAATAAAATAAAAACTTTATACAATCTTTACAACCTTAACCTATATGACACATCACTCCCGAATTAAATTGGCGGTTAAATGAGAAATACTCATAACCTCCATATTAAAATGGTTAGTTAATGGTGAAATATGATAACCTATGTAGATTACAATATAACCTTATCTTCTATATGAAAAACAAGCAAATATTTAATTAACAAATATTTAAATTATAATTAAATAGTGCAATGAATAAAATGTGCATGTGCTTATTAGTCATACTTGGACTAGTTTCATAAATTTAGCTGAGTTCATTAAATACAATTTAATGCATCTCTTTCTTGAAGCCAACATATAATGGAGGTCTCCAACGTTTTCTAGAATTTCCTTTGATGAGCTCACCATAACTTAAATATAAGTGTATAAGGTTTGTTGTAGCTTCTTGGCTCTCGTCCTTGTAATTGGACCTTGAGGTATGGAAATTACTTGGTCCTGGTTCATATCAGGAGTGATCTATAGTTAATAAATAAAAATTAATTAATTAAGTAATTTCCATAAGGTCTCTTTGCAAGCTCATGGCTCATAGTAACCCTAAATGTTCAATTTAATTGAATTTTTTTTTTTAAAGGTTCAAATTAATATTTAATATAATAAATATATTAAATATAAAAGACCAAATATACTTAATGTGAAGGTTCAAGTTAATATTTAATATGTTACACATATTAAATACAAATAAAGAAAAATGTATTTAATTTGAAAAGTCTAAATTAGTATTTAATATAGGAGGATACTGGTTGGCATGGTCCTTAAGGAGTTGTTTGAGATGTTTTGGGTAATACTTGATAGCAATAGTCTTCCATCGGGTGAACGCAATGTAGAAAATGTGGTGGGAGATATATTTAGTATGCTTATTCGGTCATTTAACACGCTTTTGAAAAGAGTTCCTTAGGGAGGCTTATGGAGTCCTCGAATAGTCTTTCCTTAATCGAGGCTTGACTCCTTCTCTAGAGTCCTCGAACAAAGCATACCATTTGTTCGACATTAGAAAATTTTATTGATATGGCTAAGTTAAGGGCATGGCTCTGATACCATGTTAGGAATCACGACTCTCCACAATGGTATGATATTGTCCACTTTGAGAATAAGCTCTCATGTTCTGCTTTGGATTTCCCCAAAAGAACTCATACCTGGAGATGTATTTCTTACTTATAACCCCATGATCATTACATAAATTATTAAACGTGGGACTCCCTCCGAACAACTGCTCAACATCTTTTTCATTCACAATAAGACTCTTAATGTTTGGACCTCTTTCTCTCGAGGAGTTCCTTGGTATTGTAGTTGATGCCGCCAAGAAAGCCAGAGAGATAATTCGTAAGGGATTCTATCAGACCAAGCATATAGAGCACAAAGGCAGAGAAACCACGAGGAAGACGACTGGCACATGAGAAAGAGCAACTGGGTGAGTCCAGGCGCGTGAGGCAGATATAGTTGGTGCGTGAGCCAATAATTTCCTTCCTCGTCCAATTGAGAAAGATTGTGATAGATTACCCCTTTAAGCATACATTACAAGAAGGAGTTCGGAATCAAGTAAATAGCATATCAAGCCTTCTCAAACAAGTTCTTAACTTGCTTTGAAATACACAAGTATCTTGATCGTATGATTAAAAGTTAATATAGTAATGTGTTTATGATATGATTAATTGTTATATATTATGATTGCATGTATAAGATGTAAGCATGCCATGAAAGAAGTATGAAGTGCATGAATAAGATGTGAGCATACTATAAATGTTAGTAGAAAGGTTATGGTTCTAGGTTATACTTACAGTTGATCAAGCCACGAGCTATATATGAATATTGTTAGTCTACTAATTCCCGCGGAGTTCCTGACCAACACGTTCCGTGCTAAGTTATGAATAATGAGGATTCCGACGGTTGGGTTATATGATGTTATAGGTTGCCAGAGAAATTAGAAAACAAGTTGTATTCAATCGAGAGTAAGTCTTACATACGTATCCGAAAGTTCTAGATAAGCATATATAGAGAGTCAATAACTCAAGTTAGAAGTTGCTGAAGCTGAAATACCTTATAATATTAATGGTGAATAAAACTTAAGAATAGGTGAAAAGATAAATAATAAAACTTGTAAATGACAGTTACCTACTCACTCAATGAATTAGTTATACATCAAAATTATTTTAACTTTTCTTTCCCGATAAAGAAAAGTAGAAGAACTGAGGAAGAGATAGACAGGCTGAGACTATAGGAAATCATTTTTTCGCTTTGTGTATATGTGTTTTTGTTGTTAAAACTTATACGGGTTATTTTGAGTTGTAAAAAGTACATGGTGATTCACATATTTTATTTATCAGGTATGAAGATGTTCTAAAGAAAATTATTGGTGTCAATAATAACTCCAGTGATTGTCAAAGATTCTCCCAAAACTCCTATTTAAATAGAACGGTTGTGTTGAGCCAAAAAAATCGACACACTTTCTCTTGAGAATTCTCTTTAAACTCTCCTTTTTCAATCTCGGGTTGACTTTCTTTCAAAAGGCTCCCACAAATCTAGACTTTATGTTCGAGTCATAACAAATAAGATCTTGTGGAAGAACTTATGTGGTTGGAATACACCAAGGACACGTGGAGACTACCTTGGTTGGAATACAACAAGTTTTATTAACTATCTTTCAAGTATGTTTTAAGTGTTATCAACCAGTTTTATTAACAATTACCTTGACTTACAGTCTTATTTAGGGCCTCTCTATTGTTATTCAGGTGATTTAGTTAACCTTAAGCTTTATCTGTAGACTGTGTTTATGTTCACTACAAATTTCGGACATGTATGTAAGATTCGTTTTCGGTTAAATACAGTTTGTTTACTAAACTCTCAAGCGGCCTGAAATAGCACACAGCTCGACGATCAAGAATTCTCGTTGTTCCAAACTTAGCACCCGTGCATCAATTAGGGGTTGTGTGGAGATTAGTAGGCTAAGGTTACACATATCATATCATAACCAGCTCATAAGCATAAACTAGAGTCATGTAGCATACATCCTCTTTGTGAATTCATATCATGCTCACATCTTATGCATGCATTCACAAATATTGTTATTTAAGCAATGTCATTCACAAGTGTTTATTATATTAAGCTCCTAGTCACATGGCCAACATGTTTCATATATACAAAATAAGTTTGTTTAGAAGCTTCGATACGCTACCGACTAACACAGTTTCTCTAATAGTTTGCTCTTAATATGATAATTTTTTCTCAATTCCTCCTAATTTGACCATAATCCAATTCGAGCTTCCACGCACCCACACATGCTCCAAACACCTATCTCACGCGCCCAAGATTTTGGCCACTCACAGTCTCATTGACACGTAGATCTCACCGTCTCGAGCTCGTTTTGCCCCTTTACAATGGTTACTTTGTCCCAATTTCTTCTGAAAAAGTGTAGATCTCAACCCCGCAATCTATTAAGACAAGTTTGAGTATATTTTATGTACCGTAGATTAAGTTAAGTATCGTCTCCCTTTAACACAATTCAAGCTCCATCTTATCTCAGTTCAACTCAATCTTTCTTAATTCTTTAAAATAATCCCGAATAAACGTTCCCATTTAGCACCTTGATCGGTTGATTTCTTCGCATGATCTTGAGGTTGAGTAACATTTTCATTTCCTTTGCCTAATCAAAATGTGTCAAAAACTTCCCTTTTAGGGGAAACAACGATGAATTCAACTTCTATGTTATTAAATGATAGAAAAAGTCACCTTTGTTTCCATTGGCTTGGCTTGGAGGCAACTTACTCGAAATAGGAATATATATATAGCTTTCACTCTGTCAAAGAGGATATTGCCTTTCATCCCATTGATCACCGTATTTTTGGCTTAGAAAAATAAATGTGTAATTAGTGTAGTGAATTCGATTAGGAATGGTTCGACGGATCAACCAGTCGCTTTAAGATTGACTATTAGATGTTGGTTTTGGTTAGGATATTTAGCTTCCTGTTATGGCTTACCATAGATATCCTATTTTACCCTTGATTATAAGCTAATATCGTGTACGTTTGAGGATATTGAGCTTTCTACTACGGTTTACCATATGTATCATATTTGACTCTTTATCATAGGCTAATATCATGCATTTATTTATTTCTCTTTCCATTTCTTTTGTAATCTATTTGATCTTATTTGATTATGTGAATGATTATGAGTAGAGAACTTTCACCGCCCTTTAGTTGCGGTGGCTTTAGCAAATATTCTCATGGTATTAAAGTATGTCCAATTTAGCAACTCCGGTCATTTCTTCTCCATGACTACTGAATCTTCTTCTCATCTTCTTCCTTGCAACACTTTAATCTATATCATCACCATCAAGCTTTCTTCCTCCAATTATCTTCTTTGGAAAAACCAACTTCTCATCTTCTTGGGAGTCTAAACATGTTGAGCTACGTTAATGGAGCTCTTATTCCACCACCTCGTTTTGAACCAGAAACCTCCTCAACACACAACACCAAATACTTGGCGTGGAAAGTAGTCGATGAACGACTTCTTTGTCTCCTGCTCTCCTCTCTCATTGAGGAAGTCATTGTTGTCGTCGTTGGTCTCTCCACTACCCATGACGTTTGGCTCGCATTGGAGACTAGGTTCAGTCATCATTCAAAAGCCTATAAGCTGAGACTCAAAGATGACTTGCAGTTGATGAAATGCGGCACCAAACTTGTTGCTGAGTATGCTCGTACCTTCAAAACAATTTGTGACCAGCTTGCTGTTATTGACAAACCCGTCGAGGACATTGATAAATTGCACTAATTCCTTTGTGGACTCAACATCGATTTTTTTACTTTTTCTATTGCTCAGATGACTCTTACCGCATAAAGTTTTGAATTGTTCCAACGCTCCCTTGAATCTTATGACTTCACTCTCGCGACATTCACAACCACTAATCGTGGCCACACCCATGAAAGTCACATTTCTTCCTATACGAACTAGTGAGGTCATTTCATTTCCACAACAATAATTCTTCCAATCGAAGACGAACCCACTCGAGTTAGGGTCTTCGACCACCTCGCTATCAAATATACCACACGAAGGGCCATTATGCTTACTACTGCAACAGACAATACGTCCAGATTGATTCTTCTCATACTCACTTTGCCGAAGCTTTCAACACGTCATGTTCTATTGTTGGACTCGAGGCTACTGATTGATTTTTGAACATTGGGGCTTCGGCCATATGACCACCAATCTATCTATTTTAGATCAGTCTAAAAATTACAAGGGTAAGGACTCTGTGATCGTAGGAAAAAGTGTCTCCCTACCCATTAACTACACTGTTACTCTTTTTCCTATTCCAAATATTCACTTTATTAGATATCTTGGTTGTCCCTCGTCTCACTCAAAATCTTCCTTCAATTAGTACATTAACGTCTGATTTTTCTCTCTCCGTTACATTTACTAATAATCTTATTACTGTCTAAAATCGTCAAACAGGAAATGTGGTGGCTACCGGTAAAAGGGATGAAGGGTTATATGTGTTGGAGCAGGACAACTCTGCCTTTATTTATGTCCTTAAAACTAAATCCCTACGTGCTTCATATGATTTATGGCATGCTTGCCTAGATCAGGTGAATTATTATTTTATTTCTTTTTTCTTACGTCGTAATTGTCTTTTCCATCACTACGTATTACCTGTCAGCTTGCGAAAAGTCATCGATTGCCTTATTCTCGCAATGAACATGGTCGTCTCATGTGTTAGATCTTATTAGTTGTGATCTTTGGAGTCCTTCCCCCATAAAATTCAATTCGAGCTTTCTTTCCTATGTTATTTTTATGGATGATTATTTCTGATTCACTTCGCTTCACCCTTTAAAATTTAAGTAGGATTTATTTGATATTTTTCTTCAATTTTAAAAATTTGTGGAAAACCAATATTCTACTCCTATCAAGATTTTTCAAAGCCATGGAGGTGCTGAATTTACTAGCACTTATTTCAAAGCTCACTTACGTACTTCTGGCATCCATCATCAACTCTCTTGCCCATATACACTTGCTTAAAATGGTCATGCTAAGAGAAAACATCGTCATGTGACTGAGACAGCTTATATCATCAACCAGTTGCCTACTCCACTTCTTGGAGGTAAGTCACCCTTTGAACTTATCTACGACTACTCTCCGCATTAAGACAATTTTTATGCCTTTGATTATCATATTTATCCTTACTTGGGTAATTAAATTCCTAATAAACTTTCTCACATTTTTTGCATTTTCTTGGGTTACCGTCTCTCTCATAAAGAGTTTTGTTGTCTTGATGTCACCACTAGACTATACATCATCTGTCACGCTCAATTTAATGAAACTCACTTCTCTACTGTCCCTACCTCCTAGGCCCAACCTCTTTCTTCTCTTCATATTTCAAATTTCTTGTAATCGCGCCTTTATCATATTGATTCATCCTCCTCTACCCTTTCTTCACTACACATATCTCGATCCAACTCCTCTCCGTGTGATATTTCTGACCTTGTTATGAGTCTGTGCAGGTTGATACTTCTCTTGTAGATTCCTCTTTGCCACCATCGACTTCTGATCTGCCCCCTATTGAACATGCTGTTGATTCCTCTTCTTCTTTGGACTCTCTGTTGGATCGGTATGGCAACCCTAGATGGGAGGGGGGGTGAATAGGGTTTTAACGATAAAAGTGTTTAAACGTGATTAATTTTTCTAATGATGAAACTTTTTACAAATAAGCAAAAGATGATAATTACTAGAACAAAATAATTGAAGTCAAAACAATAATCAAGTAGAACATGCCATAAATCACAATAATAATTTTGAAATTAAATAGGAAAGTGTTAGAAAATATGACACCGTAGTTTCAAAGTGGTTCGGTCAAACTCGACCTACTCCACTCCCCAAGCACCTCTTGGGAATTTGAATAAACAACCTTCTCGACTCTTTCCACGGATCAGAGCCAAACCGTTCTTTTTACGAGTTCAAGAGCAAACTCAATCCTTTCCGCGGCGCAGGATCAAATCGGTACAAGTATTTGAATTTGGTAGTAACACACCACAACTCTCTCAAAGAGTAGATTTACAATTTGAAGCACTCAACTATTTTCTCACAATACAATAAAAAAATATCTCTCAAGAATAAGATAAAAATAAAATTGGAAGCTTGGAAACAAAGAATGGAGACTTTGAACAAATGAGGATGGGAGAATTTATGGAAGTTGATGAGTTTATACCGGAGAGAAAAGTGGCAAAATGTAGGAATTAATATTGACCATTAGATCGTGTTAGGAGTAATGGAAGGTGGAGATTAAAAGTAAATAAATCAGAAAATTTTCCAAATTCATTTATTTAAATTTTTTAAATATAATATAAAAATAATAAAAATCGATGTGAGTAACGGTGAAATGACAAATTCAAATTCTTTTATAAATATAATAATATAATAATAAAAAAAAGTTATGTGAGTAACACTTAATTAAAATTTCAAAATTTATTATAAATATAATAATATAATAATAATTAAAACTATGCGAATAACCACCAAAATTTTAAAATATAATAATATAATACAATAATAATAAAAATCGATGTGAGTAACGATTATATTTCACATTTATGTTTTGTAAAAATAATTTTATTTAGAAATATAATAATAAGAAAAACTCCACCCTTTGTTACTCTTCCAAAATTATAAGTGTCATACTTTGATATATTTTGATTTGTCTATCATTTTGATTTTGTTGTCACATCATCACGTCGGGTATGTTGTCTCGACTGTAATTTCTTCGTTTTAGCTCTGATTTGAGTAATTGAAAAGTCGTTGAAATCGTTATTCCCAACCTTAACTGTGGACCGTTCAAAATACTGAAAATAGTTAATAATTAAAAGTAGGTTTGTTATCATCAAAACATCAATCATAGTTGAATGAAATTAATTAAAATGAGATCAAGGGCCAAAAGGTCAACACTCTCATCCTATGATCACACTACCCAAAGCTAGTTTATCAAGACTTGTCATCCAACAAATCTGGGTGTTTTGGGCTCATTTGGATTTCTTTATGCTCTTCTTGCATCCATCTAGTGAGCTAAGAGGATTTACTGCTAAGAATTCTACTTGGCTTGCTGTCATAGATGAGGAAATTTGAGCTTTACAACAAAATGACACTTGAATTTGAGTTTCTCGCCTTGTCAACACCAACATCGTGTGCTTTAAATGGGTGTTTCACATTAAATATATACCCGATGGACTTTACTCAGTAAGTCACCTACTTGTAGGCTCTTATTGCATTCTATTCTTAACAAACTCCCACGGACTTTACTTTAACTCTAGGACATCTAGTTTTCATTTTAGCTCCTTGGGGCTTCATTGGTTCATTGTCCTTCCATTTAAACCCCTAAGAGTTCCCTTATACCGACCTATGTAATGACTGGTGCCTTACGAGTAGCTACCTCGGCATGGCTCTGAGACTATCTGGTATCTTACCTAGGAATTGAGCTGCAACCCCCTAGGCCCATAACAATCTCCCTGGTCGGGGAGAGCTACCCCCCTTAACCCATCCAACTAAATGATCTATACGACGTGTGCACACGTTTTCCATGCTAAAACGGCTAAGAGAAGTCGGATTCTAATCAGGAACCCTTTGGTCCCCCACGAAGCTATGACACCAATCACACACATGCAACCTAAGGTTACTCTAGAGGTGGTTCGTATGTCGTGGTGGTCTTATAGTCTACTAGGGAAAATGTTAGGTCTATACCTTAGTGACTTGTCACTCTAACCACAAATCCCTAGACTTTATCATTCCTGTGGGTCATGGAAATTAACGGAATGTGCACACATCTATCATCCAACATCATCATACAAAATTCATACAAAATAAACATACATACTCAACGGGGCGATAACATCCATCAACTCCCGGAGCGCAGAGTTCACAAGTTCTCATCCTCCTTTCAGCATGAATTAAACATATACACATAAAGAGGAAGCTTAAATCATAATTGCTACACTCAGAATATTCCCAAAATACTTCACATAATACATCCATGATCTTAACAAACAAATTACCTCCATTCAAACATGGAAAGCTACCATCTAAGGTAATTGAACTAGCATGCATGCATAACCAAGTGACTCCTACAAGTATTTCTCCCTAAAGTTCCGTGTGGTGACTTACTTAGATGATGCGTGCCCTTACGTTAACGTTTCCACACAATTAGCATGTCCAAAAGTACCAATTTTTCTCAATTAGATCTTATTTCATATAAAATATTAGTTAGGATTGGATTCGGGAGGAAAATAGGGAAAACAAGAGTCAAACGGGAGGAAATCGGGCTTACACGCGCCAGCCATGCGCCGGGACAAGCTCACTCGCAGGTTCCACGCACGAGTGTCACGTGCGGACGTTTTTCTGTAGCCATGGGTCATCGGTTCGGTTCGGGTGCAGTGGTTGGGATGGACCGCGGGTCGTCGCGGTTCGTTTCCTCACGCGGGTACTGGGTCAGTTGAGGAACGCGGGTCGGGTTGCGTGGCCGCGGACACGTGTCGCTGGAAGGCTGGAGCTGCGTCTCTCCAGGCGGCGTTCGACGCGTGTCCGGTGGTTATTGGCGCACGAAGGCCTCTTGCCAGTTGACACGTGGGGCGCTGTCGCCTTCTCTCTCCTCCTAGTAGAAAAATGAGATTTTCGACGTTCTTCTCATTTTTCTATCTTTCGATTCTTAATCCAAACCATAATGACTTCTTCAACAAAGTTTTAGATCATCGTGCCAATATTTTTTTCTTGATTTTTACTTAATCATACGACGAGTTATGAGCGTCGGAAAGAGGTCTACGAGTTATGAGTGTCGGAAAGAGGTCTGATAATATCCTTACCGTTCTTGGAAAGATTCTTAGATCTCAACGTTTCGTCCAATTTCCTCGTGAAATCAGTGGTGGATCTTCCCTAGATGAAGATAGCAAACTTTAACACTCTATTTGCAAACAAAGATCTCAGATCTGAAGAGTAACGTTTGAGATCTTACCTTGCGGATTTCTCTCGGATCTTGACGGAAGATGGAACCTCAACAACACGAGTCTTTTTTCTCTCCAAGAAGAAGCTCCAGAGTGTAAGTCTCGGTAGAAGATGAATTTCGTTGGTGATTCTCCGTCGTGGACTCAGTTGATTTACTTTTCCCTCTCAAGTTTTTTCTCAACTTCCTCTGTCACATTTTCTCTTTTGCAAGTACTCTATGGAAAATCCTTAAGACCCCTATAATGGGCTGAGGGTCAAAATGCCCATTTTGTCCGTTCGACTTTGACCGTTTTTTTTTAGCATTACACTACCAAACTTATAACCTGGACTCCAATACTAACTTGTAATGTGTGTTTACCAGAAACTCGATTCACGATTGTTATTATTGACTATAATATATTTTGTAAAAATATCTTATACAACTCATATCATTCTATTTTAAAACATAATTGATACAAATTTTCATGAAACACGAGAACAACTTATAAATATAAACATTCATCATAACTTCCAAAATAGAACAAAGTAAATACATCTAAAACGGATTCAGGTCTAGATTGGATCAGAAGAACAGTAGAAGATTTCAAAAGCCATTGAAAAGAAAGGATCGGGGTTGCTAAACCAAAATGGCTCTGATACCATAAGAATGGTTGATTAATCCATCGCACCTAAATGGTGTGAAAGTTATCTTATTTATAATCAAATAAATTATAAGGATATGGAAACAGTAATAAATGGAAATACCAATAAATGGGAAGATACCTATGGTGGTAATAAGGGTATTTGCCTTATAATAAAATATTAAATATGATATATACGGTAAACTAGAATTTATTACTAAATATCCTTAACAGGATCCCTAGAGTCTGCAACTCGACTACATTGTCGTCTCGATCACACTACATCATGTCCATCTAAAAAAAATTAAAGGTAATTTTGATGATTAATTAATTTACTTAGTAAGTAACAAAATTGTTATCAATGTGTTTTATTAATTATCTTTCTTGTATGTTTTAAGTTTTATTCGCAACGGTTTATTTTTAGGTATTTAGTCTAGATCGGAATCTCGGTCCAATCACTACCTTGGCTTCTAGTCTCATATGCTAGGGTCTCTCTATCGTTATTCAGGTGATCTAGTTATTCTTAAGCTTTATATGTATGCTTTGTTCATGCTTATTACAAATTACGAACACGTATGTAAGACTCGCTATCGGTTAAATACAGTCATGTCTACTAAACTCTTTGGTGGCCTAAAATAGCACACAATATGACGGTCAAGAATAATCATTGTTCTTAACTTAACACACAATACGTCGGTTAGGGATTCCACGGGAATTAGTAGGCTAAAATTACACATATCATATCATAACCGGTTCATAAACATAAACTAGAGTCATACAACATACATAATGTTCGTAAATTCATAGCATATTCACAAACGTTTATTATATTAAGCTCCTAATCACATGTTGGACATACTTTGTATATGTCAACCAAGTTTCTTTAAGGGGCTTCCATATGCTACTTGGACACTAACTCCTTTTCTCTAATAATTTAGTTGAAATATTTATTTATTTATTTATTTATTAATTATAATACGATCCCAAGAGGAGAACAGCCAATTGGCGCGTACGCAGGGTAAAACATGTATTCAACGACGTCGTTTAGCCCTTCCGCCTCCACTACTGCAACTCTCCTTCCCTTTGTTCTTCGTGGCATATATAACGCTGCGATTTAATCTTTGTCTCAATTCGATCGGAGCGAAGTGGATCAATTCACCATTTGACCTCTTCGGGATTCTCTCAGGTATTCTCTAAACTATCGCCTTCGGTTTTTCGTTTCTTTCACTGATCTTCATCCACCGCAGTTCTTTCCTTCCCTTTACATTTGCTTATTTTTAGGGTTTTACCGCTCATTCACTTTTCCATTTCTCAATATGTTTAGATTGCTAAGTTCGTGATTCTTTGGCCGCTTAAACCGCTTATTCTGAAATAATTCCATCTTTTTGCTGATTTATTCCGCGACATTTGTGCGCGAGCAGGAGAAGTACGTGGTTTTCCTGACTCCCAACTTGTTTACCCGCAAGTTTTGTTTCATTGTCGATTTTGAGAGTAGTCTTTTGCCGTTTATTATGGTTTATTGGAAGTGAATCCTTGTCAACGCTTCAACGTATGAAAAGGGAATGCTGTGTGTATGGTCGTAAGCCGTTGAGGCAATTATTTGGGACATTTAATTGCAAAGGCTTCGAAGAATATTCGAGAAGGAAACGGGGATTGGTTCAGTCTTGCAGTTTGACAAAAATTATTTTTGTTTTCCTGTGATCTCCTGGTGGATGTACTTGTATTGTGATTATTTTTTGCTATTTCACTGAAAAGTTCCTGTCGGTTTTTATTATTTATTTATAATTTTATGTCCGGTTATGATGGTTTTTGGTTATGGCGGCTTACTGTAATAGCCCTATTCATTGTGGAAAGCAGTACTTCGGAAGTGGTTTTTATTTTGTTCATTGCTGCTTTCCACAAAAACATATTCGACCAATCAAGTGTCCATACTAGATTCAAAATAATCTTACGGAAAGTCCTCTCCGTTTGACCACTTCTATGTTTGTGGGTGCCTCCAATCGTCGTATCTTGTTTACTGCATTATTGTTGGTGTCTTGCTGCCATAATCTCATTCTCAGATGGTTAATGAAGGATTTTTTTAATAAGTAATTATTTCAAACAAACAAACAAACTACGTGTATGCATTTATAGTTTTTTGAATTAGAGCTTTTATGTTGTTTCTACTCTCTTTGTGATTTTATAATGGTAGGAAGTTGATATTCAAGGGTTGATTTTTCTTTAAAGGATTGTTGAGCCAATTTGGAACATCGAAAGACTATTTCAAGTGTATGATGATAGGATCTGGGAATAACTTAAATCGAGGAAGTGCATTTGTACCATCAAATATGCCATCCTTGCCCCAATGCTTACCGTTGGAGCCCATTACATTAGGCAATCAAAAAATTTCATGTTCAGGGGAGCTGAAAAAAGCTCTAGGTGTTTCTTCTGGAAATGCATTGGAGGACCGTCCTTTTGGAGTAGTACATCTGAAACGTCAACCTCCGGTGGCTTCAAAGGAGATGAAGCATTTTAAAGATAGCGTGCAAGATTCATCAAGAAGGGCCAGGTATATTTTTTTTCATCTTTATAATTTTTGTATAACAATTCCATTGAAGTTGATTTTTTTTTACATATTTTTTTAATGAATAATTGAGTTTTCATTGATAAAAAATGAAAGAAGGACAAAAAAAGAGGGACCTCACAGAAGGAGGTAAACTAAAAAAAGGACCTCAATTCAAGTAAAATAAGACTTAACAGATAGTTACGAAATGATTTAGCCACTTAGCCACTACTCCACAGGTAAATTGAACTTAATAAGAGCCCAAAGCTCACTTGAAGACCTTCCAAGCCCTCCAAAAACTCTGTTATACCGCTCTCCCCAAAGACTCTACAAAATAATCCACACTCGGCCTGTCACAAAATCATTACTTTCTCATCAAAAGGAGGGTGGAGAAGTAACTCTTTGATCATCTTTCTACAACCCCTATGTCTAGTTAGGTTCAAGCCAAATTCCGTAAATGGCCCTAGCTCTAGAGGATATGATCAAGGTACTCAACTACCCGCCTATAAAGAATGCAACATTGCAACCCAATCAAATTGGCCAACTCCCTCGAAACCCTATCTAAGGTGTTAACCTTTCTAAGGGAAATTTGCCAGATAAAAAACTTAATTGTCTTTGAATTTTTTACCTTCCACAACGAGGCAAAGACACCACTCGAGGACGAGGGATTAACCAAGAAAAGAAATAAGGATTTACAAAAAAAGCCCTTGGAAGAACAGAGAGTCCAAAGATGAACATCCATTCCCGTGGACTGTAACAAAACTCCCCAATCAACGAGAGAACAACATATGATATTTCCCAATAGACAAAGCACGTCAAAACTCAAAAAAGAGTGAAGGAAAAGCGAGAATTAGGCAACATCTTTGCCATGGAGTGATTCCTCATCGAGGATAAGTGAGAAATTAGGGAATTGAGAGCAGATGGGGCCATCCCCTGACAACTTATCCTCCCCAAAAATACAATATCTCATCACCCTTTGAACACTAGACAAACCAAAACAAACTAATAGGCCCCTCAGCTTTCCAAGGGTTTTTAAATGTGCCTTTAGCTTCTTCTCCAATCCATTCAAGAGGAAGAGGCTAATATTTGCTCACAATAACCTTATGTCATATGGAGTTAGACTCATGGTGGAAACACCAAAGCCATTTAACTAAAAGGGCTCTATTTCAAGTCCTTTAATTTCCTATATCCAAACCCCCTCAGATCTAGTTTTGCCACCATCTCCCATTTAGCTAAATGTGATACTCTTCCTTCCTCAATCCCTCCCCAAAGGAAGTCTCTCGTAATCATCTCTAAGAATTTATTCACAAACACAAGAATTCTGAAAAGGGACATGTGATACCTCGAAATGCTGCTCAACACAAATTGAATGAGAGGAAGTCTTCCCTGTTTCAAAAAGAAACCCTTCTCCTAGGACAATAGCCTCCAATGAAACTTATTCACAATTGAATCCGAGAACAAATCATTTTTTGAGGTCCTTATGAGAAAACAGGTGGTGAAAGAGTGACTCAGTCAATGAATTGATTTAATAGTTTTATTGAGGATTTCTCTTTGTTTGACCCTCCCAACCTTAGTTGATGGGAGATTCACTTGGTCTGATAGTAGGTACCAAAGCTTGATTAACAGGTTTTTGTTGTCCAAAGGGTGGAAGGAAGTGTTCCTTAGTGCGAAGCAGTGCTTGGAGTCTAGAAAGACTTCTGACCATTTATCACTTTGTCTAGATTCAGGGTTTATGTGTTGGGGTCCTTGCCCTTTTAAATTGGAGAAGATGTGGCTGCCCATCCTTCCTTTATGACCTCCTATCTACGTTGGTGGCTGCTCATAGGAGGTGGGAGAATTTCTGCATAATGGGGAAGTTTAGGGCTCTCAAAGGGGTGTTAAGGGATTGGAACAGGGAGGTGTTTGGTTGCAAAGGGGTGTTAAAGGATTGGAATAAGGAGGTGCTTGGTGGCTTCGAATTAAAGGAATAAGAGGTGTTGGGAGACTTAAAAGACTTGAATCATTTGGAGGAGGCGGTAGGGAGGCTGAATGAGTCTGATAAGGAGAAACGTTTAGGTTTAAAAGCCGAGTTTGTGGAACTAATTTGAAAGGATATGACAAGAAAATCTCAGTCAACTGAATCTAAGAACTCTTATGGTTATGCAACCCCCTAGATCACAAATGCTGCAACCCCAAATTAAGACGATTTCATTCAAAGGAAGAAAATAGAAACATGTTTACCTTGATGTTCAAGATCATGAGTAGAGAAAACTTATATTCAAACTCACGATTTGAATCATTTGACTTCTTTTAATGTAACTTGAGTGTAACTTTGATTTTTCATACCTAAGGCTCGGGTGCATTTAATGCAATTTCATTTTGTTGTAAACTTGGACAACGTGGGTACAATCCCAAAATCTTCCTTCAAGTTTATATGACATGAATGAGTAAACTATGAGTTGGAGACAAAAAGTGAAGATAGTTGGCTAGGGATTTTAACTGTAACACGACATTTTTCATAGAATGGCAAGTGGCAAAAGGAACAAGAATTTTACTAGCACTCTTGAGAATGAGGCTAGGGTGGTGTTGAAAGAGGATAAGGAGATTGAAGAAGAGGTTCTCTCCTTCTTCTCTTCTTTGTTTGATTTGTTGGTTTGGCTTAGCCCTTTAGTGGACGACATTTTTCATAGAATGGCAAGTGCCAAAAGGAACAAGAATTTTACTAGCACTCTTGAGAATGAGGCTAGGGTGGTGTTGAAAGAGGATAAGGAGATTGAAGAAGAGGTTCTCTCCTTCTCTTCTTTGTTTGATTTGTTGGTTTGGCTTAGCCCTTTAGTGGAGAGGGTAGATTGGTGACCAAACTCTTTTGAAGACAAAGCTTCGCTAGAATCCCCTTCAATGTTGGAAGAGATTAAAAGGGTGGTCTTTGAGTTTGATAGAAACACGGTCACTGGTCCTGATAGGTTCTTGATGGCTTATTTCCAAGACCATTGGGAGTGGATTAAGAATAATCTTTGGATAGCATTTAGTGAGTTCTTTGAAAAAGGCATACTAGACGGATCCTGTAATGAAACTTTTATATGTCTTAGCCCCAAGATGGAAAAGGCTACGAAAGTGAAGGACTTTAGACCTATTAGTCTAGTGACCAACGTGTATAAAATCATTGTGAAGGTGTTGGCTCATAGATTTATAAAGGTTCTCCCTATGACGATCTCTAGTTCTCAAGGGACTTTTATGGCTAGTGGTTAGATTTTGGGCCAAGTTCTTATGGATAATGAGGCCATCGAAGACTATAGAGCCTTGTGTTTTGGAAGATGACGATTGACGATTTTCACAATAGAGCCTTGTGTAAACAAGAGGGAATTATTTTAAAGATCAACGATTTTCTTCGGTTTTGGAAGCGAAGAGTCATTTTCTAATATGAACAAAATTTTATTGTTATTTGGGGCCACAAATGACAGCTTCTAGGATTAAATTGTGACTGACTCAAACTAGGAAAGTGGACTTCCTTTGTTGGGTTTGAGGTGGGTGTTTTTCCTTCTTCCTATATAGGTCTTCCCTTGGTCATAACCCTTAGTCTCTTGTTTTAGGACTCATCATCATTAAGATTCATAAGATGCATGCCTCTAGGATAAAAGAGAATTTTCTAAAAGAGGTGGGAGACTTACCTTGATTCAGTTTGTTTTGAGTGACCTTCCTCGGGGGGTAATAGTTTGCATATTGTGCATTGGGAAGTCGTTCTTGGCCGACAACTTGAAGGGTTAGGCATTGGTAACATGAAGGTGAGAAACAAATCCACGTTCACTAAATGGCTCGCCAATGAAGCTAACACCTTAAGGTAGAAGCTGACACCGATGGTGGGATCAAAGGCATCTGTCTCGGCTCAGTTTCTTTTATTTTCTCAGTTTATTTAGAATGTGGCGGGGGATGGGAGGGACACTTATTTTTGGGAGGATAAGGGATTGGGGACAAACCCCTTTGCTCTTTGTTTCCTCATTTATTCTAGTTGACCTCTTTTAAAAGTCATTCGGTGGCGTGGATCCTCTCCCGAGTGTGGTCTTTACCTACTTTTTCTTCAGGTCTCCATTGTTTGTTGACCAATGGGAAACGGTGGATGCCATGGCACTTTTATCTTTGCTTAGTTATTTTTGTTTTACTTTGCTTAGTTATTTTTGTTTTAGGCCTAACAGAGTGATACTCACCTTTGGAGTCCTTTCTCTTCCAAAGATTTTTCTTGGAGTCCTTTCTTCCATTGCTTGACCATCCCTCTTTTCTTTTTTATTTATTTATTTATTTATTTTTTTTATTATTATTTTTTTTTTTTGTGGAATGTAAAAGTTTTAAAGATGTTTTTTGCATGGAAGAGTTAACACCTTGGATTGAATCCCGACTAAAGGGTCCTTTTTGGTTGGGTGGCATTGTTGTGTTCTTTGCAGAAAGGTGCCTAATGACCTCGATCATATCCTTTGGAGTTGTGATTTTTCTCAGGCTGTTTGGCATGGTTTCTTTGAAGTATTTGGCTATAGCTAGGATTCATTGAGAAGTTTTTCATCCATCTGCCTTTTTGCGGGAAAGGGTTATTTTTGTGGCAAGCTAGGACTGTGCTATTTTTTGTGAGGTCTGAGGATGAGAGAAATATCGATTCTTCAGGGGAGAGAATTACATGTAAGACAGTCCGTGAGCTAATTGGGCTTCGAGATTGCGTATAATGCCAGAAATCCATCTCCATGAAAAGATGGTGTCTCGGCTGTTCCAGCTTCCCTTGCATGAAATGTTGCCGTATGTTGGTGGCAGGGTACGGTGGCGGCAGCTTTCTGTGTGTTTCATAACTGTTTTTTCCTGTTCTTTTCTTTTCCAGCTGTCCTCACTGTCAACCAAGTTTCCCTCTATCTATTTTTTAAAAAGTACTGGTCATTACAATAGGACACCAAACCCCCTCCAAGAATAGCTTAGGGCCAACTCATGGGGCATAAAAGGAGGATTAAAAAGTGAGAGTCACCTACTCAATCTTCTCATTCTCCTACAAAATCACTCCATATCACTTTTCTAGGGGCCTATAAATTTCTTGTTCTATCTCCCACTAGCCATTCTATAAAAGTAGGCAGTAATACTGCCACCTTACCTTAGTTTTCTGTCTCCAACTCACTGACTTCCTTCTAACCACCAGAGCAAACTCGATCTTAATAGAGATCCACTCCTCCTTGAAAGCCTCACTTAACCCACCTTCTTCCTCAAGTGCATTCTAAGAATATCCTCTCCCCAAATGCTCTTGCCTTTTGATCCTCAAATCACTAAAAACTTTGCAATTCTAATCTTTCAGCACTATTTTTAAAGCCCTGAACTTTCTCATAAACCATACCATTCTCATCTGCCCGGCCACATATTTTCGAACATGAACAAACAAAGACAACAAGAAAGAGACCTAGAATCCAAAAAAAAGCACCATTGCCAGAGGTAATTCGAGGGTCTGGAGTTTGTCATGCATTTAGAAAGGCATCCATTCGAACTTTGGATTACTAAAATCAGTCAATTCTACTACAAGCTCTTCTGTTAGACCAGGAAGGGGTGAAGATTTACTGAAGTCCTTATCTAAGTAGTATAACAAGAGACAATGCGACAAACATCAAGTTAAAGCTGGAATGTGTTCTTATCCACTCCCCTAGTTTTGTTCTTTCTCTTAAGCTGATCTCCTAAAGAGTAACCTCGACTTGATTTTTATGCATGAGCTTATCTTTATCTTTGCCGGTGAATTGCAATTAAAGTGAAACAAGATCCTTAATGCAATGTGGGAACCTTGAATGAGCATCTTAATAGATTGGGGAAAGATCGGTACATGAAGAGAGAGGGTCTCTTGCTCATTTTGGAAATTAAGCAGGAATATGAGAGTTTATAAGGATAAGGAATAAGATTGACAGAATTTTGATAGTGCTATCGTTTGATCTAAATTTGTCTGTATTGGTTTTCATTTATTATTTTATTTATTTATTTATTTATTCATGTATACTTATTTTTCCAGGGAAAGAGCAGACATGCTGAGTGAATCCTTGTTCAAGTTGGATAAATATAGGGAAGCCATGAGCTCAAAAAAGCGACAGCGCACTGAAATTTCACCAAGTGAGAGACTGGGTGGTGGGAACTTGTCTAAATTGGGAAGCCAGATTCAGAGAAATGGTCATGATGTTGTTATTTATAGATTGGAAGGCAGAGCAAAGAGTGTAGGTTTGAATAAGCGCGCTCGTTCATCCATATCTGATGTTCAGGTTTGTAATATGTGATAATATCCAATATCTGATTTACTCGTCATCTTTTCCCTATTATTTAGGTATTCATATTCAATATGAGAATTTGGGGCTTTATTTTGATATTAATAGTCTTCTTTAAACTACGGTGGGTGGGTTAACCTTGTAGTCATTGAAGATAGTGAAAAAATTGGACTAAAAAGGGGATGAGTTAAAAAATCCATGGTTGTCTTCTACTTAGATTATTGAACTCTTATGTTTTTCCAAATAGTTACATATGGTAAGTGTGTCATTTTTCATCTTCCAATTCTAGCAGCCAGAATCCAGGTTCACCACAATCACAAGTAATACAACCTTCTTAGAGAAGGATAATGATGATGGTTCTCTTCGAAGTGAAGAAAAGACTCGGAAATTGCTTGCTGGAGGAGAGGGATTGGATCAGAAAGTTAAAAAGAAACGATCTGTTGGAGCTGTTGGTTATAGAATTAATAATGGCAATCGAGAAATAAAACGACCTACTCAAACGAAGCTGCATTCTGATTCTAAGTTGCGTTCTTGTGATGCTCAAAGGCACAGGTACCCACATTCTATTGTATGCTTGATTCAAGATTTCTCATACGAATTGATGATCACACTTAGCATTTCATATAAACTAAGGAGGATACACAAAAATTGCAAGGGGATAAGGTATCTCCTCCTGAGAAATCCAAACGGAGAATCTATGAAAGGACCCCAGCCCATATTAATGAGTCTTTTAGGAAACGAAGGAAATTTCTATTGAAATTTAATTCAAGAGGAGATTCTGCACTGTACAATCTCCCAAAAGGTTACTGTCTCTTTGATACTAATATTTGGTTCGGTAAATTGTTTTTGTAGACCAAAATCTTCATCTGGAGTAAATGGAATGAACAGGTTGGATGGTTCTGCCAATCCCACTAGTTCAGATGCCAGTACCATCTCAAAGAATGAACTTGAAAGTTCTTTTCCTTTGAAGGGTCGTACTTATATATTGGAACAGAGGATGCTAAAAGGGAACAATAGGTATGTAGATCTGCTATGATATTTTCATTATCTAAATACTGTGTTGGGTGTGTTTATTATAAGTTTTCTGGTCTAGTTCCTCGTTAATAAAAATTTATGCCACTCAAGATTATAGATTCTTGCATTTGATTTTGAGTGACTTAGAACATTGATTGTCCTTCGTATTTTATTTGGAAATCATGAGTACAGTGGATGGAGTTTAGCAACACTGGAAGTCGAAAGTGCATTTTGAAGTTTTAAACCTTTTTTCTTTTTTTTTTTTTTTTTTTTTGTTAAAATACGACTGCGTTTTCCTTGTTTGAATTATTTTGTTTAACTATATCTCAAACTATAATTCAAATAATACACTAAAGGTATGTTTTGTTTTGCCTTTCCGTTTTCTTTTTTGTGGGATAGCGTTTACCTTTTACATGCATTGCCTTGTCAGGCCAAGTAACCGGGAAGACAACTCAGTAGGTAGTCATTGTACTGTGATTAAAGCAAAGGTTTCTAGGGGACCAAGAACTGGATCGGTTGTGGGGCTAGACTCATCCCCAAACATTAATTGTTCATCTGAAACTCATCAAACCTGGGAATCTGCTAGTGTTAGCAAAGCCCAAATGACTGGACTTTCAAGTAATCCAAAGCATGCACTACCGACTGGTTCGCATCCTGTTACCCAATGGGTTGGCCAGAGGCATAAAAACTCTCGTTCTAGGAGATCAAAGTTGCTGCCACCTGTGCCAGATCATGGAGAAATTCCAAGTCCATCTCAAGAGTTTGCAGCTTCTGATTTTGGTCAGAGAACAAATGCAACAAATGGATCAGTATTGGCTAGTAGTGTTGACATCAATACCATGAAGTTTAAAAAGGAAGTAGATAATGTTTCTTCTCCAAGTGGGATATCTGAAAGTGAAGAATCAGGGCCTGGAGATGACAAAGTCAAACGGAAAGATGCAAGCAGTGGCAAGTTTTCTTTGAGTGCAGTGGCTGAAGCTGGGTCTTCTATATTTCCGATGAGGAAGAATAGGGTACTGGCGAATGAAAAGGGAGATGGTGTGCGAAGACAGGGAAGGAATGGAAGGGGTCCTACCCAAGTCAAGCCTGATAGTCCTTTGGTGAGAGATAAGTCAGAGAGGCCATTTGCAGAAAAACCACTCCACAACATGAAGCCCATGTCTGGGAGAATTAGAAGGTATGTGAACTCATATTATTTTTGTTCCTAAAGCATTATGGTCGTGTCATAATCTCATATTAATCTCATATTTTATTTTCTTTATTTTTGTAATTAGCAAATCAGGTCGTCCACCATCTAAAAAACTAAAAGATCGCAAGGGTTCAGCTCATGTGGGGTTAACTTGCCGCTCCACAGATATAACAGGTGACCACACCAGTTCATTGAATTAATCGATCTTTCTTGCATTTAGTCCAAGTCACTTATCAGCACTGCTTTTACTTTGTGATCTTTATATCTCTATTTGATAATATTGCTCCTTGTGAAAAGAACTTTTTCCTTCGAAACTTACTGTTCAGGTTTATTTTTTCTGGTTCATCTTGATTTATTCTACTGTGGTTATGAACTTATTATTAAGATACTGATGGGGAAGACTTGTAACTTATATTATGCAGCTATATGACATTGGCTCACTGTTGGATATTAACATTGTTTTCCAGGTGAATCTGATGATGATCAAGAAGAATTATTTGAGGCAGCCAACTCTGCTCGTAATGCCAACGGTATGCCTCTTGATACTTTTAGTTGTTTTTATTATAACTTTATTTACGTTCCATCACTGTGGCTCCATTCTTTCTACACTCTCTCTTTTGACAACAGTGCGGAGTTTTTGTGTTTGTAGTTCGTGCATGTACTGGTCCATTTTGGCAAAAAGTGAATTCTATCTTCGATTCTGTTAGTCCAGCTGATGCAGCAAACTTGAAGCAACAGGTAAACTATGTTATGTGCTGACATATTTTCCATTTCAATGTTATTTCGGTCTAAGATTAATAGTTTTTGTGCCTGGGTGATTTACTGGATCAGCTAAGTTTGGCTGAGGAGCTTGGTGAGAGGTTATATCAGATGCAGGTCATTGAACACGATAACTTGGTATTGCAGCTTTATTCTCATCTAGTTTATGCTTATTGTTCAAATAATTTTTATGCTTGTTCAGTCCATAAATACATATAAATATATATATATTAGCTTAATAAAGTTGTTTGGACAATACAACACACCAGAAAAAAAAAAAAAAATCAACTTCCGAACTAATTAGTGCTGAATTTCTCAGGATCTTGGTGTGCATGTAACTGAAACCAATTGTTCTGAAGAAATCCGAGGGTCCAATTTGAGTAAGGAATTTACTCTGTCTGGTGCAAAAGGTGGAAAATTTGACGTGGGGAGACTGGACAAGGCTGTACCCCTGTACCATCGAGTTCTTTCTGCTTTGATTGAAGAGCGTGATTGTGATGAATATTACCACCAAAGTGAAGGGAAGCACACGTTTCTGCAATCAACAAGTGATGATTCTCATTGTGGTTCTTGTAACCTTAATGATTATGAACATAGAGATAGAGTGGAATCAGAGGCTGAGTCAACGATAGATTTTCAAATCTCGAAGAATATGTTTGACAGATTCTCTTATGATAGAACTGCTAGAACTGCTGTGTCTAACTCATACCGGAACCCAAGCATGTCTAACTTCATTCATGGTGGTGAGCAGTGGCGAGGGGAGGATGATTTATCACATTGTGATGTTGGACACGCCAGTGAAATATGTTCAAATGATTCTTTCCAGCTACAATATAGGGATCTTAATGTACCTAATGTTTCTTCCAACTGCCAGTATCAGATGATGCAACTAAATGACAAACTTCTACTGGAACTACAGAGTATAGGGCTGTATCCAGAGACCTTGGTAGGTTTTTTTGTACTGCTGTTTCACGCTTAGAACTTAGGATGAGCTTTACTCAACACATATGTTCTCTTGCCCCTTACA
The DNA here is from genome assembly GCF_057944985.1 of Cucurbita pepo subsp. pepo. Lineage (NCBI taxonomy): Eukaryota > Viridiplantae > Streptophyta > Magnoliopsida > Cucurbitales > Cucurbitaceae > Cucurbita > Cucurbita pepo. Next base: position 5,565,306 of record NC_141817.1, read on the forward strand.
TTATTTTTCCATTCTGTGTTTACTGTAGCCTGATCTGGCCGAGGGAGAAGATCTCATTAACCAAGAAATTATGGAGCATAAGAGAAGCTTGTGCCAACAGGTTGCACTTAATTGAACTGATTTCTCACAAATTATTTTTTAATTTTTTTTCTTCTTATATCTAGTTTCTTGATATTCTTGCATCTTTTGGGGTTACAAAGCTATTGATTTTTTTTTTTTAAAAAAAAAAAAAGAAAGAAAACAAAGCTACACTATCTATATAGAACATCCTGGTTACAAGCCAAACAACTTGATATATTTATATTCTCGTGAATATCATCCTTATCTATAATGATTCATTATTTAATAGATTGAGAGAAAGAGGCGCAACCTGGAAAAGGTGGAACAATCTATCCAGAGAGGAGAAGTTGTGGAAAAACGGTAAGACTCATGCAGCTGAATTCCAAAATTGCAGAAATTAGGGTCTCTTGTCGAGCTTCTAGCATGCTCTGTTAGTAGTTCCGTTGTTTTTCAAATATTTTCAGAACAAACATTCTTTTACATAGCTTTTTTTAATTCTGGTGATTCACATGATGTATTAATTTTGGTTTAGAGATTTACCAAACTGCTATTCTTTCATTTTTCAATGAAAATTTGGTTTCTTACCAAAAAAAAAAAAAAAAAAAAAAAAAAAGAACATGATACCCAACTGTGTAATGTGAGCGGTAAGAGTTTTTTATTTTTATTATTATTTTTTTTTTTAAATAGTATTTAGTACAATTTTATCACATTTTTAAATATAATAACTACAAATTATTATTTAGTTTTGAAATAGAGGTAATAATGTTAGTTTTGATATTCAATGGAAACATGAAGATATTGATTTCTACTTTTGTATTAGCATATGGATAGATAGAATGAATCTATTTTTCTCCATAGTCATGGGTCTTCGAGTTGCACATTCCATTAGATTTGTGTTTGACCTTGCAATATATAGTATTTGGTGAGTAGATGACTTTTAAAGGTTAAAGATTGACCTCATTACTACTTCAAAGGCTTTCGAGCTTGCCGTGGTGGTTTACTTTTTTAAAAAGAAAAAGTAAAATTTTATCCCAACTCTCGGGTGATCTTTAGTTTTTAGAACTTTTCTTTACGAGGTTAGAATGATGATATTTTGTGTGCAGGGAAGTCGAGAAAGTCGCAATGGATAAACTTGTTGAGATGGCTTACAGTAGGAAAATGGTAAGTTGCAACATTGCTCATAGAAATTTGATTTTTACTATTTCATGTGATATTTTCAGTTACTTTTGTTCTTTTATATTAGTATATATTTGGTTGAAGTTTGAATTTGTGTTTGTATATTATAAATTGTTATTATATTACAATTTTTTAAATAAGAAACCGAGATTTTATTGGGATACAGAACAAGCCAGGGCAAACAAAAAACAAGTTCACCGACAAAAAAAACCCCAAAACCTACAAGAATGGATTCCAATCCAAAAGAATGAAGTTAAGCTGGTAACTACAAAATGTCTGATTAATAAATGCCCATCAAGATGAGTTAAATCTCATCAACTTTCAAAGCTCCTCACCAAATCTTTCGGCCTCTCTAAAGATTCTACCTTGTCTCCTAGCCAAATACCCCACAAATTGGCAAAAAAATCAAGCCTATCATAGAACTGTTTCTTTGTCTTGAAAAGGAGGATTCAAGAGCACCTCCTCAATCATGAAGCAACACTCTATTATGAGCCAGAACAACCCCGAAGGTCCTGAAAAACCAAGTTAGAAGGGATCAAATCAAAGGCAATCCCATATTTCAAAATTTTCAAAATTTTCAAAAAGTAACAAGGTTTGCATACAATTGGAGAGATACTTGCAAGCTAGTAGGAATACCACCGACCTGCTCTATACCCCTTCAATGGGGTGGGCATGAAAAAGAAACTTGAGCATAGATATAGGAACAAGAATGAAATTTTTTATCCTACCTGCCTCATTTACATTGTTCATCTAGTAGTTGGAGAATTCTATAATTGCATTAATATACATATAAAAAGAGTCGCAAGGCTATTTATAGGATAGCTCTAGAATAGGACAAATTTCATCACAATTATAATTCTCTAGACAAACCATGAGGGGAGGAGTTGGCAGCAATTCAGTTTTGGTCGATTGGAAATCAGCAGTTTTTGAACATGTGTATATGATGATAAAACGGTGTTATATTAGGCATTAATGCTACTAGAGTTTTGAACAGTCCAAGTTCTCGCTTTATTTTAAGCTGCAAATTGAAATTTGAGAATATGTTAGCAACCTGAGCTTGTCTTAAAAGTTTGAACTCGTGGTAGAGTGAGGACTAATAAGTTATAATTTACTCTCAGAAGAAACTGTTTAGATGGTAAATGAGTTGATGCATGCGAGAACTTAGTCAACACGAGTTTAAGCTTCGTTGGAGGAATCATTTTGTCAATATTTCTTACATGAACTATAGCCCGCATTATCATTTTCAACTCACAGGATGAGTTGGCAGGTCAGATCGTTTGGAAAAAGAAGGGGCTGTGGAGGGGTTCTAAGTTGCAATTTGGTATTTACTTTAGCCTAGGTATTGCGGTCTAACAAATTATATATCGACAGGGATATCGTGGCAGTAGTGGCTCAAAAAGTACGGTCCGCAGGGTCTCAAAATTAGCAGCCCGGTCCTTTATGAAACGTACTCTCACTAGATGTCACGAGTTTGAAGATAGCGGGATTAGTTGTTTCAGTGAGCCTGCATTACAGGATATTATTTTCTCTACACCTTCGAGCAAACGAGATACGAAAACTGTTGACTTCTGTGGCTCTACAACTACTAATACATTTTTCGAGGCTTCCCATCAGATGGACGATAGGGGATTGGGTATGTCAATGTCTCTTTTTTTCTTAATTATATTTGATGTAATCATGGATTCATTCTATATTTATCTACATGCTTTCTCACCTATATGCGAATGAGCATTTATAACAGTTTGTTTTTGTTCTTATTACAGGTGCTACAGTTTTTGGGCCATCTGAGAGATATGATTCGCAGAGTGATACAGTGGATAAAGGTTCTTCAAATGCCCAAGCCATTAATTCTTCTGAGCAACACTCCATGCGTGGATCCATGATGACGATGATTAAGCAGAAGAAGAAGAAGAGGGAAATGCGCATAATAGACGAAGTTGCTGGAAGTGCTTCCTCCATGCTCACATCTGGTCTCTCCCCAGGCACAAAAGGCAAGAGAAGCGAGCGAGAAAGGGACCCAAACAAAAACCATCCGCTTTCCAACATCTTTGGTCCCTCATTGGATGGCTGTCAAGGTGCCCGTAGATCAAGGGCAAATCCCAGGCATAAAAGTAGTTGTTTGTCAACAACTTCAGCAGCAAGTAGATCTGAGAAGAACCAACTTTCAGAAGTGCCAAAATTTGGCGACAGAAGCAGAGCGTCGTTGGGGTCATCGAAAGACGAGGCTGAGGAGTCGAGTGGCTTGAGTAACTTGCAATTGCATGATATAGATGGCATGGAAGAACTAGATGATGTATCGAAAGACCTGGGTTCGTGGTTGGATATTGACGAAGATGGGTTACAAGACCATGATGATGATGGTATAGGTCTAGAAATTCCAATGGACGATCTTTCTGAGTTGAATATGCTGGTTTAGTTGTACACTTTGATAATGTGTTGTATATAATTCCTTTATTAAGCAACTATTTTGCATGCAGCAAGTTTTGTGTCATAGTTGTAATCAAGAGTGGAGTGGAAGTAAGTAAGTATTTGTAACTTTTTGTGTTATTCATAGGTTTTAGGAGTGTTGTTTTTCCCTCTGCTGAATTGATTTTGATTGGGGGGTAAAATGGTAAAAAGGTAGGGAGGAGGAGAGAGAAAATAAAAGGTCAATATCTCTTAGAAATATGATATAGCAATAACCCTAATGGCTTTGTTTGAACAAACAGATTACAAGTTTGGGAAATGGTTATGGGAACTCTGAATCTGAATCTGAATCTGAATCATCTCTTCCTCTGTTCTTCTTCTTGTTGCTGTTTGGCATGAACCTTCATCATTCAACCATCTCCTGCTCCTGTTCCACATTCATTCTTCTTCTTATTTCATTTTTCATCATACAAATTCATAAAATAATATCCATGATTGTTTAATCTTACGTACTCCCTTGGTCTTGGTCGGGAAACCCACAATGAACTAAGAGCTCTCAGTCTTCCATAGTACTCTCCAATTACCATGAAACATCGAGCTGCCTGTCGAACCGTCAATATTCTACGTATCTGATGAAGCGTTTGCTGTCTCAACATGTCAGCCTGCAATATATAATAGTACAACGAGTAGAGATATAGTAAATCTTCGACCTTTTATTAAAAAAGAAAAAAAAAAGAAAAATCTATATTACTTTATTATTATGCTTGTTCATTGTTTTTGAAGGTTTAAATTGATTGATGGGTCACCTAAAACATAAACATCCCTTTCAATCCCCAACCAAATTGATTGAGACTTTTCAATTTTATAACACTAAGAGATGTTTGCTATTATGTATTATTTTATAACCCACCTTTGGCTTTCAACCAAAAGCAAACGCTTTCTTTTACCCGTTCCTAACATTATGATTATTATGAGATATGAGACGAGAATTGTTAGAAATTACGAATCTCTACAGTGGTATGATACTTCTCCGATGTCTATGAAATCCTCAAACAGTCTCTTCTTAATCGAAGTTGACCCCTTATCTAGAGCATTCGAACAAAGTACACTATTTGTTCGACACTAGAGTCACTTTTGACTGTACCTTCAAAGCTCACAACTGTTTTGTTCGACATTTGAGGATTTTATTGACATGACTCTGATACCATGTTAGAAATCACTAATCTTCACAATGGTATGATATTGTCCACTTTGAGCATAAGCTCTCATCACTTTCTTTTTTGTTTCTCGAAAAGGCATCATACCAACGGAGATGTATTCCTTACTTGTGATCATTCCCTAAATTAACCAATGTGAGACTCCCTCCCAACAATCCTCAACAAGACTCACCTGACGAATGAAGCCTTCAAGGTTGGAGAGCTTCCTGGCGGCCACGGCCATGTGGTTGACCCCCTCCATCACGGCGGTGCTGGCGACGGCGACGGCCATTATGAGAGAATGGTGGAACTGGTCAAGCCCCTGATACAGAGCATCCTCTGTTTCTTGTGAACATCTCTGCAAATTACATATTCCTACAGCTTGCTGCTCCGTTAATGTCTCTAACTGCGGAATTACCATCTGTGTGGTTTTGTTTTCACACCAAAAGTCACAATTTCTATCACAAAAAAAAAAAAAAAAACACTTTCAAAACACACACAAACATTTCAAGTTTCAGACACCTCTATGAGCTTCGACGGCCGGAATCCTCCGATCCAAAGGAAGCAACGCTCCGCCGGGCTCATCCACATTCCCGTCATCAAATGAAACACATCTGATTTTGCTCCCACACTTTTCAACTCAAATATTTCGTCGTAGTGACTCATGTAACCGTCTACGATTGCTCGGAGATCGTCATCTGGGAGATGCCCCTCCACTGCCGCCCGCAACTCCGACATCATACGGAGGTCGTCGTCTAGCCACCGCGCATACTCCATGTCAAATATTGCAGCTCCTAACAATATATGCAAAATTCAATCATATTGCATTGCCACAAAAAGCCCCACTTCCATGAGATAAAAGAACTTACCGGAGCTGATATTGCCACCCATAACGCCACCACAAGCACCTAGAAACAATCCCTGTTCATCACAAATCATTCCAAAAACACTTACATAATTCTTGAGAAAAATTGAGCAATTCATACATATTCTTGAGAAATACAGAGCAATTCATACATATTCTTGAGAAAAACAGAGCAATTCATACATATTCTTGAGAAAAACAGAGCAATTCATACATATTCGGAAGAAAAACAGAGCAATTCATAAGGAAAATCACTATAACGCCAGTTCAAACTCTGAAACTGTTAATTATCGTTAGATTAAAAGGGTTATGTTGATAGATAATGGTAACCTCAGAACGTGCTCTATGGAGGTCTTGTTCAAGCTGAGAGAGCTTGATTCTACTGGACTCTAGCTGCTGAATATAAGCCTGTTCATATAAAAATATCAGAAATTTTGAAGTGGGTATCTCCAATTCTTGAATGAGCTAACAAATCTCTCAAAGAAAACTTCTGGGTATGAAACATAATCACTCATTACTCAAACCTTCTTCCTCAGACGGCTCTTTTTTGCAGCTACTCTGTTTTGAGCTAATCGTCTCAGTGTCTACAAAAGTCCATTTTTCCCCTCAAATTTTCAGAATTCAGCAAAGAAAAACAGATTTTTGAAGACATAATAATAGAACCTTGGCATCAAGCTGCCTCTGTGACGTTGAATTTGCTCCTTTTCTCTGTGATTGATTCTGGTTTGACGATGGCTCTGTTTTGAAAACATGATGGTTTGAAGAACAAGGCGTTGTGGTTATTGGCCAAGAAGGGAACATATCAACAAAATATGCAATGAAATTAGTACAGAGCTGAAACAGAGTAGGATAAGAATGAAAATTATTACGTGGAGATTTGAGTTCGTCGTTTTGAAGCTCAACTCTCTGTAAAACTATGGCTTCTTCGAGCTCTTCAAAATCAAAGCTTGACCCTTCTGGATTTCTGTACAAAGAAATATGAACGTTTGAGCATAAAAGAAGTTGATAATCAATGGAAGCTTCAAGTTCATACTCACATGAAAGATGAGAGATTCGCCATGGCTGCCGAGCTTGGTTTACGCCATTTTTGAGCTTTGGAGAAACAGAGGAGAATTTGAAGGAGAATTTACAGGGCCGCCCTGTCTCTTTCTTGAGATATATATATATATGTGTATATATTATGGATTAATTTATTTGAGATAATTAAAATTAATGGTGGAATTGGAAGTTTGTATTTCTCTGCTTCGCCGTGAAGAAACCTGGATTTACCATAATTTCTATGTCTGTTTATCCGCAAGGGATGTGGGTGTCTTTTTGAAACTCATCCAAGCCCGCCCCAAAATTACTATTCTAGCCCTCGTGAGTGACCAACAACTACTATTCTTTTTGTCTACCTTTATTCGTTTTTAAAGGACGCTAACATAATCGATAGTCAATATATATATATAGTCGTGTAAAATTTAGAATCCAAATTCGATATTTGATGGCTACGATTCCTCTACCGGCCATGCTACCTATTCATTGCTTCTTAAGAGTGAAGACTAACCCTGCCGATGAACACGAGTCCTTCTAGCATGGTTTGTCCTCACTTACTTACGACTCATGAGAATTCTCGGGAGGTTACCCAATATAGAATTGCTTCTGAGTAAAACATGTTTTACCATGAAGTTTATATGATTGAACCACCGAAAAGAAAGTTGCACCATATTGGTATAGGTAATAAGTTCTATTTCATTTTAATCTTTTTTAGTCCTCCCATCCTTCGGATTGCTCTTATTTGAACGTGGTATTGGTTCATTCATGTACTCTTTTTTTACTCGAGTGTCACATGTCCTAAAATTTATATGTCAAGAGAAAATCGAATAATTGAATTAAGTTTGTCTATGTTATATAGAAACGTCGAGCGACATGTTAAATTAGCATAAAATCTAATACCCCGTTAGTAACGTATAAAATTTGTAGAAAAGTATCCGTACATATATATTATTTAAGTTAATTCAAACGCCATAAGTTTTAGATTAAATATTAGTGGAATTTATTACCCCTAAGGGAAAAAATACTTGGCTCCTATTATGGTTCATCTTAAAATCAAATATAACTTTTTTTTTTTTTTTTTTTTTTTTTAAATTTCTTAATTATTTTCTAATTTTTATCTAATTTTTTATTTTATAAACAAAGAGGGTGTAAATAGGGTGTTGGGGTTTAGGGTAAAGGTATGTTATGATGTTATGGGTTTTGGTTGTTTTATAAAAGATACCAAAAAGTCATTGCTTCCATTGGCAGCCTTTTGCTTCCTCTATTATGGATGAAAGCACCACACCAAAAAGCCATCCCTCTTCTTCTTCTTTTTCAAATTATAGTAATAATAATCAAAATCATATTTTGAGTGCTCCTCACGAGCACCGGTGGAGACAGTTATTTTCTAAATAGAATTAGAGACGGTTCTTTTTCAAATGTCATGGACTTATAGGTTTGTATCAAGAGCCTTAACATAAATCGCGAAAGTTATTCAATATAACATAAAATAAAAGCCAACGAATTAAAATGGTACTCTAGACTAACCTAAGATCTCCAAAATAAAAATGCATCTACACTATCACAAATTCCATGGTATAACGTGAGGTCACCGTCAACCATACAGGGATGTCTTGCTTTTACCTAAAATATAAGAGTAGCACAAGGCTTGATTATTTTAAAAAAAAGTGACCCCACTATCGATATTGGGGTCAGAGAATACAAATACATGCAATATGATTGAAACCTATCATTTAAAACTGTATTGTATTAGGCGGCTTTCCAGTCCGAAAAATTGAATGTGTATTTACTACTCTACACACGGGCCACACGTGCGAGTATGGGCCCACCAGGCGACTTGCACACCTCCTGGGTCTCCTACTAGTTGGGCTAGCGTTTCTGATGATATTGTCGAACACCTGGAAGGAAGAGCGACCGTTGTAGCATCATGATAAACATGATGATCATTTTTCTTTTCATAACGTACGTGTCTGTACTCATCATAAGGGAAAGTATTCTGATGCACGTGAACATACATTTATGCATGAGATCTCAACATTTATCATTGTAAACAAATCATGCTAAACAATCCTTTACAAAATCATTTCATTCATAGCATAACCTTTAAAACATATTATCAGAGATTGTACATCATAAATCTCTATCTCAAAACATTTCATAGCATGTCATAACTTATCATGACTTAATATAATCATATCCAGTGTATTATGACATAACTATCATAATTTATTGAGGCATACTATGACAATCATTTATGTTCTAATGTTAATTGGCAAATTTAGGCATATCATATAGAAAATCATATCATATCATCAAACATATCAAACATATGACACGTGTAGAGCCACTGAGCACGTGTCATCATACATAAAACAACTCTTCCAATCATGCTGATAGTAGAGTCACTTCTTGGTTGCCCTAGGCCGAAGCTACTACGACCCTTTGATACTAGCTATAGTTTGTAACGGGGTTATATTTCATCTTATAGTTCGTAATTTTATGTCATACAAATCATCCTGCGTACATATGCATTTAAAGGACATAACGTAACAATTTGTACTTTTAACATATCTCATGATATACGGTTCATATAGTAAGTACTTCAACATTTACACAAATCAATCCAGCATACAACTTGTCACATCACAACGCAATTCATTCAAGATAGCATAAAATTCATAATTCATGTGTTTACGTATTAAGTTGTAATGGTATAAACATACAATTCATGACAATGCGAATCCACAGACACATACCACTATGCATCATACAATTGCGTAACTTACGGCGGTAGCCACTTACTTGGTAGGCCTTAGCCGAAATATTCCCTAAAATATATACGTAAGCTCCTAGCTCATCGTATACGTCCTACACTTTCGTTGGTGGTTGGTTCCTATTGGATCGTTCGACACCTTGTTAGTGTTTCACAAACCTAATTAATTTCCAACTTGAAATTTGTAAAATACGACCTTAAAATGACCTATGAACCTAAAATGATGTTGAAATCGAGTCTAGGAGGGTCGAAACGGTGCCGAAAGGTCGAAAATAAGTTTCCCGAGCCGAATAAGCCGCCAGAGCCGATGAGCCGTTGCGAGCCGATCAAGCTGCCAGAGTCAGTGGTGTCGGGCTGCAGATGTGCCACATGGCACAATCTGGAGGCGACGCGTGTACAGCAGTTTCGGGTCAAGGCATGGGTCGCGTGCGGGTATGGGTTGCAATCGTGGGTCTGGGCTGAGTGCGTGTAGTGGACCAGGCCTGAGCTGAGCCCGTGTAGTGGACCGGGCCTTCAACATCGAGTATTGGATTGGGCTTTTGGGTCTCGGTTGGTTTGGTTTTTGGTCTCGGATCGCAGCTGATGGGTTAGGTCGAGGCACGGATTAGGTTTTCTAGGTTGGACTGAGGCGTCTGGGCCGCGGTGGTTTCGTTGGGCCGAGGGCTTGGACTAGAGCGAGTTGGTTTCGGTTCGGGTCACGGGTCCGGATCTAGGGTCGGATTTGTCTCCTTCACCCGATTATCAGAAAATTTTCGGCGTTTTTTTTCTCTCTCTCTCTCTCTCTCTCTCTCTCTCTCTCTCTCTCTCTCTCTCTCTCTCTTCAGTAACGTCGTTTCCGTCGTCCTTTTTCCTTCTTTTCCTTTTGTTTCTGAGTCTCCTCTCCTCCCTCTTCCCCTTTCTCGTGTTTGTTTGGCTCGGAAGGGTCTAAAACTCCCAGATCTGAGAGGGTTCGAAAATTTGAGGTTCTGTCTTCCTCGCCTGACGTTGTACAGCATGTAAGAAGCGTTGGAGTTTGTTCCCGATGTGTGGGTAGGCTTCTAGGATGGTTTTCGTGGTGTATTTTGGTGCTTTTGACGTCCATTTTTTATAGGTTCACTTAGCCAGAACGTCATCGGTTTTCCTCAGTCTCTCTCGTTTTTCTCACTATTTTTTCTTTCTTATAGGTGCCTTGGAGGTGGTTGAGGGTTTGGGTCGTGTTGTTGGTGATCCAAGGGGTAGGCGCCGTGATCGTGGTCGTGTGGGAGCGAAAACTCCGACGCTCCGGTAACTGTGGCCCACTGACTTTATATATATATATATATATATCCAATTCGTTATACTAGCGGTTCGCACCCCCTAGACCTATCATAGTCGAGCTAGTTGTTCGTAACGACGTACAGTGGTCAACAAACCCCCAAGTGTCATATGAGACATCATCATCATCATCATAGTGTACACGTTTGTACTTATCATTATATATGGAGAAGTAACCCGATGTATATGTACACACAAAATGCATAAGATCCCTATAGTTTTCATCTTTAAAATCATCTTTATGACACAACCCTATATATCATTCGCATACTAAGTAACATGCATGTCTTGGTCGTCATATGTTATCATCATTAACATTAACGGGAGTTTTGTCTTAGAAAAATCATCGTCATAATGCATCATGACATTTAATACATGTACATCATCTTAATATGAAATAACATCATATTAAGTTATCTCATCATCATACATCTTACATCGTCATGTTCTCATGCATCATCATCATCATATCATCATCATACAACGTCATCATGTGACATCATCATATAACGTCATATAGCATCATCATATAACATAGTCACATCATCTATATAATAGTCTCATCATCATATAATATAGTCACATCATCATATAATATAAAACATAAATGACGCGTGCAAGGGCCACTGGACATGTGTCGTCATATATTAAACAAATCTTCTGACTGAGCCAATAGTAAGGCCATTTACTTGGTTGGCCTAGGCTGAAACTACTTCACTCCTTGATGCTAGATTAACGTTGCTCTTTGAGATTTAATTCTGCATAAGGAGTTCAACAATCATAAATTAGAGTTCTACTGTGGGAATTGGCTCACCTAGTTGTAGGTAAATAATTTTAAACTTACTCCTAATCATTTAAACTAACTCAGTCGAGCTAGCTGTCCATAGCGACGTCCGAAAGTTAGCAGACACCTGAGTGTCATGCACGACATGAACATCATCATCATAGTGTACGTGTCCGTACTCATCATCGTAAAAGGAGAAGTATCCTGACGCTTATGTACACACAAAAAAGCATGAGGTCTATATAGTTTCTCGTCTTTAAAACTTCTTTATGGAACAACCCTAGTTGCATCCTTATATTACTATCAATAATATATGTGCCTTAACTTTCCATCTTATTATCATCATTAACGTTATCTAGGGTTTTGTGTCCTAGGAAAAATTATCGTCATAATACAATATAACATTCACAACATGCTTCTCAACTTAAAATGGAAAATAACGTCATATTAAGGAAATAACATCATCTTACATCATCATATTAATATGCAACGTCATCATCATTCAACATCATATTAAGGAATCTCTAGGCGGTTCGCACCCCCCTAGAACCATCATAGTCGAGCTAGCTATCCATAGCGACGTCTGGAAGTTAGCAGACCCTTGAGTGTCATGCATGACATGAACACTATCATCATCGTAGTGTTCGTGTCCGTACTCATCATCGTAAAAGGAGAAGTATCCTGACGCTTATGTACACACAAAAAAGAATGAGGTCTATATAGTTTCTCGTCTTTAAAACTTCTCTATGGCACAACCCTTGTTGCATCCTTATATTACTATCAATAATATATGTGCCTTAACTTTCCGATCTTATCATCATCATTAACGTTATCTAGGGTTTTGTGTCCTAGGAAAAATTATCGTCATAATACAATATAACATCCACAACATGGTTCTCAACTTAAAATGGAAAATAACGTTATATTAAGGAAATAACATCATCCTACATCATCATATTAATATGCAACGTCATCATCATTCAACGTCATATTAAGGAATCTCTAGGCGGTTCGCATGTGTTTGCATTTGCATGGCCCCCTATAATGGGGTCACTTACCGAGTATTTTTCAAAATACTCAGGCTGTGTTACATCATTTTTCCAGGTAAAAACAAGGCGCACATGTATGGAGGATGATGGCATTGCGAGCAGAGACTGTGGTACGTGCATAGGGTAGACTCATATTTAAATTCCTAGTCTTACGTTAGAATAGGTTGTTTTGCATTTCATAGTTTTAAATTATTTTGTATTTGTTTTTTTTTATTTTCTCTAAATTTCAGTATTTTGTAAACACGCAAGACCGTTGCTGTGTTTTTCAAATAAGAGGATGTTTTAAATGTTTTCGATATTTATGTTATAAATGATGTTTCTTTTAAGAGTTATGTTTCCGCATAAGAGACGAGCATGAGCCCTTAGTAATGACTCTGAGTATGTAGAAATTTAGGATCATTATAGATATCCTAAAGATTTCTCGATGAGGAGTGCAACATGGTCCTATGACATAAACTATGTGGCCGAGAACGTGTGAAGCCCTAGGCGTAGGTACTCAAACTATGTCGCAAGGAATGGATGAAGTCTTGGACACAGGTACACAGATTGTATGGCACGGAACACGTAAAGTCTTGGATGCAAGTATTATACTATGTAGCGGGGAACACATGAAGCCTTTGACATAGGTTAGGTTTGAGTTATTCACTCAGCATAGAACCCTAGAAACAAGGGATAAAGAACTTAAGGGATAAAAAACTCAAAACTTAGAAATAAGGTTCTCAATGCAAAACTAGGTACCAAAAATTTCAAATTTAAGCATAGAGGAGGAGAGATGTCATTTGAATAAGTCATTTAGTCTACATTTTTCTTTTTCTTTTATCAATAATATTAATTTAGTTGTAACTAGTTAGTTAGCTCAAATTAAATGACAAGAATTTTCTATGAGTTTTAGGAAATCACTATGTAGCCATTTTAATGAGAAAAAGTAAAAATCCATTTAAAAATGGAAAAAAAAAAAAAAAAATAAAAAAAACAAATAGAGAAAGATAATGAGATCTTTAATATATATATATATAATGTTAAAGATCATGTTCGCAAAACTCTAATCATCAAAGTGCTAATGTTTGTTTGCCGGAAGGCTAACACATGGTCCATGGTAAAATTTAGCGAAATAGTCTTGGAGAACTTTGAACTTGGAATTGATGACATGAGCTCACATGAGCTAACTTGAATTTCAAATGACAAAATCGAATTTTCATTAGAGATAAATTGGTGACACCAACTTAAGCTAATCAAGTAAATGATCTTACTATCGACTCAGTTGGAAGACTTACTTTATGTATGACGACACGTGCCCAGTGATCCTTGCAACATTATTTGTACTTTGTGTTTTGTAATAATGTAATGATGTAATGATGTTGTATGATTATGTGATGATGTAATGATGTTGTATGATTATGTATATGATGATATGAGATGATGATATGATGATGATGATGCATAATAACAGGATGATATAAGATGCATGATGATGATGCATAATTACATGATGATATGATGCCTAATAACATGATGATATAAGATGCATGATGATGAGATGACTTAATATGAGGATCTTCCATATTAAGATGATATGCATGTATTAAATGTCATGAAACATTATGATAATAAGTTTTCTAAGGTACTAATTGATGTAAATGATGATGAACGTATGAAAGCCAATGCATGCATGTTACCTAGGGTAATGTGTGAAAGATGCATAGAGTTGTGTCATAAGAATGATTTAAAGATGAAAACTATAGGGACTTCATGCATATTGTGTGTTTATATACATCAGGTTACTTCCTCATTTATGATGATGAGTATGGATGCGTACACTATGATGATGATGATCATGCCTTGTATGATATTCGAGGGTTTGCTGATCTCCAGACATCCGGCTACGAACAGCTAGCTCGACTATGATAGGTCCATCTTAGTAGAGACGACTTGAGTCGGGTTATCCAGACAACATAATGCGTGCCTCAAGCGAACACTTGGCACTTGTACTCCTTGTGCTTGACGCATTTTCCTCCCCTCTCCTCAGCACCTGCAACTTCGGAAAAAAATCTAGAATTCATCGATTCATCCTATTTTCATATATATTTTCACATTACTCATCTCAACATGATTCATTTCTATCGAACATCTTGAGAAACGAACCAGCTAACTATACTCTACTTCCTTCTTCCGTCATACCTTGGTCAGTAATGTTACTCTCCAAGACTGATAGTATTACTTTTCAAGTTTGGGATGTAGTATATCTAGGCCAGTAAACGTTGGTCACCATTTTTGCACTGGAACAATATGAATCCTTCGGCTCCATTTATTAAAATTAGCATAAAGTTAACTTTCTCTTCATCTACTTCTACTCCATTTTTACATACTATAAAGCCAAGAAAGTTAACTTTTTCTATGCAAAAACTATCATTATTAAAATTAGCATAAAGTTTTTCTTTTCTAAGTGTAATCAAAACTGACTTAACATCCTCCACATGCTCATGCAAAGTCTTTGAATAAATTAAAATATCATAACCCAAAAAGTATAACTAATTGCTGATCAATTAAACGTATGTGCTTAACTAATTGAGCATCAAATACATCTGCAGAACTCAAAGGTACACGAGTGATTTTTCTACCATCTTTTAGGTTAAACATATGCGCTTAACTAATTGATCACGCATCTACTATAAGTTTTCATGAGTTAGCTAGCAGCTTCTATAAAAAATTTATAAAAGATTTTAGCACCATTGGTTGTACCATTGAATTACTTGGTGAAAAAGAATTTTGTTTTTACATGGGGATATGGAAGAGAATGCATTCAATGAGTTTAAAAAGAAATTAATGAAGGCATCATTACTTTCCTTTGTTTTTACATGGTTGTACCATAATTTCTATGTCTGTTTATCCGCAAGGGATGTGGGTGTTTCTTTGAAACTCATCCAAGCCCGCCCCAAAATTACTATTCTAGCCCTCGTGAGTGACCAACAACTACTATTCTTTTTGTCTACCTTTATTCGTTTTTAAAGGACGCTAACATAAACTGTAGTGAAAAGAAAATGAAAAAATATATATATTTATAGTCGTGTAAAACTTAAAATCCAAATTAGATATATGATGGCGCATAGATTTGAAGCACGAACTTGTTGGTTGGTGGTGTCCATTCATTCAATTAACATTGGTACAGGGCACGGCGAGACGGTCTCCCACGCGCTCTAGTCAAGATTGTTAAGCATACATACCTAGCTCAGCCATTAAAATTAGAGTCCATTCATGTTTAAAAGGTATTACTCAAATTTAAGAATATTTTTAAAATATTTTAAAAGTTGAAAGATATTTTTTAAAATGTTTAATGTATTTTTAAATCAATATACTACCCGTTTCTATCTAAAATTGTTGGTAATTTTTTTATTATTTATTTTTAAAGCTTAAGGGGGTTATTGAAAATTTTGATCTAAACTATCAAATTTTCATTTATATAAGAGAATAGACACTAGAAGATGATGAATTTTTTTAAAAAGCTATATTCAAAATTTTGTATTTGATAGCGTAAAAGTAAACTGCAAGTAATTTCGATATAACAATTTCTTTTATTAAGCAAATTATCCATTAAAAAATAATCCGGTTTAAATTATGCTCGAATTGACTTCAGAATACTATAATTTTATAAATATCATTCACCTATTTTTTAAGTCAATGCCAACCATATAACATCGAAAAACTAGAAAAATAAGTTTAATATGCACAAAAAATGTAATTGAACCATTGATATCAACTTCAAAAGATGAAATGTTAGTTGGGATTGTGTAAAGACGGGACTGACTTGATGACTCTAAAATGATGGGGAAATTTTTCACAAAATAAAACAAACCAAATTTAAATCATAACATACATTATACATTATACTTGATGACTTTGGTCCCTTAGCTTTGAGTGGTACCTACCATTTTTCTTGTTTTGGTAGTTTTAAAGCTGGTTCTTGATTCTTAATCTTGTAAGTTTCCAAGGTTTTTATTTTCTTGAGGCGTAAGTTGTAACATGCATTCGTAATCATATGAACCCTTCGTAATAATTATTCTAGAAGGTCATAGATTCATAATAGACTCCTTAGATGGTTCTTGAAGGGTCTTGAATCTTGACATGTTTCCTTTAGGCGTTTCTTAAGTAACATCTTGGTTTAGGTTCCAAACTTACTCCAACCAACTTGGAATCTTGAGCTTATCCTCATGTCATATATAAAATAGACCTTATAGAAAATCGTTGGTAATTTAGAGCATGTCTAGACCTTGAGCTAGGGTATGTCTCCTTGTTTCGTTTTCAGGAACTAAACCTTAGAGGTTGTCATGTCATGTATCATATTTTAGCCCTCAAAACTCTTCCAAAGTAACCGTTAATTTTCTCCCCATGAGTGCATAGATGGCATCATCATATAATCATGACATCCTGCCGGCAAATCTTGCTGGCAAGTCATGAGAACCGGTCTGGAAGGAGGTTAAAATTGAAAAAAAACTGAGGGAAGGTTGGGTTTTAGGCTGACTTGGCCGGTTCAGTTGAACCGGCCACGTCATCACCTTCTTCCTCTGGACAGGAAGAAGACGCGCGCGTCCTTTTGCGCCGCCGTCTGAAAGTGGCCTTTCATAGCTCCGATATCTTCGTTTCTCCCCTCGATTTCTTCATAAAACTTAAAGATGATATTACAAGGAAGATCGTCAGATTTTCGATCTCTTGGATAACTTTTTCTACGACGTTTCAGCTCTCGATTCCTGCATCAAAGTTACTCAACGTGATCCTCTGAAGCTTAAGAAATTCTCAATTTGAAGGAAAAGAGACCATAGATAGGGATTCGTCACTTATCCCCAATTTAAGTATGAAATCGATTTCCTTCAATTGGGCATGCTCCCTAGGTTATCTCTCTTCATGGTCTTCTATGGAAACACTCCTTGGAGGTGCAGAAACTAATTGGGATTGTCCTTGCTCGACGAATAATCGTGTATCCTCGAATTGAATTTTCAAGTTTTCCTTGAAGTTCTTCAATGGCGGATTGAACTGGGGAAATGGTTTCTGGGCACTTTCAGCATTCCATTCCTTCATAAAACTTGTGGGTAATCTTGTTTAGAAACTATAGGGATAAGTTTGAGGAGAAATGGTGGAGAATTGCTCTCGAATTTGAAAGAAGCCCGAGAGTAGGAGACTCACAATCTAAACACTCATAACTCTTGAATGGACTCTCAACCTTGCTCGATCCTTGTTCCATATTGTTGCCCCAACTTCAGACTTTATAGGAGAAGCTTAAACTGACATTGAGAGCTCCAGAATCATCGTGAATTAGCGGTTGGATTTTCTGGAATATCTATCAAAAATGTCTACTCTGATTAGAGCCTCACCAGCTTTGGTTTTGAATACCAGCCATTGGATGTGATGATCTGTCCGTCTTCTAGATCATATCCAATTTTGGAGGAGATCCAACGGCTTAGATTCGAGGTTCGAGAGATTTTGCTCAGATGGTCACGGTAGATGCTCTGATTCTGACCAGAGGAGCATTTTCTTAATTATCCAGCCTTCTAGGGGTATTTTGGTAATTTACCACTTTTTGAATATTTTATTATAATTTTATTTGAGAACTCTATAATTTTTCTAAATATTCTTTGTGGGTCATTTTTCCCTTCTTGAGCATCTTGAAATTCCTTCAAGATAAGGAATTAAAAATATGGAAAGATCCTTCATAATTGAAAAAATGATCTTTTTGCCGTTTTCACTTACTTTTCCTTTCCAATCCTTTTTCCATAGATCTCAACTCCTTAACATTACTGGTTGAGGTATAGGAATGACTTTCTTGAGATCCTCGTCCTTGCTTAATCCTTTAATTTCTCTCCTTTCGATCCTTTGAGTCTTACATGGGTGACTTATTCTTGTTGGTTCTAATTCCCTTCGTTTTTTGGGTGTTACAGATTGACTCCGACTTAGGTCAACCAAGCAAGTAGTTTTACGATTGGCTTGGTTGCATGACTTGTTTGTTATAAGAATAACGCATGCTTATGACCCCATGCATGTGTCATGTTGTATGGTTGTTTGACGTGTGTTATGTTATGTTTATGTTTTAATATAAATTATGTCATGTTATTGAACTATGTTGTGATATTGATGTTGTAGCTTCGACAGAAAAAGTAGTGATATTTTTATCAAAAAGATAGGTCCACAATTAGGCTACTTACTGATTATAAACCTATGGTCATTCCCTAAATTAGCCGATGTGGATTGATGTGGACTTTCATCCAACACCTCCCCTCGAACAAAGTATGCACCCATGATCATTCCCTAAATTAGCCGATATGGACTTTCATCCAACACCTCCTCTCGAACAAAGTATGTCTCCCCTTAATCGAGGCTTGACTCTTTTTCTTTTTCTTTTGGAGTCTTCGAACAAAGTATGGACTCATGACTTTGCTTTGGGCTTCCCCGAAAGGTCTCACACTAATGGAGACAGTATTCCTTGATTATAAACCCATGATCATTCCCTAAATTAGCAGACGTGGAACTTTTATCCAACACTTGTCATTACGCAAGCCATGGGAATGAAGTCAAGATAGTTGCATTTTCTATTTAGTTATAGTCTTTTGTTAAATCAGAGGTTTTCGTTACTTTGAAATTATTGTTGTTTCGTTTTTGCTATTCCATTGATGTTTGCTTTTATTTGGAATGAATTTTGCAAACAAACATCTAAGTCCATAACATCGTTTATATGTGAATGATTCTAAACGAATTTTCATATATATCAAGTATGTCATGTAAGAATGTTTGATTAATCCACCACATCTAGATGGTGTGAAAGTTATCTTATTTATAATCAAATAAATTACAAGGATATGGAAATAGTAATAAATGAAAATAACAATCAATGGAAAGATAGCTATGGTAATAAGGCAAATATTAGATATTTGCCTTATAATAAAATATCAAATATAATATATATGGTAAACTATAATTTATTACTAAATATCCTTAACACCCCACCGCAAGCTGAGCGTCGGATTTCAACGAACGTGAAGCTTGGATCTAAAAAATTCAAAGAGGTTGAGAAACACTTTTCGTGAAGACGTCAACAACCTGGTTCAGAGGAGACGTAGAGAAACACTTTCTTGGCCATCGAAAATTGTAGAGGGATCGCAATTCAGCGGCGATGCTGCCTTGGCTTCGGCAAGAATATGTCTAACCCATGAAGAGGGATTGTCGCTTAGCGACGATGCTGCCTTGGCTCTGGTGAGAATATGTCTAACCCCAAGAAGTAGAAGAGAAACCTAGAGCAAGGGACAAAGACAATGTGTAAGCCGAAAGAGTCGCCACATTGAGCGAAAGAGTCAATTTTGGCGAGAAGGGCAGCCGGAAGAGTCTCCACATTGGGCGAAGGAGCCAATTTTGGCAAGAAGGGCGACGACAACTTGGTTGGCAAAGAGGCCAATGCGGCACCCAGATTCCAAAGGTAAATCTCCGCAAAAGGTTGATGGGCTTATCGAGATACTGTATATTTTCGAAGATAACGCTGATGAAGATCCTAAGATTAGGGTTTCTGTGAAGGATGAAGGATGAAGGGAAAATTGGGAAGAGAATGAAAGAGGCTATGTTTGGAAAAGGTGAGGTTGTATGTACAGAGTATGACGAAGGGTGATTTGGAGGTCGAAAGGGTGGAGCCGAAGAGTAATCAATCGGCTCTGCATGTGGCAGCCATGACGACTGCCCCTGCGGCGTCAAAGCCAGCAGTGGCGGTGGAGAAGAACAGTAGAAGATTTCAAAACGTGACACGAGGTTATGTTCATTAAATGATGACTGTAGGACTAGTGGGACCTCATGCATATTGTGTGATCATGCATTTAGAGGGATACCCCTATCCCATCACGAGGGTACGGACGCGTACATCCAAATGGCAGGACAACGATCATTATGCCCTGCATAGCGCTGCCGTGACGGTTTTAGTTCTAACAGGTCCCGGTGGGCCCCTAAAGCATGCCCACCGGCTAGGGACAGTGGCCCAGTGGTGTGCGAACTAGCTGGTGAGCCCATACTCGCATATGGGCTGCATGTAGAGTATATGGTACACGTCCATGATTACCCGTTAGGATTACACCGTAGGGAAAACGAAACGAACGAAATGAAATGAAACGAAACGAAATGAAAGATAGGTCCCATCATTTCATTGCATGTGATTGTTGCATTTAACCCCAATAGTGGGGTCACTTACTGAGTATTTCTTTAAATACTCAGGCCATGTGCTACTACATTTTTCAGGTTAAGGCAAGGCATTCCTGTACGGCTGACGACGGCATCGCAACTCGAGATCATGACACATGCATAGGATAGTGGTATTTATTTTCTTAGACTTAGGATAGAATAGGATGTTTTAAACTTAAACGCTTATTTATTTTATTTCGGGTCTTTTGTTGTGTCGTTTTAAAGATGTTTTCGAAACACGTAAGTCCATGGCTGTGTTTTTAAGTTAAAGGTTATGTTTTATGAAATTTAAATGAAGTCTTCCGCATTCAATGTTTATGGTATGTATACAGTAGCGACCTTAAATTAAGTAGAAAATTTCGGGTCGTTATAGTTGATATCAGAGCCCTAGGTTATAGATCTTGTAGACTAGCCTACGATGTAGGCTTGGCATGTTCCATGGTCCCATCGTCGGTGTCCCGTCTCCGTCAGGTATGTCTTGCGTAAGATAAGAAAATGAAATGTCGTTGATTGTGTATGTTGTTATTGCTTGGTCATTATAAAAGATAACTCCTAATTGGACTTTTACTCTATTGATTGTATTATAATTGACTGCATTCATGTTAGCTTAATTCTATATTTATTTTAATTTAGAATACGTTATGTTTACCTTGCCTGGAATGTGAATGTAAATTGTTGTATTGATGATTTTAGATTTATTGAGATTGTTGCTGTGAATGAGTAGATTTAATTTTAGTAAGCTACTAAATGTTAGTGTATGCGTGAAAATGATTTTGCTAAGCAAGATCATATGTTTCAGTTAGACATCTCGAACATAGATAAACTACACAGTCTTATGATCATAGAGATGGGAATGAATGTACCAATGTATACTGAAGAGTAAGCAATGTCAGATGAAATAAAATGACCTAAGAAAAGCTTGATAGATGTCAATATCTTATAGTACACTATAGATACTAAAAGTGGTAGTGCGTGAATTTTTTTTTTATAACTTTGAAGTATGTAAAAATGAAATTAAAAGTATCAGTAAAAATTAACAAAAAAAAAAAAAAAAAAAAAAAAAAAAGAAAAAAAAAAAAAAAAAGAATTTGAGTTAAGACCATAAAAGTTTAAAACATGTATACTTAAATTGATTGGTGAATGACATAAGTGCGTTTAATGGAAGTTGAGCTTTGGAAGTACTGAGATATAGAAAACTTTCCTGCCTTAATAATACAACCAATTAGAGAAGTTGTGAGGTGATTTAAAAGTATCGAGCCACAGTTTGGACGAGGCATTACGATCATGGTCAAAATTTTAGAGGTGTATGGAGAGGGAATACGGTATGAGATTGTCAAAGGTACCTTAAATTTAAGAAACCATGATTTAAAATGAACTTGGGTGGGGGATACACGAGGATTAGAGTGGGACATTGTCTCTAAATCAACTAGAAGTTTTGTGGTAATCCTCCTAAGGGTACACGAATGCACTCAGGAAGCTCAACATAAACAAATTGTTGTAGAAAATTACCAAACAATTTTTCCAACCTGGTTAAAAGGTCTTACTATGCTAAAGTTTCAAGACTATCATTTTAAGTTTGATTTTCAAGTATCCCAAGTTTTATGGCATCTGAGAATATCCACCATGCTTATACAATACCAATTTTTATAAGAGAATTTTGTTAAGCCCATTCTTGGTATTACAAAGGCATTGAAAGGGTTGTGATGTCTTTCCATTATAGTTATAGGAACATTAGTTTTGGACTGTAGTAGATAAGGTATACCAAGAGAAAAGCCTATTTGACAATGTTTCCTATGAAAGTTACCAAATCCTCAAACTCTAGCTTGACCACACATCAAATACAGGAAGTCGTTCCTAAATCCATGTGATTTACTGGTGCATTCTATTTGCATTGGAACAGGGTGGAGTTCTTAACTAGTTTCATGTCATGATTGACTCCAAAAATTTACTAGAATTGGGGTAGGTAGCCAAGAGAGAAGAAGTATTACCAATTTCTTGATTTTGTATGGGAAAATAGCTAAATTTGTATATGGAATTCATGTACAAAGATGAGACATTAATGATGAACCAAATCAAGTGGACACCAACAATAATGAGGAAAGGAAAACAATTCTTTCTTTCTTTTTAATTATTAAAAATATAGAGAACGAACAATTTTAATTGGAAACATTCCTCTAATGAATTCCTGGGGAACTCCTATAGTAAATGGACTATACAGAATTGTGATCAGTCAAATATTGCAAAGCCCCGGTATCTATTACCGGTCAGTATTGGACTGTAACGAAATTTTGGTCTACACTAGCACCGTAATATCTTATTGGGGAGGAAGATTAAAATTAGAGATAGATCGAGAAGCAAAGATATGAGCGCGTGTGAGTAGGAAACAGAAAATATCTATCCTAGTTCTACCATCAACTATGGGTTCAAATCTTAAGAGAAATTCTCGAGAATGTTTCTAACCCGAAATTTTTCTTTGTATTTCTTTAATGATAGGGAGAGAGAAAAAAAAAATTGGATCAAAAGAAAATGACATTTTGGATATTTAAAAATGAGATTTTGAGGAAGCATGGACAAACAAATCAATTAGTGAACCTTTAGCTAAGTGTAGAAAATTGGATTTGGAGAACAATGTAAAGCAAAAACTAGTAAAACTATTGATCTAGTAGATGGAATCATAGTAAATAAAAAATTAAAAAAAAAAATTAAAAAAAGTGAGGAACTATGTAAGTTTTCCAACCTTATTGTATACATGAACATTTATTTCAATGAAGTGCCAGAGCCACAAACCTTAGATGAATTATGTTGTCCATGAAATTTTAGAAGAAGACCAATATGACATGATAAGGCTATGTACGAAATTTTGTGACCATTAGGTTATGATAACGGGCTAAACCAAGTGTAGGTGTAAAATGACTAAAATGCCCCTATAATTACGTACCACTAGTTTATGACCAAAGTGACCTCTAAATGACATGAAATTTGATGAGGAGCCTTATATCATGCTGTAAAGGGATTACACAAAGTTACAAGACCATTGGAATATGCTGAAGAATTAAACCAAGATTTGGGGGTAAATGACCAAAAGACCCTTTTGGAGTATGAATTAAGATTTAAAATACCTAACTATCTCACAAGACACCTTATAAGGATTCAAAGATTTTATGAATACAAAGTGATAGGCTTATGAAAGTTTTATGCATGCAAATAAATGTTATGACTCATACGAATTAAGGTATACTTGTTAAGAATTTTTGCTTAGTGGTACTTGAAGACTTAACAAAGAACTCTTAGAATAAGAACCCGAGTTATTCCAAGATTAAAACACTTTTGAGGACGAAAGTTTTTTTTAGAGGGATATAATGTTACAGCCAAAAAAAAATAAATAAATAAAAATTATTATAAAGAACAAAAAATTATTATTATGTAAAAAAAAAAAAAAAAAAAAAAATTAATAAATAAGTAAATAAAAATAATTATTTCTCATCCTCCTAGTCACTTTCCCACCAATCTCTCCTCAACCCACCTGATAGTTCCTACAAAACAGAAATGAAAAATGTCAGATTTGAGAAAACAGAAATACCTGCGTCAAATTTATAGGAGATGAGTTTGTAGAGATGATCAAGATTTACCTGGGAGAGAGATTTGAGATTTCTCTGTAAGTTATATTTGAGATCTCCTTTTCTTTATCCAATTATTTAGTTTTATTTAGCAATTTACCTTGTTAGAAAGATAGCCAGGATCAATAGCAGAAAAAATAGAATCGATTAAATTGGCCAAAAATAATTGCTAATCTAATTGAAAGGTAGCAAACAAAACACAAAACTAAAGAAGAAGGGTTAAACAGATTTAACGTATGAGAATTTCTTCTCTCGGCCAAAAACAAACAAAAAAAAAAAGGTTCAGATTTAGTTTTGGGAGTGAGAGATATTTTGCTAGAAAAAGATTTTGCATTTGAAGAGTTCAATAGTTTTCCTTTTATTTTATTTAATGATATTAAAAGGATTTTGCATTTCAGTAGTTTAATGATATTAAAAGTCATCCTCAAACACAGGGGATAATTAAAAGAAGGGAAATACAGTAAGAGACAGGGAGGGAAGATTGTGAATATAATTGAAATTATCTGGAAAATGTTAAAGAGTATTAAACACGGTAAGAGAAAATAGAATATCTGGAAAATTTTAATGGGTATTAAATAGTTTATATGAAAATAATACTATAACAAACATATATAAATATTTCAAGACCTAACTCAGACAAAGACTCTAACGTTCGCATGAAGTATAACACATGGATCAATATAAATTAGAGAAACAATTTTGTAGAAATTCAAACTCGGAACTGATGTCATGGGCTCACATAGGTTGACTTGGAGTTCAATGGACTTTCATTAAGGATAATGACGGAATCGAACTTTCATTAAGGATATATTCGTGACAACGACTTAAGCTAACCAGGTAAGTGACCTTACTATCGGCATGGTTATTTTTTGATGTTCACACGTGCCCTGTGGTTCTTCACGTGTCATATTTATTGATATGTGTGAATTGTCTGTGGATCGATATGCTTCCTATATGTTATGTTATGTTATATAATATGTGGATTGTATGATAATAATTATGGTACGGTGTGCTCTAGGAGATGTTTGAGATAGGATACGAGAAGGATGCACAAAACAAAATGTAACGATAGGAGTAAGATACGTTCACGAAACGTTAAGGTTAGGTTACATACCGGAGTGCTATGGATAGGAGAGATTGATGAAAGAATACGATTAGGTTATGGGTAGAAAGGGATAGGTTTGTGATAGATTGATAGAACGATGGCGTTAGGATACGTTCTGGTGATGATATGACTAAGGTACGTCACGTAATGATATGTCTGTGATAGGTATACGAACGTTAAGACTATGGTAAGTTAGAGAACGATATGACTATGAAGTATTTACGTTATGACTTGGTTATGATATGATACATTGTATGCTAGATGATTGTGCTTAAGTACGAAATCATGTGAACGTGAATGTATGTTATTTATGCTGCTTAGTTGATGTGATATGAATGCATGTGACGATGTGTGGCCCTTGTACGATTATGGCTTGTTAGGAATTAAGGTTGAATTAAGTATTCGAGGGTTTCTAGTATTAGTTTTGACACTTTAGCGCTTTATATTGAATGCATTAACTTTGATAAGAATATATGATTCGGCCCTGCGACAATTTATTGAATATAAAGAACTGATTAAGGTGTGCTTGAAAGTGGCCTCGATGGACATATTAAAGTTCAAATGAAATTGCAAGTCCATACTTTGTCAGACCTTTCAACATTCTAGATTGGATCAGACTAGTGACATACAGATCAACCCTACCATAGTCTCTCTTTGTACCATATAACTTACATCACATATTCATGATTCACAAATACTTGATTGACTTCATGTACGCTTTAGACCGCAAACTTTTACCGATAGGCAAGGACCAAAGTGATTAAGGCAATTTCGGGGATGAAATTTTTTTTTTTAAGGTATATGCTACAACATCAGTTAAAAATAAAAAGTAAAAAATAAAAATAAAAAATAAAAAATAATAAAGAAAGAAAATTAGTTAAATAATAAAAAATAATAATAGCCAATCCGTCACAAACCTCTCACAACTCTTCCCTAAAATACTTTAACAAATTCATTATTAGGAAGATTATTAATTTCGAACCAATTTTTTTTTTTTTTGAAATTTAAGTATATTTAGTTTGATGGGAGGAGAGATGTCATTCGAATAAGTCATTTAGCTCAGAGTTAGAAATTAAATGACAAGAATTTTCTATAAGTTTTAGAAAATCAATACGTAACCATTTTAATAAGAAAAAGTAAGAATTCATCTAAAAGTTGCAAAAAAAAAAAAAAAAAAAAAAAAAAAAAAAAAAAAAAAACTTTGTGAATTAAGAAAAAAAAAACAAATAGAGAAAGAAAATGAGATATTTAATAAATAATATATATATAATATTAAAGATCATGCAAAACTTTAATCATGCAAAGTGCTAATATTTGAAGGCTAACACATGGACCACTGTACAATCTAGCGAAATAATGTTAGAGAAGTTTGAACTTGAAATTGATGGCATGAGCTCACATAGGTTAACTTGAATTCTCAAATGACAAAATCAAACTTTCATTAGGGATAAATAGGTGAAACCAACTTAAGCTAATCAAGTAAATTGTCTTACTATCGACTCAGTCGGAAGACTTACCTTATGTATGAGGACACGTGTCCAGTGATCCTTGCACGCGTTATTTATACTTTGTGTTTTATAATAATATAATGATGTAATGATGTAATGATGTTGTATGATTATGTATATGATGAGATG
Source organism: Cucurbita pepo subsp. pepo (assembly GCF_057944985.1). Taxonomy (NCBI): domain Eukaryota; kingdom Viridiplantae; phylum Streptophyta; class Magnoliopsida; order Cucurbitales; family Cucurbitaceae; genus Cucurbita; species Cucurbita pepo. Next base: position 5,592,504 of record NC_141817.1, read on the forward strand.
AGATGATGACATGATGATGATGATGCATAATAACATGATGATATAAGATGAAGATGATGATGATGATGATGATGATGATGACGACGACGATGATGATGCATAATAACATGATGATATGATGCCTAATAACATGATGAGATAAGATGCATGATGATGAGATGACTTAATATGATGATCTTTCATATTAAGATGATGTGCATGTATTAAATGTCATGAAACATTATGACAATAAGTTTTCTAAGGCAAACCTTAATTGATGTAAATGATGATGAACGTATGTAGGCCAATGCATGTATGTTACCTAGGGTAATGTGTGAAAGATGCATAGGGTTGTGTCATAAGAATGATTTAAAGATAAAAACTACATGGACTTCATGCATATTGTGTGTTCGTATACATCAGGTTACTTCCTCATTTATGATGATGAGTATGGATGCGTATACTATAATGATGATGATGATCATGCCTTGCATGATATACGGGGGTTTGCTGATCTCCAGACATCCGGCTACGAACAGCTAGCTCGACTATGATAGGTCCATCTTAGTAGAGAACTACACTTATTAAAATTAGCATAAAGTTAACTTTCTCTTCATCTACTCCTACTCCATTTTTACCAACTATAAAGCCAAGAAAGTTAACTTTTTCCATGTAAAAACTATCCTTATTAAAATTAGCATAAAGTTTTTCTTTTCTAAGTGTAATTAAAACTGACTTAACATACTCTACATGCTCAGTCTTGAATAAATTAAAATATCATCAAAATACATGACAACATGTTTTCTCAAATATTCTCTCAAAGAGTGATTCATTAAGCACCTAAATGTGGTAGGAGCATTAGTTAACCCAAAAAGGCATAACTAATTGCTGATCAATTAAATGTATGAGCTTCCTAATCAATTAAATGTATGCGCTTAACTAATTTATCATCACATACTTTTGCAGTACTCCAAGGTACAAGAGTGGTTTTTCTACCATCTTTCGGGTTAAACGTATGAGCTTAACTAATTTGATCATGCTTCTACAGTAAGTTTTCATGGGTTAGCTAGCTGCTTCAATAAGAAATTTATAAAAGATTTTAGCACCATGGTTGCACCATTGAATGACTTGGTGAAAAATAATTTTATTTTTACACGGGGGATAGGTAAGAGAATGCATTCAATGAGTTTAGGAAGAAATTAACCCATGCACAATTACTTTTCTTACCTAACTTTCATAAACTTTTGAAATTGAGTCTGATGCAAATGGTTTAGACATAGGTGCTGTTTTGATGCACGATGAAAAATCTTTAATGTATTTTAGTGAAAAACTAAATGGGTGCAACATTGAACTACCCTACCTATGATAAAGAATTGTTTGCTTTAGTTTACACATTGCAGGTGTGACCGCACTACTTATGGCATAGAGAATTTGTGATCCACTCTAATCATGAAAGCTTGAAGTATCTTAAGGGTCAAAGGAAATTGAACCAATGCAAAGTAGGTGAGTTTATTGAAAAATTTCCATATGTCATCAAATAAAAGAAAGGTAAGGATAATGTAGTAGTTGATGCATTATCTAGAAGTAACAATCTCTTTGCTCCTCTTAGTGCAAAAATTCTTTGACTTGAGCATATTAAAGAATTACATAGAGATGACTAAGACTTTGAAACTATTTATGCATCGTGTACTACAAAAAAAAGTTGTTGATGATTATTATGTGTTTTATGAATTTTTATTTAAGAAAAGTAACCTTTATTCCTAAATGCTCTATAAGAGATTTTCTTGAAAAAGAAGCACATGGGGTGGCTTAATGGGACAATTTGGGACTAATAAAACTTATAATATTTGCATGAACACTTCTTTTGGTCAAATATGAAGCAGATGTTCATAAGTTTTGTGGCCAATGTTTTAAATGCAAAGAACCAAATCTAGATCACAACCAAATGAATTGTATACTTCTTTGAATGTACCTAACGAACCTTGGACTAATATATCTATGGATTTTGTTCTTGTTTTGCCGCACACTAAAAAGCGTTAAGATAGTATTTTTGATGTGGTAGACAGATTTAGTAAAATGACTCATTTTATTGCATGGGACAAGACGGAAGATGCAAAACATGTTGCTGACTTATTCTTTATGGGAGTAGTAAGATTACATAGAATCCATGTAATAATTGTTGTTTTCAACTACATGTCATCGTCAGACCTTTGGACAAACTAAGGTGATTAATAGAACATTAGGAGCAGATTAGGGCTATTATTTTTCAGAATATTAAGTCTTGGGATAAATATTTGTCATTTGTAGAGTTTGCATATAATAGAGTAATTCATAGTACCATTGGTTGTTCTCCTTTTAAAGTTGTTTATGGATTTAATCCACTTACCCCTCTATATTTTCTTTCTATTTCTTCTAATATTTTTGTGAGTGAAGGAGCCACAACCACAAGTAAGGAAGATTTGATCAAAACATTGCACAAAGAGGTGAAGGAGAGAATTTAGAAACAAAATTTCAAAGTTGTTTCAAGAATTAACAAAGGACGAAAGGAAATCATTTTTCAAGCCGGTGACCAAGTCTGGATACATTTTCGCAAGGAAAGATTCTCATCTCACAGGAAGACAAGGTTACATTCATGAGGGGATGACCCTTATCAAGTCCTTGAAATAATTAATAACAATTCATATAAAATTGATCTTCTTGGAGAATTTTCAGTACATTTTACTTTCAATGTTGCTAACTTGAGTCTTTTTTATGTAGGTGATGATTTTCCTAATTCGAGGACGAATCCTTTGGAAGAGGGGGAAGATGATAAGCTTCACGGTGTTCTAAATGTTCCAACTGGACCTATTAGATGATCCAAGGCTAAGAAGATTCAACCATCATTCATTCTTCATCTACAAAATTGGATAGGCTCGGTTCAACCATTATTTCATGTGTTACAAGCTAATTTGATTGAGGAAGAACCATTTGGAGCTTCAAAAGTGAATATTTGCATGGTTGAAGTAGCGCATGAAGTTGATATAAATTGTACTTGATTGATAAGTTGTTAGAAAACTTTATTTATTATTTTTAATTTCATAATTTTTATAATGGGCAAAATGGTAGAAGTTGTTTGTCAAATTGACTTCTTCTTTCGTGGAGATTTGAGGGGATCTGAGTTAAATTATAACCACTAACTTCTTTAGTGGGGGGCATTTGAAGAATCCAAAACTTCTTTTGTGGAGATATTATAAATACCAACAAATTATTATGTAAAACGGATGAATGAAATTGAGATCCTTAGATATTCGAGCATCATCCTTGTCATTTCTAAGTTTCAAGCAATTTTCTTGGTAGATTACATCTGAGTCATTCAATCAAAGTCTTGATAAAGTTGGATTGTGGAGTGACTCAATTTAGAACAAGGTTCCAAATCTTGCTTCTACATCTTTAATTTAAGCGGTAATCTAATTCTAGCCTTATCTCTTTGTTGATCCAAATTTTGTATAAGGCGGTGTTCATTTCTTTGATTTAAGGGTTCTTTTTTTAACAAAATCTTGGATGGTTGGGCTGATGATTATGGTTGACTTATCAAGTTTTTATCCCAGAACTTCTCAAAATTTTATCAAGAGGAAGATATCGAGCATCAATTCACCACACCGTACACTCCACAACAAAATAGTATGGTCGAACGAGGAAATAGCATAATAATGGACACTGCAAGAAGGTTACTGATAAGATAAGGAATCACTACAAGGGGAGTAAGATTCGGATTACCTTCTTGATCGAATATCTCAAGACAAGAACATTATTTGAGATTCGAATCACCCCACAAGCAAGATCGATCATGTCTAGCTTGAATGATTCTTGTTGATCAAATATCTCAAGACAAGAACACTTGATTGAGATTCAAATCACTCCACAAGCAAGATTGATCATGTCGAGCTTGAATGATTCTACATGCAACCTAAACTACGTAGAATTGCAAAGAAACTTAGCCATTAGCTAAAGAAGAACACAAATGCTTCTTTTACTATATTTTCCAAGTCTACTTGCAAATACAACATACATGGCTTTAAATAGCCTCAAAATGAAACGGCATTCCTAAGAGTTGTAAAATTCCTACTTAATGACCATAATTAACCATGATGTAATTGTAACCTAAAGTAAATAAAGAGTCTTAAAATACATTAATGAAGTACAATAACTCTAAATTACTCTAAATTGTAATCCAGCAAAATTTATAACAATCAAACTTCATTGTTCTTCAATGTGGCATGAATTGAAACATCTTTTGACAATTTTGACAACCTTTTCTTCACATCTTCATTGAAGTATATTATATGATTGATGTCTTTTGGTTCATATCACTTACTCAAGAGCATACAAGTTCCTATGATTTTTTTGGGCAAGGAAATACAACATGCAGTTTATCTTCTAAACCTTTTACTGACAAAGGAGCTAGACACTTGCACCCCCTACGAAGGATGGTTCGGCAAGACATCTCACTTTGAGTACCTAAGAGTCATTGATTGTACATCACATGTTAAGACTGCAAACCTATATATCAAAAATATTGATGACAAAAGCTAAAAGATGTACTTTGGCGTAGAGGAAGAGACCAAGGCACACATGCTATATGATCCGAAACATGAGAAAATTTATATAAGTAGATATTTCATATTTGAAGAAGAGAAGAAGTGGGATTGGTGCAGCATTGGCAATAACAAGCATACTGTTACAGAGTTCACTCCCTTGGAAGAAAAGGAACACGCAACAGACCTAGAAAGTACACCGACAGCGACACCAACATGTCCACACATGTTATCACCGATGACACCAAAATGCGTGATGAATTCTCTAGAATAAGAAAGCTCATGCGAGAGCACATGAGGATCCACAACAGAGGGTAGATCAAAGAAATTTCATTCTTGGAATTTATGTAGATACACTTGAAGAAGAGTTAAATCCTGATGAGTTAGTGTTGCTCGCAGTCGAGGAGTCGAAAACTTACTGTGAGGCAGCAACTGAGACGATGTGGTAAGAGGCCATGTAATAAGAGCTAGAAGCCATTGAGAAGAATAAGATGTGGGCACTGACTAACTTACCGCCCGGACACAAACCCATCGGTTTGAAGTGGGTGTTTAAGTTGAAGAAGAATAGTGAAGGAAATGTCAAGCATAAAGCAACACTCGTGGTGAAGGTATATGTGAAATGAAAATGAGTTGATTTTGAGGAGGTTCCTGCCTATGGCTAGACTGGACATTGTAAGGGATACATGCAACCCAAGCGCTTTGTCAATTCAAATATAGGGTACTCTATTCTAGTCTGTGAGCACTAGGGTCTATGCTCAGTCTATTGTTAGTATTCTAACTTAAGTCATCATCTAGTTGGTCGGACTCTAACACCTTAGTCCTACCTTTGTGCAGATAAACACGCTCTACAGGAATAAGGCACAATCAATCACCTGAAGCTAAACATACTACATCACGTTTCATACATGTTCAACAAAGAGATAACATTCATCTTCCTAGCGCACAAATTACAATATCTCATTCTTCATTCTAGCTTAGTAGAAATACATTAAAATGGGCATGTATCTTAAATTCTCATCCTAAGGGTGTTTCGGTAATTTTTAACATGTATTACATTCTAATCTAAAAATTCCATTATGAGATCCTAAGCATGCATATTTTAACTACCTAAGGCAAGATATGCTCACTACTAACACTTTGAGTGGTCCCTACTGATGGTGTTAATATAACACATGCGGAAGCAATTTGAATCTTAGGCACTTTTAGAACATCAATTATAGTGTATAACTAGCATGTTCATAAGTATTAAAACTTAATTAGTTTAGATACTAACCTTTTATAGTTCAAACTCCTTTTTCCTCACGAACCGGTTTCGAACCACCACTAGCGTCTTCTCCACTATCCTCTAGCCTTAGAACGGGATTGTGGAATCCGGTGAGTGACTAAACTTGGGAGGGATTTTGTATATGTGAAGAGAGTGTTTGTGAGAGGTTTTTCTCAAGGTTTTTCACCAAGAAGAAGAAGACCTTCCATGTACCAAGATCACGCTATTTAAAGAGTCATGTTTGCATGTTCATGCAAATTTGAGATCACCAAATTTTGACACTTAAAATTCCACTCAAATGTTTGAGATTATGTGGCAAGCATGCATGTTTGAGTTAACCAAATTTTGACACTAAAAAATTTCACTCAAACTTGTAGGGTTTATTTGGCAAACATGCAAGTTTGGTGAAACCAAATTTTGACACCTCAAAATTCCACTAACATGGATTTTTCCATTAAATGAAGTCAACATTTTGACTTTCTTCATTTTAATTCAACAATTAATTTGAATAATGAATTTCAAATTAAAGTAACATTAAATGATTAATTAAACTATTTAATTAATATTTAATATTAATTCAAATGTTAATCCCAATCAATTCTGACACATAATTGATTAAGATATTTGAATCTTATTTAAATATCTCAGATTCTCTTCTTTTGTTTAATTCGTAAATAAAACAAAAATGCGGTTAAATATTTCGTATATATGTAGCGCATATTCTCTAATTTGAATTCGAACACTTCGAACTCACTCGTCACACTGTTCTATGGTTTAGTCCGATATGAGCTAGCAGAGGGACCTAATGACCTATAGATCATGGGCTCCAACGATCCAAGATTAACCGGCTAAACTCATTAACCTTGTTAACCAACATTCGTTAACTACTAGGACACTCCACTATAGCCTAGTAGTTGCACTCCCCTCAGTATAGATATATTTCTGTCCATTTGATATAACCATGATTAGTGAGTCGATCCTTCACAGGTTGTTCGTAACTAGAGCTAGGTCAATTTACCGTTTTACCCTTAAAGTTACTTCTTGTTCCTTATGTCTCACTGATCCTCTAATGAACAATTGATTTGTGGTCCAACTAGTAAACCGAATCCCTCTCAGGCCAATGAGAGGGTGGGGCCCATTGTTCAAGACAGTCAATGCTTAATGTAACTACCTTTCTTCTATCCCTAAAAGTGGGTAGGAGTGAATTCCATCTTGCACCCCACGTCCTCAGCCATTCACCCAGTCTTACCCCTGAAATGGGAGGCCTATTGAGTCGGCGAACTAGAGCCACTCTCACCCATGAAAATCTAAGGATAATTCCGAATAAATAGGAGTTCATGGTTAGCTCAGGATTAAAACCGAGTTACCTAGGTTATCGAATGAAAAGAAAATCAGTCTCAACAGTAAACGACATTATAAAGTGAGAGTGGTTTTCTTCATGGTCCGATCTTATGCAATACTCATTGCCTAGGACGCCCCCACTCACATGTCTCCACATGTACAATTTAGTGATCACATTGTTTATATCATATACAAAAGTGGGCCGCATCCATAGTGTCCCCAGAATAAGGTACTCAGCATTATCCTAATACTATAGATCATTTTGAATTGTGTCGGTAGCCAATGCTTAATGTCAGTCAGAAATCCCACATCATTTCCAATGAGTAGGATATCGTCAACGTACAACACCAGGAAAGCTACTGTAGAGTTGACTATCCTTTTATAAACACGAGGTTAGTCAACATTCTGTTTAAAGCCATAAGATTTGATCGCAGTATCAAACTTTATATTCCAGGATTGAAATGCTTGCTTCAACCCATAAATGGATCTTGTAAGCTTGCAAACCCTTTGCTCGTGATCCTGTTCAATGAACCCCTATGGTTGAGCAATATAGATACTCTCTTCAAGATTGCCGTTTAGAAAGGCTGTCTTAACATCCATTTGCCAAATTTCATAATCATAAAATGTGGAAATAGACAAGAGTATTCTAATCGATTTAAGCATAGCAACAGGAGAGAAGGTTTCTTCATAGTCCACCCCCTCTCTTTGGGTATAACCCTTTGCTACTAGTCGAGCTTTAAAGGTCTGTACCTTACCGGTTTGGTCTCGTTTCCTCTTATAGATCCATTTGCAACCAATAGGTTTTACCCCATCTGGTTGATCTACAAGTTCCCAGACTGTATTGAAGTACATTGACTCCATTTCAAGATTCATGGCTTTAATCCACTGATCTCTATCTTCATCATTCATTGCCTGTTTATAGGTCAATGGATCCTCAACGCGATCATCAGGTATGATGACTTGAGTTTCTGCCAAACCCAAGTAACGATCGGGTTGAGTTATAACCCTCCCACTACTTCGAGGCATTCTCAACTCTTGAGAAGGATGTGATTGACCAAAAGTGTCAGCTCCATCAACAACTCTTGTTGAAGGACCAGCTTGATCAACAACTCTTGTTATTTTATCAGTAGCTTCTTTAGAAATCTCACTTAATACTAGTTTGCTACGAGGTTGATGATTTCTTACGTGGTCTTCCTCTAAAAATGTAGCATTTGTTGATACAAACACTCTATTTTATTGAGGGTCATAAAACAAACCACCTTTCGTCTCTTTGGGGTATCCTACGAATAGACATAATTTTGAACGACGTTCTAATTTCTTGGGGTTTTGCAACAACACATGTGCTGGACATCCCCAAATTCTGAAGTGACGTAAACTACCTTTACGCCCTTTCCATAACTCATAAGGTGTTTCTGAAACACTCTTAGTAGGAACCATGTTCAAAATGTATGTAGCAGTCTCCACTGCATATCCCCAAAACGGATCGGGTAATTGAGCGAAACTCATCATAGACCGAACCATGTCTAATAGAGTTCTATTTCTCCTTTTTGATACACCATTTTGTTGAGGCATACCAGGGGCTGAGAGTTCAGACCTTATTCCATGTTCTATCATATAGTCCTGAAATCTTAAGTCCATGTACTCTCCAACTCGATCTGATCGAAGTGTTTTAATAGTTTTACCTAATAGATTCTCAACCTCAACCTTATACTCTCTGAATTTTTCAAGAGCTTCGAACTTGTGATGCATTAGGTAAAGATAGTCATACCTTGAATAATCATCAATAAAACTGATGAATATTCATACCCTCCTCGTGCTTTGACATTCATTGGATCACAGAGATCTGTATGCACGAGTTCTAAGATTTCTTTGGCTCTATAACCTTTTTCGAAAAATGATCGTTTAGTCATTTTACCCTCAAGACAAGATTCACATGGGTAAAGAGTTGTCTTCTAACTCATTTAGAAGTCCTCTTTTAACCAATCTCTCAATCCTATTGAGATTAATGTGACCTAGTCTTAAGTGCCAAAGATAGGTATTAGGAGAAATCTTTTGTCGTTTATTTTCAGTTTCAGCTGTTTTAAACATCTCGGCATTTAAAATAGCTTTTGTTTCGCTCGGTTTTAACATATATAAGTTGTTTTCTAGTTTTGCAGAACAAATATGAATAATTCTTTTGCAAATGAATACTTCATTGATTTCAAAAGATACTTTATACAATTGTTCTAATAAACAAGAGATAGCTATTAGATTTCTTTTCATTTAAGGAACAAAAAGTACATTATCTAATATAATGAATCTATCTCCAAAAAACAATTTTAAATTTTCTATTGATCTTGCTGAGACAACCTCTCTTGTTCCAACCCTGAGTGTTATCTCGCCGTCCGCAAGCATTCTCCAGGAGCTAGACACCTTCAACGGGTTCTTCGTTAGTGTATCTTCCAAGACTTCCGATGCTTATGCCATGTCTTGGCCCACATGTCAGGTTGGTGATGTTAATTTGTTTGCTTCCATCTCCAAGAGAAATGCAATCATCTCCTGTTGCAATTTTGGACATTGTGATTGCGATCCTATTTGATCGACCGATGTGTATTCCATCAGTGTTGGGACTGTTTTCTGGTGCAGTTATATTGATATTATGGAATGTGAGGTTGTTGCAGCCGAGGACGTTGATATGGAAGTTCTTGCTATCAAGTGACGTTATTCTCTTCACGATTGAATTGTTGATGAAGTTGAACCTCAGACTCTAAACATTTTGTATAATCAAATAATATTATGTGAGCGTAAGTAATGAAGCCAAAAATTTTAACAGAACCCAATAAAATCGAAAACAATTTAACTTCTTTACATGATTTTTTTTTTTTTTTTTTTTTTTTTTTTTTGTTAAAGATTATCCTCTAGAAAATGAATAACAGTGTACCAAATTATAAATATTAGAAGATTAGAGAAGACATCTAAAAACAACAAGATGCACGAGATTGAGAAGGAAAGCGGAAGGCATATTGCTTACAATGGGGAGTTGGGCACAATTTATGCGTTTATGGCAATCATTCTTTTTCCAAGTTGCCTTTCCTTGGCCAACAAAAACTCCTTCACCCGATAATGTCAATCTATCAATATGTTCAAAAGTAATCCAATTATCTCCCTGAAGGCTTTTTGGTGCCTACAATGTTCCTCCAAGTTGAAAGTCAATTGGGCTAGTACAAGGTCCTTTAAATATCCCTTCCTTTACTTTATATATCCCTCGCGGAATAACAATCGCACTAGAACGATTGGACGTGCATGCATCCTTCCATGCATTTGCTAAAGCCTACATGACACAAGTAACAAAAATTAGCAAACAATTGATCAACTCAACTAGTGATAATATTGATGTTCATACTGTATATTTACCTTCGTGATGTCAGTACCAGGCACTATGTTACCATATCTTTTCAAAGGAAAAACAACATCGGCACTAGATTGAGCATCGACGGTAAAATTTAACAATAATAGCATCAAAATTGTAGCAATCAAGAAACTGGATTGGATCGTACTCATGATGCCCTTGCTTTCTTTTCTTTTTTTATGTATATTGCTTGAAAACTAGTGAGAGACAATGATATTTCGTTTTAGATTTGGAACCTTTATGTATTTAATAATGCCAATTGAAGAATAGAAATCAAGTTGGGATGGAACCAACCGAAGTAATGGTTCCATCTCCCTCTCTTAATCCAAACGTAATTGATAACTAAACGTTGTTTATTGTTTCGCTAAGTTGTTCGTTAATGGTTGTGTTGCAATATCTCTCTCACTCGCCTACGAACAGTTGAATCTCAAAGAAACTAGGCATTGGCCAAATCCAACGAAGTACTTTTTCTGGAAGGAAACATAATTTACGGCCACGAATTAATGGGAGCCTTGTACAAATGAAGTTTCTATTACAAGATGGACTTCGAGTATACATTGATTTCAATGTTAGAAAAATTTTATGGGTGGAGGGTAGGAAGAAATTTCAAACTCGATGAAATATTTTTAGCGTACTTTGTCTTTACACAAATGATTATTAAGAAAATTTCAAGAGGTCCCCTAACATAAGATTGCTCCAAACTAAACATGCCTAACTTTTGAATTACTTTTCATTGTTAGAGGCAATTCAAAACAAGTAAATAATATGACCATATCATTGAAGATGCAAAGGGATTTGTGGGGGCCATCGGGTGCCAAATTTGGATTACAAATCCCGGTCCAAATTCTAGGTACGAGGTTACATCTTAGGAGACATCTGAGTAAGGGAAAAAAATGCTAAAAGGAACCGTGTTGATTTGTGCGGACAAATTTCACTCCTAGAAGCAATTCATGACAAGTTGGTAATGTAGCCATATCACAGTGATGCAGAGGAATGTCAAGGGAATCAGTTGCCGGATCCAAGTTTCAAATTCCGGTCCAAAGCTTCAACATGGGGCACCATTTGCCATTTCCAAAAAGCTTCGTATGCATTCTTCTTCTTAGATATCATTCTAAACACAAAAATCAAAAGATTTAATTGTTTAACAAGGGTTGTTGGGGTTGAATAAGTTTATGATCCAAATAACTGAGTTAGGTCTAAGAAAGTATCTCAACTCGACCAAGCTCAACTCGCACGCAACAAATATTTTAGGACTTGAAAACACGAAACAGAGCATTTATGGACACAAAGTTTTGTTTTTATCTTCTCTCTTTTGCGATTTTTGTTGTTTTTGCCCTTATTTACCACGAATTTTGGCCAATTTTTATAAGTTCTTGTAGAGTAAACTCCTAGAACATTTAGCTACTTTTGATATTTAATTTTTCTAGGATTAGCGACATTTTTCGTAGAGCTAAGTAAGGTGGAACAGTTAAGAAATGGAGATAAATAGTTAGATAATTTGATATTAAGTGTGAATTCCTAGAATACATATTAATACTTGTCACTTAATTTTCTAATCTAAAACCTAATGTCTTTCAAGACTGATCTAAAAATTGCAACCGAATGTACACCATTGACGAAAAAGATAGATTTAAGGATGCGACTCACTGGATTTGTCTCCTCTAATGTCAATTCTTCTTTCACAATATTGATGGATCCGTGCGATATCCAACGAATATAGTTAGGACATTCGATCTGACTTATCGATTTTGTCTCGAAAATTTCTAATGGTAAATGATTTGTTTAGGGTTTCCAATAGAGAGGGGAGTTAGATATTTTTTATGGTTAAAGATTTTGTTTTGTTTGGTTTGGTTTTGTTTTTTAAGTAACTGGTCTTTTTAATAATAGTCCTTACCCTTACATTGTCTTATTCAGAATTCAAATCTGAAACGAAAGAACAAGAGCAAAATCATTTTATTTTATAACGTCGAGGTACTAAAAACGTTACATTGTTCAGGACACAAGACTTCCTTCAAACATTTAACCATCATATATATTTCGAAAAGTACAACAAAAGAAACTCAAAAGAAAGAGAAATTAAAATGGATAGAGCTGTCTTCTTTTAATTAAGGTTATCGATTAGTTTGAAGTACTATGGCAATCAACAATTCATGGGACAACATAAGGAGATGAACAGATTTTAGGGTTCTGTTTTCCTGAAATGATGGGTCTCACATTCGTGCATTGAGATGTAATAGGACCTTTTATTCCATTGTAAGTGAGGTCAATGTCACCGACTTTTACTTCGTCACATGGTAAGTGACGGCTGCAAATAAGTTTGATTGCCACTGGAGTTGCACAACTTCCTCTAATGTTCTTGAAGCTCACTTTACTAATCTTAATTTTCGAAGGAATCTGAAAATCAAAATGAGACAACAAATTTGTGTAAGTGGTTTATTTGTGAAAGTTATAGTGGCAAAATCAATCAAAGCTTTGAGAATGCGATCAATACCTTCCGATTGCACTGATTCCACGGACAATACTCTTGGTCTATTAGAATAGGGTTGCTAACATTGACCATTATAATGTCCAAAAACTGCATATTGGTGGCGGTGCCGCTAGCAGCAGAAGCTGGCCACGTTTTGATCCTGACACCATTAGTGGTGTTAATCATCGTGCAGTTCTTTACGTTGACACCTTCAACGGGTTCTTCGTTAGTGTATCTTCCAAGACTTCCGATGCTTATGCCATGTCCTGGCCCACATGTCACGTTGGTGATGTTAATTTGTTTGCTTCCATCTCCAAGAGAAATGCAATCATCTCCTGTTGCAATTTTGGACATTGTGATTGCGATCCTATTTGATCGACCGATGTGTATTCCATCAGTGTTGGGACTGTTTTCTGGTGCAGTTATATTGATATTATGGAATGTGAGGTTGTTGCAGCCGAGGACGTTGATATTGAAGTTCTTGCTATCAAGTGACGTTATTCTCTTCACGATTGAATTGGTGATGAAGTTGAACCTCAGACTCTAAACATTTTGTATAATCAAATAATATTATGTGAGCGTAAGTAATGAAGCCAAAAATTTTAACAGAACCCAATAAAATCGAAAACAATTTAACTTCTTTACATGATTTTTTTTTTTTTTTTTTTTTTTTTGTTAAAGATTATCCTCTAGAAAATGAAGAACAGTGTACCAAATTATAAATATTAGAAGATTAGAGAAGACATCTAAAAACAACAAGATGCACGAGATTGAGAAGGAAAGCGGAAGGCATATTGCTTACAATGGGGAGTTGGGCACAATTTATGCGTTTATGGCAATCATTCTTTTTCCAAGCTGCCTTTCCTTGGCCATCAAAAACTCCTTCACCCGATAATGTCAATCTATCAATATGTTCAAAAGTAATCCAATTATCTCCCTGAAGGCTTTTTGGTGCCTGCAATGTTCCTCCAAGTTGAAAGTCAATTGGGCTAGTACAAGGTCCTTTAAATATCCCTTTCTTTACTTTAAATATCCCTCCCGGAATAACAATCGCAGTAGAACGATTGGACGTGCATGCATCCTTCCATGCATTTGCTAAAGCCTACATGACACAAGTAACAAAAATTAGCAAACAATTGACATGGGTGCCTTTCCCTTATCTGCAAAAGTAAAGTAGCACGAGGTTTGAGTATTTCTAGAATACTCAGTAAGTGACCCCCTATCGGGGTTATGCGACAAACACATGCAATGAAATGATGGGACCTATCGTTTCGTTTCATTTCGTTTCGTTTTCCCTACGGTGTTATCCTAACAGGTAATCATGGACGTGTACCATATACTCTACACGTAGCCCATACGTGCGAGTATGGGCTCACCAGCTAGTTCGCACACCGCTGGGCCACTGTCCCTAGCCGGTGGGCATGCTCTGGGGGCCACCGGGACCCGTTAAAACTAAAACCGTCACGGCAGCACTATGCAGGGCATAACGATCGTGTTTCTGCCATTTGGATGTACACGTCCGTACCCTCGTGATGGGATAGGGGTATCCCCCCAAATGCATGATCACACAATATGCATGAGGTCCCACTAGTCCTACAGTCATTATTTAATGAACATAACCCCGTGTCACGTTTTCATGCTTACATGTCATTCTCATTCTCATTTCGTTACATATCATACATATTCCTAGCGGGGTTATGTATCATGCAATTTACCGTATTTCATGTCATACAATTCATTCAGTTACATTTCAATACTCATATAACAAGCCATAATCATACAAGGGTCACACATCGTCACATGCATTCATATCACATCAACTAAGCAGCATAAACAACATACATTCACGTTCACATGATTTCGTACTTAAGCACATTAAGCTAGCATACAATTTAATGGCACGTGCATAACCACGGGCATGTGCCAACATACAGTAATTAACACTTAACCTACAACGGGTGAGCCACTTACTTGGTAGGCCTTAGCCGAAGTACTCCCTAGAATATAACGTAAGCTCCTAGCTCCTCGTGGACGTTCTACGCTTCCGTTGGTGGTTGGTTCCTATTGGTTCATAAGTCACTTCCATTAGTATTTCACAAATAAGAATAAATTCCCAACTGGAATTTGTGAAATACGACCTTAAAATGTTCTCTTTTACCTTAAACAGGGCCGAAACCAGGTCCGAAAGGGTCGAAACGGTGTCAAACGGGCTGGAAATAGGTTTCTCGAGCCCAATAAGCCGCCGGAGTCGTCGAGCCACCACTAAGCCGATGAAGCCGCCTGAGCCGAGAGTAGCCGCGCTGCAGACGTGACACGTGGCACAATCCGAGAGCGACGCGTGTGCAGGCGTCTCGGGTCGAGGCGCGGGTTAACGGGCCGCTCGCGGGTCTCGGACCGAACGCAGGTGACGGGCCGCGTGGTGATGGGCCGGCTCGCGGGTGATGGGCCGCGGGTTGATGGGCCAGCTCGCGATTGAAGGTCGGGTGTTTGGGCTGCGGGTAACGTGGGTTCTGGGCTGACCGAAGGTATGGGGTTCGGTTCGGGTTTTCGGATCCAGATCGCGGGTCAGACTTCGTCCTCTTCGCCCGACTGCCTGCGCGATTTTTCGGCGATCCCTCTCTCTCTTCGACAACGTCGTCCTGACGTCCTTTTTCCCTCTTTTTTTCCCCGTTCCAGAGCTTATCCTTCACCCTAACTTGTACCGATTTCGTTGGTAAGGGCCTCGCACTCCCGGATCTGGGGAGCTCGGAAGTCCGCCGTTACGTCTTCCTTGCCGACGGTGTTCAGCGTACGGGATTCGCGTAGAACCTACTCCTGATGTGTGTAAAGGGTTCTAGGATTACTTTTGTGGTGTGAAATGGGGGTTTTCGACGTCGATTCATACGATTCGGCTTTGCCGAGTTCCGTCGGTTTTCTGTTCTCTCTCCTTTTTCCTTACCGTTTTCGTTTCTTTGCAGGTTCTTTCAGGGTGGCTGAAGGTTGGGGACATGATTTTGTGGCATCCCAGCCCTCGGCCGCCCTTTGTGGGTCGTGTGTGAGCGAAAACTCCGACGTTCGCCGGAGTTTTCGGCTCTGCCGACGACCATCATTTTTTTTTTTCGGGCTCATTACATTACCTACCCCTAAAAGGGACTTTCGTCCTCGAAAGCCTCGAACTCGTGGATCAACTCGGGATATTTTTCCTTTATTTCCTCCTCTCGTTTCCACGTAGCTTCCTCGACTTGGTGGTTACGCCACAATACCTTAACGAAACCTATACTCCTATAATGTAAGGCTTTCACCTCTCGGGCTAGAATTTTAATCGGTTTCTCCTGGTAACTTAAATTTTCCTCAATTTCGAGAGGTTTGTAGTCTATTACGTGCGTCGGGTCTGGAATATATTTCCTGAACATGGACACATGAAATACATCGTGTACGCTTGAAAGTGAAGGTGGTAAAGCTAGTTTGTAAGCTACCGGACCTACTCTTTCTAAAATTTCGAACGGTCCAATGAATCGGGGGCTGAGCTTCCCCTTGCGTCCGAATCTTAGAATACCTTTCATGGGGCTACTTTTAGGAACACTGGGTCCCCCTCTTCGAACTCTAAATTCCTACGCCTAACGTCGGCGTAGCTCTTTTGCCTACTCTGCGCGGTACGCATTCTTACTCGGATTTTCTGGATTGCTTCGTTGGTGACACGGACCAGCTCGGGTCCTATCAATTCTCGTTCTCCTACTTCGTCCCAACACAATGGGGATCTACATCGTTTTCCATACAACGCTTCAAAGGGTGTCATTCCGATGGTTGCTTGGAAGCTGTTATTGTAAGAGAATTCCATTAAGTGCAGTTTGGTGTCCAAACTCCCTGTGAAATCCATAACGCATGCCCGAAGCATGTCTTCCAGAATTTGGTTTAATCGTTCTGTTTGGCCATCCGTTTGTGGGTGGAAGGCGGTGCTAAAGTCGAGGCGGGTACCCATCGCTTTTTGGAGTCCGTGCCAAAAGGCCGACGTAAAACGCGGGTCCCGATCCGACACAATTGACACTGGTACTCCATGCAACCTCACAATTTCTTTAACATACAGTTGTGCCCAATTGTCTACTGTATATGTTGCCTTACCCGGTAGGAAGTGAGCCGACTTTGTCAGGCGATCCACGACCACCCAGATTACCGTATAGCCCTTTAATGTTTTGGGTAAGCCTACTATGAAATCCATGGCAATGTTTTCCCATTTCCATTCTGGTATACTTAGAGGTTGTAGTAGCCCGACGGTTTTCTGCCTAGGGGCTTTTACTTGTTGGCACACCAGACACTTACTCACGTACTCCGCGATATCCTTCTTCATACTTCGCCACCAGAAGTGTTGTTTCAAGTCTTGATACATCTTTGTTCCACCTGGATGTATCGAGAAGGTTGAGTTGTGTGCCTCCGTTAGGATTTCATTCTTTATTCCGCTCATGGGTGGGACACATAAACGCCCTTGGCATAATAATCCGTCAGTCGGGCTATTTGGGCGGCAACTTCTTTGGTTACTACCGCGATATCAGCCTGTTCGAAATCAGTTCGCACTCGTGGCTCCCTGGTGATGAGGGCCGACGAGTGTACTGCTTTTCGACTCAGTGCATCAGCGACTACGTTTGCTTTTCCAGGGTGGTACTGGATGTCTATGTCGTAATCTTTTACCAGCTCTAACCATCTACGTTGCCGCATGTTCAATTCTTTTTGGGTGAACAAATATTTTAGGCTTTTGTGGTCCGTGTAGATCTGGGTCTTTTCGCCATACAGGTAGTGTTGCCAAATTTTTAACGCGAACACTACTGCTGCCAGCTCCAAATCATGTGTAGGATAGTTTTTCTCGTAATCTTTTAGTTGGCGTGACGCATACGCAACAACCTTGCCATGTTGCATCAGTACACAACCTAATCCCTTTTTGGATGCGTCACTGTAAATCGCGTATCCCACAGAACTTTCTAGAACTGTGAGCACTGGGGCGGATACTAGTCGTTGTTTTAGTTCTTGAAAGCTGGCCTCACAAGTATCGTCCCAAACAAAAGGTACACCTTTTTTTGTTAATTGGGTGAGAGGCGTGGCTATTCTAGCGAAGTCCTGGACAAACCTTCGATAATAACCCGCCAATCCCAAGAAACTTCGTATCTCGGTGACCGTTGTTGGGCGTTTCCATTTCGTGACCGCTTCTATCTTATTGGGATCTACGAAGATTCCGTCTTTAGACACTACGTGCCCCAGAAACGAAACCTGTCGTAGCCAAAATTCACACTTGGTGAATTTGGCATACAGCTTGTTCTCTCTTAGGATAGTTAAGGCTTTGCGAAGGTGTTCTTGGTGTTCTAGGTCCGTTTTCGAGTATATCAGGATATCGTCTATGAACACGATCACAAACAAGTCAAGGCACTCCTTAAATACTCGGTTCATTAGTTCCATAAATACCGCTGGGGCATTGGTGAGACCAAAAGACATCACCACAAACTCGTAGTGGCCATATCTGGTTCGAAAGGCTGTTTTCGGTATGTCTTCATTTTTAATCTTAATTTGATGGTATCCTGATCGAAGATCTATTTTAGAAAACACTGTCGCCCCACGTAGTTGATCAAATAGGTCCTCAATACGGGGTAACGGGTATTTGTTCTTTACCGTCCTCTTGTTTAATTCCCTATAATCAATGCATAAACGCATTGAGCCGTCTTTCTTTTTAACAAACAACACTGGCGCACCCCAAGGGGACACGCTAGGTCGAATGAAGCCCTTATCTAGCAGGTCTTGCAGTTGTGTTTTAAGCTCTTTTAGTTCTGCTGGTGCCATGCGGTATGGGGCCTTAGAGATGGGTCCCGTTCCTGGTTCTAGATCTATTCCAAAGTCTACCTCTCGCGATGGAGGAATTCCCGGGAGGTCCTCCGGAAAGACATCCATAAATTCGTTTACTACCGGTATTGTATCTATGGGTTTTTCCTTTCCTTTTGTATTTACTGCATAGGCTAGAAACGCCCACCCCCTTGTTGTATCAGGCGTCTCGCTTTCATCATCGATATTATTTTTGGGGTGGTACCTGTGGAGGTTCCTTTAAACTTAAAGGTAAGTCCGTTAGGAGGTGTGAATATCACCTCCTTCTTATGGCAGTCTATGGTAGCAAAGTTTTCTGCTAACCAGTCCATTCCTAGTATGACGTCAAAATTTGTCATATCCACTACCTTTAAGTCTACGTGGATGGTTTGTCCAGCTATTACCACTTGTCCGTCCCTTACTCTATCTTTCGTAACTAGGTCTACCCCTGCCGGGGTACCGACCGACAACGCATGCATTAAGGGTTCTATTACGAACCCTGCTTGTTTAACAAATGGTAAAGCAACAAAGGAATGGGTAGAACCAGAATCAAACAATGTCAACGCAAAGTGTCCTAGTATAGAAAGCGTACCTGTCACCACGGTGCCAGATGTTCCGGCCTCTTTACTGGTCGTTACATATGCCTTGGTCTGTGGACGGGTTTGTAAGGTGGGCTCTCGGATGACCGGTCCTCTAAGGGGTTCCCTTGGAATTCCCGGGCTCTTTGTAGGGCAAGTTCTGGCCATATGACCTGCATGACCACAGATATAACACATACCTGAGCCCGCCAAACATCTCCCAACATGTTGCTTTCCACAGTTACGGCACAGGGGCTTCTCCATTGCTAGGTATCGGCCTATTGGAGGTGGAGCAGGTGGCCTACTCTGATATCGAGGCCTTTGAGACAGTGGTTGGAATTCTGTGGTATCGACCTCGACAGGGCGTTTCCTCCCTGTGGCGACTGTTGGCTCTGTTTTCTTTCCTCTGGGGGTTCCTCTAGGGCCTTGGCCATCCTCAGGGCCTCTTCATAGGTTTTTGGGTTAAAGGCCTCTAACATGCGGCGGGTTTTCGGATTCAATCCTAACACAAATTTTTCTGTCTGTTTCTCTTCAGTGTCGGCTAAAGACGGTGCAAACCTTCTTAATCTCATGAAGTCCTGATCGTACTGATCCACCGTGCGATCACCTTGGGTTAAGTGGTTAAATTCTTGCTGTTTCTTTATACGGGTTTCCTTTGGATAATAGTATTTTAGAAAGGCTTCCTTAAAGGTCTCCCATGTTGTAATTCCCCCACCGGGGTTGATGCTCTGTTTATTATCCGACCACCACACTTCTGCATCCTTTTGTAACACGTATGTCGCACATGCCACCTTATGTTCATCAGGGCATCTCATTGATTCAAAGGTCGTTTCCATGTTTGCGATCCACATCTGAGCCGCTGTGGGATCTTCCTTTGAACCGACAAAAGGACGGGGGTTATACCGCTTGAAATCCTTTAACCAATTCGTGCTCCTATCTGGGTGCAGGTTGTTCACCGGTTGGATAGCTACCGCATCCACCGGTTGCGGGGCCACCGCGTTGGCTGGTTGAGTGGCCATTGTCGCGACTTGTTGCGTAGCCAACAACGTGGCCTGTTGTGTGTCTAGCATAGTTTGCATTGTTTTTTGGAGGGATTCCAACATTAACCTTGTGGCGGGGTCTAACCCGGCCTGTGGTGCAGCTTGAGGGGGTGGTGCGTATTCAGGAGGGGGTACTGCTTGTGGGGGAGGTGCATATTCAGGGGGTGGTACGGTTTGGGGGGAGGTGCGTATTCAGGAGGTGGTACAAACGCATATGGGCCGGTAGTCGACCCCTCTTGGGAAGAGCTTCTATCGGCGTCTCCTCTTCCTCCTCTCCTAACGAGAGGTCGTCCTCTTCCTCTCCTACCTCTTCTACGTCCTCTGTGCGGCATGGTTCTAGAAACCAAGAAAAGGATTCTAGCTAAGTTTATGATTTACAACATTCCCTACATCCTACCATATAATTCATATGTATACATATATATAAAAGAAAAACATAAATATCATACCATAAAGACATGCATTACATCATCAGATAACATCAACATTTTTTTTTTTTTCATACAGTAACATGTCATGCATCATTTAAAGCCAACCACATTAAATATATCACACATGTCATATATTCCTCATTCTACATAAGGTGTACCTGGCAACGACGGGGCATCGGTAATTGGACCGTGGAACATGCCAAGCCTACTCTGTAGGCTAGTCTATAAGATCTATAACCTAAAGCTCTGATACCATTTGTAACGACCCATATCCACCACTAGCAGATATTGTCCTCTTTGGGCTTTCCCTTTCGGGCTTCCACTCAAGGCTTTAAAACGCGTCCGCTAGTGGAAGGTTTCCACACCCTTATAAATGGTGATTTGTTCTCCTCCCCAACCAATGTGGGACATCACATATTATTTCTCAGAATATTAAGTCTTGAGATGAATATTTGCCATTTGTAGAGCTTGCATATAATAGAGTAATTCATAGTACCTCTCGTTGTTCTCCTTTTAAAGTTGTTTATCGATTTAATCTACTTACCCCTCTATATTTTCTTCCTATTCCTTCTAAGATGATAAGCTTCACGGTGTTCTAAATGTTCCAACTGGACCTATTAGATGATCCAAGGCTAAGAAGATTCAACCAGCATTCATACTTCATCTACAAAATTAGATAGGCTCGGTTCAACCATTATTTCATGTGTTACAAGCTAATTTGATTGAGAAATGACCATTTGGAGCTTCAAAAGTGAATATTTGCATGGTTAAAGTAGCGGATGAAGTTGATATAAATTGCACTTGATTGATAAGTTGTTAGAAAACTTTATTTATTATTTTTAATTTCATAATTTTTGTAATGGACAAAATAGTAGAAGTTGTTTGTCAAATTGACTTCATCCTTCGTTGAGATTTAAGGGGGTCCGAGTTAAATTATAACCACTGACTTCTTTAGTGGGGGGCATTTGAAGAATCTAAAATTTCTTTTGTGGAGATATTATAAATTCCAACCAATTATTATGTAAAACGGATGAATGAAATTGAGATCCTTAGATATTCGAGCATCATCCTTGTCATTTCTAAGTTTCAAGCAATTCTCGTGGTAGATTACATCTGAGTCATTCAATCAAAGCCTTGAACAAGTTGGATTGTGGAGTGACTCAATTTAGAACAAGATTCCAAATCTTGCTTCTAGATCTTTAATGTAAGAGGTAATCTAATTCTAGCCTTATCTCTTTGTTGATCCAAATTTTGTGTAAGGTGGTGTTAATTTCTTTGATTTAAGGGTTCTTTTTTTAACAAAATCTTGGATGGTTGGGCTGATATTATGGTTGACTTATCAAGTTTTCATCCCAGAAGTTCTCAAAATTTTATCAAGAGGAAGATATCAAGCATCAATACACCACACCGTACACTCCACAACAAAACAGTATGGTCGAACGAGGAAACAGCATAATAATGGACACTGCAAGAAGCTTACTGATAAGATAAGGAATCACTACAAGGGGAGTATGATTCGGATTACCTTGTTGATCGAATATCTCAAGACAAGAACATTGTTTGAGATTCGAATCACTCCACAAGCAAGATCGATCATGTCTAGCTTGAATGATTCTTGTTGATCAAATATCTCAAGACAAGAACACTTGATTAAGATTCGAATCACTCCACAAGCAAGATTGATTATGTCGAGCTTGAATGATTCTACATGCAACCTAAACTACATAGAATTGCAAAGAAACTTAGCCATTAGCTAAATAAGAGCACAAATGCTTCTTTTACTATATTTTCCAAGTCTACTTGCAAATACAACCTACATGGCTTTATATAGCCTCAAAATGAAACTATTAAAGGAATTACAAGGGTTGTAACATTCATACTTAATAGCCATAATTAACCATTATGTAATTGTAACAAATAAAGAGTCTTAAAATACATTAATGAAATACAATAACTCTAAATTACTCTAAATTGTAATCCACCCAAAATTTATAACAATCAAACTTCATTCTTCTTTAATGTGGCATGAATTGAAACATCTTTTGACAATTTTGACAACATTTTCTTCACATCTTCATTGAAGTATATTGTATGATTGATGTCTTTTGGTTCATATCACTTACTCAAGAGCATACAAGTTCCTATGATTTTTTTGGGCAAGAAAATACAACATGCAGTTTATCTTCTAAACCTTTTACTGACAAAGGAGCTAGACACTTGCACCCCCTACGAAGGATGGTTCGGCAAGACATCTCACTTCGAGTACCTAAGAGTCATTGGTTGTACATCACATGTTAAGACTGCAAACCTATATATTAAAAATATTGATGACAAAAGCTAAAAGATGTACTTTGGCGTAGAGGAAGGGACCAAGGCACAATGCTATATGATCCGCAACATGAGAAAATTTATGTAAGTAGATATTTCATATTTGAAGAAGAGAAGATGTGGGATTGGTGCAGCATTGGCAATAACAAGCACACTGTTACAGAGTTCACTCCCTTGGAAGAAGAGGAACACGCAACAGACCTAGAAAGTACACTAACAATGACACCAACATGTCCACACATGTCATCACCGATGACACCAAAATGCGTGATGAATTCTCTAGAATAAGAAAGCTCATGCGAGAGCACATGAGGATCCACAACAGAGGGTAAATCAAAGAAATTTCATTCTTGGAATTTATGTAGATACACTTGAAGAAGAGTTAAATCCCGACGAGTTAGTGTTGCTCGCAGTCGAGGAGTCAAAAACTTACTGTGAGGCAGCAACTGAGACGATGTGGCAAGAGGCCATGCAAAAAGATCTTGAAGACATTGAGAAGAATAAGACGTGGGCACTGACTAACGTACCGCCCGGATACAAATCCATCGGTTTGAAGTGGGTGTTTAAGTTGAAGAAGAATAGTGAAGGAAATGTCAAGCATAAAGCAAGACTCGTGGTGAAGGTATATGTGAAATGAAAATGAGTTGATTTTGAGGAGGTTCCTCCCTATGGCTAGATTGGACATTGTAAGGGATACATGCAACCCAAGCGCTTTGTCAATTTAAACTCTAGCTCCACCAATACAGGGTACTCTATTCTAGTCTATGAGCACTAGGGTCTAGATCAGGAGATCATTTCTCGCGATTCTAAGATGCTCAGTCTATTGTTAGTATTCTAACTTAAGTCATCATCTAGTTGGTCGGACTCTAGCGCCTTAGTCCTACCTTTGTGCAGATAAACACGCTCTACAGAAATAAGGCACAATCAATCACCTGAAGCTAAACATACAACATCACGTTTCATACATGTTCAACAAAGAGATAACATTCATCAATTTCCTAGAGCACAAATCACAATATCTCATTCTTCATTCTAGCTCTAGAAATGCATTAAAATGGGCATGTATCTTAAATTCTCATCCTAAGGGTGTTTCGGTAATTTTTAACGTGTATTACATTCTAATCTAAAAATGCCATTATGAGATCCTAAGCATGCATATTTTAATTACCTAAGGCAAGATATGCTCACTACTAACACTTTGAGTGGTCCCTACAAGTATTAATTGAGAAAAGTATGAATGACTATCAGTCATCATGAGCTAGCTTTTAAATGTGTTAGGAGCTCCAAATTTTTCAAAATTTCTCTAGTAGGACTTATTCAAGTCATAGTTCGGTAAATATCGAAATCCAAGCAAAAAGAAATCAAACAAAGGTTGAATGGTATAAAATACTTAGCTCATGCGTCTTCACATATTTAAATTTTGATAAGTGAGAGAGAGACAAGAGAAGTAATTAGATTTTGACCAATGATTTGTTTGTCAATAGATTAGCATATTTAAATAACAATTTAAGCTAAATTAAATTCATTACACTTCACGTGACCATTCCACTCAACTTAATTTTGTGGCTTTTAACTTAAAAATAGGAATTTATCTAACAACGGGTTGGGTCGAATCTTTCCACCGATTCACCATCCATCAGCACAGGTCACTCTCTGACTAATCGCGCTTCCTCTACTATTAGCAACACGTGTCTCAACCAATGTTGGATGCGTGTCACTCTCTTTATCAAAATTTGAGTTCACCGCAATATGATTCTTCATTAGTTTTCAAGATTTCAATCTTTTTTTTTTTCATCTTTTTTACATCACTCGAGCCAGTTTTCTTTCATCACCAAAGTTTTAGAGTTTTTAAGTTATTTTTCATCAAAATTATTTTCATTCTATTTACTTAGTTTTTCATTCTATTAGGTTAACTACCTAAAAAAATAATCAAGACAAAATTTTGTCAAAAACTAATTTTTTACTGTTTCTTGAGACTCTCGATACTTTCCCTTATATTCTAAATCGACTCAAAGGTTTCTTCATGAAAGTTGTGTGAAATCTTCCCTAGAGTAACATACTAAAATTTCATAATCTAACACTTTCTAAATCTCACATATCTAAGGAAAAGTTAAGATAAAAATTCAAAAATCTTTCTTCCCATTCCTTCCTCAATTCTTGATCGATTTGAGTGATCCAAGCCCCTAGATTGGTTCTCCAACATTTACTCATTAGTTCTTATGAAGAAACATAGGTCGAATCCTGACTCTAAGTTGCCGGTTGGAGCAAATGTCGGTTCTTCTTCATCCTCTCTCTCGAAAACCCTAACTCTCTTCCCATTCTTTTCAATTTTCTTCTACTTTTTTCTTTTTCTTCTTCCTTAATGGTCTGTTTAGGACTCTTACAAACCCTTCATTATGAAAGCAGTGTCAAAGTGACCATTTTTTTTAATAATTGTTTGGAGTTCGTAAGATTTTTATAAACATTTTTCTCTTCTATATAATCTTGAAACTCGTCCTCTAAAACCCTCAATAAATTTGAAGAGTTCAAACTTTAAAGAAAAAAATTTAGAAAATTAATTGTCGAGGCTTAAGTGTTACTCTCTTTAAAGAAAATCCATAAGAAATTAGAGAAATAAAGTTTCCAAGAGAAAGTTTGAGATGCATTTTGGCTCAATTCAATGGTTCTATTTATAAAGACTTTCAAATATTCCCTAAATAATATATTTGAATATCTAATATATTAAAAATATATTATCTTATTTAATTAAATTAAATATTAGGTATCTTAATTTATATTTAATTAAAACATATTTTTTATTTAATATATCTCATATTTATTAATTATTTTAATATTTAAGATATAAAAAATAATAAATATATTTTATCATTCATATGTAATGTATCCAATATATTAAGTATTCATACCAGCTCAAAAGGAAGATAACATTCATCAATTGTCTAGAGAAAATATCACAATATCTCATCCTTCATTCTAGGACAACAAAAAGTATTAAAATCCACACGTATCATAAAAACTCATCCTTGGGACATTTCAATAATTTTTCTTAACATACATAGTTTCCTCATCTAAATTGTCGAAGTCCTAAACATGCATATTCTAACTACCTAAAGCAAGATATGCTTGATGCTAGCTCCTCCTAGCGATCATTGTAAGTATTACTTGAGAAAAGTCTAAATGGCTACTTGCTTGGATGACGCATGTCTTCTTAGGCTTGAATTTTCGCTTGCTAGGATTCCAAATTATCTGCAATTTCTTTAGAAGGTCTGAATTCAAGTTATAATGAGGTCAGTATTAAAATCAGGACAAAAAATTGAAAAACGAGATTTAAACCGAAGAAAAGAGGACCTTTAGGTGCCTTCACGGTCATTGGGATGGCACCACACGCATGCAACCACGCATAGAGGTTCACGTGCTAGCATACAGGTGGTTAGCTCATGTCTTTAATCCTCAGCAAATGCGATGGTTTTCTCTAGTTTTTATCTGAGCAACACGTGATGTGCACATATAGGTCGCGTCAAAGTTGAGTCAGATCGGTGTAGGAGGATCAAGTCCCTACAGGTAGATGGTTCAGAGTGGGTCACTCTTTAGCAATGCAACATATTGCATACCTCTTGTTCTGATGTGTCTCCTCCTACAATAGCCGACGAGAGTTTTTCTCCTCACCTGAGACGTGTCCCTCGCGAATTTTGTCTTCCTCGCGCAGTATTCTGCAGATTTTTCACAAGGATTCCTTTAGTTTCTTATCTTTTTCTAATTTTTTTGAATTTTCATAACTTAATTCGATTCAACTTGATTCCTGACGATTTAAGTGATTTGAGCACTCAGATTGGTTCTTACAAAGTCATCGAGCATTTCTTGGGAAGGAACTTCAGTAAAATTTCTCCTCTAAATCGTCGATTGGAGTGAATTTTGATTCTTATTCTTCCCTCTCCTCAAAACCCTAATATTTTCACTCTTTTTTTTTTCTTTCTTTTTATTCTTCCTTAGTAGTTTAATTTAGAGCCCTTACAAACCTCTCAATAGAAATGGGTCAATATATTTTGCTTTGTCCTTTTTTTCCCCTAATTTTTCACTATTTTATTTATAATTTTTTGGACTCCATGCTTTTCTAAATATTTCTCTAATATGTAATAGCCTAAATAAATAAATAAACAACCCTTCTCCACTTCTTTCTCTACTTACCTCTCATCTCTTTCGCAGAGTTATTTCTCTTCAACCTACCTCTCACACTCAATATCATAGTTACTGTAAAAAAACATAAAAACAAAAAATGTTAGATTTGAGAAAAAATGAAAATAGCACATGACCATGATAGCCAATTATATGTTAGATCTTCCCTAAATTGTTGTAATTGTTTAGCTTTGAATTAGAAATTAAATGTAATAATTTTTATGAATTCTAGTAAATGACGTCAGTAAATTTATATTAGTGGCCAAATGAATCTATTAAAAATTGGCCAAGAATATTGTTCTTAGTGTTAACATAATTAAAAGAAAAAAAATACAAAGATAAGAAAAAGGAAAGATTTAGAAGTGAATTAATCTATTAATAGAATTAAAAGAAAAAAAAAAGAAATACAACAATAAGAAAAAGGGAAGATTTAGGAGTAAGATAGAGTTAAAAATTGGTCGATGCAATGAAAACACAAAAAGAGAATAGCATCGAAAACACAAAAAGAGAATAGAATGAAAAATAGCGGATGAGAATAGAGAGAAAAATAGAAAAGATATAAATACATAGAAAGGAGAATACCATGAAAAGCACACATAGAAAAGAGAGAAAAAGAAAGGAAGATTTCAAAAGTATTAAATTGTTATATTAGTAAATATAATAACAAACATGAGAATATATTATGAAATTATAGTATCTAATAAATGGTATGTTAGTAGGCATTGTATTATTAGACATATTTATACCCAAGAAACCTTAAATCTATAAAGAAAGATAAATAATTTGTTAAATACTTTAACAAAATTTAGGAATTATAATTAGTGAAGGAATTCGGTGAACATCTTTAATAGGGTGAAGCACCTTGACATAAGTGGGAACGAATTTGAGGGACAAAAGCAAGCTAATTTGGAGTTACATAGAACTTCGGCTAAGGTCATCCAAATAAGTGACTTTACTATCGGTATGTTTATATTTGATGTTGACACGTGCTCTGTGGTTCTGCATGTGTCATAAATTTGATATGTGTTTATCGTTTGTGAATCAAACTGACTATGATATGTTATGTATGTATTATGATATGTGAATGATAGGTTAACTCTTACGTTTGATGTGTTCAATGATATGTGTAAGATAGGATACGAGAATGATGCAATAAACCTAATGTAATGATATGACTAAGATGAGATTGATATAACGATATGATTAGGTTATGTATAGAAAGGGATATGATTATGATAGATTGATGGAACGATATGATTAGAGTACGTTCCTGTAACGGTATGATTAGGATATGTTCATTAAACGACATAGTTAGGATGCATTCTTGTAACGGTAAGACTAGGATATGTTCATGAAATAATATGATCTAGAATATGCATATGGAAACGATATGACTAAGGTATGTTCATGAAATGATATGACTATGAGATGTATAAGGTGATGGTGTTACTATAACACGTTCGGAAGCAATTTGAATCTTAGGCACTTTGAGTACATAAATTATAGTAAATTAGCTAGCATGTTCAAAAGCATTAAAACTCAATGAGTTTGAATACTAACCTTTTGTAGTTCAAATTTCTTTTTTCTCACGAACCGATTTCAAACGACCATTAGTGTCTTTCCTACTATTCTCCGACCTTAGAATAGGATTGTGGAATCCGGTGAGTGACTAAACTTGATAGGAATTTAGTATATGTAAAGAGATAGTTTTGAGAGATTTTCTCAAAGTTTTTTTTAAGAAGAATTTACATGTACCTCGATCACTCTATTTATAGAGTCATATTTGCATGTTCTTGCAAAATTGAGATTACCAAATTTTGACACTCAAAATTCCACTCAAATTTGTGGGATTATGGGGCAAGCATGCAACTTTGAGTTAACCCAATTTTGACACTCAAAATTCCACTAAAATTTGTGAGGTTTATTTGGCAAACATGCAAGTTTGGTTAAACTATATATTGAGACTCAATATTCCACTAACTCAAACATGAATTTTTCCATGAGGTGGAGTCAACCTTTTAACTTTCTCCATTTTAATTTAACAATTAATTTAAATAATTAATTTCAAATTAAAACAATAATAAATGATTAATTAAACCATTTAATTAATATTTAACATTAATTCAAATGTCAATCCCAATCAATTCCGACACATTGATTATGAATCCCTATTCATAATTAAAATATTTAAATCTTATTTAAATATCTTCAATTCTCTCTTTTTCTTTAATTTGTAATTAAAACAAAATGCGGTTAAATATAACGTATATATGTAGTGCATATTCCCTAATTTGAATTCGAACACTTCGAACTCACTCGTCACACTGTTCTAAGGTTTAGTCCGATATGAGCTAGCAGGGGGACCTAATGGACCTATAGATCATGGGCTCCAACGATCTGAGATTAACCGGCTAAACTCATTAACCTTGTTAACCAACATTCGTTAACTACTAGGACACTCCACTATAGCCTAGTAGTTGCACTCCCCTCACTATAGATATATTTTTGTTCATTTGATATAACCATAATTAGTAAGTCGATCCTTCACAGGTTGTTCGTAACTAGAGCTGGATCAATTTACCATTTTACCCCTAAAGTTACTTCTTGTTCCTTAAGTCCGACTAATCCTCTAATGAACAATTGGTTTGTGGTCCAACCACCAAACCAAATCCCTCTCAGGCCAATGAGAGGGTGGGGCCCCTTGTTCAAGACCTGGAGTCAGTAGTTAAGGGAACAACCTCTCTACTATATCCCTAAAAGCGGGTAGGAGTGAATTCGATCTTGCACCCTATGTTCCCAGCTATTCACCCAGTCTTACCCCTGAAATGGGAGGCTTATTGAGTTGGCGAGCTCGGGCCACTCTCACCCATGCAAATCTAAGAATAATTCTGAATAAACAGGAATTCATAGTTAGCTCAAGATTAAGGCCGAGTTACTTATGTCATCAAATGAAAAATCAGTCTCAACAGTAAACGACATTATAAAGTGAGAGTTATTTTCTTCATGGTTCGATCTTATGCAATACTCATTGCATAGGACGCCCCCACTCACATGTCTCCGCATGTACAATTTAGTGATCTCATAATTTATAT
The DNA here is from genome assembly GCF_057944985.1 of Cucurbita pepo subsp. pepo. Lineage (NCBI taxonomy): Eukaryota > Viridiplantae > Streptophyta > Magnoliopsida > Cucurbitales > Cucurbitaceae > Cucurbita > Cucurbita pepo. The sequence goes on from NC_141817.1 coordinate 5,622,976, forward strand.
CATATACAAAGTGGGTCGCATCCATAGTGTCCCCAGGATAAGGTACTCAGCCTTATCCCTATACTATAGATCATTTTGACTATATACTTGAACTTGATCCACTCTTATGTCTCTACATATAGTTCAAGTAATCATACTATAGCCAGAGTGTTCTTAGTTTATTGGATTTAGATTAATGATCGTAAATCCACTCTTATACTTGAACTATGAGTTTTAGGACATAAAACCCAACATAAGGACGATAAGACTATGACAAGTTTAGGATATGCATATGAAAACGATATGACAAGGGTATGTTCATAAAATGATACGACTATGAGATGTATAAGGATAATAAGACTATGACAAGTTTAAGATATGCATATGGAAACGATACGACTAGGGTATGTTCATGAAATGATACGACTATGAGATGTATAAGGATGATAAGACTATGACAAGTTTAGGAAGCGATATGGCTAGGACATGCACATAGAAACGATATGACTACGAAGTGATGATATGACATGTGAATGAAGGATATATACATATATAGATATATATAAATGTCGTGATAGGATATGAAATATGTTATAAATTGATATATTTATAACAATATTCTAATGCGATATGTTATGGTATGATATGTATATGATGAAAATTTTTATGTCTGAAAGCATGAAACGTTATGATATGACATATTTATGTAATCTGAATGATATTATATGATAAATGATATGATAAACCATATAAGAAATGATATCAAAAAAACGATATGATATGTACGAAACACTAGATAGGGTTATATTTGTAACACCCAACAATGAAGAAAATTATCTCCAACGAGAATAAGCCACCCATGCAAGACCCAAAGGATCCGAAGAAAGAAATTAAGAGGATTAAGCAAGGACAAGGGTCTTAAGCAACTCATTTCTATACCCTAAAAAGTAATTTGAAGGCTCTGGAGAAGGATGTGGAATGAAAAAGTAAGGGAAAATTGACCAAGGAAAGAAGAATTTTTAGAAAAAATATAGATTTTTCAAAAAAATAAAATAAAAAAATTATATTTAAAAAGTGTAAAATTACAAAAATACCACTAAATTATGGATAATTACAGATATGTCATTCTGCTCAAAATCAGAACCTCCCGAATGATCTCGTGCACAAAATTCTTTGAATATCAAAATCAAGTCGTTGATCACCTCCAAAATTGGACACGATCTAGAACATTCACAGATCATCAAATATAATGTTTCGAATTCAAATTGGAAGTCGGTAGCTCACTGATCATCGGAGAGGATATTTCTAACGAATTTTTTAGAAAATTCAATCTCCAAATCACGACGATTCTTGAGGTTTCAACGTCGGTAGAAGCTTCCCCTATAAAGTTTGAAATTGGGGCAACAATATGGAACAAGAATCAAGCAAGGTCGAGCTCATAATCGTAAGCAATAAGCATTTAGATTTTGGGTCTCCCACTCTCAAATTTCTTCCAAATTAAAGAGCAATTCTCCACCATTTCCCTTCAAACTTATTCCTATAGTTTCTAAACACGATTACCCACAAGTTCTATGAAGGAATAGAGTGCTGAAAGTGCCTAGAAACCATTCCCCCAATCCAATTCGCGGTTGAAGAGATTCAAGAAAAACTTAAAAATCTAATTTAAGGATACACGATAATTCGTCCACCAAGAACAATCCCAATCAATTTATGTACCTCCAAGAAATGTTTTCATAGAAGACCAAGAAGAGAATTAATCTCAAGAACGTGCCCAATTGAAGGAAACCAGTTTCGGGCTAAAATTGACGGTAAGTGTCAAATTCCTATCTACAGTCCATTTTCCTACAAATTAAGGATTCCTTTAGCTTCAAAGGAAGACGTTGAGTAACCTTGATGAAGGAATCGGGAGCTGAAATTTTGTAGAACAAGCTACCCAAGAGAACGAAAATCTGGTGTTTTGGGTGAGTTGTAGACCGAGAATAATTTATGAAAATTAAAGTCTAATACTCAAAGATGTTCCTGCAAACCAATTCCTTTAGCTTGAATAAAGAATATGGAAGAGGTTTCATGAAGAAATCGGGCCTTGAAAAATCCAAGAATCGGCTACCCAATAAGAAAGTCTCTGTTTTTGCTCTAGCGAGAAATTAACTTTTGGACAAACTTTGAAGGCAAATATCTTAGGCTACGATCCACGAGAAGGTATGAAATCAATCTCAAGCTCTTCCTTGTAACACCATCTTTAAGTTTCATGAAGAAATCGAGGGTTGAAAAGACATGATCGGAGCTGGAGAACCACGTTTTCAGACAATAGTGCACATAAATGCGCGCATCTTCTTCCTGTCCAAAGGAAGAAGACCATGACGTGGCCGGTTAAACTGGACCGGCCATGTCAACCCAAAATCTGACATTTCCTTGGTTTTTCTCGATTTTAACTCCCTTCCAGATCAGTTCTCATGGAAATTTTTATGGTTCCAGAAACTAGACACAATAAGGAGTCTAGGGAAGAAAATTTGAAATGATTCATATATTGGAAGCTCGAAAATGGAAGTCCCGAACGTCAATGACGAGGTAAGTAACCACCTTGAAGTTTTCTTAAGAAATACTTGTGGGAATCACTTGAATTTTCATATGAACCCTAAACCAAGTATGAATTAAGGATATATGAAAGAAAAACTTCAAAGAACCGTGAGTTAAAGCCCTGAACGGATCAAATTTCTCAGGATTTAAGTAATGTTAAAATAACCAACTAAGTAAACTCCACTGCCGATGAAATTTTAATGTTGAGCATATTATAGCATGTTGAGATTATATATGAAATTTGGTGGTTATTGAATAAGGATAAGTAGGTAAACCAACAACCAGTGCAAAATGACCATAATGCTCCTAAGGATGTCTACCTGTGCCAGTGAGGACGTTGAACCCTAAGGGAAGGAGGATTGGGGGGTCCCACATGATTAGAGAGGGGAACAAGTGCAGCGCGGACACTGAGCCTGGAAAGAGGGGGGGGAGGGGGGTGAATTGGGAGATCCCATGTTAGTTGGAGATGAGAGTAAAACATTTTTTTGAAGGGAATGAAAACCTCTCCCTAACATACGAGTTTTAAAACCTTGAGAGGAAGCATGTAAGGGAAAGCCCTAAGAGAAAAATATTTGTTGCCGATGAACTTGGGCTGTTACAAGGGGGTACGGATTAGGGGTATGAAAGGTAGATTGTGAGATCCCACATCGGTTAGGGAGAAGAATGAAACATTCTTTTTGAAAGGGTGTGAAAACCTCTCCCTCTACATTTTAAAAGGTTTGAGAGGAAGCTCAAAAGTGAAACCTCAAAGAGGACACGCGTTTTAAAAACCTTGAGCACAAGCCCAAAAGTGAAACCATAAAGACTCATTTTACCATACCAGGCTTAAAATAAGAAACTTTATGGAAGTTTCAAATTTCTTCCAAGTATTTATTTAAAGAAATTAGTTGACATGTTTAGCTTATTGGATAAGGACTAAATTAAGGACTAAATTAAAAGATAAAAAATGTATATTTAATAAATCATTTAAATTCTTAATTGTGTTATCCATTGGCATATTTATTAGAATAAAATACTATTTCGATAGTGGAAGTATTTTTAGGCTTATTTTATGTACTTCTTTCCGTAGGGTGAGGTTTAGGAATAATTTTGATTATTTTGTTTGCATTTTATTATCATCCGTGATATAAAAAATTTATATAAATGTAAGGTTATTATTGTAATCTTAAAAAGTACGTGGTTGACATGGAAAAGATCACGTTAAAGTAATAATCTAAAGGATTTATAGAGTATGGATGAGATGGAATGTCTTAACCTGATAATATTATTGATATGACATATTTTATAATTGTTATAAATGATTTTTATCGAAATTGTTTCAGTGAAAACATGTGAGTGAGGGTATCTCATACAATGTGTAATAACCAAAAATTTTGAAATAAAAATAAAAAATTGGATTGTCTCCGTTGCTTAAAGCTTAGAAGTGGGTGTTGACCTCTGCTATAAAAGAGAGTTCCCTCACTTCATTTTAGCATCCCACTTGAACCGTTCGAGCCAGTTGGAGACTACACTTTCTGACGGCTCAAGGCTAGCATTTTGGCTGATCCGGCTTGGGTTTGATACACTTGGACCCTATCCTCCTACTTTCAATTCTTCGGAAGCGTTTAAGGTTAGTACGACTATCTTTTAGATAGTTTAAATTTTTTTAGTCAAGTTTAAAGTATTTATGCATAATTAGGCTAAGCTAATTTAAATTACTACCTTTTACCTCGTTAAATTTTTTGGAGTCAAATTTAAAGTATTTATGCATAATTAGCCTAAGCTAGTTTAAATTACTAACTTTTTCCTAGTTAAAACTTTTGGAGTCAAGTTTAAAGTATTTATGCATAATTAGATTAAGCTAATTTAAATTATTAAGAGTAAGTTTAAATCCGTAGGAGTAAGTTTAAATTATTTTATGCAAATCTAGATGAGCCAATTCTAACACTAGAATTCTAATTAATGATGTTAGACTCGAGGCAGAATTAGATTTTAGAGAGCAGTGTTAAGCTAGCATCAAAGGGCTGTAATAGCTTCACCCTAGGCCAAACAAGTAAGTGACCCTATTGTCGTCTAGTTATAATTGTGTGTTGTATGATGACACGCGCCCATGGCTTCGCACATGTCATATGCCCATATATGCAAACTGTTATGAAATGATATGTATGTTCTATGAGATGTGATTGCTATGCTGTGTTTGATGAATTGATATGTTTATGATATGATATGATATGCTAAGATATGATATGTTGAAGACATGCTCGGGATATGTCATGTGACTGTTATGATATATAATATGATATGTGCATGATGTGGATTGTTATGTCTGAAAGAATAAAAACGTTAGATATGACATATGTGCGACATGAATGATATGATATGATTGATATGGAAAACGACAAACTAGCATGAAATACAACCCCGGCATACGCATGAGAGATATGATAAATAATACGATAAACGATTTGAGAAATGATATGACAAATGATATGATATGAAGGAAGGCGCTAGCAGGGATGTATTTAATGATAATGAAAATGGAAAAATGTTGGGGACCTCATGCATTATTGTGTGCTCATGCATCGAGGGATGCCCCTTATCCTTCATGATAATATGGATGCATACACTATAAGACAGGAAAACGATCATTATATTTATCACAATGCTGTCGTGATGTTCGCTATTTCTAACAGGTGTTCGACATCAACAGCTATCAGAGAATGCTCGCCTAACTAGAAAGAGGTCCATAAGGTGTGCGAACCGGCTGGTGGGTCCATACTCCCACGTGTGGACCGTGTGAAGGGAAATTAAGCACACATCCAAGTTGCCCGTTAAGATAGCCACCGTAGGAAAATAAACTGTTATGATAGGTTCCATTCATGAAGTTGTATGTGTTTGCATTTAACCCCTATACGGGTTTGCTCACTGAGTATTTCTTAAAATACTCTAAGTCACATGCTACTATATTTTTAGGTAAACACAAGGCATCCCTGTATGGCTGACAACGACATTCCAATTGGAGACCATGACACATGTACATGTACCCCATCCTACAATAATGTTTTTCTATTATTGGTTCATATTATAATATTAAAGAAGGACAAAAAGAAAAATCATTAGGGTACCTCACGTTGAATATATAATTGTAAACATAACTTCATTTTTCAGTTCTTCCTTGGCAGAAGTCTTGTCATCTTCTTCCTTGTCAAAACTCATGGAAGGAAAAAGAAGTGTGAAGATAATTGAGATCTGTAAAGTGGCTCCTCGGCTGCCGGAGGAGTCATGTGTCGCGGCTGTGCCATCGTCTCTTCCTCTCACCTTCTTCGACCTTTCGTTGCTAAGGTTCTATCCAACCCAACGTCTTTTCTTCTACCAGTTACCATCCCATGATATCTCCTAACGAAATTATTCCGGAGCTAAAAACCATGATTCTCAAACATGAATATTACATGTCCTCAAATAGGCCAAAAAGATAACCCAAATATAATAAAGTTCATCTGCCAACCACAAACTACAACTACCAATAAAAGTTAGTAAATACAAATGGAAGAAAATAAGGCACGACATAAATTGTCTTAATTGGTAGTTCAACTACCAAAAGTAAAAGTCTTCTAATCACTTTCCAATGTCGAGTGCAGTTTATTGTCACTTCATTATTTTCTTGTCCCCCTCTTGCTTGCTTCTCATGATCATGTTGCTTCTCATGATCGTGTTGCAGCAATTGCTATCCAAGTTCTTAGCTTAAAAACTTGAGTAGCTAACAATGTTTGGGTCCTTTTTTTCTTTTTAGTCTATTTGCATTCTTATAATTCTGTTTTTAATACACTTTTTCAAATTTTATGAATATTTTTTTTATTTATTAATATCCATGGTTCAAAAGTTTTCAATTTAGCTCTTTGTACTTTAACATATTTCAATTTTTAGTCCCTCGTGTTGGTTGAATGATAAAATTAACTATCTAGAAGCTAAACTTGTTTCATGCATTTATGCTTACATGAATTTATTTCATGCATTTATGCTTACATGAACTCGTGAGATACATGTACATGAGAGATCCATGTATTTAGTTAATAATTGAAGAGTCTTGAGAGTTAGATTCATTTGGTAGTGACATGTATAAAATTATTCATATATGACCATAGTGATAGTTTAGGTAGATTCGTTATTTAATATTTAGTACATGCATGCATGGTCATGAATTATGTTTCAACAGGCCCATACAAAGATTGTAGAGATTTTATCATAACCTTTCAAATAGAATGTATCTCTTCCTCCATTAAAAGATTTAGTTTGTGATTGTTTAGGAAGTTGTGATTTGATTAGTTAGTTAGCTGTTACTATTTATTATCTAACTTTTTTGGCTTTGTAAAACTATATTTACATAGTTCTTTTCTCTTCTCTTTTTTCTTGGCTTTGTAAAACTATATTTACATAGTTGTTTCAGTTCATCAAAGAACAGAACTTTGATTGTATATTGAATTTAGTTTTCTCCTTTATTTAACATTTGGTACAGAGTCTACTTACCTTGAAATTCAGGACAGTAGGAGTGATATGGCAACTTGCATACCTTGAAAAGTAGCAACCTTTTCAAAGAGGAGTGATATGAGGATCTGCATACCTTGAAAAGTAGCAGATAAGAGGAGTGATATGGTGACGATGAGTAATTTTATGCAGCCATTGATTCCAAAGTTGGATGGGTATTATGATCATTGATCTATGATGATGGAAAACCTTCTCAGATCAAAAGAATATTGGAGCATGGTGGAGAAGGAATTTGTGTAGCTGCACAAGGAGTTCTTTCATAAGGATAAATAAAGCAGTTGGAGATCTTAAAATGGAGGATTTAAAAGCAAAAAATTATCTCTTCCAAGACATAAATAGTCCAACTCTAGAAACCATTATGAAGAAAGATACAACCAAAGATATTTTGGACTCCTTGAGACAGAAGTACCAGCGAACAACTCAAGTCAAACATGTACAATTACAAGCTTTTCGCAAAGAGTGAAAAGTTATTCACAAAAAGACAAGAGAATCAGTGTCAGATTACTTTGTTCGAACTCTCATAATTTCTAATAGAAAGAAAATTCATCGGGAGAAGATGGTAGACATTGATATCATAGAAAAGATCCTAAGATCTATGACTTCTAAGTTCGACTATATTGTTTGCTTGATTGAGGAGTCTAATGATTTGGATTTCTTATCCATTGATGAGTTACAAATTTGTCTCTTAGTGCAAGAGCAACACATGAATGTCCATGTTTGTGAGGAAGAATTGCTCTAAAAGTCACACATGATGGAAGTTTTGGTAGAAGAGAAAGAGGACGTGGTGGCTTCCGAGGACGAGGTAGAGGAAGAGGTGGACAAAGCTTTGACAGATCAACGGTGGAATGTTACAACTGCCATGGATTAGGACATTACCAATATGAGTGTTCTAGAAGGGAGAATGACAGAGCAAATTATGCAAAATGAAAAGATGCTATTAATGGCCTGTGTGGATGAGAAGAAAGCTGAAAAGGACTCCGGATGGAGCAACCACATGTGTAGAAAGAAAGAACTTTCCTATCATATTGATGAGAATTTTCGACAAACTGTGAAGTTGGGTGACAACTCAAGCATGGTTGTGATGAGCAAAGGAAATGTAAAGTTTAAAATAAATGAGATTAGGCAAGTAATCACCGAGGTATTTATGTACCAGACTTGAAGGACAACTTGCTGAGCATCGGATAGCTACAATATAAAAGTCTTGCGATTCTTATACAAAAAGGAGGATGTAGGATTTATCATCCTGACAAAGGGTGGATTGTAGAGACTTCAATGACATCAAATATAATGTTTACTCTATTTGTTCCATCTCTACCAAATAAACAATCCTGCTTCAATGCTATTACAGAAGATCCCACAAGAACATGACATTGTCGATATGGGCATCTAAGTTTTGGAGGACTAAAAACACTTGAAGGGAAGGACATGGTGCAAGGATTGTCGGTCCTTAAAGCTCCCTCAAAAGTATGTGAAGGTTGTTTGATAGGAAAACAACAAATAGATTCGTTTCCTAAAGAAAGCACATGGAGAGCATCTCAAATTCTTCAACTTATACATGCTGACATATGCGGACCCATCACGCCCATCTCCAATAGCAACAAGAGGTATTTTATCAGTTTTATCGATGATTTCAGTCAAAAAACTTGGAGATTCTTCTTAGTTGAAAAATCAAAAGCATTCTCCATTTTTAAAAGATTTAAGAGTATGGTGGTAAAAGAAATTGGTATATACTTGAAGGGCTTGAGAACTGATCAAGGTGGTGAATTCACATTCAAAGAATTCAGTAGCTGACAGCGGCTTATACTTCGCAAGAAAACGGTGTAGGAGAAAGAAAAAACAGGACAATTATGAATATGGTTAGATGCATCCTAACAAAAAAAAAAAAAAAAAAAAAAAAAAGAAATAAAAGCTTTCTGGGCGAAAGCAGGAAACTAGACCGTTCATATTCTCAATAGAAGTCCCACTCTAGGCGTGAAGCATATGGCTCCAGAAGAAGCTTGGAGCGGACATAAGCCCTCAGTTTCACATTTCATAATTTTTGGATGTGTTATGTGTGTTCATGTCCAACAAAAGAACAAAGTTTGAGTGTAACGACCCTAAATTTTCACGTACTCAGAGTCGCTACTAACGTCTCATGCTCATCTATAATGCGAAAATATAACTCTTTCATGAACATCATTTATAACATAAACTTTGAAAAATGCTTAAAACTTCTTCTCAGGAAAACACAGTCATGGTATTAGGTGTTTAAATACGAAATACTGAAATTGGAGAAAATAAAAGCAAGACAAAATAATTTTAAACAATGAAATGCATAACATCTTATTCTAACCTAAACCTATGCATAACAACTTATTCTAACTTAAACCTAGAAATTTAAATATGAATCTACCCTATCTCTAAAAATTGATTTGACACACGGCCCGACTATAGGGTCATAAAAATGCAAAAACATTCAATAATGATTTAGGGGCCTATCTCTAACATCATAGGATTGGCCTCTAGTCTCGGATAAATTAGATGTGTAGTACGTCCCTACACACGACTCATACATGTGCGTGTGAATCCTCAAGGCGCTCGCACTCCCCTGGATCCTCTAGTCAAGCTAATTTGTAGCCACATCCAGAGGTCAGCGGAACCCCATAGTGTCGTGCGCCTCATGAACACCCTCATTTGTGCGCATTCGCATTCATCATCACACTGTGCGCATTCGCACTCGTCATCAATATTTTGTGAGCGATAGTAATGAAGCCAAATTTTAACAGAACCCAATAAAATCGAAAACTCAGAAAGAATTTCACTTCTTTATATGATTTTTTTTTTTTTTTTGTTAGAATCCTTAAAGATTATCCTCTAGAAAATAAAGAACGTTTACCAAATTATAAATGTTAGAAGATTAGAGAAGACATCTAAAAACAAAAAGATGCACGAGATTGAGAAGGAATTTCAAGAGGTCCCCAAACATAAGATTGCTCCAAACTAAACATGCCTAACTTTTGAATCTTATAACTGAGCCACCAAGAATAGGTAATGTGATTTTTAGGTATACTTTTCATTATTAGAGGCAATTCAAAACAAGTAAATAATATTGCCATATCATTGAAGATGCAAAGGGATTTGTGGGGGCCATCTGGTGCCAAATTTGGATTACAAATCCCAGTCAAAATTCTAGGTACGAGGTTACATCTTAGGGGACATCTGAGTAAGGAAAAAAAAATGCTAAAAGGAACCGTGTTGATTTGTGCGGACAAATTTCACTCAAAGAAGCAATTCATGACAAGTTGGTAATGTAGCCATATCACAGTGATGCAGAGGAATGTCAAGGGAATCAGTTGCCGGATCCAAGTTTCAAATTCCGGTCCAAAGCTTCAACATGGGGCACCATTTGCCATTTCCAAAAAGCTTCGTATCCATTCTTCTTCTTAGATATCATTCTAAACATAAAAATCAAAAGATTTAATTGTTTAACAAGGGTTGTTGGGGTTGAATAAGTTTATGATCCAAATAACTGAGTTAGGTCTAAGAAAGTATCTCAACTCGACCAAGCTCAACTCGCGAGCAACAAATATTTTAGGACTTGAAAACACGAAACAGAGCATTTATGGACACAAAGTTTTGTTTTTATCTTCTCTCTTTTGCGATTTTTGTCGTTTTTTTGCCCTTATTTACCACGAATTTTGGCCAATTTTTATAAGTTCTTGTAGAGTAAACTCCTAGAACATTTAGCTACTTTTGATATTTAATTTTTCTAGGATTAGCGACATTTTTCGTAGAGCTAAGTACGGTGGAACAGTTAAGAAATGGAGATAAATAGTTAGATAATTTGATATTAAGTGTGAATTCCTAGAATACATATTAATACTTGTCACTTAATTTTCTAATCTAAAACCTAATGTCTTTCAAGACTGATCTAAAAATTGCAACCGAATGTACACCATTGACGAAAAAGATAGATTTAAGGATGCGACTCACTGGATTTGTCCCCTCTAATGTCAATTCTTCTTTCACAATATTGATGGATCCGTGCGATATCCAACGAATGTAGTTAGGACATTCGATCTGACTTATCGATTTTGTCTCGAAAATTTCTAATGGTAAATGATTTGTTTAGGGTTACCAATAGAGAGGGGAGTTAGATATTTTTTATGGTTAAAGATTTTGTTTTGTTTTGTTTTGTTTTGTTTTTTTAAGTAACTGGTCTTTTTAATAATAGTCCTTACCCTTACATTGTCTTATTCAGAATTCAAATCTGAAACGAAAAAACAAGAGCAAAATCATTTTATTTTATAACGTCGAGGTACTAAAAACGTTACATTGTTCAGGACACAAGACTTCCTTCAAACATTTAACCATCATATATATTTCGAAAAGTACAACAAAAGAAACTCAAAAGACAGAGAAATTAAAATGGATAGAGCTGTCTTCTTTTAATTAAGGTTATCGGTTAGTTTGAAGTACTATGGCAATCAACAATTCATGGGACAACATAAGGAGATGAACAGATTTTAGGGTTCTGTTTTCCTGAAATGATGGGTCTCACATTCGTGCATTGAGATGTAATAGGACCTTTTATTCCATTGTAAGTGAGGTCAATGTCACCGACTTTTACTTCGTCACATGGTAAGTGACGGCTGCAAATAAGTTTGATTGCCACTGGAGTTGCACAACTTCCTCTAATGTTCTTGAAGCTCACTTTACTAATCTTAATTTTCGAAGGAATCTGAAAATCAAAATGAGACAACAAATTTGTGTAAGTGGTTTATTTGTGAAAGTTATAATAGTGGCAAAATCAATCAAAGCTTTGAGAATGCGATCAATACCTTCCGATTGCACTGATTCCACGGACAATACTCTTGGTCTATTAGAATAGGGTTGCTAACATTGACCATTATAATGTCCAAAAACTGCATATCGGTGGCGGTGCCGCTAGCAGCAGAAGCTGGCCACGTTTTGATCCTGACACCATTAGTGGTGTTAATCATCGTGCAGTTCTTTACGTTGACACCTTCAACGGGTTCTTCGTTAGTGTATCTTCCAAGACTTCCGATGCTTATGCCATGTCCTGGCCCACATGTCACGTTGGTGATGTTAATTTGTTTGCTTCCATCTCCAAGAGAAATGCAATCATCTCCTGTTGCAATTTTGGACATTGTGATTGCGATCCTATTTGATCGACCGATGTGTATTCCATCAGTGTTGGGACTGTTTTCTGGTGCAGTTATATTGATATTATGGAATGTGAGGTTGTTGCAGCCGAGGACGTTGATATGGAAGTTCTTGCTATCAAGTGACGTTATTCTCTTCACGATTGAATTGGTGATGAAGTTGAACCTCAGACTCTAAACATTTTGTATAATCAAATAATATTATGTGAGCGTAAGTAATGAAGCCAAAAATTTTAACAGAACCCAATAAAATCGAAAACAATTTCACTTCTTTACCTGATTTTTGTTCTTTCATTTTTTATTTTGTTAAAAGATTATCCTCTAGAAAATGAAGAACAGTGTACCAAATTATAAATATTAGAAGATTAGAGAAGACATCTAAAAACAACAAGATGCACGAGATTGAGAAGGAAAGCGGAAGGCATATTGCTTACAATGGGGAGTTGGGCACAATTTATGCGTTTATGGCAATCATTCTTTTTCCAAGCTGCCTTTCCTTGGCCATCAAAAACTCCTTCACCCGATAATGTCAATCTATCAATATGTTCAAAAGTAATCCAATTATCTCCCTGAAGGCTTTTTGGTGCCTGCAATGTTCCTCCAAGTTGAAAGTCAATTGGGCTAGTACAAGGTCCTTTAAATATCCCTTCCTTTACTTTAAATATCCCTCCCGGAATAACAATCGCACTAGAACGATTGGACGTGCATGCATCCTTCCATGCATTTGCTAAAGCCTACATGACACAAGTAACAAAAATTAGCAAACAATTGATCAACTCAACTAGTGATAATATTGATGTTCATACTGTATATTTACCTTCGTGATGTCAGTACCAGGCACTATGTTACCATATCTTTTCAAAGGAAAAACAACATCGGCACTAGATTGAGCATCGACGGTAAAATCTAACAATAATAGCATCAAGATTGTAGCAATCAAGAAACTCGATTGGATCGTACTCATGATGCCCTTGCTTTCTTTTCTTTTTTTATGTATATTGCTTGAAAACTAGTGAGAGACAATGATATTTCGTTTTAGATTTGGAACCTTTATGTATTTAATAATGCCAATTGAAGAATAGAAATCAAGTTGGGATGGAACCAACCGAAGTTATGGTTCCATCTCCCTCTCTTAATCCAAACGTAATTGATAACTAAACGTTGTTTATTGTTTCGCTAAGTTGTTCATTAATGGTTGTGTTGCAATATCTCTCTCACTCGCCTACGAACAGTTGAATCTCAAAGAAACCAGGCATTGGCCAAATCCAACGAAGTACTTTTTCTGGAAGGAAACATAATTTACGGCCACGAATTAATGGGAGCCTTGTACAAATGAAGTTTCTATTACAAGATGGACTTCGAGTATACATTGATTTCAATGTTAGAAAAATTTTATGGGTGGAGGGTAGGAAGAAATTTCAAACTCGATGAAATATTTTTAGCGGTACTTTGTCTTTACACAAATGATTATTAAGAAAATTTCAAGAGGTCCCCTAACATAAGATTGCTCCAAACTAAACATGCCTAACTTTTGAATTACTTTTCATTGTTAGAGGCAATTCAAAACAAGTAAATAATATGACCATATCATTGAAGATGCAAAGGGATTTGTGGGGGCCATCGGGTGCCAAATTTGGATTACAAATCCCGGTCCAAATTCTAGGTACGAGGTTACATCTTAGGGGACATCTGAGTAAGGGAAAAAAAAAAATGCTAAAAGGAACCGTGTTGATTTGTGCGGACAAATTTCACTCCTAGAAGCAATTCATGACAAGTTGGTAATGTAGCCATATCACAGTGATGCAGAGGAATGTCAAGGGAATCAGTTGCCGGATCCAAGTTTCAAATTCCGGTCCAAAGCTTCAACATGGGGCACCATTTGCCATTTCCAAAAAGCTTCGTATCCATTCTTCTTCTTAGATATCATTCTAAACATAAAAATCAAAAGATTTAATTGTTTAACAAGGGTTGTTGGGGTTGAATAAGTTTATGATCCAAATAACTGAGTTAGGTCTAAGAAAGTATCTCAACTCGACCAAGCTCAACTCGCGAGCAACAAATATTTTAGGACTTGAAAACACGAAACAGAGCATTTATGGACACAAAGTTTTGTTTTTATCTTCTCTCTTTTGCGATTTTTGTCGTTTTTTTGCCCTTATTTACCACGAATTTTGGCCAATTTTTATAAGTTCTTGTAGAGTAAACTCCTAGAACATTTAGCTACTTTTGATATTTAATTTTTCTAGGATTAGCGACATTTTTCGTAGAGCTAAGTACGGTGGAACAGTTAAGAAATGGAGATAAATAGTTAGATAATTTGATATTAAGTGTGAATTCCTAGAATACATATTAATACTTGTCACTTAATTTTCTAATCTAAAACCTAATGTCTTTCAAGACTGATCTAAAAATTGCAACCGAATGTACACCATTGACGAAAAAGATAGATTTAAGGATGCGACTCACTGGATTTGTCCCCTCTAATGTCAATTCTTCTTTCACAATATTGATGGATCCGTGCGATATCCAACGAATGTAGTTAGGACATTCGATCTGACTTATCGATTTTGTCTCGAAAATTTCTAATGGTAAATGATTTGTTTAGGGTTACCAATAGAGAGGGGAGTTAGATATTTTTTATGGTTAAAGATTTTGTTTTGTTTTGTTTTGTTTTGTTTTTTTAAGTAACTGGTCTTTTTAATAATAGTCCTTACCCTTACATTGTCTTATTCAGAATTCAAATCTGAAACGAAAAAACAAGAGCAAAATCATTTTATTTTATAACGTCGAGGTACTAAAAACGTTACATTGTTCAGGACACAAGACTTCCTTCAAACATTTAACCATCATATATATTTCGAAAAGTACAACAAAAGAAACTCAAAAGACAGAGAAATTAAAATGGATAGAGCTGTCTTCTTTTAATTAAGGTTATCGGTTAGTTTGAAGTACTATGGCAATCAACAATTCATGGGACAACATAAGGAGATGAACAGATTTTAGGGTTCTGTTTTCCTGAAATGATGGGTCTCACATTCGTGCATTGAGATGTAATAGGACCTTTTATTCCATTGTAAGTGAGGTCAATGTCACCGACTTTTACTTCGTCACATGGTAAGTGACGGCTGCAAATAAGTTTGATTGCCACTGGAGTTGCACAACTTCCTCTAATGTTCTTGAAGCTCACTTTACTAATCTTAATTTTCGAAGGAATCTGAAAATCAAAATGAGACAACAAATTTGTGTAAGTGGTTTATTTGTGAAAGTTATAATAGTGGCAAAATCAATCAAAGCTTTGAGAATGCGATCAATACCTTCCGATTGCACTGATTCCACGGACAATACTCTTGGTCTATTAGAATAGGGTTGCTAACATTGACCATTATAATGTCCAAAAACTGCATATCGGTGGCGGTGCCGCTAGCAGCAGAAGCTGGCCACGTTTTGATCCTGACACCATTAGTGGTGTTAATCATCGTGCAGTTCTTTACGTTGACACCTTCAACGGGTTCTTCGTTAGTGTATCTTCCAAGACTTCCGATGCTTATGCCATGTCCTGGCCCACATGTCACGTTGGTGATGTTAATTTGTTTGCTTCCATCTCCAAGAGAAATGCAATCATCTCCTGTTGCAATTTTGGACATTGTGATTGCGATCCTATTTGATCGACCGATGTGTATTCCATCAGTGTTGGGACTGTTTTCTGGTGCAGTTATATTGATATTATGGAATGTGAGGTTGTTGCAGCCGAGGACGTTGATATGGAAGTTCTTGCTATCAAGTGACGTTATTCTCTTCACGATTGAATTGGTGATGAAGTTGAACCTCAGACTCTAAACATTTTGTATAATCAAATAATATTATGTGAGCGTAAGTAATGAAGCCAAAAATTTTAACAGAACCCAATAAAATCGAAAACAATTTCACTTCTTTACCTGATTTTTGTTCTTTCATTTTTTATTTTGTTAAAAGATTATCCTCTAGAAAATGAAGAACAGTGTACCAAATTATAAATATTAGAAGATTAGAGAAGACATCTAAAAACAACAAGATGCACGAGATTGAGAAGGAAAGCGGAAGGCATATTGCTTACAATGGGGAGTTGGGCACAATTTATGCGTTTATGGCAATCATTCTTTTTCCAAGCTGCCTTTCCTTGGCCATCAAAAACTCCTTCACCCGATAATGTCAATCTATCAATATGTTCAAAAGTAATCCAATTATCTCCCTGAAGGCTTTTTGGTGCCTGCAATGTTCCTCCAAGTTGAAAGTCAATTGGGCTAGTACAAGGTCCTTTAAATATCCCTTCCTTTACTTTAAATATCCCTCCCGGAATAACAATCGCACTAGAACGATTGGACGTGCATGCATCCTTCCATGCATTTGCTAAAGCCTACATGACACAAGTAACAAAAATTAGCAAACAATTGATCAACTCAACTAGTGATAATATTGATGTTCATACTGTATATTTACCTTCGTGATGTCAGTACCAGGCACTATGTTACCATATCTTTTCAAAGGAAAAACAACATCGGCACTAGATTGAGCATCGACGGTAAAATCTAATAATAATAGCATCAAGATTGTAGCAATCAAGAAACTCGATTGGATCGTACTCATGATGCCCTTGCTTTCTTTTCTTTTTTTATGTATATTGCTTGAAAACTAGTGAGAGACAATGATATTTCGTTTTAGATTTGGAACCTTTATGTATTTAATAATGCCAATTGAAGAATAGAAATCAAGTTGGGATGGAACCAACCGAAGTTATGGTTCCATCTCCCTCTCTTAATCCAAACGTAATTGATAACTAAACGTTGTTTATTGTTTCGCTAAGTTGTTCATTAATGGTTGTGTTGCAATATCTCTCTCACTCGCCTACGAACAGTTGAATCTCAAAGAAACCAGGCATTGGCCAAATCCAACGAAGTACTTTTTCTGGAAGGAAACATAATTTACGGCCACGAATTAATGGGAGCCTTGTACAAATGAAGTTTCTATTACAAGATGGACTTCGAGTATACATTGATTTCAATGTTAGAAAAATTTTATGGGTGGAGGGTAGGAAGAAATTTCAAACTCGATGAAATATTTTTAGCGGTACTTTGTCTTTACACAAATGATTATTAAGAAAATTTCAAGAGGTCCCCTAACATAAGATTGCTCCAAACTAAACATGCCTAACTTTTGAATTACTTTTCATTGTTAGAGGCAATTCAAAACAAGTAAATAATATGACCATATCATTGAAGATGCAAAGGGATTTGTGGGGGCCATCGGGTGCCAAATTTGGATTACAAATCCCGGTCCAAATTCTAGGTACGAGGTTACATCTTAGAGGACATCTGAGTAAGGGAAAAAAAAAAAATGCCAAAAGGAACCGTGTTGATTTGTGCGGACAAATTTCACTCCTAGAAGCAATTCATGACAAGTTGGTAATGTAGCCATATCACAGTGATGCAGAGGAATGTCAAGGGAATCAGTTGCCGGATCCAAGTTTCAAATTCCGGTCCAAAGCTTCAACATGGGGCACCATTTGCCATTTCCAAAAAGCTTCGTATCCATTCTTCTTCTTAGATATCATTCTAAACATAAAAATCAAAAGATTTAATTGTTTAACAAGGGTTGTTGGGGTTGAATAAGTTTATGATCCAAATAACTGAGTTAGGTCTAAGAAAGTATCTCAACTCGACCAAGCTCAACTCGCGAGCAACAAATATTTTAGGACTTGAAAACACGAAACAGAGCATTTATGGACACAAAGTTTTGTTTTTATCTTCTCTCTTTTGCGATTTTTGTCGTTTTTTTGCCCTTATTTACCACGAATTTTGGCCAATTTTTATAAGTTCTTGTAGAGTAAACTCCTAGAACATTTAGCTACTTTTGATATTTAATTTTTCTAGGATTAGCGACATTTTTCGTAGAGCTAAGTACGGTGGAACAGTTAAGAAATGGAGATAAATAGTTAGATAATTTGATATTAAGTGTGAATTCCTAGAATACATATTAATACTTGTCACTTAATTTTCTAATCTAAAACCTAATGTCTTTCAAGACTGATCTAAAAATTGCAACCGAATGTACACCATTGACGAAAAAGATAGATTTAAGGATGCGACTCACTGGATTTGTCCCCTCTAATGTCAATTCTTCTTTCACAATATTGATGGATCCGTGCGATATCCAACGAATGTAGTTAGGACATTCGATCTGACTTATCGATTTTGTCTCGAAAATTTCTAATGGTAAATGATTTGTTTAGGGTTACCAATAGAGAGGGGAGTTAGATATTTTTTATGGTTAAAGATTTTGTTTTGTTTTGTTTTGTTTTGTTTTTTTAAGTAACTGGTCTTTTTAATAATAGTCCTTACCCTTACATTGTCTTATTCAGAATTCAAATCTGAAACGAAAAAACAAGAGCAAAATCATTTTATTTTATAACGTCGAGGTACTAAAAACGTTACATTGTTCAGGACACAAGACTTCCTTCAAACATTTAACCATCATATATATTTCGAAAAGTAAAACAAAAGAAACTCAAAAGACAGAGAAATTAAAATGGATAGAGCTGTCTTCTTTTAATTAAGGTTATCGGTTAGTTTGAAGTACTATGGCAATCAACAATTCATGGGACAACATAAGGAGATGAACAGATTTTAGGGTTCTGTTTTCCTGAAATGATGGGTCTCACATTCGTGCATTGAGATGTAATAGGACCTTTTATTCCATTGTAAGTGAGGTCAATGTCACCGACTTTTACTTCGTCACATGGTAAGTGACGGCTGCAAATAAGTTTGATTGCCACTGGAGTTGCACAACTTCCTCTAATGTTCTTGAAGCTCACTTTACTAATCTTAATTTTCGAAGGAATCTGAAAATCAAAATGAGACAACAAATTTGTGTAAGTGGTTTATTTGTGAAAGTTATAATAGTGGCAAAATCAATCAAAGCTTTGAGAATGCGATCAATACCTTCCGATTGCACTGATTCCACGGACAATACTCTTGGTCTATTAGAATAGGGTTGCTAACATTGACCATTATAATGTCCAAAAACTGCATATCGGTGGCGGTGCCGCTAGCAGCAGAAGCTGGCCACGTTTTGATCCTGACACCATTAGTGGTGTTAATCATCGTGCAGTTCTTTACGTTGACACCTTCAACGGGTTCTTCGTTAGTGTATCTTCCAAGACTTCCGATGCTTATGCCATGTCCTGGCCCACATGTCACGTTGGTGATGTTAATTTGTTTGCTTCCATCTCCAAGAGAAATGCAATCATCTCCTGTTGCAATTTTGGACATTGTGATTGCGATCCTATTTGATCGACCGATGTGTATTCCATCAGTGTTGGGACTGTTTTCTGGTGCAGTTATATTGATATTATGGAATGTGAGGTTGTTGCAGCCGAGGACGTTGATATGGAAGTTCTTGCTATCAAGTGACGTTATTCTCTTCACGATTGAATTGGTGATGAAGTTGAACCTCAGACTCTAAACATTTTGTATAATCAAATAATATTATGTGAGCGTAAGTAATGAAGCCAAAAATTTTAACAGAACCCAATAAAATCGAAAACAATTTCACTTCTTTACCTGATTTTTGTTCTTTCATTTTTTATTTTGTTAAAAGATTATCCTCTAGAAAATGAAGAACAGTGTACCAAATTATAAATATTAGAAGATTAGAGAAGACATCTAAAAACAACAAGATGCACGAGATTGAGAAGGAAAGCGGAAGGCATATTGCTTACAATGGGGAGTTGGGCACAATTTATGCGTTTATGGCAATCATTCTTTTTCCAAGCTGCCTTTCCTTGGCCATCAAAAACTCCTTCACCCGATAATGTCAATCTATCAATATGTTCAAAAGTAATCCAATTATCTCCCTGAAGGCTTTTTGGTGCCTGCAATGTTCCTCCAAGTTGAAAGTCAATTGGGCTAGTACAAGGTCCTTTAAATATCCCTTCCTTTACTTTAAATATCCCTCCCGGAATAACAATCGCACTAGAACGATTGGACGTGCATGCATCCTTCCATGCATTTGCTAAAGCCTACATGACACAAGTAACAAAAATTAGCAAACAATTGATCAACTCAACTAGTGATAATATTGATGTTCATACTGTATATTTACCTTCGTGATGTCAGTACCAGGCACTATGTTACCATATCTTTTCAAAGGAAAAACAACATCGGCACTAGATTGAGCATCGACGGTAAAATCTAACAATAATAGCATCAAGATTGTAGCAATCAAGAAACTCGATTGGATCGTACTCATGATGCCCTTGCTTTCTTTTCTTTTTTTATGTATATTGCTTGAAAACTAGTGAGAGACAATGATATTTCGTTTTAGATTTGGAACCTTTATGTATTTAATAATGCCAATTGAAGAATAGAAATCAAGTTGGGATGGAACCAACCGAAGTTATGGTTCCATCTCCCTCTCTTAATCCAAACGTAATTGATAACTAAACGTTGTTTATTGTTTCGCTAAGTTGTTCATTAATGGTTGTGTTGCAATATCTCTCTCACTCGCCTACGAACAGTTGAATCTCAAAGAAACCAGGCATTGGCCAAATCCAACGAAGTACTTTTTCTGGAAGGAAACATAATTTACGGCCACGAATTAATGGGAGCCTTGTACAAATGAAGTTTCTATTACAAGATGGACTTCGAGTATACATTGATTTCAATGTTAGAAAAATTTTATGGGTGGAGGGTAGGAAGAAATTTCAAACTCGATGAAATATTTTTAGCGGTACTTTGTCTTTACACAAATGATTATTAAGAAAATTTCAAGAGGTCCCCTAACATAAGATTGCTCCAAACTAAACATGCCTAACTTTTGAATTACTTTTCATTGTTAGAGGCAATTCAAAACAAGTAAATAATATGACCATATCATTGAAGATGCAAAGGGATTTGTGGGGGCCATCGGGTGCCAAATTTGGATTACAAATCCCGGTCCAAATTCTAGGTACGAGGTTACATCTTAGGGGACATCTGAGTAAGGGAAAAAAAAAAATGCTAAAAGGAACCGTGTTGATTTGTGCGGACAAATTTCACTCCTAGAAGCAATTCATGACAAGTTGGTAATGTAGCCATATCACAGTGATGCAGAGGAATGTCAAGGGAATCAGTTGCCGGATCCAAGTTTCAAATTCCGGTCCAAAGCTTCAACATGGGGCACCATTTGCCATTTCCAAAAAGCTTCGTATCCATTCTTCTTCTTAGATATCATTCTAAACATAAAAATCAAAAGATTTAATTGTTTAACAAGGGTTGTTGGGGTTGAATAAGTTTATGATCCAAATAACTGAGTTAGGTCTAAGAAAGTATCTCAACTCGACCAAGCTCAACTCGCGAGCAACAAATATTTTAGGACTTGAAAACACGAAACAGAGCATTTATGGACACAAAGTTTTGTTTTTATCTTCTCTCTTTTGCGATTTTTGTCGTTTTTTTGCCCTTATTTACCACGAATTTTGGCCAATTTTTATAAGTTCTTGTAGAGTAAACTCCTAGAACATTTAGCTACTTTTGATATTTAATTTTTCTAGGATTAGCGACATTTTTCGTAGAGCTAAGTACGGTGGAACAGTTAAGAAATGGAGATAAATAGTTAGATAATTTGATATTAAGTGTGAATTCCTAGAATACATATTAATACTTGTCACTTAATTTTCTAATCTAAAACCTAATGTCTTTCAAGACTGATCTAAAAATTGCAACCGAATGTACACCATTGACGAAAAAGATAGATTTAAGGATGCGACTCACTGGATTTGTCCCCTCTAATGTCAATTCTTCTTTCACAATATTGATGGATCCGTGCGATATCCAACGAATGTAGTTAGGACATTCGATCTGACTTATCGATTTTGTCTCGAAAATTTCTAATGGTAAATGATTTGTTTAGGGTTACCAATAGAGAGGGGAGTTAGATATTTTTTATGGTTAAAGATTTTGTTTTGTTTTGTTTTGTTTTGTTTTTTTAAGTAACTGGTCTTTTTAATAATAGTCCTTACCCTTACATTGTCTTATTCAGAATTCAAATCTGAAACGAAAAAACAAGAGCAAAATCATTTTATTTTATAACGTCGAGGTACTAAAAACGTTACATTGTTCAGGACACAAGACTTCCTTCAAACATTTAACCATCATATATATTTCGAAAAGTAAAACAAAAGAAACTCAAAAGACAGAGAAATTAAAATGGATAGAGCTGTCTTCTTTTAATTAAGGTTATCGGTTAGTTTGAAGTACTATGGCAATCAACAATTCATGGGACAACATAAGGAGATGAACAGATTTTAGGGTTCTGTTTTCCTGAAATGATGGGTCTCACATTCGTGCATTGAGATGTAATAGGACCTTTTATTCCATTGTAAGTGAGGTCAATGTCACCGACTTTTACTTCGTCACATGGTAAGTGACGGCTGCAAATAAGTTTGATTGCCACTGGAGTTGCACAACTTCCTCTAATGTTCTTGAAGCTCACTTTACTAATCTTAATTTTCGAAGGAATCTGAAAATCAAAATGAGACAACAAATTTGTGTAAGTGGTTTATTTGTGAAAGTTATAATAGTGGCAAAATCAATCAAAGCTTTGAGAATGCGATCAATACCTTCCGATTGCACTGATTCCACGGACAATACTCTTGGTCTATTAGAATAGGGTTGCTAACATTGACCATTATAATGTCCAAAAACTGCATATCGGTGGCGGTGCCGCTAGCAGCAGAAGCTGGCCACGTTTTGATCCTGACACCATTAGTGGTGTTAATCATCGTGCAGTTCTTTACGTTGACACCTTCAACGGGTTCTTCGTTAGTGTATCTTCCAAGACTTCCGATGCTTATGCCATGTCCTGGCCCACATGTCACGTTGGTGATGTTAATTTGTTTGCTTCCATCTCCAAGAGAAATGCAATCATCTCCTGTTGCAATTTTGGACATTGTGATTGCGATCCTATTTGATCGACCGATGTGTATTCCATCAGTGTTGGGACTGTTTTCTGGTGCAGTTATATTGATA
The DNA here is from genome assembly GCF_057944985.1 of Cucurbita pepo subsp. pepo. Taxonomy (NCBI): domain Eukaryota; kingdom Viridiplantae; phylum Streptophyta; class Magnoliopsida; order Cucurbitales; family Cucurbitaceae; genus Cucurbita; species Cucurbita pepo. Next base: position 5,646,260 of record NC_141817.1, read on the forward strand.
TTATGGAATGTGAGGTTGTTGCAGCCGAGGACGTTGATATGGAAGTTCTTGCTATCAAGTGACGTTATTCTCTTCACGATTGAATTGGTGATGAAGTTGAACCTCAGACTCTAAACATTTTGTATAATCAAATAATATTATGTGAGCGTAAGTAATGAAGCCAAAAATTTTAACAGAACCCAATAAAATCGAAAACAATTTCACTTCTTTACCTGATTTTTGTTCTTTCATTTTTTATTTTGTTAAAAGATTATCCTCTAGAAAATGAAGAACAGTGTACCAAATTATAAATATTAGAAGATTAGAGAAGACATCTAAAAACAACAAGATGCACGAGATTGAGAAGGAAAGCGGAAGGCATATTGCTTACAATGGGGAGTTGGGCACAATTTATGCGTTTATGGCAATCATTCTTTTTCCAAGCTGCCTTTCCTTGGCCATCAAAAACTCCTTCACCCGATAATGTCAATCTATCAATATGTTCAAAAGTAATCCAATTATCTCCCTGAAGGCTTTTTGGTGCCTGCAATGTTCCTCCAAGTTGAAAGTCAATTGGGCTAGTACAAGGTCCTTTAAATATCCCTTCCTTTACTTTAAATATCCCTCCCGGAATAACAATCGCACTAGAACGATTGGACGTGCATGCATCCTTCCATGCATTTGCTAAAGCCTACATGACACAAGTAACAAAAATTAGCAAACAATTGATCAACTCAACTAGTGATAATATTGATGTTCATACTGTATATTTACCTTCGTGATGTCAGTACCAGGCACTATGTTACCATATCTTTTCAAAGGAAAAACAACATCGGCACTAGATTGAGCATCGACGGTAAAATCTAACAATAATAGCATCAAGATTGTAGCAATCAAGAAACTCGATTGGATCGTACTCATGATGCCCTTGCTTTCTTTTCTTTTTTTATGTATATTGCTTGAAAACTAGTGAGAGACAATGATATTTCGTTTTAGATTTGGAACCTTTATGTATTTAATAATGCCAATTGAAGAATAGAAATCAAGTTGGGATGGAACCAACCGAAGTTATGGTTCCATCTCCCTCTCTTAATCCAAACGTAATTGATAACTAAACGTTGTTTATTGTTTCGCTAAGTTGTTCATTAATGGTTGTGTTGCAATATCTCTCTCACTCGCCTACGAACAGTTGAATCTCAAAGAAACCAGGCATTGGCCAAATCCAACGAAGTACTTTTTCTGGAAGGAAACATAATTTACGGCCACGAATTAATGGGAGCCTTGTACAAATGAAGTTTCTATTACAAGATGGACTTCGAGTATACATTGATTTCAATGTTAGAAAAATTTTATGGGTGGAGGGTAGGAAGAAATTTCAAACTCGATGAAATATTTTTAGCGGTACTTTGTCTTTACACAAATGATTATTAAGAAAATTTCAAGAGGTCCCCTAACATAAGATTGCTCCAAACTAAACATGCCTAACTTTTGAATTACTTTTCATTGTTAGAGGCAATTCAAAACAAGTAAATAATATGACCATATCATTGAAGATGCAAAGGGATTTGTGGGGGCCATCGGGTGCCAAATTTGGATTACAAATCCCGGTCCAAATTCTAGGTACGAGGTTACATCTTAGGGGACATCTGAGTAAGGGAAAAAAAAAATGCTAAAAGGAACCGTGTTGATTTGTGCGGACAAATTTCACTCCTAGAAGCAATTCATGACAAGTTGGTAATGTAGCCATATCACAGTGATGCAGAGGAATGTCAAGGGAATCAGTTGCCGGATCCAAGTTTCAAATTCCGGTCCAAAGCTTCAACATGGGGCACCATTTGCCATTTCCAAAAAGCTTCGTATCCATTCTTCTTCTTAGATATCATTCTAAACATAAAAATCAAAAGATTTAATTGTTTAACAAGGGTTGTTGGGGTTGAATAAGTTTATGATCCAAATAACTGAGTTAGGTCTAAGAAAGTATCTCAACTCGACCAAGCTCAACTCGCGAGCAACAAATATTTTAGGACTTGAAAACACGAAACAGAGCATTTATGGACACAAAGTTTTGTTTTTATCTTCTCTCTTTTGCGATTTTTGTCGTTTTTTTGCCCTTATTTACCACGAATTTTGGCCAATTTTTATAAGTTCTTGTAGAGTAAACTCCTAGAACATTTAGCTACTTTTGATATTTAATTTTTCTAGGATTAGCGACATTTTTCGTAGAGCTAAGTACGGTGGAACAGTTAAGAAATGGAGATAAATAGTTAGATAATTTGATATTAAGTGTGAATTCCTAGAATACATATTAATACTTGTCACTTAATTTTCTAATCTAAAACCTAATGTCTTTCAAGACTGATCTAAAAATTGCAACCGAATGTACACCATTGACGAAAAAGATAGATTTAAGGATGCGACTCACTGGATTTGTCCCCTCTAATGTCAATTCTTCTTTCACAATATTGATGGATCCGTGCGATATCCAACGAATGTAGTTAGGACATTCGATCTGACTTATCGATTTTGTCTCGAAAATTTCTAATGGTAAATGATTTGTTTAGGGTTACCAATAGAGAGGGGAGTTAGATATTTTTTATGGTTAAAGATTTTGTTTTGTTTTGTTTTGTTTTGTTTTTTTAAGTAACTGGTCTTTTTAATAATAGTCCTTACCCTTACATTGTCTTATTCAGAATTCAAATCTGAAACGAAAAAACAAGAGCAAAATCATTTTATTTTATAACGTCGAGGTACTAAAAACGTGACATTGTTCAGGACACAAGACTTCCTTCAAACATTTAACCATCATATATATTTCGAAAAGTAAAACAAAAGAAACTCAAAAGACAGAGAAATTAAAATGGATAGAGCTGTCTTCTTTTAATTAAGGTTATCGGTTAGTTTGAAGTACTATGGCAATCAACAATTCATGGGACAACATAAGGAGATGAACAGATTTTAGGGTTCTGTTTTCCTGAAATGATGGGTCTCACATTCGTGCATTGAGATGTAATAGGACCTTTTATTCCATTGTAAGTGAGGTCAATGTCACCGACTTTTACTTCGTCACATGGTAAGTGACGGCTGCAAATAAGTTTGATTGCCACTGGAGTTGCACAACTTCCTCTAATGTTCTTGAAGCTCACTTTACTAATCTTAATTTTCGAAGGAATCTGAAAATCAAAATGAGACAACAAATTTGTGTAAGTGGTTTATTTGTGAAAGTTATAATAGTGGCAAAATCAATCAAAGCTTTGAGAATGCGATCAATACCTTCCGATTGCACTGATTCCACGGACAATACTCTTGGTCTATTAGAATAGGGTTGCTAACATTGACCATTATAATGTCCAAAAACTGCATATCGGTGGCGGTGCCGCTAGCAGCAGAAGCTGGCCACGTTTTGATCCTGACACCATTAGTGGTGTTAATCATCGTGCAGTTCTTTACGTTGACACCTTCAACGGGTTCTTCGTTAGTGTATCTTCCAAGACTTCCGATGCTTATGCCATGTCCTGGCCCACATGTCACGTTGGTGATGTTAATTTGTTTGCTTCCATCTCCAAGAGAAATGCAATCATCTCCTGTTGCAATTTTGGACATTGTGATTGCGATCCTATTTGATCGACCGATGTGTATTCCATCAGTGTTGGGACTGTTTTCTGGTGCAGTTATATTGATATTATGGAATGTGAGGTTGTTGCAGCCGAGGACGTTGATATGGAAGTTCTTGCTATCAAGTGACGTTATTCTCTTCACGATTGAATTGGTGATGAAGTTGAACCTCAGACTCTAAACATTTTGTATAATCAAATAATATTATGTGAGCGTAAGTAATGAAGCCAAAAATTTTAACAGAACCCAATAAAATCGAAAACAATTTCACTTCTTTACCTGATTTTTGTTCTTTCATTTTTTATTTTGTTAAAAGATTATCCTCTAGAAAATGAAGAACAGTGTACCAAATTATAAATATTAGAAGATTAGAGAAGACATCTAAAAACAACAAGATGCACGAGATTGAGAAGGAAAGCGGAAGGCATATTGCTTACAATGGGGAGTTGGGCACAATTTATGCGTTTATGGCAATCATTCTTTTTCCAAGCTGCCTTTCCTTGGCCATCAAAAACTCCTTCACCCGATAATGTCAATCTATCAATATGTTCAAAAGTAATCCAATTATCTCCCTGAAGGCTTTTTGGTGCCTGCAATGTTCCTCCAAGTTGAAAGTCAATTGGGCTAGTACAAGGTCCTTTAAATATCCCTTCCTTTACTTTAAATATCCCTCCCGGAATAACAATCGCACTAGAACGATTGGACGTGCATGCATCCTTCCATGCATTTGCTAAAGCCTACATGACACAAGTAACAAAAATTAGCAAACAATTGATCAACTCAACTAGTGATAATATTGATGTTCATACTGTATATTTACCTTCGTGATGTCAGTACCAGGCACTATGTTACCATATCTTTTCAAAGGAAAAACAACATCGGCACTAGATTGAGCATCGACGGTAAAATCTAACAATAATAGCATCAAGATTGTAGCAATCAAGAAACTCGATTGGATCGTACTCATGATGCCCTTGCTTTCTTTTCTTTTTTTATGTATATTGCTTGAAAACTAGTGAGAGACAATGATATTTCGTTTTAGATTTGGAACCTTTATGTATTTAATAATGCCAATTGAAGAATAGAAATCAAGTTGGGATGGAACCAACCGAAGTTATGGTTCCATCTCCCTCTCTTAATCCAAACGTAATTGATAACTAAACGTTGTTTATTGTTTCGCTAAGTTGTTCATTAATGGTTGTGTTGCAATATCTCTCTCACTCGCCTACGAACAGTTGAATCTAAAAGAAACCAGGCATTGGCCAAATCCAACGAAGTACTTTTTCTGGAAGGAAACATAATTTACGGCCACGAATTAATGGGAGCCTTGTACAAATGAAGTTTCTATTACAAGATGGACTTCGAGTATACATTGATTTCAATGTTAGAAAAATTTTATGGGTGGAGGGTAGGAAGAAATTTCAAACTCGATGAAATATTTTTAGCGGTACTTTGTCTTTACACAAATGATTATTAAGAAAATTTCAAGAGGTCCCCTAACATAAGATTGCTCCAAACTAAACATGCCTAACTTTTGAATTACTTTTCATTGTTAGAGGCAATTCAAAACAAGTAAATAATATGACCATATCATTGAAGATGCAAAGGGATTTGTGGGGGCCATCGGGTGCCAAATTTGGATTACAAATCCCGGTCCAAATTCTAGGTACGAGGTTACATCTTAGGGGACATCTGAGTAAGGGAAAAAAAAAATGCTAAAAGGAACCGTGTTGATTTGTGCGGACAAATTTCACTCCTAGAAGCAATTCATGACAAGTTGGTAATGTAGCCATATCACAGTGATGCAGAGGAATGTCAAGGGAATCAGTTGCCGGATCCAAGTTTCAAATTCCGGTCCAAAGCTTCAACATGGGGCACCATTTGCCATTTCCAAAAAGCTTCGTATCCATTCTTCTTCTTAGATATCATTCTAAACATAAAAATCAAAAGATTTAATTGTTTAACAAGGGTTGTTGGGGTTGAATAAGTTTATGATCCAAATAACTGAGTTAGGTCTAAGAAAGTATCTCAACTCGACCAAGCTCAACTCGCGAGCAACAAATATTTTAGGACTTGAAAACACGAAACAGAGCATTTATGGACACAAAGTTTTGTTTTTATCTTCTCTCTTTTGCGATTTTTGTCGTTTTTTTGCCCTTATTTACCACGAATTTTGGCCAATTTTTATAAGTTCTTGTAGAGTAAACTCCTAGAACATTTAGCTACTTTTGATATTTAATTTTTCTAGGATTAGCGACATTTTTCGTAGAGCTAAGTACGGTGGAACAGTTAAGAAATGGAGATAAATAGTTAGATAATTTGATATTAAGTGTGAATTCCTAGAATACATATTAATACTTGTCACTTAATTTTCTAATCTAAAACCTAATGTCTTTCAAGACTGATCTAAAAATTGCAACCGAATGTACACCATTGACGAAAAAGATAGATTTAAGGATGCGACTCACTGGATTTGTCCCCTCTAATGTCAATTCTTCTTTCACAATATTGATGGATCCGTGCGATATCCAACGAATGTAGTTAGGACATTCGATCTGACTTATCGATTTTGTCTCGAAAATTTCTAATGGTAAATGATTTGTTTAGGGTTACCAATAGAGAGGGGAGTTAGATATTTTTTATGGTTAAAGATTTTGTTTTGTTTTGTTTTGTTTTGTTTTTTTAAGTAACTGGTCTTTTTAATAATAGTCCTTACCCTTACATTGTCTTATTCAGAATTCAAATCTGAAACGAAAAAACAAGAGCAAAATCATTTTATTTTATAACGTCGAGGTACTAAAAACGTTACATTGTTCAGGACACAAGACTTCCTTCAAACATTTAACCATCATATATATTTCGAAAAGTACAACAAAAGAAACTCAAAAGACAGAGAAATTAAAATGGATAGAGCTGTCTTCTTTTAATTAAGGTTATCGGTTAGTTTGAAGTACTATGGCAATCAACAATTCATGGGACAACATAAGGAGATGAACAGATTTTAGGGTTCTGTTTTCCTGAAATGATGGGTCTCACATTCGTGCATTGAGATGTAATAGGACCTTTTATTCCATTGTAAGTGAGGTCAATGTCACCGACTTTTACTTCGTCACATGGTAAGTGACGGCTGCAAATAAGTTTGATTGCCACTGGAGTTGCACAACTTCCTCTAATGTTCTTGAAGCTCACTTTACTAATCTTAATTTTCGAAGGAATCTGAAAATCAAAATGAGACAACAAATTTGTGTAAGTGGTTTATTTGTGAAAGTTATAATAGTGGCAAAATCAATCAAAGCTTTGAGAATGCGATCAATACCTTCCGATTGCACTGATTCCACGGACAATACTCTTGGTCTATTAGAATAGGGTTGCTAACATTGACCATTATAATGTCCAAAAACTGCATATCGGTGGCGGTGCCGCTAGCAGCAGAAGCTGGCCACGTTTTGATCCTGACACCATTAGTGGTGTTAATCATCGTGCAGTTCTTTACGTTGACACCTTCAACGGGCTCTTCGTTAGTGTATCTTCCAAGACTTCCGATGCTTATGCCATGTCCTGGCCCACATGTCACGTTGGTGATGTTAATTTGTTTGCTTCCATCTCCAAGAGAAATGCAATCATCTCCTGTTGCAATTTTGGACATTGTGATTGCGATCCTATTTGATCGACCGATGTGTATTCCATCAGTGTTGGGACTGTTTTCTGGTGCAGTTATATTGATATTATGGAATGTGAGGTTGTTGCAGCCGAGGACGTTGATATGGAAGTTCTTGCTATCAAGTGACGTTATTCTCTTCACGATTGAATTGGTGATGAAGTTGAACCTCAGACTCTAAACATTTTGTATAATCAAATAATATTATGTGAGCGTAAGTAATGAAGCCAAAAATTTTAACAGAACCCAATAAAATCGAAAACAATTTCACTTCTTTACCTGATTTTTGTTCTTTCATTTTTTATTTTGTTAAAAGATTATCCTCTAGAAAATGAAGAACAGTGTACCAAATTATAAATATTAGAAGATTAGAGAAGACATCTAAAAACAACAAGATGCACGAGATTGAGAAGGAAAGCGGAAGGCATATTGCTTACAATGGGGAGTTGGGCACAATTTATGCGTTTATGGCAATCATTCTTTTTCCAAGCTGCCTTTCCTTGGCCATCAAAAACTCCTTCACCCGATAATGTCAATCTATCAATATGTTCAAAAGTAATCCAATTATCTCCCTGAAGGCTTTTTGGTGCCTGCAATGTTCCTCCAAGTTGAAAGTCAATTGGGCTAGTACAAGGTCCTTTAAATATCCCTTCCTTTACTTTAAATATCCCTCCCGGAATAACAATCGCACTAGAACGATTGGACGTGCATGCATCCTTCCATGCATTTGCTAAAGCCTACATGACACAAGTAACAAAAATTAGCAAACAATTGATCAACTCAACTAGTGATAATATTGATGTTCATACTGTATATTTACCTTCGTGATGTCAGTACCAGGCACTATGTTACCATATCTTTTCAAAGGAAAAACAACATCGGCACTAGATTGAGCATCGACGGTAAAATCTAACAATAATAGCATCAAGATTGTAGCAATCAAGAAACTCGATTGGATCGTACTCATGATGCCCTTGCTTTCTTTTCTTTTTTTATGTATATTGCTTGAAAACTAGTGAGAGACAATGATATTTCGTTTTAGATTTGGAACCTTTATGTATTTAATAATGCCAATTGAAGAATAGAAATCAAGTTGGGATGGAACCAACCGAAGTTATGGTTCCATCTCCCTCTCTTAATCCAAACGTAATTGATAACTAAACGTTGTTTATTGTTTCGCTAAGTTGTTCATTAATGGTTGTGTTGCAATATCTCTCTCACTCGCCTACGAACAGTTGAATCTCAAAGAAACCAGGCATTGGCCAAATCCAACGAAGTACTTTTTCTGGAAGGAAACATAATTTACGGCCACGAATTAATGGGAGCCTTGTACAAATGAAGTTTCTATTACAAGATGGACTTCGAGTATACATTGATTTCAATGTTAGAAAAATTTTATGGGTGGAGGGTAGGAAGAAATTTCAAACTCGATGAAATATTTTTAGCGGTACTTTGTCTTTACACAAATGATTATTAAGAAAATTTCAAGAGGTCCCCTAACATAAGATTGCTCCAAACTAAACATGCCTAACTTTTGAATTACTTTTCATTGTTAGAGGCAATTCAAAACAAGTAAATAATATGACCATATCATTGAAGATGCAAAGGGATTTGTGGGGGCCATCGGGTGCCAAATTTGGATTACAAATCCCGGTCCAAATTCTAGGTACGAGGTTACATCTTAGGGGACATCTGAGTAAGGGAAAAAAAAAATGCTAAAAGGAACCGTGTTGATTTGTGCGGACAAATTTCACTCCTAGAAGCAATTCATGACAAGTTGGTAATGTAGCCATATCACAGTGATGCAGAGGAATGTCAAGGGAATCAGTTGCCGGATCCAAGTTTCAAATTCCGGTCCAAAGCTTCAACATGGGGCACCATTTGCCATTTCCAAAAAGCTTCGTATCCATTCTTCTTCTTAGATATCATTCTAAACATAAAAATCAAAAGATTTAATTGTTTAACAAGGGTTGTTGGGGTTGAATAAGTTTATGATCCAAATAACTGAGTTAGGTCTAAGAAAGTATCTCAACTCGACCAAGCTCAACTCGCGAGCAACAAATATTTTAGGACTTGAAAACACGAAACAGAGCATTTATGGACACAAAGTTTTGTTTTTATCTTCTCTCTTTTGCGATTTTTGTCGTTTTTTTGCCCTTATTTACCACGAATTTTGGCCAATTTTTATAAGTTCTTGTAGAGTAAACTCCTAGAACATTTAGCTACTTTTGATATTTAATTTTTCTAGGATTAGCGACATTTTTCGTAGAGCTAAGTACGGTGGAACAGTTAAGAAATGGAGATAAATAGTTAGATAATTTGATATTAAGTGTGAATTCCTAGAATACATATTAATACTTGTCACTTAATTTTCTAATCTAAAACCTAATGTCTTTCAAGACTGATCTAAAAATTGCAACCGAATGTACACCATTGACGAAAAAGATAGATTTAAGGATGCGACTCACTGGATTTGTCCCCTCTAATGTCAATTCTTCTTTCACAATATTGATGGATCCGTGCGATATCCAACGAATGTAGTTAGGACATTCGATCTGACTTATCGATTTTGTCTCGAAAATTTCTAATTGGTAAATGATTTGTTTAGGGTTACCAATAGAGAGGGGAGTTAGATATTTTTTATGGTTAAAGATTTTGTTTTGTTTTGTTTTGTTTTGTTTTTTTAAGTAACTGGTCTTTTTAATAATAGTCCTTACCCTTACATTGTCTTATTCAGAATTCAAATCTGAAACGAAAAAACAAGAGCAAAATCATTTTATTTTATAACGTCGAGGTACTAAAAACGTTACATTGTTCAGGACACAAGACTTCCTTCAAACATTTAACCATCATATATATTTCGAAAAGTACAACAAAAGAAACTCAAAAGACAGAGAAATTAAAATGGATAGAGCTGTCTTCTTTTAATTAAGGTTATCGGTTAGTTTGAAGTACTATGGCAATCAACAATTCATGGGACAACATAAGGAGATGAACAGATTTTAGGGTTCTGTTTTCCTGAAATGATGGGTCTCACATTCGTGCATTGAGATGTAATAGGACCTTTTATTCCATTGTAAGTGAGGTCAATGTCACCGACTTTTACTTCGTCACATGGTAAGTGACGGCTGCAAATAAGTTTGATTGCCACTGGAGTTGCACAACTTCCTCTAATGTTCTTGAAGCTCACTTTACTAATCTTAATTTTCGAAGGAATCTGAAAATCAAAATGAGACAACAAATTTGTGTAAGTGGTTTATTTGTGAAAGTTATAATAGTGGCAAAATCAATCAAAGCTTTGAGAATGCGATCAATACCTTCCGATTGCACTGATTCCACGGACAATACTCTTGGTCTATTAGAATAGGGTTGCTAACATTGACCATTATAATGTCCAAAAACTGCATATCGGTGGCGGTGCCGCTAGCAGCAGAAGCTGGCCACGTTTTGATCCTGACACCATTAGTGGTGTTAATCATCGTGCAGTTCTTTACGTTGACACCTTCAACGGGTTCTTCGTTAGTGTATCTTCCAAGACTTCCGATGCTTATGCCATGTCCTGGCCCACATGTCACGTTGGTGATGTTAATTTGTTTGCTTCCATCTCCAAGAGAAATGCAATCATCTCCTGTTGCAATTTTGGACATTGTGATTGCGATCCTATTTGATCGACCGATGTGTATTCCATCAGTGTTGGGACTGTTTTCTGGTGCAGTTATATTGATATTATGGAATGTGAGGTTGTTGCAGCCGAGGACGTTGATATGGAAGTTCTTGCTATCAAGTGACGTTATTCTCTTCACGATTGAATTGGTGATGAAGTTGAACCTCAGACTCTAAACATTTTGTATAATCAAATAATATTATGTGAGCGTAAGTAATGAAGCCAAAAATTTTAACAGAACCCAATAAAATCGAAAACAATTTCACTTCTTTACCTGATTTTTGTTCTTTCATTTTTTATTTTGTTAAAAGATTATCCTCTAGAAAATGAAGAACAGTGTACCAAATTATAAATATTAGAAGATTAGAGAAGACATCTAAAAACAACAAGATGCACGAGATTGAGAAGGAAAGCGGAAGGCATATTGCTTACAATGGGGAGTTGGGCACAATTTATGCGTTTATGGCAATCATTCTTTTTCCAAGCTGCCTTTCCTTGGCCATCAAAAACTCCTTCACCCGATAATGTCAATCTATCAATATGTTCAAAAGTAATCCAATTATCTCCCTGAAGGCTTTTTGGTGCCTGCAATGTTCCTCCAAGTTGAAAGTCAATTGGGCTAGTACAAGGTCCTTTAAATATCCCTTCCTTTACTTTAAATATCCCTCCCGGAATAACAATCGCACTAGAACGATTGGACGTGCATGCATCCTTCCATGCATTTGCTAAAGCCTACATGACACAAGTAACAAAAATTAGCAAACAATTGATCAACTCAACTAGTGATAATATTGATGTTCATACTGTATATTTACCTTCGTGATGTCAGTACCAGGCACTATGTTACCATATCTTTTCAAAGGAAAAACAACATCGGCACTAGATTGAGCATCGACGGTAAAATCTAACAATAATAGCATCAAGATTGTAGCAATCAAGAAACTCGATTGGATCGTACTCATGATGCCCTTGCTTTCTTTTCTTTTTTTATGTATATTGCTTGAAAACTAGTGAGAGACAATGATATTTCGTTTTAGATTTGGAACCTTTATGTATTTAATAATGCCAATTGAAGAATAGAAATCAAGTTGGGATGGAACCAACCGAAGTTATGGTTCCATCTCCCTCTCTTAATCCAAACGTAATTGATAACTAAACGTTGTTTATTGTTTCGCTAAGTTGTTCATTAATGGTTGTGTTGCAATATCTCTCTCACTCGCCTACGAACAGTTGAATCTCAAAGAAACCAGGCATTGGCCAAATCCAACGAAGTACTTTTTCTGGAAGGAAACATAATTTACGGCCACGAATTAATGGGAGCCTTGTACAAATGAAGTTTCTATTACAAGATGGACTTCGAGTATACATTGATTTCAATGTTAGAAAAATTTTATGGGTGGAGGGTAGGAAGAAATTTCAAACTCGATGAAATATTTTTAGCGGTACTTTGTCTTTACACAAATGATTATTAAGAAAATTTCAAGAGGTCCCCTAACATAAGATTGCTCCAAACTAAACATGCCTAACTTTTGAATTACTTTTCATTGTTAGAGGCAATTCAAAACAAGTAAATAATATGACCATATCATTGAAGATGCAAAGGGATTTGTGGGGGCCATCGGGTGCCAAATTTGGATTACAAATCCCGGTCCAAATTCTAGGTACGAGGTTACATCTTAGGGGACATCTGAGTAAGGGAAAAAAAAAATGCTAAAAGGAACCGTGTTGATTTGTGCGGACAAATTTCACTCCTAGAAGCAATTCATGACAAGTTGGTAATGTAGCCATATCACAGTGATGCAGAGGAATGTCAAGGGAATCAGTTGCCGGATCCAAGTTTCAAATTCCGGTCCAAAGCTTCAACATGGGGCACCATTTGCCATTTCCAAAAAGCTTCGTATCCATTCTTCTTCTTAGATATCATTCTAAACATAAAAATCAAAAGATTTAATTGTTTAACAAGGGTTGTTGGGGTTGAATAAGTTTATGATCCAAATAACTGAGTTAGGTCTAAGAAAGTATCTCAACTCGACCAAGCTCAACTCGCGAGCAACAAATATTTTAGGACTTGAAAACACGAAACAGAGCATTTATGGACACAAAGTTTTGTTTTTATCTTCTCTCTTTTGCGATTTTTGTCGTTTTTTTGCCCTTATTTACCACGAATTTTGGCCAATTTTTATAAGTTCTTGTAGAGTAAACTCCTAGAACATTTAGCTACTTTTGATATTTAATTTTTCTAGGATTAGCGACATTTTTCGTAGAGCTAAGTACGGTGGAACAGTTAAGAAATGGAGATAAATAGTTAGATAATTTGATATTAAGTGTGAATTCCTAGAATACATATTAATACTTGTCACTTAATTTTCTAATCTAAAACCTAATGTCTTTCAAGACTGATCTAAAAATTGCAACCGAATGTACACCATTGACGAAAAAGATAGATTTAAGGATGCGACTCACTGGATTTGTCCCCTCTAATGTCAATTCTTCTTTCACAATATTGATGGATCCGTGCGATATCCAACGAATGTAGTTAGGACATTCGATCTGACTTATCGATTTTGTCTCGAAAATTTCTAATTGGTAAATGATTTGTTTAGGGTTACCAATAGAGAGGGGAGTTAGATATTTTTTATGGTTAAAGATTTTGTTTTGTTTTGTTTTGTTTTGTTTTTTTAAGTAACTGGTCTTTTTAATAATAGTCCTTACCCTTACATTGTCTTATTCAGAATTCAAATCTGAAACGAAAAAACAAGAGCAAAATCATTTTATTTTATAACGTCGAGGTACTAAAAACGTTACATTGTTCAGGACACAAGACTTCCTTCAAACATTTAACCATCATATATATTTCGAAAAGTACAACAAAAGAAACTCAAAAGACAGAGAAATTAAAATGGATAGAGCTGTCTTCTTTTAATTAAGGTTATCGGTTAGTTTGAAGTACTATGGCAATCAACAATTCATGGGACAACATAAGGAGATGAACAGATTTTAGGGTTCTGTTTTCCTGAAATGATGGGTCTCACATTCGTGCATTGAGATGTAATAGGACCTTTTATTCCATTGTAAGTGAGGTCAATGTCACCGACTTTTACTTCGTCACATGGTAAGTGACGGCTGCAAATAAGTTTGATTGCCACTGGAGTTGCACAACTTCCTCTAATGTTCTTGAAGCTCACTTTACTAATCTTAATTTTCGAAGGAATCTGAAAATCAAAATGAGACAACAAATTTGTGTAAGTGGTTTATTTGTGAAAGTTATAATAGTGGCAAAATCAATCAAAGCTTTGAGAATGCGATCAATACCTTCCGATTGCACTGATTCCACGGACAATACTCTTGGTCTATTAGAATAGGGTTGCTAACATTGACCATTATAATGTCCAAAAACTGCATATCGGTGGCGGTGCCGCTAGCAGCAGAAGCTGGCCACGTTTTGATCCTGACACCATTAGTGGTGTTAATCATCGTGCAGTTCTTTACGTTGACACCTTCAACGGGTTCTTCGTTAGTGTATCTTCCAAGACTTCCGATGCTTATGCCATGTCCTGGCCCACATGTCACGTTGGTGATGTTAATTTGTTTGCTTCCATCTCCAAGAGAAATGCAATCATCTCCTGTTGCAATTTTGGACATTGTGATTGCGATCCTATTTGATCGACCGATGTGTATTCCATCAGTGTTGGGACTGTTTTCTGGTGCAGTTATATTGATATTATGGAATGTGAGGTTGTTGCAGCCGAGGACGTTGATATGGAAGTTCTTGCTATCAAGTGACGTTATTCTCTTCACGATTGAATTGGTGATGAAGTTGAACCTCAGACTCTAAACATTTTGTATAATCAAATAATATTATGTGAGCGTAAGTAATGAAGCCAAAAATTTTAACAGAACCCAATAAAATCGAAAACAATTTCACTTCTTTACCTGATTTTTGTTCTTTCATTTTTTATTTTGTTAAAAGATTATCCTCTAGAAAATGAAGAACAGTGTACCAAATTATAAATATTAGAAGATTAGAGAAGACATCTAAAAACAACAAGATGCACGAGATTGAGAAGGAAAGCGGAAGGCATATTGCTTACAATGGGGAGTTGGGCACAATTTATGCGTTTATGGCAATCATTCTTTTTCCAAGCTGCCTTTCCTTGGCCATCAAAAACTCCTTCACCCGATAATGTCAATCTATCAATATGTTCAAAAGTAATCCAATTATCTCCCTGAAGGCTTTTTGGTGCCTGCAATGTTCCTCCAAGTTGAAAGTCAATTGGGCTAGTACAAGGTCCTTTAAATATCCCTTCCTTTACTTTAAATATCCCTCCCGGAATAACAATCGCACTAGAACGATTGGACGTGCATGCATCCTTCCATGCATTTGCTAAAGCCTACATGACACAAGTAACAAAAATTAGCAAACAATTGATCAACTCAACTAGTGATAATATTGATGTTCATACTGTATATTTACCTTCGTGATGTCAGTACCAGGCACTATGTTACCATATCTTTTCAAAGGAAAAACAACATCGGCACTAGATTGAGCATCGACGGTAAAATCTAACAATAATAGCATCAAGATTGTAGCAATCAAGAAACTCGATTGGATCGTACTCATGATGCCCTTGCTTTCTTTTCTTTTTTTATGTATATTGCTTGAAAACTAGTGAGAGACAATGATATTTCGTTTTAGATTTGGAACCTTTATGTATTTAATAATGCCAATTGAAGAATAGAAATCAAGTTGGGATGGAACCAACCGAAGTTATGGTTCCATCTCCCTCTCTTAATCCAAACGTAATTGATAACTAAACGTTGTTTATTGTTTCGCTAAGTTGTTCATTAATGGTTGTGTTGCAATATCTCTCTCACTCGCCTACGAACAGTTGAATCTCAAAGAAACCAGGCATTGGCCAAATCCAACGAAGTACTTTTTCTGGAAGGAAACATAATTTACGGCCACGAATTAATGGGAGCCTTGTACAAATGAAGTTTCTATTACAAGATGGACTTCGAGTATACATTGATTTCAATGTTAGAAAAATTTTATGGGTGGAGGGTAGGAAGAAATTTCAAACTCGATGAAATATTTTTAGCGGTACTTTGTCTTTACACAAATGATTATTAAGAAAATTTCAAGAGGTCCCCTAACATAAGATTGCTCCAAACTAAACATGCCTAACTTTTGAATTACTTTTCATTATTAGAGGCAATTCAAAACAAGTAAATAATATTGCCATATCATTGAAGATGCAAAGGGATTTGTGGGGGCCATCTGGTGCCAAATTTGGATTACAAATCCCAGTCAAAATTCTAGGTACGAGGTTACATCTTAGGGGACATCTGAGTAAGGAAAAAAAAATGCTAAAAGGAACCGTGTTGATTTGTGCGGACAAATTTCACTCAAAGAAGCAATTCATGACAAGTTGGTAATGTAGCCATATCACAGTGATGCAGAGGAATGTCAAGGGAATCAGTTGCCGGATCCAAGTTTCAAATTCCGGTCCAAAGCTTCAACATGGGGCACCATTTGCCATTTCCAAAAAGCTTCGTATCCATTCTTCTTCTTAGATATCATTCTAAACATAAAAATCAAAAGATTTAATTGTTTAACAAGGGTTGTTGGGGTTGAATAAGTTTATGATCCAAATAACTGAGTTAGGTCTAAGAAAGTATCTCAACTCGACCAAGCTCAACTCGCGAGCAACAAATATTTTAGGACTTGAAAACACGAAACAGAGCATTTATGGACACAAAGTTTTGTTTTTATCTTCTCTCTTTTGCGATTTTTGTCGTTTTTTTGCCCTTATTTACCACGAATTTTGGCCAATTTTTATAAGTTCTTGTAGAGTAAACTCCTAGAACATTTAGCTACTTTTGATATTTAATTTTTCTAGGATTAGCGACATTTTTCGTAGAGCTAAGTACGGTGGAACAGTTAAGAAATGGAGATAAATAGTTAGATAATTTGATATTAAGTGTGAATTCCTAGAATACATATTAATACTTGTCACTTAATTTTCTAATCTAAAACCTAATGTCTTTCAAGACTGATCTAAAAATTGCAACCGAATGTACACCATTGACGAAAAAGATAGATTTAAGGATGCGACTCACTGGATTTGTCCCCTCTAATGTCAATTCTTCTTTCACAATATTGATGGATCCGTGCGATATCCAACGAATGTAGTTAGGACATTCGATCTGACTTATCGATTTTGTCTCGAAAATTTCTAATGGTAAATGATTTGTTTAGGGTTACCAATAGAGAGGGGAGTTAGATATTTTTTATGGTTAAAGATTTTGTTTTGTTTTGTTTTGTTTTGTTTTTTTAAGTAACTGGTCTTTTTAATAATAGTCCTTACCCTTACATTGTCTTATTCAGAATTCAAATCTGAAACGAAAAAACAAGAGCAAAATCATTTTATTTTATAACGTCGAGGTACTAAAAACGTTACATTGTTCAGGACACAAGACTTCCTTCAAACATTTAACCATCATATATATTTCGAAAAGTACAACAAAAGAAACTCAAAAGACAGAGAAATTAAAATGGATAGAGCTGTCTTCTTTTAATTAAGGTTATCGGTTAGTTTGAAGTACTATGGCAATCAACAATTCATGGGACAACATAAGGAGATGAACAGATTTTAGGGTTCTGTTTTCCTGAAATGATGGGTCTCACATTCGTGCATTGAGATGTAATAGGACCTTTTATTCCATTGTAAGTGAGGTCAATGTCACCGACTTTTACTTCGTCACATGGTAAGTGACGGCTGCAAATAAGTTTGATTGCCACTGGAGTTGCACAACTTCCTCTAATGTTCTTGAAGCTCACTTTACTAATCTTAATTTTCGAAGGAATCTGAAAATCAAAATGAGACAACAAATTTGTGTAAGTGGTTTATTTGTGAAAGTTATAATAGTGGCAAAATCAATCAAAGCTTTGAGAATGCGATCAATACCTTCCGATTGCACTGATTCCACGGACAATACTCTTGGTCTATTAGAATAGGGTTGCTAACATTGACCATTATAATGTCCAAAAACTGCATATCGGTGGCGGTGCCGCTAGCAGCAGAAGCTGGCCACGTTTTGATCCTGACACCATTAGTGGTGTTAATCATCGTGCAGTTCTTTACGTTGACACCTTCAACGGGCTCTTCGTTAGTGTATCTTCCAAGACTTCCGATGCTTATGCCATGTCCTGGCCCACATGTCACGTTGGTGATGTTAATTTGTTTGCTTCCATCTCCAAGAGAAATGCAATCATCTCCTGTTGCAATTTTGGACATTGTGATTGCGATCCTATTTGATCGACCGATGTGTATTCCATCAGTGTTGGGACTGTTTTCTGGTGCAGTTATATTGATATTATGGAATGTGAGGTTGTTGCAGCCGAGGACGTTGATATGGAAGTTCTTGCTATCAAGTGACGTTATTCTCTTCACGATTGAATTGGTGATGAAGTTGAACCTCAGACTCTAAACATTTTGTATAATCAAATAATATTATGTGAGCGTAAGTAATGAAGCCAAAAATTTTAACAGAACCCAATAAAATCGAAAACAATTTCACTTCTTTACCTGATTTTTGTTCTTTCATTTTTTATTTTGTTAAAAGATTATCCTCTAGAAAATGAAGAACAGTGTACCAAATTATAAATATTAGAAGATTAGAGAAGACATCTAAAAACAACAAGATGCACGAGATTGAGAAGGAAAGCGGAAGGCATATTGCTTACAATGGGGAGTTGGGCACAATTTATGCGTTTATGGCAATCATTCTTTTTCCAAGCTGCCTTTCCTTGGCCATCAAAAACTCCTTCACCCGATAATGTCAATCTATCAATATGTTCAAAAGTAATCCAATTATCTCCCTGAAGGCTTTTTGGTGCCTGCAATGTTCCTCCAAGTTGAAAGTCAATTGGGCTAGTACAAGGTCCTTTAAATATCCCTTCCTTTACTTTAAATATCCCTCCCGGAATAACAATCGCACTAGAACGATTGGACGTGCATGCATCCTTCCATGCATTTGCTAAAGCCTACATGACACAAGTAACAAAAATTAGCAAACAATTGATCAACTCAACTAGTGATAATATTGATGTTCATACTGTATATTTACCTTTGTGATGTCAGTACCAGGCACTATGTTACCATATCTTTTCAAAGGAAAAACAACATCGGCACTAGATTGAGCATCGACGGTAAAATCTAACAATAATAGCATCAAGATTGTAGCAATCAAGAAACTCGATTGGATCGTACTCATGATGCCCTTGCTTTCTTTTCTTTTTTTATGTATATTGCTTGAAAACTAGTGAGAGACAATGATATTTCGTTTTAGATTTGGAACCTTTATGTATTTAATAATGCCAATTGAAGAATAGAAATCAAGTTGGGATGGAACCAACCGAAGTTATGGTTCCATCTCCCTCTCTTAATCCAAACGTAATTGATAACTAAACGTTGTTTATTGTTTCGCTAAGTTGTTCATTAATGGTTGTGTTGCAATATCTCTCTCACTCGCCTACGAACAGTTGAATCTCAAAGAAACCAGGCATTGGCCAAATCCAACGAAGTACTTTTTCTGGAAGGAAACATAATTTACGGCCACGAATTAATGGGAGCCTTGTACAAATGAAGTTTCTATTACAAGATGGACTTCGAGTATACATTGATTTCAATGTTAGAAAAATTTTATGGGTGGAGGGTAGGAAGAAATTTCAAACTCGATGAAATATTTTTAGCGGTACTTTGTCTTTACACAAATGATTATTAAGAAAATTTCAAGAGGTCCCCTAACATAAGATTGCTCCAAACTAAACATGCCTAACTTTTGAATTACTTTTCATTGTTAGAGGCAATTCAAAACAAGTAAATAATATGACCATATCATTGAAGATGCAAAGGGATTTGTGGGGGCCATCGGGTGCCAAATTTGGATTACAAATCCCGGTCCAAATTCTAGGTACGAGGTTACATCTTAGGGGACATCTGAGTAAGGGAAAAAAGAAATGCTAAAAGGAACCGTGTTGATTTGTGCGGACAAATTTCACTCCTAGAAGCAATTCATGACAAGTTGGTAATGTAGCCATATCACAGTGATGCAGAGGAATGTCAAGGGAATCAGTTGC
The DNA here is from genome assembly GCF_057944985.1 of Cucurbita pepo subsp. pepo. Taxonomy (NCBI): domain Eukaryota; kingdom Viridiplantae; phylum Streptophyta; class Magnoliopsida; order Cucurbitales; family Cucurbitaceae; genus Cucurbita; species Cucurbita pepo. Next base: position 5,666,315 of record NC_141817.1, read on the forward strand.
CGGATCCAAGTTTCAAATTCCGGTCCAAAGCTTCAACATGGGGCACCATTTGCCATTTCCAAAAAGCTTCGTATCCATTCTTCTTCTTAGATATCATTCTAAACATAAAAATCAAAAGATTTAATTGTTTAACAAGGGTTGTTGGGGTTGAATAAGTTTATGATCCAAATAGCTGAGTTAGGTCTAAGAAAGTATCTCAACTCGACCAAGCTCAACTCGCGAGCAACAAATATTTTAGGACTTGAAAACACGAAACAGAGCATTTATGGACACAAAGTTTTGTTTTTATCTTCTCTCTTTTGCGATTTTTGTCGTTTTTTTGCCCTTATTTACCACGAATTTTGGCCAATTTTTATAAGTTCTTGTAGAGTAAACTCCTAGAACATTTAGCTACTTTTGATATTTAATTTTTCTAGGATTAGCGACATTTTTCGTAGAGCTAAGTACGGTGGAACAGTTAAGAAATGGAGATAAATAGTTAGATAATTTGATATTAAGTGTGAATTCCTAGAATACATATTAATACTTGTCACTTAATTTTCTAATCTAAAACCTAATGTCTTTCAAGACTGATCTAAAAATTGCAACCGAATGTACACCATTGACGAAAAAGATAGATTTAAGGATGCGACTCACTGGATTTGTCCCCTCTAATGTCAATTCTTCTTTCACAATATTGATGGATCCGTGCGATATCCAACGAATGTAGTTAGGACATTCGATCTGACTTATCGATTTTGTCTCGAAAATTTCTAATGGTAAATGATTTGTTTAGGGTTACCAATAGAGAGGGGAGTTAGATATTTTTTATGGTTAAAGATTTTGTTTTGTTTTGTTTTGTTTTGTTTTTTTAAGTAACTGGTCTTTTTAATAATAGTCCTTACCCTTACATTGTCTTATTCAGAATTCAAATCTGAAACGAAAAAACAAGAGCAAAATCATTTTATTTTATAACGTCGAGGTACTAAAAACGTTACATTGTTCAGGACACAAGACTTCCTTCAAACATTTAACCATCATATATATTTCGAAAAGTACAACAAAAGAAACTCAAAAGACAGAGAAATTAAAATGGATAGAGCTGTCTTCTTTTAATTAAGGTTATCGGTTAGTTTGAAGTACTATGGCAATCAACAATTCATGGGACAACATAAGGAGATGAACAGATTTTAGGGTTCTGTTTTCCTGAAATGATGGGTCTCACATTCGTGCATTGAGATGTAATAGGACCTTTTATTCCATTGTAAGTGAGGTCAATGTCACCGACTTTTACTTCGTCACATGGTAAGTGACGGCTGCAAATAAGTTTGATTGCCACTGGAGTTGCACAACTTCCTCTAATGTTCTTGAAGCTCACTTTACTAATCTTAATTTTCGAAGGAATCTGAAAATCAAAATGAGACAACAAATTTGTGTAAGTGGTTTATTTGTGAAAGTTATAATAGTGGCAAAATCAATCAAAGCTTTGAGAATGCGATCAATACCTTCCGATTGCACTGATTCCACGGACAATACTCTTGGTCTATTAGAATAGGGTTGCTAACATTGACCATTATAATGTCCAAAAACTGCATATCGGTGGCGGTGCCGCTAGCAGCAGAAGCTGGCCACGTTTTGATCCTGACACCATTAGTGGTGTTAATCATCGTGCAGTTCTTTACGTTGACACCTTCAACGGGCTCTTCGTTAGTGTATCTTCCAAGACTTCCGATGCTTATGCCATGTCCTGGCCCACATGTCACGTTGGTGATGTTAATTTGTTTGCTTCCATCTCCAAGAGAAATGCAATCATCTCCTGTTGCAATTTTGGACATTGTGATTGCGATCCTATTTGATCGACCGATGTGTATTCCATCAGTGTTGGGACTGTTTTCTGGTGCAGTTATATTGATATTATGGAATGTGAGGTTGTTGCAGCCGAGGACGTTGATATGGAAGTTCTTGCTATCAAGTGACGTTATTCTCTTCACGATTGAATTGGTGATGAAGTTGAACCTCAGACTCTAAACATTTTGTATAATCAAATAATATTATGTGAGCGTAAGTAATGAAGCCAAAAATTTTAACAGAACCCAATAAAATCGAAAACAATTTCACTTCTTTACCTGATTTTTGTTCTTTCATTTTTTATTTTGTTAAAAGATTATCCTCTAGAAAATGAAGAACAGTGTACCAAATTATAAATATTAGAAGATTAGAGAAGACATCTAAAAACAACAAGATGCACGAGATTGAGAAGGAAAGCGGAAGGCATATTGCTTACAATGGGGAGTTGGGCACAATTTATGCGTTTATGGCAATCATTCTTTTTCCAAGCTGCCTTTCCTTGGCCATCAAAAACTCCTTCACCCGATAATGTCAATCTATCAATATGTTCAAAAGTAATCCAATTATCTCCCTGAAGGCTTTTTGGTGCCTGCAATGTTCCTCCAAGTTGAAAGTCAATTGGGCTAGTACAAGGTCCTTTAAATATCCCTTCCTTTACTTTAAATATCCCTCCCGGAATAACAATCGCACTAGAACGATTGGACGTGCATGCATCCTTCCATGCATTTGCTAAAGCCTACATGACACAAGTAACAAAAATTAGCAAACAATTGATCAACTCAACTAGTGATAATATTGATGTTCATACTGTATATTTACCTTTGTGATGTCAGTACCAGGCACTATGTTACCATATCTTTTCAAAGGAAAAACAACATCGGCACTAGATTGAGCATCGACGGTAAAATCTAACAATAATAGCATCAAGATTGTAGCAATCAAGAAACTCGATTGGATCGTACTCATGATGCCCTTGCTTTCTTTTCTTTTTTTATGTATATTGCTTGAAAACTAGTGAGAGACAATGATATTTCGTTTTAGATTTGGAACCTTTATGTATTTAATAATGCCAATTGAAGAATAGAAATCAAGTTGGGATGGAACCAACCGAAGTTATGGTTCCATCTCCCTCTCTTAATCCAAACGTAATTGATAACTAAACGTTGTTTATTGTTTCGCTAAGTTGTTCATTAATGGTTGTGTTGCAATATCTCTCTCACTCGCCTACGAACAGTTGAATCTCAAAGAAACCAGGCATTGGCCAAATCCAACGAAGTACTTTTTCTGGAAGGAAACATAATTTACGGCCACGAATTAATGGGAGCCTTGTACAAATGAAGTTTCTATTACAAGATGGACTTCGAGTATACATTGATTTCAATGTTAGAAAAATTTTATGGGTGGAGGGTAGGAAGAAATTTCAAACTCGATGAAATATTTTTAGCGGTACTTTGTCTTTACACAAATGATTATTAAGAAAATTTCAAGAGGTCCCCTAACATAAGATTGCTCCAAACTAAACATGCCTAACTTTTGAATTACTTTTCATTGTTAGAGGCAATTCAAAACAAGTAAATAATATGACCATATCATTGAAGATGCAAAGGGATTTGTGGGGGCCATCGGGTGCCAAATTTGGATTACAAATCCCGGTCCAAATTCTAGGTACGAGGTTACATCTTAGGGGACATCTGAGTAAGGGAAAAAAGAAATGCTAAAAGGAACCGTGTTGATTTGTGCGGACAAATTTCACTCCTAGAAGCAATTCATGACAAGTTGGTAATGTAGCCATATCACAGTGATGCAGAGGAATGTCAAGGGAATCAGTTGCCGGATCCAAGTTTCAAATTCCGGTCCAAAGCTTCAACATGGGGCACCATTTGCCATTTCCAAAAAGCTTCGTATCCATTCTTCTTCTTAGATATCATTCTAAACATAAAAATCAAAAGATTTAATTGTTTAACAAGGGTTGTTGGGGTTGAATAAGTTTATGATCCAAATAGCTGAGTTAGGTCTAAGAAAGTATCTCAACTCGACCAAGCTCAACTCGCGAGCAACAAATATTTTAGGACTTGAAAACACGAAACAGAGCATTTATGGACACAAAGTTTTGTTTTTATCTTCTCTCTTTTGCGATTTTTGTCGTTTTTTTGCCCTTATTTACCACGAATTTTGGCCAATTTTTATAAGTTCTTGTAGAGTAAACTCCTAGAACATTTAGCTACTTTTGATATTTAATTTTTCTAGGATTAGCGACATTTTTCGTAGAGCTAAGTACGGTGGAACAGTTAAGAAATGGAGATAAATAGTTAGATAATTTGATATTAAGTGTGAATTCCTAGAATACATATTAATACTTGTCACTTAATTTTCTAATCTAAAACCTAATGTCTTTCAAGACTGATCTAAAAATTGCAACCGAATGTACACCATTGACGAAAAAGATAGATTTAAGGATGCGACTCACTGGATTTGTCCCCTCTAATGTCAATTCTTCTTTCACAATATTGATGGATCCGTGCGATATCCAACGAATGTAGTTAGGACATTCGATCTGACTTATCGATTTTGTCTCGAAAATTTCTAATGGTAAATGATTTGTTTAGGGTTACCAATAGAGAGGGGAGTTAGATATTTTTTATGGTTAAAGATTTTGTTTTGTTTTGTTTTGTTTTGTTTTTTTAAGTAACTGGTCTTTTTAATAATAGTCCTTACCCTTACATTGTCTTATTCAGAATTCAAATCTGAAACGAAAAAACAAGAGCAAAATCATTTTATTTTATAACGTCGAGGTACTAAAAACGTTACATTGTTCAGGACACAAGACTTCCTTCAAACATTTAACCATCATATATATTTCGAAAAGTACAACAAAAGAAACTCAAAAGACAGAGAAATTAAAATGGATAGAGCTGTCTTCTTTTAATTAAGGTTATCGGTTAGTTTGAAGTACTATGGCAATCAACAATTCATGGGACAACATAAGGAGATGAACAGATTTTAGGGTTCTGTTTTCCTGAAATGATGGGTCTCACATTCGTGCATTGAGATGTAATAGGACCTTTTATTCCATTGTAAGTGAGGTCAATGTCACCGACTTTTACTTCGTCACATGGTAAGTGACGGCTGCAAATAAGTTTGATTGCCACTGGAGTTGCACAACTTCCTCTAATGTTCTTGAAGCTCACTTTACTAATCTTAATTTTCGAAGGAATCTGAAAATCAAAATGAGACAACAAATTTGTGTAAGTGGTTTATTTGTGAAAGTTATAATAGTGGCAAAATCAATCAAAGCTTTGAGAATGCGATCAATACCTTCCGATTGCACTGATTCCACGGACAATACTCTTGGTCTATTAGAATAGGGTTGCTAACATTGACCATTATAATGTCCAAAAACTGCATATCGGTGGCGGTGCCGCTAGCAGCAGAAGCTGGCCACGTTTTGATCCTGACACCATTAGTGGTGTTAATCATCGTGCAGTTCTTTACGTTGACACCTTCAACGGGCTCTTCGTTAGTGTATCTTCCAAGACTTCCGATGCTTATGCCATGTCCTGGCCCACATGTCACGTTGGTGATGTTAATTTGTTTGCTTCCATCTCCAAGAGAAATGCAATCATCTCCTGTTGCAATTTTGGACATTGTGATTGCGATCCTATTTGATCGACCGATGTGTATTCCATCAGTGTTGGGACTGTTTTCTGGTGCAGTTATATTGATATTATGGAATGTGAGGTTGTTGCAGCCGAGGACGTTGATATGGAAGTTCTTGCTATCAAGTGACGTTATTCTCTTCACGATTGAATTGGTGATGAAGTTGAACCTCAGACTCTAAACATTTTGTATAATCAAATAATATTATGTGAGCGTAAGTAATGAAGCCAAAAATTTTAACAGAACCCAATAAAATCGAAAACAATTTCACTTCTTTACCTGATTTTTGTTCTTTCATTTTTTATTTTGTTAAAAGATTATCCTCTAGAAAATGAAGAACAGTGTACCAAATTATAAATATTAGAAGATTAGAGAAGACATCTAAAAACAACAAGATGCACGAGATTGAGAAGGAAAGCGGAAGGCATATTGCTTACAATGGGGAGTTGGGCACAATTTATGCGTTTATGGCAATCATTCTTTTTCCAAGCTGCCTTTCCTTGGCCATCAAAAACTCCTTCACCCGATAATGTCAATCTATCAATATGTTCAAAAGTAATCCAATTATCTCCTTGAAGGCTTTTTGGTGCCTGCAATGTTCCTCCAAGTTGAAAGTCAATTGGGCTAGTACAAGGTCCTTTAAATATCCCTTCCTTTACTTTAAATATCCCTCCCGGAATAACAATCGCACTAGAACGATTGGACGTGCATGCATCCTTCCATGCATTTGCTAAAGCCTACATGACACAAGTAACAAAAATTAGCAAACAATTGATCAACTCAACTAGTGATAATATTGATGTTCATACTGTATATTTACCTTCGTGATGTCAGTACCAGGCACTATGTTACCATATCTTTTCAAAGGAAAAACAACATCGGCACTAGATTGAGCATCGACGGTAAAATCTAACAATAATAGCATCAAGATTGTAGCAATCAAGAAACTCGATTGGATCGTACTCATGATGCCCTTGCTTTCTTTTCTTTTTTTATGTATATTGCTTGAAAACTAGTGAGAGACAATGATATTTCGTTTTAGATTTGGAACCTTTATGTATTTAATAATGCCAATTGAAGAATAGAAATCAAGTTGGGATGGAACCAACCGAAGTTATGGTTCCATCTCCCTCTCTTAATCCAAACGTAATTGATAACTAAACGTTGTTTATTGTTTCGCTAAGTTGTTCATTAATGGTTGTGTTGCAATATCTCTCTCACTCGCCTACGAACAGTTGAATCTCAAAGAAACCAGGCATTGGCCAAATCCAACGAAGTACTTTTTCTGGAAGGAAACATAATTTACGGCCACGAATTAATGGGAGCCTTGTACAAATGAAGTTTCTATTACAAGATGGACTTCGAGTATACATTGATTTCAATGTTAGAAAAATTTTATGGGTGGAGGGTAGGAAGAAATTTCAAACTCGATGAAATATTTTTAGCGGTACTTTGTCTTTACACAAATGATTATTAAGAAAATTTCAAGAGGTCCCCTAACATAAGATTGCTCCAAACTAAACATGCCTAACTTTTGAATTACTTTTCATTGTTAGAGGCAATTCAAAACAAGTAAATAATATGACCATATCATTGAAGATGCAAAGGGATTTGTGGGGGCCATCGGGTGCCAAATTTGGATTACAAATCCCGGTCCAAATTCTAGGTACGAGGTTACATCTTAGGGGACATCTGAGTAAGGGAAAAAAAAAATGCTAAAAGGAACCGTGTTGATTTGTGCGGACAAATTTCACTCCTAGAAGCAATTCATGACAAGTTGGTAATGTAGCCATATCACAGTGATGCAGAGGAATGTCAAGGGAATCAGTTGCCGGATCCAAGTTTCAAATTCCGGTCCAAAGCTTCAACATGGGGCACCATTTGCCATTTCCAAAAAGCTTCGTATCCATTCTTCTTCTTAGATATCATTCTAAACATAAAAATCAAAAGATTTAATTGTTTAACAAGGGTTGTTGGGGTTGAATAAGTTTATGATCCAAATAGCTGAGTTAGGTCTAAGAAAGTATCTCAACTCGACCAAGCTCAACTCGCGAGCAACAAATATTTTAGGACTTGAAAACACGAAACAGAGCATTTATGGACACAAAGTTTTGTTTTTATCTTCTCTCTTTTGCGATTTTTGTCGTTTTTTTGCCCTTATTTACCACGAATTTTGGCCAATTTTTATAAGTTCTTGTAGAGTAAACTCCTAGAACATTTAGCTACTTTTGATATTTAATTTTTCTAGGATTAGCGACATTTTTCGTAGAGCTAAGTACGGTGGAACAGTTAAGAAATGGAGATAAATAGTTAGATAATTTGATATTAAGTGTGAATTCCTAGAATACATATTAATACTTGTCACTTAATTTTCTAATCTAAAACCTAATGTCTTTCAAGACTGATCTAAAAATTGCAACCGAATGTACACCATTGACGAAAAAGATAGATTTAAGGATGCGACTCACTGGATTTGTCCCCTCTAATGTCAATTCTTCTTTCACAATATTGATGGATCCGTGCGATATCCAACGAATGTAGTTAGGACATTCGATCTGACTTATCGATTTTGTCTCGAAAATTTCTAATGGTAAATGATTTGTTTAGGGTTACCAATAGAGAGGGGAGTTAGATATTTTTTATGGTTAAAGATTTTGTTTTGTTTTGTTTTGTTTTGTTTTTTTAAGTAACTGGTCTTTTTAATAATAGTCCTTACCCTTACATTGTCTTATTCAGAATTCAAATCTGAAACGAAAAAACAAGAGCAAAATCATTTTATTTTATAACGTCGAGGTACTAAAAACGTTACATTGTTCAGGACACAAGACTTCCTTCAAACATTTAACCATCATATATATTTCGAAAAGTACAACAAAAGAAACTCAAAAGACAGAGAAATTAAAATGGATAGAGCTGTCTTCTTTTAATTAAGGTTATCGGTTAGTTTGAAGTACTATGGCAATCAACAATTCATGGGACAACATAAGGAGATGAACAGATTTTAGGGTTCTGTTTTCCTGAAATGATGGGTCTCACATTCGTGCATTGAGATGTAATAGGACCTTTTATTCCATTGTAAGTGAGGTCAATGTCACCGACTTTTACTTCGTCACATGGTAAGTGACGGCTGCAAATAAGTTTGATTGCCACTGGAGTTGCACAACTTCCTCTAATGTTCTTGAAGCTCACTTTACTAATCTTAATTTTCGAAGGAATCTGAAAATCAAAATGAGACAACAAATTTGTGTAAGTGGTTTATTTGTGAAAGTTATAATAGTGGCAAAATCAATCAAAGCTTTGAGAATGCGATCAATACCTTCCGATTGCACTGATTCCACGGACAATACTCTTGGTCTATTAGAATAGGGTTGCTAACATTGACCATTATAATGTCCAAAAACTGCATATCGGTGGCGGTGCCGCTAGCAGCAGAAGCTGGCCACGTTTTGATCCTGACACCATTAGTGGTGTTAATCATCGTGCAGTTCTTTACGTTGACACCTTCAACGGGCTCTTCGTTAGTGTATCTTCCAAGACTTCCGATGCTTATGCCATGTCCTGGCCCACATGTCACGTTGGTGATGTTAATTTGTTTGCTTCCATCTCCAAGAGAAATGCAATCATCTCCTGTTGCAATTTTGGACATTGTGATTGCGATCCTATTTGATCGACCGATGTGTATTCCATCAGTGTTGGGACTGTTTTCTGGTGCAGTTATATTGATATTATGGAATGTGAGGTTGTTGCAGCCGAGGACGTTGATATGGAAGTTCTTGCTATCAAGTGACGTTATTCTCTTCACGATTGAATTGGTGATGAAGTTGAACCTCAGACTCTAAACATTTTGTATAATCAAATAATATTATGTGAGCGTAAGTAATGAAGCCAAAAATTTTAACAGAACCCAATAAAATCGAAAACAATTTCACTTCTTTACCTGATTTTTGTTCTTTCATTTTTTATTTTGTTAAAAGATTATCCTCTAGAAAATGAAGAACAGTGTACCAAATTATAAATATTAGAAGATTAGAGAAGACATCTAAAAACAACAAGATGCACGAGATTGAGAAGGAAAGCGGAAGGCATATTGCTTACAATGGGGAGTTGGGCACAATTTATGCGTTTATGGCAATCATTCTTTTTCCAAGCTGCCTTTCCTTGGCCATCAAAAACTCCTTCACCCGATAATGTCAATCTATCAATATGTTCAAAAGTAATCCAATTATCTCCCTGAAGGCTTTTTGGTGCCTGCAATGTTCCTCCAAGTTGAAAGTCAATTGGGCTAGTACAAGGTCCTTTAAATATCCCTTCCTTTACTTTAAATATCCCTCCCGGAATAACAATCGCACTAGAACGATTGGACGTGCATGCATCCTTCCATGCATTTGCTAAAGCCTACATGACACAAGTAACAAAAATTAGCAAACAATTGATCAACTCAACTAGTGATAATATTGATGTTCATACTGTATATTTACCTTCGTGATGTCAGTACCAGGCACTATGTTACCATATCTTTTCAAAGGAAAAACAACATCGGCACTAGATTGAGCATCGACGGTAAAATCTAACAATAATAGCATCAAGATTGTAGCAATCAAGAAACTCGATTGGATCGTACTCATGATGCCCTTGCTTTCTTTTCTTTTTTTATGTATATTGCTTGAAAACTAGTGAGAGACAATGATATTTCGTTTTAGATTTGGAACCTTTATGTATTTAATAATGCCAATTGAAGAATAGAAATCAAGTTGGGATGGAACCAACCGAAGTTATGGTTCCATCTCCCTCTCTTAATCCAAACGTAATTGATAACTAAACGTTGTTTATTGTTTCGCTAAGTTGTTCATTAATGGTTGTGTTGCAATATCTCTCTCACTCGCCTACGAACAGTTGAATCTCAAAGAAACCAGGCATTGGCCAAATCCAACGAAGTACTTTTTCTGGAAGGAAACATAATTTACGGCCACGAATTAATGGGAGCCTTGTACAAATGAAGTTTCTATTACAAGATGGACTTCGAGCATACATTGATTTCAATGTTAGAAAAATTTTATGGGTGGAGGGTAGGAAGAAATTTCAAACTCGATGAAATATTTTTAGCGGTACTTTGTCTTTACACAAATGATTATTAAGAAAATTTCAAGAGGTCCCCTAACATAAGATTGCTCCAAACTAAACATGCCTAACTTTTGAATTACTTTTCATTGTTAGAGGCAATTCAAAACAAGTAAATAATATGACCATATCATTGAAGATGCAAAGGGATTTGTGGGGGCCATCGGGTGCCAAATTTGGATTACAAATCCCGGTCCAAATTCTAGGTACGAGGTTACATCTTAGGGGACATCTGAGTAAGGGAAAAAAAAATGCTAAAAGGAACCGTGTTGATTTGTGCGGACAAATTTCACTCCTAGAAGCAATTCATGACAAGTTGGTAATGTAGCCATATCACAGTGATGCAGAGGAATGTCAAGGGAATCAGTTGCCGGATCCAAGTTTCAAATTCCGGTCCAAAGCTTCAACATGGGGCACCATTTGCCATTTCCAAAAAGCTTCGTATCCATTCTTCTTCTTAGATATCATTCTAAACATAAAAATCAAAAGATTTAATTGTTTAACAAGGGTTGTTGGGGTTGAATAAGTTTATGATCCAAATAGCTGAGTTAGGTCTAAGAAAGTATCTCAACTCGACCAAGCTCAACTCGCGAGCAACAAATATTTTAGGACTTGAAAACACGAAACAGAGCATTTATGGACACAAAGTTTTGTTTTTATCTTCTCTCTTTTGCGATTTTTGTCGTTTTTTTGCCCTTATTTACCACGAATTTTGGCCAATTTTTATAAGTTCTTGTAGAGTAAACTCCTAGAACATTTAGCTACTTTTGATATTTAATTTTTCTAGGATTAGCGACATTTTTCGTAGAGCTAAGTACGGTGGAACAGTTAAGAAATGGAGATAAATAGTTAGATAATTTGATATTAAGTGTGAATTCCTAGAATACATATTAATACTTGTCACTTAATTTTCTAATCTAAAACCTAATGTCTTTCAAGACTGATCTAAAAATTGCAACCGAATGTACACCATTGACGAAAAAGATAGATTTAAGGATGCGACTCACTGGATTTGTCCCCTCTAATGTCAATTCTTCTTTCACAATATTGATGGATCCGTGCGATATCCAACGAATGTAGTTAGGACATTCGATCTGACTTATCGATTTTGTCTCGAAAATTTCTAATGGTAAATGATTTGTTTAGGGTTACCAATAGAGAGGGGAGTTAGATATTTTTTATGGTTAAAGATTTTGTTTTGTTTTGTTTTGTTTTGTTTTTTTAAGTAACTGGTCTTTTTAATAATAGTCCTTACCCTTACATTGTCTTATTCAGAATTCAAATCTGAAACGAAAAAACAAGAGCAAAATCATTTTATTTTATAACGTCGAGGTACTAAAAACGTTACATTGTTCAGGACACAAGACTTCCTTCAAACATTTAACCATCATATATATTTCGAAAAGTACAACAAAAGAAACTCAAAAGACAGAGAAATTAAAATGGATAGAGCTGTCTTCTTTTAATTAAGGTTATCGGTTAGTTTGAAGTACTATGGCAATCAACAATTCATGGGACAACATAAGGAGATGAACAGATTTTAGGGTTCTGTTTTCCTGAAATGATGGGTCTCACATTCGTGCATTGAGATGTAATAGGACCTTTTATTCCATTGTAAGTGAGGTCAATGTCACCGACTTTTACTTCGTCACATGGTAAGTGACGGCTGCAAATAAGTTTGATTGCCACTGGAGTTGCACAACTTCCTCTAATGTTCTTGAAGCTCACTTTACTAATCTTAATTTTCGAAGGAATCTGAAAATCAAAATGAGACAACAAATTTGTGTAAGTGGTTTATTTGTGAAAGTTATAATAGTGGCAAAATCAATCAAAGCTTTGAGAATGCGATCAATACCTTCCGATTGCACTGATTCCACGGACAATACTCTTGGTCTATTAGAATAGGGTTGCTAACATTGACCATTATAATGTCCAAAAACTTCATATCGGTGGCGGTGCCGCTAGCAGCAGAAGCTGGCCACGTTTTGATCCTGACACCATTAGTGGTGTTAATCATCGTGCAGTTCTTTACGTTGACACCTTCAACGGGCTCTTCGTTAGTGTATCTTCCAAGACTTCCGATGCTTATGCCATGTCCTGGCCCACATGTCACGTTGGTGATGTTAATTTGTTTGCTTCCATCTCCAAGAGAAATGCAATCATCTCCTGTTGCAATTTTGGACATTGTGATTGCGATCCTATTTGATCGACCGATGTGTATTCCATCAGTGTTGGGACTGTTTTCTGGTGCAGTTATATTGATATTATGGAATGTGAGGTTGTTGCAGCCGAGGACGTTGATATGGAAGTTCTTGCTATCAAGTGACGTTATTCTCTTCACGATTGAATTGGTGATGAAGTTGAACCTCAGACTCTAAACATTTTGTATAATCAAATAATATTATGTGAGCGTAAGTAATGAAGCCAAAAATTTTAACAGAACCCAATAAAATCGAAAACAATTTCACTTCTTTACCTGATTTTTGTTCTTTCATTTTTTATTTTGTTAAAAGATTATCCTCTAGAAAATGAAGAACAGTGTACCAAATTATAAATATTAGAAGATTAGAGAAGACATCTAAAAACAACAAGATGCACGAGATTGAGAAGGAAAGCGGAAGGCATATTGCTTACAATGGGGAGTTGGGCACAATTTATGCGTTTATGGCAATCATTCTTTTTCCAAGCTGCCTTTCCTTGGCCATCAAAAACTCCTTCACCCGATAATGTCAATCTATCAATATGTTCAAAAGTAATCCAATTATCTCCCTGAAGGCTTTTTGGTGCCTGCAATGTTCCTCCAAGTTGAAAGTCAATTGGGCTAGTACAAGGTCCTTTAAATATCCCTTCCTTTACTTTAAATATCCCTCCCGGAATAACAATCGCACTAGAACGATTGGACGTGCATGCATCCTTCCATGCATTTGCTAAAGCCTACATGACACAAGTAACAAAAATTAGCAAACAATTGATCAACTCAACTAGTGATAATATTGATGTTCATACTGTATATTTACCTTCGTGATGTCAGTACCAGGCACTATGTTACCATATCTTTTCAAAGGAAAAACAACATCGGCACTAGATTGAGCATCGACGGTAAAATCTAACAATAATAGCATCAAGATTGTAGCAATCAAGAAACTCGATTGGATCGTACTCATGATGCCCTTGCTTTCTTTTCTTTTTTTATGTATATTGCTTGAAAACTAGTGAGAGACAATGATATTTCGTTTTAGATTTGGAACCTTTATGTATTTAATAATGCCAATTGAAGAATAGAAATCAAGTTGGGATGGAACCAACCGAAGTTATGGTTCCATCTCCCTCTCTTAATCCAAACGTAATTGATAACTAAACGTTGTTTATTGTTTCGCTAAGTTGTTCATTAATGGTTGTGTTGCAATATCTCTCTCACTCGCCTACGAACAGTTGAATCTCAAAGAAACCAGACATTGGCCAAATCCAACGAAGTACTTTTTCTGGAAGGAAACATAATTTACGGCCACGAATTAATGGGAGCCTTGTACAAATGAAGTTTCTATTACAAGATGGACTTCGAGTATACATTGATTTCAATGTTAGAAAAATTTTATGGGTGGAGGGTAGGAAGAAATTTCAAACTCGATGAAATATTTTTAGCGGTACTTTGTCTTTACACAAATGATTATTAAGAAAATTTCAAGAGGTCCCCTAACATAAGATTGCTCCAAACTAAACATGCCTAACTTTTGAATTACTTTTCATTGTTAGAGGCAATTCAAAACAAGTAAATAATATGACCATATCATTGAAGATGCAAAGGGATTTGTGGGGGCCATCGGGTGCCAAATTTGGATTACAAATCCCGGTCCAAATTCTAGGTACGAGGTTACATCTTAGGGGACATCTGAGTAAGGGAAAAAAAAAATGCTAAAAGGAACCGTGTTGATTTGTGCGGACAAATTTCACTCCTAGAAGCAATTCATGACAAGTTGGTAATGTAGCCATATCACAGTGATGCAGAGGAATGTCAAGGGAATCAGTTGCCGGATCCAAGTTTCAAATTCCGGTCCAAAGCTTCAACATGGGGCACCATTTGCCATTTCCAAAAAGCTTCGTATCCATTCTTCTTCTTAGATATCATTCTAAACATAAAAATCAAAAGATTTAATTGTTTAACAAGGGTTGTTGGGGTTGAATAAGTTTATGATCCAAATAGCTGAGTTAGGTCTAAGAAAGTATCTCAACTCGACCAAGCTCAACTCGCGAGCAACAAATATTTTAGGACTTGAAAACACGAAACAGAGCATTTATGGACACAAAGTTTTGTTTTTATCTTCTCTCTTTTGCGATTTTTGTCGTTTTTTTGCCCTTATTTACCACGAATTTTGGCCAATTTTTATAAGTTCTTGTAGAGTAAACTCCTAGAACATTTAGCTACTTTTGATATTTAATTTTTCTAGGATTAGCGACATTTTTCGTAGAGCTAAGTACGGTGGAACAGTTAAGAAATGGAGATAAATAGTTAGATAATTTGATATTAAGTGTGAATTCCTAGAATACATATTAATACTTGTCACTTAATTTTCTAATCTAAAACCTAATGTCTTTCAAGACTGATCTAAAAATTGCAACCGAATGTACACCATTGACGAAAAAGATAGATTTAAGGATGCGACTCACTGGATTTGTCCCCTCTAATGTCAATTCTTCTTTCACAATATTGATGGATCCGTGCGATATCCAACGAATGTAGTTAGGACATTCGATCTGACTTATCGATTTTGTCTCGAAAATTTCTAATGGTAAATGATTTGTTTAGGGTTACCAATAGAGAGGGGAGTTAGATATTTTTTATGGTTAAAGATTTTGTTTTGTTTTGTTTTGTTTTGTTTTTTTAAGTAACTGGTCTTTTTAATAATAGTCCTTACCCTTACATTGTCTTATTCAGAATTCAAATCTGAAACGAAAAAACAAGAGCAAAATCATTTTATTTTATAACGTCGAGGTACTAAAAACGTTACATTGTTCAGGACACAAGACTTCCTTCAAACATTTAACCATCATATATATTTCGAAAAGTACAACAAAAGAAACTCAAAAGACAGAGAAATTAAAATGGATAGAGCTGTCTTCTTTTAATTAAGGTTATCGGTTAGTTTGAAGTACTATGGCAATCAACAATTCATGGGACAACATAAGGAGATGAACAGATTTTAGGGTTCTGTTTTCCTGAAATGATGGGTCTCACATTCGTGCATTGAGATGTAATAGGACCTTTTATTCCATTGTAAGTGAGGTCAATGTCACCGACTTTTACTTCGTCACATGGTAAGTGACGGCTGCAAATAAGTTTGATTGCCACTGGAGTTGCACAACTTCCTCTAATGTTCTTGAAGCTCACTTTACTAATCTTAATTTTCGAAGGAATCTGAAAATCAAAATGAGACAACAAATTTGTGTAAGTGGTTTATTTGTGAAAGTTATAATAGTGGCAAAATCAATCAAAGCTTTGAGAATGCGATCAATACCTTCCGATTGCACTGATTCCACGGACAATACTCTTGGTCTATTAGAATAGGGTTGCTAACATTGACCATTATAATGTCCAAAAACTGCATATCGGTGGCGGTGCCGCTAGCAGCAGAAGCTGGCCACGTTTTGATCCTGACACCATTAGTGGTGTTAATCATCGTGCAGTTCTTTACGTTGACACCTTCAACGGGCTCTTCGTTAGTGTATCTTCCAAGACTTCCGATGCTTATGCCATGTCCTGGCCCACATGTCACGTTGGTGATGTTAATTTGTTTGCTTCCATCTCCAAGAGAAATGCAATCATCTCCTGTTGCAATTTTGGACATTGTGATTGCGATCCTATTTGATCGACCGATGTGTATTCCATCAGTGTTGGGACTGTTTTCTGGTGCAGTTATATTGATATTATGGAATGTGAGGTTGTTGCAGCCGAGGACGTTGATATGGAAGTTCTTGCTATCAAGTGACGTTATTCTCTTCACGATTGAATTGGTGATGAAGTTGAACCTCAGACTCTAAACATTTTGTATAATCAAATAATATTATGTGAGCGTAAGTAATGAAGCCAAAAATTTTAACAGAACCCAATAAAATCGAAAACAATTTCACTTCTTTACCTGATTTTTGTTCTTTCATTTTTTATTTTGTTAAAAGATTATCCTCTAGAAAATGAAGAACAGTGTACCAAATTATAAATATTAGAAGATTAGAGAAGACATCTAAAAACAACAAGATGCACGAGATTGAGAAGGAAAGCGGAAGGCATATTGCTTACAATGGGGAGTTGGGCACAATTTATGCGTTTATGGCAATCATTCTTTTTCCAAGCTGCCTTTCCTTGGCCATCAAAAACTCCTTCACCCGATAATGTCAATCTATCAATATGTTCAAAAGTAATCCAATTATCTCCCTGAAGGCTTTTTGGTGCCTGCAATGTTCCTCCAAGTTGAAAGTCAATTGGGCTAGTACAAGGTCCTTTAAATATCCCTTCCTTTACTTTAAATATCCCTCCCGGAATAACAATCGCACTAGAACGATTGGACGTGCATGCATCCTTCCATGCATTTGCTAAAGCCTACATGACACAAGTAACAAAAATTAGCAAACAATTGATCAACTCAACTAGTGATAATATTGATGTTCATACTGTATATTTACCTTCGTGATGTCAGTACCAGGCACTATGTTACCATATCTTTTCAAA
Source organism: Cucurbita pepo subsp. pepo (assembly GCF_057944985.1). Lineage (NCBI taxonomy): Eukaryota > Viridiplantae > Streptophyta > Magnoliopsida > Cucurbitales > Cucurbitaceae > Cucurbita > Cucurbita pepo. The sequence goes on from NC_141817.1 coordinate 5,683,638, forward strand.
GGAAAAACAACATCGGCACTAGATTGAGCATCGACGGTAAAATCTAACAATAATAGCATCAAGATTGTAGCAATCAAGAAACTCGATTGGATCGTACTCATGATGCCCTTGCTTTCTTTTCTTTTTTTATGTATATTGCTTGAAAACTAGTGAGAGACAATGATATTTCGTTTTAGATTTGGAACCTTTATGTATTTAATAATGCCAATTGAAGAATAGAAATCAAGTTGGGATGGAACCAACCGAAGTTATGGTTCCATCTCCCTCTCTTAATCCAAACGTAATTGATAACTAAACGTTGTTTATTGTTTCGCTAAGTTGTTCATTAATGGTTGTGTTGCAATATCTCTCTCACTCGCCTACGAACAGTTGAATCTCAAAGAAACCAGGCATTGGCCAAATCCAACGAAGTACTTTTTCTGGAAGGAAACATAATTTACGGCCACGAATTAATGGGAGCCTTGTACAAATGAAGTTTCTATTACAAGATGGACTTCGAGTATACATTGATTTCAATGTTAGAAAAATTTTATGGGTGGAGGGTAGGAAGAAATTTCAAACTCGATGAAATATTTTTAGCGGTACTTTGTCTTTACACAAATGATTATTAAGAAAATTTCAAGAGGTCCCCTAACATAAGATTGCTCCAAACTAAACATGCCTAACTTTTGAATTACTTTTCATTGTTAGAGGCAATTCAAAACAAGTAAATAATATGACCATATCATTGAAGATGCAAAGGGATTTGTGGGGGCCATCGGGTGCCAAATTTGGATTACAAATCCCGGTCCAAATTCTAGGTACGAGGTTACATCTTAGGGGACATCTGAGTAAGGGAAAAAAAAATGCTAAAAGGAACCGTGTTTATTTGTGCGGACAAATTTCACTCCTAGAAGCAATTCATGACAAGTTGGTAATGTAGCCATATCACAGTGATGCAGAGGAATGTCAAGGGAATCAGTTGCCGGATCCAAGTTTCAAATTCCGGTCCAAAGCTTCAACATGGGGCACCATTTGCCATTTCCAAAAAGCTTCGTATCCATTCTTCTTCTTAGATATCATTCTAAACATAAAAATCAAAAGATTTAATTGTTTAACAAGGGTTGTTGGGGTTGAATAAGTTTATGATCCAAATAACTGAGTTAGGTCTAAGAAAGTATCTCAACTCGACCAAGCTCAACTCGCGAGCAACAAATATTTTAGGACTTGAAAACACGAAACAGAGCATTTATGGACACAAAGTTTTGTTTTTATCTTCTCTCTTTTGCGATTTTTGTCGTTTTTTTGCCCTTATTTACCACGAATTTTGGCCAATTTTTATAAGTTCTTGTAGAGTAAACTCCTAGAACATTTAGCTACTTTTGATATTTAATTTTTCTAGGATTAGCGACATTTTTCGTAGAGCTAAGTACGGTGGAACAGTTAAGAAATGGAGATAAATAGTTAGATAATTTGATATTAAGTGTGAATTCCTAGAATACATATTAATACTTGTCACTTAATTTTCTAATCTAAAACCTAATGTCTTTCAAGACTGATCTAAAAATTGCAACCGAATGTACACCATTGACGAAAAAGATAGATTTAAGGATGCGACTCACTGGATTTGTCCCCTCTAATGTCAATTCTTCTTTCACAATATTGATGGATCCGTGCGATATCCAACGAATGTAGTTAGGACATTCGATCTGACTTATCGATTTTGTCTCGAAAATTTCTAATGGTAAATGATTTGTTTAGGGTTACCAATAGAGAGGGGAGTTAGATATTTTTTATGGTTAAAGATTTTGTTTTGTTTTGTTTTGTTTTGTTTTTTTAAGTAACTGGTCTTTTTAATAATAGTCCTTACCCTTACATTGTCTTATTCAGAATTCAAATCTGAAACGAAAAAACAAGAGCAAAATCATTTTATTTTATAACGTCGAGGTACTAAAAACGTTACATTGTTCAGGACACAAGACTTCCTTCAAACATTTAACCATCATATATATTTCGAAAAGTACAACAAAAGAAACTCAAAAGACAGAGAAATTAAAATGGATAGAGCTGTCTTCTTTTAATTAAGGTTATCGGTTAGTTTGAAGTACTATGGCAATCAACAATTCATGGGACAACATAAGGAGATGAACAGATTTTAGGGTTCTGTTTTCCTGAAATGATGGGTCTCACATTCGTGCATTGAGATGTAATAGGACCTTTTATTCCATTGTAAGTGAGGTCAATGTCACCGACTTTTACTTCGTCACATGGTAAGTGACGGCTGCAAATAAGTTTGATTGCCACTGGAGTTGCACAACTTCCTCTAATGTTCTTGAAGCTCACTTTACTAATCTTAATTTTCGAAGGAATCTGAAAATCAAAATGAGACAACAAATTTGTGTAAGTGGTTTATTTGTGAAAGTTATAATAGTGGCAAAATCAATCAAAGCTTTGAGAATGCGATCAATACCTTCCGATTGCACTGATTCCACGGACAATACTCTTGGTCTATTAGAATAGGGTTGCTAACATTGACCATTATAATGTCCAAAAACTGCATATCGGTGGCGGTGCCGCTAGCAGCAGAAGCTGGCCACGTTTTGATCCTGACACCATTAGTGGTGTTAATCATCGTGCAGTTCTTTACGTTGACACCTTCAACGGGCTCTTCGTTAGTGTATCTTCCAAGACTTCCGATGCTTATGCCATGTCCTGGCCCACATGTCACGTTGGTGATGTTAATTTGTTTGCTTCCATCTCCAAGAGAAATGCAATCATCTCCTGTTGCAATTTTGGACATTGTGATTGCGATCCTATTTGATCGACCGATGTGTATTCCATCAGTGTTGGGACTGTTTTCTGGTGCAGTTATATTGATATTATGGAATGTGAGGTTGTTGCAGCCGAGGACGTTGATATGGAAGTTCTTGCTATCAAGTGACGTTATTCTCTTCACGATTGAATTGGTGATGAAGTTGAACCTCAGACTCTAAACATTTTGTATAATCAAATAATATTATGTGAGCGTAAGTAATGAAGCCAAAAATTTTAACAGAACCCAATAAAATCGAAAACAATTTCACTTCTTTACCTGATTTTTGTTCTTTCATTTTTTATTTTGTTAAAAGATTATCCTCTAGAAAATGAAGAACAGTGTACCAAATTATAAATATTAGAAGATTAGAGAAGACATCTAAAAACAACAAGATGCACGAGATTGAGAAGGAAAGCGGAAGGCATATTGCTTACAATGGGGAGTTGGGCACAATTTATGCGTTTATGGCAATCATTCTTTTTCCAAGCTGCCTTTCCTTGGCCATCAAAAACTCCTTCACCCGATAATGTCAATCTATCAATATGTTCAAAAGTAATCCAATTATCTCCCTGAAGGCTTTTTGGTGCCTGCAATGTTCCTCCAAGTTGAAAGTCAATTGGGCTAGTACAAGGTCCTTTAAATATCCCTTCCTTTACTTTAAATATCCCTCCCGGAATAACAATCGCACTAGAACGATTGGACGTGCATGCATCCTTCCATGCATTTGCTAAAGCCTACATGACACAAGTAACAAAAATTAGCAAACAATTGATCAACTCAACTAGTGATAATATTGATGTTCATACTGTATATTTACCTTCGTGATGTCAGTACCAGGCACTATGTTACCATATCTTTTCAAAGGAAAAACAACATCGGCACTAGATTGAGCATCGACGGTAAAATCTAACAATAATAGCATCAAGATTGTAGCAATCAAGAAACTCGATTGGATCGTACTCATGATGCCCTTGCTTTCTTTTCTTTTTTTATGTATATTGCTTGAAAACTAGTGAGAGACAATGATATTTCGTTTTAGATTTGGAACCTTTATGTATTTAATAATGCCAATTGAAGAATAGAAATCAAGTTGGGATGGAACCAACCGAAGTTATGGTTCCATCTCCCTCTCTTAATCCAAACGTAATTGATAACTAAACGTTGTTTATTGTTTCGCTAAGTTGTTCATTAATGGTTGTGTTGCAATATCTCTCTCACTCGCCTACGAACAGTTGAATCTCAAAGAAACCAGGCATTGGCCAAATCCAACGAAGTACTTTTTCTGGAAGGAAACATAATTTACGGCCACGAATTAATGGGAGCCTTGTACAAATGAAGTTTCTATTACAAGATGGACTTCGAGTATACATTGATTTCAATGTTAGAAAAATTTTATGGGTGGAGGGTAGGAAGAAATTTCAAACTCGATGAAATATTTTTAGCGGTACTTTGTCTTTACACAAATGATTATTAAGAAAATTTCAAGAGGTCCCCTAACATAAGATTGCTCCAAACTAAACATGCCTAACTTTTGAATTACTTTTCATTGTTAGAGGCAATTCAAAACAAGTAAATAATATGACCATATCATTGAAGATGCAAAGGGATTTGTGGGGGCCATCGGGTGCCAAATTTGGATTACAAATCCCGGTCCAAATTCTAGGTACGAGGTTACATCTTAGGGGACATCTGAGTAAGGGAAAAAAAAAAAATGCTAAAAGGAACCGTGTTGATTTGTGCGGACAAATTTCACTCCTAGAAGCAATTCATGACAAGTTGGTAATGTAGCCATATCACAGTGATGCAGAGGAATGTCAAGGGAATCAGTTGCCGGATCCAAGTTTCAAATTCCGGTCCAAAGCTTCAACATGGGGCACCATTTGCCATTTCCAAAAAGCTTCGTATCCATTCTTCTTCTTAGATATCATTCTAAACATAAAAATCAAAAGATTTAATTGTTTAACAAGGGTTGTTGGGGTTGAATAAGTTTATGATCCAAATAACTGAGTTAGGTCTAAGAAAGTATCTCAACTCGACCAAGCTCAACTCGCGAGCAACAAATATTTTAGGACTTGAAAACACGAAACAGAGCATTTATGGACACAAAGTTTTGTTTTTATCTTCTCTCTTTTGCGATTTTTGTCGTTTTTTTGCCCTTATTTACCACGAATTTTGGCCAATTTTTATAAGTTCTTGTAGAGTAAACTCCTAGAACATTTAGCTACTTTTGATATTTAATTTTTCTAGGATTAGCGACATTTTTCGTAGAGCTAAGTACGGTGGAACAGTTAAGAAATGGAGATAAATAGTTAGATAATTTGATATTAAGTGTGAATTCCTAGAATACATATTAATACTTGTCACTTAATTTTCTAATCTAAAACCTAATGTCTTTCAAGACTGATCTAAAAATTGCAACCGAATGTACACCATTGACGAAAAAGATAGATTTAAGGATGCGACTCACTGGATTTGTCCCCTCTAATGTCAATTCTTCTTTCACAATATTGATGGATCCGTGCGATATCCAACGAATGTAGTTAGGACATTCGATCTGACTTATCGATTTTGTCTCGAAAATTTCTAATGGTAAATGATTTGTTTAGGGTTACCAATAGAGAGGGGAGTTAGATATTTTTTATGGTTAAAGATTTTGTTTTGTTTTGTTTTGTTTTGTTTTTTTAAGTAACTGGTCTTTTTAATAATAGTCCTTACCCTTACATTGTCTTATTCAGAATTCAAATCTGAAACGAAAAAACAAGAGCAAAATCATTTTATTTTATAACGTCGAGGTACTAAAAACGTTACATTGTTCAGGACACAAGACTTCCTTCAAACATTTAACCATCATATATATTTCGAAAAGTACAACAAAAGAAACTCAAAAGACAGAGAAATTAAAATGGATAGAGCTGTCTTCTTTTAATTAAGGTTATCGGTTAGTTTGAAGTACTATGGCAATCAACAATTCATGGGACAACATAAGGAGATGAACAGATTTTAGGGTTCTGTTTTCCTGAAATGATGGGTCTCACATTCGTGCATTGAGATGTAATAGGACCTTTTATTCCATTGTAAGTGAGGTCAATGTCACCGACTTTTACTTCGTCACATGGTAAGTGACGGCTGCAAATAAGTTTGATTGCCACTGGAGTTGCACAACTTCCTCTAATGTTCTTGAAGCTCACTTTACTAATCTTAATTTTCGAAGGAATCTGAAAATCAAAATGAGACAACAAATTTGTGTAAGTGGTTTATTTGTGAAAGTTATAATAGTGGCAAAATCAATCAAAGCTTTGAGAATGCGATCAATACCTTCCGATTGCACTGATTCCACGGACAATACTCTTGGTCTATTAGAATAGGGTTGCTAACATTGACCATTATAATGTCCAAAAACTGCATATCGGTGGCGGTGCCGCTAGCAGCAGAAGCTGGCCACGTTTTGATCCTGACACCATTAGTGGTGTTAATCATCGTGCAGTTCTTTACGTTGACACCTTCAACGGGCTCTTCGTTAGTGTATCTTCCAAGACTTCCGATGCTTATGCCATGTCCTGGCCCACATGTCACGTTGGTGATGTTAATTTGTTTGCTTCCATCTCCAAGAGAAATGCAATCATCTCCTGTTGCAATTTTGGACATTGTGATTGCGATCCTATTTGATCGACCGATGTGTATTCCATCAGTGTTGGGACTGTTTTCTGGTGCAGTTATATTGATATTATGGAATGTGAGGTTGTTGCAGCCGAGGACGTTGATATGGAAGTTCTTGCTATCAAGTGACGTTATTCTCTTCACGATTGAATTGGTGATGAAGTTGAACCTCAGACTCTAAACATTTTGTATAATCAAATAATATTATGTGAGCGTAAGTAATGAAGCCAAAAATTTTAACAGAACCCAATAAAATCGAAAACAATTTCACTTCTTTACCTGATTTTTGTTCTTTCATTTTTTATTTTGTTAAAAGATTATCCTCTAGAAAATGAAGAACAGTGTACCAAATTATAAATATTAGAAGATTAGAGAAGACATCTAAAAACAACAAGATGCACGAGATTGAGAAGGAAAGCGGAAGGCATATTGCTTACAATGGGGAGTTGGGCACAATTTATGCGTTTATGGCAATCATTCTTTTTCCAAGCTGCCTTTCCTTGGCCATCAAAAACTCCTTCACCCGATAATGTCAATCTATCAATATGTTCAAAAGTAATCCAATTATCTCCCTGAAGGCTTTTTGGTGCCTGCAATGTTCCTCCAAGTTGAAAGTCAATTGGGCTAGTACAAGGTCCTTTAAATATCCCTTCCTTTACTTTAAATATCCCTCCCGGAATAACAATCGCACTAGAACGATTGGACGTGCATGCATCCTTCCATGCATTTGCTAAAGCCTACATGACACAAGTAACAAAAATTAGCAAACAATTGATCAACTCAACTAGTGATAATATTGATGTTCATACTGTATATTTACCTTCGTGATGTCAGTACCAGGCACTATGTTACCATATCTTTTCAAAGGAAAAACAACATCGGCACTAGATTGAGCATCGACGGTAAAATCTAACAATAATAGCATCAAGATTGTAGCAATCAAGAAACTCGATTGGATCGTACTCATGATGCCCTTGCTTTCTTTTCTTTTTTTATGTATATTGCTTGAAAACTAGTGAGAGACAATGATATTTCGTTTTAGATTTGGAACCTTTATGTATTTAATAATGCCAATTGAAGAATAGAAATCAAGTTGGGATGGAACCAACCGAAGTTATGGTTCCATCTCCCTCTCTTAATCCAAACGTAATTGATAACTAAACGTTGTTTATTGTTTCGCTAAGTTGTTCATTAATGGTTGTGTTGCAATATCTCTCTCACTCGCCTACGAACAGTTGAATCTCAAAGAAACCAGGCATTGGCCAAATCCAACGAAGTACTTTTTCTGGAAGGAAACATAATTTACGGCCACGAATTAATGGGAGCCTTGTACAAATGAAGTTTCTATTACAAGATGGACTTCGAGTATACATTGATTTCAATGTTAGAAAAATTTTATGGGTGGAGGGTAGGAAGAAATTTCAAACTCGATGAAATATTTTTAGCGGTACTTTGTCTTTACACAAATGATTATTAAGAAAATTTCAAGAGGTCCCCTAACATAAGATTGCTCCAAACTAAACATGCCTAACTTTTGAATTACTTTTCATTGTTAGAGGCAATTCAAAACAAGTAAATAATATGACCATATCATTGAAGATGCAAAGGGATTTGTGGGGGCCATCGGGTGCCAAATTTGGATTACAAATCCCGGTCCAAATTCTAGGTACGAGGTTACATCTTAGGGGACATCTGAGTAAGGGAAAAAAAAAATGCTAAAAGGAACCGTGTTGATTTGTGCGGACAAATTTCACTCCTAGAAGCAATTCATGACAAGTTGGTAATGTAGCCATATCACAGTGATGCAGAGGAATGTCAAGGGAATCAGTTGCCGGATCCAAGTTTCAAATTCCGGTCCAAAGCTTCAACATGGGGCACCATTTGCCATTTCCAAAAAGCTTCGTATCCATTCTTCTTCTTAGATATCATTCTAAACATAAAAATCAAAAGATTTAATTGTTTAACAAGGGTTGTTGGGGTTGAATAAGTTTATGATCCAAATAACTGAGTTAGGTCTAAGAAAGTATCTCAACTCGACCAAGCTCAACTCGCGAGCAACAAATATTTTAGGACTTGAAAACACGAAACAGAGCATTTATGGACACAAAGTTTTGTTTTTATCTTCTCTCTTTTGCGATTTTTGTCGTTTTTTTGCCCTTATTTACCACGAATTTTGGCCAATTTTTATAAGTTCTTGTAGAGTAAACTCCTAGAACATTTAGCTACTTTTGATATTTAATTTTTCTAGGATTAGCGACATTTTTCGTAGAGCTAAGTACGGTGGAACAGTTAAGAAATGGAGATAAATAGTTAGATAATTTGATATTAAGTGTGAATTCCTAGAATACATATTAATACTTGTCACTTAATTTTCTAATCTAAAACCTAATGTCTTTCAAGACTGATCTAAAAATTGCAACCGAATGTACACCATTGACGAAAAAGATAGATTTAAGGATGCGACTCACTGGATTTGTCCCCTCTAATGTCAATTCTTCTTTCACAATATTGATGGATCCGTGCGATATCCAACGAATGTAGTTAGGACATTCGATCTGACTTATCGATTTTGTCTCGAAAATTTCTAATGGTAAATGATTTGTTTAGGGTTACCAATAGAGAGGGGAGTTAGATATTTTTTATGGTTAAAGATTTTGTTTTGTTTTGTTTTGTTTTGTTTTTTTAAGTAACTGGTCTTTTTAATAATAGTCCTTACCCTTACATTGTCTTATTCAGAATTCAAATCTGAAACGAAAAAACAAGAGCAAAATCATTTTATTTTATAACGTCGAGGTACTAAAAACGTTACATTGTTCAGGACACAAGACTTCCTTCAAACATTTAACCATCATATATATTTCGAAAAGTACAACAAAAGAAACTCAAAAGACAGAGAAATTAAAATGGATAGAGCTGTCTTCTTTTAATTAAGGTTATCGGTTAGTTTGAAGTACTATGGCAATCAACAATTCATGGGACAACATAAGGAGATGAACAGATTTTAGGGTTCTGTTTTCCTGAAATGATGGGTCTCACATTCGTGCATTGAGATGTAATAGGACCTTTTATTCCATTGTAAGTGAGGTCAATGTCACCGACTTTTACTTCGTCACATGGTAAGTGACGGCTGCAAATAAGTTTGATTGCCACTGGAGTTGCACAACTTCCTCTAATGTTCTTGAAGCTCACTTTACTAATCTTAATTTTCGAAGGAATCTGAAAATCAAAATGAGACAACAAATTTGTGTAAGTGGTTTATTTGTGAAAGTTATAATAGTGGCAAAATCAATCAAAGCTTTGAGAATGCGATCAATACCTTCCGATTGCACTGATTCCACGGACAATACTCTTGGTCTATTAGAATAGGGTTGCTAACATTGACCATTATAATGTCCAAAAACTGCATATCGGTGGCGGTGCCGCTAGCAGCAGAAGCTGGCCACGTTTTGATCCTGACACCATTAGTGGTGTTAATCATCGTGCAGTTCTTTACGTTGACACCTTCAACGGGCTCTTCGTTAGTGTATCTTCCAAGACTTCCGATGCTTATGCCATGTCCTGGCCCACATGTCACGTTGGTGATGTTAATTTGTTTGCTTCCATCTCCAAGAGAAATGCAATCATCTCCTGTTGCAATTTTGGACATTGTGATTGCGATCCTATTTGATCGACCGATGTGTATTCCATCAGTGTTGGGACTGTTTTCTGGTGCAGTTATATTGATATTATGGAATGTGAGGTTGTTGCAGCCGAGGACGTTGATATGGAAGTTCTTGCTATCAAGTGACGTTATTCTCTTCACGATTGAATTGGTGATGAAGTTGAACCTCAGACTCTAAACATTTTGTATAATCAAATAATATTATGTGAGCGTAAGTAATGAAGCCAAAAATTTTAACAGAACCCAATAAAATCGAAAACAATTTCACTTCTTTACCTGATTTTTGTTCTTTCATTTTTTATTTTGTTAAAAGATTATCCTCTAGAAAATGAAGAACAGTGTACCAAATTATAAATATTAGAAGATTAGAGAAGACATCTAAAAACAACAAGATGCACGAGATTGAGAAGGAAAGCGGAAGGCATATTGCTTACAATGGGGAGTTGGGCACAATTTATGCGTTTATGGCAATCATTCTTTTTCCAAGCTGCCTTTCCTTGGCCATCAAAAACTCCTTCACCCGATAATGTCAATCTATCAATATGTTCAAAAGTAATCCAATTATCTCCCTGAAGGCTTTTTGGTGCCTGCAATGTTCCTCCAAGTTGAAAGTCAATTGGGCTAGTACAAGGTCCTTTAAATATCCCTTCCTTTACTTTAAATATCCCTCCCGGAATAACAATCGCACTAGAACGATTGGACGTGCATGCATCCTTCCATGCATTTGCTAAAGCCTACATGACACAAGTAACAAAAATTAGCAAACAATTGATCAACTCAACTAGTGATAATATTGATGTTCATACTGTATATTTACCTTCGTGATGTCAGTACCAGGCACTATGTTACCATATCTTTTCAAAGGAAAAACAACATCGGCACTAGATTGAGCATCGACGGTAAAATCTAACAATAATAGCATCAAGATTGTAGCAATCAAGAAACTCGATTGGATCGTACTCATGATGCCCTTGCTTTCTTTTCTTTTTTTATGTATATTGCTTGAAAACTAGTGAGAGACAATGATATTTCGTTTTAGATTTGGAACCTTTATGTATTTAATAATGCCAATTGAAGAATAGAAATCAAGTTGGGATGGAACCAACCGAAGTTATGGTTCCATCTCCCTCTCTTAATCCAAACGTAATTGATAACTAAACGTTGTTTATTGTTTCGCTAAGTTGTTCATTAATGGTTGTGTTGCAATATCTCTCTCACTCGCCTACGAACAGTTGAATCTCAAAGAAACCAGGCATTGGCCAAATCCAACGAAGTACTTTTTCTGGAAGGAAACATAATTTACGGCCACGAATTAATGGGAGCCTTGTACAAATGAAGTTTCTATTACAAGATGGACTTCGAGCATACATTGATTTCAATGTTAGAAAAATTTTATGGGTGGAGGGTAGGAAGAAATTTCAAACTCGATGAAATATTTTTAGCGGTACTTTGTCTTTACACAAATGATTATTAAGAAAATTTCAAGAGGTCCCCTAACATAAGATTGCTCCAAACTAAACATGCCTAACTTTTGAATTACTTTTCATTGTTAGAGGCAATTCAAAACAAGTAAATAATATGACCATATCATTGAAGATGCAAAGGGATTTGTGGGGGCCATCGGGTGCCAAATTTGGATTACAAATCCCGGTCCAAATTCTAGGTACGAGGTTACATCTTAGGGGACATCTGAGTAAGGGAAAAAAAAAAAATGCTAAAAGGAACCGTGTTGATTTGTGCGGACAAATTTCACTCCTAGAAGCAATTCATGACAAGTTGGTAATGTAGCCATATCACAGTGATGCAGAGGAATGTCAAGGGAATCAGTTGCCGGATCCAAGTTTCAAATTCCGGTCCAAAGCTTCAACATGGGGCACCATTTGCCATTTCCAAAAAGCTTCGTATCCATTCTTCTTCTTAGATATCATTCTAAACATAAAAATCAAAAGATTTAATTGTTTAACAAGGGTTGTTGGGGTTGAATAAGTTTATGATCCAAATAACTGAGTTAGGTCTAAGAAAGTATCTCAACTCGACCAAGCTCAACTCGCGAGCAACAAATATTTTAGGACTTGAAAACACGAAACAGAGCATTTATGGACACAAAGTTTTGTTTTTATCTTCTCTCTTTTGCGATTTTTGTCGTTTTTTTGCCCTTATTTACCACGAATTTTGGCCAATTTTTATAAGTTCTTGTAGAGTAAACTCCTAGAACATTTAGCTACTTTTGATATTTAATTTTTCTAGGATTAGCGACATTTTTCGTAGAGCTAAGTACGGTGGAACAGTTAAGAAATGGAGATAAATAGTTAGATAATTTGATATTAAGTGTGAATTCCTAGAATACATATTAATACTTGTCACTTAATTTTCTAATCTAAAACCTAATGTCTTTCAAGACTGATCTAAAAATTGCAACCGAATGTACACCATTGACGAAAAAGATAGATTTAAGGATGCGACTCACTGGATTTGTCCCCTCTAATGTCAATTCTTCTTTCACAATATTGATGGATCCGTGCGATATCCAACGAATGTAGTTAGGACATTCGATCTGACTTATCGATTTTGTCTCGAAAATTTCTAATGGTAAATGATTTGTTTAGGGTTACCAATAGAGAGGGGAGTTAGATATTTTTTATGGTTAAAGATTTTGTTTTGTTTTGTTTTGTTTTGTTTTTTTAAGTAACTGGTCTTTTTAATAATAGTCCTTACCCTTACATTGTCTTATTCAGAATTCAAATCTGAAACGAAAAAACAAGAGCAAAATCATTTTATTTTATAACGTCGAGGTACTAAAAACGTTACATTGTTCAGGACACAAGACTTCCTTCAAACATTTAACCATCATATATATTTCGAAAAGTACAACAAAAGAAACTCAAAAGACAGAGAAATTAAAATGGATAGAGCTGTCTTCTTTTAATTAAGGTTATCGGTTAGTTTGAAGTACTATGGCAATCAACAATTCATGGGACAACATAAGGAGATGAACAGATTTTAGGGTTCTGTTTTCCTGAAATGATGGGTCTCACATTCGTGCATTGAGATGTAATAGGACCTTTTATTCCATTGTAAGTGAGGTCAATGTCACCGACTTTTACTTCGTCACATGGTAAGTGACGGCTGCAAATAAGTTTGATTGCCACTGGAGTTGCACAACTTCCTCTAATGTTCTTGAAGCTCACTTTACTAATCTTAATTTTCGAAGGAATCTGAAAATCAAAATGAGACAACAAATTTGTGTAAGTGGTTTATTTGTGAAAGTTATAATAGTGGCAAAATCAATCAAAGCTTTGAGAATGCGATCAATACCTTCCGATTGCACTGATTCCACGGACAATACTCTTGGTCTATTAGAATAGGGTTGCTAACATTGACCATTATAATGTCCAAAAACTGCATATCGGTGGCGGTGCCGCTAGCAGCAGAAGCTGGCCACGTTTTGATCCTGACACCATTAGTGGTGTTAATCATCGTGCAGTTCTTTACGTTGACACCTTCAACGGGCTCTTCGTTAGTGTATCTTCCAAGACTTCCGATGCTTATGCCATGTCCTGGCCCACATGTCACGTTGGTGATGTTAATTTGTTTGCTTCCATCTCCAAGAGAAATGCAATCATCTCCTGTTGCAATTTTGGACATTGTGATTGCGATCCTATTTGATCGACCGATGTGTATTCCATCAGTGTTGGGACTGTTTTCTGGTGCAGTTATATTGATATTATGGAATGTGAGGTTGTTGCAGCCGAGGACGTTGATATGGAAGTTCTTGCTATCAAGTGACGTTATTCTCTTCACGATTGAATTGGTGATGAAGTTGAACCTCAGACTCTAAACATTTTGTATAATCAAATAATATTATGTGAGCGTAAGTAATGAAGCCAAAAATTTTAACAGAACCCAATAAAATCGAAAACAATTTCACTTCTTTACCTGATTTTTGTTCTTTCATTTTTTATTTTGTTAAAAGATTATCCTCTAGAAAATGAAGAACAGTGTACCAAATTATAAATATTAGAAGATTAGAGAAGACATCTAAAAACAACAAGATGCACGAGATTGAGAAGGAAAGCGGAAGGCATATTGCTTACAATGGGGAGTTGGGCACAATTTATGCGTTTATGGCAATCATTCTTTTTCCAAGCTGCCTTTCCTTGGCCATCAAAAACTCCTTCACCCGATAATGTCAATCTATCAATATGTTCAAAAGTAATCCAATTATCTCCCTGAAGGCTTTTTGGTGCCTGCAATGTTCCTCCAAGTTGAAAGTCAATTGGGCTAGTACAAGGTCCTTTAAATATCCCTTCCTTTACTTTAAATATCCCTCCCGGAATAACAATCGCACTAGAACGATTGGACGTGCATGCATCCTTCCATGCATTTGCTAAAGCCTACATGACACAAGTAACAAAAATTAGCAAACAATTGATCAACTCAACTAGTGATAATATTGATGTTCATACTGTATATTTACCTTCGTGATGTCAGTACCAGGCACTATGTTACCATATCTTTTCAAAGGAAAAACAACATCGGCACTAGATTGAGCATCGACGGTAAAATCTAACAATAATAGCATCAAGATTGTAGCAATCAAGAAACTCGATTGGATCGTACTCATGATGCCCTTGCTTTCTTTTCTTTTTTTATGTATATTGCTTGAAAACTAGTGAGAGACAATGATATTTCGTTTTAGATTTGGAACCTTTATGTATTTAATAATGCCAATTGAAGAATAGAAATCAAGTTGGGATGGAACCAACCGAAGTTATGGTTCCATCTCCCTCTCTTAATCCAAACGTAATTGATAACTAAACGTTGTTTATTGTTTCGCTAAGTTGTTCATTAATGGTTGTGTTGCAATATCTCTCTCACTCGCCTACGAACAGTTGAATCTCAAAGAAACCAGGCATTGGCCAAATCCAACGAAGTACTTTTTCTGGAAGGAAACATAATTTACGGCCACGAATTAATGGGAGCCTTGTACAAATGAAGTTTCTATTACAAGATGGACTTCGAGTATACATTGATTTCAATGTTAGAAAAATTTTATGGGTGGAGGGTAGGAAGAAATTTCAAACTCGATGAAATATTTTTAGCGGTACTTTGTCTTTACACAAATGATTATTAAGAAAATTTCAAGAGGTCCCCTAACATAAGATTGCTCCAAACTAAACATGCCTAACTTTTGAATTACTTTTCATTGTTAGAGGCAATTCAAAACAAGTAAATAATATGACCATATCATTGAAGATGCAAAGGGATTTGTGGGGGCCATCGGGTGCCAAATTTGGATTACAAATCCCGGTCCAAATTCTAGGTACGAGGTTACATCTTAGGGGACATCTGAGTAAGGGAAAAAAAAAATGCTAAAAGGAACCGTGTTGATTTGTGCGGACAAATTTCACTCCTAGAAGCAATTCATGACAAGTTGGTAATGTAGCCATATCACAGTGATGCAGAGGAATGTCAAGGGAATCAGTTGCCGGATCCAAGTTTCAAATTCCGGTCCAAAGCTTCAACATGGGGCACCATTTGCCATTTCCAAAAAGCTTCGTATCCATTCTTCTTCTTAGATATCATTCTAAACATAAAAATCAAAAGATTTAATTGTTTAACAAGGGTTGTTGGGGTTGAATAAGTTTATGATCCAAATAACTGAGTTAGGTCTAAGAAAGTATCTCAACTCGACCAAGCTCAACTCGCGAGCAACAAATATTTTAGGACTTGAAAACACGAAACAGAGCATTTATGGACACAAAGTTTTGTTTTTATCTTCTCTCTTTTGCGATTTTTGTCGTTTTTTTGCCCTTATTTACCACGAATTTTGGCCAATTTTTATAAGTTCTTGTAGAGTAAACTCCTAGAACATTTAGCTACTTTTGATATTTAATTTTTCTAGGATTAGCGACATTTTTCGTAGAGCTAAGTACGGTGGAACAGTTAAGAAATGGAGATAAATAGTTAGATAATTTGATATTAAGTGTGAATTCCTAGAATACATATTAATACTTGTCACTTAATTTTCTAATCTAAAACCTAATGTCTTTCAAGACTGATCTAAAAATTGCAACCGAATGTACACCATTGACGAAAAAGATAGATTTAAGGATGCGACTCACTGGATTTGTCCCCTCTAATGTCAATTCTTCTTTCACAATATTGATGGATCCGTGCGATATCCAACGAATGTAGTTAGGACATTCGATCTGACTTATCGATTTTGTCTCGAAAATTTCTAATGGTAAATGATTTGTTTAGGGTTACCAATAGAGAGGGGAGTTAGATATTTTTTATGGTTAAAGATTTTGTTTTGTTTTGTTTTGTTTTGTTTTTTTAAGTAACTGGTCTTTTTAATAATAGTCCTTACCCTTACATTGTCTTATTCAGAATTCAAATCTGAAACGAAAAAACAAGAGCAAAATCATTTTATTTTATAACGTCGAGGTACTAAAAACGTTACATTGTTCAGGACACAAGACTTCCTTCAAACATTTAACCATCATATATATTTCGAAAAGTACAACAAAAGAAACTCAAAAGACAGAGAAATTAAAATGGATAGAGCTGTCTTCTTTTAATTAAGGTTATCGGTTAGTTTGAAGTACTATGGCAATCAACAATTCATGGGACAACATAAGGAGATGAACAGATTTTAGGGTTCTGTTTTCCTGAAATGATGGGTCTCACATTCGTGCATTGAGATGTAATAGGACCTTTTATTCCATTGTAAGTGAGGTCAATGTCACCGACTTTTACTTCGTCACATGGTAAGTGACGGCTGCAAATAAGTTTGATTGCCACTGGAGTTGCACAACTTCCTCTAATGTTCTTGAAGCTCACTTTACTAATCTTAATTTTCGAAGGAATCTGAAAATCAAAATGAGACAACAAATTTGTGTAAGTGGTTTATTTGTGAAAGTTATAATAGTGGCAAAATCAATCAAAGCTTTGAGAATGCGATCAATACCTTCCGATTGCACTGATTCCACGGACAATACTCTTGGTCTATTAGAATAGGGTTGCTAACATTGACCATTATAATGTCCAAAAACTGCATATCGGTGGCGGTGCCGCTAGCAGCAGAAGCTGGCCACGTTTTGATCCTGACACCATTAGTGGTGTTAATCATCGTGCAGTTCTTTACGTTGACACCTTCAACGGGCTCTTCGTTAGTGTATCTTCCAAGACTTCCGATGCTTATGCCATGTCCTGGCCCACATGTCACGTTGGTGATGTTAATTTGTTTGCTTCCATCTCCAAGAGAAATGCAATCATCTCCTGTTGCAATTTTGGACATTGTGATTGCGATCCTATTTGATCGACCGATGTGTATTCCATCAGTGTTGGGACTGTTTTCTGGTGCAGTTATATTGATATTATGGAATGTGAGGTTGTTGCAGCCGAGGACGTTGATATGGAAGTTCTTGCTATCAAGTGACGTTATTCTCTTCACGATTGAATTGGTGATGAAGTTGAACCTCAGACTCTAAACATTTTGTATAATCAAATAATATTATGTGAGCGTAAGTAATGAAGCCAAAAATTTTAACAGAACCCAATAAAATCGAAAACAATTTCACTTCTTTACCTGATTTTTGTTCTTTCATTTTTTATTTTGTTAAAAGATTATCCTCTAGAAAATGAAGAACAGTGTACCAAATTATAAATATTAGAAGATTAGAGAAGACATCTAAAAACAACAAGATGCACGAGATTGAGAAGGAAAGCGGAAGGCATATTGCTTACAATGGGGAGTTGGGCACAATTTATGCGTTTATGGCAATCATTCTTTTTCCAAGCTGCCTTTCCTTGGCCATCAAAAACTCCTTCACCCGATAATGTCAATCTATCAATATGTTCAAAAGTAATCCAATTATCTCCCTGAAGGCTTTTTGGTGCCTGCAATGTTCCTCCAAGTTGAAAGTCAATTGGGCTAGTACAAGGTCCTTTAAATATCCCTTCCTTTACTTTAAATATCCCTCCCGGAATAACAATCGCACTAGAACGATTGGACGTGCATGCATCCTTCCATGCATTTGCTAAAGCCTACATGACACAAGTAACAAAAATTAGCAAACAATTGATCAACTCAACTAGTGATAATATTGATGTTCATACTGTATATTTACCTTCGTGATGTCAGTACCAGGCACTATGTTACCATATCTTTTCAAAGGAAAAACAACATCGGCACTAGATTGAGCATCGACGGTAAAATCTAACAATAATAGCATCAAGATTGTAGCAATCAAGAAACTCGATTGGATCGTACTCATGATGCCCTTGCTTTCTTTTCTTTTTTTATGTATATTGCTTGAAAACTAGTGAGAGACAATGATATTTCGTTTTAGATTTGGAACCTTTATGTATTTAATAATGCCAATTGAAGAATAGAAATCAAGTTGGGATGGAACCAACCGAAGTTATGGTTCCATCTCCCTCTCTTAATCCAAACGTAATTGATAACTAAACGTTGTTTATTGTTTCGCTAAGTTGTTCATTAATGGTTGTGTTGCAATATCTCTCTCACTCGCCTACGAACAGTTGAATCTCAAAGAAACCAGGCATTGGCCAAATCCAACGAAGTACTTTTTCTGGAAGGAAACATAATTTACGGCCACGAATTAATGGGAGCCTTGTACAAATGAAGTTTCTATTACAAGATGGACTTCGAGCATACATTGATTTCAATGTTAGAAAAATTTTATGGGTGGAGGGTAGGAAGAAATTTCAAACTCGATGAAATATTTTTAGCGGTACTTTGTCTTTACACAAATGATTATTAAGAAAATTTCAAGAGGTCCCCTAACATAAGATTGCTCCAAACTAAACATGCCTAACTTTTGAATTACTTTTCATTGTTAGAGGCAATTCAAAACAAGTAAATAATATGACCATATCATTGAAGATGCAAAGGGATTTGTGGGGGCCATCGGGTGCCAAATTTGGATTACAAATCCCGGTCCAAATTCTAGGTACGAGGTTACATCTTAGGGGACATCTGAGTAAGGGAAAAAAAAAAAATGCTAAAAGGAACCGTGTTGATTTGTGCGGACAAATTTCACTCCTAGAAGCAATTCATGACAAGTTGGTAATGTAGCCATATCACAGTGATGCAGAGGAATGTCAAGGGAATCAGTTGCCGGATCCAAGTTTCAAATTCCGGTCCAAAGCTTCAACATGGGGCACCATTTGCCATTTCCAAAAAGCTTCGTATCCATTCTTCTTCTTAGATATCATTCTAAACATAAAAATCAAAAGATTTAATTGTTTAACAAGGGTTGTTGGGGTTGAATAAGTTTATGATCCAAATAACTGAGTTAGGTCTAAGAAAGTATCTCAACTCGACCAAGCTCAACTCGCGAGCAACAAATATTTTAGGACTTGAAAACACGAAACAGAGCATTTATGGACACAAAGTTTTGTTTTTATCTTCTCTCTTTTGCGATTTTTGTCGTTTTTTTGCCCTTATTTACCACGAATTTTGGCCAATTTTTATAAGTTCTTGTAGAGTAAACTCCTAGAACATTTAGCTACTTTTGATATTTAATTTTTCTAGGATTAGCGACATTTTTCGTAGAGCTAAGTACGGTGGAACAGTTAAGAAATGGAGATAAATAGTTAGATAATTTGATATTAAGTGTGAATTCCTAGAATACATATTAATACTTGTCACTTAATTTTCTAATCTAAAACCTAATGTCTTTCAAGACTGATCTAAAAATTGCAACCGAATGTACACCATTGACGAAAAAGATAGATTTAAGGATGCGACTCACTGGATTTGTCCCCTCTAATGTCAATTCTTCTTTCACAATATTGATGGATCCGTGCGATATCCAACGAATGTAGTTAGGACATTCGATCTGACTTATCGATTTTGTCTCGAAAATTTCTAATGGTAAATGATTTGTTTAGGGTTACCAATAGAGAGGGGAGTTAGATATTTTTTATGGTTAAAGATTTTGTTTTGTTTTGTTTTGTTTTGTTTTTTTAAGTAACTGGTCTTTTTAATAATAGTCCTTACCCTTACATTGTCTTATTCAGAATTCAAATCTGAAACGAAAAAACAAGAGCAAAATCATTTTATTTTATAACGTCGAGGTACTAAAAACGTTACATTGTTCAGGACACAAGACTTCCTTCAAACATTTAACCATCATATATATTTCGAAAAGTACAACAAAAGAAACTCAAAAGACAGAGAAATTAAAATGGATAGAGCTGTCTTCTTTTAATTAAGGTTATCGGTTAGTTTGAAGTACTATGGCAATCAACAATTCATGGGACAACATAAGGAGATGAACAGATTTTAGGGTTCTGTTTTCCTGAAATGATGGGTCTCACATTCGTGCATTGAGATGTAATAGGACCTTTTATTCCATTGTAAGTGAGGTCAATGTCACCGACTTTTACTTCGTCACATGGTAAGTGACGGCTGCAAATAAGTTTGATTGCCACTGGAGTTGCACAACTTCCTCTAATGTTCTTGAAGCTCACTTTACTAATCTTAATTTTCGAAGGAATCTGAAAATCAAAATGAGACAACAAATTTGTGTAAGTGGTTTATTTGTGAAAGTTATAATAGTGGCAAAATCAATCAAAGCTTTGAGAATGCGATCAATACCTTCCGATTGCACTGATTCCACGGACAATACTCTTGGTCTATTAGAATAGGGTTGCTAACATTGACCATTATAATGTCCAAAAACTGCATATCGGTGGCGGTGCCGCTAGCAGCAGAAGCTGGCCACGTTTTGATCCTGACACCATTAGTGGTGTTAATCATCGTGCAGTTCTTTACGTTGACACCTTCAACGGGCTCTTCGTTAGTGTATCTTCCAAGACTTCCGATGCTTATGCCATGTCCTGGCCCACATGTCACGTTGGTGATGTTAATTTGTTTGCTTCCATCTCCAAGAGAAATGCAATCATCTCCTGTTGCAATTTTGGACATTGTGATTGCGATCCTATTTGATCGACCGATGTGTATTCCATCAGTGTTGGGACTGTTTTCTGGTGCAGTTATATTGATATTATGGAATGTGAGGTTGTTGCAGCCGAGGACGTTGATATGGAAGTTCTTGCTATCAAGTGACGTTATTCTCTTCACGATTGAATTGGTGATGAAGTTGAACCTCAGACTCTAAACATTTTGTATAATCAAATAATATTATGTGAGCGTAAGTAATGAAGCCAAAAATTTTAACAGAACCCAATAAAATCGAAAACAATTTCACTTCTTTACCTGATTTTTGTTCTTTCATTTTTTATTTTGTTAAAAGATTATCCTCTAGAAAATGAAGAACAGTGTACCAAATTATAAATATTAGAAGATTAGAGAAGACATCTAAAAACAACAAGATGCACGAGATTGAGAAGGAAAGCGGAAGGCATATTGCTTACAATGGGGAGTTGGGCACAATTTATGCGTTTATGGCAATCATTCTTTTTCCAAGCTGCCTTTCCTTGGCCATCAAAAACTCCTTCACCCGATAATGTCAATCTATCAATATGTTCAAAAGTAATCCAATTATCTCCCTGAAGGCTTTTTGGTGCCTGCAATGTTCCTCCAAGTTGAAAGTCAATTGGGCTAGTACAAGGTCCTTTAAATATCCCTTCCTTTACTTTAAATATCCCTCCCGGAATAACAATCGCACTAGAACGATTGGACGTGCATGCATCCTTCCATGCATTTGCTAAAGCCTACATGACACAAGTAACAAAAATTAGCAAACAATTGATCAACTCAACTAGTGATAATATTGATGTTCATACTGTATATTTACCTTCGTGATGTCAGTACCAGGCACTATGTTACCATATCTTTTCAAAGGAAAAACAACATCGGCACTAGATTGAGCATCGACGGTAAAATCTAACAATAATAGCATCAAGATTGTAGCAATCAAGAAACTCGATTGGATCGTACTCATGATGCCCTTGCTTTCTTTTCTTTTTTTATGTATATTGCTTGAAAACTAGTGAGAGACAATGATATTTCGTTTTAGATTTGGAACCTTTATGTATTTAATAATGCCAATTGAAGAATAGAAATCAAGTTGGGATGGAACCAACCGAAGTTATGGTTCCATCTCCCTCTCTTAATCCAAACGTAATTGATAACTAAACGTTGTTTATTGTTTCGCTAAGTTGTTCATTAATGGTTGTGTTGCAATATCTCTCTCACTCGCCTACGAACAGTTGAATCTCAAAGAAACCAGGCATTGGCCAAATCCAACGAAGTACTTTTTCTGGAAGGAAACATAATTTACGGCCACGAATTAATGGGAGCCTTGTACAAATGAAGTTTCTATTACAAGATGGACTTCGAGCATACATTGATTTCAATGTTAGAAAAATTTTATGGGTGGAGGGTAGGAAGAAATTTCAAACTCGATGAAATATTTTTAGCGGTACTTTGTCTTTACACAAATGATTATTAAGAAAATTTCAAGAGGTCCCCTAACATAAGATTGCTCCAAACTAAACATGCCTAACTTTTGAATTACTTTTCATTGTTAGAGGCAATTCAAAACAAGTAAATAATATGACCATATCATTGAAGATGCAAAGGGATTTGTGGGGGCCATCGGGTGCCAAATTTGGATTACAAATCCCGGTCCAAATTCTAGGTACGAGGTTACATCTTAGGGGACATCTGAGTAAGGGAAAAAAAAAAAATGCTAAAAGGAACCGTGTTGATTTGTGCGGACAAATTTCACTCCTAGAAGCAATTCATGACAAGTTGGTAATGTAGCCATATCACAGTGATGCAGAGGAATGTCAAGGGAATCAGTTGCCGGATCCAAGTTTCAAATTCCGGTCCAAAGCTTCAACATGGGGCACCATTTGCCATTTCCAAAAAGCTTCGTATCCATTCTTCTTCTTAGATATCATTCTAAACATAAAAATCAAAAGATTTAATTGTTTAACAAGGGTTGTTGGGGTTGAATAAGTTTATGATCCAAATAACTGAGTTAGGTCTAAGAAAGTATCTCAACTCGACCAAGCTCAACTCGCGAGCAACAAATATTTTAGGACTTGAAAACACGAAACAGAGCATTTATGGACACAAAGTTTTGTTTTTATCTTCTCTCTTTTGCGATTTTTGTCGTTTTTTTGCCCTTATTTACCACGAATTTTGGCCAATTTTTATAAGTTCTTGTAGAGTAAACTCCTAGAACATTTAGCTACTTTTGATATTTAATTTTTCTAGGATTAGCGACATTTTTCGTAGAGCTAAGTACGGTGGAACAGTTAAGAAATGGAGATAAATAGTTAGATAATTTGATATTAAGTGTGAATTCCTAGAATACATATTAATACTTGTCACTTAATTTTCTAATCTAAAACCTAATGTCTTTCAAGACTGATCTAAAAATTGCAACCGAATGTACACCATTGACGAAAAAGATAGATTTAAGGATGCGACTCACTGGATTTGTCCCCTCTAATGTCAATTCTTCTTTCACAATATTGATGGATCCGTGCGATATCCAACGAATGTAGTTAGGACATTCGATCTGACTTATCGATTTTGTCTCGAAAATTTCTAATGGTAAATGATTTGTTTAGGGTTACCAATAGAGAGGGGAGTTAGATATTTTTTATGGTTAAAGATTTTGTTTTGTTTTGTTTTGTTTTGTTTTTTTAAGTAACTGGTCTTTTTAATAATAGTCCTTACCCTTACATTGTCTTATTCAGAATTCAAATCTGAAACGAAAAAACAAGAGCAAAATCATTTTATTTTATAACGTCGAGGTACTAAAAACGTTACATTGTTCAGGACACAAGACTTCCTTCAAACATTTAACCATCATATATATTTCGAAAAGTACAACAAAAGAAACTCAAAAGACAGAGAAATTAAAATGGATAGAGCTGTCTTCTTTTAATTAAGGTTATCGGTTAGTTTGAAGTACTATGGCAATCAACAATTCATGGGACAACATAAGGAGATGAACAGATTTTAGGGTTCTGTTTTCCTGAAATGATGGGTCTCACATTCGTGCATTGAGATGTAATAGGACCTTTTATTCCATTGTAAGTGAGGTCAATGTCACCGACTTTTACTTCGTCACATGGTAAGTGACGGCTGCAAATAAGTTTGATTGCCACTGGAGTTGCACAACTTCCTCTAATGTTCTTGAAGCTCACTTTACTAATCTTAATTTTCGAAGGAATCTGAAAATCAAAATGAGACAACAAATTTGTGTAAGTGGTTTATTTGTGAAAGTTATAATAGTGGCAAAATCAATCAAAGCTTTGAGAATGCGATCAATACCTTCCGATTGCACTGATTCCACGGACAATACTCTTGGTCTATTAGAATAGGGTTGCTAACATTGACCATTATAATGTCCAAAAACTGCATATCGGTGGCGGTGCCGCTAGCAGCAGAAGCTGGCCACGTTTTGATCCTGACACCATTAGTGGTGTTAATCATCGTGCAGTTCTTTACGTTGACACCTTCAACGGGCTCTTCGTTAGTGTATCTTCCAAGACTTCCGATGCTTATGCCATGTCCTGGCCCACATGTCACGTTGGTGATGTTAATTTGTTTGCTTCCATCTCCAAGAGAAATGCAATCATCTCCTGTTGCAATTTTGGACATTGTGATTGCGATCCTATTTGATCGACCGATGTGTATTCCATCAGTGTTGGGACTGTTTTCTGGTGCAGTTATATTGATATTATGGAATGTGAGGTTGTTGCAGCCGAGGACGTTGATATGGAAGTTCTTGCTATCAAGTGACGTTATTCTCTTCACGATTGAATTGGTGATGAAGTTGAACCTCAGACTCTAAACATTTTGTATAATCAAATAATATTATGTGAGCGTAAGTAATGAAGCCAAAAATTTTAACAGAACCCAATAAAATCGAAAACAATTTCACTTCTTTACCTGATTTTTGTTCTTTCATTTTTTATTTTGTTAAAAGATTATCCTCTAGAAAATGAAGAACAGTGTACCAAATTATAAATATTAGAAGATTAGAGAAGACATCTAAAAACAACAAGATGCACGAGATTGAGAAGGAAAGCGGAAGGCATATTGCTTACAATGGGGAGTTGGGCACAATTTATGCGTTTATGGCAATCATTCTTTTTCCAAGCTGCCTTTCCTTGGCCATCAAAAACTCCTTCACCCGATAATGTCAATCTATCAATATGTTCAAAAGTAATCCAATTATCTCCCTGAAGGCTTTTTGGTGCCTGCAATGTTCCTCCAAGTTGAAAGTCAATTGGGCTAGTACAAGGTCCTTTAAATATCCCTTCCTTTACTTTAAATATCCCTCCCGGAATAACAATCGCACTAGAACGATTGGACGTGCATGCATCCTTCCATGCATTTGCTAAAGCCTACATGACACAAGTAACAAAAATTA
This sequence comes from Cucurbita pepo subsp. pepo, assembly GCF_057944985.1. Classification (NCBI taxonomy): domain Eukaryota; kingdom Viridiplantae; phylum Streptophyta; class Magnoliopsida; order Cucurbitales; family Cucurbitaceae; genus Cucurbita; species Cucurbita pepo. Next base: position 5,709,148 of record NC_141817.1, read on the forward strand.
GCAAACAATTGATCAACTCAACTAGTGATAATATTGATGTTCATACTGTATATTTACCTTCGTGATGTCAGTACCAGGCACTATGTTACCATATCTTTTCAAAGGAAAAACAACATCGGCACTAGATTGAGCATCGACGGTAAAATCTAACAATAATAGCATCAAGATTGTAGCAATCAAGAAACTCGATTGGATCGTACTCATGATGCCCTTGCTTTCTTTTCTTTTTTTATGTATATTGCTTGAAAACTAGTGAGAGACAATGATATTTCGTTTTAGATTTGGAACCTTTATGTATTTAATAATGCCAATTGAAGAATAGAAATCAAGTTGGGATGGAACCAACCGAAGTTATGGTTCCATCTCCCTCTCTTAATCCAAACGTAATTGATAACTAAACGTTGTTTATTGTTTCGCTAAGTTGTTCATTAATGGTTGTGTTGCAATATCTCTCTCACTCGCCTACGAACAGTTGAATCTCAAAGAAACCAGGCATTGGCCAAATCCAACGAAGTACTTTTTCTGGAAGGAAACATAATTTACGGCCACGAATTAATGGGAGCCTTGTACAAATGAAGTTTCTATTACAAGATGGACTTCGAGTATACATTGATTTCAATGTTAGAAAAATTTTATGGGTGGAGGGTAGGAAGAAATTTCAAACTCGATGAAATATTTTTAGCGGTACTTTGTCTTTACACAAATGATTATTAAGAAAATTTCAAGAGGTCCCCTAACATAAGATTGCTCCAAACTAAACATGCCTAACTTTTGAATTACTTTTCATTGTTAGAGGCAATTCAAAACAAGTAAATAATATGACCATATCATTGAAGATGCAAAGGGATTTGTGGGGGCCATCGGGTGCCAAATTTGGATTACAAATCCCGGTCCAAATTCTAGGTACGAGGTTACATCTTAGGGGACATCTGAGTAAGGGAAAAAAAAAATGCTAAAAGGAACCGTGTTGATTTGTGCGGACAAATTTCACTCCTAGAAGCAATTCATGACAAGTTGGTAATGTAGCCATATCACAGTGATGCAGAGGAATGTCAAGGGAATCAGTTGCCGGATCCAAGTTTCAAATTCCGGTCCAAAGCTTCAACATGGGGCACCATTTGCCATTTCCAAAAAGCTTCGTATCCATTCTTCTTCTTAGATATCATTCTAAACATAAAAATCAAAAGATTTAATTGTTTAACAAGGGTTGTTGGGGTTGAATAAGTTTATGATCCAAATAACTGAGTTAGGTCTAAGAAAGTATCTCAACTCGACCAAGCTCAACTCGCGAGCAACAAATATTTTAGGACTTGAAAACACGAAACAGAGCATTTATGGACACAAAGTTTTGTTTTTATCTTCTCTCTTTTGCGATTTTTGTCGTTTTTTTGCCCTTATTTACCACGAATTTTGGCCAATTTTTATAAGTTCTTGTAGAGTAAACTCCTAGAACATTTAGCTACTTTTGATATTTAATTTTTCTAGGATTAGCGACATTTTTCGTAGAGCTAAGTACGGTGGAACAGTTAAGAAATGGAGATAAATAGTTAGATAATTTGATATTAAGTGTGAATTCCTAGAATACATATTAATACTTGTCACTTAATTTTCTAATCTAAAACCTAATGTCTTTCAAGACTGATCTAAAAATTGCAACCGAATGTACACCATTGACGAAAAAGATAGATTTAAGGATGCGACTCACTGGATTTGTCCCCTCTAATGTCAATTCTTCTTTCACAATATTGATGGATCCGTGCGATATCCAACGAATGTAGTTAGGACATTCGATCTGACTTATCGATTTTGTCTCGAAAATTTCTAATGGTAAATGATTTGTTTAGGGTTACCAATAGAGAGGGGAGTTAGATATTTTTTATGGTTAAAGATTTTGTTTTGTTTTGTTTTGTTTTGTTTTTTTAAGTAACTGGTCTTTTTAATAATAGTCCTTACCCTTACATTGTCTTATTCAGAATTCAAATCTGAAACGAAAAAACAAGAGCAAAATCATTTTATTTTATAACGTCGAGGTACTAAAAACGTTACATTGTTCAGGACACAAGACTTCCTTCAAACATTTAACCATCATATATATTTCGAAAAGTACAACAAAAGAAACTCAAAAGACAGAGAAATTAAAATGGATAGAGCTGTCTTCTTTTAATTAAGGTTATCGGTTAGTTTGAAGTACTATGGCAATCAACAATTCATGGGACAACATAAGGAGATGAACAGATTTTAGGGTTCTGTTTTCCTGAAATGATGGGTCTCACATTCGTGCATTGAGATGTAATAGGACCTTTTATTCCATTGTAAGTGAGGTCAATGTCACCGACTTTTACTTCGTCACATGGTAAGTGACGGCTGCAAATAAGTTTGATTGCCACTGGAGTTGCACAACTTCCTCTAATGTTCTTGAAGCTCACTTTACTAATCTTAATTTTCGAAGGAATCTGAAAATCAAAATGAGACAACAAATTTGTGTAAGTGGTTTATTTGTGAAAGTTATAATAGTGGCAAAATCAATCAAAGCTTTGAGAATGCGATCAATACCTTCCGATTGCACTGATTCCACGGACAATACTCTTGGTCTATTAGAATAGGGTTGCTAACATTGACCATTATAATGTCCAAAAACTGCATATCGGTGGCGGTGCCGCTAGCAGCAGAAGCTGGCCACGTTTTGATCCTGACACCATTAGTGGTGTTAATCATCGTGCAGTTCTTTACGTTGACACCTTCAACGGGTTCTTCGTTAGTGTATCTTCCAAGACTTCCGATGCTTATGCCATGTCCTGGCCCACATGTCACGTTGGTGATGTTAATTTGTTTGCTTCCATCTCCAAGAGAAATGCAATCATCTCCTGTTGCAATTTTGGACATTGTGATTGCGATCCTATTTGATCGACCGATGTGTATTCCATCAGTGTTGGGACTGTTTTCTGGTGCAGTTATATTGATATTATGGAATGTGAGGTTGTTGCAGCCGAGGACGTTGATATGGAAGTTCTTGCTATCAAGTGACGTTATTCTCTTCACGATTGAATTGGTGATGAAGTTGAACCTCAGACTCTAAACATTTTGTATAATCAAATAATATTATGTGAGCGTAAGTAATGAAGCCAAAAATTTTAACAGAACCCAATAAAATCGAAAACAATTTCACTTCTTTACCTGATTTTTGTTCTTTCATTTTTTATTTTGTTAAAAGATTATCCTCTAGAAAATGAAGAACAGTGTACCAAATTATAAATATTAGAAGATTAGAGAAGACATCTAAAAACAACAAGATGCACGAGATTGAGAAGGAAAGCGGAAGGCATATTGCTTACAATGGGGAGTTGGGCACAATTTATGCGTTTATGGCAATCATTCTTTTTCCAAGCTGCCTTTCCTTGGCCATCAAAAACTCCTTCACCCGATAATGTCAATCTATCAATATGTTCAAAAGTAATCCAATTATCTCCCTGGAGGCTTTTTGGTGCCTGCAATGTTCCTCCAAGTTGAAAGTCAATTGGGCTAGTACAAGGTCCTTTAAATATCCCTTCCTTTACTTTAAATATCCCTCCCGGAATAACAATCGCACTAGAACGATTGGACGTGCATGCATCCTTCCATGCATTTGCTAAAGCCTACATGACACAAGTAACAAAAATTAGCAAACAATTGATCAACTCAACTAGTGATAATATTGATGTTCATACTGTATATTTACCTTCGTGATGTCAGTACCAGGCACTATGTTACCATATCTTTTCAAAGGAAAAACAACATCGGCACTAGATTGAGCATCGACGGTAAAATCTAACAATAATAGCATCAAGATTGTAGCAATCAAGAAACTCGATTGGATCGTACTCATGATGCCCTTGCTTTCTTTTCTTTTTTTATGTATATTGCTTGAAAACTAGTGAGAGACAATGATATTTCGTTTTAGATTTGGAACCTTTATGTATTTAATAATGCCAATTGAAGAATAGAAATCAAGTTGGGATGGAACCAACCGAAGTTATGGTTCCATCTCCCTCTCTTAATCCAAACGTAATTGATAACTAAACGTTGTTTATTGTTTCTCTAAGTTGTTCATTAATGGTTGTGTTGCAATATCTCTCTCACTCGCCTACGAACAGTTGAATCTCAAAGAAACTAGGCATTGGCCAAATCCAACAAAGTACTTTTTCTGGAAGGAAACATAATTTACGGCCACGAATTAATGGTAGACTTGTACAAATGGTAGCCTTGATATATGTATATGTATGTGTGTATATATATATATGTGTATATATTATGGATTAATTTATTTGAGATAATTAAAATTAATGGTTGAATTGGAAGTTTGTATTTCTCTGCTTCGCCGTGAAGAAACCTGGATTTACCATAATTTCTATGTCTGTTTATCCGCAAGGGATGTGGGTGTTTTTTTGAACTCATCCAAGCCCGCCCCAAAATTACTATTCTAGCCCTCGTGAGTGACCAACAACTACTATTCTTTTTGTCTACCTTTATTCGTTTTTAAAGGACGCTAACATAAACTGTAGTGAAAAGAAAATGAAAAAATATATATATTTATAGTCGTGTAAAACTTAAAATCCAAATTAGATATATGATGGTGCATAGATTTGAAGCACGAACTTGTTGGTTGGTGGTGTCCATTCATTCAATTAACATTGGTACAGGGCACGGCGAGACGGTCTCCCACGCGCTCTAGTCAAGATTGTTAAGCATACATACCTAGCTCACCCATTAAAATTAGAGTCCATTCATGTTTAAAAGGTATTATTCAAATTTAAGAATATTTTTAAAATATTTTAAAAGTCGAAAGATATTTTTTAAAATGTTTAATGTATTTTTAAATCAATATACTACCCGTTTGTATCTAAAATTGTTGGTAATTTTTTTATTATTTATTTTTAAAGCTTAAGGGGGTTATTGAAAATTTTGATCTAAACTATCAAATTTTCATTTATATAAGAGAATAGACACTAGAAGATGATGAATTTTTTTAAAAAGCTATATTCAAAATTTTGTATTTGATAGCGTAAAAGTAAACTGCAAGTAATTTCGATATAACAATTTCTTTTATTAAGCAAATTATCCATTAAAAAATAATCCGGTTTAAATTATGCTCGAATTGACTTCAGAATACTATAATTTTATAAATATCATTCACCTATTTTTTAAGTCAATGCCAACCATATAACATCGAAAAACTAGAAAAATAAGTTTAATATGCACAAAAAATGTAATTGAACCATTGATATCAACTTCAAAAGATGAAATGTTAGTTGGGATTGTGTAAAGACGGGACTAACTTGATGACTCTAAAATGATGGGGAAATTTTTCACAAAATAAAACAAACCAAATTTAAATCATAACATACATTATACATTATACTTGATGACTTTGGTCCCTTAGCTTTGAGTGGTACCTACCATTTTTCTTGTTTTGGTAGTTTTAAAGCTGGTTCTTGATTCTTAATCTTGTAAGTTTCCAAGGTTTTTATTTTCTTGAGGCGTAAGTTGTAACATGCATTCGTAATCATATGAACCCTTCGTAATAATTATTCTAGAAGGTCATAGATTCATAATAGACTCCTTAGATGGTTCTTGAAGGGTCTTGAATCTTGACATGTTTCCTTTAGGCGTTTCTTAAGTAACATCTTGGTTTAGATTCCAAACTTACTCCAACCAACTTGGAATCTTGAGCTTATCCTCATGTCATATATAAAATAGACCTTATAGAAAATCGTTGGTAATTTAGAGCATGTCTAGACCTTGAGCTAGGATATGTCTCCTTGTTTCGTTTTCAGGAACTAAACCTTAGAGGTTGTCATGTCATGTATCATATTTTAGCCCTCAAAACTCTTCCAAAGTAACCCTTAATTTTCTCCCCATGAGTGCATAGATGGCATCATCATATAATCATGACATCCTGCCGGCAAATCTTGCTGGCAAGTCATGAGAACCGGTCTGGAAGGAGGTTAAAATTGAAAAAAAACTGAGGGAAGGTTGGGTTTTAGGCTGACTTGGCCGGTTCAGTTGAACCGGCCACGTCATCACCTTCTTCCTCTGGACGGAAGAAGACGCGCGCGTCCTTTTGTGCCGCCGTCTGAAAGTGGCCTTTCATAGCTCCGATATCTTCGTTTCTCCCCTCGATTTCTTCATAAAACTTAAAGATGATATTACAAGGAAGATCGTCAGATTTTCGATCTCTTGGATAACTTTTTCTACGACGTTTTAGCTCTCGATTCCTGCATCAAAGTTACTCAACGTGATCCTCTGAAGCTTAAGAAATTCTCAATTTGAAGGAAAAGAGACCATAGATAGGGATTCGTCACTTATCCCCAATTTAAGTATGAAATCGATTTCCTTCAATTGGGCATGCTCCCTAGGTTATCTCTCTTCATGGTCTTCTATGGAAACACTCCTTGGAGGTGCAGAAACTAATTGGGATTGTCCTTGCTCGACGAATCATCGTGTATCCTCGAATTGAATTTTCAAGTTTTTCTTGAAGTTCTTCAATGGCGAATTGAACTGGGGAAATGGTTTCTGGGCACTTTCAGCATTCCATTCCTTCATAAAACTTGTGGGTAATCTTGTTTAGAAACTATAGGGATAAGTTTGAGGAGAAATGGTGGAGAATTGCTCTCGAATTTGAAAGAAGCCCGAGAGTAGGAGACTCACAATCTAAACACTCATAACTCTTGAATGGACTCTCAACCTTGCTCGATCCTTGTTCCATATTGTTGCCCCAACTTCAGACTTTATAGGAGAAGCTTAAACTAACATTGAGAGCTCTAGAATCATCGTGAATTAGCGGTTGAATTTTCTGGAATATCTATCGAAAATGTCTACTCTGATTAGAGCCTCACCGGCTTTGGTTTTGAATACCAGCCATTGGATGTGATGATCTGTCCGTCTTCTAGATCATATCCAATTTTGGAGGAGATCCAACGGCTTAGATTCGAGGTTCGAGAGATTTTGCTCAGATGGTCACGGTAGATGCTCTGATTCTGACGAGAGGAGCATTTTCTTAATTATCCAGCCTTCTAGGGGTATTTTGGTAATTTACCACTTTTTGAATATTTTATTATAATTTTATTTGAGAACTCTATAATTTTTCTAAATATTCTTTGTGGGTCATTTTTCCCTTCTTGAGCATCTTGAAATTCCTTCAAGATAAGGAATTAAAAATCTGGAAAGATCCTTCATAATTGAAAAAATGATCTTTTTGCCGTTTTCACTTACTTTTCCTTTCCAATCCTTTTTCCATAGATCTCAACTCCTTAACATTACTGGTTGAGGTATAGGAATGACTTGCTTGAGATCCTCATCCTTGCTTAATCCTTTAATTTCTCTCCTTTCGATCCTTTGAGTCTTACATGGGTGACTTATTCTTGTTGGTTCTAATTTCCTTCGTTTTTTGGGTGTTACAGATTGACTCCGACTTAGGTCAACCAAGCAAGTAGTTTTACGATTGGCTTGGTTGCATGACTTGTTTGTTATAAGAATAACGCATGCTTATGACCCCATGCATGTGTCATGTTGTATGGTTGTTTGACGTGTGTTATGTTATGTTTATGTTTTAATATAAATTATGTCATGTTATTGAACTATGTTGTGATATTGATGTTGTAGCTTCGACAGAAAAAGTAGTGATATTTTTATCAAAAAGATAGGTCCACAATTAGGCTACTTATTGATTATAAACCTATGGTCATTCCCTAAATTAGCCGATGTGGATTGATGTGGACTTTCATCCAACACCTCCCCTCGAACAAAGTATGCACCCATGATCATTCCCTAAATTAGCCGATATGGACTTTCATCCAACACCTCCTCTCGAACATCCCTTAATCGAGGCTTGACTCTTTTTCTTTTTCTTTTGGAGTCTTCGAACAAAGTATGGACTCATGGCTTTGCTTTGGGCTTTCCCGAAAGGTCTCACACTAATGGAGACAGTATTCCTTGATTATAAACCCATGATCATTCCCTAAATTAGCCGACGTGGGACTTTTATCCAACACTTGTCATTACGCAAGCCATGGGAATGAAGTCAAGATAGTTGCATTTTCTATTTAGTTATAGTCTTTTGTTAAATCAGAGGTTTTCGTTGCTTTGAAATTATTGTTGTTTCGTTTTTGCTATTCCATTGATGTTTGCTTTTATTTGGAATGAATTTTGCAAACAAACATCTAAGTCCATAACATCGTTTATATGTGAATGATTCTAAACGAATTTTCATATATATCAAGTATGTCATGTAAGAATATTTGATTAATCCACCACATCTAGATGGTGTGAAAGTTATCTTATTTATAATCAAATAAATTACAAGGATATGGAAATAGTAATAAATGAAAATAACAATCAATGGAAAGATAGCTATGGTAATAAGGCAAATATTAGATATTTGCCTTATAATAAAATATCAAATATAATATATATGGTAAACTATAATTTATTACTAAATATCCTTAACACCCCACCGCAAGCTGAGCATCGGATTTCAACGAACGTGAAGCTTGGATCTAAAAAATTCAAAGAGGTTGAGAAACACTTTTCGTGAAGACGTCAACAACCTGGTTCAAAGGAGACGTAGAGAAACACTTTCTTGGCCATCGAAAATTGCAGAGGGATCGCAATTCAGCGGCGATGCTGCCTTGGCTTCGGTGAGAATATGTCTAACCCATGAAGAGGGATTGTCGCTTAGCGACGATGCTGCCTTGGCTCTGGTGAGAATATGTCTAACCCCAAGAAGTAGAAGGAAACCTAGAGCAAGGGACAAAGACAATGTTGAAGCCGAAAGAGTCGCCACATTGAGCGAAAGAGCCAATTTTGGCGAGAAGGGCAGCCGGAAGAGTCGCCACATTGGGCGAAGGAGCCAATTTTGGCAAGAAGGGCGGCGACAACTTGGTTGGCAAAGAGGCCAATGCGGCACCCAGATTCCAAAGGTAAATCTCCGCAAAAGGTTGATGGACTTATCGAGATACTGTATATTTTTGAAGATAACGCTGATGAAGATCCTAAGATTAGGGTTTCTGTGAAGGATGAAGGATGAAGGAAAAATTGGGAAGAGAATGAAAGAGGCTATGTTTGGAAAAGGTGAGGTTGTATGTACAGAGTATGACGAAGGGTGATTTGGAGGTCGAAAGGGTGGAGCCGAAGAGTAATCAATCGGCTCTGCATGTGGCAGCCATGACGACTGCCCCTGCGGCGTCAAAGCCAGCAGTGGCGGTGGAGAAGAACAATAGAAGATTTCAAAACGTGACACGGGGTTATGTTCATTAAATGATGACTGTAGGACTAGTGGGACCTCATGCATATTGTGTGATCATGCATTTAGAAGGATACCCCTATCCCATCACGAGGGTACGGACGCGTACATCCAAATGGCAGGACAACGATCGTTATGCCCTGCATAGCGCTGCCGTGACGGTTTTAGTTCTAACAGGTCCCAGTGGGCCCCCAAAGCATGCCCACCGGCTAGGGACAGTGGCCCAGTGGTGTGTGAACTAGCTAGTGAGCCCATACTCGCATATGGGCTGCATGTAGAGTATATGGTACATGTCCATGATTACCCGTTAGGATTACACCATAGGGAAAACGAAACGAACGAAATGAAATGAAACGAAACGAAATGAAAGATAGGTCCCATCATTTCATTGCATGTGATTGTTGCATTTAACCCCAATAGCGGGGTCACTTACTGAGTATTTCTTTACTACTACATTTTTCAGGTTAAGGCAAGGCATTCCTGTACGGCTGACGACAGCATCGCAACTCGAGATCATGGCACATGCATAGGATAGTGGTATTTATTTTCTTAGACTTAGGATAGAATAGGATGTTTTAAACTTAAACGCTTATTTATTTTATTTCGGGTCTTTTGTTGTGTCGTTTTAAAGATGTTTTCGAAACACGTAAGTCCATGGCTGTGTTTTTAAGTTAAAGGTTATGTTTTATGGAATTTAAATGAAGTCTTCCGCATTCAATGTTTATGGTATGTATACAGTAGCGACCTTAAATTAAGTAGAAAATTTCGGGTTGTTACAGTTGGTATCAGAGCCCTAGGTTATAGATCTTGTAGACTAGCCTACGATGTAGGCTTGGCATGTTCCATGGTCCCATCGTCGGTGTCCCGTCTCCGTCAGGTATGTCTTGCGTAAGATAAGAAAATGAAATGTCGTTGATTGTGTATGTTGTTATTGCTTGGTCATTATATAATATAACTCCTAATTGGACTTTTACTCTATTGATTGTATTATAATTTACTGCATTCATGTTAGCTTAATTCTATATTTATTTTAATTTAGAATACGTTATGTTTGTTAGGCTTATGGAGCCTGATACTTATTTATAGCTTGGTCAACGGTTATATCCGGTAAAGCTATATTTAGTAAAGCTATATATAGTAAAGCTATATATGGTAAAGCTATATCCGGTAAAGCTATATATGGTAAATAGCTATATATAGTAGATGGCTAAATCTGGTAAAGCTATATATAGTAAACTATACCATATATATATCTGGTCCGGTAGAGCTTTGAAAATGTACTTTTCTATTCTCTGTACTCTCTTGTTGTACATGCCTGAAGTCATCAATAAAAAATCCTTTTAGCCAGAGTTCTCCTTGCAACTTCTCTCTATCCTTCTCTTTGTGTTCATCTAGATCGAGCGTGTGCGTTGTTGTGCGATCCTAACAACTGGTATCGATCCTAACAACTGGTATCAGAGCAAGGCAAAATTCACCACGATCTGTGAAGATGGAAAGTTCAAAGATTGGAATTGAGAAGTTCGATGGATCCGATTTCGGTTTCTGGAAGATGCAGATTGAAGATTATCTGTACCAGAAAGATCTTCACGAACCTCTGTTGGGGGTGAAGCCGGATACCATGACCACGGAACAGTGGAAGCTCAAGGATCGACAAGCCTTAGGGATGATCCGGTTGACGCTATCCAGAAACGTGGCGTTTAACATCATCAAGGAGAAGACAACGTCAGATCTGATGAAGGCGCTGTCAAATATGTATGAAAAACCGTCGGCTATGAACAAGGTGTATTTGATGCGTAGATTGTTCAATCTACAGATGTCTGAAGGTGGACGTGTTGCGGATCATATAAATGAATTCAATATGATCATAAGTCAACTGGGTTCGGTGGAAATTAATTTCGAAGATGAAATTAAAGCGTTGATTTTGATGTCATCCTTACCCGAGTCATGGGATACTGTTGTTGCCGCAATCAGCAGTTCCCGAGGATCTGATAAACTGAAGTTTGATGAAATTCGAGATGTAGTTCTCAGCGAAAGTATTCGCAAACGGGAAACTAGAGATTCATCAGGCAATGCTCTCAGTGTTGATCGAAGGGGAAGAAGCAAATCAAAGAGCTCAAACAAACATGGGCGTTCAAAATCAAAGAACCGGGGAAAATCTCCAAACAAACCCAACGTAACGTGTTGGAGCTGTGGGGGAAAAGGACACTTTCGGACAGATTGTACAAAGCTAAAGAAGAAGCAGAATCATAAATCTGAAGATGATGATGATTCTATATACACAACAGAAGATGCTGAGGACGTTTTAATCCTTAGTGTGGATAGCCCAGCTGAATCCTGGATTTTGGATTCAGGTGCATCGTTCCATTCGTCTCCAAGTAAGGAATTGTTTCGAAATTTCAAATCAGGAAATTTCGGGAAGGTGTATCTTGCCGACAATAAAACCTTGGAGATTGAAGGAAAGGGAGATGTCTCCATACAAACTCCAGCAGGAAATCAATGGACATTACAAGATGTCAGATACATTCCTGGTCTCAAGAAGAACCTGATCTCTATTGGTCAGTTGGATAGCACAGGCTATGCAGCAGAGTTTGGAAAGAGTTCCTGGAAGATTGTGAAGGGCGCCATGGTTGTTGCGCGTGGCACAAAATCTGGAACCTTATACACTACTGCAGAGTGTATAAACATGACTGCTGCTGCTGAGAGTGCTTCCAATTCAAGTCTATGGCACAATAGACTTGGACATATGAGCGTCAAAGGAATGAAGATGCTCACTGCGAAAGGAGCTTTAGAAGGCTTAAAATCTGTTGATATGGGTCTTTGTGAGAGCTGCGTTATGGGCAAACAGAAACGAGTTAGTTTCACAAAGGCTGCCAGAGAACCGAAGAAAGTGCGGTTGGAAATGGTCCATACAGACGTCTGGGGACCATCTCCAGTTTCATCACTTGGTGGATCAAGGTACTACGTCACCTTCATCGATGACTTCAGCAGGAAGGTATGGGTTTACTTTCTGAAACATAAGTCAGATGTGTTTACCACCTTCAAGAAGTGGAAAGCTGAAGTTGAAAATCAGACCGGCTTGAAGATCAAATGCCTGAGGTCTGACAATGGAGGAGAGTACAACAAATCAGAGTTTATAACATTTTGTGCAGCTGAGGGAATTAGATTAATAAGAACAATTCCCGGTAAGGCAAGACAAAATGGTATTGCAGAAAGGATGAACAGAACCTTGAATGAGCGAGCAAGAAGCATGAGGATTCATTCTGGATTGCCAAAGGCATTCTGGGCTGATGCTGTGAACACAGCAGCATATTTGATTAATAGAGGGCCGTCAGTACCCTTGAAGTTCAAATTGCCCGAAGAAGTATGGCAAGAAAATTCACACAGTGATGGTACAACTGAAGCTCCAGAGGGGGTTGCGTCGTCCAGAAGCATCGCTGAAGCTCCAGAGGGGGTTGCGTCGTCCAGAAGCGTCGCTAAAGCTCCAAAGGGGGTTGCGTCGTCCGGAAGCGTCGCTGAAAGCTCCAGAGGGGGTTGCGTCGTCTGAAAGCGTCGCTGAAGCTCCAGAGGGGGTTGCGTCGTTCGGAAGCGTCGCTGAAGCTCTAGAGGGGGTTGCGTCGTCCGGAAGCGTCGCTGAAGCTCCAGAGGGGGTTGCGTCGTCCGGAAGCATCGCTGAAGCTCCAGAGGGGGTTGCGTCGCCCGGAAGCATCGTTGAAGCTCTAGAGGGGGTTGCGTCGACCGGAAGCGTCGCTGAAGCTCCAGAGGGGGTTGCGTCGATCGGAACCGTCGCTGAAGCTCCAGAGGGGGTTGCGTCGTCCGGAACCGTCGCTGAAGCTCCAGAGGGGGTTGCGTCGTCCGGAAGCGTCGCTGAAGCTCCAGAGGGGGTTGCGTCGCCCGGAAGCGTCGCTGAAGCTCCAGAGGGGGTTGCATCGCCCGGAAGCGTCGCTGAAACTCCAGAGGAACTCCAGAGGGGGTTGCGTCGACCGGAAGCGTCGCTGAAGCTCCAGAGGGGGTTGCGTCGTCCGGAAGCGTCGCTGAAGCTCTAGAGGGGGTTGCGTCGTCTGAAAGTGTCCCTGAAGCTCGAGAGGGGGTTGCATCGGCTGGAAGCATCGCTGAAGCTCCAGAGGGGGTTGCGTCGTCCAGAAGCGTCGCTGAAGCTCTAGAGAGGGTTGCGTCGGCCGGAAGCGTCACTGAAACTCCAGAGGAGGTTGCGTCGGCTGGAAGCGTCGCTGAAACTTCAAAGGAGGTTGCATGGGCCGGAAGACTCTTGCTGAGAAACCAGAGGTGAAGCAAGTGGGAGTTGATGTTGAGTTGCTCAAGGATTCACAGAGTGATGTTGTAGCGGATACTCAAGAAACTTCTGAGACTCTTGCTGAGAAACCAGGGGTGAAGCAAGTGGGAGTTGAGGTTGAGTTGCTCAAAGATTCACAGAGTGATGTTGTAGCGGATACTCATGAAACTCCTGAGACTCTTGCTGAGAAACCAGAGGTGAAGCAAGTGGGAGTTGAGGTTGAGTTGCTCAAAGATTCACAGAGTGATGTTGTAGCAGATACTCATGAAACTCCTGAGACTCTTGCTGAGAAACCAGAGGGAAGCAAGTGGGAGTTGAGGTTGAGTTGCTAAAAGATTCACATAGTGATGTTGTAGCAGATACTCAAGAAACTCCTGAAACTCATGCTGTTGGCGAGGAACTCGGTCTATCATTCAAAACACAGAAGGCGATACCATTTCACTCGGAGGTTAGTTGAAGATGGTGATGTGTTTTGACAAGATAGAGGGTGCAAAGAATCCAGCAAACATGTTGATAAAATGTGTTGATGTTGGAATATTGAGGTTGTGCAAAACCTCAATTGGTATGGTGCAGTGAAGATGCTCATGGTCGTTTGAGAGTGAAATTCTTGGTTGACTAGATCAGTCTCCAAGTGGGAGAATTGTTAGGCTTATGGAGCCTGATACTTATTTATAGCTTGGTCAACGGTTATATCCGGTAAAGCTATATTTAGTAAAGCTATATATAGTAAAGCTATATATGGTAAAGCTATATCCGGTAAAGCTATATATGGTAAATAGCTATATATAGTAGATGGCTAAATCTGGTAAAGCTATATATAGTAAACTATACCATATATATATCTGGTCCGGTAGAGCTTTGAAAATGTACTTTTCTATTCTCTGTACTCTCTTGTTGTACATGCCTGAAGTCATCAATAAAAAATCCTTTTAGCCAGAGTTCTCCTTGCAACTTCTCTCTATCCTTCTCTTTGTGTTCATCTAGATCGAGCGTGTGCGTTGTTGTGCGATCCTAACAACTGGTATCGATCCTAACAATGTTTACCTTGCCTGGCATGTGAATGTAAATTGTTGTATTGATGATGTTTAGATTTATTGAGATTGTTGCTGTGAATGAGTAGATTTAATTTTAGTAAGCTACAAAATGTTAGTGTATGCGTGAAAATGATTTTGCTAAGCAAGATCATATGTTTCAGTTAGACATCTCGAACATAGATAAACTATACAGTCTTATGATCATAGAGATGGGAATGAATGTACCAATGTATACTGAAGAGTAAGCAATGTCAGATGAAATAAAATGACCTAAGAAAAGCTTGATAGATGTCAATATCTTATAGTACACTATAGATACTAAAAGTGGTAGTGCGTGAAATTTTTTTTTTATAACTTTGAAGTATGTAAAAATGAAATTAAAAGTATCAGTAAAAATTAACAAAAATAAAATAAAATAAAATAAAATAAAAAAAGAAAAAAGAAAAAAAGAAAAAAAAGAATTTGAGTTAAGACCATAAAAGTTTAAAACATGTATACTTAAATTGATTGGTGAATGACATAAGTGCCTTTAATGGAAGCTGAGCTTTGGAAGTACTGAGATATAGAAAACTTTCCTGCCTTAATAATACAACCAATTAGAGAAGTTGTGAGGTGATTTAAAAGTATCGAGCCACAGTTTGGACGAGGCATTACGATCATGGTCAAAATTTTAGAGGTGTATGGAGAGGGAATACGGTATGAGATTGTCAAAGGTACCTTAAATTTAAGAAACCATGATTTAAAATGAACTTGGGTGGGGGATACACGAGGATTAGAGTGGGACATTGTCTCTAAATCAACTAGAAGTTTTGTGGTAATCCTCCTAAGGGTACACGAATGCACTCAGGAAGCTCAACATAAACAAATTGTTGTAGAAAATTACCAAACAATTTTTCCAACCTGGTTAAAAGGTCTTACTATGCTAAAGTTTCAAGACTATCATTTTAAGTTTGATTTTCAAGTATCCCAAGTTTTATGGCATCTGAGGATATCCACCATGCTTATACAATACCAATTTTTATAAGAGAATTTTGTTAAGCCCATTCTTGGTATTACAGAGGCATTGAAAGGGTTGTGATGTCTTTCCATTATAGTTATAGGAACATTAGTTTTGGACTGTAGTAGATAAGGTATACCAAGAGAAAAGCCTATTTGACAATGTTTCCTATGAAAGTTACCAAATCCTCAAACTCTAGCTTGACCACACATCAAATACAGGAAGTCTTCCTAGATCCATGTGATTTACTAGTGCATTCTATTTGCATTGGAACACGGTGGAGTTCTTAACTAGTTTCATGTCATGATTGACTCCAAAAATTTACTAGAATTGGGGTAGGTAGCCAAGAGAGAAGAAGTATTACCAATTTCTTGATTTTGTATGGGAAAATAGCCAAATTTGTATATGGAATTCATCTACAAAGATGAGACATTAATGATGAACCAAATCAAGTGGATACCAACAATAATGAGGAAAGGAAACAATTCTTTCTTTCTTTTTAATTATTAAAAATATAGAGAACGAACAATTTTAATTGGAAACATTCCTCTAATGAATTTCTCGGGAACTCCTATAGTAAATGGACTATACAGAATTGTGATCAGTCAAATATTGCAAAGCCCCGGTATCTATTACCGGTCAGTATTGGACTTTAACGAAATTTTGGTCTACACTAGCACCGTAATATCTTATTGAGGAGGAAGATTAAAATTAGAGATAGATCGAGAAGCAAAGATATGAGCGCGTGTGAGTAGGAAACAGAAAATATCTATCCTAGTTCTACCATCAGCTATGGGTTCAAATCTTAAGAGAAATTCTCGAGAATGTTTCTAACCCGGAATTTTTCTTTGTATTTCTTTAATGATAGGGAGAGAGAAAAAAAAATTTGGATCAAAAGAAAATGACATGAGGAAGCATGGACAAACAGGTCAATTAGTGAACCTTTAGCTAAGTGTAGAAAATTGGATTTGGAGAACAATGTAAAGCAGAAACTCGTAAAACTATTGATCTAGTAGATGGAATCATAGTAAATAAAAAATTAAAAAAAATTAAAAAAAGTGAGGAACTATGTAAGTTTTCCAACCTTATTGTATACATGAACATTTATTTCAATGAAGTGCCAGAGCCACAAACCTTAGATGAATTATGTTGTCCATGAAATTTTAGAAGAAGACCCAATATGACATGATAAGGCTATGTACGAAATTTGGTGACCATTAGGTTATGATAACGGGCTAAACCAAGTGTAGGTGTAAAATGACTAAAATGCCCCTATAATTACGTACCACTAGTTTATGACCAAAGTGACCTCTAAATGACATGAAATTTGATGAGGAGCCTTATATCATGGTGTAAAGGGATTACACAAAGTTACAAGACCATTGGAATATGCTGAAGAATTAAACCAAGATTTGGGGGTAAATGACCAAAAGACCCTTTTGGAGTATGAATTAAGATTTAAAATACCTAACTATCTGACAAGACACCTTATAAGGATTCAAAGATTTTATGAATACAAAGTGATAGGCTTATGAAAGTTTTATGCATGCAAATAAATGTTATGACTCATACGAATGAAGGTATACTTGTTAAGAATTTTTGCTTAGTGGTACTTGAAGACTTAACAAAGAACTCTTAGAATAAGGACCTGAGTTATTCCAAGATTAAAACACTTTTGAGGACGAAAGTTTTTTTAGAGCGATATAATGTTACAGCCAAAAAAAATAATAATAAATAAATAAATAAATAAATAAAAATTATTATAAAGAACAAAAAATTATTATTATGTAAAAAAAAATAATAATAATAAATTAATAAATAAGTAAATAAAAATAATTATTCCCTCATCCTCCTAGTCACTTTCCCCACCAATCTCTCCTCAACCCACCTCATAGTTCCTACAAAAATAAAACAGAAATGAAAAATGTCAGATTTGAGAAAACAGAAATACCTGCGTCAAATTTATAGGAGATAGTTTGTAGAGATGATCAAGATTTACCTCGGAGAGAGATTTGAGATTTCTTTGTAAGTTATATCGGAGATCTCCTTTTCTTTATCCAATTATTTAGTTTTATTTAGCAATTTACCTTGTTAGAAAGATCGCCAGAATCAATAGCAGAAAAAATAGAATCGATTAAATTGGCCAAAAATAATTGCTAATCTAATTGAAAAGGTAGCAAAACTAAGGAAGAAGGGTTAAACAGATTTAACGTATGAGAATTTCTTCTCTCGCCAAAAACAAACACAAAAAGAAGGGTTCAGATTTAGTTTTGGCAGTGAGAGATATTTTGCTAGAAAAAGATTTTGCATTTGAAGAGGTCAATAGTTTTCCTTTTATTTTATTTAATGATATTAAAAGGATTTTGCATTTCAGTAGTTTTCCTTTTATTATATTATTTAATGATATTAAAAGTCATCCTCAAACACACGGGATAATTAAAAGAAGGGAAATATAGTAAGAGACAGGGAGGGAAGATTGTGAATATAATTGAAATTATCTGGAAAATGTTAAAGAGTATTAAACACGGTAAGAGAAAATAGAATATCTGAAAAATTTTAATGGGTATTAAATAGTTTATATGAAAATAATACTATAACAAACGTATATAAATATTTCAAGACCTAACTCCGACAAAGACTCTAACGTTCGCATGAAGTATAACACATGGATCAATATAAATTAGAGAAACAATTTTGTAGAAATTCAAACTCGGAACTGATGTCATGGGCTCACATAGGTTGACTTGGAGTTCAATGGACTTTCATTAAGGATAACGACGGAATCGAACTTTCATTAAGGATATATTCGTGACAACGACTTAAGCTAACCAGGTAAGTGACCTTACTATCGGCATGGTTATTTTTTGATGTTGACACGTGCCCTGTGGTTCTTCACGTGTCATATATATTGATATGTGTGAATTGTCTGTGGATCGATATGCTTCCTATATGTTATGTTATGTTATATAATATGTGGATTGTATGATAATAATTATGGTACGATGTGCTCTAAGAGATTTTTGAGATAGGATACGAGAAGGATGCACAAAACAAAATGTAACGATAGGAGTAAGATACGTTCACGAAACGTTAAGGTTAGGTTACATACCGGAGTGCTATGGATAGGAGAGATTGATGAAAGAATACGGTTAGGTTATGGGTAGAAAGGGATAGGTTTGTGATAGATTGATAGAACGATGGCGTTAGGATACGTTCTGGTGATGATATGACTAAGGTACGTCACGTAATGATATGTCTGTGATAGGTATAAGAACGTTAAGACTATGGTAAGTTAGAGAACGATATGACTATGAAGTATTTACGTTATGACTTGGTTATGATATGATACATTGTATGCTAGATGATTGTGCTTAAGTACGAAATCATGTGAACGTGAATGTATGTTATTTATGCTGCTTAGTTGATGTGATATGAATGCATGTGACGATGTGTGGCCCTTGTACGATTATGGCTTGTGGTATGGGTATTGAAATGTAACTGAATGAATTGTATGACATGAAATACGGTAAATTGCATGATACATAACCCCGCTAGGAATATGTATGATATGTAACGAAATGAGAATGAGAATGACATGTAAGCATGAAAACGTGACACGGGGTTATGTTCATTAAATGATGATTGTAGGACTAGTGGGACCTCATGCATATTGTGTGATCATGCATTTGGGGGGATACCCCTATCCCATCACGAGGGTACGGACGCGTACATCCAAATGGCAGGACAACGATCGTTATGCCCTGCATAGCGCTGCCATGACGGTTTTAGTTCTAACGGGTCCCGATGGGCCCCCAGAGCATGCCCACCGGCTAGGGACAGTGGCCCAGCGGTGTGCGAACTAGCTGGTGAGCCCATACTCGCACGTATGTGTTGGGTTTTATGTCCTAAAACTCATAGTTTGTAAACAAAGATATATTCTATTTTCAATAAAGTTATTATTGATGTTTATTCAGTAAAAAATTGTTATTGAATAAAGTTTACTTTACGATCATTAATCTAAATCCAATAAACTAAGAACACTTTGGCTGTAGTATGATTACTTGAACTATATGTAGAGACATAAGAGTGGATCAAGTTCAAGTATATAGTCAAAATGATCTATAGTATAAGGATAAGGCTGAGTACCTTATTCTGGGGACACTATGGATGCGGCCCACTTTTGTATATGATATAAACAATGTGATCACTAAATTGTACATGTGGAGACATGTGAGTGGGGGCGTCCTATGCAATGAGTATTGCATAAGATCGGACCATAAAGAAAACCACTCTCACTTTATAAAGTCGTTTACTGTTGAGACTGATTTTCTTTTCATTCGATAACCTAGGTAACTCGGTTTTAATCCTGAGCTAACCATGAACTCTTGTTTATTCGGAATTATCCTTAGATTTGCATGGGTGAGAGTGGCTCTAGTTCGCCGACTCAACAGGCCTCCCATTTCAGGGGTAAGACTGGGTGAATGGCTGGGGACGTGGGGTGCAAGACGGAATTCGCTCCTACCCACTTTTAGGGATAGAAGAAAGGTAGTTCCCTTAAGCACTGACTCCAGGTCTTGAACAAGGGGCCCCACCCTCTCATTGGCCTGAGAGGGATTCGGTTTACTGGTTGGACCACAAACCAATTGTTCATTAGAGGATCAGTGAGACATAAGGAACAAGAAGTAACTTCAGGGGTAAAACGGTAAATTGACCCAGCTCTAGTTACGAACAACCTGTGAAGGATTGACTTACTAATCATGGTTATATCAGATGGACATAAATATATCTATAGTGAGGGGAGTGCAACTACTAGGCTATAGTGGAGTGTCCTAGTAGTTAACGAATGTTGGTTAACCAGGTTAATGAGTTTAATCGGTTAATCTTGGATCGTTGGAGCCCATGATCTATAGGTCCATTAGGTCCCTCTGCTAGCTCATATCGGACTAAACCATAGAACAGTGTGACGAGTGAGTTCGAAATGTTCGAATTCAAATTAGGGAATATGCGTTATATATATACGATATATTTAACCGCAATTTTGTTTTATTTACGAATTAAACGAAAAGAGAGAATCTGAGATCTTTAAATAAGATTTAAATATCTTAATCAATTATGTGTCGGAATTGATTGGGATTGACATTTGAATTAATATTAAATATTAATTAAATAGTTTAATTAATCATTTAATGTTACTTTAATTTGAAATTCATTATTCAAATTAATTGTTGAATTAAAATGAAGAAAGTCAAAATGTTGACTTTCATCTAATGGAAAAATCCATGTTAGTGGAATTTTGAGGTGTCAAAATTTGGTTTAACCAAACTTGCATGTTTGCCAAATAAACTCCACAAGTTTGAGTGGAATTTTGAGTGTCAAAATTTGGTTAACTCAAACATGCATGCTTGCCACATAATCCCAAACATTTGAGTGGAATTTTAAGTGTCAAAATTTTGTGATCTCAAGTTTGCATGAACATGCAAACTTGACTCTTTAAATAGAGTGATCATGATACTTGGAAGGGATTCTTCATCTTGATGAAAAAAACCTTGAGAAAAACCTCTCACAAACACTCTCTTTCACATATACAAAATCCCTCCCAAGTTTAGTCACTCACCGGATTCCACAATCCCGTTCTAAGACCGGAAGATAGTGGAGAAGACACTAGTGGTGGTTCGAAACCTGTTCGTGAGGCAAAAGGAGTTTGAACTACAAAAGGTTAGTATTTAAACTCATTAAGTTTTAATACTTATGAACATGCTAGTTATTTACAATAATTGATGTTCTAAAAGTGCCTAAGATCCAAATTGCTTCCGCATGTGTTATATTAACACCAACAGTATGGGCTACGTGTAGAGTATATGGTACACGTCCACGATTACCTGTTAGGATTACACCGTAGGGAAAATGAAACGAAACGAAACGAAACGAAACGAAATGAAACGAAACGAAATGAAAGATAGGTCCCATCATTTCATTGCATGTGATTGTTACATTTAACCCCAATAGTGGGGTCACTTACTGAGTATTTCTTTAAATACTCAGGTCATGTGCTACTACATTTTTCAGGTTAAGGCAAGGCATTCCTGTACGGCTGACGACAGCATCGCAACTCGAGATCATGGCACATGCATAGGATAGTGGTATTTATTTTCTTAGACTTAGGATAGAATAGGATGTTTTAAACTTAAACGCTTATTTATTTTATTTTGGGTCTTTTATTGTGTCGTTTTAAAGATGTTTTCAAAACACGTAAGTCCATGGCTGTGTTTTTAAGTTAAAGGTTATGTTTTATGGAATTTAAATGAAGTCTTCCGCATTCAATGTTTATGGTATGTATACAGTAGCGACCTTAAATTAAGTAGAAAATTTCGGGTTGTTACAACTAAATTGTACATGTGGAGACATGTGACTGGGGGCGTCCTATGCAATGAGTATTGCATAAGATCGGACCATGAAGAAAATCACTCTCACTTTATATTATCGCTTATTGTTAAGATTGATTTTTTCACTCAATAACCTAGGTAACTCAACCTTAATCCTGAGCTAACTATAAACTCTTGTTTATTCAAAATTATCCTTAGATTTGCATGGGTGAGAGTGGCCCGAGTTCGCCGACTCAATAAGCCTCCCATTTCAAGGGTAAGACTAGGTGAATAGTTAACTCAACCTTAATCCTGAGCTAACTATGAACTCTTGTTTATTCAAAATTATCTTTAGATTTGCATGGGTGAGAGTGGCCCGAGTTCGCCGACTCAATAAGCCTCCCATTTCAAGGGTAAGACTGAGTGAATAGTTGGGGACATAGGGTGCAAGATAGAAATCACTCCTACCCGCTTTTAGGAATAGTAGAGAGGTTGTTCCCTTAAATACTGACTCCAGGTCTTGAACAAGGGGTCCCACCCTCTCATTGGCTTGAGAAGGATTCGGTTTGGTGGTTGGACCACAAACTAATTGTTCATTAGAGGATCAGTGGGACTTAAGGAACAAGAAGTAACTTTTGGGGTAAAAATGGTAAATTGACTCAGCTCTAATTACGAACAACCTGTGAAGGATCGACTTACTAATCATGATTATATCAAATGGACAGAAATATATCTATAGTGAGGGGAGTGCAACTATTAGGCTATAGTGGAGTGTCCTGGTAGTTAACGAATGTTGGTTAAAAGGTTAATAAGTTTAGCCGGTTAATCTCAGATTGTTGGAGACCAAGATCTGTAGGTCCATTAGGTCCCCTTGCTAGCTCATATCGGAATAAACCTTAGAACAGTGCGACGAGTGACTTTGAAGTGTTCGAACTCAAATTAGGGAACATGCGCTAAATATATACGATATATTTAACCGCATTTTGATTTAATTAGGAATTAAACAAAATGAGAGAATTGGAGATATTTAAATAAGATTTAAATATTATTTTAATTATGATAGGGATTCATAATCAATATGTGTGAATTGATTGGGATTGACATTTGATTTAGTGTTAAATATTACTTAAATTATTTAATTAATCATTTAATATTATTTTGATTTGAAATTAATTGTTGAATTAAAATAGAGAAAGTCAAAATGTTGACTTGAAATTTTGAGTGTCAAAATTTGGTTTAACCAAAGTTGCATGTTTGTCAAATAAACCTCACAAATTTGAGTGAAATTAAGTGTCAAAATTTGGTAATCTCAAATTTTATCACTATATAAATAGAGTGATTACACGGAAAGTCTTCT
Source organism: Cucurbita pepo subsp. pepo (assembly GCF_057944985.1). Taxonomy (NCBI): domain Eukaryota; kingdom Viridiplantae; phylum Streptophyta; class Magnoliopsida; order Cucurbitales; family Cucurbitaceae; genus Cucurbita; species Cucurbita pepo. The sequence goes on from NC_141817.1 coordinate 5,732,463, forward strand.
TGAAAAACTTTGAGAAATTCTCTCAAAACTCTCTCTTTACCTATACTAAATTCCTTTCAAATTTAGTCGGTCATTGGATTCCACAATCCCATTCTAAGCCCGAGAAATAGTAGAGAAGACACTAGTGGTGATTCGAAATCGGTTCGTGAGGAAAAAGGAATTAAAACTTCAAAAGGTTAGTATTCAAACTCATTGGATTTTAATGCTTTTGAACATGCTAGCTAATTTATTATAATTGATTTACAAAGAGTGCTTAAGATCCAAATTGCTTCTAGCTAATTTATTATAATTGATTTACAAAGAGTGCCTAAGATCAAAATTGCTTCCGCATGCGTTATATTAACACCATTAGTAGCGTACGTGTCCGTACTCATCATCGTAAAATGAGAAGTATCCTGACGCTTATGTACACGCAAAAAAGCATGAGGTCTATATAGTTTCTCGTCTTTAAAACTTCTTTATGGCACAACCCTAGTTCCATCCTTATATTACTATCAATAATATATGTGCCTTAACTTTCCATCTTATCATCATCATTAACGTTATCTAGGGTTGTGTCCTAGGAAAAATTATCGTCATAATGCAGTATGACATTCACAACATGCTTCTCAACTTAAAATGGAAAATAACGTCATATTAAGGAAATAACATCATCCTACATCATCATATTAAAATGCAACGTCATCATCATTCAACGTCCTCATCAGCATATTACAATCATCGTAAAATATCATAAAACGTCATCACATAATTCAAACACGTCATCATACATCATACACCATACGTCATACATCATAATTAATCGTCAAGGCATCATAAACATAAAGTACAAAAGACACGTGTAGGAGCCACAAGGCACGAGTCATCATGCATCACACGATGGTTTAGCCCATCCTATAGTAGACCACTTACTTGTTTGGCCTTAGCCGGCGTTTCTCAAATTTCGAGTTTGCTAAGCTTCCATTCCTCGAAGTTGCTCGCCGAGGATCGTTTCCTATTAGGTCCTTCATCGTCTTTTGCTAGTATTTCACAATTCTAATATAAATCAATTTAAATTTGTGAAATAATTAAATTTGTGAAATAAGGCATTATGGTAACCAATCACACAAAAAAAAAAAAAAAAAAAAAAAAAAAAAAAAAAAAAAAAAAAAAAATCTAGTCACCGAAAATAACGCAAGGGTGGCGGAAACATACTCCACAACCCTCTCCAAATGCCCATCCTTCAGTAAGCCTTCAGCCAATGCCAATAGTACCTCAATAGAGAGAAAACAAAGAAAAATCGAGAGAGACTTATCGAGAATGTCGACGAGGTCCGAAGACAAATCTACGGCCTTAAACCACCAGATCCGACGTCAAAATTCTTGAAACACTTCGTGGAAGAGAATGTCCTACGTTCATACCATGTTATTATCATAGGTACTGTCGAAGAAAAGGAATCTAGAATACGGATTTTGAGAATCCCCGATCCACCTCCACGGATGTTGAACAACCACGAAACTTCGTGGGAGAGAGAAGGAGAAGTCGACAGAGAGATAGGAAGAGAAAAAGGTAGGGAAACGACGCCGGAAACCGTCGCACAAAGGAGAGATTAAATGGCGTCGAAGAGTCACGTTAAGTTGGGTAAGGAAGAAGAATCCGATGGATATGGGTCGAACTCGAATCGGATATTCGATGACCCATGTGTACCCCTTCAGCCCATTAAATTCGATGGCCCATGTGTCATGCATTCATGCAGACATACTCCTTCGGCTCATTAAATTCGACAGCACATGTGTCACTCATGCAGACCTACCCTTTTGGCCCCTTAAATCCGACGACCCATGTGTCACTCACGTAGACACCACACTTGACATACCACTTCGTTTTATTAAATACGACTACTCAACACACGTGCTTGTTTTGAAGCCCGTGACACGTTGCATCCCGAGGGTGACATGTGTCACCAACACATGACTCGTGCACTCGAGGATGCGACACAAATTCTGCGCCTCGACCAAAAACACACCCAACACAATCCTCCCCGTCCCCCCACAACGACATGTGTCGCGCATGAAGACGCCGACTCCTTTTGCTTAACACGGCTTGACGCGGTTTCTTGGCTAAAAAATGCATCGTTCAACTCGGTATAGACATGTAATATATCGTTTTCTAGGTTTTCAATCCTTATGAACTCATTATTGAACTTATTTAAGGCAAATAAGGTCAGTATAGCACCATATCTCTAAATTTAATTTAATTTATGGTATAAATGTGAGTTATTAGCGTAAATAAGATGAACGTTCTAATAGGAGTCAACTCCCAACAACCTTTGGAGCATCTCTCGAGGAACTGGAGCTTATGTTATTTAAATTAGAGATTACTTAGGCTAAGGACAATGAAGTAAGTGGCCTTACTATAGGATATGCTATAAATTGTATGAGCTATGATGATGTATGAGCTCTATCGTATAATGCCGTATACTAGTATATGATTATGTAAGAGTTATGATGCTTGATGATGTGCGTAATATATATAGTTCGATGTATGGCGTACTTGATATGTTTGGTGCACCTTAGGACGATATAATGAGTATGATGATTACATGACGTTTGTCTTAATATATTGATGTTTTCCATATGAAGCATGTTATATGATGATGAGTGTCATATTGCATCAGGTCGATAGACCGACATATGATACAACCCTAAGAGCATGAACATGATATTAATATAAATATCCAACAAGAATGTGTTACTTAATGTAACAAAGAGATGAGACTAGATGGTTGTGTCAGAAGAGATGATAAGATGGAATTTAGAGGGACCTCATGCATGTTGTATGTGCATAAGCATAGGGATACTTCCCCAGAGACGATGAATGTGGACGCTCACAATATGCTGATGAGGGTGTTCATGGGGAGCATGACACCAAGGGGTTCCATTGACCTCCGGACGTCGCTATAGAGTGGCTTGACCAGAGAGAGTCCAGGGGGTGTGCGAGCCCTGGAGATTCACACTCGCACGTATGGGTCATATGTAGGGAAGTACTACACATCCATAGTAGTCCGAGACTAGAGGCCAACCCTAGATGAGATAGAGATAGGTCCCAAGAGCATGATTGCATGTGTTTGCATTTGCATGGCCCCCTATAATGGGGTCACTTATCGAATATTTATCAAAATACTCAGGCCATGTGTCACATCATTTTTTTCAGGTAAAAGCAAGGTGCACATGTACCGGAGGATGACGGCATCGCGAGCAGAGACTGTGGCACGTGCATAGGGTAGACTCATATTTAAATTCCTAGTCTTGGTTATAATAGGTTGTTTTGCATTTCATAGTTTTAAATTATTTTATATTTATTTATTTTTCTCTAAATACCATGGCTGTGTTCTTCCAAGAAGAGAATGTTTTAAATATTTTCGATATTTATGTTATAAATGATGTTCCTTTTAAGAGTTATGTTTTCGCATAAGAGACGAGCATGAGCCCTTAGTAGCGATTCTAAGTATGTAGAAATTTAGGGTCATTATAGATATCCTAAAGACTTCTCGATGAGGAGTGCAACATGGTCCTATGACATAAACTATGTGGCCGGGAACGTGTGAACCCCTGGGCGTAGGTACTCAAACTATGTTGCAAGAAATGCATGAAGCCTTAGACATAGATACGCAGATTGTATGGCACGGAACACATGAAGTCTTGGATGCAAGTATTATACTATGTAGCGAGGAACACATGAAACCTTTGGCATACATTAGGTTTGAGTTATTCAACGAGCATAGAATCCTAGATGTCTCTAAGGGGGAGTGTTTAAAGGATAAGAACTTGAACCAAGGTTCTCACTGCAAAACTAGGTACTAAAAATGGGTTAACCTTAAACAAATGTTAAAAGAAGAGAGTAATTCACCTGGATGGAAGTGAAAAAGTTAGGAATTAGGGCTGAATTAAGTATTCGAAGGTTTCTAGTATTAGTTTTTCACACCTTAGTGCTTTACATTGAATGCATTTGCTTTGATGAGAAGATATGATTCGGCATGCGACTATTTATTGAATATAAAGAACTGATTAAGGTGTGCTTGAAAGTGGCCTCGATGGACATATTAAAGTTCAAATGAAATTGCAAGTCCATACTTTGTCAGACCTTTCAACATTCTAGATTGGATCAGATCAGTGACATACAGATCAACCCTACCATAGTCTCTCTTTGCACCATATAACTTACATCACATATTAATGATTCACAAATACTTGATTGACTTCATGTACACTTTAGACCACAAACTTTTACAGATAGGCAAGGACCAAAGTTATTCCGAGATTAAGGCAATTTGGGGATGAAAGTTTTTTTTTTTAAGGTATATGCTACAACCGCCGTTAAAAATAAAAAGTAAAAAATAAAAATAAAAAATAAAAAAACAAAGAAAGAAAATTAGTTAAATAATAAAAAATAATAATACCTAATCTGTCACAACCCTCTCACAACTCTTCCCTAAAATACTTCAACCAATTCATTATTAGGAAGATTATTAATTCCGAAAGAATTTCTTTTTTTGAAATTTAAGTATATTTAGTTTGATGGAGAGGAGAGATGTCATTTGAATAGGTCATTTAGCTCAGAGTTAGAAATTAAATGACAAGAATCTTGTATGAGACGTAGCCATTTTAATAAGAAAAAAGAGAGTAAGAATTCATCTATAAATGGCAAAAAAAAAAAAAAAAAAAAAAAAAAAAAAAAAAAAAAACCTTGTGAATAAAAAAAAAAAAGAAAAAAACAAATAGTGAAAGAAAATAAGATCTTTAATAAATAATATATATATATATATATATATGTATGTATAATATTAAAAATCATGTTCGCAAAACTCTAATCATGTGCTAATGTTAGCAGGAAGGCTAGCACATGGACCATTGTAAAATTTAGCGAAATAGTCTTAGATAAGTTTGAACTTGAAATTGATGACATGAGCTCACATAGGTTAACTTAAATCTCAAATGAAAAAATCGAACTTTCATTAGGGATAAATTGGTGAAACCAACTAAAGCTAATCAAGTAAATGGTTTTACTATCGACAAAGTCGGAAGACTTACCTTATGTATGAGGACACGTGTCCAGTGATCCTTGCACGCGTTATTTATACTTTGTGTTTTATAATAATATAATGATGTAATGATGTAATGATGTTGTATGAATATGTATATGATGATATGAGATGATGACATGATGATGATGCATAATAACATGATGATATAAGATGCATGATGATGATGATGATGATGCATAATAACATGATGATATGATGCCTAATAACATGATGATATAAGATGCATGATGATGAGATGACTTAATATGATGATCTTTCATATTAAGATGATGTGCATGTATTAAATGTCATGAAACATTATGACAATAAGTTTTCTAAGGCACAACCTTAATTGATGTAAATGATGATGAACGTATGAAGGCCAATGCATGCATGATACTGTTCGGTTTTATGTCCTAAAACTCATAGTTTGTAAACAAAAAGATATTCTATTTTCAATAAAGTTATCATTGTTGTTTATTCAGTAAAGATTGTTATTGAATAAAGTGAATTTTACGATCATTAATCTAAATCCAATAAACTAAGAACACTCTGGCTATAGTATGATTACTTGAACTATATGTAGAGACATAAGAGTGAATCAAGTTCAAGTATATAGTCAAAATGATCTATAGTATAAGGATAAGGCTGAGTACCTTATTCTGGGGACACTATGGATGCGGCCCACTTTTGTATATGATATAAACAATGTGATCACTAAATTGTACATGTGGAAACATGTGAGTGGGGGCGTCCTATGCAATGAGTATTGCATAAGATCGGACCATGAAGAAAACCACTCTCACTTTATAATGTCGTTTACTGTTGAGACTGATTTTCTTTTCATTCGATAACCTAGGTAACTTGGTTTTAATCCTGAGCTAACCATGAACTCCTGTTTATTCGAAATTATCCTTAGATTTGCATGGGTGAGAGTGGCTCTAGTTCGCGCCGACTCAATAGGTCTCCCATTTCAGGGGTAAGACTGGGTGAATGGCTGGGGAGTTGGGGTGCAAGATGGAATTCACTCCTACCCACTTTTAGGGATAGAAGAGAGGTAGTTCCCTTAAGCACTGACTCTAGGTCTTGAACAAGGGGCCCCACCCTCTCATTAGCCTGAGAGGGATTCGGTTTACTGGTTGGACCACAAACCAATTGTTCATTAGAGGATCAGTGAGACAGAAGGAACAAGAAGTAACTTTAGGGGTAAAACGGTAAATTGACCCAGCTCTAGTTACGAACAACCTGCAAAGGATCGACTTACTAATCATGGTTATATCAAATGGACAGAAATATATCTATAGTGAGGGGAGTGCAACTACTAGGCTATAGTGGAGTGTCCTAGTAGTTAACGAATGTTGGTTAACAAGGTTAATGAGTTTAACCGGTTAATCTTGGATCGTTGGAGCCCATGATCTATAGGTCCATTAGGTCCCTCTGCTAGCTCATATCGGACTAAACCATAGAACAGTGTGACGAGTGAGTTCGAAGTGTTCGAATTCAAATTAGGGAATATGCGCTACATATATACGATATATTTAACCGCATTTTTGTTTTATTTACTAATTAAACAAAAAGAGAGAATTTGAGATATTTAAATAAGATTTAAATATTTTAATCAATTATGTGTCGGAGTTGATTGGGATTGACATTTGAATTAATATTAAATATTAATTAAATAGTTTAATTAATCATTTAATGTTACTTTAATTTTAAATTCATTATTCAAATTAATTGTTGAATTAAAATGAAGAAAGTCAAAATGTTGACTTCATTTAATGGAAAAATCCATGTTAGTGAAATTTTGAGGCGTCAAAATTTGGTTTAACCAAACTTGCATGTTTGCCAAATAAACCCCACAAGTTTGAGTGGAATTTTGAGTGTCAAAATTTGGTTAACTCAAACATGCATGCTTGCAACATAATCCCAAACATTTGAGTGGAATTTTAAGTGTCAAAATTTGGTGATCTCAAATTTGCATGAACATGCAAACATGAGTCTTTAAATAGAGTGATCATGGTACATGGAAGGTCCTCTTCTTCTTGGTGGAAAACCTTGAGAAAAACCTCTTAAAAACACTCTCTTCACATATACAAAATCCCTCCCAAGTTTAGTCACTCACCGGATTCCACAATCCTGTTCTAAGGCCGGAGGATAGTGGAGAAGACACTTGTGGTGGTTCGAAACCGGTTCATGAGGAAAAAGAAGTTTGAACTACAAAAGGTTAGTATCTAAACTAATTAAGTTTTAATACTTATGAACATGCTAGTTATTTACTATAATTGATGTTATAAAAGTGCCTAAGATCAAAACTACATGGAGTTCATGCATATTGTGTGTTCATATACATCAGGTTACTTCCTCATTTATGATGATGAGTATGGATGCGTACACTATAATGATGATGATGATGATCATGCCTTGCATGATATACGGGGGTTTGCTAATCTCTAGACATCGGCTACGAACAGCTAGCTCGACTATGACAGGTTCATCTTAGTAGAGACGACTCGAGTCGAGTTATCCAGACAACACAATGCGTGCCTCAAGCGAATGCTTGGCACTTGTCCTCCTTGTGCTTGACGCGTTTTCCTCCCCTCTCTTAACACTTGCAACTTCGGAAAAAAAAATATAGAATTCATCGATTCATCCTATTTTCATATATCTTTTCACATTACTCATCTCAACATGATCCATTTCTGTCGAACATCTTGAGGAACGAGTCAGCTAACTACACTCTGCTTCCTTCTTCCGTCATACCTTGATCAGTAATGTTACTCTCCAAGATTGATAATGTTACTCTTCAAGTTTGGGATATAGTATATCTTGGTCACTAAATGTTGGTCACCATTTTTGCACTGGAACAAGATGAATCCTTTATGCAAAAACTACACTTATTAAAATTAACATAAAGTTAACTTTCTCTTCATCTCCTTCTACTCCATTTTTACCGATTATAATGCCAAGAAAGTTTACTTTTTTCCATGCAAAAACTATCCTTATTAAACTAGCATAAAGCTTTTCTTTTCTAAGGGTAATCAAAACTGTCATGCTCCACATGCTCATGCAAAGTCTTTGAATAAATTAAAATATCATCAAAATATATGACAACATGTTTTCCCAAACATTCTCTCAGTGATTCATGAAGCACCTAAATGTGCTAGGAGCATTAGTTAACCCAAGAGGCATAACTAATTGCTGATCAATTAAATGTATGAGGTTGTTGATCAATTAAAGGTATGCGCTTAACTAATTGATCATCACATGCATCTGCAGAATTCAAAGGGACAAGAGTGGGTTTTCTACCATCTTTTGGGTTAAACGCATGAGCTTAACTAATTTGATCACGCTTCTACGGTAAGTTTTCATGGGTTAGTTAGTAGCTTCTATAGGAAATTTATAAAAGATTTTAGCACCATGGCTACACCATTGAATGACTTAGTGAAAAAGAATTTTATTTTTACATGGGGGGCGTTCAATGAGTTTAGGAAGAAATTAACCAATGCACAATTACTTTTCTTACCTAACTTTGATAAAACTTTTGAAATTGAGTCTGATGCAAATGGTTTAGGCATAGGTGCTGTTTTGATGCACGATGAAAAAACTTTAATGTATTTTAGTGAAAAACTAAATGGGTGCAGCATTGAACTACCCTACCTATGATAAAGAATTGTTTGCTTTTGTTTACACATTGCAGGTGTGACAGCACTACTTATGGCCTAGAGAATTTGTGATCCACTCTAATCACGAAAGTTTGAAGTATCTTAAGGGTCAAAGAAAATTGAACCGATGCAAAGTAGGTGGAGTTTATTGAATAATTTCCATATGTCATCAAATATAAGAAAGCTAAGGATAATGTAGTAGTTGATGCATTATCTAGAAGGTACAATCTCTTTGCTCCTCTTAGTGCAAAAATTCTTTGACTTGAGCATATTAAAGAATTATATAGAGATGACTAAGACTTTGAAACTATTTATGCATCTTATACTACAAAAAAAAAAAGTTGTTGATGATTATTATGTGTTTTATGAATTTTTATTTAAGAAAAGTAAGCTTTGTATTCCTAAATGCTCAGTAAGAGATTTTCTTGGAAAAGAAGCACATGGTGGTGGCTTAACGGGATGATTTGGGATTAATAAAACTTATAATATTTGCATGAACACTTCTTTTGGCCAAATATGAAGCAGACGTTCATAAGTTTTGGGGGCCAATGTTTTATATGCAAAGAACCAAAATGTAGATCACAAACAAATGAATTGTATACTTCTTTGAATGTACCTAACGAACCTTGGACTAATATATCTATGGATTTTGTCTTGGACTAATATATCTATGGATTTAATTCTTGGTTTGCTGCACACTAAAAAGGGTAAAGAAAGTATTTTTGATGTGGTAGATAGATTTAGTAAAATGACTCATTTTATTGCATGGGACAAGACGGAAGATGCAAAACATGTTGCTGACTTATTCTTTATGGGAGTAGTAAGATTACATAGAACCCCTATAATAATTGTCGTTTTCAACTACATGTCATCCTTAGACCTATGGACAAACTGAGGTGGTTAATAGAAGATTAGGAGCATTGGTTAATGGAACATTAGGGCTATTATTTCTCAGAATATTAAGTCTTGGGATGAATATTTGCCATTTGTAGAGTTTGCATATAATAAAGTAATTCATAGTACCTCTCGTTGTTCTCTTTTTAAAGTTGTTTATCGATTTAATCCACTTACCCCTCTATATTTTCTTCCTATTCCTTCTAATATTTTTGTGAGTGAAGCAGCCACAACCAAGTAAGGAAAATTTGATCAAAACATTGCACAAAGAGGTGAAGGAGAGAATTTAAAAACAAAATTTCAAAGTTGTTTCGAGAATTAACAAAGGACGAAAGAAAATCATTTTTCAAGCCGGTGACTGGGTCTGGATACATTTTCGCAAGGAAAGATTCTCATCTCAATGGAAGACAAGGTTACATTCAAAAGGGGATGACCCTTGTCAAGTCCTTGAAATAATTAATAAAAATTCATATAAAATTGATCTCCTTGGAGAATTTTCAGTACATTCTACTTTCAATGTTGCTGACTTGAGTTCTTTTGATGTAGGTGATGATTTTCCTGATTCGAGGACGAATCCTTTGGAAGAGGGGGAAGATGATAAGCTTCACGGTGTTCTAAATGTTCCGACTGGACCTATTAGATGATCCAAGGCTAAGAAGATTCAACCAGCATTCATACTTCATCTACAAAATTAGATAGACTCGGTTCAACCATTATTTCATGTGTTACAAGCTAATTTGATTGAGGAAGGACCATTTGGAGCTTCAAAAGTGAATATTTGCATGGTTGAAGTAGCGGATCAAGTTGATATAAATTGCACTTGATAAGTTGTTAGAAAACTTTATTTATTATTTTTAATTTCATAATTTTTGTAATGGGCAAAATAGTAGAAGTTGTTTGTCAAATTGACTTCATCTTTTGTTGAGATTTAAGGGGGTCCGAGTTAAATTATAACCAATGACTTCTTTAGGGGGGCATTTGAAGAATCTAAAATTTCTTTTGTGGAGATATTATAAATTCCAACCAATTATTATGTAAAACGGATGAATGAAATTGAGATCCTTAGATATTCGAGCATCATCCTTGTCATTTCTAAGTTTCATGCAATTCTAGTGGTAGATTACATCTGAGTCATTCAATCAAAGCCTTGAACAAGTTGGATTGTGGAGTGACTCAATTTAGAACAAGGTTCCAAATCTTGCTTCTAGATCTTTAATGTAAGAGGTAATCTAATTCTAGTCTTATCTGTCTGTTGATCCAAATTTTGTGTAAGGTGGTGTTAATTTCTTTGATTTAAGGATTCTTTTTTTAACAAAATCTTGGATGGTTGGGTTGATGATTATGGTTGACTTATCAAGTTTTTATCCTAGAAGTTCTCAAAATTTTATCAAGAGGAAGATATCGAGCATCAATTCACCACACCGTACACTCCACAACAAAACAGTATGGTCGAACGAGGAAACAACATAATAATGGACACTGCAAGAAGCTTACTGATAAGATAAGGAATCACTACAAGGGGAGTAAGATTCGGGTTACCTTGTTGATCGAATATCTCAAGACAAGAACATTGTTTGAGATTCGAATCACTCCACAAGCAAGATCGATCATGTCTAGCTTGAATGATTCTTGTTGATCAAATATCTCAAGGCAAGAACACTTGATTGAGATTCGAATCACTCCACAAGCAAGATTGATTATGTCGAGCTTGAATGATTCTACATGCAACCTAAACTGCATAGAATTGCAAAGAAACTTAGCCATTGGCTAAATAAGAGCACAAATGCTTCTTTTACTATATTTTATATTTTCCAAGTCTACTTGCAAATACAACCTACATGGCTTTATATAGCCTCAAAATCAAACTATTAAAGGAATTACAAGGGTTGTAACATTCATACTTAATGGCCATAATTAACCATTATGTAATTGTAACAAATAAAGAGTCTTAAAATACATTAATGAAATACAATAACTCTAAATTACTCTAAATTGTAATCCACCCAAAATTTATAACAATCAAACTTCATTCTTCTTCAATGTGGCATGAATTGAAACATCTTTTGACAATTTTGACAACCTTTTCTTCACATCTTCATTGAAGTATATTGTATGATTGATGTCTTTTGGTTCATATCACTTACTCAAGAGCATACAAGTTCCTATGATTTTTTTGGGCAAGGAAATACAACATGCAGTTTATCTTCTAAACCTTTTACTGACAAAGGAGCTAGACACTTGCACCCCCTACGAAGGATGGTTCAGCAAGACATCTCACTTCGAGTACCTAAGAGTCATTGGTTGTACATCACATGTTAAGACTGCAAACCTATATATTAAAAATATTGATGACAAAAGCTAAAAGATGTACTTTGGCGTAGAGGAAGGGACCAAGGCACACATGCTATATGATCCGCAACATGAGAAAATTTATGTACGTAGATATTTCATATTTGAAGAAGAGAAGATGTGGGATTGATGCAGCATTGGCAATAACAAGCACACTGTTACAGAGTTCACTCCCTTGGAAGAAGAGGAACACGCAACAGACCTAGAAAGTACACCGACAATGACACCAACATGTCCACACATGTCATCACCGATGACACCAAAATGCGTGATGAATTCTCTAGAATAAGAAAGCTCATGCAAGAGCATGAGGATCCACAACAGAGGGTAGATCAAAGAAATTTCATTCTTGGAATTTATGCAGATACACTTGAAGAAGAGTTAAATCCCGATGAGTTAGTGTTGCTCGCAGTCGAGGAGTCGAAAACTTACTGTGAGGCAGCAACTGAGACGATGTGGCAAGAGGCCATGCAGAGCTTGAAGACATTGAGAAGAATAAGACGTGGGCATTGACTAACTTACCGCCCGGATACAAATCCATCGGTTTGAAGTGGGTGTTTAAGTTGAAGAAGAATAGTGAAGGAAATGTCAAACATAAAGCAAGACTCGTGGTGAAGGTATATGTGAAATGAAAATGAGTTGATTTTGAGGAGGTTCCTCCCTATGGCTAGATTGGACATTGTAAGGAATACATGCCACCCAAGCGCTTTGTCAATTTAAACTCTAGCTCCACCAATACAGGGTACTCTATTCTAGTCTGTGAGCACTAGGATCTAGATCAGTAGATCATTTCTCGTGATTCTAAGATGCTCAGTCTATTGTTAGTATTCTAACTTAAGTCATCATCTACAGGAATAAGGCACAATCAATCACGTGAAGCTAAACAACATCACGTTTCATACATGTTCAACAAAGAGATAACATTCATCAATTTCCTAGAGCACAAATCACAATATCTCATTCTTCATTCTATCCCTAGAAATGCATTAAAATGGGCATGTATCTTAAATTCTCATCCTAAGGGTGTTTCGGTAATTTTTAACGTGTATTACATTCTAATCTAAAAATGCCATTATGAGATCCTAGGCATGCATATTTTAACTACCTAAGGCAAGATATGCTCACTACTAACACTTTGAGTGGTCCTACAAGTATCAATTGAGAAAAGTATGAATGGCTATCAGTCATCATGAGCTAGCTTTTAAATGTGTTACGAGCTCCAAATTTTTCAAAATTTCTCTAGTAGGACCTTATTCAAGTCATAGTACGGTAAATATCGAAATCCAAGCAAAAAGAAATCAAACAAAGGTTGAATAGTATAAAATACTTAGCTCATGCGTCTTCACATATTTAAATTTTGACAAGTGAGAGAGAGACAGAAGAAGTAATTAGATTTTGACAAATGATTTGTTGGTGATAGATTAGCATATTTAAATAACAATTTAAGCTAAATTAAAGTTATTACACTTCACGTGAGCATTCCACTCAACTTAATTTTGTGGCTTTAACTTAAAAATAGGGATTTATCTAACAACGGTTTGGGTCGAATCTTTTCACCGATTCACCATCCATCAGCACAGGTCACTCTCTCGACTAATCGCGCTTCCTCTACTGTTAGCAACACGTGTCTCAACCAATGTTGGATGCGTGTCACTCTCTTTATCAAAATTTGAGTTCACCGCAATACGATTCTTCATTAGTTTTCAAGATTTCTTTTTCATCTTTTTTACATCACTCGAACCAGTTTTCTTTCATCACCAAAGTTTTAGAGTTTTAAGTTATTTTTCATCAAAATTATTTTCATTCTATTTACTTAGTTTTTCATTCTATTAGGTTAACTACCTAAACAAATAATCAAGACAAAATTTTGTCAAAAACTAATTTTGTACTGTTTCTTGAGACTCTCGAAACTTTTCCTTATATTCTAAATCGACTCAATGGTTTCTTCATGAAAGTTGCGTGAAATCTTCCCTAGAGTAACATACTAAAATTTCATAATCTAACACTTTCTAAATCTCACATATCTAAGGAAAAGTTAAGATAAAAATTCAAAAATCTTTCTTCCCATTCCTTCCTCAATTCTTGATCGATTTGAGTGATCCAAGCCCCTAGATTGGTTCTCCAACATTTACTCATTAGTTCTTATGAAGAAACATAGGTCGAATTCTGACTCTAAGTTGCCAGTTGGAGCGAATGTCGGTTCTTCTTCATCCTCTCTCTCTCGAAAACCCTAACTCTCTTCCTATTCTTTTCAATCTTCTTCTACTTTTTTCTTTTTCTTCTTCCTTAATGGTCTGTTTAGGACTCTTACAAACCCTTCATTATGAAAGCGGTGTCAAAGTGACCGTTTTTTTTATATTTGTTTGGAGTTCGTAAGATTTTTATAAACATTTTTCTTTTCTATATAATCTTGAAACTCGGCTTCTAAAACCCTCAATAAATTTGAAGAGTTCAAACTTTAAAGAAAAAAAATTTAGAAAATTAATTCTCGAGGCTTAAGTGTTACTCTCTTTAAAGAAAATCCATAAGAAATTAGAGAAATAAAGTTTCCAAGAGAAAGTTTGAAATGCATTTTTGCTCAATTCAATGATTCTATTTATAAAGACTTTCAGATATTTCCTAAATAATATATTTGAATATCTAATATATTAAAATATATTATCTTATTTAATTCAAAATTTAATTAAATATTAGGTATCTTAATTTATATTTAATTAAAACATATTTTTTATTTAATATATCTCATATTTATTAATTATTTTAATGTTTAAGATATAAAAAATAATAAATATATTTTATCATTTATATGTAATGTATCCAATATATTAAGTATTCATACAAGCTCAAAAGGAAGATAACATTCATCAATTGTCTAGAGAAAATATCACAATATCTCATCCTTCATTCTAGGACAACAAAAAGTATTAAAATCCACATGTATCATAAAAATTCATCCTTGGGACATTTCAATAATTTTTCTTAACATACATAGTTTCCTCATCTAAATTGTCGAGTCCTAAACATGCATATTCTAACTACCTAAAGCAAGATATGTTTGATGCTAGCTCCTCCTAGCGATCCTTGTAAGTATTACTTGAGAAAAGTCTAAATGGCTACTTACTTGGATGACGCATGTCTTCTTAGGCTTGAATTTTCGCTTGCTAGGGTTCCAAATTATTTGCAATTTCTTTAGAAAGTCTGAATTCAAGTTATAATGAGGTCAGTATTAACATCAGGACAAAAAATTGAAAAACGAGATTTAAACCGAAGAAAAGAGGACCTTAGGTGCCTTCACGGTCATTGGGATGGCACCACACGCACGCAACCACGCATAGAGGTTCACGTGCTAGCATACAGGTGGTTAGCTCATGTCTTTAATCCTCAGCAAATGCGATGGTTTTCTCTAGTTTTTATCTGAGCAACACGTGATGTACACATATAGGTCGCGTCAAAGTCGAGTCAGATCGGTGTAGGAGGATCAAGTCCCTACGGGTAGATGGTTCAGAGTGGAACACTCTTTATCAATGCAACATATTGCATACCTCTTGTTCTGATGCGTGTCCTCCTACGATAGCCGACGAGAGTTCTTCTCCTCACCTGAGACGTGTCCCTCACGAATTTTGTCTTCCTCGCGCAGTATTCTGCAGATTTTTCACAAGGATTCCTTTAGTTTCTTATCTTTTTCTAATTTTTTTGAATTTTCATAACTTAATTCGATTCAACTTGATTCCTGATGATTTAAGCGATTTGAGCACTCAGATTGGTTCTTACAAAGTCATCGAGCATTTCTTGGGAAGGAACTTCAGAAAAATTCCTCCTCTAAATCGTCGATTGGGGTGAATTTTGATTCTTATTCTTCCCTCCCCTCAAAACCCTAATATTTTCACTCTTTTTTTTTTCTCTTTTTATTCTTCCTTAGTAGTTTAATTTAGATTCTTATTCTTCCCTCTCCTCAAAACCCTAATATTTTCACTCTTTTTTTTTCTTTCTTTTTATTCTTCCTTAGTAGTTTAATTTAGAGCCCTTACAAACCTCTCAATAGAAATGGGTCAATATATTTTGCTTGGTCCTTTTTTTCCCCTAATTTTTCACTATTTTATTTATAATTTTTTTGGACTCCATGCGTTTTTCGAAATATTTCTCTAATATGTAATAGCCTAAATAAATAAATAAATAAACAACCCTTCTCCACTTCTTTCTACTTACCTCTCATCTCTTTCGTAGAGTTATTTCTCTTTAACCCACCTCTCACACTCAATATCATAGTTACTATAAAAAAAACTGAAAAACAAAAAATGTTAGATTTGAGAAAAAATGAAAATGGCACATGACGATGATAGCCAATTATACGTTAGATCTTCCCTAAATTGTTGTAATTGTTTAGCTTTGAATTAGAAGTTAAATGTAATAATTTTTATGAATTCTAGTAAATGACGTCAGTAAATTTATATTAGTAGCCAAATGAATCTATTAAAAATTGTTTAGCTTTGAATTAGAAGTTAAATGTAATAATTTTTATGAATTCTAGTAAATGACGTCAGTAAATTTATATTAGTAGCCAAATGAACCTATTAAAAATTGGCCAAGAATATATGTGAACAGAATTAGATTGTTATTAGTGTTAACAAAATTAAGAGAAAAAAAATACAAAGATAAGAAAAAGGAAAGATTTAGAAGTGAATTAATCTGTTAATAGAATTAAAAGAAAAAAAAAGGAAATACAACAATAAAAAAAAAGGGAAGATTTAGGAGTAAGATAGAGTTAAAAATTGGTCGATGCAATCAAAACACAAAAAGAGAATAGAATGAAAAATAGCGGATGAGAATAGAGAGAAAAATAGGAAAGATATAAATACATAGAAAGGAGAATACAATCAAAAGCACACATAGAAAAGAGAGAAAAAGAAAGGAAGATTTCAAAAGTATTAAATTGTTATATTAGTAAATATAATAACAAACATATATTCTCATTTATAAGGTAATTCTCAAATATATTATGAAATTATACTATCTAATAAATGGTATGTTAGTAGGCATGGTATTATTAGACATATTTATACCCAAGAAACCTTAAATCTAAATAGAAACATAAATAATTTGTTAAATACTTTAACAAAATTTAGGAATTATAATTAGTGAAGAAATTCGGTGAATATCTTTAATAGGGTGAAGCACCTTGACATAAGTGGGAACGAATTTGAGGGACAAAAGCAAGCTAATTTGGAGTTACATAGAACTTCGGCTAAGGTCATCCAAATAAGTGACTTTACTATCGGTATGTTTATATTTGATGTTGACACGTGCTCTGTGGTTCTGCATGTGTCATAAATTTGATATGTGTTTATCGTTTATGAATCGAACTGACTATGATATGTTATGTATGTATTATGATATGTGAATGATAGGTTAACTCTTACGTTTGATGTGTTCAATGATATGTGTAAGATAGGATACGAGAATGATGCAATAAACCTAATGTAATGATATGACTAAGATAAGATTGATATAACGATATGATTAGGTTATGTATAGAAAGGGATATGATTATGATAGGTTGATGGAACGATATGATTAGAGTACGTTCCTGTAACGGTATGATTAGGATACGTTCATTAAACGATATAGTTAGGATGCATTCTTGTAACGGTAAGACTAGGATATGTTCATGAAATAATATGATCTAGAATATGCATATGGAAACGATATGACTAAGGTATGTTCATGAAATGATATGACTATGAGATGTATAAGGTGATGGTGTTACTATAACACGTTCGGAAGCAATTTGAATCTTAGGCACTCTGAGTACATAAATTATAGTAAATTAGCTAGCATGTTCAAAAGCATTAAAACTCAATTAGTGTCTTTTCTACTATTCTCCGACCTTAGAATAGGATTGTGGAATCCGGTGAGTGACTAAACTTGATAGGAATTTAGTATATGTAAAGCGATAGTTTTGAGAGATTTTCTCAAAAAAAATTTTAAGAAGAATTTACATGTACCTCGATCACTCTATTTATAGAGTCATATTTGCATGTTCTTGCAAAATTGAGATTACCAAATTTTGACACTCAAAATTCCACTCAAATTTGTGGGATTATGGGGCAAGCATGCAACTTTGAGTTAACCCAATTTTGACACTCAAAATTCCACTAAAATTTGTGAGGTTTATTTGGCAAACATGCAAGTTTGGTTAAACTATATATTGAGACTCAATATTCCACTAACTCAAACATGAATTTTTCCATGAGGTGGAGTCAACCTTTTAACTTTCTCCATTTTAATTTAACAATTAATTTAAATAATTAATTTCAAATTAAAACAATAATAAATGATTAATTAAACCATTTAATTAATATTTAACATTAATTCAAATGTCAATCCCAATCAATTCCGACACATTGATTATGAATCCCTATTCATAATTAAAATATTTAAATCTTATTTAAATATCTTCAATTCTCTCTTTTTCTTTAATTTGTAATTAAAACAAAATGCGGTTAAATATAACGTATATATGTAGTGTATATTCCCTAATTTAAATTCGAACACTTCGAACTCACTCGTCACACTGTTCTAAGGTTTAGTCCGATATGAGCTAGCAGGGAGACCTAATGGACCTATAGATCATGGGCTCCAACGACCTGAGATTAACCGGCTAAACTCATTAACCTTGTTAACCAACATTCGTTAACTACTAGGACACTCCACTATAGCCTAGTAGTTGCACTCCCCTCACTATAGATATATTTTTGTTCATTTGATATAACCATGATTAGTAAGTCGATCCTTCACAGGTTTTTCGTAACTAGAGCTGGATCAATTTACCATTTTACCCCTAAAGTTACTTATTGTTCCTTAAGTCCCACTGATCCTCTAATGAACAATTGGTTTGTGGTCCAACCACCAAACCGAATCCCTCTCAGGCCAATGAGAGGGTGCGGCCCCTTGTTCAAGACCTGGAGTCAGTAGTTAAGGGAACAACCTCTCTACTATATCCCTAAAAGCGGGTAGGAGTGAATTCTATCTTGCACCCTATGTTCCCAGCTATTCACCCAGTCTTACCCCTGAAATGGGAGGCTTATTGAGTCGGCAAACTCGGGCCACTCTCACCCATGCAAATCTAAGAATAATTCTGAATAAACAGGAATTCATAGTTAGCTCAGGATTAAGGTCGAGTTACTTAGGTCATCGAATGAAAAATCAGTCTCAACAGTAAACGACATTATAAAGTGAGAGTTATTTTCTTCATGGTTCGATCTTATGCAATACTCATTGCATAGGACGCCCCCACTCACATGTCTCCGCATGTACAATTTAGTGATCTCATAATTTATATCATATACAAAGTGGGTTGCATCCATAGTGTCCCCAGGATAAGGTACTCAGCCTTATCCCTATACTATAGATCATTTTGACTATATACTTGAACTTGATCCACTCTTATGTCTCTACATATAGTTCAAGTAATCATACTATAGCTAGAGTGTTCTTAGTTTATTGGATTTAGATTAATGATCGTAAATCCACTCTTATACTTGAACTATGAGTTTTAGGACATAAAACCCAACATAAGGACGATAAGACTATGACAAGTTTAGGATATGCATATGAAAACGATATGATAAGGGTATGTTCATAAAATGATACGACTATGAGATGTATAAGGATAATAAGACTATGACAAGTTTAAGATATGCATATGGAAACGATACGACTAGGGTATGTTCATGAAATGATACAACTATGAGATGTATAAGGATGATAAGCCTATGACAAGTTTAGGAAGCGATATGGCTAGGACATGCATATGAAAACGATATGACTACGAAGTGATGATATGACATGTGAATGAAGGATATATATATATATATACATATATATATAGATGTCGTGATAGGATATGAAATATGTTATAAATTGATATATTTATAATATGATATATTCTAATGCGATATGTTATGGTATGATATGTATATGATGAAAATTTTTATGTCTGAAAGCATGAAACGTTATGATATGACATATTTATGTAATTCGAATGATATTATATGATAAATGATATGATAAACGATATAAGAAATGATATCAAAAAATGATATGATATGTACGAAACACTAGATAGGGTTATATTTGTAACACCCAACAATGAAGGAAATTATCTCCAACGAGAATAAGCCACCCATGCAAGACCCAAAGGATCCGAGGAAAGAAATTAAGAGGATTAAGCAAGGACAAGGGTCTTAAGCAACTCATTTCTATACCCTCAAAAGTAATTTTAAGGACTTAAGGCCTTTGGAGAAGGATGAGGAATGAAAAAGTAAGGGAAAATTGACCAAGGAAAGAAGAATTTTTAGAAAAATATAGATTTTTCAAAATATATATTATATATATATATATATATATATATATATATATATATGGATAATTACATATATATATATATTTAAAAAGTGTAAAATTACAAAAATACCACTAAATTATGGATAATTACAGATATGTCATTCTGCTCAAAATCAGAACCTCCAGAATGATCTCGTGCACAAAATTCTTTGAATATCAAAATCAAGTCGTTGATCACCTCCAAAATTGGACACGATCTAGAACATTCACAGATCATCAAATATAATGTTTCGAATTCAAATTGGAAGTCGGTAGCTCACTGATCATCGGCGAGGATATTTCTAACGAATTTTTTAGAAAATTCAATCTCCAGCTCACGACGATTCTTGAGGTTTCAACGTCGGTAGAAGCTTCCCCTATAAAGTCTGAAATTGGGGCAACAATATGGAATAAGAATAAAGCAAGGTCGAGCTCATAATCGTAAGCAATAAACATTTAGATTTTGGGTCTCCCACTCTCGAATTTATTCCAAATTCAAGAGCAATTCTCCACCATTTCCCTTCAAACTTATTCCTAAAGTTTCTAAACACGATTACCCACAAGTTCTATGAAGGAATAGAGTGCTGAAAATGCCTAGAAACCATTCCCCCAATCCAATTCGCGGTTGAAGAGATTCAAGAAAAACTTAAAGATCTAATTTAAGGATACACGATAATTCGTCCACTAAGAACAATCCCAATCAATTTATGTACCTCCAAGAAATATTTTCATTGAAGACCAAGAAGAGAATTAATCTCAAGAACGTGCTCAATTGAAGGAAACCAGTTTCGGGCTAAAATTGACGGTAAGTGTCAAATTCCTATCTACAGTCCATTTTCCTACAAATTAAGGATTCCTTTAGCTTCAAAGGAAGAAGTTGAGTAACCTTGATAAAGGAATTGGGAGCTGAAATTTTGTAGAACAAGCTACCCAAGAGAACGAAAATCTGGTGTTTTGGGTGAGTTGTAGACCGAGAATAATTTATGAAAATTAAGGTCTAATACTCAAAGAAGTTCCTGCAAACCAATTCCTTTAGCTTGAATAAAGAATATGGAAGAGGTTTCATGAAGAAATCGGGCCTTGAAAAATCCAAGAATCGGCTACCCAATAAGAAAGTCTCTGTTTTTGCTCTAGCGAGAAATTAACTTTTGGACAAACTTTGAAGGCAAATATCTTAAACTACGATCCACGAGAAGGTATGAAATCAATCTCAAGCTCTTCCTTGTAACACCATCTTTAAGTTTCATGAAGAAATCGAGGGTTGAAAAGACATGATCGGAGCTGGAGAACCACGTTTTCAGACAGTAGTGCACATAAACGCGCGCATCTTCTTCCTGTCCAAAGGAAGAAGACCATGACGTGGCCGGTTAAACTGGACCGGCCATGTCAACCCAAAATCTGACCTTTCCTTGGTTTTTCTCGATTTTAACTCCCTTCCAGATCAGTTCTCATGGAAATTTTTATGGTTCCAGAAACTAGACACAATAAGGAGTCTAGGGAAGAAAATTTGAAATGATTCATATATTGGAAGCTCGAGAATGGAAGTCCCGAACGTCAATGACGAGGTAAGTAACCACCTTGAAGTTTTCTTAAGAAATACTTGTGGGAATCACTTGAATTTTCATATGAACCCTAAACCAAGTATGAATTAAGGATATATGAAAGAAAAACTTCAAAGAACCGTGAGTTAAGGCCCTGAACCGATCAAATTTCTCGGGATTTAAGTAATGTTAAAATAACCAACTAAGTAAACTCCACTGCCTATGAAATTTTAATGTTGAGCATATTATAGCATGTTGAGATTATATATGAAATTTGTTGGTTATTGAATAATGATAAGTAGGTAAACCAACAACCCGTGCAAAATGACCATAATGCTCCTAAGGATGTCTACCTGTGCGAGGATTGGGGGGTCCCACATGATTAGAGAGGGGAACAAGTGTTGCGGGGACACTGAGCCTGGAAAGAGGGGGACGGGGGGGGGGGGGGGGGGGGGGGGATGAATTGGGAGATCCCATGTTAGTTGGAGGGGATGAATTGGGAGATCCCATGTTAGTTGGAAATGAGAGTAAAACATTTTTTTTGAAGGGAATGAAAACCTCTCCCTAGCATACGAGTTTTAAAAGCTTGAGAGGAAGCATGTAAGGGAAAGCCCAAAGAGAAAAATATTTGTTGTCGATGGACTTGGCCTGTTACAAGAGGGTATGGATTAGGGGTATGAAAGGTAGATTGTGAGATCCCACATCGGTTAGGGAGAAGAATGAAACATTCTTTTTGAAAGGGTGTGAAAACCTCTCCCTCTACATCTTAAAAGGTTTGAGAGGAAGCTCAAAAGTGAAACCCCAAAGAGGACACACGTTTTAAAAACCTTGAGCACAAGCCCAAAAGTGAAACCATAAAGACTCGTTTTACCATACTAGGCTTAAAATAAGAAACTTTATGGAAGTTTCAAATTTCTTCCAAGTATTTATTTAAAGAAATTAGTTGACATGTTTAGCTTATTGGATAAGGACTAAATTAAAAGTACTAAAAAATGTATATTTAATAAATCATTTAAATTCTTAATTGTGTTATCCGTTGGCATATTTATTAGAATAAAATACTATTTTGATAGTGGAAGTATTTTTAGGCTTATTTTATGTACTTCTTTCCGTAGGGTGAGGTTTAGGAATAATTTTGATTATTTTATTTGCATTTTATTATCATCCATGATATAAAAAATTTATATAAATGTAAGGTTATTAGTGTAATCTTAAAAAGGACGTGATTGACATGGAAAAGATCACGTTAAAGTAATAATCTAAAGGATTTATAGAGTATGGATGAGATTGAATGTCTTATCCTGATAATATTATTGATATGACATATTTTATAATTGTTACAAATTATTTTTTATCGAAATTGTTTCAGTGAAAACATGTGAGTGAGGGTATCTCATACAATGTGTAATAACCAAAAATTTTGAAATAAAAATAAAAAATTGGATTGTCTCCGTTGCTTAAAGCTTAGAAGTGGGTGTTGACCTCTGCTATAAAAGAGAGTTCCCTCACTTCATTTTAGCATCCCACTTGAACCGTTCGAGCCAGTTGGAGACTACACTTTCTGACGGCTCAAGGCTAGCATTTTGGCTGATCCGGCTTGGGTTTGATACACTTGGACCCTATCCTCCTACTTTCAATTCTTCGGAAGCGTTTAAGGTTAGTACGACTATCTTTTAGCTAGTTTAAATTTTTTTAGTCAAGTTTAAAGTATTTATGCATAATTAGGCTAAGCTAATTTAAATTACTACCTTTTACCTCGTTAAATTTTTTGGAGTCAAATTTAAAGTATTTAGGCATAATTAGGCTAAGCTAGTTTAAATTACTAACTTTTTCCTAGTTAAAACTTTTGAGTCAAGTTTAAAGTATTTCTGCACAATTAGATTAAGCTAGTTTAAATTATTAAGAGTAAGTTTAAATTAGTAGGAGTAAGTTTAAATTATTTTATGCAAATCTAGGTGAGCCAATTCTAACACTAGAATTATAATTAATGATGTTAGACTCCAGGCAGAATTAGATTTTAGAGAGCAGTGTTAAGCTAGCATCAAAGGACCGTAATAGCTTCACCCTAGGGCAAACAAGTAAGTGACCCTATTGTCGTCTAGTTATAATTG
This sequence comes from Cucurbita pepo subsp. pepo, assembly GCF_057944985.1. Lineage (NCBI taxonomy): Eukaryota > Viridiplantae > Streptophyta > Magnoliopsida > Cucurbitales > Cucurbitaceae > Cucurbita > Cucurbita pepo. Next base: position 5,756,464 of record NC_141817.1, read on the forward strand.
TGTGTTGTATGATGACACGCGCCCGTGGCTTCGCACATGTCATATGCCCATATATGCAAACTGTTATGAAATGATATGTATGTTCTATGAGATGTGATTGCTATGCTGTGTTTGATGAATTGATATGTTTATGATATGATATGATATGCTAAGATATGATATGTTGAAGACATGCTCGGGATATGTCATGTGACTGTTATGATATATAATATGATATGTGCATGATGTGGATTGTTATGTCTGAAAGAATAAAAACGTTATGATATGACATATGTGCGACATGAATGATATAATATGATTGATATGCAAAACGACAAACTAGCATGAAATAAAACCCCGGCATACGCATGAAAGATATGATAAATAATACGATAAACGATTTGAGAAATGATATGACAAATGATATGATATGAAGGAAGGCGCTAGCAGGGATGTATTTAATGATAATGAAAATGGAAAAATGTTGGGGACCTCATGGATTATTGTGTGCTCATGCATCGAGGGATGCCCCTTATCCTTCATGATAGTATGGATGCATACACTATAAGACAGGAGAACGATCATTATATTTATCATAATGCTGTCGTGATGTTCGCTATTTCTAATAGGTGTTCGACATCAACAGCTATCAGAGAATGCTCGCCTAACTAGAAAGAGGTCCATAAGGTGTGCGAACCGGCTGGTGGGTCCATACTCGCACGTGTGGACCGTGTGAAGGAAAATTAAGCACACATCCAAGTTGCCCGTTAAGATAGCCACCGTAGAAAAATAGACTGTTATGATAGGTTCCATTCATGAAGTTGTATGTGTTTGCATTTAACCCCTATACGGGTTTGCTCACTGAGTATTTCTTAAAATACTCTAAGTCACGTACTACTATATTTTTAGGTAAACACAAGGCATCCCTGTATGGCTGACAACGACATTCCAATTGGAGACCTGACACATGTACATGTACCCCATCCTACAATAATGTTTTTCTATTATTGGTTCATATTATAATATTAAAGAAGGACAAAAAGAAAAATCATTAGGGTACCTCACGTTGAATATATAATTGTAAACATAATTTCATTTTTCAGTTCTTCCTTGGCAGAAGTCTTGTCATCTTCTTCCTTGTCAAAACTCATGGAAGGAAAAAGAAGTGTGAAGATAATTGAGATCTGTAAAGTGGCTCCTCGGCTGCCGGAGGAGTCATGTGCCGCGGCTGTGCCATCGTCTCTTCCTCTCACCTTCTTCGACCTTTCGTTGCTAAGGTTCTATCCAACCCAACGTCTTTTCTTCTACGAGTTACCATCCCATGATATCTCCTAACGAAATTATTCCGAAGCTAAAAAGCACTCTCACTCTTTGCCATTATCTTCCTCTGGCTGGTAACCTTGTCTAGCTTCCACAGTCTGAGCTTCCGACCATCGAGATTTTCTACGGGGACGGCGTTTCTCTGACGGTAGCAGAGTCAGAGCTGACTTTTACCAACTTTCCGGCAATGGGTTTTGATAAGTGCCAACAATGCTGGATTTTGCAAAGCTAGAGATGCTTCTAGAATCCTTACAAATTTTCACAAAGAAAGCTAACTTAACGAATTGATTTTAACCAAGAGTTGGTTAGAAGATGAATAATTCTTATATCGAACTTAGAATCTATGATGGTCACTCTTAGATTCTAAGACGACTCACTCCAGAATTAGCTTGATCAAAACTAATTCAATGAATCGGTTTAAACATCAAACGTAAAGTAATGTTTGAAAAAGAATAACACCAAAAAAGTATCAAGAAAATACAAAGGTTTTGTTTGTATTCAACATAATTCTCAAACATGAATATTACATGCCCTCAAATAGGCCAAAAAGATAACCCAAATATAATAAAGTTCATCTGCCAACCACAAACTACAACTACTAATAACTACTAATAAAAGCTAGTAAATACAAATGGAAGAAAATAAGGCATGACATAAATTGTCTTAATTGGTAGTTCAACTACCAAAGGTAAAAGTCTTCTAATCACTTTCCAATGTCGAGTTGAGTTTATTGTCACTTCATTATTTTTTTGATTTGATATGCTAATGCTATAAAGATTTTTGGGCTCAAAAGTCTTTGTTTCAACTTGTACATTAGCTGGCGTTTGAAGATGCAATGTATAAGCCTCTTGAATCTTCTTGCATCTTCTTAACCTTGCTTCTTGTAATCGGTCATTCGGGTACATGAAAAGGGTCAGTAGTTGAATTCACATAAGGTTCCGTGAAGCTTCTGAGTTTCATTCTCTTGTCCCCTCTTGCCTGCTTCTCATGATCGTGTTGCAGCAATTGCTATCCAAGTTCTTAGCTAACAATGTTTGGGTCCTTTTTTTCTTTTTAGTCTATTTGCATTCTTATAATTCTGTTTTTAATACACTTTTTCAAATTTTATGAATATTTTTTTTATTTATTAATATCCATGGTTCAAAAGTTTTCAATTTAGCTCTTTGTACTCTAACATATTTCAATTTTTAGTCCCTCGTGTTGGTTGAATGATAAAATTAACTATCTAGAAGCTAAACTTGTTTCATGCATTTATGCTTACATGAATTTATTTCATGCATTTATGCTTACATGAACTCGTGAGATACATGTACATGAGAGATCCATGTATTTAGTTAATAATTGAAGAGTCTTGAGAGTTAGATTCATTTGGTAGTGACATGTATAAAATTATTCATATATAACCATAGTGATAGTTTAGGTAGATTCGTTATTTAATATTTAGTACATGCATGCATGGTCATGAATTATGTTTCAACAGGCCCATACAAAGATTGTAGAGATTTTATCATAACCTTTCAAATAGAATGTATCTCTTCCTCCATTAAAAGATTTAGTTTGTGATTGTTTAGGAAGTTGTGATTTGATTAGTTAGTTAGCTGTTACTATTTATTATCTAACTTTTCTCCTCTTTTTTCTTGGCTTTGTAAAACTATATTTACATAGTTCTTTTCTCTTCTCTTTTTTCTTGGCTTTGTAAAACTATATTTACATAGTTGTTTCAGTTCATCATGACTGTATATTGAATTTAGTTTTCTCCTTTATTTAACATTTGGTACAGAGTCTACTTACCTTGAAATTCAGGACAGTAGGAGTGATATGGCAACTTGCATACCTTGAAAAGTAGCAACCTTTTCAAAGAGGAGTGATATGAGGATCTGCATACCTTGAAAAGTAGCAGATAAGAGGAGTGATATGGTGACGATGAGTAATTTTATGCAGCCATTGATTCCAAAGTTGGATGGGTATTATGATCATTGATCTATGATGATGGAAAACCTTCTCAGATCAAAAGAATATTGGAGCATGGTGGAGAAGGAATTTGTGTAGCTGCACAAGGAGTTCTTTCATAAGGATAAATAAAGCAGTTGGAGATCTTAAAATGGAGGATTTAAAAGCAAAAAATTATCTCTTCCAAGACATAAATAGTCCAACTCTAGAAACCATTATGAAGAAAGATACAACCAAAGATATTTTGGACTCCTTGAGACAGAAGTACCAGCGAACAACTCAAGTCAAACATGTACAATTACAAGCTTTTCGCAAAGAGTGAAAAGTTATTCACAAAAAGACAAGAGAATCAGTGTCAGATTACTTTGTTCGAACTCTCATAATTTCTAATAGAAAGAAAATTCATCGGGAGAAGATGGTAGACATTGATATCATAGAAAAGATCCTAAGATCTATGACTTCTAAGTTCGACTATATTGTTTGCTTGATTGAGGAGTCTAATGATTTGGATTTCTTATCCATTGATGAGTTACAAATTTGTCTCTTAGTGCAAGAGCAACACATGAATGTCCATGTTTGTGAGGAAGAATTGCTCTAAAAGTCACACATGATGGAAGTTTTGGTAGAAGAGAAAGAGGACGTGGTGGCTTCCGAGGACGAGGTAGAGGAAGAGGTGGACAAAGCTTTGACAGATCAACGGTGGAATGTTACAACTGCCATGGATTAGGACATTACCAATATGAGTGTTCTAGAAGGGAGAATGACAGAGCAAATTATGCAAAATGAAGAGATGCTATTAATGGCCTGTGTGGATGAGAAGAAAGCTGAAAAGGACTCCGGATGGAGCAACCACATGTGTAGAAAGAAAGAACTTTCCTATCATATTGATGAGAATTTTCGACAAACTGTGAAGTTGGGTGACAACTCAAGCATGGTTGTGATGAGCAAAGGAAATGTAAAGTTTAAAATAAATGAGATTAGGCAAGTAATCACCGAGGTATTTATGTACCAGACTTGAAGGACAACTTGCTGAGCATCGGATAGCTACAATATAAAAGTCTTGCGATTCTTATACAAAAAGGAGGATGTAGGATTTATCATCCTGACAAAGGGTGGATTGTAGAGACTTCAATGACATCAAATATAATGTTTACTCTATTTGTTCCATCTCTACCAAATAAACAATCCTGCTTCAATGCTATTACAGAAGATCCCACAAGAACATGACATTGTCGATATGGGCATCTAAGTTTTGGAGGACTAAAAACACTTGAAGGGAAGGACATGGTAAAAGGATTGTCGGTCCTTAAAGCTCCCTCAAAAGTATGTGAAGGTTGTTTGATAGGAAAACAACAAATAGATTCGTTTCCTAAAGAAAGCACATGGAGAGCATCTCAAATTCTTCAACTTATACATGCTGACATATGCGGACCCATCACGCCCATCTCCAATAGCAACAAGAGGTATTTTATCAGTTTTATCGATGATTTCAGTCAAAAAACTTGGAGATTCTTCTTAGCTGAAAAATCAAAAGCATTCTCCATTTTTAAAAGATTTAAGAGTATGGTGGTAAAAGAAATTGGTATATACTTGAAGGGCTTGAGAACTGATCAAGGTGGTGAATTCACATTCAAAGAATTCAGTAGCTGACAGCGGCTTATACTTCGCAAGAAAACGGTGTAGGAGAAAGAAAAAACAGGACAATTATGAATATGGTTAGATGCATCCTAACAAAAAAAAAAAAAAAAAAAAAAAAAGGAAATAAAAGCTTTCTGGGCGAAAGCAGGAAACTAGACCGTTCATATTCTCAATAGAAGTCCCACTCTAGGCGTGAAGCATATGGCTCCAGAAGAAGCTTGGAGCGGATATAAGCCCTCAGTTTCACATTTCATAATTTTTGGATGTGTTATGTGTGTTCATGTCCAACAAAAGAACAAAGTTTGAGTGTAACGACCCTAAATTTTCACGTACTCAGAGTCGCTACTAACGTCTCATGCTCATCTATAATGCGAAAATATAACTCTTTCATGAACATCATTTATAACATAAACTTTGAAAAATGCTTAAAACTTCTTCTCAGGAAAACACAGTCATGGTATTAGGTGTTTAAATACGAAATACTGAAAATTGGAGAAAATAAAAGCAAGACAAAATAATTTTAAACAATGAAATGCATAACATCTTATTCTAATCTAAACCTATGCATAACAACTTATTCTAACTTAAACCTAGAAATTTAAATATGAATCTACCCTATCTCTAAAAATTGATTTGACACACGGCCCGACTATAGGGTCATAAAAATGCAAAAACATTCAATAATGATTTAGGGGCCTATCTCTAACATCATAGGATTGGCCTCTAGTCTCGGATAAATTAGATGTGTAGTACGTCCCTACACACGACTCATACATGTGCGTGTGAATCCTCAAGGCGCTCGCACTCCCCTGGATCCTCTAGTCAAGCTAATTTGTAGCCACATCCAGAGGTCAGCGGAACCCCATAGTGTCGTGCGCCTCATGAACACCCTCATTTGTGCGCATTCGCATTCATCATCACACTGTGCGCATTCGCACTCGTCATCAATATTTTGTGAGCGATAGTAATGAAGCCAAATTTTAACAGAACCCAATAAAATCGAAAACTCAGAAAGAATTTCACTTCTTTATATGATTTTTTTTTTTTTTTTTTTGTTAGAATCCTTAAAGATTATCCTCTAGAAAATAAAGAACGTTTACCAAATTATAAATGTTAGAAGATTAGAGAAGACATCTAAAAACAAAAAGATGCACGAGATTGAGAAGGAATTTCAAGAGGTCCCCAAACATAAGATTGCTCCAAACTAAACATGCCTAACTTTTGAATCTTATAACTGAGCCACCAAGAATAGGTAATGTGATTTTTAGGTATACTTTTCATTATTAGAGGCAATTCAAAACAAGTAAATAATATGGCCATATCATTGAAGATGCAAAGGGATTTGTGGGGGCCATCTGGTGCCAAATTTGGATTACAAATCCCAGTCAAAATTCTAGGTACGAGGTTACATCTTAGGGGACATCTGAGTAAGGAAAAAAAAATGCTAAAAGGAACCGTGTTGATTTGTGCGGACAAATTTCACTCAAAGAAGCAATTCATGACAAGTTGGTAATGTAGCCATATCACAGTGATGCAGAGGAATGTCAAGGGAATCAGTTGCCGGATCCAAGTTTCAAATTCTGGTCCAAAGCTTCAACATGGAGCACCATTTGCCATTTCCAAAAAGCTTTGTATTCATTCTTCTTCTTAGATATCATTCTAAAAAAATCAAAAGATTTAATTGTTTAACAAGGGTTGTTGGGGTTGAATAAGTTTATGATTCAAATAACTGAGTTAGGTCTAAGAAAATATCAAAACTCGACCAAGCTCAACTCGCGAGCAACAAATATTTTAGGACTTGAAAACACGAAACAGAGCATTTATGGACACAAAGTTTTGTTTTTATCTTCTCTCTTTTGCGATTTTTGTCGTTTTTTTGCCCTTATTTACCACGAATTTTGGCCAATTTTTATAAGTTCTTGTAGAGTAAACTCCTAGAACATTTAGCTACTTTTGATATTTAATTTTTCTAGGATTAGCGACATTTTTCGTAGAGCTAAGTACGGTGGAACAGTTAAGAAATGGAGATAAATAGTTAGATAATTTGATATTAAGTGTGAATTCCTAGAATACATATTAATACTTGTCACTTAATTTTCTAATCTAAAACCTAATGTCTTTCAAGACTGATCTAAAAATTGCAACCGAATGTACACCATTGACGAAAAAGATAGATTTAAGGATGCGACTCACTGGATTTGTCCCCTCTAATGTCAATTCTTCTTTCACAATATTGATGGATCCGTGCGATATCCAACGAATATAGTTAGGACATTCGATTTGACTTATCGATTTTGTCTCGAAAATTTCTAATGGTAAATGATTTGTTTAGGGTTACCAATAGAGAGGGGAGTTAGATATTTTTTATGGTTAAAGATTTTGTTTTGTTTTGTTTTTTTAAGTAACTGGTCTTTTTAATAATAGTCCTTACCCTTACATTGTCTTATTCAGAATTCAAATCTGAAACTAAAAAACAAGAGCAAAATCATTTTATTTTATAACGTCGAGGTACTAAAAACGTTACATTGTTCAGGACACAAGACTTCCTTCAAACATTTAACCATCATATATATTTCGAAAAGTACAACAAAAGAAACTCAAAAGACAGAGAAATTAAAATGGATAGAGCTGTCTTCTTTTAATTAAGGTTATCGGTTAGTTTGAAGTACTATGGCACTCAACAATTCATGGGACAACATAAGGAGATGAACAGATTTTAGGGTTCTGTTTTCCTGAAATGATGGGTCTCACATTCGTGCATTGAGATGTAGTAGGACCTTTTATTCCATTGTAAGTGAGGTCAATGTCACCGACTTTTACTTCGTCACATGGTAAGTGACGGCTGCAAATAAGTTTGATTGCCACTGGAGTTGCACAACTTCCTCTAATGTTCTTGAAGCTCACTTTACTAATCTTAATTTTCGAAGGAATCTGAAAATCAAAATGAGACAACAAATTTGTGTAAGTGGTTTATTTGTGAAAGTTATAGTGGCAAAATCAATCAAAGCTTTGAGAATGCGATCAATACCTTCCGATTGCACTGATTCCACGGACAATACTCTTGGTCTATTAGAATAGGGTTGCTAACATTGACCATTATAATGTCCAAAAACTGCATATCGGTGGCGGTGCCGCTAGCAGCAGAAGCTGGCCACGTTTTGATCCTGACACCATTAGTGGTGTTAATCATCGTGCAGTTCTTTACGTTGACACCTTCAACGGGCTCTTCGTTAGTGTATCTTCCAAGACTTCCGATGCTTATGCCATGTCCTGGCCCACATGTCACGTTGGTGATGTTAATTTGTTTGCTTCCATCTCCAAGAGAAATGCAATCATCTCCTGTTGCAATTTTGGACATTGTGATTGCGATCCTATTTGATCGACCGATGTGTATTCCATCAGTGTTGGGACTGTTTTCTGGTGCAGTTATATTGATATTATGGAATGTGAGGTTGTTGCAGCCGAGGACGTTGATATGGAAGTTCTTGCTATCAAGTGACGTTATTCTCTTCACGATTGAATTGGTGATGAAGTTGAACCTCAGACTCTAAACATTTTGTATAATCAAATAATATTATGTGAGCGTAAGTAATGAAGCCAAAAATTTTAACAGAACCCAATAAAATCGAAAACAATTTCACTTCTTTACCTGATTTTTGTTCTTTCATTTTTTATTTTGTTAAAAGATTATCCTCTAGAAAATGAAGAACAGTGTACCAAATTATAAATATTAGAAGATTAGAGAAGACATCTAAAAACAACAAGATGCACGAGATTGAGAAGGAAAGCGGAAGGCATATTGCTTACAATGGGGAGTTGGGCACAATTTATGCGTTTATGGCAATCATTCTTTTTCCAAGCTGCCTTTCCTTGGCCATCAAAAACTCCTTCACCCCATAATGTCAATCTATCAATATGTTCAAAAGTAATCTAATTATCTCCCTGAAGGCTTTTTGGTGCCTGCAATGTTCCTCCAAGTTGAAAGTCAATTGGGCTAGTACAAGGTCCTTTAAATATCCCTTCCTTTACTTTAAATATCCCTCCCGGAATAACAATCGCACTAGAACGATTGGACGTGCATGCATCCTTCCATGCATTTGCTAAAGCCTACATGACACAAGTAACAAAAATTAGCAAACAATTGATCAACTCAACTAGTGATAATATTGATGTTCATACTGTATATTTACCTTCGTGATGTCAGTACCAGGCACTATGTTACCATATCTTTTCAAAGGAAAAACAACATCGGCACTAGATTGAGCATCGACGGTAAAATCTAACAATAATAGCATCAAAATTGTAGCAATCAAGAAACTGGATTGGATCGTACTCATGATGCCCTTGCTTTCTTTTCTTTTTTTATGTATATTGCTTGAAAACTAGTGAGAGACAATGATATTTCGTTTTAGATTTGGAACCTTTATGTATTTAATAATGCCAATTGAAGGATAGAAATCAAATTGGATGGAACTAACTGAAGTTATGGTTCCATCTCCCTCTCTTAATCCAAATATAATTGATAACTAAACGTTGTTTATTGTTTCATTAAGTTGTTCATTAATGGTTGTGTTGCAATATCTCTCTCACTCGCCTATGAACAGTTGAATCTCAAAGAAACTAGGCATTGGTCAAACCCAACGAAGTACTTTTCCCGGAAGGAAACAAACTTTACGGCCACGAATTAATGGTAGCCTTGTACAAATGAAGTTTCTATTACAAGATGGACTTCGAGTATACCTTTCAATGTTAGAAAAATTTTATGGGTGGAGGATAGGAAGAAATTCAAACTATTTTTCAAACTCTGATGAAATATTTTTAGCATATTTGTCTTTTCTCCAAACTAAACACGTCTAACTTTTAAATCTTATGATTGAACTACAAAAAAAATAGGTAATGTGATTTTTAGGTATATTTTTCATTCTTAGAGGCAATTCAAAGCAAGTAAATAATATGACCATATCATTAAAGATGCAAAGGGATTGTGAGGGCCATCGGGTGCCAAATTTGGATTACAAATCCGGGTCCAAATTGTAGGTATGAGGTTACATCTTAGGAGACATTTGAGTAAGGAAAAAAAATGATAAAATGAACCGTGTTGATTTGTGCGGATAGTTTTCACTCTTAGAAGAAATTTATGACAAGTTGGTAATGTAGCTATATCACAGTGATGCAGAGGAATGTCAAGGGAATCAGTTGCCGGATCCAAATTTCAAATTCCGGTCCAAAGCTTCAACATGGGGCACCATTTGCCATTTCCAAAAAGCTTCGTATCCATTTTTCTTCTTATATATCATTCTATAAACATAAAAATCAAAAGATTTAATTATTTAACGAGGGTTGTTTGGGTTGAATAAATTTATGATACAAATAATTGAGTTAGGTCTAAAAAAATATCGCAACTCGACCAAGCTCAACTTGCGACCAAGTATTCTTAAGACTTGAAAACACGAAACAGAGCAGCATCAATTAAGACCAAGTTTTGTTTTATTTTCTCTCTTTTGCAGGTGTTTGTCGTTTTTTTGGCCTTATTTACCACAGATTTTGGCCAATTTCGATAAGTTCTAGTATAGTAAGCTCCTAGAACATTTAACTTCTTTTGATACTTAATTTTTCTTAGATTATCAACATTTTTATCGAATGTACATCATTGACGAAAAATATAGATTTAAGGATATGACTCACTGGTTGACGAAAAATCACTGGTTGCAAGGATACAACCATTGCAATCGAATGTACACCATTGACGAAAAATCGAATCCCCTCTAATGTCAATTCTTCTTTCACAATAATGATTGATTGGTGAGCGATATCCAACTAATATAGTTAGGAGATTTGGTCTAACTTTTTCTTGAATAATGGATTAGTTTTTTTAACAACGGTCCTCCGTTACATGGTCTTATAATGAAATAAGAGTGAAAGCATTTTATTTTATAACGTCAAGGTACTAAAAACATTACATTGTTCATGACACAAAGTCTCCTTCAAACATTCGACCATCTTATTTATTTAGAAAAGTACAAAAAAAAAAAAAAAAAAAAAAAAAAAAAAAAAAAAAAAAAACTTAAAAGACAAATTCAAATTGATAGAGGTTGTCTTCCTTTACCGTCAATTTACTCTCTAAACACAGTAAAGGAGTGACGGGGCGAATAAAGTAGTCCAGGAGTTTACTACTGTTCCAGAATGTACCAAAAAGAAAGTTGATTTAGAAGATTTTAAAGAAGAACAAAATGTTGATAAGATCCATATCTAACGCTTCAAAAAATAAATTATATAGTTTTGAGATAGAATATGAACATTCTACACAAACTAGAAAAAAAAATTATAAGAGTATTAAAAGAGATAAACGGAAGGAAGCATATATCCGATCTTGAGTCTAAGCTCTGATACCAAATGATATGGAAATCACTACAACGGGAGTAAGATTCAGAATACCTTTCAATCGAATATCTCAATGCAAGAACACTTGTTTGAGATGTGAATCACTCCACAAGCAAGATCGATCATATCTAGCTTGAATGATTCTACATGTAACCTAAACTACATATAATTGCAAAGAAACTTAGTCATTCGCTAAAAAAAAAACCTAAAGGATTGTTTTATTACATTTTTCAAGTCCATCTTACAAACGTAACATTCATGGCTTTATATAGCCTCAAAATAACAACTTTTAACCTTCACGGCATTAGAAGAGTTGTAACTATATTTCACGACCATAATTAGTCACTATGTATATCTTATGGCCATAATTAACTTATACGTAAATAAGCCCTCAAATACATTAAATAAACACCATAACTCAAAATTATGATTTACCCAAAATTTATAACCATAAAACTTGATTCCTCTCCAATGTGACATGAATTGGAACATCTTTGGATAATTTTGACAGCATTTTCTTCACATCTTCATGAAGTATATTGTATGACTGGTGTCTCTTGGTTCATATCATTCCTCAATTATTCAAGAGGATTCGTCCTCGAATGTATTTGTGAAACTTCGCTGTAAAAAATGAGTTATGAAAATACAAAGGACCTCACAACACTCTCTCATGTGTATATACTCAAGGAATTTTTAGGTCACCCTGTTTGCACTCATTCACACATATGAAGCTCTCATTCTCACCTCTCAAATTTTTCAATAGAGCCAGATTGGATTTTAAACTCTAAGTGGATTAGAAACTAAAAAGATAAAAATAAAGAAAAATAGAATTAAGAAGAAACGTAAAGGAAACATATATCCGATCTTTAGCCTGAAACTCTGATACCAAATGATATGGAATCAATCCAGAGGAAAGTTTTGGAATGGATTACCTTGATGATTAAGATAAGAGTGAAGAAAACTCGTTTTTAAACTCATGATTCGAATCACTCCACAAAGAGGTTTAATCAATAGCACTTGAATGACTCTAACATGAAGTTCTAAACACAAGAATTAGCAACAAAACTAAAATAAAAATTCTGTTCTTCTCAATTACATTCTCAATTACAAAACATGATAACCTTGAAAATAAAACTTTTAGTAACTTATGTTTTATTTGAAAGGTTCTAACTTTTATAGCCATCCATGACCGCTTGTAACTTAAGTAATTTAAAGACAATTATCTAAATTTTAAAAAATTATAATAAAACATTCTTAAATCTAAATCATTTATTGCACGATTAAAACACCTTATTTCATATCAATTTAAGTAATTACTTGAACACGATGTTTTTTTATGTCAACCACATATTGTTCTAAGACTACTGAATAAGTTTAAATTTTTCATACCATGGATGGAAGGATAGACGGTTATTGTAGAATGAATTGTTAATTTCATGAACTTGGGATTAAATTTGGGATTAAATTTGGGATTAAATTTGGAATTAAATTTGGGATTAAATTTGGAATTAGGGTCAATACACACCATCCGCTTTTTGGAAGTTGGTTTAATCAACAATTTCTACCGAACCAATCACACAACACCGGTTCTTGCAAATTCCCCATCCAAAATTCGACAGAATTCTGAGTATTTTATAATTAGGGGCGACTGATTCCGAATTAGCATTTGCTGCAAAATCACTGCCAAGTCCATGGAGTAGAATCGTGAAGTCAATGCCTAGTCGAGCATTGTTCTGAGTCTCCATCTTCCGCCAATTCGCTTGCAATCTTTCAAACTTGATCGTCAGCTTCATCTTCTTCAACAATGTCTCGGTCTCTTCCTGAGATCGTTATCGTTTTGGTGCTTTTAGGCCCCCTTCGCTTCTCATGTCGTCTTTCTACTGCTTCTCCGCTCAATCACCGCTACATTGTCGGGGATCCAATTCCGTTATTCGTCAACAAGGTTGGACCTCTGAACAATCCCAGGTACTCCATTCAAATCCCCATCATTTACTAATTGGACGTTCTTTCTAATTATTAGCGTTGTGACTCTGGTAGTGATCCCTAAAATTTTAACTGCGTTGGAGATTGTTGCGTTCATGAGTTCTTAACGAATACATATCAGTCTATAGGTTAAAGTAGATTGTACCAAATTTTAGATGAACATTGAAATTGACAGAAATGTGGAGATGCTTTGAAATTGAAAAGTAATATTCTTCTTTTAGTCATGTCTTATTAATAACTATTTGAACTTCATTTTCAACATATTACTCATTTTTTGGAACCAATATACCCTGAGGAAAGAAGACGATTCTTCCCTGTGTTAACTGCGCTCTATTTGGTCGGAACCCGGTTCGATAACCTTCTCTCATAGATTCCTTTCACCAAGTCATCGCACTGTTAGAAAGGTAATCATCCTGAGAATCAAGATGGCTTATGGTTCCAAAATATCCTTAGCTGTCATAATCTCTTTCCCACCGAATAAAGATTGAAAATATGTCCACTGTTGACCGAGACTAGGCAAAGGTAGAACACCAAACTTCGCTGACTTTCTCATAAACCTTGATTTCATCCATTCCCACTACGGCCAAAAATCCCCACTACTGCCATAGTCCATCTCTTAGTTTTTTTTTTTCTTTTAGGTTGTGCATGGACCGGATAAATTTCCCTCCTGTTGGAGAGGATTCGGCTTCAACAACAAGATCCTAACAACAAGATCCTTGTAGCTTTACTGATGCAGTTTTTCCTTGGAATAGTTTTCGAAGTTTACAAATTGTGACTTTGTTATTGGAGAAAGAATGCCATTTTAACATATTTGAGGCCAAATCCAGACTTCAATTGAATTTGTTCTCTCTCTTTCTCTATTTTGCTTCTGCTCCAGTCTTATTGTTTACTTTGTTTCCCATTTTCTTGCAGCGAGACCTACCAATACTATGAATTACCATTCTGCAGTCCAGGTTAGCCTTTTGAAGGAGCCTAATTGAAAGACTTTCACGTTTTAATAGATATTAGCTCTATGTGATAATATAGGACAACAAAGCTAAGGGTCACTTTTCAAATGCATGCTAGTTAATTGCAATAGTTGCATCGTGATTTATACTTATTCCTGTATTAGCTCCTTCAGAATTTTGAACTGTATGAGCTTCCTATATCGAATAAATTTTGGAGCAACTTTTTTATATCGAATAATATGTTTGAAGGTCTTCTCCTTAGCTTGCAGATCCAGTAGTCCAAAAGAAAGCGACCTTAGGGGAGGTCTTAAATGGTGATCGGCTGACCGGTGCCTTGCATGGGATGAAATTTAGGGAAGACAAACCTTGGGAGACTCTGTGTGAAAAGAAGCTAAAAGGTGCTGAAGTTTCACTCTTTAGGGAAGCTGTCAGGAATGACTTTTACTTCCAAATGTATTGTGATAATCTTCCTGTGTGGGGTTTTGTTGGCAAAATTGATGAACAGAGCTGGACCCTGAACAAGCAGGGGCCAAGATATTATCTTTTCACACATATTCAATTTGATGCTTCCTTCAATGGGAACGAAATCGTGGAAGTTAATGCCTTTAGCGATCCAAATCATGTCATTGATATAACAGAGGATGTCGAACTCAATGTTAAGTTCACTTATTCTATTTTTTGGAATGAAACTTCTGCTCAGTATGGAGATAGGATGAACAAGTATTTGAGGGCTTCACTACTGCCTATCAGTCAGAAAATCCACTGGTTTTCATTCCTTAATTCAGTTGCTATAATCGTACTGTTGATGGGATTGCTTACTTTGCTTTTTATGCGCCATCTCAAGAATGACTTGATGAAGTAATGTCCTGCAAATAAATTTACTCGAGTCTTTCATTATGTTTGGTAAATTAGCTTACCTTTTTTTTTTTTTTTTTTTTTTTGTGTGTGTTTTAGGTGTTCGGGTGGTGATGAAGAGGATGAAAGAGAGGTTGTTTGGAAATATCTTCATGGAGATGTATTTAGATGTCCTCCAAATTTGCCCCTCTTTAGTGCTGTTTTGGGTGTCGGTACACAGCTGCTGACTATGTAAGTTAATTTGAACTATTCTTCTATAAGTTATGTTCATCATAAAGTATTGATATGCTTCAACAGAAATACTCGCTTCCTTATTATGCATGATAAGAAAAGGAAAAATTTTCCATATTATCATCATGGGCACTACAATCTAATTGCCTTTTTTTGACAGTCCAAAGCAACCTTAGACCAATGCATTTTAAAGTAAAAAAAATACTTGCATGCATTCTGGGCTGCAACTATGTTTTGCAATCCAACTACTTGCATGCATTCAGGGCTGTGACTATGTTTTGCAGTCCAACTATAGTTTGACACGTGGAAAATTCCTGTCTAGTTTTTTTTTTAAAAATACATTTTAGTTTTTTCTACTATATGATTGGGGTAGGCTGCAAAAAAACGAAAAAAGAAAAAAGAAAAAAAAAACAGAGTGCAGCCTTGGATGCACCCAAGTATTGCTCTTTAAAACAAAAGCAACAAGGAAAAACAAACTCTGCTTTTATAGGGGGTCGATGCTGAACTCATAGTGCCGCCAAAAATATGTTAAATTTGTTGGATAACACAATTTGGAGTGTATTGAACACTTCAAGGGTTATATAATGGGTTTGATATTGTATTCTCTTTATTTTATTTGAGATTCAATTAATGGCATGTTGATCAAAATTAATTGTATAACATGTGACTGCTGGAAAATGGAATATAGTTCTAAAGAAAACCTCAAGGACCTACGACCTTACTTGAACGGTGTTCTTGAGTTCCAAAATATAAAAAAACATAAATGACCTAGAATTTGAAAGTTAATATTCCTCAAAAACATTTTGTTTCGTCTATGTTATTAAAGGCAAAACGTCAACATGTGGCTTAATGTTACAATAGACAGCTTGTCCTTCTTTCAGTAACAAAGAGTTGCCAAGATTGTTGTTTACTATGACACATGGAAAATATATATGCTGCCTTCCCATGTCATTGTTGAGTCTACAGAAATTTATTATGTCAATGACATAGTTGGTGATGATGTTAACTTCGTGTTACTTGCACAGGACAACATTTAATGGATAACAACGTAAAGAACCTTTTCTGCATGTCTACAAACGTTTGTATTAAAGGATTAAAAATTCAGCTTTACTGCAGATAGCTTAACAAGACAGTGACAGAGAGAAAAAAATAATTGATAAATAGGAAACTAAAAGGTGTTGCCTAGTAGGAAGTTGGAAACTGGTGTCTGAAGTGAATTGGATATATAATTTCGCATCAACCCAGAGATAAGGCTAGAATTAGATTACCTCATGAAAAAATGAAAAAATTACAGCAGAGTGAAAAAAATGTAGGCATTCGAGAATTGGATATATTTTTCCCTTCATGAAAAAGAAAAGTTTTGGGAAACCTAGAGAGAAAAGAGCGGAAGAGGAGGCAATCTTTGGGTTGTGCTTTGTTTTAAGTATAATAGAATCAGGGAAGCTGCTAGACATAATTTCTCAATCTGATGGACTAACCAGCTTATATAACTGTATAGCACCCTATGGTATCTAACGCCATGTTTATCAGTTTCTTAGATCAAATTTACAATTTTTTTCCCTGCATACCTTGTTCGTGTTAATCTGGGTGATCCACAGTTTTGCTATAGCCCTAGTTCCTCTTTCTTGCTTTTTCCCTGGTCTTCTAACCTATTTCTTACCTATTTCTTGTGTAGCTTACTGATAAGGCAACCTTAATCCTCAGTCCAACCATCTAAGCTTTTGTTGAAGCAAGAACCCTTGAATCAAAGAAATTAACATCTCTTTATATAAAATATCTAAGCTTTAAGCTTTTGTTGAAGTAAGAACTCTTGAATCAAAGAAATTAACGTCTCCTTATATAAAATATCTAAGCTTTTGTTGAAGCAAGAACCCTTGAATCAAAGAAATTAACATCTCCTTATATAAAATTCGGATCAATAAAATTAGATTACCTCTTAAGAGCAAGATTTGGAATTCCGTTCTAAATTGAGTCACTTCACAATCGAACTTGATCAAAGCTTGATGGAATGACTCAAATGCAATCTACCACTTTGACAAGTAAATTCCCACCCTTTTTCCACCACAAGAAATTATGGAATTAAAATAATAAATAAAGTTTTCTAACAAATTATTCATTAAGTGCTAGTTATAGCAACCTCATCCACTACTCCAACCTCATCCTCAATTGAATCAGTTTGTAATACATAAAATAACGATGGAACTAAGTCTATCCAATTTGTTAGATAAAGAATAAATTATTGTTGAATCTTAGGCCTTCGATCGTGTAATAGGTCCAGTTGGAATATTTGGAACACCATAATCCTGAAACTTTCCTTCCAACTTATGTTAAGGGTCCGTTAGTCAGGTGCAAGTACAACAGATTGTGATCATGATCAAATCTACCGATATTATTTCTCTCATTTTGTATATAAATTTTTTCAACAGGATTTGCAGTTTATTTCTTCTGGCGTTTCTAGGAATCCTTTACCCATACAATCGTGGATCATTAATCACCTCCATTATTGTGATCTATTCTCTTACATCAGTAGTTACTGGATATACATCTGCTTCTTTCCACTGCCAGTTTGCCGAGATTGGATGGGTAAATTTTGCCTCTCCCTGTGTGTTAACTTCATGATATATTTTTGTTTACCTGTATTTTTTTTAGTAGCGCATGATCTTTTTGTCGAGGATTGTTGAGAGGGAGTCCCACATAAGTAAGGAATACATCTCCATTGATATGAGGCCTTTTGGGGAAGTCCAAAGCAAAGCCATGAGAGCTTATGCTCAAAGTGGACAATATCCATTGATATGAGGCCTTTTGGGGAAGTCCAAAGCAAAGCCATGAGAGCTTATGCTCAAAGTGGACAATATCATACCATTGTGGAGAGTCTGATTCCTAACACTTTTACCATTTCCTTCTCTCATTTGATTTCGTCTTCTTATTTTCAGGAGAGAAGTGTTATTCTATCAGCGATTCTGTATTTGGGGCCATCATGCTTCATAATTTTTATCCTAAATATTATTTCTATATCCAATGGAACTACTGCAGCACTGCCTATTGGCACCATCATAGTGATTCTTATCATATTTACTTTTATCAGCCTCCCTTTGCTTGCATTCGGAGGGATAATAGGACATCGATTTAGATCCGAGTTTCAAGCGCCTTGCGCCACCAAGAGAAACCCGCGAGAGATTCCTCCTTTGGCTTGGTTCAGAAAACTTCCTTGTCAAATGTTCATTAGTGGTCTGTTGTCATTCAGCGCAGTTGTTCTTGAATTACATCACTTGTATGCAAGCATGTGGGGGTTCAAAATTTTCACTCTTCCAAGCATTTTGTTCATCACATTCATCATCCTTGTCGTACTCACTGCAATCCTGAGCGTTGGTTTGACTTACATTCAGCTGTCGGTTGAAGATCATCAATGGTGGTGGAGGTATCTATTATGTCCAGCTTGCATGATTGAGATTGTCATCCATTTTCTTCTATGTAATTACTGTCTTTTCAACCGTGCAGATCGGTGTTCTCCGGGGGCTCAACGGCCATCTTTATGTTTGGATATTGCATATACTTCTACGCCAGATCGAATATGAATGGTTTCTTGCAGCTATGCTTCTTCATAGGGTATAATGCTTGTTTATGTTACGCATTCTTCCTGGTGCTGGGAGTCGTAAGTTTCCACGTTTCGTTGTTTTTCGTTCGTCGTATTTACAATGCTGTCAAAAGCGAATGAGTTCATTTGAGTTTCGATTTCTATCATCATATTGAGGGAAGAAGGATCATCCACTTGAAGAGATTCATAGAAAGAAGGAAAGAAAAGAGGCGTTAGTCATTGGATAATCGTCATTTCTTGAGTTGCAGAAGATGAAAAATCTGTTGGGACTAAGAATCGATGTTGAATTGCTCTTTATTTGGAACTATAATATTCGTTCTTAAGATTTTGGACATTCTTTCAAATGGTAATTATTTGATACAATCGTAGGCTATTCATGTTTTTACTCCCTTTTTTTATTTTTCAAGGGACGAATGACCCATGGATATAGAGACATTAAATCGGTTAGAATTCTCTAAGCCCTAAACCCTAAACCCACGACGGGTTCTCACACTCCCCTGGGCCAACTAGTCAAGTTAGTACTTGCTTGACGGGTTGTTGCTAGTTACTCGAAGGAAATAATGACTTCATAGCGTCATGACAATCATGATGGTCATTTCAGTCTCGTAGTGTACGCGCTTGTACTTATCATAAAGGGAATGTATCCCGATACACATGAACACACAACTATGCGCAACCTCAATTCTTTCCTCACATATTAAACTCAATAGCTATGCGTACATAATTCTTATACATCATTTCATACATAACAACTTCCAAGTCATGGTGGTGATATGAAATCAACCCATTTCATACATAACAACTTCCAAGTCATGGTGGTGATATGAAATCAACCAAGGGAAAGTTTTGGAACGGATTACTTTCAAAATTCAGAGTAAATAAAACTCGTTTTTAAACTCATTCGAATCACTCCACAAAAGATTTGATCACTCTAACATGCAAGTTCTAAATGAATTTTCACAAAAGGTTTGATAATTTTAACCAGTAAGTTCTAAATACAAGAATTTGGAAAGTGAAAACTTAACTCTCAACTAAGTTAAAATAGAAACTATTCTTTTTCATTCCAAAATGTCGTATTAAAGCAGTAATATGAATAACTATTACCTTCAAAATAAACCTTGGGAGGGAGTAACCCCTTATAATAACCTATGGTTAACTTGAGGGTGTAACTTTGATGACCATCAATACCATACTACCACTAACTAATTGTAACTTAATTAAAAACAATTCTCTAGAACTTAAAAAATACAACAAAATCTTCTTAAATCTATTTCATCCATGTCAAGATTAAGACGCCTTATTTTGTATCATTCTGCCCTTTTTCAAGAGGATTCATCCTGAATCTAATTGATACCCTTATAATGAAAACTTAAAATGATTTGCATTTATTCGTTTTAATCTTCTTGAGGTCTTCACTTTTATTTTTAGGTCATGCATGGATGTAAAAATGAAATGACAGTGTTGCTTCTTGTGCATCCCACTATTCTTGTTTTTCCCATGAGTTTGATGTTGGCTTGGGCTTGAATCAATCATTGAATCTTGCTTTTGAATAAGCATTTTAATTTCGTGCAAGAATTCAATAGAAAAAATAGGTACACTTAGCTTAAGTGTTCCCGTCATAAAGAGTCCTTCCAATTTGTGTATCTATCCTTTCGTATACAAAACATCGTTCTCCTCACAAACTCTAGTAACAGAATCCTCTTTCTTTTTAATCTCTATACATGTGTCAAATATTTCTTCCTCACACTCTTTCTCCTTTTTACTTTCTTTACTTTTTGTCTCTAATGGACATGGAGCGACATATACTTGCATACTGTTTTTGCTCGTCTCCATGTCATCAATAACAATACCATCATTTGAAATATTATCTCGCACCATAAGACAATCTTGCTCTTTTTGAATGGGTTGTACAATTTGCCTCTCTCTTACTTGGTCCTACAAATCCAACTCTTGACGTAATTTGCACAATGTATTCCATAGATAGGTGGATTCCATCCAAAATGGATCACTATGAACATGAGACTTCTCATCCATCTCTGGATTTCTATGCTTATAATCGATGTTCGTATCCTTTTTCCATGTAGAAGTAGAGTTGGAAAAAGTTTTAGAAGAATACCGTTGAGACCTTCGTTGGATTTGTCTCTCGATCTTAATTGTAATGTGTAACAACTCCTCGATATTAGAATAAGGTTGTATATCAACCTTGTCTGCAATCTCCGTGTTTAACCCATTAAGAAATCGCGCCATGAGAGCCTCCATGTCCTCATCGAGATCCAGTCGATCCATCAATATATCCATCTCCTTGTAATAATCCTCCACAGACTTGCGTCCTTGTTTCAATGCTTGAAGCTTTTGCACCATGTCCTGTTGAAAATATTGCGGAACAAAACGCTTCCTCATGGACTCTTTGAACTCATACCATGAATCAATTGGTGCTTCAAGATTTATTCTCCTACTTGACATCAATTTATCCCACCAATTTTGAACACATTGTTTGAATTGAGCAATGCATAACAGTACTCACTAAAATTATGACAGTTGAACACCGACTCCACCATTTTCTCCCATTCAAGGTACTCATTTGGATCGGTTTTACCATAAAACTTGGGAAGTTTTAATTTGATGCTCCCCACGTTACGATCAATTCTATCGTCATAAGGAACTCGTTGTTGAAAATTATGATGCCTTCTTCCATAGTCTCTCCCTTGCATCAAGGCACGACCAATCGCAAGTGGATTATCCTCGTGTTGACTAGAATTGTCTCCCTCATATTGATTGGCATGTTGTGCAGGTAGTGGAATCCTCCCTCAAGCTTGATTTTGAATCTCCAATCTTCTTATTCGATCTGTCTAACTCCTCTATTCCTCGAATTAGTCTTTCCATAGTTCGTTGTTGTGCTTTTCTCAATCGTGCATTAGTAATGTGAGGATTGTTATCCTAATTTCTATTGCTAAAAGAAAGTGAAGAGGGGAATCACTTAATACACTAATTTAAACTATAAAATGAATCAATTTTTTTTTTTATCATACACCATATTTTCTTTCTTTTTCTCCACAATTTGTCTTCTTACTTTTATATATATATATATATATATATATAGATGGGAGGATAAATTTTTAATATTAGGTTATAAATTGAAATATGAGTGCTAGCCTTCTTGGTTAGTTGGCTCTACAAGCTAGTAAAGTTGGCACGTACGGGAGGTAGTGCCCCTGACCTTGGGTGACTTCATGATCTGTGAGATAGGTTCTGTTAGGAATGGACGGAGAAATCTCTCATCCTGTTACAGAATAAAATTGGCTATTATATAGCGTTACAAAATCAAATCCGAGACTAAATCTGGTATGACTAAATCTAATTCAAATAACCAAATCTAATCTAATCCTAACAATCCCTCCCTTAAACTGAACATAAATAGTAATCAGTTTATATCTACGACCTCATAACTGACTTCCACCATGAAGTAACTTCATCAATTCTCGATGTCATTTCTGTTTATTGGTCAAAGTCCATGGCTTGCCTCCATTTCTCACTCTTCCATGTGTCTTTAAATCAATGTGTCTTCAAAGTTTACAGGTTCAGTAGTGGTAAACATGGTCGAGTGAGCTTCATCATCTTCTTTACAGAAAACTTCTCCTATCGCATAGTCTCTCATCCAGACTGCTTCATCATCTTCTTACAAAAATCTTCTCCTATTGCATAGTCTCTCATCCAGACTAGTGGTCTCTTATTCCTCGCCTTATTCGAGCTAGAAGAGCTTGCTTCAGCCAAAGAGCCAGAGGAAACAAAACTCAAACTCTTATCATCTAGCTTAGTTCTCTGAGCTGTCTCCTCTTTTTGTCTCTGAATCAACTTGAGCTCACGATATAGTTCTTCTTCCTTCCACTGCAGCTTCAAAGCTAATCGTCGCTTAGCTTTTTCTACCCTTCTCCTATTCTCTTCCAGCATTTTATCTAGCTCTTCTCTTTCTTTCTGTGCTTGTTCTTTTTGTCTTGTAGCAGTAAGAGCGACTTCTTTCTCTTTCTCAAGCTCCCATCAACATCATCATACAACTTCTTGCGTCCTTCCTCCATTCGCTTCTTTCTCTTTCTCAAACGCCACATCAACATCATCATACAACTTCTTGCGTCCTTCCTCCATTCACTTCTGTATTTCTAATTTAGTCTCTTCAGGATTCACTTCTGTATTTCTAATTTAGTCTCTTCAGGGTTTAGTCTTTCTTCAACATTCTTCTGGATTAATTCTTCCATCCTCCTAGTTGCATCTTCTTCTAACTTCTTTTTGCTGTCACAGGTGACCTCCTCTTTTATCTCCTTTGCTTTCGCTACCTCCATCGCCACATTTTGGACCTTCAAGTCTTCATCTTCTATTTTCAAACATTTGTCAACCAATGGCTTCATCTTTGCATGAACTGAGAACATGTGATTCGCCATCATTTGTGTGTTCATAATCAGGCCCATTTGTTGATGATAGATTCGGCAGGTCCCTTCTTTGATTAAGATCACCAAGCGCTTCTCCTGTAGTTGTCCTATGCTTAGCAAATTGTTGGTGAGATTGGGGACATAGTAGACATTTGTCACGGTTTGTGTGATACCTTCAACTTCGAATCTGACACTGCCTCTTCGTTCAACTGTCAATTTTGAGCTATTTCCTAACCTGACAGTGTGTTTGAAACTTTCGTCAAGCTCAACGAACCATGTTTTGTCCCTTGTCATATGATTTGAGCACCCGGAATCGAGAAACCAAATGCCTTCTTTTTCAACTTTACTTTTCTTTGTGTACGCCATCAATAGCAGTTCTTCCTCGTCAAATTTAGCATAATTGACAGCTTCTTTTTCTAAGCCCGGACATTCAAATTGGTAATGTCCTTGCTTTCCACATCGAAAACAATTGATGACTGGCCGGTTCACAAAAGATCTACCTCTTCCCCATCCTCTAGTGTAACCTCTTCCTCTCTGCAATGTCCCTCTGTCTCTTCTTTGTCCATACCTGGGTATATTCTCCACCTGCAGAACCTGCTCTTCACTCTTCTTATCAATCATCTTTTGTTCATGTACAAGCAAAGATGCCTGTAATTCATCGACTGTTGATTGGTCAATGTCCTTGGATTCTTCAATTGAGCATACTACGAAGTTGAATTTATCGGTGAGACTTCGAAGTATTTTCTCAACAATTTTGACATTCGGCATATCTTCTCCTGCTTTCATCTCTAAAGTTTCGAATGTTCTGCGAAGTCGTTGTAGCTGGGCTCGCTTCACTCTAGCATTTCCTTGGTACTTGAGTTTCATTGAATTTCACAATTGCTTGGATTGGAAGTATCCTTTTGAATGATAGTTTTCATAATACTCTTATCAATGGATTGAAGGAGATAATTCTTTGCCCTGAGATCTTTGAGCCTTGCTTCATTGATTTCCTTTTGCTGGGCTGCACTTAGTGGTTCGTTTCCTTTTGGTTCCTCAAAACCAGATTGAATAGCACTCCAATATTCCTTTGAACGCAAGAGATATTCCATGACCAAACTCCAATGCTCGTAGTCTCCATCGAATTTAGGAACACATGTTGTAGCAAAGCTTTCTGAATCACTCGCCATTTGTTCAGTGATTTTCCTCTCAAACACTCATCTATTTCTCCTCTTAGGTCCAATTAGGCTCTGATACCAAATGTCAGCAATGGACGGAGAAATCTCTCATCCTATTCCAGAATAAAATTGGCTATTATATAGCGTTAGAAAATCAAATCCAAGACTAAATCTGGTATGACTAAATCTAATTCAAATAACCCAATCAAATCTAATCCAAATAACCAAATCTAATCTAATCCAAATAACCAAATCTAATCTAAACCATCCCTCCTAAACTGAACACAAATCAATTCTAATCCAAATAACTAAATCTAATCTAATCCTAACAGGTTAAATCTAATCTAATTCTAACCATCCCTCCTAAACTGAACCCAAATCAATTCTAATCCAAATAACCAAATCTAATCTAATCCTATCAGGTTAAATCTAATCTAATCCTAACCATCCCTCCTAAACTGAACACAAATCAATTCTAATCCAAATAACCAAATCTAATCTAATCCTAACATGTTCGCCATCTAACCTCCTATGGATGATGAGTAGGCTAGCACTCACCATGTTGTCCCCACCTAGTACAGAGTCTATGAAGGTAGCGCCTCATCTTTGGATATCGGTTATCGCTCGTAGGCTAAGCTAGCTACCCAAGACTATACAACAACAAGAGTAATACAATTAGAGCTTAGAATAAAGTCTGTGGCCACCTGCTAAGTCATGGATGCGATGAGAGACAATAAGTAGATTACTTACCGAATATATTTTTATACTTCTTTCTTTTTCAGGTATTTGCAGGCTGCTGGTCGAGGTGGAGGAGTGTTCGAGAACTGTGCGGTTACAGAGGGAGTCGTTCTGGAACTACAGTTTGTTTTTACTTGGAGAGTCTTTTGTGTTTTGTTTTATAATTGTATTCCAAACTTGTTCTCCCATTTGTTCTCCTCTTATAATTGAATTTAATCTTATATTTAATTTAAAATTTGTCAATTTTTTTTTTATCTTTTATATTATTTTGCTTATATTTTTATTTATTTTTCACTTTGTCATTTTAGCCTTTATTCGAGTTTTGTACAAGCACTTATGTAGTTAAAAAATAATTAAATATTATCTTATATAGTCCATAAATAATTAAATGTAATTAATTAAATGGGCTTTTAGGCCCATTTACTCAGACATCCAACGAAATTAGTGAGCCCAGTTCCACCGATCCATCTCTGTGTTAGACACGTATAAATTCTCCTTTCTCTAAACCCTAATTTCTCCGTCTCTCGTTTGTTCTTCCGGTATGCCGTCGCCACCTTACGTTTTTCACTTCTCCTCCGCTTCATCTTCATGATCTCTATAGCATTGCGAAAATCCAACTTCTTGCGTTTTTGAATTTTGTGAATTTATTTTTCCCTTTTTCTTTTTGTTTTTGGGGTCTGATTTGCAGTTTACCTTGGTTACTGGTCATGATTATGTCAGTTTCTCCATTGTTATTTTCTTTCTTTGAAGAGTCTTATCTTTTCTCAACTATGCTTGTGCACAGGACTAAGTGTATAGTGTCCTTGAGACGGCGAAGATTCGAAAATGAGGTAATTTTTACGGCATTCTCTTTGTTTTGGATAATTGTTATGGTTTCAGATTCATGTTCGCATTTGGGTCATGCTATTCCCTTGATATATTTTTTTTTCGATACTACTGTTTTAAGTTTAATGGTTGCTAGTGTCTGGAGTAATGGGTTCTGAATGATTTAATCAACTGTTTGAGAATGTAATAGGTTAATTATCTTCCGGAAGTAGGCTTGCATTCCCATGCTTCTTCAATTAGTTTCAGTGTGTGATCGTATTAGTTATACCTTGTGTGCGTGGTCTTATTTATCTTCTCATTTTTCTACAGTAAGCTTCAGAGTGAAGCATTGAGAGAAGCCATCTCATCTATCTTCACTGATAGCAATGAGAAAAAGAGGAAGTTTACCGAGACCATTGAGCTTCAGATCGGGCTGAAGAACTATGATCCTCAAAAGGACAAGCGTTTCAGTGGTTCTGTGAAGTTGCCCCACATTCCCCGCCCCAAGATGAAGATTTGCATGCTTGGTGATGCCTTGCACGTTGAAGAGGTAAGTTTACTAGCTCTATGTGCATGATTCTGTTACTGGTTACCCTGTGATATTATTCTTGCTATATCTTCAACAATGCTTGTCTGCCTTTAGAAATTTATTTTATTATTCTAAACTTTTTTAACTTAGCATATTTGTTGCTATACAATCAAGTTTAAAGCTAGACTATGGCTATAACTCAGCATATTAATTTGTGGTGTGTATGAGCCAAACACTAGCGTTTCTGATGGTTGTTTTAGAAAGGGATAATTTGGTGTGAATCAATGCATTGCTTTTACCTTATTTTTGGGCTTCCATAGATTCCTCTTCTTATGTGTTCTAGGGTATGTCTTAATGTTGTTTCATGAAAATCTATTTCAGGCCGAAAAGATTGGTCTAGACTATATGGACGTGGAAGGCTTGAAGAAGCTAAATAAGAACAAGAAATTGGTGAAGAAGCTCGCCAAAAAATACCACGCCTTTTTGGCTTCTGAAGCTGTTATCAAGCAGATCCCTCGTCTTCTGGGCCCTGGTCTCAACAAAGCAGGTTGGAATATTTTATGGACATGTAATTCCACTGTTTCTCTTCACCAAATATGATTAATTGACAACTCCCTGAAATATGAATCCTTGTTATGTTTCAAAGAATAGAAGGTGGAAGGCTAGATTTTTTTTTAGGCTTGAAGTATATGTTAATTTTATCTTAACCTTTGTCATTCTCCAGGAAAATTCCCAACATTGGTGACACACCAAGAATCGCTTGAGTCCAAGGTTAATGAGACCAAGGCAATGGTTAAGTTTCAACTGAAGAAGGTTCTTTGCATGGGAGTGGCCGTGGGAAATGTCGCCATGGAGGAGAAGCAAGTCTTCCAAAATGTTCAAATGAGCGTCAATTTCCTGGTTTCTTTATTGAAAAAGAACTGGCAGAATGTAAGTTAAATCTCAGTGCGTCTCAACTCAACCTGAAGATGTGTTTCATCATTTTCTCTCAGGGGGATGTAAATATTGTTGTTTAATGATTTTTGCAGGTTAGGTGCCTGTACCTGAAGAGCACAATGGGGAAGTCGTACCGGGTTTTCTAAGCTCTGTTAGCAATCTAGTCAGTTTTATGTTTGATCTTTTTACTGTTGACGTTATTTTTTGAAGAGCAGTTTTGTGAATTGAGCGTTTTTGATTGAATGATTCTTCAACAAAGAAACAAGGATGCTTTTTTCTCCTTTAAAACGACAATTGATAATGAAGTTTTTATTTCCACCAACCAAACCTATTCCCAACGTTCGTTTACATTACTGTCTGGTTTTGTTGGGCTTGAATTGTTGGGTTTTTATTTCTTTTGTGGGTTATTGACATGCCAGCCCTCTTTTTATTTCACATTTTTTGAGGAATGGAATGCACTGCATGTTTGTGAACTTCGTGCCATGCATGATCTCAATCCAAATATTACATCTATTTTTCATAATAATCATTGATCACTGTACGTACTTTGTAGTTTGAATTACAATCTGTCTTTGATGCTATTAATGAAGAGGGGTTTCAAGCGGGTTCTTTTTTTAAAAGAATTGGTTGTTAATTTCATGGTTCGTGTTTGTTAAATGATTTGTTTTTGTATTTGTATTTTATACTATGATATGCAAATCAAGTAATTGTTTGTGAGATATGGTTCGTGTTAGTTTTTTTTTTTTTTTTCTTTTGGGTGTAATTACTTGTGGAGATTCGAGTGAAGAGCAGAAAAGCCCTTAGGCTGCATCTTCTCATAATGCTCCATACATCAATTGCTGCCTTCATAAACAATGAATAGCTTACTGCTATCTCATGTGTTGTTTTGAAGAGGCATACAAAATCATGAATGCCATGATGCTCTGAATGTAAATAGTTTCCACTGAAGAGTTTATCCATTTTGCACTGAGTTCCGATAGAAAATGTGAAATAAATGGTTCTGAAATTTTCTTATGCCATGTGCAAGTTCATGGTTGGAGGGGAGGAGGTATCATCGTCCTGGTGCTTGCTGGATTATGCTGCATATCTCAACTTTTCTATTTGATTGTTGTCGTTTTCTTGTCCCCCGTTTTAGCTTTTTTACATGTTCATTTTTCACATGCTTTAGGGTTTGGTTTATTTGTAAACCACACAAGTTCAAATTAGTTTCATGAATTTGGAAGAGGGTTATTTGTTAACCTGTGTTCTGAGTGTTAGTGTGTAGGGGTGTACACGACAACTTGGACAAACTCAATTTGAATTATTTGGACAAACTCAATTTGAATTATAGGAATTGGGTTAAGTTGGATTAATATTTTTAGTTGGTTTGGATTATTTTTCTGTACCTCGAAATGAGTTTGGTTTTGAGCTCATAGAACAAAAATCTTGAATTGACCTAAACCAAAACACATCTAAAATAAATAAAAAAAATTTGTGAAAATCCGTCATTTCATGAGTTTATCATAATGGTAATTTGTTCTTACTAGGTTTTGTTCTTACTAGAACTCTACAGGCAAAGTTTAACCTGTTGGATTCAACTTTTTATACTTTTATTTAGTTTCTTTTTATGTATTTTTATTATTTTTAGTTTCTTATATATTATTGATTTGTTTGAGTAATTTTAAAGCATATTATATCTTTTATATGGTTGATTTATATATCCATTTAGGTTATTTTGATTCTACACAGATTTTTAAATGAATTATTTTCAGTTTAGTTTAAATTTAATATTATCAAATTATATGAAAATTTAAGGTAATTTGAAACCATGGGTAATAATTAAGGGATTGTTAGAAAAATAAAAAATATTAATTTAATTGAAATGTGTTTACCGTCCTCAAGAAAAATAAATAAATATATATATATATTATATAAATCAATAATGTTACAACAAATAAATAATAAATACATTACAATTACTTGTTTAATAATAAAATCTGGAACTAAACAAAAGGAATGTGTATTTGGCCGAATTTGGGCGTGAGTGTCAAGCCAAAGAACTATGGCAAACCCCATTAATACAAAAAGATTCTTAATATATCTATACATTTTTATTTGGCTTGGGTCAACTCGAAGGTTCTGCCCACGAACTCGAAATCGACCCGATTCAGTTTGGTTTAGAGAAGTGAATTCAACCCGATTCAGTTTGGGTTCAGAGAAATGAATTCAACCCTGCCTGAATTGCTAATCCAACCCAACCCAACACTATAGTTCGGGTTGGGTTGGTACGGGTTGTCGGGTTGAATGTACACCCCTAGGGATTACTATATTATATGGATTAGGTTATGTGCCTTATCTCTTGGTAACTCTACATCATTTTGACTATATACTTGAACTTGATATAGTTCAAATAATCATACTATAGTCAGAGTGTTGTTAGTTTATTGGATTTAGATTAATAATCGTAAAATTCACTTTATTCCATAACAATATTTACTAAGTAAACATCAATAATAACTTTATTGAAAATAAAATATGTTTTTGTTTACAAACTATGAGTTTTAGGACATAAAACCCAACATCTTCATGGTATTAAAGATCAGAGATCTTGAAGGATTGGAGTTGTTCTCCATCATCACTACTTCGAATGATGTTTTCGCTCATGTGGCCGACAACTTTCGGCATCTGAAAATCTCTTTCACCGTAAGTTATTTAGGCTGTGTTCTTGAGAAGATTCGAGGAAGTACGAATATCGAAGCAAAATTTGTGGATCTTGTTCATGCGAGCAATGGAACTAGGGCTATGAAGCATCCATTTAGGAATTTTCTCCCGTAGAAGAATCAGGTGCAGTTGATCACGACGTGTTTAGAATTTTGACATTTTAGCTGCTTACTAGAAAAAATTCGATTTTGCTTTAGCTTATGTGATTCTGCAAAGCTCAAGGATCGGTAGGCCTAGGGTTGATCTTGTCGACGCTATCCAGAAATGTAGTGGAAGCTTAAGGATCCGTTGGCTCCAAGGTTGATCCAAGGCGCTGTCCAAAAACACAGTGGAAGCTTAAGGATCCGTTGGCTCCAAGGTTGATCCAAGGCGCTGTCCAAAAACACAGTGGAAGCTCAAGGATCAATAGGCTCAATGGTTGATCCAGTTGACGCTATCCAAGTCTATGACACTGTTGCTGAGAGTGCTACAGGGTGTATGAACATGGCTGCTGTTACTGAGAGTGCTTCAAATTCAAGTCTATGGCACAATAAACTTTGACATATGAGCATCAAAACAAATGAAGATGCTGGCTGGAAGAAGTTTTCGAAGGTCTGAAATCTGTTGATATGGGTCCTTGTGAGAACTGTGTTATGAACAAACAGAAACGAGTTAGCTTCACAAAGGCTGCCAGAGAATTAAAGAAAGTGCGGTTTGAAATGGTCCACAGACGTTTGGGGACCATCTCGAGTTCCATCAGTTGGTGGATCAAAGTTTTACATCATCTTCATCGATGATTTCAGCAGGAAGGTGTGGATTTATTTCCTGAAACACAAGTTAAATGTGTTTGCCACCTTTAAAAAGTGGAAAGCTGAATTGAAAATCAGACCGACTTGAAGATCAAATGCTTGAGGTCTGACAATAGAGGAGAGTATGACTAGTCAGAATCAAAGCATTTTGTGCAGCTGAGGGAATTCAATTAATGAGGACAATTCTCGGTAAAGTAAAACAAAATGGTATTGCTGAAAGGATGAACAAAACATTAAATGAGCGGACAAAGAGTATGAAGATTCATTCTGGTTTGCCAAAGACATTCTGGGTCGATGCTGTAAATACTTGAACAATAGAGGGTCGTCAATACTATTGAAGTTCAAATTTCAAGAAGTATGGACAGGAAAATAACTCAAGTACTCTTAGTAGAGAACTTTTGGTTGTACTACGTATGTTCGTCTTGATTCAGAGAAGAGTGACAAGCTTGATGCTGAGCCTGTGAAGTGCTATCTCATAGGCTATGATTCTGACATGTTTGGGTACAAGTTTTGGGATGACAAAAACAGAAAATTTATGAGACATTGTGATGTGACGTTTGATGAAAATGTCGTGTACAAAGACAAAGAGAAGAAAGATTCCAAGACAATGAAGCAAGTGGAAGTTGAAGTTGAGTTGTAGAAAGATTCACCTAGCGATGTTGTAGCAAATACTTAAGAAACTCCTGAGACTGTTTCTGAGGAATCAGTGGTGGAGAAGGTGACACCTGAGCAGGTGTTGAGAAGACCATCCAGACCTATCAGAGTATCAGATAGATATGTACCTTCGTTACATTATCTGCTGCTGACTGATTGAGGACAACTAGAGTTCTTTGACAAGGCTCTATAGTTGGAGGATATAACAAGGTGGGAGCAAACCATGGATGATGGGATGTCTAGGCTTCTGAAATGCGTTGCTCTTTCATCTACTGAGGCTGAGTACGTGGAAATGGCTGAAGCAAGAAATGAGATGATATGAATGATAGACTATCTAGAAGAATTGGGCAAGAAGCAGCACAAGAAGATTATGTATACAGATAGTCTAAGTGTCGTACAATTGGTGAGGAACCTAGTCTTTCATTCAAAGATAAAACACAAAAAGCGATACACTTTCACTAGCAGGTTAGTGAAAGATGGTGATGTGTTTGGAGAAGATAGAGGGTGCAAAGAATCCAGCAAACATGTTGACAAAATGTGTTGATATTGGAAAGTTGAAGTTGTTCAAAGCCTCAATTGGTACGGTGGAGTGAAGATTGAGAATAAAATTATTCGTTGACTAGATCGAGAGTTGCCTGATGACTATTTATAGTAAAAGATCTGGTAGAGATATATACAAGAGATATTTGTTAAAGCCGTTAAAGTTATATTTAATAAACTCAAACCACATATATACTCCATTACGCAGTGCTTTCAAAATGTACTTTCTTCATTCTCTATATTCTCGTATATACATGAAGTCATAAACCTTGAGCCAAAGTTCTCTTTGCATTTTCTCTCTCCTATTCTTTTTGTTCATCTGGATCGAGTGTGCGCGTTGTTGTGCGATCCTAACAGCTGTGTGCTACATCATTTTTTTAGGTAAAGGCAAGACACATTTTCTCTCTCTTGTTCTTTGTGTTCATCTAGATCGAGTGTATGCGTTATTGTGCGATTCTAACAGCCATGTGCTACATCATTTTTCAGGTAATGGCATGACGCCGCTATACAATTAATGATGACATCTGATATGAAATCAACCCAAGGGAAAGTATGAAATGGATTACCTTGATGATCAAGATCAAGAGTAAAGAAAACTCGTGATTTGAATCACTCCACAAGAGGTTTGATCAATACCACTTAAATGACTCTAGCATGCAACTTCTAAACATAAGAATTAAAAAAAAAAAAAAAAAAAAAAAAAAAAAAAAAAAAAAAAAATCTTAGCTCTCAACAAAACTAAAAAATAGAAATTCTATTTTTTTTAATTCCACAATGTGACGTCTCTAATCAAAGAAAAGAAGGCTTTATGGAGCCTTTACAACCTTAACCTAAGTGACACATAACTCCCAAATTAAATTGACCCGTAAATGAGAAATACTCATCACTTCCATATTAAAATGGCTAGTTAAGGGTGTGATATGGTAACCTATAGTTACCATATCCTATATTAAAAACTAGCTTAAATATGACACACAAATATTTAAATTATAGTTAAATAGGGCAAGGAAAGAAATGTGCTTATTAGTTATCCTACAACTAATTGCATAAATTTAGTTGAGTTCATTAAATGCAACTTAAAGTGTATTTAATGCATCTCTTTCTTGAAACTCAACTTTGCACAACATAATAGGGATGTCTCCAATGTCTTATCGAATTTTCTTTGATGAGCTCACCATAGCTTGAGTATAAGTGTCCAAGGTTTGTTATAGTTTCTCAGCTCTCGTCCTTGTAATTGGACCTTGAGGTATGAAAATTCCTTAGTTGTGGTTCATATCATTCTCCCCCTCTTGAGAAGGATTCGTCCTCAAATCCCAGCCATCAACTACATCAAAAGGACTCAAATCAACAATATTAAAAGTTGCATTAACACCATACTTACCTGGTAAATCAATTTTATAAGCATTGTCGTTGATACGCTCAAGGACTTGAAATGATCCATCTCCTCGTGGTAAAAGCTTAGATTTTCTTTGAGTAGGAAATCTTTCTTTTCGAAAATGCACCCAAACCCAATCTCCTGGCTTGAAGATGACAATCTTGCATCTTTTATTAATTCGGGTGGCAACCTTGGAATTTTGCTTCTCAATTGGTTCTTTTACTTGCTTGTGCAGTTAATGAACAAAGT
Organism: Cucurbita pepo subsp. pepo; assembly: GCF_057944985.1. Lineage (NCBI taxonomy): Eukaryota > Viridiplantae > Streptophyta > Magnoliopsida > Cucurbitales > Cucurbitaceae > Cucurbita > Cucurbita pepo. The sequence goes on from NC_141817.1 coordinate 5,790,234, forward strand.
CAACCTTGGCATTTGCATCAAAATTCACAAACTCTTTTGACGGCATAGGTAACAAGTCAATGAGAGTTAAAGGATTAAAGCCATAAACAATTTCAAAAGGTGTGCATTTAGTAGTGCTATGAACAACCCTATTATATGCAAATTCTATAAATGACAAACAATCCTCCCAAGTCTTAAGATTCTTATCAATAATAGCCGTAAGTATAGTAGTCATGGTTATGTTAACAACTTTAGTTTGTCCATCCGTTTGAGGATGACAAGTAGTTGAATATACTAGCTTAGTTCCTAGCTCACCCCATAAAACACGCCAAAAGTGGCTTAAAAATTTTACATCACGATCACTAAAGATGCTTTTAGGAATGCCATGCAATCGTACAAATTCCCTAAAGAAGAAGTCATCAATATGTTTTGCATCATCAGTTTTGTGACAAGGAATAAAATGAGCCATTTTACTAAATCGATCAACCACAACAAAGATGCTATCATAACCTTTCCTAGTCCTAGGTAAACCTAAAACAAAATCCATTGATATATCAATCCAAGGACCATTAGGAACTGGTAATGGGGAGTATAAACCATGTGGTTGAAGCCTAGACTTAGCTTGTTTACATGCTATGCAACGAGCACAAACTTTATGAACATCATGTCTCATTTTAGGCCAAAAAAAAAATGTTCAGAGAGCATATCAAAAGTTTTAGAAACTCCATGGTGTGCCATAAAACCACCTCCATGAGCTTCCCTCACAAGTAGCTCACATATGTAAGAAGATGGTATGCAAAGTTTGCCTTATCAGAACAAAAATCCATCTAACAACAAGTAATTATCCACAATGAGTCCTTTTTCACAAGATTCAACAAAAGGAGCAAAGAACATGTCATGCTGATTGTAACTATTCGAGTTTCTGGAATAAAATAAAATAAAATAAAAATAAAATAAATACTTAAATGTTCTCATATAATCTCCCCAGAAATCTGAGGATTTAATGCTAGACATTTATTGCCCAGTAGAAATATTCCTATTTCTCTAAGTTTCTTTATCCTAAAACTCTAGAATGCCTTATTAGGAAATGTCTTGAGATTAGTTTTATATTCTTATGCCCAATCTTTTACATTCTTTGAAAGCGATTTTCTCTCCAAACTTTTCTCTCGAAACATTAGGGTTGCTATTTCGAAAAAGAATTCGAGTGGAAGTAAGATATAGACATCGGGATTGCCATGCTTGTGTCGAAGACACTGCGTGACCGACGAAAACAAGAAGTTGCACCGAGGGTCGTCGGTGACGGGAAGGCATTGGAATAGGTGAAGGCGTCATTTCGTGCCCATCGGGAGAAGTGAAAGTTGAAATCGAAGCAGGACAGCTGCATCGTTGACGACGCAACGACAATTTAGGGTTTCGAGTCAGCGTTGATGGTGCCAGGGGTCGTCGGTAACCCGCCTCACGCTTAGCCTCCAGTTCGGCCCAAATAGTGATGGGCCGCGTTTCCATCGGTGGCCCAACTCCACAGACACATGTCCAAAGGACTTGGCGGCTCCGCACACGTATGTCGGCTCGGCTCTGTCAACTCCCACGGCTCGGCTTGGTGGCTTAGTTGGTTGGCTCGATATTGCTATAATATATCGATTTCTATGTTTTTAGCCCTTATTTTTACTATTTGAGGTCAGTATGGTTCCTAACCATCAAAACAGATTGTGCTAGGAGTTTATTTTGATAAATAGCATGAGATTTAGCTAACGTTATGAAAGGTTCTTAAATTTCTATGTGGTTATTATAGGACAGAATTAATCGTTGGAATTAGCTTGTTGTGAGTGACTTTGGCCAAGGCCATCAAGGTAAGTGACCTTACTGTTGGAGTTGGCTTACTACATGTTGTATGATGGTGCGTGCCCTGTGGCCCCTGCATGCACCATATTTTATGTGATTATGGCTATATGATGTATGTATTATGTGACTATTTACGCTATAGAAAGTTATGGATTATGTTGACTATTGACTGTTTACGCTATGAAAAGTTATGGATGATGTTGACTGTTGACTGTTTATGTAAGGACCAGGCTGACTCGATGACTCTAAAAAGACGGGTAAATTTTTTATAAACATAAAACAACCTAGACTTAAAACATATCAAACAAAATAAAGTTTATACAAAGTATTTTACAACACAACACAACAGTTAAAACACAAGTTAAGGGACGACACAAAAGGGTAGAAGGACGACGGGGTGAGGTTTGTCTATGGCACCTGCTCCAGAGTCCACTCCCGACCTCGACCAGCTCCTTATTTCCTGAAAAAAAATGGAGAATAAGGAATGAGTACAAGACTCAGTAAGCAGCCTACTTGTAGGCTCTTAATCGTGTCCTTGATATGCTAGGGTACCACACTTTTTGTTTTCTTGTTCTTGTTCTTGTTCTTGTAGTAAGTTCTTGTTATGTTTCTTAATTCGTTCTCCAAGACACTCCCCTTAAGATTTACGGTACTAGACATAAACTTGTCAACCTATGTCCGAGGCTTCATACGTTCAAGCAACACAGTCTTAATACCTACGCTCAAGGCTTCTTACGTTCCAAGCAGCATAGCCTAAGTCATACACATGACGTACCGTGGGAGGTCTTAGGAGATTCTTAGTTCATGGCTAGGGTAACTTACTCTCTTCTTGCTCCATCGTGGCCATAGGTTTTCCCCATGATAGACCATAAAGGTCACGTGATCGATACATGCATGAACATTGCATATACCATAAAGGTCACGTGATTGATGCATGCATGAACATGGCATAGACCATAAAGGTCGCATAATCATAGACCATATAGGTCGCTTGATCGGTGCATACATGAACATGGCATCCTGCAAATCATAACATAACGCAAGGCATCTCATCTAGGTGAGGGGAATGAGGCAAAACATGACATCCTGCAAAGCAAACACGGTGCACGACATCCCACCTAGAAAAGGAAAAAGGCCTCCTTAGAAAGCACCGCATGATGGGAGTTATGGGCCACAATTAGACATGCTTAGAGTAATACCTAGCATTCTTGAATTTTGAGTCTTGAGGACTTTGGTCCCTTATGTTTGAGTGGTACCTAGCATTCTTCTTGTCTTGGTGGTTGTATAGCTTGTTCTTGATTCTTAATCTTATAAGTTTCTAAGATTCTTATTTTCTTGAGGCACAAGTTGTTATATACATTCGTGATCATATGAACCCATCGTAATAACTAGCATGAGTTATTCTAGAAGGTCATAAGTTTATAATGGGCTCCTTAGAGGGTTCTAGAAGGGTCTTGAATCTTGACATGTTTTCTTTAGGTGTTTCCTTAAGTTCCATCTTGGCTTATGTTCCAAACTTACTCCTGTTGGGTTTTATGTCCTAAAACTCATAGTTGGTAAACAAAAACATATTCTATTTTCAATAAAGTTATTATTGTTGTTTATTCAGTAAAGATTGTTATTGAATAAAGTGAACTTTACGATCCTTAATCTAAATCCAATAAACTAAGAACACTCTGGCTATAGTATGATTACTTGAACTATATGTAGAGACATAAGAGTAGATCAAGTTCAAGTATATAGTCAAAATGATCTATAGTATAAGGATAAAGCTGAGTACCTTATTCTGGGAACACTATGGATGCAGCCCACTTTTGTATATGATATAAACAATGTGATCACTAAATTGTACATGTGGAGACATGTGAGTGAGGGCGTCCTATGCAATGAGTATTGCATAAGATCGGACCATGAAGAAAACCACTCTCACTTTATAATGTCGTTTACTGTTGAAACTGATTTTCTTTTCATTCGATAACCAAGGTAACTTGGTTTTAATCCTGAGCTAACCATGAACTCCTGTTTATTCGGAATTATCCTTAGATTTGCATGGGTGAGAGTGGCTCTAGTTCGCCGACTCAATAGGCCTCCCATTTCAGGGGTAAGACTGGGTGAATGGCTGGGGACATGGGGTGCAAGACGGAATTCACTCCTACCCACTTTTAGGGATAGAAGAGATGTAGTTCCCTTAAGCACTGACTCTAGGTCTTGAACAAGGGGGCCCCACCCTCTCATTGGTCTGAGAGGGATTCGGTTTACTGGTTGGACCACAAACCAATTGTTCATTAGAGGATCAGTGAGACATAAGGAACAAGAAGTAACTTCAGGGGTAGAATGGTAAATTGACCCAGCTATAGTTACGAACAACCTGTGAAGGATCGACTTACTAATCATGGTTATATCAAATGGACAGAAATATATCTATAGTGAGGGGAGTGCAACTACTAGGCTATAGTGGAGTGTCCTAGTAGTTAACGAATGTTGGTTAACTAGGTTAATGAGTTTAACCGGTTAATCTTGGATCGTTGGAGCCCATGATCTATAGGTCCATTAGGTCCCTCTGCTAGCTCATATCAGACTAAACCATAGAACAGTGTGACGAGTGAGTTCGAAGTGTTCGAATTCAAATTAGGGAATATGCGCTATATATATACGATATATTTAACTGCATTTTTGTTTTATTTATGAATTAAACAAAAAGAGAGAATCTGAGATATTTAAATAAGATTTAAATATCTTAATCAATTATGTGTCGGAATTGATTGGAATTGACATTTGAATTAATATTAAATATTAATTAAATAGTTTAATTAATCATTTAATGTTACTTTAATTTGAAATTAATTATTCAAATTAATTGTTGAATTAAAATGAAGAAAGTCAAAATGTTGACTTCATTTAATGGAAAAATCCATGTTAGTGGAATTTTGAGGTGTCAAAATTTGGTTTAACCAAACTTGCATGCTTGCCAAATAAACCCCACAAGCTTGAGTGGAATTTTGAGTGTCAAAATTTGGTTAACTCAAACATGCATGCTTGCCACATAATCCCAAACATTTGAGTGGAATTTTGAGTGTCAAAATTTGGTGATCTCAAATTTGCATGAACATGCAAACATGACTCTTTAAATAGAGTGATCATGGTACATGGAATGTCTTCTTCTTCTTGGTGAATAACCTTTTGAAAAACCTCTCACAAACACTCTCTTCATATATACAAAATCCCTTCCAAGTTTAGTCACTCACCGGATTCCACAATCCCATTCTAAGGCCGGAGGATAGTGGAGAAGACACTAGTGGTGGTTCGAAACCGGTTCGTGAGGAAAAAGGAGTTTGAACTACAAAAGGCTAGTATTCAAACTCATTAAGTTTTTATACTTATGAACATGCTAGTTATTTACTATAATTGATGTTCTAAAAGTGCCTAAGATCCAAATTGCTTCCGGATGTGTTATATTAACACCATC